>NC_134859.1:61772500-63225000 GCF_049852395.1 Peromyscus maniculatus bairdii | reverse complement strand
ATATCAAGTAGAAATATTTGATTATGAAATTTTCATTAAAAAAAAAAAAAAAGCGAACCAGGCCAGGCAGGAGCTTGAAAAGCAGCTAACCACCCCACTTCCTATTCCATGCCAGGGGGTAATTCACGCAAAATGTTAGTCAGACGAGTTGGATTTAGAACAAAGTTTGTCTTCTTTTTACTGTCATGAATATCCATACCCAACAGAAATAAAAAGCTTAGCTTGGCTATTTCCTCTGAGCATTCACACTTTTTGGGAAAATGCTCAACTCCATCTATGATGGGGGATACTGAGGAGGAAGCATTGTGAAAATATACCCAAGTTAATTTTTTCAAAAGTTTTTCTCCCTTATTTAAAAAAAATGCCATTGTCACAGAGCTTTGGCAGGAAGTCATTAACATGGCCTAGGGAAACTAGTTATAATTGTGAACTGCTACATTCTAATGAGATGAAAGTCCAAACAAGAAGTAGCACAGCCTCTAAAGTAGCTGAGATTATTCTGATTCCAACTAAACTCAACTATTGACTCAATAGGATCCAGTATTTCCTGCTTTCACCTCTGATCTGTATGCTCAAGGTTCCTTCCTTGTAATTTTTTCCACTCCTGGAGGTCACAAGTCAACAAAGTTAAGGTAAAAGGTTTGTGTGGTTAGCTTTAATTATCAACTTGACACAGCCTAGAATCACCTGGGAAGAGAGAGTCAATGGAGGACTGTCTACATGGGGTGGTCTGAGGGCATGCTATACAGGGGAATGTCATAATTGTTAATTGATGGGGTAAGACTCAACCCACTTTGGGTGGCACCATTCCCTAGGCATGGTGGGTCCTAAACTGAGTAAGAGTAGAGAAACTGAGCTGAGTATAAGCAAGCAAGCAAGAAAGTGAGCATGTATGCATTCATTTCTCTCTGCTCTTGACTGTGGATGTCATGTGACTACCATTTGAAATTCCTGTCTTGACTTCCCTGCAGTAATGGACTATAATCTGGAATTATGAGCTAAAACAAACCCTTTCTTCCTAGAATTGCTTTTTATTTTGATATCTTATCCTAGCAACAAAAGGAAACAAGAATATATATGTGGTTTTACCTGCATGCTTGTTGCGTCTGTGGCTGATTCTTGGTGTAGACGAGCCATTCCCCCGTGGTAGAAAAAGGGCAGCACCTTTGACAGTTAAAAAGCTCTCGCTGATGCTGTAAGGAAAAAGTTAAGAGAAAAATTACTTAAGGATGTAAAGTAAATAGGATGGAGACCCAGTTTAGGATTTCTCTCTCTTCTCTACCCAAAGTTCCAACTCCACAGGGTGAAGTATGCCTTTAATCCTAGCACTGGGAAGGCAGACACAAGCATCTGATCTCTGTGAGCTCAAGGCCAGCCAGCCTGGGCTACAAAGCAGCAAGCTTCATGCAAATCAGGGTCACAGAGTGAGACACACCATCACAAAAAATCTACACACACACACACACACACACACACACACACACACACACACACACACAAACCAAACAAAATGAAAAGGGAATTAAAGCAAACAATAACAACAAACCCAAATTAAAAGATCAATTAAAAAATTAAAAATAAAAAACACAAACAAAACCAAAATTGAACAGTTTCAAGAGGAGAGATTATTCTTTATTCTGGTTGCTCACATATAGTTTTGCCTACTCTAGATAATTTTTCTAAAACAAAACTTAAAATATTCTATTTAAATTACATGGCAGAAGTTAAGAAAAACTTTAAATAAATAAAAGGGCAAAGACTCTGGCACAAGATTGTAAGGGTCTGAATCCCAGCTCTATTGCTATGTGGTTATTTATTCTTCTATAAAATGAGGTTATGAGAAGTCAGTGAACACACAGCTTCCTTAGGTAGTACCTGGGTTCACAGAAGTAAGTCTTCCCCCAACCCTGAAACAGGGTTTCTCTGTGTAGCCCTAGCTGTCCTGGAGCTCATTCTGTAGACCAGGCTGGCCTCAAACTCAGAAGTCTGTCTGCCTCTACTTCCCCAGTGCTGGGATTAAAGGTGTGAGCCACCACTGCCTGGCAGAAGTAAGCTCTTAATAAATATTAGATATTATTAGTGATTAGTGATAGTGTTTCAATGGTGTTCTGATAAGATGTAAAACATTCTCTGTTTTCTTTTTCAAAATTAAGTTTCCTTTTTAATTTTTGTGGTGCTAGGTCCTGGGATCAAACCCAGGGCCTCACATATGCTTGATAATTACCTTATCACTGAGCTGTACCAATTGCCCAGAAATGCTTCAATATTTATTTATAACAGAGCCAGAGTTTGGAAGAACACTTATTTTAAACACACACACACACACACACACACACACACACACACACACACACACACACAATCTCAAGTGTGAGCTCAAAACTGTATCCTCATTAAATAGAACAGTGGTTATCAAAACCTGCAAAGGATAATATGGAGGGGGGTATAAAGAGGGGATGATGGTTGGTGGGTATAGGAGTCTAGTTGGAGAAGGCTAATAGTTTCTAATGTTCTATAGCATAGTAGGATAACTATAACTGATCACAAGTGTATGCTTCAAATTAGCTAGAAGATTTTGAAGGTTCCTAATATAAGGAAATTATAAATGTCTGAGGAGATTAATATAACCTATAAGTCCCCAGATCTATCATTGGACACTGTATACAGAGGTGTGGAGAGATGTTTCACCAGTTAAGAGCACCTGTTCTTTCAGAGAGTCCAGGTTAAATTCCCAGTACCCATATGGTGGCTCAAAACCATTCAGTTCCAGGGGATTCAACAAGCAAACACATGGTGCACACACATGTATACAGGCAAAACATTCATACACTTCAAGTAAAAATAAATCAATCTAAAGAAATAAAAAAATTGTATATGGGTATCAAAATATTACATTTGATTTCATAAATATGTACAACTGCTGTGTGTAAATTAAAAATAAACAACTAAAATTGCACTCTTAGTAGCTGCATCTCCACATGCACTGGAGAGGACTAGGACAGAGGAAGTGTGCTTTACTTCCTGGAGGAGATCTCCCATGGGAGGCTGATAACAGAAGTGGAGAATTATTGCTTAGAACAGAAGATAGTCAAAATTATAATTACAAGTGGATAGAAACAAAAGACATATCGAAATTTCTTTCATAACAATGGACTTAACAAGCCTTTCATTATTATCCACAGAATCTGAAAAGGGGAGAAAGTCAGAACTTTTAAGACACTCATTGCGAAGTTTAGAAACATGTAATAGAGGTTTCTAGGTATGCCCCTGAGGATTTAGTGCTATTCTTGGTTGGCCAGTGTATGCAAACAACACTCCCTACTCAATCTTTCTACTTGGAAAAATCTAATTGACATCGTAAATTTACACTGTCCAAGCTAAGTTACTGGGCTGGGGACACGGCTTCCAGGTAGAGCACTTGCCTAGCATGTGCAAAGACCTCAGCTTAACCCTCAGTACTGTAAAACCAAACCAAACATAACCAGAAACAACAAAGAAAGAACCTCTCTAAACCTTTCCTGGGGTTCTGGGGACCAAACGCAGAACTCCCACAACTAGGCAAGAACTCTCCTATGGTCTGAGTGCCAGCCCTGCTCCAAACTCTGAAGCACCTCCTCACGACTGACTCCTAGATTCATCTGCACAGTTGTTTGGGACAAATGTGGAACAGTCAAGTTGGCCTTCGTGTCTTTTTATCTCCCCATGATATATCTCTAATCCATCTGCAAATTCTATGGGTTGTACTCTCAAACTCACTTTGGATCTGTCCATCTACTCCCATCATCATCTTGACTCTGGTCCATAGTACTGCCATTTTCTTCTTATGCTGTTGTTTGCTTGGGCTTTTTAAAAAGTGTTTTAGCAGGGTGGTGGTGGCTTATGCCTTTAATCCCAGCACTCAGGAGGCAGAGGCAGGCGGATCTGGGTTCAAGGCCAGCTGGTCTACAGTGCTAGTTCAAGGTCAGCCAGGGATATACAAGGAAACCCTGTCTCAAAAAAGCAACCAACCAACCAACCAAACACAAAAAGTGTTTTCACTGAGGGATTCAAGTTTGCTGATGTAACTGGGTCTTAGCTACTCCTCTGATTTTTTGAGGTAAGAGTTCATGTAGCCATGTTGGTCTTGAATTTGCTATATAGCCAAGGATGACTCTGAATATCCTATTGTATCCACTTCCCAAGTACTGGGGTTAAGGTATGAGCTGTCATGTCCAGCCAATAGTTCTTTAGTAGTGAAAGACAGTATTATATTGAACTGCAATTACTTTTCGACCACTTTTCTAGCATTTACTAGACTGACCTGTAAACAGTCAGTAGCTGTCCAATAAATTTCTGTTAGAAGAATGGTGAAAGAGTAAAAATAGATAAAGAAAGAAAGAAAGAAGAAGTTTCCTGTTTTGCTTTTGAAGTAGAGTATCATGTAACCCAGGCTGGTTTCATTCACTTATGTAGTTTAGGATGATGACGTGGCTCTCTTCCTCCTGCCGTCACCTCTCCAGTGTTGGTATTATAGACAAGCGCTAACACAATCTGGGTGTTTACTTTGTAATAAAAGCTTTTTAAATAAGTTTTCAAACAGATGGGCAAGGTGACAAATGCCTTTAATCCCAGCACCCAGGAGGCAGAGGCAGTGAATGTAAGTTTGAGGACAGCCTGGTCTACATAGTAAGACCATCTCAAAGCAAATCAAAACAAACAAACAAGCAAACAAACAAAACAAAACCTTTTAAATGTATAGAAAAGTAGTGTGTGTGTGTATGTATATATATATGCATGTGTGGGTGTGTGGGTGGCAAGGCTGGAGAGATGGTTCAGGGGTTAAAGTTCGTGCTGCTTTTGTAGATTACACCTACATGAATAGGCTCACAACTGCCTGTAACTCCAGCTCCAGGGGAACCATACTCTTCTTGCCTCCTCAAGCACTTTCACACACTTGGCGCATATACATATACACAGGTGCGCGCGCGCGCGCACACACACACACACACACACACACGATAAGTAAATAATTTTTTTTTAAATAGGAAGAACTTATGAACACCCATATTTCTATCACATTCTAGCTTTAGTTCTTGGCTAATTTTCTTTCTATCTTCATCTCCTTCACTTTGTCTCTAACGTGAATCAAATCCTAGACATTGTATCAGCAAAAAGCCTTTTGGTAGTTCTGTCTGCAACCACTTTTGCCCCTCTGCCACCCACTTATCAAACTGCAGCCAGTGCTTTAAAGTATATTCAGACTACAGCGTCACTGTGTACAGCTCTGTAAAGGCTTCTTCCCTTCATACTTAAAAATGAAGAGCCGGTCTGCAGCTTGGTCCTCTAGGCTCATGAAACAGCCTGCAGTTCAGCCAGTTACTTCCACCTTAAGCTAGCTGCTTCTCCTTGTTGACTATGAACTATCCCTGGTCACTCTGTTTTGACTGCGGTATTTCAGGCCCCTTCTCAAGGCCTTTGTATTTACCTTTCTCTACTTGAGTCTTCCCCGAAACTGTTGAGTATTTAAACCTCAGCTCTACTATCACCATGCCTCTTTTCTTTTATCCCAATCACATTCTGTCCTGTTGTCCTGTTTTGTCTCTTTCAGGATATTTTTGTGAACTAGATTATTTATTCACTTGTGTTCTTGATTGCAGTCATCAGCATATAAGCTCTACGGATGCAAGGTCCTTACCTTGCTCTCACTGTACCCTCAGCACTGGAAAGAAACACCACCAGAAATACAGTAAGGGCTCAAAAGATATATGAGAATACATTAACTTATCCTTGTTTCCTCCCAATTTCCTGGACTCTTCTACCAGTGCAATAGGAATAACTCCAGTTAAGAAATGGGTTACAGAGCACACTGGGTGTGGTGGCGCCTGTTTTTAATTCCAGCACTTGAGAAGTAGAGGTCGATCTCTTGTGAGGCCAGCTTCTATCTACATAGCAAGTTACAGTCCAACCAGGGCTATATTATGAGACCCTATCTTAAAAAAAGTGTTATAGAACTCCATGCATGTGGTAGATTAATGGGTCATAAAATGAAATTGTTCATGGCAAGTAAGTGGGCAAGCTGAAATCAGCTTTATAATGCTCAATTTTGGCTCAATTTCATGCTTCAATAAAGTGGTATGAGATTGATGAAACTTTTGAGGTTGTAACCAGCCAGAAAGATTGGACACATTTTTAAAAAACAAAACACATAAGAATCTATAGATGTCATTTAAAAAACTTGCATGCTGGCTAGGAGAGGCTGCCTTGATTTTGTTTTGTTTTTATCTTTAAATAAAGCACAGTTCTCTTGTGGTCTGTTGCACAAGCCCTGTCTCCTGTTACATCCGTGGTGTGCACATGCCCCTGTGTTGTGGACCAGTTTCACTGACATTATGGGAACATTCTAAAACAAAATGTCTGAGTGACAGGATGAGTGGGGTACACCACAGACAGGAAATGAAAGTCACACTTCTGCCAACACAGCAACTGTCTGCTTCACTAAATGAAAAAACACAAAAGTTAAATAGTCTACCTACTCACTAGGCAAAACTAACAGCTCTGTGCACTTTGGTTCCCAGTAAACAAAGCAGTTATCTATATCTACAAAAGAAGTATTTGCTGAGTGAGAGCTTAACAGCTGAGCATACTCCAGTCATTCCCTTTGTGAGACACAAGTAGTTTTCTTTGACAAACAGTAGTTTAAACTAACTTCCTGGTTTGGAGAGTTCTGTAATACTTTTGTTGCTCATGTGTTAAAGAATACCTATGTACATTCTTTGTGTTACACAGTTAAATATGCTTTTCAAAATGTATGTAGTGTTTTCACAAGAGTAATAGTTGGGGCAATGGGATTAGTTAATTCAAAACTGTTGGATTCTGTAACTTCATGACTAGAAGAACAGGAGGGTCTGAGATGTAGCTTGGTTTGAAAAGTACTTGTTTAGCATGCACAAAGACCTGCCTTTGATTCCCAGTATGCACAGACTGGATGTGGTGACAGTGACACAAATTTGTAAAAAATCAGGGAGCCCGGTGGTGGTGGCACACACCTTTAAACCCAGCACTTGGGAGGCAGAGCCAGGCGGATTTCTGTGAGTTCGAGGCCCGCCTGGTCTACAGATCGAGAACCAGGACAGGAACCAAAACTACACAGAGAAACCCTGTCTTGAAAAAACAAAAAAACAAACAAAAAAAGACACAAATCAGGGATCATGCTCACATAGGCATAATGGAAGCCAGTCTTCCTGTTTGGCTTATTTGCACAGATATCAATAGATGCACAGCAGACCCAGGTGGGTCAGGCAGAAGACCACCTAAGTGTGATAGAGGGTCCTGAGAGTGGGACTCAACATGCTCTAGATGACACATCCCATCTATTTATTCCATGGCCTTAGAGATGAGTTCTCTAGTGATCTCAAAATTGACATACTGTTAGTAAAAGAGGGACAAGGGATGAGCAGTAGCTGACTACATTTTATATTTCTGAGTGTGTGTATGTGTGTGTGTGTGTGTGTGTGTGTGTGTGGAAGTCAATCATGTTGTCACAGATGAAGAGAAGTGGTGTAAAAGTGGGAAGACAAAATCCGTAATCATGTAGAGTTTCGATGAACAAAATCAAACACTTTGTATTAAATAAAATTATATGTAAATTTAATTTCATGTCCTTCAGTGTAAGGTAAGAAACTTAGTGATCTTACAAGAATAGGAAGAAATATAGTTAGGCCAGTATCAGTGTTTCTGAAACAGCTCTTCAAAGATTCACTAGGGAGTTGTTCTTTAAGAATCTGAGGGCCGGTCTGGTGGTTCAGTGGTAGGTAAAGGTGTTTTGCTGCCACATCTGATGACCTGGATTTAATTAAAACACAAAGGCCAAAGGACTCGAGAATCCCTATGCTAAAAAAGAAAAACGATAGAGAAAATCCTTCTTGATCTAAAGATGATAAAACAGCTCTTAGAGGATTGTGACAGTGATACTGCTCTTCAGTCTTTATGGAAATAAAGCTCAAAGACGTCTGTGTCTCTCTTTGCCATAGGATTACTACTTAGCAAGGGAAAGGCATTCCTGGTTACATACAAGAAATGAGTTAATAAGTTAACCTGGCTACATGTTAAGTGCTAGACACTAAGTGCTGCACTTCACCTTTAGAACACAACCTACTGTTTTTAGTTCCACTTAGTTCCATGCCTACTTACTTGTAGGCATCAGAGGGGCTCGAAACAGTATATGCCCAAGATCAAACAGCTAGTAACCTCAGAGCAAGGATTCAAGACCTGATGTAAAAGCCCTTGCCTCTGACTGATTCTTGTATGTTACTCTAGTTTTAGGAACAGTATAACAGATGTAGTACAGTATCTTCTCTACAGAGAATTTTAAAAGAGAATTTAAAAGTAGAGTACAGAGTGAGAGAACTAAAGGTAATGAAGAACATCTGGCTGAGAGATTAATCTAATTGGGCTGGATAATTAAGAACTGCAACCTCTGCTGGGAATGATAGTAGCATTTCAGTCTCAAAAATGGGGGAAAGAGCACTGTGTTCTTTGGGCAAGCACCCTTACCCAAACCCTTCAGATCAAAAATCACTTCCTAAAGCATGGCATTTGTTAACTGGCAGTTTTTTCCCTCAGGTAAATTGTATAAAGGAAAAGGTCACCTAAGGGAAGGAAGAAAATACTTAGCCATTCTGAGATTGGAATAATCTTTGAGGACTGTGGTCATAGTGGTCGCCTGTGACCAGACAAGAGGTTAAGGAAACAAAAGAAAGCAATATATACCTGGCCAAATGACTGAATGTTGACTGGACCAGAAATTCTGTTTTATAATGAAACATCCACAGAAAGAAATTGCTGTGGGATGTTCTGTATGTTAAATGTGTTGTTCTGATTGGCAGGAAGTATAGGTGGGACAAGGAGAGAGGAGAATTCTGGGAAGTGGAAGGCTGAGGCAGAGAGACGCTACCAGCTGCTGCCATGACAAGCGAGATGTAAAGTACCAGTAAGCCACGAGCCACATGGCAACTTATAGATTAGTAGAAATGGGTTGATTTAAGCTATAAGAACTGTTAGCAAGAAGCCTGCCACGGCCATACAGTTTGTAAGCAATATAAGTCTCTGTATGTTTACTTGGTTGGGTCTAAGTGGCTGTGGGACTGGCAGGTGAGAGAGATTTGTCCTGACTGTGAGCCAGGCAGGAAAACTCTAACTACAAGAAATGGGTAGTTTACTATGAGAATGAAAGTTTCAGGGATGGAAAGATGGCTCAGCAGTAAGACCACTGGCTGCTCTTACAGAGGACCTGGGTTCCAAGAACCTATACAGCATCTCACAACCACCTATAACTCCAGTTCCAGCAGATTCCCTCTTCTGGCCTCTTCAGGCACCAGGCACTCATGTGATACACATATATAAATGTAGGCAAAACACTCATAAAAATAAAGATAAACAAATCTTAAAAAGTTATTTTTTAGAAAGGAATTTCACTAAGTGAATATAATATTCTTATTTCAACTTTAAATAAAGAAAAAAATCAAAATTAAATGAAGGAAGTAGATTTTAATATTTATAACACCAGTCGCTTGAATTTGTTTGGTGTTTTTTCCTGACACCAAAATTTGCAGGTAAAGACGTGAAATATTGGCTGTATACAACATCCCTGCACAAAATTAAACTGGTTGGCAGTTATGCTAAATTCAAATACATAGTTCAAGCTGCAGTATTTTTATCTTAAAGAATATTCATGTAGGATTCGTGATCTCCACATGTGTGCCATGGGATGCATTTCCCCCAAACAAACACATAACACATACATTTAAAAAGAAGTTATTTTAAAAATCACTTAAATAAAGAATATTCATATAGAGGAAACTTTCTCCCACATTCTACATTTAATACTTTACTTCCCTCTTTTGATAAGCTGTCCTTGCTTAGTTGTTAAATTTCAAACACAAGAAGGAGCTAAGGCAGCTTCTGCCAATCCTTAAGTGAGAAGGACCTGCCCCTACTGAGAAAAGGGCAATTTGTAGCTACAAGTTTCAAGAGGCCAAGGGAGCACACAGCTAGAATGTCATTGTCTAGTGAAGAAACATAGCTACATATATTAAAAAGAGGATGAAAGCTGCTGCTGCTGCTGCTGCTGCTGCTGCTGCTGCTGCTGCTGCTGCTGCTGGTGGTGGTGGTGGTGGGGGAGCACACACTCAAGAGGCAGAGGCAGGTGGGTCTCTGTGAGTTCAAGGCCAGTTTGGTCTACAGTTCCAGGACAGCCAACGTCACACAATGAAACCTTGTCTCAAAAAACCAAACCAAACTAAATCAAGCCAATCAAACAAACAAAAACAGGGTGGAAAAAGACATTATGCATTTCAGGACTGTAAGAAACTCAGAAGCATATTTCTAAGTAAGGAGAAAAACCTAACTTTGTATTCCTAAGGCAATCTAGATTACAGTGGGAGAAAACAGAAATTCAGGTATCATACTGTCCTTGGTGATTAGGCATTCCCCATTCCTATCACACAGAGCCCAACACCGGACAATACTGGAAACAGTAAATCATACCTGGAAGCCATTCCCCTGGGACATTAATCCCAGACACAGATCTATGAATACAGTAGCAAGGTTAATTCTCTCCTTATGAATATAAAAGCACAGTAGACCAATTAGCAAAACAGAAGAGCTTAGGCTTCTATTTCTTACTGATTAACTACAACCATCAGGCCATTTTAATTCCAGCTAATTTTCCATCTAGACTCTGTTGTGCAATGCCAAGTAAAACTATAGTCAGCTTTTTGTTTTCCCTCTTTCTACTTCCTATAGTTGAAGCAGGCAGAGTCTGGGGAAGGCCCTTTGTTCAAGTCCATGAGACAAATGCCAAGGAGGACTGACCTTTCTGGTGTTTTCCCTATAGACCTTAATTGGGGAAAGGGAGAGACAAAAAATTAAAATATCAGAAAATGCCTTTTGGTTTTGTTCATTTTAAATGTTCATTTATAGATAAGATCTTACATTATATGTATGTTTGATAGAAACAATAATTTTACTGTTGGTTATACAATTCAATCCTCCAATTTAACACATCTGGTTTGATGATTGTTATTTCTGGCTATCTAGCAACAAATATTTTCTAATAAAACCCACCTTTCTTTTTCATTTTTTCTTTCTTTCATTCATTCATTCATTTATTTTGGTATTAGAATCTTGGGTGTTGCACATGATAGACAAGTTCCTACCACTGAGGTATGTCCCAAGATGTGTGGCACGAGTCATGGCACACGAGCAAAGGACAACTTTTCTGGAGCTTGTTCTCTTATTGTTTCTGAGGCAGGGACTCTCTTGTTTCTGCTGTTACTCTTGTACTACAGGCTATCTGACCCGGGGCTTCCGAGAGATTCTCCTGTCTCTACTTCCCATTTCATGATAGGAGTGCAGGGGTTATAGATGAGCATTTATGTGGGCTCATGTGGCAATAAGTGTTTTCAACCATTGAGCCATCTCCCTGAACTCTCTTTTGCCTTTATTTTGAGACACTATCTCAGGGATGCCCAAAGCAGACCTTGAACCCACGATCCTCTTGCCTCAGCCTCCTGAACAGTGGAGAGGATAGGTCTGCACTATCAGACCTGGCTACTCTATTTTTTTGGAAACTCTACCATATGTGGACTTGGTGACCTTCAGCTCAGGAACTGTGAGAGGCTGTGAGGGAAGCTGGAATGTGGCTTATATCTGGCCTGATAAAATCTTTCCCCTGGGGCTAAGAATCTTAAGCAAGTGAAGCAAAGGAGGAGGGATTGTAGGGTATGGTCACGTTTGCTGTAGGGAGTTGCAAGTTCTATACTAGTCTAATTCTGCTCCATGGACTTCCTAGAATAGCCTCGATTTTAGCTCTTCTCTGATCTTGGTTCTTTAGCACACATCCACTAAGTATACTCTGACACTGTCTAATAAGTATTTTGCTTAAGATAGGTTAAAATTCAGTTTGACTCACAAGTATCAAATGAAGTCAGAGAATCGAATTATTTGCCACAAACCACACAGCTGATTAGAAATAGAGCCAGGTTACTAAGCCCCCAAGTCATCTGACACCCAGGATGGCATTTAACCTGATAGATATTATTATCATAGGATATATTACTGTGTGAAGCAATAGGATATATTACTAATAGTGTGAAGCAAGTAGCATTTAAAAACACATCTAGGGAGAATAGAGAGATGGTTCAGTGGTTAAGACTGCTTGCTGCTCTTGCAGAGGACTGGAATCTAACGGGTGACTCACAAGCACCTCTAACTCCAGCTCTGGGTATCTGACACTCTCTTCCACAGGCACTCACATGCACCTGTGCACACACATGTGCATACTCACATATGTAAATAAAAATAATCAAAATTTAATAATAATAAAAAATCATTTTAAAAGAAAAATTAATATGTGAAGAAGCAAATTACTATAAATAAAACAAAACAAAATGTACATCTGGTCAGTCAAGTGTGATGGTGTGTGCCTATCATCATAGCACTTAGGAGGCTGAATCAGGAGAATGGAAACTAGCCTGAATTATAGAGAAAGACACTCTCTTAAATAAATCAACCAACCAACCAACCAACCAACCAAAAGCCCAAGTGCCAGCTCTAGCCAATCTGTATACACAGAACAAAGGTAGACTTGATGGCAACGTTTGCTGTTTGTTCTGTTTTTCAAGCTTTTTTTTTTTTTTGGCTTTTTGAGACAGAGTTTCTCTGGGTAGCCCTGGCTACAGCCCTGTGTAGTTCTGGTTTTTGCTTTGTAGACCAGGCTGGCCTTTCAAGCATTCTTAAACAGAGTTCGGGTCTGAGTGGGAAAAGTTTAAGATAAATTCCCACGAGGTAAATATTTTCATATTATCCAAGTTGCTCCCTTTTCCATTAAGTTTCGTAGGTATTAAAATTGACTTTAAAAAATACTAAAACTAGCTATTAAAACCAAAATGTTGGCAGGGTATAGTGGCACATCCCTTTAATCCCAGCACTCAGGAAGCAGGGAAGCAGGTGCATCTCTGTGAGTTTGAGGCAAGCCTGGTCTACATAGAGTTTCAGGTCAGTTAGGACTACACTGTGAGACCCTGCCTCAAAACAAAACAAAACAAAACAAAACAAAACGGAACCATCAATGAACCAACCAAAAGCCCCCACATACTCCCCCTCCCACAAAATCAACCTCAAATGTCAGGAAGACCATTGGCCTTTAAATGAAGGCAGGCAAGTGTACCACAGTGAAGAAGTGGATGACTACCCAGTCCTTGGTTTCTTTATGGTATTCTAGGAGACTAAGAACATTTCTTTCTGCATATTATCTGACCACATGCTCATTTCATCTGTTTACAGAGACTTAAAGCATTTAGCATTTGGTTTATGTTTTAAAAGAACTAGTAAACATGAAAGACCAGAGCTTCATATAGTAGCAGAGGGGCCCAATTTATACCTTTTGTGAGACTAGTGTAGATCTAAAATAATGTTGACTTCAGGATAGAGAAGAGGATGCATTCTTGGATTCCTTCAAGTTGCTCCCACCTCTGATGCAGCAGCCTGGCTCCCAAACACTTTCGGAGTCAAGCCTGAGTCCAGACCTGCCTACGACAGCCTGTTGCCTTGCAGTCTCTGCAGCGGCCATGGCAAAGCTCAGTTTCGACCTTGTCTCTAGCAGCCATCCAAAAATAACTCTCCTAAACAACAGAACCACCACAAAAACACTGAGTGTCCATGAAAGCAGGTGGTCGGAACACACAACAGGCCACAGACTTCTGGTAACTGACAGTGATATCGAGTTTTGTTTTTTTGAGGAAGTCTTTCTCCTCAAAAGAAAAAAGAGGAGAAACTGCTTCATATTAAAGGAGCCCATTTCCCTTGCCGGCTGAGAGTTAACTGAGCTCATCCCTAAAGTCTAGATGCAAACATTCCTTTTGAAAGGAAAAAAACTTGAAAGTTTTTAGACCTAGAAGTGATGACCTGAGCAGTTCCTTCCCAGCACTTAAAGTACTGGATATGCCAAGAAGACACGATCGACATTAGTAGAAAGTAAATTTAAAGTGATTGATAGGAATAAACAAAACTGTACAAAACAAAAGGAGAACCGCTCATGGCAAGCTACTTAGAGTTGAACAACATTGATTCATTTTGTGACTTAACAAATGCTTCCCAGGCACTGAAGACAAACCTGCAGCAGAGGAAGGCAAGGGAAGCTGTCAAGCACTTGGCTAAGAAGTCAAGCCTGGTTTCAGTCAATGCATTTCCTCTTCTCGCTTAGAAAGGCCTCTTCTAGGGTTCAGGTCATTCTATTTATTGCTGTCACCTTTCGACATTTTTGCTACTATCAGTTACTTTTTCCTCAGTCTCTTTTACCCCGGCTTTTACTACAATTTGATGAGACTTTATTGTTCATTCAGATGAATATTCAACAACTTTGCCCCTAAACTTCTCATCATTCCAATTTTTAAAAACCCTCACTGAGACTCTTCAAATAGACCTCCAACTCCCAAGTTCCCTCTGGAAGACATGAAGTCTTTTTTTTTTTTTTAAATATTTATTTGTTTTTTTCTTTATTTTTATTTTATGTACATTGGTGTATTGCTTGCATGTACGTATGAGGGCATCAGATCCCCTGGAACTAGAGTTTACAGACAGCTGTAATCTGCCATGTGGGCACTGGGAATTGAACCCAGGTCCTCTGGAAGAGCAGCCAGTTCTCTTAATTACTGAACCAACTCTCCAGCCCCAAGACATGAAATCTTGATGGACTTGGTCTCAGAAATCATACTCTCTTCTGACTAGAGCCACTTGCCTTCTCTGCTCCTGTGTGTGAGCTCCATCTTCAACCTGAGGAAACTTCTAGTTCTGTGATTCCCAATCTTTCTACCAGGCTACCAACTTTCTTTTAACTTTTCTCTCTTAACCAACATAATATCATGTGGCATTTCCCAACTGTTTGCCCTAGAATTGTATCTCCTTGCTCCTGAGTTCTCCTGCAGCTTAAAATTGTACAGTTTAATGAATTATTTATTACCTATCTGAGCAAGTAAGCACAGTGTCCAATGTTATCTTTTCAATGTTGAGCACAGTGCCTAACACTAAGTGAGCATTCAAGAAATACACAGTTTATAGAAATAAGAGAAAAGCCCAACACTGAAGAGAATATAAAGCCATGCCTCTGCATGCCACAACACATCTAGGGTCTCAGTTACACAGAGGTCCAAGAGGACAGCAAGAACACTGAGGTAATCCAGTTGGGCACTTTACACCTCATTACAGCTCCTCTCCCCTTCCCTGTCAATCCAAACCTTCCATGTTCCCCTGCATCCCACTCTCCACTGTTAACCTGTCTTTTATAATGCTAGGGATGGGGAAGCTGGTGTGATTTCTCCCAACTACTTCCTCATACCCCCAAACTTACTGTCTTTCTTCAATGAGAGAGAACAATGTATGCTAGGTCCTTGATTGCATTCTCTTACTTCCTAGTTTGTATTTCTAGCGACTGATTCTCCCTAGCCTGGAAACACTCTCAAGACTAGATTCTTAATTCTTAAAACAAGGCGCAGCAGCATGCACGCACATACCCTTCACCTAGTCTGTGTCCCTTCCTAGAATATCTAGAAGAAGTCTATACCCGCTGCCACGCTTTTCCTCCTCTGCAGCCATCCAGTTCTTCTTCCTACTCATGTCATCTCACCCCCCCCCATCACTCCTCCTCATCCAAAAGTGAGAGACCCAAAGGACAGAGACCAGGGGTGTTCGCTTCAACAATCTTTTGCTCTTCATTGAACACCTGATATGCAAACACGTTCCATCTCCTTGAGACTCTACTTCCAGATAGTTTCTAGAATATGGCATCTATTCTGAAGCTCTCCAGTACCCCAGTTCAGTATTTTGTCAGTAGTACTACCTTATCCTGCCCACTCTATTTAAACCATAAAGACAGTATTTGAAAATAAATTCATAAACAACTAATTCTATTTAAAAATCACGGGCAGGTAAGATTGCTTAGTGGATAAGGGAGCTTGCCACCACATGATGACCTGAGTTAGATGCTTAAGGTCCCACACAGCAGGAAAAAATTGATTCCTATAAATGTTCTAAGACCTTCACAGGTGTTCATGGTGCCCAAGCACCCTTCCCCCTCACACAAACTGAATAAAGTGTTGAAGAAATAGAATTTCTAGCTTCTGTTGAAAAACTGGAGTGTTTGAACAGAAATCTTTACAAAGCCCTTCTAGACCTGGCCAGGGTATGCAGTAGTGCTCCAGTTTAGACGCCACAGAACGGAATGGTGAGAACTAGAGGAGAAGTGACAGGGAGTACTCATGCACACATCTGGGTCAGAAGGTCAGGGGAAGAGTTTCCAATAGAGTAGCATTTGACCTTTCCACCATCTGAACTCACAGCTTCTCTAGTTAGACGGGGATGCAGGGAACACAAGAGTAAAGGAAGAAGGGGCCGCCAGGACAGTCTTCCGAGGCAGGGTATAGCTGGCTGCTTTGAGAGACGGCAAAGCGTCGGGGAACGCAGTGGTCGGTCAGCCGTGAGTTTAGAAGACAAGCTCAAACAAGGAGGAAAGGGCAGGTGTGCACAAGGGGTCAGTCTCCTGGGGAGGATGATAATTCAGCTTCCAATGTGCTAAAACTCAGAAACTTCTGCTTTTCAAATGGAATGGGCATTTCTCGTTTTTAGTTTATCTTGTGCAATCATTTGCTATTGTGGATTTTTTTTTCTTTTTTTCTTGTCTTGGAGACAAAGTCTCACTGGGTATTGCTAATGGGCTTGGAATTTGCTACACAGATTAGATTGGTTTTGAACTCGAAGTATTCCTCCTGTCTCTGCCTCCTGAATGTGAGGTTACAGACATGTGTCACCAGGCCAGGCTCCATTTAATACTGACAACCTTCCCCCAAACTCATTTATTATTCCTCATGCTTCAGACTATTTCTTCATATACTCATTTGTGGCTATTTTTGGCCAACTTCTTAAACTATCATGTCTCCCACGATTTTATTATCAGTTCTTTGCTTTTTATACATTCTCTTGGATATCCTCATTTATACTTAGGGCCATCCTCCTATATGCTGATGATTCTGGACTCATCGTGCACAATTAACATGCATAATAAGCAACTTTAAAGTTCTGAGGCCTAGCAACATAAAAGTATTTATCACCTGCTGAGAGTACAGATGTGTGTTTAGTTGTTACTGAAGTTATTTCACCACCTTGGTTGAATTTTCCCTCTAGAGATTTTTGTTTGTTTGTTTTTGTTTGTTTGTTTTGGTTTTTCGAGACAGGGTTTCTCTGTGTAACAACAGCTCTGGCTGTCTTGGAACTCACAGTGCCAGGCTTGAAGGCATGTGCCACCATTGCCCAGCAACCCTGTAGAGCTTTTTTATTTGTTTGTAGCTACTGTAAATGAGATTACTTTCTGAATTTCCTTTTCAGCTAGTTTGTCAGTAGTGTGTAGAAACATAATTTTTGTATGTTCATTTTATATTCTGTAACTTTTGTGCAGTCCAAATTGTTTGTTTGTTTGTTTCTTTTTCTTTCTTTCTTTCTTTTTTTTTTTTTTTGGGTGAAGTCTTCAGGTTTTTCTACAGAGAAGATCCTGTCATCTACAAACAACAGACTTATTCCTTTCCAATGTGGATGCCTGCCCTGCCTTCCTTCCTTGCCTCCTTCCCTTTCTACCTCTTTCCCTTCCTATTCTTTTTTCTTCCCTCCTTTCACCTAGTTGCACGGGTTAGGAAGAGTTAACTTTTGTAAACAGCAATATTAATGATAATGATGACAAAGGAGGAGAGAAAGAAATAGTGGAGAATAAAGTTCAAGGGATAATTGCTGGGCTTTCTGGATGTCCAACGCAGTTTTTAACAGTTAATTATTTTTGAAATTCACTAAAAGCTTTGTTTGTTTGCTTTTTGAGACAGGGGCTCCCTGTGTAGCCCTGTCTGGCCTAGAAGTCCCTCTATGGACCAGGCTGGCCTCAAACTCACAGGGATCTGCCTGCCTCTGCCTCCCGAGTGCTGGGATTAATAAAAGGCTTGCGCTACCATGCCCAACTTGAAATTCACTAAAATTACATTTTAAAATAAATTTATGAAGAAGCAATGGTACAGCACACATAATTTTTCAGGAACAAAGACTTCACAAGGCTGCATCCTACTACAATGAATTACTTAAGATTTGGAGGAAAAAGAAATCGAAATCAAAGTGATCTAAGAGTAACTGTAACTTGAGTATTTAAGCATGTTGGAGGGAAAAGTTAAATCTGTATGTTTCAGTATAGGAATAAATACTACTATCCCACACCAGCGATGTAGATTGCTTTTAAGTCTATTTGAGCTAGGCCCAATCACCTACTTCAGTGGCAACTCAGGACCCAGGAAACAAATAAGGTTCAAAAGGAATGATTTTAAACACTGGTTTTAATACTAAAGGCACCATTTAAAATGATTAACCGGAAAGACTCGTGTAGTAACAAACAGCTAACACGGCCATATATGACTTCTATAGATTTCTTAAGCCAGAAAGGGACCCTACTTAGCAAAGGTCTGCCTTTAATCATTTAAGTTGGCTGAAGATACCCAGTATCTAACTGTTTCAGCAAAACAAGGGAAGACAAAGCTGGGCATGGTGGCACATGCCTTTAATCCTAGTGCTTAGGAGGCAGAGGCAGGTGGATCTCTGTGAGTTCAAGGCCAGCCCGGTCTATAGAGCAAGTTCTAGGTCAACTGGGGCTATACAGTGAGACCTTGTCTCATGAACAAAAAGCAAAAAACAAGATGTGGTACATCTCTAACTCCCATACCCCTTAAACAAGAAAGGGATAATGTGAGACATAGAGATAACTTTACTCATTATTAAACAGAGGACAAAAAGTGAGAAATATGGATATCTCTGGTTTAGACAGACAACCAAATTACAGGTGAAGCAGCAAGATTAGTCAGGCATGGGAGAGTTGAATCACAAATACAACCAAGGAGCCAGGTGATGGTGGTGCGAGCCTTTAATCCTAGCACTCGGGAGGTAGAGGCAGGCACATCTCTGAGGCCAGCCTGGTCTACAGTGTGAGTTCTGGGACAGCCAGGGATATATAGAAAAACCCTGTTTTGAAAAACAAACATACACCCCCCCCCAAAGCCAAACAAAACTAAAACAACAACAACAAAAACACAAAAAAACCAAATATAGTCAAGGGCAAAAACTCAGACTTAAAAAAAAGCACTTATCAACTGTATAAAACACTGGGCTCCACCATGGCGTCTATATAGATACATTTATATGTTTGATTGTATGCACCCAGCACCTTCTTATTTGCCTTCCTTTCCATTATCTCCTGCCTACTTTACACATATATAGATACATTTTATCTTTATTTTATTGTTTAATTAATTATATGGTTGTCCTGTGATGGGCATAGTAACATGTCTTGAAAAGGTAATGTAATTTAACAGCAGTTTTAAGTTAAGAAATTAAAATTTTCTATACATATTAATATCTTACTCTTAAGAATAAATGTTGGTAGGATGCAGAGATGGCTCATTGGTTAAGAGCAATTGCTCTTCCAGGGGACATGATTTTAGTTACCAGCATCTATGTCACGCAGCTTACAAATGCTTGTAACTTTAGCTCCAGGAGATCTGACATTTTCTTTTGGACTCTGAGGGTCCTTGCACACATGTGTACACACACACACACACACACACACACACACACACACACACACACATTTAAACAATAATAAAATATTTTAAAAATAAGCAAGGCCTCACTGATAGAGTGCTGATAAGATGCAATGCCCTTTTGTTAACTCAAAACCAAAAACCAAATGATGATACCAGAACCATGGAAAATAAGGAAGTGGTTGCATGACAAAGTATTTGAACTTCTGCTTAAGAAAAATTAGGTTAAAAAAAAGCTACGCATATGAAAAATGGGAAGAATAGAAATTGTTGTCAGGAAGGATGGTGGCATTGGTTGTTTTTCCTCTCTCTTTTCATAAAAAAATTAAAGTTATAATGTGCTTTCAATTTTTATAGAAGAAAAAAGAGGAGGCAGGAGAAAGGAGGGAAGGAAGGAAACCAAACAAGGCAGTGAAGGAAAACACCACCGTGGGAACAGAGTCAAGTGCACAAACAGATGTTTTGCGTAAGCTACATTTTAGAGACATCTGCCTTTGTGCAAGACTTGAAAAGTGGAGCTGCGGTCAACAAGTTGTTCTCTGCATGAGGGGTGGGGCTTGAAGGAAAGTGAGCTGTGAAGAAACCAACAATTATAACCCACAGGGCAGAGAAATACAAAGTTCTTAGGTTAACTTCTATGCCCACCACCTACCTCTCTGCCCCAAATACCTCCCATCAGCTGTGTCTACTAGTCAAACAAGGAAGAACTCTTGGCTTTCTTTTTTTAGTTTTATTGCTATATGTATAATTATTTTGCCTGAATGTATGTATGTATGTGCACTGCATGCATGCCTCATGCCTGATGCAAGGCAAAAGAAGTTGTTGGGTCCTCTGGAACTAAGGTTACAGATGGCTGTGAGCTGCCATGCGGGTGCTGGGAATTGAACCCGGGTCCTCTGCAAGATCACCCAGTACTCTTTAATTGGTTAAGTTAGTCTCTAGCCTCTGCCCATGTCTTTTTATTTAAGTGACTTAGGCTCTTTACTAGCAATAGTACTTAACTCTTAGGCAGAGCTATCCCATTCTTGTGGGAGAATAGATGGGGTAGAACTTACTGCTTAAAACTGCTATCTTCCTCCTCTTCTTGTTCTTACTCTAAATAAAAAGCTTATCATATGCAGAAAAACTCAGGTAAAAGTAAAAATAATACAACTGTTGATTGCTCTACTGTCTTGTGTTTTATGTATGTTCAATTTCATTTCTGTTTAGTTGGATGAGTATTTTAGGTCTGTACTGTTTGCTTTTGCATGAAGACAGTATAGAAAGACTGTCACACTACTTTATACAGTGCCCAGGGTAATGCCATATAGTTAAATAAACATGATTTGAAAATGGTAACAGGAATGCCAAAGACTGAAGTACACTTTAAAATAAAGTATGAGCGTTACTGTGTCCTCTCTGGTGTTTACTTGGCAAACGAGGAAGTTCACGTGGTTTAACAGACCTCAGGAGAGGTTCTCTTAGTTGATCTTGTTTGGCACCTCAAGTCGGCAACTCCTTCAACTCAAAAAAAGAACTTTCAACTGACTTGCAAAGTCCTGTGTTGTGTTCTGTCTTGAACTTCCTTTTCTGAGAAGTTGGGTGTATTATGTGGGTTACTGTCCTACATCTGTCTTCTGGGTAAGCTGACTACAAAAGACTAAGAAATCTCTTGTTCAGATACTGGAGCCTCTCCTGGGTCTTACATAATAACTTTCCCCTTCTGTGATAAAGAAATGCCATATGTAGGTTTGCATACATTTGTTAGGTTAAAACTAAACGAACTGCTAACCTAATCTGGTAAATTCCACATAGCTCAAAACTGGTGAAACTCTGAAGCAGAGCAGAAAGCTACAACAGAGAAATCAAAGATAATCAATTATATGGAGACTCCAGCTCAAGAGTTAAAAGGCAAGCAAGAAAGGGGTCTAATCTTTTTGTATTGATATAATCTAGCAGTGTGGCTAGTCTTGAAGTGCAGTTGTCAGAACCTTTCCAATGATCCTAAATCAGACACAGACACAGACAGACAGACAGACAGACACACACACACACACACACACAGACACACACACACACAGACACACACACACACACACACACACACACACACACACACACACACACACACACACGAGTTTTTGTGAGACAGTGTTTCAGAATGTAGCTCTGCCCTGGAACTCACTATATAGACCAGGCTGTTCTCAAACTCACAGAAATCCACCTGCCTCTGCCTCCCTAGTGATGGGATTAAAGGTGTGCGCCACTATGATCAGCTAGCAACACTTTTTTTTAAAGTTGCTTTCAAAGTCTAGTTTTAAATTACTTTTAAAGAATATATCATTAAAAACAACAACAGCAAAAACAATACAGGGGCTGGAGAGGCGGTTCAGTGGCTAAGAGCACTGGCTGCTCTTCCAGAGGACTTGGGTTTGATTCCCAGCACCCACACAGTGGCTCACAACCATCTGTAATTCTGGTTCCAGGGAATCCAATGCCCTTTTCTGGCCTTCGAGAACACCAGGCTTGTGGGTGGTGCACAGAAGACAAAAGTGCTGGTAAAAATATCCACAGACATAAAAAATATTAAAAAGAAATATATGGAGCCAGGCAGTGGTGGCACACACCTTTAATCCCAGCACTCGGGAGGCAGAGGCAGGTGGATCTCTGTAGTTTGAGGCTAGCCTGGACTACAGAGCGAGATCCAGGACAGCCAGGACTACACAGAGAAACCCTGTGTCAAAATCCAAATAAAAATTTTTATCATAGTTTTCATTCAAAAATTATTTATTGAGAATGCATCATGCAGCAAGGTACTATTCTAGGTACTGGTAATATAACAATAAACATAAAATTCAAAGAACTGACACTTATGGAATGGAGGCAGGACAAGACAAGTCAGTGAAATGTCAGGTGGTGTAAGTGTGCTGAAAAACAAACAAACAAAAAGCCACCCCAGTGGTTCAGAGGCGAGAGTGACAGAAGAGCACAATCAGGGCAGGTTCTCTGACAAAGATGACACTAGGACAAAGGGTTAAATTAGTAATCAGTGGAACACACCACTGCCCTCCTAGAGGAGGGGACAGGAGTACAACTGTCCTCCTTCAGATCATCTAGATGGTGTGTCCTGGAGAACCAGACACCAAGATCAACTCTATTGTTTCAGTTAAAATGTGGAGAGGGGCTGCTGTAAACACAGGGGAAGGAAGATAAGCAAGACACGGATCCTGTACTGCTTGCCAAGGAATTTGGACTTTATCTTGAGCACAGCAGAAAGCCATAGTTTACTACAGTAGAGGAAACAGGCTGGAAAATGGGTGAGGCTTAGAACTGGGGAGACAGGTACTACTTTGGTATGCTGGCAAGATAGAAAGGTGGTCTAACGTTGGAGAATGCAGAGAAAATGGCTATCAGGTACTATCTGTCTGGTTCACTTTCCTGTACAATGGAAAACTTATTTCATGAAGAAATTCCAGTTGTAAGAAAACCAGACAAAGAAATGTTTTGATATGTGCAAATTCCTTTTACTCATAAAAAATTCCTTTACTCTTGACTCTCTTGACAGGTCCTCTGGTCTTTTACAAATACTAATGCTTTAAGCCTCTCACTCAAGAAGATTAAAGAAAGTCTGTTTACATGGCTATTAACTCTTATACTACCTGCCTTTGTTCTAACTTTTCTTAAAATAGTTTCTCCCCACCATCTCAGTACTCTCGTAAGTAATACTTTGCTAAACCTCATATTTGAAATCAATTTTATCTGCCCCTACCTACCAGCTGACAAGCTAATCAATCTGGACAAACCAGTGGTCTCACAAGTGACTCTTCCTTATGTCACTTTGTTATCACACATGTCTGTATCATTTCCTGCCAGGCACCAGACTTCCAGCATCAAGGAAGAACAGCTGAAGAGAATGCTTTTACACAAAGGACTTCCCTCCTTCCTCTTCCCCTTTAGCGGATATGATAGTACACTGATGGGCTTTATTAAATGGATGATAATACAGTTAAGTTCTGAAACAACCATTTAAAAATACAGTTTAAAGAAATGTAGCAAGCAAAAGGTAAATCAGAAACTTGAAACCAACTTTAATCAGAACTTTACAGATTCATTTGTATTGCACTGGACTGGGGTGATAGAGTTAATACTAAATTTGCATGACTCGCAGCTAAACTGCCCATAGTTAAGAATACCTACAGGAAGACAGTTTTCAGAAAGTTAATTAATGTCTCCGTCTCTAGAATGAGGAAGAATTAAGAATGACATAAAACACAACCACAGGCTATCCACAGAAAGATTTGATCCAATTTATATCTTAACTACAGAAAAGCTGCCATATTCTAACAGCTAAGATGTTTTGCTTCCTGCTTCTCTTCTGTCAATGAGACAGAAACACTGAAGATGCTCTGAGTGAACTATGACAAACTATAAGGTGGCTGTCATCTTCAGAGCACAGCTGTTTGGAAAGCAGCTCAACACTGACAATCCAAATCATCTCTCTCCACATGAGACTCTCGGTTCTCGGATCACATGTTTACTGACTTCAAGGAAGCAGTAAACAACAGAATAGCCACTGTTGCTTTGTTTCTCTTTTTGAGAAAAGGTCTCACTGTGTAATGTAGCCCAGGTTAGCCTTTAACTCAAGCTCCTCCTCTGCCTTGGCTTTTGCAGTGCTCGAATTACAGGTGTGCAGCACTAGGCCGGGTCCCAGGGCTTTCTAATGACAATACATATGGCTATAATAAAACTCCGAGTCCATTTATCCCCTTAGACATTTTCTCTGACAGATGATTAGTATTTCACTTACTTCAGGGAGACATGGAGAAGTAGAGAGAAAACAAACCAAACCAGAACCCAGGGTCATCAAGACTGCTCAGCGGGTAGAGGAGCTTGCCTACAAACTTGATGCCCCAGTTTGATTCCCAGGACCACATGGTGAGGGGAGAAAGCCACCTCTGGGAAAGTTGTCCTCTGACTTCCAGATGTGCACTGTAGCACACAGGGACACAATACATAAAAATGTTAGACAAATTTTAAAATAAAAAAACACGGAATTCGAAGTTTTAGCACAATAAGTGAACTATATAATATGGATTGAGTTATTATACATCTCAGTTTCTTCGTGTAACACTATGAAAACCCTCAGAAGTTTGATTTCAGGAGATTATTACTAAGAATCTTAAAAGTACACCTTCAACCCAAGATGAGATCACTATATTACTATGGCAATTAAACATGGAAAAACACCAGCTAAGGTTTTCATAGCAAAAGAGGTAACCCTTAAAGAATGCCTCTAAAAGTTATATCAAAATGGGTCATGCTATCCAGCAAATGTGACTGTTCAAAACCATACGGAACTACTTTTTTTTTTTTCCGAGACAGGGTTTCTCTATGTAGATTTGGTGCCTATCCTGATTTTGCTCTGTGGACCAGGCTGGCCTCGAACTCACAGAGATCCGCCTGGCTCTGCCTCCTGAGTGCTGGGATTAAAGGTATGGGCCACCACCACCTGGCGGAACTATATATTTTTAAAGAAACCAAATGGTGCCCACAAAATACCCATACATATAAAATAACAAAATATAAACCAATAAAAAAGAAAGCAAAAGAAGGCCTAAAAAACAAGGCATACTGAAATCACCATCATTGGCTGTAATATTGATTCACTTACTCTCCTAGCAAAGGCACTTTACTTCTGTGTCTGAGTTTCTTCTGTTAAATAAGCAGGATTGGTGATAGCTACACCAAGTTTCACATGCTTGGAAAACAAAAACATCCTTTCTTCTTAGTAAACAAAAACTTTCCAAAAAGCAGCAAGTTCCAGGATTAGAGTGTACAAATCATTACTCTAAAGGACCTAAGGTGTATGAAGCTTATGCTGTATCTTTTACATTCTCAATAGCTGTTAACTTTTGGTTAATAAAGTAGAAAAACCAATCATGTAATAGGTATATTTTCATTTAAAAATAATGCCTGGCATATTTTTCTTCATCTCTTTCCTTTGGAAACAAGGGTCTCCCTATGATACCTAGACTGGCTTTGAATGTGTGATCGTTCCCAGTAGCTAAAATACAGGTAGGTGTATACTTTCACACCTGGCTTGCCCATCTTCTTTCAGAAGTGGGCTTTTATATTTTATTTTTTGTCTGCTACACAACTTTTTACCTTTTGAAACCTGGTTTGTTGGAAAGAGTGTTCCTATATCTTTAAATATAAATTTAACACTAGTGATGAAGACTGGTGAAGGTCATTCTACTGTCTCTCCTGGTACTCGCCAAGTCCACACGTTACTATATTTAGACAAGATCTGCTCACCCTGTTAAAGATAGAAGACGACTCAGTCCTAGGCTTGGCTCACAGCAGTGGGGATGGTTACTGCGTCATGGGGAAAGATACTACCAGCAAAACTATTGATGCAGCATTCCTTGACAGCCAACAGAACAACTAATGCTCAATTGTATTCCATCCTGAACAGAGGTATAATCTCTGCAACAGAGCAACCTCTTTATCATACGTAACTCTGGCACAGTCAGGCCTAAAGCACTGCTATGAATACCTTTCAGGTAACTCACTTGCCAGAACTGCCTGCCACACCTCATGCAGACAGAGAGTTGCCCAGGTTAACAGGGTAAAATGTTCAGCAGTTTTGTCTCCTGGGAACTAGAACAAAACAGGTTTTCAACTTGGGAATCATTAATCTTCAGAAGCACCAGAGACTAACAGTGGGAGCTACTCAGTAGTCTTCTGGTTGACAGTTTCCTGGATCATGTATCTCACCAAAGAAGGCCCAAGTGAGGGCAAAGTTGACTCTTCTTTACCTGCCCTGCTCTCAATCCAATGTGCTTGTAGGACTTGGACTGATTCACTGACCGACTGACTGATTGATTGACTGAGTTCTCTAACGGCCATGGAAGTGGTGCTGGTAATGGGGGAAACCTCATATTTCTTAAGTGGTCTCTAAATCTGGAATCCAAAGAGTTTGAAGAAAATATTTGAAAAATAAAATTGCCTTAAAATAAAGCTAAGAAAATCCCAATTAAATGCAGACATTTTAATAAGGGAAGCATTTAAAAGGCTGTCCAACCCTCAACAGAGAGAAAATGTCAAATTCTTCTAGCATGGGGAAATCATGACAGAGAAAAATCTTTTTTTTTTTTCTGTTTTTTTTCGAGACAGGGTTTCTCTGTGTAGCTTTGTGCCTTTCCTAGAACTCGCTTTGGAAAAGACCAGGCTGGCCTCGAACTTAAATCTTAATGGTAAGTTCAAAAGAAAACAAAGTTTATTCTGTTTTTTAAATCAAATGCCTAAAATGATCCTTTTTCAATTTTGTTACTGTTATTGGTCTCTCTATGTAGCCCTGGCTGTCCTGGAGCTGTAGACCAGGCTGGCCTCAAACTCACAAAGATCTGCCTGCCTCTGCCTCCGAAGTACTGGAATTAAAGGCGTGCGCCTGCTTCTATTCCAGATTCTTTTTTTTTTTTTTTTTTTTTTTTTTTTTTTTTTTTGGTTTTTCGAGACAGGGTTTCTCTGTGTAGCTTTGCGCCTTTCCTGGAACTCACTTGGTAGCCCAGGCTGGCCTCGAACTCACAGAGATCCGCCTGCCTCTGCCTCCCGAGTGCTGGGATTAAAGGCGTGCGCCACCACCGCCCGGCCTATTCCAGATTCTTAATAGTGTATGTGTGTGACACAGTGTGAGGGATGTCACTGGATTCTTTTGATAACTGATGAAAACCATGGTCTTTGCTTTTTCTAGAAAAATTAATGCAACATTCTTAGATAGATCCTCCTTTGCATATTTTTTCAGTATACTTGTGAATTTCCCACTCTAAAGCTAGCAGGGGAGTCCAGCCCTTTGATGCTGTGATGTTGAAACCCACACACATGTTGGGCTGCATTCACAGCTATAATTTGCAGGATAGACACACTTGGAACTGAAGGAACCTGGTAATCACCTTACGGGACTACACTTGGCGGGATTGACAGCCTTCCCACTTCTACCTGTTGCTTTTTTAGCAGGTGACAGCGCAGATTTAATGAGGCAATGACTTAATGATTTATATTTGGATTTAACTTTGAAACCAGAGGCAATACAGAAACTGCTTTGGAGTTTCTAGGGGTCTTTGTTAGCATTATAATATTTTATAACAGCTGTTTGTAGATAAACTCTTCATTGACAACCTATTACTCATGCTGCTGCCTTCTTTTCCAAGTTTTGAAAACCCTGATCTAAATAATAAACATTTTAATATTGTAATGGGTTTTAAGAATTAAGTGGAAGCTCATTTACTAGATATATCAGTTCAGTACTACAAAGGATTAATATTTTAAAAATCATTATAACTACATCTGGCAAGCAAATAAGGCTTGCCATCTATTTCCTGCATTTATTGAATACTATAAAAAGTTGAATGCTACCAGAGCATGCCACTTAATTATAATAATTTTTTTATCACTGAGAGAGATATAAGAACACACCAGTACAACAGCTAATCTTACTGTGATCCAGTACAAAAAGAAATGACTAAATTTACAGCTTTATTGACTTAAGGATCTTATAATCAGTGCTACAGGAAAAGGAGATTAAATATAAGATGCAGCTGTTAGGACAAAGGTTACCGTACCTAACAGTTAACACACCTCAGCTGGGCTAGGTGTGAATACCCATAATCCTACCACTCTGGCATTTGAGAAAGAAGAACATTAAGTTTGAGACCCACAAATTGAGGTCGACAAATTTAAGACTTGCCTGGGAGACATAGGAAAACTCTGTTTCAGACTAACAAACAAACAAACCCTCAAACCAACCAACCAACCAAAAACATCCCCCAAACCAAAAACCAAGATAATCAAGCCTTAGAAGTCTTGTACTCAAGAAAATGAAGATATCAACCTATTTCTCACTGTAGCCTACCATTAAAAATTATATTTTAAGTAAAACAAACAATAAGAAGCTGTATCAGTCTCCATGATGCAGTAGCCTAATATCATATAGATCTGCTATGCCTAGAATTGATTTATACATTAACATGAAATGTCTAGAGCTCAATTTGTGACTCAACTAATAGCTTGCTAGTTTCTGCTTTATTTTCTCTAACCTGGCATTGTCTTTAGAGCTTGTTTCCTATATTTTTTGGTGTTTTATTGCTTTCTTTAAAGCTGCATTATCACCTGATTATTTAGTTACAGTAATTTGTTTACACTTAGAATTTAAGTTCTTGTTGTTGTTGTTGAAACAGTATCTCATATATCCAGGGCTGGCTTCAAACAATGTAACTGAGTTCACTTTCCAACTAGTGGGATGGAATTTAAGTTCTGAGAGTTGATTTAGTCTCCTTTGTTCTGTGATATAATCACAGTGCCTAGACATCTGTTGGTGACCAACAAATGAGCTTTCACTAGTAGATATATAAAACTAACTGGAGGCAATAAACCTTATAAAATAAGCAAGAAGACCTGGCTTTCAGTCCCTGCTCTTTCATACATTAATTAAATAACCTTGAATAAGCCAATTAATCTCTTTGAATATCAATCTTGTTCTTATAAAATTATGTTGAAAGGAGTTGGAGAGATGCTTGGTGAATAAAATGCTTGCTATGCAAGACTGAGCACCTGGGTTCATATTCCAAGTACTAGTGTGAAAACCAGGCCTAGTGGCATGGCCAGCACTGGAGGTGAACAGGTGGATCCTGGGTGCTATGCTGGCCAGCCAGTCTAGTGCAAAGGTTCTGTGAGAAAATCTGTTTCAAACAATAAAGTGGAGAAGTAATTGAAGAACATATCCAGAAGTCAATCTCTGGTTTCCACAGGGGCCACCCAAGTCAGCACTGCTCTTTCATCCCAGTCACTGTAACGGCTGTATGAAATAATGAACATGGAAACTTGAGGCATATTTCAGTTATATTATACTCTAGAAGTTATTCTTGGAAACTGGAAAAACGTCTGTAAAACAGATTAATTTTAAGAAAGCAAGATTTTCTGTCATCTTATCTTTGGCCTTTCTCACTTGTAAAGTCAGAACAGACAACTGAAAAAAGGCACAAGTCTGCATAGATAATGCAGGGATAATATTGGTCTCCAAAACTCCATAAGGCTTTCTCATCTATAAAAAAAAAGGAAAGAAAGAAAGAAAGAGGGAAAAATACTAACAGCCTCATATATACAACTGCTTGAACAAAATGCAACAGCAATAGGGAGATTTTTAAGAAGTATAATATGGGATGTGTTTTTCTAGTTTTATCAATTAATTACAATTCTTAAAAATAAAATCCAAATCTTGATTGTTTCACCAACCAAACAGAAGGGACTATTCCATAAGTTTCACATGGACTAACAGAAGAATACAGTTTTTTTCTGAGATGGATAAGCTCTAATTCTTGTCCATAGGTGCTTCAACACTGGCAAGGAAGGATCAGAGTGGAAAGATTAAGAACAAGAAGAAGAAAAGCCAGCCATGATGGCACACATGTCAGCTAAACACTTGGGAGGCTGAGACAAGAAGATCTTTAATTCAAGACCACATTGGGCTACTTGTGAGTTCAAGGCCAGCCTGTCTCTAAAAGCTAATATGGGACCAGTGAGATGGCTCAGTGGACAAAGTTACTTGCCACACAAGCCTGGTAATCTGAGTTCGACTCCTGGAACCCATAAAAAGGTGACTGAAGAAAGCCAACTCCACAAGTTGTCCCCTGGCCTTCATACAAGTCCTGCAGCATGTGTGTCTACCCCTCCTCCTTAGTAATAAATAAACCAAACAAAAAGACAAAATAGGGGTTTGGGCATATATAGCTCTCATTAATTCTAGCTATTTACAATCATGGCCAATTTCATGGGTTTGTACAGTCACAAAAGGTCCAGCTTACACTTGGTATAATCCTCTGTTGGTGGTATCTTGTAATTCTGAATGACTTAAGAACAATGGGCCCAAATACTTAATTTGCACTAGGCTCCACAATTATGTAGCTTTCCTGCTTACAATCTTTTTGTAAGGTTAGAGGACAAGGACAATAGCTTATGGTTTCAATGATGTTATACAAGGACCACTGCTAAATAAAAAGGAGACTTATTTTATCTTTGAGGCAGTCTTATTATATAACCAGGGTTGGCCTTAAACCACAAATCTCCTGCCCCAGTTGCTCCAGTGGTGGAATTACAGCTGTGTGCTACCATGCCTAACTTGAAAGGAGACTTTTAATTAGGCTGCAGATCAAGTATTTGTAGTACTCGAATACTGAATTCTAAAGTTCTCAAAAACCGTTCAGTAAGAGCCCATTTTAATAGCTCTAATAAGAAAGGGAATATTACTTGCCTCTCCTATTTTTTTGCTCCTATCATGTCAAAAGATGAGACTAGGGGGCCAGAGGAATGGATCAGCAGTTAAGAGCACTGGCTGCTCTTAAGACCTGGGTTCAATTTGCAGCATCTACATGATGGTTCACAACCATCTGTAACTCCAGTTCTAGGAGATCCAACACCTTCTTCTGGCCTCTGCAAGCACCACACACACACACACAAGTGATACACAGAAACACCCAGGCAAAACATCCATACCCATAAAATCACAATTTAAATAATAAAAAAGAAATAATATTAATAAAAATCTACATAAATCTCATCTGATATTCTGTTCTGAAACCACACTGCTTGTCTTTTTTTTTTTTTAATTTGTTGCCTGTTACCTCATAGTAATCATGTATGTATGTAGCAACATTCCTATTTAAACAATCTCTGGATCTGCAATCTCCAGTACCTCCTAACTTAATTAACACACACTCTTTGAAGAGAAAGATTTACTTATTGTTATTTATGTGTATGATGCTTTGTCTGCGTGCACCATTCTTAACTGCGGAGCCATCCTCTTTAGCCCAAGAAGCACTCTTCAAAGACACTTTGGTTTCTTTTCTGTTCTTGCTGACTGGAGAAATATCTAGTAATTTTTCTTTGGAGCTGAAAGGTTGAAGCTGATGAAACGAACATTTCCTGGGCTGTAATTCAATTTCCCATTCTAAAGGGGCCAAAACTGATCCCCTTAAAGCAAAAGTGACCCCACATTACTCACTTTGCCCTTTAGACTCCTTGATTTCTGACAGTAGTTGGACAGGCCAGGCACAGAGGCCCACTCAGGTGAACAAAGGCTCACCATGCAAAAGAGATGAGCTGTGGCAGAGAGGCTGGAGAAGGCACCGAGCTTACCCTCTGTGCAGCAGTGTGCAGGCCTGCCACTACTATGAAACACACGAGATCTCAGCTGAAAGGACAGTCCTGCCCATAAACACACTCCTTAGGAAGCAGGTTGATTTCAAAGGAAGATGGCAACCAACACTAATGAAGCCGATATATACTATGGCTTCCTTTTTCTTTTGTGCCTTGTAATTGCCACTCCCCAACCCCTGTAAACTGGTCCTTGGGGCTATTTAGATCTGCTGGTGACCTCCTACACAATCCTCATATAGTCCTCAAAGATGGAAACTGTTAGCTCAAGAATTTCAGTGACATATTCTCTAAAAAGCTGGTGACATGTATTCATTGTTTACAATAAACAGGGTCAGGAAATTCTAATTCCAAAAGGTCATTAGCATTACAAACTAATATCTTAAAATTTCACTATCATTGGTAAGGTAGTACTATAGGAAATCTCAGGGATATTTAACATTTCCTAAGATGATCATCGTGGGCTTGAAGCTAATTTCATAGAGAACTCTAAGTAAGCTTGTTTGCTTATTTTTTCATTCTAAAATCCTGTAAGTTTAAATCATGATGCCTTTAGAATAAATGAAATTTGAGTTGAGAGCTTTAAATTAATAAACTATATATATGCTCAAAATAACTTGGAATTTGTTTCATCTTAACACTGCACCATAAATCAAGGCATTTTTTAAAATTAGCGCTTATGTCTGAAAGGAGATCTTGATAGAAAAGCCAAGTAAAGGCCAAGTTTTTTGGGTCTCCAAGTAGCTCAGATGAACTGAATCTAAAATTGGCTTTCCTTGATTTTATTTTGCTTCAGGAATAAAAATGAATTACTAGAATTGCTAGTGGGAGTAGAATGCTACAGCTGGTGAGCAAATTTATAATCTATGTCAAAAGCCTCAAAAAACCATATATCCTTTAGCTTAGGAATCACAGAATTGGTCTCTAGGACACTTCTTTTAGGAATGTGTACAAAGATTTAGGCACAAGGACATTCACTAGATGAATCTGTTTATAACTGCAGAAGAAAAGGACACAAAATGTTCAACAGTGGAGCAAATATAAAACAGTTCAATGAAAACAATCAATGAAGCCAGGTGGGCGGTGCACGCCTTTAATCCCAGCACTAGGGAGGCAGAGGCAGGCAGACACTATGAGTTCAAGACCAGTCTGGTCTACAGAGTGAGTTACAGGACATATTAAAGAAACCCTGTCTCAGAAAAACAAAACAAAACAAAACAAGGCGGAGGGGAGGGGAGGGGAGGGGAGGGGAGGAGAGGGGAGGGGAGGGGAGGGAGAAAACAACCTAACAAGAAGACTATAGAAGAAATGCTTTCTGAAACAATGCAGGATTTTCCCTATTTGCCAAACTCAACACACACACACATACACACCTAAAATTACAAAATATTATGTAGATGTAGGGCAACTGCATTTTTTGTTTGTCTTTTTTCCCAAGCGTAAAGAACTGATTTTGTTGTTGTTGTTGTTGTTGCTGTTTGTTTTTGATTTTTTGAGACAGGGTTTCTCTGTGTAGTCTTGGCTGTCTAGGAACTCACTCTGTAGACCAGGCTGGCCTCAAACTCAGATATCTGCTTGCCTCCTGAATGCCAGGATTAAAGGCATGTACCATCACCTTCTAGCTTGATTTTTTTAAAATAATTTTTAATATTGTTATTAACTCTTTGAGAATTTCATATATATATACAAGTATATTCACCCTTCAATCCTTCCCTTAGTCCTCCCAGATCTATTCCCTACTCCAATTTTTTTTTGTCTTTTTTTAAAAAAATAACTCACCAAGTTTAATTTTTCCACACAAATACTTAGGAGTGTGGGGGCAGTCGCCTAGAACAACGATTGACCTATCGGGGGCTGCACCTTTAAAGAAAACGGACTCTCTCTCTCAAAAGCCATCAACTGTCAAGAGCTTCTCAGCTAGGGGTGGGGGCTTGCCAGCACTTTTCCCTTCCACGATGGAAGCAGTGGTTTGATCTTGTGCAGGTTTTATGTAGGCAAACACAGCAGCTGAGTTCATAACAACAGGAGACACTGTTTCGCTGTAGTACTTCCCAAACTCTGACTCTTACCATCTTTCTGCCCATGCCCTCCGCCCTTCTGCAATGATCCCTGAAAACAACTGCATTAAAAAAAAAAATTGTTGTTGTTTTGATACCGAGTTTTGCCAGGCGGTGGTGGCACATGCCTTTAATTCCAGCACTCAGGAGGCAGAGTCAGGTGGATCTCTGTGAGTTCGAAGCCAGCCTGGTCTACAGACTGAGTTCAGGACAGGCACCAAAACTACACAGAGAAACCCTGTCTAGAAAAACCAAACCAAAACCAAAACAAACAAACAAACAAACAAAAGAGAGAGAGTCTTCCCATGTAACTATCTTAGGGCTTCTATTGCTGGGATGACACACCATGACCATGGCAGCTCTTATAAAAAAGAAAGCACTTAACTGGGGCTTGTTTACAGTTCCAGAGAGTAGTTTATCATCATCATGGGGAGCATGGTGACAAGCACAGCAGGCTTGGTGCTGGAGAAGTGGCTGAGAGCTATATCCAGATCCACAGGCAGGCAGAGAGAGACTGGGCCAGATGCTGTGACATCCCTAGTGACATACTTCCTCCAACAAGGGCACACCTCCTAATCCTTCTGATCCTTTCAAACACTTCACTCTCTGGTGACTGAGCATTCAAACCACTACAACTCCACTGACAAGTTCCCAAACTAATGGTTCTTTAAAAAATGGATTATACAATAACAGGATTTTTTAAAAAAAATGTTTATGAGAACTAGGTACAACACTCAGATAAAACATAATTAAAGAGGGCTAGAATGGAAGATGGTATTGAAAAAGTGGTCTCACTCTTTCTGTTATAAGTAATACTTATTTCAAATCAGTAAAGTCAGAAAGTCTCATTCACTGGGCCCTCATGGATACTAACTGACTTTTATTACATAAAATATAAAACAGAACAGAACAAAGGTGCATGAGAAGATGCTGAGCTCATAAGCTCCCACAGCCAAAGGGACAAAGGATGCTTAGAAGAAAAAAGACAAATATTTTTTTTTACATAGTCACTACAAAAGACAGTCAATATAATTATAATCCAAAATTAAGACATTCAGGCATAAAATACTCTCTTATAGATTGTGGGTATACATGTGAACCTTGGATAAATAAAAAGTATGGAGAATAAAAGTAGTATTCATATCTGAAAAGGTTTAACTTTTCTTGTGAATCATCTCATTTGAGCTCTATAGTCTTGAAAAAACGAAGCAGTCATAAATATAAAATATGCAACAATTTGGACCATTTAGCTGATTATAAAAAAATAATTCTACTTCTATGTACAGAGACCTAAAGTTTTAGAACTGGTTAACGCTGAGGTTTCTCTTTACTGGAGAATTATTCAAGACTCTGGATTTTGTTGCTTTAACAGATGTAACTAATGTAAAAATCCTTTGGCTACTGAAAGAAGAGTCATATCCCTCTAAAAACAGATTAACATAGAAAACCAACTTGCTAAATTCATACAACATTTGAGAAGATGGTGGACCCAGATTTGATCTCTGGTATGTAACATTAACAATCTATTTATAAATCATTAGTTATATTTATTCCAAATAACAGGAAAGTCTAAAATGTCCTTAATGTTTTTAGCACATTTCTTCAAGTTAAACATAACTGAGTGATGGGTGGCAACATCCTGCTTCATTCAACAATGAAAAGCTAACTAATTCTATCTGCACAGTTAGGATATTGTTTTTCTTTTAGAAATCCAGAAACAACATGATGAATTACAAATTGCATGATAATACCTGTATCACTTTCCTTTAGTTCCAAGGCAGCTTAACATACAGTAAGTATATGTAAATATATATATATATATGTGTGTGTGTGTAGTATATATATATATATATATATATATATATATATGTATGTGTGTGTGTGTGTTGTAGAATGTTATTTTAAGGTGTGTTACTTTTGTTTATGTTGCATTTGTTTAACTCTGTGAAGCTATGTTACTTTGCCTGTCTAAAACGGTCTGTCTAATAAAGAGCTGAATGTGAAGCAGGAGAGAGAAATAGGCAGGGCTGGCAGGCAGAGAGGATAAATAGAAGGAGAAATCTGGGAGGAAAAAAGAAGTAGCTAGAGAAGGAGGACTCCAGGGGCCAGCCACCCAGCTACACAGCAAGTCACGGAGTACAAGGAAGATTTACAGAAGTAAGAAAACGTTTAAAAGCCTAGAGGCAAAAGATAAATGGGATAATGTAAGTTAAGGAAAGCTGGCTAGAAACAAGACAAGCTAAGGCTAGGCATTTATAATTAAGAATAAGCCTCTGTGTATGGTTTATTTGGGAACAGGGTGATGGGTCCCCCAAAAGAGTAAAGAACAACCAATAACATATATACATGTGTGTGTGTGTGTGTGTGTGTGTGTGTGTGTGTGTGTGTATTCACATTTACTAGACAGATCCAAGAGAAGTGTACAAGATGATTTGTGAAAATTAGAGCATCTTCAAGGTTCAACAGCTTTTGGATACAGAGGCTGACATCTTTAATCATTTTGGCTTTGGGGAGGGGTTTTGCAGAGTAGGTCTAGAAAAACTGCCCTATTTCAGGAGTGAGAATAGATGTCAAGTAGCAGAGTTTAGCAATATCTACTCTTTATCATCTAGAAATCTAGAGTACAGCAACCCCCCATTCCAGTTCATCTTCATTGTACAGATTTATAGTTCAGTTAACTTGGTTAAGCATAATTCCAAGGCCAAAGTTCAGAGCTCATGTCTGCCCAAACCTACCTTATTGCCCCACAGACTACAAATAAAACCAAGTGTAGATAAAGCCACAGAAACTTAGTATCAATAATGAAAACAGAAATGTACCTTTGTAAGCTCCCAACAGCTCTCTGGTAACCTGTCCTTCATAACTTTAGGTCATAACACTCAAACAACTTGAATGTGAACTAATTTGATAAACTTTAAAAAATGACAATTAAGACTATTTGTGGTAGTCTGAATGTAATTGGCCCCCATAAGCTCATTGGGAGTGGCACTATTAGTGTAGCTTTGTTGGAAGAAGTATGTCCAATGGAGGCAAGCTTTTGAGGTCTCCTATGCTCAAGATATGACCAGTGTCTCAAACCTCTTCCTGTTGCCTATGGGTCAAGACGTAGAACTCTCAGCTCCTTTTTTAGCACCATGTCTGCTGCATGCTGCCATGTCCCACTTTGATGATAATGGACTGAACTGTGACTGTTACTGAGCTGAATTGTAAACCATTCAATTAAATGTTTTCCTTTATAAGAGTTGCCATGGTCCAAAAGACACAGTCAATAAGACAAAAAGACAGCCAACAGAATGGGAAAAGACCTTCACCAACCCCACATCTGACAGGATTGATCTCCAAAGTATATAAAGAACTCAAGAAACTAGACATCAAAATACTGAACAGTCCAATTAAAAAATGGGCTAAAGAGCTAAACAGAGAATTCACAAAACAAGAATCACAAATGGCTGAAAGACATTTAAAGAAATGTTCATCCTTAATCATCAGAGAAATGCAAATCAAAACAACTCTGAGATACCACCTTACACCTGTCAGAATGGCTAGGCTAAGATTAAAAACACCAATGACAGCCAATGTTGGAGAGGATGTGGAGCAAAGGGAACACTCCTCCACTGTTGGTGGGAATGTAAACTTGTACAACCACTGTGGAAATCAGTATGGTGGTTTCTCAGAAAATTAGGAATCGAACGACCTCAAGACCCAGCCATCCCACTCTTGGGCATATACCCAAGGAATGCCGATTCATACCATAAAGATACATGCTCAGCTATGTTCATAGCAGCACTATTTGTAATAGCCAGAACCTGGAAACAACCTAGATGCCCGTCAACAGAGGAATGGATGAAAAAAACGTGGTACATATACACAATGGAGTACTACTCAGCAGAGAAAAACAATGAAAGCATGAAATTTGCAGGCAAATGGATGGAACTAGAAAAAATCATCCTGAGTGAGGTAACCCAAACCCAGAAAGACAGTCATGGTATGTACTCACTCATAAGTGGATTCTAGATATAAAATAAAGAACAATCAGACCACAACCCATAGAACCATCGAGGCTATATATATAGCATGGAGGTCCCTAGGACGACTGTGGTTTATAATAAATTTCGGTTTTACTCAATTATTGAAAAATAATAGCCAAATGAATGGAAACATGAACTATGAACCAAAGGCTGAGGGGCCCCCAGCTGGATCAGGCCCTCTGAATAGGTGAGACAGTTGATTGGCTTGATCAGTTTGGGAGGCAACTAGGCAGTGGGACCAAGTCCTGTGCTCATTGCATGAGTTGGCTGTTTGAAACCTGGAGCTTATGCAGGGACACGTGGCTCAGTCTGGGAGGAAGGGACTGGCCCTGCCTGGACTGAGTCTACCAGGTTGATTGCAGTCCTTGGGGGAGGATTTGCCCTGGAGGAGGTGGGAATGGGGGGTGGGCTGGGGGTAAGGGGAGGGGATGGGAGGGGGGAGAATAGGGGAACCCGTGGCTGATATGTATAACTGAATGGTATTGTAAAATAAAATAAAATAAAATAAAATAAAATAAAATAAATTTAAACAAAAAGAGTTGCCATGGTCATGGTATCTTTTCACAGCAATAGAAACCCTAAGACACTATTCAAGGATCAGAAATAATAATAAAAACAGTATTAATTTAAAATCAAGAAGACATCTTATGCTTCTTTATTTGTTTAAATTTGGTCCTGGGGACTAAATTCAAGGCCTTGGGCATGAGTTTCTGCTACTGAGCTAAACCATCAGCCTGTCATGCCTCTTTAAAAACTTATATTAGTTTCTTTTCCTATGAAAAAGAAAAAAATATTTTAAACAATAAATGAGTGTCTAACTCTATTTCATCAGAAAACTGGCTCTAGAGTTAAAAACTACCATAGTTATGTTTAATCAATGAAAACAAAGACAACTGAATATTTTAACATCACATGCTAGGTAAACACTCAAACTGAGTGACACACTAGCTCTATTTTATAACATTTTAACACTTGGAGGCATTTTTTGATTTGGATTTTAAAATACAGACAGTCCTGCTCAAGACATGTTTCAGAGCACAGAAAAGACAAAAGGCTGCCTAACTCTTTCTATTGATCAGTCTTAAGCTGGATAATGACAAATCAAAGATTCTATACATATCTGAGCTTTTAAATGCAAAATCTTAAATATTAGTAAGCTAACCCCAATAATATGTTAAATGAATAAAACAACCAGGGTATAGCTCAGTTAAGTAAGGGTAAGCTTTAGCCGCTCAATGCTACTCTATTACTAATAACGGGGGCACATGTCTTATTTCAGCAAGTATCAAAAGTATTCAAGAAAATTTAGCTAAATCATAAAAATCTTTGGAAGTTAGCTGTAGTACAATTAAATACTTTCAACATGTTAAGAGGTATATGCCATAACCTGTAGCATGATGTATAGAGCATACTTATTTACAAAACATAAGAAGCATTCCACTTACAAGAAAAATCAAGACAAGTATTTTGATAAACTAGATGCCCCAGTCAAACCAATTTAAGAGTTATTCTCAAAGACACAGAACTCATTTATAGACAATATAATCATTAGCCCATAGAAGTTGAGAAAAATCAAACTAAAAAACAAAATCTATATTAGAAACAAAGAACAGCAAGGCGGTCTGATAAAAAAATATACATGGGTCCTGTCAGACAGCTCAGCAGGCTAATGTTCCTGTTACCAAGCCTGATGATCCCATTCAATGCCAAGACCCACATGGTAGAAAGACCTCCTCAATATGGCTCACATATATACCCATATACATATAAATAAATAATTGTAATTAAGATAAATAAAAAAGAAAATATGAAAAGCAATAGTTGCATTAGTAACACACATGTTGTGACTAATTAAAGGTATTGACAGCCAGATGTGGCACACACTTTTGATCTGAGCACTTTGGGAGGCAGAGGCAGGAGGATCTCTGTGAGTTCTAGGCCAGCCTGGACAACCAGGGCTACATAGTGAGACCCTGTTTCAAAAAGACAATAAAACAAACACATGTCTTAACATCCCATACCTCTCCAAAAAAAGACTTGTAAAATTAAATAACAATAAAAACCAACGAGATAGGTCCTGCCAAAACAGATATTTAAACATCAACTAAATCTTTTAAGAAAATGCTGTGGTGTTGATATATGAATATAAAAACACATCAAAAGATTTAAGGTTATAAAGTAGGCTTCAAGTATAGCTGGAAAGGTGGCTTAGCACTTAAGAGTCCATTCTGCCTTTAGGAAATTGGACTTGAATTTGATTTCTAGCCCCCATGTTAGGGGGCTCACAGCCACCTCTAACTTCAACTTCAGGAGGATCTGACACTTCTGGCATCTGAGGGCAATTATGTGCACATGCCCACATATACACATAATTAAAAATAAATCTTAAAAAGTAGACCTCAAGTATCTATAAATTTAATACTTAAAATATCTAGCAGTTTAAATTCGTAAAGAATGGATCATGGTACTGGAAAAGGTGGAAAAGTGCACACCTTTATTCCCCACTTTCATTCAGCAGAGAATCCTTTGGGCATTCAAGCTTTGGGCATTTCAAGATACCTAGTGAGTTCTAGGATAGCCAGGGCTACATAGAGAGACTAAAACATAAAACACATCAATTGGTAGTAGAATACTTGACAGAGACGAGCAAACTTTGGGATTTGAGACCCAGCACAGGATTAAAAATTGTGTCACCAGGGTAAGAGTGCAGCCAAAAAAAACCCCCTGCTATTTAATGTTACTATTAATATAGTATTAATGTTAATATTAATATAATAACACTGACTAGGTTGGGGACTGTTGAGATGTTTCAGTAGATAGAAGCATTGCTGTACAACCCTGACAACTTGAGTTCAATCTTTGGAATCCATGTAGAAAAGACAGATGTGGTGGCACACATCTGTAATTCCAGCATTTTACTAAAGCAAAATGGGAGACAAGAGGATTCCCTGGAAGCTCAAAGACCAGCCAGCCTGGAGTATGTAGCAAGACAGAAGCAAGTCAGACCCTGCCTTAACAAGATGGAAGGAGAGAACCAACTTTCAAAACTTATTCTCTGTGCTGGGGCACATGTACACACATGCACACCTATGAGCAGACATGTACACATGAGCACAAAGACACACATGCACACATATTAAAACTTTTAGGCACACGTAGCTTCATAAGAGCTTGGATCACAGACAGGAAATGCTGTCCTAGGTTCCCATTCTACCAGAAACAAGCCATATGTTTCTGTCCAAATTACATCACCATTTTTTCCCTTAATTACTTGCTACGTAAAATGTGGTTGATTACTTTCCCAATCTGCCTCTAAAAAACATAAAGTAATGGCTGCTAAAGCGTGGTTCATACATTAGCATCATGAACATCATTTAGGAACTTGTTAGAAGTTCAGACTCTCTAGCCTATAGGTTCAGAAACCAGCCACTTGTGTTTTAGCAAGCTCTTACGGTGTTCATGATGCAAACTGAAGTCTGGAAAAGAGCATATGAAATCAACTGGACAACTAGAAAGAGGAACTGAAATGAAAACAAAACAAAATGAAACACCACCAAATTACAAGAGACTGAGGCAGGAGGATCATGAGTTCTAGCCAGTTTGAACTATACAGCAAAATCCTATCTCAAAAACCAAAAGCAAACCTGAAAACAGCACACACACACACACACACACACACACACACACACACACACACACACACACACACACACACACACACCTCAGAAAAACAAAACAAAAACCAGAATGATTCCTTTCTTTCAAGGTCAGGAAAGGGTATACGTTGGATAATTTTGATATGCTTCTCTGTTGTTGAGCTTGGACTTTTAGAAAGAACTGATGTAAAAACAGGAAATCAAATTCATACACCTAACTGTAGGGGGATGTTTCTCAGTCCCTCCCTGGCCCATGGTCTAGACACCCACAGTCTCACAGCCACTTATAAAATAAGTACTCAGAGGCTTATATATTAATTACAAACTGTTTGGTCTATGGCTCAGGCTTCTTACTAGCTAACTCTTACATCTTAAATTGACCCATTTTTATTAATCTACGTAATGCCATGTGTCTCATAGCTTTCTTTACCTGTGTTGCATTACATCTTGCTTCCCTGGGCAGCTCTCAGCGTCTCTCCTCACCCTGTTTCCCTGCTTATATTTCCCACCTGCCTCTAAGCTGCCTTGCCATAGGCCAAAGCAGCTTATTTATTAACCAATTAACAATATACACAGCATACAGAAAGACCATCCCATAGCACCTAACCAAGTAAATAAATACACATATTTTAGTTCAAGGGTAAAAAGCTCAAGGAAACCTCATTAGCAAATCAAACAACTTCTTAAATACATAAGTTCCCAGACTTTTGAGTAGAGGTTTTCATAATGGTTCCATTTTTAAAAGTAGCCTTGGGCTGGAGAGATGGCTCAGTGATTAAGAGTCCTTACAGCTCTTGTTGAGGACCAGAGTTCAGTTCCTAGTACCCTCATTAGTAGCTATCAGACATTTGTGATTCCAGCTCCAGGGGATTCAACACCCTCTTCTGGCTTCCTCAGGCAACTGCACTCATGAGCACATATCCACACACATAATCAAAACTATGTTTATAAAAAGTAGTCTTTGCCGGTATTTTATCTAGATCTTCTCTAAATATTTTAGGATTAAAAAATGGCCATTTATTTCTGTGTAAGCCATTAATTTGGCATGTAATTATAATATTTAGAGTTCACTTCCCAGGGCTGCAGATGGTATAATGGTTCTCTAAAAGTAGGACAGTGCTGGAAAGATGACTTAGCTGTTAAAAGCACTTGTTTTTACAGAGGACCAGAGTTCAATTTCAGTGTAAGCACCCATGTTGGACGGCTTACAACGGTCTTTAATTCTAGCTCCATGTGATCCAACACCCTGACTTCTGAAGACACCTACATGCATGTGTATAAACACACACCCACACCCCACATAATAAATCTGAAAAAAAGAAAGAAAGAAAGAAAGAAAGAAAGAAAGAAAGAAAGAAAGAAAGAAAGAAAGAAAGGAAGGAAGAAAGGGCCATGTGTGGTGGTGCATACCTTTATTTCCAGCATTCATTTGGCAGAGAATGCTTTGGGCATTCAAGCATTTCAAGATACCTAGTGAGTTCCAGGACAGCCAGGGCTACGTAGAGAGACCCTGTCTCAAAATAAAACAAATCAAGCAAAAAAATAGGCTTCCATATTTTTCAAAAGTTCAAGTGTTTATTAAAAAAGTATATGTGGGCTTTTATAGGGGGCAGAAATTTTCACAATAATTTTGGTAAGATTTAAGATTTTTATTTATGTGTATATAGGAGACCATGGAGGCCAGAAGAGGGTATCAGATCCCCTAGAGGTGGAGTTACAGGTAGGTGGTTGTGAGCTATCTGCCATGGGTGCTGGGAACTAAATTCAGGTCTCTGGAAGAGCAGCAAGTATTCTTAACCACTCAGCCATCTCTCCAGGCCGAAGATTCTTTTAAAAAAATGTGTGTATGTTTGTGTGTGTGTGTGTGTGTGTGTGTGTGTGTGTGTGTGTGTGTGTGTGTGTATACATACACATGTGGAGGTCAGAGGATGACCTTGGGTGTCATTTTCAGGGATGCCATCCATTACTTTTGAGACTGTCTCTCACTGGCCTGGATGACCTGAGACCTAGGGATCCTCCCATTCCTACTTTCTAGCTCTGGAATTAGAAGCGTACATGGCCAGGCCTGGCATTTTTATATGAATTTTAAGGATTCAGCTCAGGTATGCATGCTTGCAAGGCAAACACTTTACTGACTGGGTTATCTCCTTAGCCCTGCCCCACAACTCTTCAAGTCTGACGTTTGATCAGATGATTTACTGGGTTGCTCATTACCCCCCCCCCCCCCCCCGCCCCACAAGTAGAATTAACTAAATAAACTTTGACGACTTTTCTGGGGAGATAGAATCTTTTGAGCCCAGGCTGGCTTGTAACTCATTATGTAATGGAGGATGACCTCAAACTTCTGATCTTCCTGTCCCTATCTTCTATGTGTTAAGGTAGCAGATATGTACCACCATATCCAGCTTAACTTGATTACTTAACATTCTTCATTGATAGGTCAAAAATGGTACATATGATGAATTTTATGTAGTGGCAAGTAGAGACTTCAATGCAACAATAATAGCAAAATCAGTAAAATTGATATACCAACTACTATTTGTATATTTCATCCACATATATATCACAACTGAAATCAAAGAGTCTATGAAATCAATGAAACAGGTGTCCAAAGGCCACACTGTAAAGACCAAGAATTTTCTCACATAAGAAGCCTTTATAATCTCACTGTGGCCTATTTAATCTTTGACTCAAGTCTCATAAGATTTGTTACTTGGTTTCTAAATACACAGCTAGTTGAGCCAGCAAATGAGAAAGGGAAAACAAAAATCCTCTAAAGAGCAAAGCTTATTCTGACAACTACTTGGAAAAGTGTGTTCATGAATCATTTCCCTGAAACTTAAATCATGTTTGTATCAGCCTTCACTTGGGACTCTTAAATCTGAACTCCTCACTCCTACCCCTTTGTGAGGCAGGGTTCTTACTGCATTGCTCAAGCTGGCCTTGAACTCAAGATTCCCCAGCTTCACCCTCCAACTTAGTTAGGATCTATAGGCACAGCTACTACCCTGGGCTCCTCGCTGTGAATCTGAACCTTTTAGTTACTCTGGTTAGTCTTTGCTATTTATATATCTGCTACTGCATGAAATGCTCCTATCAGTTAAGGTGCACATTATCAGATGTTGTGGAATAATCTTTTTGTACACTGTGAAGATCTGTCACTCTGATTGGTTTAATAAAAAGCTGAACAGCTAATAGCTAGGCAGGATTTTCAGGGCAGAGAGGATGCTGTGAAGAAGGGCGGAGATGCTGAGAGTCTCACACCAGACACTGAAGAAGCAACATGGGAAATTCATAGATGAGGTAAATGAGCCTCGGGGCAGCACACAGATGAATAGAAATGGGTTAATTTAAGTTGTAAGAGCTAGCTGGAGATAAGCCTAAGCTATAGGCCAAGCTTTCATAAATAATAAGTCTCTGTGTGGTTATTTGGGAACTGGATGGCAGGACAGAAAAGTCCACCTACAACCAGATTTTAGAAATAAAACTTCCTTTTAGAAAAGATAGCACTCTTTAACTAAGACCACAGATTGAGAATCTGATTTCAAAATCTACGTTTATCTACTCCACATTCTCACATTTTATTTCAGGGAGTTCATTAATTTTCTGAAGTCAAGCCACAGACCTCCAGTTGACCATAGTGTCCAGATTGAGTCTGTTTGCATTAAGTAGCAACAATAGATACGTTAAGTCCATGGATTATTTTTTAATGATGGTAAGCTAGGCAGCATTATAAATGTTTAATAAACATATCCAAAGCAATACTAGTAAGTGTAGTTTAGAAGCCAATACTACAGCAAGCTTCTTTTAAGATTAAAGTGAGTTGCATATGATATAACTCAGAGGTAGAGTGCTTACCTATCATGTCTGAGGTATTATATTTATTCTCCAGCATTTCAAGAAAGAGTCAGAAAGACCAGAGATGAAGGACAGGAAGAAATGGAGAAAGACCCTAAAAATTAGGGCCAGTCATGGTGGCATACCCCTTTAACCCCAGCACTTAGGAGGCAGAGGCAGGCTGATTTCTGTGAGTTCAAGGCCAGCCTGGTCTACAAAGTGAGTTCCAGGATAGTCAAGATTGTTATACGGAGGAACCCTATCTTGAAAAGCCCCCCCCCCCCAAAAAAAAAGGAAGAAAGAAAGAAAACTTAAAATCGTTTGATGTGGATTTTTGTCACTAGTATGGCCCTGAGCTTCAGCCTCATCATTGTAAACAGAACAAATTAGTTCACAAGACTCCTGTGATGACTAAATGAGATAACAAACATTAAACACAGCGACAAGTGGTCCATAAATGGCAGTTATTAGCTATTATTCAAGTCAACTAACTCATTTTTGTTGCAGGGATTTACAGTTTCATAAAATGTTAGCTAAATAGATAATCTCTTCTGATCCTACCAAGGAGGAACCCTTGTACTGTATTCCCATTTACAGTGGGGAAACACAAGCCAAATGATTTACACAAGGACAATAATTAGTAGGAAAAGGTATCTGGACCTTTGATCATACTAGGAAGTATAGTTTAAGAATACTCTCTCAAGTTTAGGAACTGCTTTTACGTTCTGGAGCGGGGCCATACAAACAGAATCACATATATTTGTCTTTTGTGACTGGCTTATTTTACTTAGCACAACGTCTTCAAAGTTCATCATGATCGCGCACATGTCAGAAGTTCCTTTTTTTAAAAAGTTAATTTTTTAAAGATTTATTTTTATTATTTTAAGTTCTCTGTCTTTGTGTGGGTATGTGCAGGTGCTGGAGGCCTTGGATCTCCTGGAGCTGGAGTTACAGGTGGTTGTGAGCAGCCTAGAGTGTGAGGAACTTGTCCTCCCCCAAAGCAGCACTCACTGTTGACTGCTGGACTCCCACTCCAGGATTTTCTTCCTTTAAAAAGTGGAATAACGTTGCAAATATGTATTCAGAGCATTTTGTTCATCCATTTACTATCCAGGGATGACCTTACACTGCCCACCTTCCTTAAGGACTGCTACATTTGAGTTTGGTTATTAAATTTCAGATCGTTCACATCTTTCCTCCACTTTCACTCCATCTCCTCTTACCTTTTTAAAGTGAAAATACAAGTAAGGTAGTTTAGTGTACAGACATTAGCGTAAATAGCACTAAAGTAATTTTTCCCTGTTTGATGTTTTTTCCCTCAGGAGCTTCACCACGAATCAACATAAAGGAAAAGTGTGAACCTCAAATTTGTTTAATTCAATTGAGAGGATAGGACAATTTATCAACAACTAAAATAGTAAATTAGGTATGAATGTATCTACAAATCACTGTGCTTTTAATAAGGGATAATGAAAAGGTTTTGCTGACATTAAATGGAGTTCTTCAGGAGGGAGACAGTAGCAACCCTGTTTGGAGGCTGGCTAGGGAAATCTCAGCAGGTGATTCCTCTTAAGACAAGTTAGAAGGAGCTCAAACACACTAAAACTGCTACTATCTCATGTAACCTTAAACCTCTCCATCGGTTTAAAATTGCAGTTTTAATGGTGACGTTCCTCTACTTTCAACTTTAAAACTGTGAGGTGAGATTAACCACAAGCTTCAGCACACAGTTCTCACAAACAGGCAAACCACAACGGAACAACCTGACTTCAAAAACAATGACGATTTCAAGATGCGCGTGAATCCTTCTCTTCAGTGATTCAAAGTACAGGAAGGCTTGTGCTGTATGTACTAGTCGAGGCGGGGGGAGCATAAAAGGAAACTACGGAAATCGAATTTTCTGAAATTTCCAGACGACAACGGAGTGAAGAGTGGTTGACTTTCTTTGTGTGAACCGTAACAGAAACCTACAGTCATATGCAAACCTAAGACCCACTACCCCAAGAAGTTGGGCTGCCAGCAGGAGCCACAGAACCCCTGCGTTTCTGGCAGCTATTCTGATTCTACCAACCACTCTCCCCAGATTCTCGCATGCTACAAAGCTCGGCTGTCACTCGGTCACCACAGACATCTAGGAGGCCAATTCACTTTTACACTCCCTCAAGGTTCGATCGTCGTTCTTCCGAAAGACTCATCTGCCCACCAGGCTCTCAGACACTCATTGCCTCTACGAATCCTCCAACACCTTCACCCCACCGTCCAACCCAGATGTGCCGAGACCTCGTAGCACGCACGCTGCGCTTTCGCCCTCGTTCACTAGTTCGCGCCTCAGGATGCTGGGAAAAGGCGCTTGGAAAAGCAAACTTTCTGAGCATTTGCAGAGGCAAACTCACAGCTGGTTGATGGCGTTCTGCGAGATGACCGCATTGGCAGAGAAGTAGGGGATCATGTCGGGGCCACAGAGGTTGCAGGTGCTGGCAGGGGGCGCCTTCCTCTCGCCGGCCAAAAGTACTCCGAGTCATGGAGCCGACTCACGAAGCACAGCTTCGCATCCTGGACCCGCGTTGGAATAACCCGGGCCAGAGACGCTGGTTCCTGGCGGCTGAGCAGGGTCTGCCGGAGAGCTCCGAGGCAGCCGCCGAAGCCCTGGGGCTCCGCTGAGGAGTCTGGGCTGACGGGCGCCGCCAGCAGCCCTCCCCCGTCCGCGTCCGGGGCGGGGCGCCCGGGAGGGGCGGTCTAGAGCGTCCGGAGGGTGGGCCCCGCCGGCGCCCCGCCCCGGAGCTCCGGGCGCCCACGCGGATCCCGCAGCGCGTCCGGGCATGCTGGGTAAGGGTCTGCTGGAGACCGCAGCCTGGTTGAGGGACTGTGGTTCGCAGAGAGAATTTCTCTACTCGGAATGATCAACTGAAAAAAGCACCAGCTCTATGCATTGTAGCCTCTTAGCCAGCTCTATCACTATACCTCAAACAAACCAAGTTTATGAATGATCTTCATAGTTTTTAAAGGCCTTACATGCATAAGTTAAATATTTATAAATGGCTTTCTTAGGTCCTCAAGGTGGAGCTCAAGAGATTATGGTGTGTGAGAGAGCTGCCTTTACACTGTGGACAAAATCTGCTAATCCTTGTAAACAAATAGAGGGTTCACAGCCTTAGTTGTACATACAATTTGTGAAGATTAAAATATCCCAGTGTCTAACCTACACTTTAGACCAATTAAATTGTACTGTCTTTGGAATGAGATCTAGATGTCGGCATTTTTTCGAAGTTCTCCTGTTTCCATCTATGGCTTTCCCCACTAAACGGCATTCTCTGAAGCATTACAAAGTTTAAGCCCTTCCCAAGCGCCTTCCAGTAGGCTAAGGAGTGCTTTCCCACTGACTAGGAATAGCTCTGTGAAAGGTGCCTCTCTGTTTCAGGTAGTGGTTTGGAGTGGCCAGCACACAGAGGCACTCTGCAAGCTCCGCATCCTCTCGCTCTTCCAGTCTTACACCAGAGCAAATGTTTTAGGAATCAGTATTTTTTTTTCTTTTTAGCATTTCTGAATAATTGTCTAAAATATGTATTAATGGTGCTGCCACAAGAATCCAAAAGCCAGAAATTAATAAATTTTAAAAAACGATTTAACCAACCAATTAGAAAAGACTAGTCACTTTCAACGTCTTAGGATCAAGAAAAACAACAAGTTTGTTTTATATGAAAGTAAAGGGAAGCTTAACAATTTTCAATATGTTAACAATGAAATAATCTAAATATAAAATTCTATGCCTAAAACCAGGATTACTTTTTTATTAGTTGACCATAAAACTTCAAGCTATTAGCAAGGTGCTGATAGGCTTGGACTTCTGTGAATCATACAGAAGGAGGTATCTAGTGTAGTAGATCAGACCCAGGTGGCAAGTGAAGAGTTAAGGGAAAGACTGGACGTTAAGAGTTTCATCATCTTCCTCCATCTCTAGGAAGGAAATGTTTTAAAGAGTTGTTCAAGCTGTGTCAGCAGCACCCAAATGGCAGTGTAAGAAAAAAAAAATCTGCTGATACACCCCAAAATAAATTGCTTAAAATATCTGGCAAACTTGCCTGTTTGAAACATCTTCCAGGCTGCAATTTATTACAGCCTCCTGCTGTGATGATAAAAAAGGGGGGGGGTAGGGCGGTACTTTAGAACAGCATTAAGGTGAGCCCAGTTCCTTTCATGACACAGCAAGAGATGGGAATTTTTATTGAAGTCACTATTAAATGATGTCATATAGGAAAGATGATGGCATGGTAGTCATCTTTATCCGAAAAACAATTCAGCAAAAAATGTGTATTACTTGATTTTGTCAAACTCATTACTTCTTGCATTTAAAAATGCTAGGGATAAAGATTTCACAGATGAAGATTTTGTAAATATGTATACTTATGTCACATAAAAAGGTTCCTAAAATGATGCCCCAGAAATGCACAGTCCTTCGGTTTTGCTTTAAAAGACCTCTGTCAGCCATTCAAGTAAGTACATGGTTAATACCTCTAATCCAGTCCTCCTCAATTCTCCCTTTGAACAGTAACATGGGAAATTTGGAAAGTTGCTAGGACACATTTCTTGATTTTTTTTTTTTAAAGAGAAAAAGTCAAGGATTTTTTATTTTTATTTTTATTTTTTTTAAGGCAGGGTTTCTCTGTGTAACAGTCCTGGCTTTCCTGGAACTCATTCTGTAGACCAGGCTGGCCTCGAACTCAGGGGATGTACCACCATGACTGGCCACCATCACCCAGTTAGTCAAATTATCATTTTAAACTGGGAAAACTTTAAGAAAAAATTTCTGCTACTGTCTGTTTTTGTTGTTGTTGTTTTTTCCCCCCTGAGACAGGGTTTCTCTGTATAGCTTTGCGCCTTTTCTAGAAGTCACTCGGTAGCCCAGGCTGGCCTCGAACTCAGAGATCTGCCTGCCTCTCCCTCCCGAGTGCTGGGATTAAAGGCGTGCACCACCACCACTTGGCTACTGTCTGTTTTTAAAAGATGAACAAATTTTTCTTTTAAGTCTGTAGTGTCAAAATGTCAATCAATTTAGTTTCTGTACAATTTAATCCTTTATTCTCTCCACAGTTAGAAAATGGCTCTAGAGACCAAGCTCTCTAAACCTAAGAAAATTAAAGGAATTAAAAAAATGATTCTCAATTAGACTGAAGAGCATGAAATTCGCTAAGCTAGTTTCATACTCTGTATCAAGTTAGGGGGGCTTTCTGTTTTCCTGGTTGTTTTTAACTTCACCAAGCCTGTGGAAAAAAACTAACTTACTTCTTTTTACTTGAGTTAGAAGATGAAGAATGAGTTTTGTCATGTAATTTGTGACATATATTTTCAAAGGTTCAAAGTGTTCATAGCATTAAACAAATTAAAGTAACAGCTATCCCTTGTACTGTCCCATAAAGTACTTTTATGACTACGTGTCCACATTTCTCCCACTAAGGTACAATACTTATAACAGTGAACCCTGGAGACTTGCATGCTCACTTGAAAGCATGCTAGACCTGGAGGTGAATGCAGTGGGACTGAAGGATGGAGACATGCTTTTGCTGCTCTGAAGATCATTTGTATTAATTGCAAATTTAATGGGCCAGAAACATCTCAGAGGGCATAAATTCTAGTTCTAATGGTCACTTAACAAACTAAGACTGATCAAGTCACTTAATTCATCTGTAAAATGATATAATAAGACCTTTAAAAAATTTTCAAATTTGTTCTGAGAGTTGAAAATCTTAGAGAAACTATTCTCATCCTAACTAAACGTCCTGAGGTGCCAGGTGTGGTAGTGTATGCCTACTGTATCCTAACACTTGGGAGGCTAGAGCAGCAGGATCACAAGTTCAAGGTTAGCCTGTATTATAGAACTCTTATCTCAAATAAGCAAGCAGGGCCAGTGAGATGGCTCAGTAAACATGACAACCTGAATTCAATCCCTGGGACCCACATGGCAGAAGAGAAATGTCTTCCACAGATTATCCTCTAACCTCAACATTGGCACTGTGGTGCTGTGGTATGCCCATACATATGCATACATGCACACATACATTCGTGCACACACAAAAAATAATTGTAACTGAAAAAACAAGCAAGCAAACAAATGGAAAAAAAGACTCTGAAATATGAAATATATTTAATCCACTTAAGATAGTCATCTAGTTCAGATCAATAGAGACTGGCAGTTAAAAACTTTGGTTTTAGAATTAATAAACTGAGTTAAGGTGACAGTATCAGCATTTAATTTGTGAATTTATTTTGGGGATTAATTAAAATAGTATCTATATTTTAAAAGAATACCTAATGCAAAGATCTACACTTTGGCTTTAATGTCTGGTATATAAAGGTAAGGCCCACTATGTACCATGATTTTCTTTGTTTTTTTTCCATAAACATTAAAAAGTGGTAATGACTTTAGTATAAGTTCTAGGTCTGGGCATGGTGGCATACATGTTTAATCCCAGCACTGGGGCAGGAGAATCTCTGTAAGTTTAAGGCCAGCCTGGTCTACATAGCAAGTTCCAGGCCAGCCAGGGCTATACAGTGAGATCCTGTCTAAAAAAAGAAAGAAAGTTCTAGGGCCAGTGAAATGGCTCAGTGGTTCAGGGCAGTTGCTGCCAAGGCTCCTGACCAGAGTTCAGTCACACATGGTATGAGGTGAGCACTAATTCTTGAAAGTTGTCTCTCATCTCTGTGCACATGTACATACAGAAAAAAATTAATTTTTTTCTTTTTAAGATACACAGACAAAAATATTGTGTGGACAAGTTTTTATTATCATAAAGTGGTCATTCAGTTTCCAGTAACAGAAAGCTAACTTGTATGTGTTTTATTATCTAAAAGTTGATGAAATGAATGAAAACTGAAATACATACAAACATCTCTATGTTTCATCATTTCATTTAGGAAGTTTCACTGTTATGGCTTACAGGTAATTAGTCATACTAACTATTACAGTCTATAATCATCTGATATCTGCAATGTTTGCTTGATTTATCTAATTTTTTAAACTTTCAAATAATAGCATTAAGTTATATAACTGTATTCTTGTTGTATACCTGTTCATAAGAAAAAATGATTATACTAAGCAGAGGGCCTACCTGTGTTTTTATGTTTTCTCTAAGGGCTTGGTCTAGAGAAATAAATAGTAAATTAATCCCTTGAGTGACAAAGGGAAGAAAACCAACACTTAAAAAGATACAAAACAAAAATCTTCCTACCTGGAGTAACACAACCTACAGTCTCTTGTTAATCTGTAAAATGCCAGGACGAAACTCTCGAGATAATACTCCCAGTTTCAGATCTGTTGTCCACACAGGACTAAGAGAGCTATCTTAATACACTTAGTCAAAGACACTCTTCAAACAATACAAAACACCAAAATGTTAACAATAGCTCTGAAAAGCAATCATGTTTTGTGGGTATTTAGTTTTAAAACCTGACAATAGTTTTAAACACTTGAGTTGAACAATGTCACTGAGCCTTTATAATGATTTACATAGAACTTCCCACACAAGAGCAGTGTGGAACACTGAGAAGATCTGCATATCAACACCAGAGAAAAGATCTCTAAAGCATCCACCCCCCTGGTCTTAGCCACCATATGCTCCTGTACAAGGACATGCTGCAATACTGCTTTCTTCAGGTTACACAAGCCTGACACTTCCATTGTTTATAAAAATAATAGGCATTTATGGATCACTTTTCACATTCAACACACCTCACAAAACATTAACTATTTAGTCCCTATTCTATTTCTTCATTCTCTTTTTCAAACTTCTTAAAAGACATAGTAATACATGGTAAGTGTTACTCCCAGCCCCAAGAATTCAGAAAGGTAAAAGAAACATCATTTTTCTAATCTCATGTCACTCTTAGGAAATTAGAATTAGTTTCAGAAAATTTCTTCACATATGCAAATACGAATGTAGCTGCCCTTTAGTATGTTTACATGATAAATGCACATACACAATGGTATGATATGTTTTATTTTGCTTCTTGTCACTGTTTATCATCATATCTTGTGTACCTTCCCATGATTATATAAATCTACCTAATTCTTTATTTATTTATTTTTTTTTAGAGACAGGGACACTCTACATAGCCCTGGCTGTCCTGGAACTCATTATGTAGACTAGGCTGGTCTCTAACTCAAGAGATCAGTCTGTCTTTGCCTCCGTGCCAGGACTAAAGGTGTGCTCCACCACACCTGGCCTGCTTAATTCTTTTAAAGGAGTATATTGCATGACCATATATAATTTGTTTAAATTATTCTCTGCTGAGAGACATTTGTTTCCAGTTTTTATCAAGGAACATGCTTTTACACTTGGAGGGAAAGGAGAGTTAGTTGTTACTGGGGATTAACCCAGGGCCTTACAGATGGTAGACTTTGCACTTCTTCAAAATTTTGTTCATGCATATTTGTTGCATGGATACTTAGAGGTGGAACTGAACTTAGTTAAATATGTTTTCAATATCTTAAGATATGGTAGATATTAATTAACTGACCTCAGTAAAGGGTTTTCCCCATGGAATCTTTATTCTCTCCTACCCATGATCTATTAAACTAACTTAAGGCCCAAGATGGTCTTCTGTGCCATAGTCTGCCTATTACATTCAAACAAAATATGTTGAGCACTGAGGAGATTGTTCTGTCAGTTTGTCTTCCAAGCACGAGGACCTAAATTTGATCCTCAGAAACCACATTTAAAAAAACAAAGCCAGCGTATGTAATTCTGATACTAAATACATCAGGATTGTGTGATGCATTAGAAAAGTAAATAGGCCATCAAATGAAACTAGAAAAAAAATACAAGATTATAAAGAGAAAACACTGTTAGGAACTTTATCATGGATAATTGATTCCAAAGAATTATTTAGACTATAATTAAATAACTACAATGCATTTTTATTATAATTTTATTTTTTGAGAATTTCATACATGTATACAATGAAATATGATCATATCCATCCCTAATTTTCTGTAACTCTACTGTATTCATCATAGCATGTTCTTCCTCACAATTTAAACTACCTTAAAGATAATATAAATTTATAAGATATTTTTAAATGGGGCTGGGGAGATGGCTCAGCAGTTAAGAGCACTTGCTGCTCTTGTTGAATACCCAGGTTCAGTTCCCAGCACCCATGTGGAGGCTCACAACCATCTGTAATTCCAGTTCCAGGGGATCTAACATTATCTTCTGGCTTCCTTGGGCACCAGGCATACATACATGCAAGCAAACACTCATACATGCAAAATAAAAATAAATCTTTTTTAAAAAAGATAATTTAAAATACAATCAATTCTAACTCTTATGCTATATAATATAGGTGAATGAGTCAATTATAACCTAAGATTAAGAGTGTAGTAGGATGGAGTGAGACAGAGAAAAACTGGAAGTGAATTTGGGAGTAATGAATTGGAGAGTAGAAGATCTTGAAAGAAGAAAATAATAATTGATAGGCTGATACTTACTGAACTGACATCCAGTGTGCTTTATTAAAAATTTACATGCATTGGAGCTGCAGAGGTGGCTCAGCAGTTTAAATCACCTGTTGCTCTTGCAGAAGACTCTGGTTTGGTTCCCAGTACCTACATGACAGCTCTTAACTATCCATAACTCTTGTTTCAGGGGATTCTGTGCCCTCTTCTAGCTCTGTGAGCACAAGGCACAATTGTGGTGGTGCACATACATAGGCTCAGGCAAAAACTTAAACACACAAAATACATCTAATTTTATTAAAAAGTTTAGCTGTATTATCTCAATTCTCAAAATAGCTCTTATTGAATTATCTTTATGAGCTTCAGAAAGGTTAAATAATAAGTACACATCAGTATTATTTCATTGTGTGTGTATGAACATTTTGCCTGGATGTGTATATCTGTCTGTGCATCACTTGGTGCTTGTTATCAGTCTTAGTTAGGGTTTCTATTGCTGTGAAGAGACACCATGACCATGGCAACTCTGATAAAGGAAAACATTTACTTGGGGCTAGCTTACAGTTCAGAGGTTTGCTCTATTATTGTCATGGTGGGAAGCATGGTGGTGTGCAGATAGACCTCATGCTGGAGAGGTAGCTGAGAGTTCTACATCAGGATCAGCAGGCAGCAGGAAGAAAGAATGATACACTGGCCAGGCTTGAGCATCTGAGACCTCAAAGCCCATCCCCAGTGACACACTTCCTCCAACACCACCACACCTAGTCCAACAAGGTCACACCTCCTAATAGTGCCACTCTCTAAGGGCCTATGGGGCATTTTTATTCAAACCACTGCAGTGTCCTTGGAGATCAGAAGAAGGTGCCATTGGATTCCCTAGAATAGTTGTGATCCACCATGTGGATGCTACAAATACTATAAATTGCTGAGCCATCTCTCCAGTTCCCACAGCACTGTTTCAAACTCAGCTAGTCATCCTGGCTTCAGAACTTGTTTCTCTCCCGATCACTTGCTTTTCTTTAAAAAAATTTATTTATTTATTTATGTGTTTATTTATTTATTGGCGTGGGGAGGAAGGGGGAGATGGTGCCATGGTGTGTGCATGGAGATCAGAGGACAACACATGGGAGAGGTTCTTTCCTTCCACCATGTGGATCCTAGGATCTGAACTTAGATTGTCAGTATTGACAAAAAGTCCCCTTACCTGCTGAGCCATTTGCTGGTCTGGATTTGTCTGTTTGTTTTTAAAGACAGGTCTTTGTATGGGTTAGACCCTAACTCAGCATCTTCCTGTCTCAACCTCCTGAGCACTAGGATTTTGGCCTGTGCCACCATATCCAGCTAATTTGTTGTTTTCTGTTCTTTCCTGTCTTCAAGCCTTATCATTTTCAGTGTTCAAACTGTTTCCAGTCCAAGATCACTTTCATCTAGACCTTCAAGTTATCCATGTATAATACATTTTTTGAGGCCTATTTCATCTCTCAATTCCTCCAATAGTTACAAACCTTCACTGGATTCTTTTTGATGTTTTGAAACAGTGTTTCATATACTCCAGGTTGGCTTCAAACTTTCTATGCAGCTGAAAATGACCTTGGACTTCTGATGTTTCTGCCTCCACCTCCTAAGTGCTGGGCTTATAGGAATGTACCAGCATGATTTACATGCAAGAATGCAAAGTGCCTAGCATAAAGGTTTTTAATCACTGGATTTGTATTAGGTAAGGAGAGCTAATTATCATCAGCTTTACTTTAGAGATGAAGGAACTTGAGGCCTAGAAGGCCTAGAAGCACCCAAACTTATATAGTAGATACCTGAGCTAGGGATGAAAGTAAGTCTTCAAGTTAGGTCCAGTGATCAATCTGAGGTTTATTGGGTGGCATTAGAAGTTTGTCACTCCTTTAGAATTTAAAGCTGTGTTATTCAAGATGGGCACAGCAGTTCACATCCGCTACCTCAGCACTCTGGCATCTGAGTAGGAGGGTTGTGAGTTTGATGCCAGCTTGGGTTTACACAGCTAGACTGTCTCAAAAAGCAAAACATGAGGGGCTAGAGAGATACATTAATAGTTAAGAGGTTAAGAGGTCCTTTTGCAGAGGACCCAGGTTCAGTTTCCAGCTGTTGTATTGTGGATCACAACTGTCCTGGAACTCCATTTCCAGGAAACCCAATGCCCTCTTCTGGCCTCCTTGGGCACCAGACATGTATGTGGTGCACAGACATATATGTAGGCAAAATACCCATACATATATATAAAAATAATTTTAAAAAATTTAGGCCAGATGTGGTGGTGCATGCCTTTAATACTAGCACTCAGGAAGAGGCAGAGGCAGGCAGACCTTTTTTAGTTAGAGGTCAGCCTGGAGTATATATTGAGTTCTAGACCAGCCAAAGCTACATAGCAAGACTTGTCTCACAAAAAAAAAAAAAAAAAGAAAAAAGAAAAAAAAAGGCAAATAAAAACTTCCTTATGTTGCTCAAGGTCTTATTCATTATATTCCACATAATATAAACTGCAGTCACATGTGATAAGATATGAAATGGATCTGAATCTTCTAATTGTTGTCTATGTATCTTACTGAATACAGAGTAGCCCAGTGCACCTTCTGGTTGGATGACTGATCCTTTATACCACAGGCCACTGTATCTCTCTTGAAGCTGTCTTTTTTTACAGTTACACACTAGGCTCTACAGACAAACATTCCCAAGGAACCCATACATTAATTACTGAGGTCCTTGGCTTTGGGAGTTTAACTTTCACAATGCGTAGCACCTAAAATCCCTTTTCACCTTCCACTGCTTCATTCCTTACCCTTTTGCTGTTTAGGTTGATGACTTTTTATACAGATAATTCTGGAAAAGGCCTGGAATACATCCCAGTAGGCAAGGGCTTTATTTCTATTTTCAAGCCTGCCCTAGACTTTCAGGAGCCCAAAGTTCACATTGCAGCAGGACTGATCAGCCTTTCCCAGCAGTGTGGTGCTGTGCAGTTTGTTTAGGACGGTCGGGTTTCCACCCCTGGCAGGCAGCATCTTTATCGGAGCCACCGCTGCCTATCAGCTTCCCTGAGGGCATTTCACTTGCTGCGTCCTCCACTCTGAAATCAGGTGGACATGCAAAAATCACACACTTACACAGTGATGCACTTTTTAACAGTCATGTCTCCTATGTTCAAAGAACTTAACCACAATGCTGGTCATCATATTATTCTTAAGTTAGGCAAAGCCAAGGAGTAAATGGTTTATGTTCCTTAATCCTTGCTAGAAATTGGTCATTTTTATATCAGCTAATTGAGAAAAGATACCTTTTGTCAGGTTCTATTCATCCACCTCAGCTGGAAGGCCAGCTGGCCCATGGACCTTAAGTGAAGTACAATATAATTTACAAGGGGGAGGAAGACTAAGTAGCAAATCTTTCCATTCACTTTTAACTGTGAAATATTTCATACACATATCTGTTTGTATACTAGCCAGATACTCAAGAGGTATGTTTTTTTTTAACACTTTACTCTTTAGATTTTGAGATGAAATATTCAAAGGCTCTGATAAGCTTTTCTGAACTCATTGATCCTTTTCTTTCTAACTAATTATACTATTGAATTTGGTGCTTATATAAAGTATCTAAATAAGTGGTTTTTTTTTTTTTTTTGTCCGAGACAGTGTTTCTCTGTGTAGCTCTGGTGCCTGTCTTGGATCTCACACTCTGTAGACCAGGCTGGCCTTGAACTCACAGAGATCCTCCTGCCTCTGCCTCACGAGAGCTGGGATTAAAGGTGTGCGCCACCACCGCCCAGCCTAAATAATTTTTTTTTAGTTTTCTTTAGATTGACATATAAAATACATATTGAAATACAAACTAAAGTATCTTTTTTGCTTAAAAACTTCTAATCCAAGCCGGGCGTGGTGGCGCACGCCTTTAATCCCAGCACTCGGGAGGCAGAGCCAGGCGGATCTCTGTGAGTTCGAGGCCAGCCTGGGCTACCAAGTGAGCTCCAGGAAAGGCGCAGAGCTACACAGAGAAACCCTGTCTCGAAAAAAACCAAAAAAAAAAAAAAAAAAAAAAACTTCTAATCCAGAAGGGGGGGGGCCAACAAGATGGCTCATTGGGTAAAAGTGATGGTTGTCCACCTTGTGATCTGAGTTTATTTCCCAGGACTCCCACGTTTGGAGGAGAAAACTGACTACTGCAAGTTGTTCTCTGATTTCCACAGCATGCTGTGGCACTCTCATGTCCTCCCAACATGCTACAATTACACAATAAAGAAATAAATATATTAAAAAACCAAACCCCCCTTGTAGTTCACAGATGGATAGGTAGGTAAACAATCCAATACAGCAAATATCAAATGTAGAAACTTCAGGTTGTATTTGGGTATTTGCTGTATAATTAATCTAATTTGTTTGCATGTTTTAAAAATTTCAAACAATATGCTGGATAAGTGAACTGGGAATAAGCACTAGACATCTACAACCCCACTGCTAGGGAGGCAGAGGCAGGAAGATAACCACGAGTTCAAGCTACCCTGTGCTGCAGGGTGGGGCTCACTCTCAAAGCAAACAAAAATACTAGGGGAAAACCACTTCCATTTCCTAGTTTGTCTAAAAGTCTTAGTGAGAAAGGGTATTAGCTGGTTTCAGATATTTAAGGAACTAGTATGCTATTGGAAAACAACAATTAGGTTTGATAGTTTAATTGCTGTTTGAGCTCTTGCCTTATGTTATTTAATAAACAAAAAGAGAAAAGCCTAGTTCCTTCAAGATTTATCTTCACAGTTATTTCTTAGAAAGCAGTTATTCCATCTTTTATTTCACTAGCTTTTTTTCTTTTGAAAATTCATGATAATGATAAAACCTAACACTGGAAAATTGTTTATGGTTCCTGAGCATCCCTAATAAGTGCTTCATTTATTGCTTGTGTAGTACAAAGTGAGTTTGTTTGGTTTTTATCAATAACAAATGCCTTGGGCCTTGTTCTTTTTTCTTTTTCTTTTGATAGGGTTTCCCTGTGGAGCTGTCAAACTACCTCACTCTGTAGACCAGGCTGGCCCCCACTCACAGAGATCTGCCTGCCTCTGTCTTCTGAGTGCTGGGATTAAAGGCAACTGACTTTGGCCATGTTCTTTTTGTCAGCTTGTACCACAGTACTCAACTGCAATAACTTAGAAGGATTAATAAGGGATGATTAAAACAGTGAGATGGGAATTATAAATAAATCATTTGTGTAACAATATTCTACTATTTTTAAACATTTTCACATTTGTTTACTATCTACACCTTAAGAAACCAAAGGAGCATTTCTGTTTTAGTTGCATCTTAAAGGTACCACATCGCCTGGAATTATATTATTTATTATTTGTTTATAAAATACTTTACCCTTAAGCAATCTAATTGAATAGTAATTACATTTTGCAATTGGAATTTTCATAGATAAAGTAACACATTTAGAGAAAACCAAGGTTGAATGCTGTTACAGCACCCAGGCTTTCAAAAAGTTGTTGCAGGTTATGGTGGCATATGCTTGTAATCGCAGCATTTAGGAAACAGAATCAAGAAGATCATTGGGAATTTGAGGTCAGCCTGTTTACAAGAAAAATTCCAGGCCACTCAGAGCTACACAGCAAGACCTTGTCTCCAAAAATAAAAAAACAAAAAGAAAAACCTCCAAAATAAAGCAAACAAGAGAGTCCCTCATGGCGGCGGTAGGGACCTGGGCGCGGCGCAGCGGTGACTGAACTGAGAGCCTGGCTGGCGTGCACCGAGATACGTGCTCCCCCACCCCAGGCTCTTCACCCTGATGCTGCACGGGTGCCGAGCCCGCCCGGGTCAGGACGATGGTGAAGTATTTCCTGGGCCAGAGCATGCTCCGAAGTTCCTGGGACCAAGTGTTCACTGCCTTCTGGCAACGGTACCCGAATGCCTATAGCAAACATGTCTTAACGGAAGACATAGTGCACTGGGAGGTGACCCCCGACCAGAGAAGCTGCTGTCCCGGAGACTCCTGACCAAGACCAATAGGATGCCACGTTGGGCAGAGCGACTGTTTGCTGCCAACGTTGCTCACTCGGTGTACATCCTGGAGGACTCTATTGTGGACCCACAGAATCAGACCATGACCACCTTCACCTGGAAGGAACATCAACCACGCCCGGCTGATGGTGGTGGAGGAACGCTGTGTTTACTGTGTGAACCCCGACAACAGCGGCTGGACCAAAATCTGTCGGGAAGCCTGGGTCTCCTCTAGCTTATTTGGCGTCTCTAGAGCTGTCCAGGAGTTTGGTCTTGCCTGGTTCAAAAGCAATGTGACCAAGACAATGAAGGGCTTTGAGTACATCTTGGCCAAGCTACAAGGTGAGGCCCCTTCCAAAACACTTGTTGAGACAGCCAAAGAAGCCAATGAGAAAGCCAAGGAGACAGCACTGGCAGCTACAGAGAAGGCCAAGGACCTGGCCAACAAGGCTGCCACCAAGCAGCAGCAGCAGCAGCTGGTGTAGCTCCCTCTCCTTCTCCTCAGTGTACTTGATTATTAAAAATCCACCTCCAGCCCTCTCTGCTGTCTGGGTGGTGGGGTAGGGCGGTGTCCTGGTCCGCATCTGCAGTACACCTGGCTCAGTGTCTCCTGAGCCCAGCCTCCTTTTACGCCGTTGGGCAGAAAGGGTCAAATCAGTGTGCACGTGAAGTGGTCATACATGATAGACTGTACGCTCCACGAGGGCAGGGCTCCTTGTTTTATTCTCTGAACAATATTTAGCACATAACAGGCACTTGATTTGATTGGCCCCAGAAAAACAAACAAACAAACAAACAGAAAGAATACTTTCAAAGAAAGAGATTGTGTTGGGTTAAAATAGTAATTTCACCTTGGGAAATGAGAGCTATTATTGCCTCAACACAATTTTTATAAGATTTATTTTTATTATTTTAAATTATGTATAGCTGTGTGCCTGCATGTGGGTATGTGCACATAAATGCAGGTACTTGCAGAAGCTAGAGGCACTGAATTCTCTAGAGTTATGGAAAGTTGTGAGTCTCCTGTTTTGGGTAATGGGAACCAAACTCTGGTCCACTGGGAGAGCAGCAAGTGCTCTTAATTGCTGAGCCATTTCTTCTCAACACAATATTCTCTCTCTCTTTGGTTTTTTGAGACAGGGTTTCTCTGTGTAGCCCTGGCTGTCCTGGAACTTGCTCTGTAGACCAGGCTGAGCTTGAATTCACTGAGATCCTCCTGCCTCTGCCTCCTGAGTGCTGGGATTAAAGGCATGCGCCACCACTGTCTGGCTTTTGTTTTTTGAAACAGGATTTTACTATGTAGCCCTGGCTGGCCTGGGACACGGTATGTAAGCCAGGCTGGTCTCAAACTCACAGAGTTCGACCTGTTTCTGCCTCCTGAGTGCTGGGATCAAAGAAGTGCACCTGGCAAAAATTAATTCTTTTAAGAAGACATTTCATCTCTTAGAAAAAAAAAGAAGCAAAAGCATACAGGTATTTTATATTTGTGCTAGAAATTAAGCTTTCTTTGTAAAATACAATCCCTGCTTAAAGGAACCTTAAGGGCTACAGCGAAAATATCTCAGCAGTTAAGAACATGTACTGCTCTTGCAGAGGACCTAAGTTTGGTTCCCAGCCTACAACTCCCTGTAACTCCAGTTGCAGGGGATCTGATGTGCATTCATGCGTGCATGTACACACACACACACACACACACACACACACACACACACACACACACACACTTACTTTACTCTGTTTTTCCCAGACTATATAAAGGCACCTGATTTTTCTGTAGCTTCTTCACCATTGAAGTTTCATATTGATAATGGATTATCATGGGTATATTAGTTACTCTTCTGTTTCTGTGATAAAACCCATGACCAACTTATAGAAGGAAGGGTTTATTAGGCTTAATAGTTTCAGAGGGATAAGATGGCAAGCACCAGTGGCAACAAGCAGCAGACATTGGGGCTGCAGCAGAATCTGAGGGCTCATATCTTGAACTGCAATCTGGAAGTAGAGATTGCCCTGGGAATGGAGGAGGCTTTTAAACCTCAGCGCTGGCCTCCAGTGATTGACTTCCTCCAGCAAAGCCACACCTCCTAATCCCACCAAAACAGTGCTACTAAGGACTAAATATTCAAACCTCTGAAAGTGTGGAGGACATTCTCATGAAAACCACCACACTGGGCAACAGTGTCAGAATGATAGGTATATACAAACGCTAAGCTCTTAATGCCACAAGAATTCAAAATTTAAAAACAGAAAATCAGAAACAAAAGGTAATCATGTTTTCCTAAAGACCTCTTCCCTCTTTTAACCTAAAGGAAAAAGGAAGGTCAGCTTTAGACTGACAAACTAAAGCATTAATCATATCTATCTCTCTCTATCTATCTATCTATCTATCTATCTATCTATCTATCTATCTATCTATCTAATGCTGCTTATATTTTCATACAGACATGAGAGAACTTACAAAACAATCCTATAGTAATAAAAAGGGATATCTAGAACATAGAATTTGAATTTATTATATTGAACCTTCAAAACAGGGCTTTCAAAGATTATTTGAAACATGAATTTGTATTCAGACACATATATATTTTCTTTTATACTTTACATTTAGGTAAACAAGATTGTATGAAATTGAGTGCCAACTCTTCACTCAAAGGTATTGTGTTATGGTAGGGCATATATAGTTACATATAAAATATAACTTATAATAAAGCCAGAGAGAAAGATGAGGCAGATGAAGAAACAGCCCACCAAATACTCCACATTCTCTAAAAACAGTATAATTCTTATACATTTGTACTTGCAGGATGTTGCTCCTTTTCCTATCATTACTCCATGGTGCCAGGTTAAAACATTGTTTCAGGCCCCTTTATAAAGAGTGTCAAAGTTCACGGTGGCATATGCCTAAAATTGCAGCATTTAGGAGATAGAGGCAGGAGGATTATGATTCAAGTGAGGTTGTTGGAAGATTTGCAAACTATGTAATGCAAAGATATGTTTTTGTAGACATCAATAGTTTTGGAAGAATTCCTTTTATAATTACAAAAAGAAATAATAGCCGGGTGGTGGTGGCACATGCCTTTCATCCCAACACTCGGGAGGTAGAGACAGGCAGATCTCTGTGAGTTTGAGGCCACCGTGGTCTACAGAGTGAGTTCCAGGACAGCCAGGGCTTCACAGAGAAACCCTGTCTCAGAACAAAACAAAACAAAACAAAACACAAAAAACAAAAAAAAAAAAGAAAGAAAGAAAAGAAAAGAAATAATACAGGGCAAGTGAAATGGCTTAGCAGGTAAAGTACATGTTACTCAAGGCTGACAACCTGAGTTCCATCCCTGTAACCCACATAAAAGGTGGAAGGAGAGAGTTCACAAAGTTGTCCTCTGACCTCTACATGTGCACTATGCTATGTGCACACTCACACCCACATTATATATATATAAAAATAAAAATCTTAAGGTTTATTTTTATTATCTTATTTGTGTGTGTGTGTGTGTGTGTGTGTGTGTGTGTGTGTGTGTTTAAGTGAATGCCATATGAGGGGGCCTGAGGAGGCCAGAAAGAGTCAGATCCCTTGGAGCTGGAGTTATAGGTGGTTGTTTGCTGGATGTGAGTGTTGGAAACTGAACTTGGGTGTTCTGGAAGAATAGTATGCACTCTTTAACTGCTGAGCTATCTCTCCAGTCCCCATAATCAGCTTTTTTAAAAAAAGGAATGGCTGGGCTTGATAGTACATGCCTTTAATTTCAGCAGTAGGCAGAGGCAGGTGGATCTCTGTGAGTTCTACATAGAGTTTTCGAGTATAGCCAGGGCTACATAGAGAGATCTAGTCTCAAAATAACTAATACATAAATAAAATTTAAGAAGGAATAATGCTAGTAACTATTGACTGAAACATCATAAGAATAAATACTTTGACTTTATGTCTCTCCTTACAAAATATTTTTATTATGTTGTTGAGGCAAGGTTCTCAAAGAAGCTTAAAACCTATTTTGCCAAAGTCTGAAAATAGATGAGAAGCTACGGAATTTACCTTCTAAGTGTCCAAATTCAAGGACATAATCATGAATAGGACAGAGACTGTCCCTGACCTCACACAATTTTAATAAGACCAAGTAGAATGTGTAACAATAGCACTGGAAGTGCTGTGAAAGGGAAGCAGAGGGTCTGGGAGAGGATGAGGTAAGAATTTCTGCACTGGCAGGCGAGGGCTGTTATAAACACAAGTAGGTTACAAACACCTATGTGTTTCAAAGAGTTTCTAAATTTCCTGACCTTTGTTCGGTATATCCAATGAACAGTTGTTTTAGGGCTGGATTAGGTTATTAGTAACAGGTCCTTTTTTTTTCTCTTTCCATATAGCTTCTTAGCTGGAGGAAATTCTCAGTGAAAATTGAACTCTAGAACAGTCTAGCGGGTATGTTTATTAATATGTTCCTCTGCCTCAGGACTGTGGAATCGTAGTAACAGATCAAATGTATGGATCTTTTCCTAATAAATATCCACTGAGTGAATGAGTCACCATCAGTTCTTTTAAGCAAACTTTCCAAAAGGCATCCAATGGCTGTCATTTTTGGTAATAACCTAGACTAAAACAGATTTGACCTACTGATCCAGAAACAAGTTTTCATTTCTAATTTAATGTTAGATTTGTACTAAATATTTACTGCTTTAGAATCTGAAGTGTCACAATTTGTTCTCTTGCTTTTTATTAGTAAATGGTCTTAGTATCTGATGAAATAAAAGGTTCAGTCACAGCACAAAGTTATAGGAACTGGGATGCCAGTTTATGGAAGTGGAAAATAATTCAGGCACATAGTAAAAGTATCATCATCTTACATCTCCAACTTGATGTTGGGTGCTTATTATTTATTAAACTTTCCTATATTTATTTTAACCCATAAAAACCCTATGAGGATAGATGTGCAGATGGTGTCCTCATTTACAAATGAAGACCATGTAATTTACCTGGCTGATGTTAGATAGAACTATAATCTGGTCTTTTCATTTGTCTTTTGTTTACACTACTGGTCATGCAGACTTTCTGTGATGACTTCTTTGTATGCATAAAAAACCCAACACTTGTAGGTTTGGAATCTTATCTAATTAGATAGTGTGCTGGCTAATTTTATGTCAACTTGACACAGGCTAGTCATCTGAGAGGAGGGAAATCGAATTGAGAAAATGCCTCCATAAGATTGGGCTGTAGGCAAGACTGTACAGCATTTTCCTTAATTAGTGATTGATGTGGGAGGGCCCAGCCCACGTAGGTGGGGTCATCCCTGGGCTGGTCCTGGGTTCCATAAGAAAGCAGGCTGAACAAGACATCGGGAGCAAGCCAGTAAGTGACACCCCTCCATGGCCTCTGCATCAGCTCCTGTTCTCAGGTTTTCACCCTGTTTGAGTTCCTGTCCTGACTTCCTTCAGTGATGGACTAGGAATATAGAAATGTAAACCAAATAAATCATTTCTTCTCCAACTTGCTTTTGGTCATTTTGCTATTCTTGGTTGTCAACTTGATTATATCTGGAATGAACTACAATCCAGAAATGGAGGGCACACCTGTGAGAGACTTTTCTGCTTGGTTTGAAGTAGGTGAATCCTCTTCTAGTTCAGACCTCTAAGGTAGGAAGACTCATACTTTTGATCCAGATCTTGAGATGTGAAGACATATGCCTTTAATCCATATCTTGAGGCTGGAAGACACACCTTTAATATGGGGCACACCTTCTGCTGGAAGTCTATATGAGGACAATGGAAGAAGGAAGGTTTCCTTCTTTGTCTGCTTGCCCTCCTCTTGCTAGCACATCCATTCCTTCACTGGCATTGGAGTCTACTTCTTTGGGATTCCAGCATATTCAGAAGACCAGCTGGGACACCCAGCCTTGTGGGACTGAGCAACTGCTGGATTCTTAGACTTTCTATCACAGCTAGCCATTGTTGGATTAGCTGGACTGCAGCCTGATTGTTTTACTTCTAATAGGAGATCTGTCTATCCACCCATCCATCCCTACCAATCTACCCATCATCTCTCCTGTTAGAAGCACAATAAATATTTGGTTTATCTATAAAAAGTTAATATCATCACTCTGTTTTCTAAAACAGAAAAGAGAGGTGGACAAAGCATCTCAAGTGTTCAGGAAGAAGTTCCTTGTACTATATTTATAACCTTTTTCTTAATTAAATTATTTCAAAATTTAAAAAAATTAAAAGATTAGGATTAAACTGCCAGCTCATATTTACAGTAAGTTTTCCTTTGTCCTATTTTTTTTTGTGGAATATTCCTTTACACTGTGTGAATATATGTTGCTATGGTTGGTTTAAGAAACAAGTTGACTGACCAATAGATGAACAGGATAAATTTAGGCAGGAGAGCCAAATTGAGAGTGCTGGGGGAAAGAAGGGCAGAGTGGGGAATTGCCATCAGGGAGAAATAAGATGGGCATGCTGTACTGAGAAAAGGTACCAAGCCATGTGGCAAAATGTAGATAAGAAATATGGGTTAAATTAAATGTAAGAGTTAGCTAGTAACAAGCCCAAGCTATTGACTGAGAATTTATAACTAATATTAACACTCTGAGAATTACTTGGGAGCAGCCATGGTACAAGAAAACTCTTCTTACCCTTATTTTTCTCTCTTTCAAAATTTAAATATAATACTCATTCTTTAGGTTAATATATCTTTAACTGGAACCATATCCAGATGAAAATGCATCTGTAGTTTCTATAAATGAAAGATGGGCAGTGTGTGCATTTATTGTCATGATTAAATTCATAGAAAAGTCATGTCTCCAAATAGGCTGGTATGAAGTGAAGTTGCATTTCAAAAGTAAAGAGAAAATACAAGATAAGGAAAGCATGATGAGGTATAGATCAGAGGTCTTAAGAAAAGACTGGCCACAAATTGAATGAATTACTAACACAGTATCATTGTGAAACTGTGTTGTGTACAAGGACATGCCAGAGGAGTGTCTGACTGGATACAATACCTTGCATTTATTGGGCAAGTACTTTACCACTAGCTACATCCACAGGCCCTATATGCTATAGATATCATCAAGCTCTGTCTACTTAAATGTTTCTCTCTGTTTTACATACCCAAAAGTGAATGTCTTGGTGTATCTTCTCACAAAAATTCTCTTTTTCAAGTATATTACTCATAGAAAAGATGTCACCATTCTTATTCATTCAGTAATCATTTACTAAGTGCCAACTGCTAATTGCTGTAAGGACCAAAACAGTTCCTGTCCTCATGCTGCTCTCAGATGAGGATTAGCCATTTGCTTAAATTACTGCAACAGATTCCTAAATAGTTTTTCTTTCATCCCTTCATACTTTATAACACTGCTGGACTCCCCTGTAACCTTATTTTGTAACATTTTGTGCACTGAGTTGAGATGGGAACTGAGCAAGTAGCTCAGTTGGGAGAGTGATTGCCTAGCATTCATGAAACCCCAATTTTTAGTCCCAGCACTGTATATTCAAGACACAATAGAGCATGACAGATCCACCTACCTCTTAAAGCTGTGTGCCACCACTGCTCAGCTACTCATGGTTTTCTTAACACATGCATTTGGTTGAAATAATTAATGCATTAAAAAATAAATTGGGGCAGGAAAGATGAAGCAGTGGTTAAGAGCACTTGTTGCTTTTACAAAGGACTAGGGTTCAGTTCCCAGCATCCACATGGTGGTTTACAACCGTATGTAACTCCATTTTCAATGGATCCAATGCCTTCTTCTGACCTCCACAGGGTACTTCTGATTTCCATGGGGTACCAGTCACATACCTGGTACACCTAAATACATGCACAAAAAATTTAAACACATAAAAGAAAATAAATCTTAAAAACTAAAATTAAAATAAAGTTTGGAACTGGCTTTTATTCCACTAGCTAGGGAATTTACTATTTAGTTTCCTGCTACAAACCACATTTGAGTCTACGGACTGATGAGTTGAGGTATGTCAAGTGAAAGCACTCAAGGCTGGTTCATTTTATGGTAATTGATAGAGAATACCAGAGTGATCTGCAGTAGCCAAAGACACAAAACTTAACCTTTACAAGAGCATTTAATTGTAAGGAAGAAAGTTTCTTTGCTTTGAGTCAGATGAAGACTATTAAACTTAAAAACAGACTAGCAACAACACTGAAGATAAGAAATTAGAATGGCAAATTATTTTTAAATGTGGACTACTAGGTTTTTCTTTCATTTCCTATTTGTGCAACTATCCTTTTCATGTAAACTGAGGTTTGTGGTCATATTAAAAAATTATTACTAGTAACTTTAAAACAGGTCTTTATGATTTTTCATGGCTTGACAGTTCAGTGTTGTAAATATAATATTCGAGTTTTACTGTTTTATAATTATGTAATTCTTTTGGAAGAAAAATTACTCCAGTGAATTCCAAGACAATATGTAAAGCTTGAGTAATCTCAAGTTTATACTCAGAGATCTTTAGATTTTTAGATTGGATCTATGAGGAAAGATAAGAATGCTTTGGATTCTTTTTAAAATTCTAATGAGAGCAATGTTTACAATGCTCTGGTAAAATGTCTACTGAATTTCTTTCTATCTCTTAGCCTTATGCAAAATGAGATTTTACTGCCAAATCTTCCCTAAGAAAGTGAGAAATCAAGCTTTAAACCAAAATTTATATGATAGTCACGACAGGAAAAATGTTGCCAATAACCTCAGTTACTAGAGAAAAGGAACTACAGTTTTATTTTAAGTTATAGTATATTAGCAGTAACAGATACCTGAAACTTTTTATTTCCATTTATCTTAGCATACACTAACTGCACAAGACAATCGGCTTCATCATTATAGTCCAGCCATGTAAATGACTTTTGTGGTCACATTCCTTCCTTCCGTCACCGCTCCACCCTCCTGTTTCCTTCCTCTTCTCAGACACACTTCCTTCTACGTCTACATTTTAGTTCTAAAATCTAGATTTCACACATGCAGAACACAAGACAGTCTTTCTGTATCTAGCTTGTTTGGCTTAACATGAAGATTTTCAGTTCATGCGTTTTTTCCTAAAAGTAACGTAATTTTATTCTTTATGGCTGGATAAAATTCCCTTTAGCTGGTACGTGTCTTTATAATAAGCATACTTATTATATCCATTGTATATATCACCCAGAATGCCTCGACATTTGATTGGCATTAGAGGATATAAACACATAATGGCTGGAACTTTCCAGACAGAGGTTCCTTATGTGGCATGGGCTAACCTCAAACTAGCTATTTAGCCAAGCATGCCTTGAACCTCTACTTCCTGAGAGCTTCAATTATAGGTGTAGACCACCAATGCCTGGTTTATGCAGTTTCAGGGAATCAAACCCAGAATTTTGAGCATGCTAGGCAAGCACTCCATCAACTGAGTTACATCTCCATCCCCAAGAGAATTGGTGAGAACTGAGCCAAAACTAGCCTTCCATATCATTGAAAAACAATCAACCATTTGAAATCTTTCTGAATTAGTAACTGGATTCTTTGTTTGTTTGTCGAGACAGGGTTTCTCTGTGTAGTTTTGGTGCCTGTCCTGGATCTTGCTCTGTAGCCCAGGCTGGCCTCGAACTCACAGAGATCCGCCTGCCTCTGCCTCCCGAGTGCTGGGATAAAGGTGTGCATCACTGCCGCCTGGCAGTAACTGGATTCTTAAAGCAGTTCCATTTATTCATTTTAAAAATAGCTTTTATCTAGTTTTAAAAAATAATTTTTTAAATTAAATTTTTTAAATTGTGCATGGGTTTTGTCTGCATGTATGTCTGTGCACCATGTGAGTGGCTGGTGCTTTCAGAGGCCAAAAGAGGTGTTGGATTCCCTGGGACTGGAGTTACAGACAGTTGTGAGCCATCATATGAGTTCTGGGAATTGAGTCTGGGTCCTATGCAAAAGCAAGCAATAATATTAACCACTGAGTCATCTCTTATGCTCCTATCTAGATTAAAAAAAAAAGATTTATTTGTTGGTGTGTGTGTGTGTGTGTGTGTGAGAGAGAGAGAGAGAGAGAGAGAGAGAGAGAGAGAGAGAGAGAGAGAGAGAGAGAGAGAGAGAGAGAGAGGAGAGGGGAGAGGGGAGAGGGGAGAGGGGAGAGGGGAGGAGTGGGGAGAGGGGGGGAGAGGGGAGAGGGGAGAGGGGAGAGGGGAGAGGGGAGAGGGGAGAGGGGAGAGGGGAGAGGGAGAGAGAGTGCCACATGTGTTTGGGTGCCCACAGAAACCAGAAAAAGGTTTTAGATGCCTGGAACTGAAATTATAGGTAGTTGTGAGCTGCCTTATGGGTGCTAGAAATTGAACTTGTGTCCTCAGGAAGAGCAACAAGCACTCTTAACTGCTAAGCCATCTCTCCAGTCCTGTTTGTTTGCTTTTGAGACAGGGTCTGGCTACATAGCCCACCCAGGCTGGCCTCAAGCTCATTATCCTGTTTCAGCCTACTGAGTGCTGAGATTTACAGTGGGAGTCACTACACAAAGCAGCAGTCCCCCCCCTTTTGTTAAAGTATCAATGGAGCATCTTGTAAAACTAGGACAAACTAATTCAGCAAGATTCAAAAAGATTTAGAGAGAAGATAAATGCCATAAGATAAAATGAACAAACATACCTTCTGGGCTGTGACCGGCATTCCTCCTCCCCACTGTCGGCCTCCTGCATAAACAGAAATTGAAAAAAATTAAAATGGTCTCATAACTAATGGAATTTAACTAAGCTTTTTGTGCAGAGATAGGTCATTCATATTGATCTGCATTCTTCATAAAAGATATTTGCAGTAAATGAAGAGACCGATAACACTAAAATTTATTTCTGGAAGAAATATCAGCAATAGTTTATAAACAAATTTCACTGAAAACAAAGTGCTACCCATTAAAATAATTACCTCTAAACACCAACCAAATATGTTCTGTTTCATTATATTACTTTAACATTAGTACTCATTATATTACCACCAACAAACATTATCAAAATGAACTATGATTCTGATCCACAAAGAACAACCTAAACAATGAGCAAACCTTTGAGTGCTTATGGAAAACTACGTGTCATCAAAATGATGGCTACCCAATTACTGAGCACTGTAGTGGGAGCTGTTCCAGCTTTGACCTGGAAGTACTACCCCCATTGAGGCTTTGGTAACTGTCACGCCTACAAGGCAGAGCTGAGACAGGAGCCCTGAAGACCTGAGATCCAGATGTGCTGGCTCTCTTGGTTCCTGGATCCTGGATGTTGGAGGTAGACCAAGTAGGGTTCTCCAGAGAAAACTGTTGGACTGCACTTCACCTTTCCCAGACCCTGTAACCTATCCCTTCACTTGTTAAGTTATCCCACAAAATAAACCTCCCTTTGAACTATGTGGAGTTGCCTTAATATTTTAACCAATAGAGCACTTACAATGTTCCAGGAATTATGTATGATACATTAAGTATCTTTTGTTGTTGTTTTGGTTTGGTTTTGATTTTTCAGACAGGGTTTCTCTGTGTAGCCATGGCTGTCCTGGAACTCACTCTTAGACCAGGCTGGCCTCAAACTCAGAAATCTGCCTGGTTCTGCCTACTGAGTGCTGGGATTAAAGGTGTGCATCACCATGCTTGGCTTTACTGATTTCTTAAAGGGGATGGAGAACACTAAGGAATCAAGGCCTTCTAGATATAGCAGTGCTGGTTCACATTTGAACGCACAGAGAGTGTGGCAGCACACACAGGACCTGCTGGAATCTACATCAGATGGGGTCCTAGAGCTGAATGGAGAAGCAGACACATGCCTCCATCCCTAACCCAGAAACTACTTCCAGTTGATAGGCACTTGGAAATAAAAAGTTAATTTTCTCTAAAGGAGTCTCATTGGGAAAAACAAACCACTCTTACTGGAGTAGACCCCATGCCTAACAATAGATGATCAACACAAAACAAACTCAACTGCATCACTGGAGGTTTTTTGTCTTGTAATGTAGTTAGGGCATTCTCTCTCTCTCTCTCTCTCTCTCTCTCTCTCTCTCTCTCTCTCTCTGTCTCTCTCTCTGTCTCTCTCTCTCTCTCGCTCTCTCTCGCTCTCTCTCGCTCTCTCTCGCTCTCTCTCACTCTCTCACTCTGTCTTTTGGGTATGTATTATAGCTTATTGTTTTAGGTATCTATGGGATTCCTGTGTGTGTGAATGTGTTTCATATGCCTTTTCTTTGGCTCTTTTTCTTGTTTGATTGCTTTGTCATATTCCAATTTGTTTTTTATCTATTTTCTTTTATTAGTATTCCTTAAACACTTGTTTGTTTTCTCACAAGAGACAAAAGGGGTGTGAATTCAAATGGGAGGGGAAGTGGGGAGAAACTGGGAGGAGCAGGGGGAGAGGAAACTGTAATCAGAAAATTTTGTGTGGAAAAAAAATCTACTTTCACTAAAAGAAAAATTCAAAGGGTTAATGAGACTATAGTCATCATGGATTAGAACATGTAACAGGATAAAGGAATGTAATAAGAAACATGGAATCAGGACTGGTGAGTTTGTTTAGTAGGTAAAGTGCCTTTCCCTTAAGCCTGCCAGCATGAGATGGAAGAAGGGGAGAACTGACTCCAGCAAGTTGTCGCTTAATTTCCAAATGTGTGTTGTGGCATGCATTTGAAAGAATGCACATACACATAATAAAGAAATACGCTGCATAATAGTACAACTGTAGTATTTTAGTGGCACATAAAATAATTGGATCTTAACTTATGAAAACTTAATAAAGGTTTTATCAATTAAGAAAGCAAAATACACAAGGAAACTCATAGGGTGATGCTATAATTAAAACCACAAGCATATTCTCTTCTGCCTGATTGGAAACTATTATTTACCTATGCCTGGCCTACATTAGGAATTAGTTATGTTACTATAATATACAGACCTTCACAGAGACAAGGATATTGATGATGGAAAAGTGAGAAAAGATGATAGAAATAATGACACATGAGGATTTTCTTTACATTTCCTTCTTGACTTTAATATTTGTTCTGTCATCACTTTTGCCCAATTTGTGAAACATAGAAGCAGTAAGAGAAAAATAATCTTAACTAATGTGTGTACTGTTTGCCAGTAAGGCACCTGTATTTTGTGGTTTATGCAGTCATCCCCATTTACCTCTTCATTCCACCCCATTCTTGGCTATCCATGGCTAACTCTCTCTTTCTTTTAAACTTTTATTCTTCTCTCATACATCACATCCTACAGTTTCCTCTCTCCACTCCTCCCAGTCCCTGCCCCTACCTCCTCTCCCCTCCAGTTCAACTCCTCTTCTGTTTCCCTTAAAAAAAAAAAAAGCAGGTCTACCAGGGATATTTACCAAACATGGCCTAACAAGATAGAATAAGACTGGGCACAGCCCTCATATCATGGATGGATATGGCAATCCAGTAGGAGGAAAAGGGCCCTAAGTCAGGTAAAAGAGTCAGAGACCCCCACCTCAATCCCACTGTTTGGAGTCTCACAAGAACACCAAGCTATACAGCCATAAGGTATATGCAGAGAACCTAGCTTAGACCCATACAGAGTCCTTGTTTGTAGCTTCAGTTTATGTGAGCCTCTATGAGCCCTGCTTAGTTGATTCTGTGCCATGGCCAACTCTTAACTTTTATTCCTATGCTATTCTTTTTTTTTTTTTTTTTGGTTTTTCGAGACAGGGTTTCTCTGTGTAGCTTTGCGCCTTTCCTGGAGCTCACTTGGTAGCCCAGGCTGGCCTCGAACTCACAGAGATCCGCCTGGCTCTGCCTCCCGAGTGCTGGGATTAAAGGCGTGCGCCACCAACGCCCGGCTCCTATGCTATTCTTAATATTGATTTTAATTTAATCATTGCTATTGTTTCTGCTAAAGAAAGAACACTGCAGAGATTCCATTCCTAGAAGGAGAGTACAGGGTGTCCTAGTGCAGTAACTGCTGCTGTAGAATAGTTTTTAGGATCAGAAGATACAATTTTCAGGAACTCAGAAAGAAAGGTGTTAAAATGGATAAGAATTGAATGGAGAAATACACAGAACCCGGAAAGCTTACAAAACTGAAAATGAAGGGTCCAGTATGGTGGCACACACCCTTTATCCCAGCACTCAGGAGGCAGAGGCAGGTGGGTCTTCAGACCTTGATAGCCAGTCTAACAAACCAGTAAGCTTCAGGTTCAATAGGGGACCAGTCTCAAAATAAAGTGGAGAAGTGATAAAGGAGGATTCCTACATCAAACTTTGCCCACCACATACACACACACACACACACAAGTATACATGGACTTACATGTATATGTGCATGAGCACACAGGTGTGTGTGCATGTGCATGCATACACACACACACACAGAGAGAGAGAGAGAGAAAGAGAGAGAGAGAGAGAGAGAGAGAGAGAGAGAGAGAGAGAGAGAGAGACAGACAGACAGACAGACAGACAGACAATGTGCCCAAAGAACTTAATAAATAGAAATGATTTCTTGGATCTAAAAAGAAAATTCTTATCTCAAATGGCCAAAATACACTTTAAGAATTGTTCAACATCCTTAGTCATCAGGGAAATACAAATCAAAATGACTCTGAGATATCATCTTACACCTGTCTGAATGGCTAAGATCAAAAACACTAATGACAACTTATGTCAGAGAGGATGTGGAGTAAGGGGAATACTCTTCCACTGCTGGTGGGAGTGCAAACTGGTACAGCTACTTTGGAAATCAATATGGTGGTTTCTCAGAAAAATGGGAATCAATCTACCTCAAGACCCATCTAAACCAATCTTGGGCATACACCCAAAGCATGCTCAATCATACCACAAGGACACTTGCTCAACTATGTTCACAGCAGCATTATTCATAATAGCCAGAACCTGGAAACAGCTTAGATGCCCTTCTACTGAGGAATGGGTAAGGAAAATGTGGTACATTTACACAAAGGATCTCTGGGAGTCTGCCTCCTGAAGAAAGGGAGGAGGGGACTGTATGAGCCAGGGGGGTCAAGATCATGATGGAGGAACTCACAGGGACAGCTAACCTGAGCTTGTGGGATCACATGGACTCTGGACCAACAGTTAGGAAGCCTGCATGGGACCGACGTAGGCCCTCTGCATGTGTGTGACAGTTGTGTAGCTTGATGTGTTTGTAAGGCTCCTAGCAGTGAGATCAGGACCTGCCTGTCCCTAGTGCTTAGCTGGCTTTTGGGAATCTGTTCCCCATGCTGGATTACCTTGCTCAGCCTTCATACAGGGAGAGGAGCTCAGTCCTACCTCAACTTGATGTGCCATGCTATGTTCAAGCCCATGGGAGGCCTGCCCCTTTCTGAATGGAGAGGGAGGAGGAATGGATGGGGAAGTGGGGATAGACGAAGTCAGAGGGAGGGAATGGAAGGAGAGGAGGGAGGGGAAACTGTGTGGTATGTAAAATAAAGGAAAAAAACGTTAATAAAAATAAAAAAGAAATGCTTTCTTAGGATATAATTTAATAAATAGTGCTTCATTATTATTATTACTGCTTAAATATATCTCAAATTTCAATGTATTCCTCTCATATTTCTATTATACAAAATATTATATAATGAAGAATGCTTGAACATATTTAAGTAATGAGGTAAAGTAGTAAAATGAACACTATTGTACTTAAGATCTAGAATAGTATCCAATACCTTCTATCTTTATTTATTTCTGATTCTTGTCTTACTTCATGATGCAACTATTATGCTAAAGCTTATAATATTCTTATTTTCCACTCAATTTTATTGTAGGAATATTTCAAATACATAGAAAAGTTGAAATTCCATAAAGTAAACCTGTATATCCACCATTTAGATTTTATCATTAACATTTCCTCTACTTGTTTCATCATCTCTCTGTTCCTTCTGCCCATCCATCAACCTATTCTTTTTCTTTTCACTTTTAGTGAGATACAGTCTTGTTCTGTAGTTCAGGTTGGACTAGAAGTCACAGAAATTCTTCTACTCCAGCCAGTCCCAAGTGCTGAGGTTACAGGTGTGAGCTGCCACATCCAACCATCGCGTAACCAGTCTGGAGGTAAGCTTCTTTCTCCATTGAGCCATCTTGCTGGTTCATGCCTATATTCTTTTTTTTTTTTCTTTTTCTTTTTTTTCCCCCCTGGAGCTGAGGACCGAATCCAGGGCCTTGTGCTTGCTAGGCAAGCGCTCTAGCTTGCTCTATCACTGAGCAAAATCCCTAAACCCTCATGCCTATATTCTTAATGTACCATTTACCTTGACTGTTTAATGGCTTCAAATTTTATTACAATGTATGTATTCTTGCCAATAAGTATTTGTTTGCTTTTTAAGAAAGTGGGGGTCTGGCCCAGGGCCTTGCACATGCTGGGCACTTGCTCTTTAAAAACTAAACATAATTTTCACTAGATTCATATTACTTATTATATATAGTTTCACCTCATGGATTTTTACTGAGGAATTCATACAATTCATTTAGGTAATTATGTCACATTTATTAATTCTTCTTAGATTGGATTATTTACAGTTTTTTGACAACATTACATTGCTCTCCACACTCTTCTACTTTCTTCTAGTCCACATGCAAAAGAGTCAACAGAAATTATACGAACAAATGAAGCTATTTGGTTATAAGATAAAGATTTAACTTTAGAAAAGAACACCAAAATATTTTTCCAAGTGGTCATGCTGACTTATGTTTCTACCAAGAAGGAGTAGGATCTTAATGCATTGAACTAAGTCCAAGCTAACAATAGAATCATTGATTTTTGCTGATCTTCAATTTCTGCCAGTCTGTTAGATCTTATTATAGTCTTATTTTGCTTTGCCTTGATATTAATTAAAAAGGTTATATTCATACATATGTTTATGGGCTGCTACTATTTCCATATCTTTGCCCTCATTTCTAAAATGAGTGCCCCCAAAGAGAAATAATTCAAATTACTTTCAGCTCTTTGAATAGTTTTCTACTCATGAGAATTGCAATATGACTATGCAAAGCAAAAGATCTTTGATGCTTCTTTACAAAACACAAATAGCTCAAATCATCTATATCTACAGAGGCTAACTATCATTTGTTGAGCACTAGTATGGGCTAGACTCTTCATATGTCATTTCATTTGCTGAATCTGCAACCTCGTGGGACATGTACAAAGCTAATCAGTAGTAAAGTAATCATGCAAATTCAGTTTTATCTTTCCATTATAACTAGTTCTCTTTAACCTAATAATCTGACTTTATATATCCCAAGATGGGTGGGAAAAGAGCTAGAAAGGAAAGCTTATACTTTCCCATGCTTACAATAAAATAATACCCTTTATATCTTTACTTTATAACATCTACACTTTAAAGTAGTGCTGGAAGAGTGGCAAATACTTCTGGCACAAAAAGAGCAAGACAAAGAAGTGTTTCAAATATGAGATCTGCAAACACAGTAACCTTTCCCCTTAATATTTCAAGAGGCAATTGAGTGAATTATTTGCTTCCCCCTCAGTGTATTTGAGGGGGAAAAAAAAGCAACCACAAAACAACTTTGTATACCAAGGCACTGAAGGTCTTATGATAAAATAGGTCTAAAAGAAATGGATTAAGTTTATTTCTACAAAATTCATTGCCTGAAATGCAAAGATACAACAATGCTCATTCACTAAGATAACTAGCAGGTAATGCAGTTTCTAATAGCCACATCCAAAAAGTAACTGAAAGCAGAAGTTACCACTCTATTCTAACAAGCATAACTATCAGATTTAACCCCTACTTTGTCATATAACATCATCACACCTTGTTACTGAAAAATGCCAAATAACCTACTTGTTCTGAACATCAGAAATTACCAGAAGGCTGGAGGGATGGCTAAACAGTTAAAAGAGTACTTGTTGCTCTGGCATAGGACTAAGGTTTGGTTCCCAGAACCCACATGGTGGATCACAACCATCTGTAAACTCCAGTTCCAGAGGACCTTGTTCTGACCACTGAAGGTACCACGCATACATGTGATACATACACACAGGCAAAACACTCATATATTTAAATAAGAAATAAATCAGTCTAAATTTATTTTTAGACTATTTTTTAAAACACCAGGAGAAAAATGTAGAGATAGCTTTTAGTTCTGTGGTGGGTAGGATAATTTCTGTTATGGAAGAAAGAGACCTAATTAATCAAATGATCACTACACACACACAGACACACATTTGCTCATATCTTTTTATTTTCAGAGCTCTATTGTTAAACAGATTTTACTTAAAACATGTGATTATTTCTTGATAGAAAAAAACTGACCAAAAAATTAATTGCTTTGTAACAAATGAATTCAAGGAATACTTAGCTAGGTGAGTCTAGATGTTCATTCAAGTTCAAGAAATTCAGGAACCATTAAATACTGATTGAAAGACTGATGCATTCTTACTAACCTGTTTAATACTTGCACATAAAAATAGGTCACTGTGGCCGGGGCGGTGGTGGCACACACCTTTAATTCCAGCACTCAGGAGGCAGAGGCAGGAGGATCTTTGTGAGTTCGAGGCCAGCCTGGTCTACAGAGTAAGATTCAGGAAAGGTGCAAAGCTACACAGAGAAATGCTGTCTCGAAAAACCAAAAAAAAAAAAAAAAAAAAAAAAAAAAAGGAAAAAGAAAAAAGAAAAAAAAAAAGTCACTGTGATGGTTAATCTCCATTGTTACTTGACTGGATTTAGAATAACCCAGAAGACATATTTTTGGGCATTTCTGTGACAGCATTTATAAAGATAATTAATGAGGAAGGACTCAACCTAAATGGGGTAGCACCATCCCATAGGGTGGGATCCAAGACCGAATAAAAGAGGAAAAAGGAGCTTCAGCATTTGTCTTTTTACTTCCTGACTAGACAATATAAGCAGCTGTTGTAAGTTCCTGTCACTTCAGAGCCACCACACCTTCCCCACCACAATGAACTGTATCCCCTTAAAAACTGTTGCTTCCTGGTAGGTATTTGATCACAGCAATGAGAAAGGTAACTAACACAGTCTGGAAAAAGTATAATAAGTACTCAAGCCTCATTTGCAGAGATGCAGGTTGTGAAAACAATGGGTTAGTCAGAGTGTAAGCAACAGCTTCCCCAATTCCTTAAACTTTCCACATGCTCTAATATTGTGTAGTCATTTATCAGTCTCCTGACTCGTCTGTGTTCTTCTATCACCAGGGAGGTCCTTCTCCCCGGCTGTAGATTCTTCACCAGTCTTCAAAGCTGGTTTCAAATCCAGACATTTACGATATTTCTTCTATTACCTGGCAATATGTTTCTCTCCAAGTCTACCAATTAATCATGTATCTTTATTGTGATACCACCTAGTTCTATTTCTGGGTTATGAATAGGTTCTTGATTTATCTCTCAACCTTAAACTAAGTTTTTATTTTTATTTTTGTTTTTTTAAGGTCAATCACTTTGCCTAGTCACACCTGTTTAGCATGATAGCCTATGTACAGATGGGACTGGAGGAAGAGATAAATCAAGAAACTGGAGTGACTAACTAGTTAGATTTGTTATAGATGAACACTTGAAACCAACTGGCTATGCATTTTCAGCAAGTAAAAAGTATGTGTTAGTCACATTTTAGCTTTAACAAGATAAAAGAATTTTGTTGTTGCTGTTTGTTTTTTCATGAGGTGACCTGTGCCCTAAGATCTGGAAGTAACGTTCAGGCTTTCCTTTTGGCTAAGCAGACAGTTCACTTGTTTTCACTGTGTATTCATTCATTCATTCATTCAATATCAACTGACTACTTAATGTCCTATGTTCTAGTCAGTAAACCAATTTGTCCTTATCCTTGGGTAGTTTACATTGTAACTCAGGGAGAAAGTTCCATTAAAAATGTACATTGTGTCACTTGGGCTAGAGCAAAGTTATATCTGGTATAGCAGAGAAGCATCAGAGGAAGACATAACTGAGCTTGGGAAATGCTTTACTTAAGCTAACTTTTAGGTTGGGCTTGAACTAGTAGTTTTTTGCCAAGTGGTAAGAGGAAATTTATTTCAGGTAGAGGCACAAAGAACAGAAAAAATGAAAACAATTTAGTAAGTTTGGGGAACGTTGAGTAGCTGTGGATTTCTGGGACAAAGGTAGATATTAGAGGTTAAGGCTATCAAGCAGTTATTGCTGTTATGGGTTTATAATACTAGGTATAGAACATGACAGTTCTATAGCCAAGAAATTGTAGATTATCCATTAACTAGATGTGACAGAGATTATTTATCAGTTGTCTCTGCCCTTGGCAATAAACTAATAGTGTGTGGTGGGGGGATGGGGAAATGTCAGGAAAAAAACTCACAAGTAGTCTTTTTAAGAGGAGATGTGCACTTTGGAACTAATGATAGTGCTGTGCTTCTGGTCTGTGAAAGCAGGAGGATGTAAAGGTGCTGTGATAGTTGTGCTTGATGTCACCAAGGCTGGTGACATCATCTGTGTGAAGGGGGTATGGAAGTATTTCAGAGAGGACTAATATATGGGATGGTGAGCAACTAGGGGAGAGGGGAAGAGCCACTCAATGTGGGCAACACCTTCAAATGAAACTCAATAGAAAAAGGAAGCCATAGGAAAGCAGCAAATGCTTGCCTGCAAGCTCCTTTCTATTTGAGTGATGCATCTATATTTGCTGCCATCTACTGACAACAAACTCCATCTTCTTTGGTCATTCAGTATGGACTCAATATGGCTCTTCAGGGAGCTTCCAGGCTTTCAGCACTGGATTGGAACTGCTAATCTGTCCCATTTACTGTTTTGAGAACCTGGTCCTGTATTGTTCTAGAATGTGTCCATGCGTGTGTGTGTGTGTGTGTGTGTGTGTGTGTGTGTGTGTGTGTGTGTGTGTGTGTGTGTGTGTATAAGTTCTATTGGTTCTCTCTCTCTAGAAAACTCTCCTAATATAAATACCATTCATTGCATTTAGCTTACTTGTTTGAGAAAGCTTAGACTATTCCTTAGAAGCAAAGAAAATGAAGATGGAACCAGTGGTGTGGGTTATTAATTGCTTTGCAACAAATTAATTCAAGGAATACTTAGCTAGATATTCACTCAGTACTATTCATTCAGTGCTGCTGTATAGCAGATGGGCTATAAATGAAGATCCAAGCAGCTTCACCCTCATGGTTGTTGTCTTAACCTGGATGGCTGTAAAGCTGGGATCCACTGCAGATATCCATTGGAGTGCCTAATGTGATCTCTAATATGGCTTGGGCTAGCCGGGCGGTGGCGGCGCACGCCTTTAATCCCAGCACTCGGGAGGCAGAGCCAGGCAGATCTCTGTGAGTTCGAGGCCAGCCTGGGCTACCAAGTGAGTTCCAGGAAAGGCGCAAAGCTACACAGAGAAACCCTGTCTCGAAAAACCAAAAAAAAAAAAAAAAAAAAAAAAAAATGACTTGGGCCTCCTCAAGGAGAGTAGTTTCAGGGTTGGCTTCTTGCATTGCAGCCCAGGGCTCCTTTTAGGCTTGGAGCTAGCACTAATGTCATTTATGTCACACTTTCTTGATGCACTAAAGGACAGCCTGATTCCAGGGAGAGGAATTGGATTCCTCTTCTCAGGGAAGAAGCAGCAAAGAATGTGCAGTCATCCTTAAGCACCTCCACCAATTCTGGCTAGTTGAACATGTAAACAAAAGGAACAGGACAGAGAACAAGGAAAGAGTATGTGATGCTGGCTGGAATCAGGAGGCCAAAACACAAACTTAACTTAATCATACTTTATAGAAATAAAACATTCAGTAAAGTAAAAATAAGTTAGACAAAGTACACAACAATTGCAATTGAAATTAATATCACACTCCTATTATGACAGGATTAAAAGAAAACCTAAATAAATTTTTTTTGTCTATCATTTGAAGCAATAGGAAATTTCTGTGAGAAACCCATTATTTCTCAAGTGTTTTGTTTTTTTAGATTATGCATATGAGTGCAGGTACCTGTGAAAGCTAGAAGGTGTTACTCTCTGGGAGCTGGAGTTAGAATGTGGTTATGAACCGCCTGATGTGAGAGCTGAGAACAGAACTCAGGTCTTCTGCAAAGGCAATAGTTGCTCTTAACTGCTGAAATCCGTGTAGCCTAAGTATTCTCCTTAAACTACTACAAAATACAAACTGGCACACTGATACAAGCCTATAATCCCAGTAACTGGGAAGCAGAGATAAGATTATCCTAATTCTGGGCTAGCCTGTGCTACAATAGAGAGTTCCAGCTCAGCCTGAGCTACATGATGAAAACCTGTCTAATAGAGGAGGTGGGAAGGAGTCTGAGGATATACCAGTGGTAGAATGCTTGCCTAACATGCCCAACACTGGCTTGATTCAAATTTCATTAAAATAGCTGCAATTTTGAAAAATAAAATATCCCCAGTCAACAGCTTTTGAAGAGACATAATCCAATCAATGCTCAGAGGAAAACCCTGAGTTTCTGTGCGAAGCTGTCACGGGATGTCTTTTGTCTATAATCCTTATTCTACTTAAAGAGTACTTACTGTATATAGCTTAATTCATCCATTTGTGGTACTTACTGTGCACTTGTAATATTGTCTTTTCTATTGCCAGAGATTCAGTTCCTTGGATTTTTTAAATTTCTAAACATTTATTATTATGGGGGCACATGTGTTTCACAGCTTGGGTATGGAGGTCAGAGGACAGACAACTTTGTGAAGTCAGTTATTTCCTTCCACCTTTATGAGTGTTGCTAAAATTCCTTCCTTGGGGGAGACATAAACAGTCTTCCCCAATATAAAAAAACATATAAAAAGTCTACCCATTCTCCTACAGTCCCAACAACAACCTGAGGCATGACTCTACCAAAGTTCATTGTGGAGAATCAATGGTTTATTAAGCTTACTTAGAGAGCAATGGATGAGAGGTTATGGGTAGGATTATGGGTAAACTTAAAGTAGACACACTGGAAGGTCTGCACTCAGTATGGATGATGACTCCCTCATGGCTGTGTAGATAGACATCACCCCCACCCCCCAGTCCTTCTCCACCTGATGTTCCCTGAGGCTATGTGCATTTAGAGCATAATAAGATACAACTGGTTGGGAGGGGTGGCTGAATACTCAGGTGAGGATTCCATACTCCTTCTAGGAGAGAATGCCAGTAGTCAACAAACACTACTGTGATCTTTGTGAGCATGCCCAATTATGGTGGTATTTTATTTGTACTGAAATGTGATTTTCATTGTATGTTAATAAATAAAGTTGCCCGGGGGTCAGAGCTATTAGAGCTGTAGCAAGAGCATGGTGGTGGTGGTGGTGGTGGTGGTGGTGGTGGTGGCGGCAGCAGCGGCGGCGCATGCCTTTAATCCCAGCACTTGGTAGAAGAGCTAGGTAGATCTCTGTGTGTTCAGGGATACAGCCAGCATTGGAGACATACACCTTTAAGACCTGGAGGGCAATACTTACAGGCAGTGACGAGGCAGTCATGTGTTTGGGTTTACAACCAATGAGAAGGCAGAACAGAAAGACTATTTAAAGACAGACACACAGGAAGTAGCTCTCTTTCGGGGAAGCTAGGAGCACTGCAGGAGGTAAGATTTTAGCTCTGAGCTCTGACCTCTCGGCTTTCTCTTTTACATTGGTTCTGTGTTTCTTATTTTAATAAGACAGTTGGTTACATCTACACCCAATAGAACACCTGAAAATGGCAAGTGTGGCTCCGAGGATAGTCTTGTGCAGCACTGTGGCTTCCACAGATCTAACCCAGATGGTCAGGCTTGGCAGCAAGTGCTTTAACCTGACAAGCCATTTCCACAGCTGAATTCCTTGGTTTTAAACAGGCCTTGAGAGAACAATACTCAATTTCATATGGAAAAAAACAAAAACAAAAAAAAATGATAACTAAAACAATCCTGTACAATCAAAGAACTCCCAAAGGTATCACCATTCCTTATTTTAAGCTGTACTACAGAGCTATAGTAATAAAAACAGCATGGTATTAGTATAAAAGCAGATAGGTTGATCAATGGGATTGAATCAAACACCCAGCTGTAAATTCACACACCCATGGACACCTGATTTTTGATAAGGAAGTCAGAAACATACAATAAAAAAATTGAAAGCATCTTCAAGAAATGGTGCTGGTCTAACTGGATGCTTGCATGTAGAAGAATGCAAATAGATCCATATCTATTCCCCTTCACAAAACTCAAGTCCAAGTGGATCAAAGAACTCAACATAAATCCAGATACACTGAACCTGATAGAAGAGAAAGTGGGGAATAGTCTTAAATGAATTGGTACAGGAGATAACTTCCTGAACAAAACACCAACAGCACAGGCACTAAGATCGACAATAAATGGGCCCTCATGAAATAGAAAAGCTTGGCAAAGGACACCATCAATAGAACAAAATGGCAGTCTACAGAATGGGAAAAGATTTTCACCAACTCCACATCTAACAGAAGACTAATATCCCAAATATATAAAGAACTCAAGAAACTAGATATCAACAAACCAAATAATCCAATTTAAAAATGCGGTACAAATCTAAACAGAGAATTCTCAACATAGGAATCTCAAATGGCCAAGAAACACTTGAAGAAATGTTTAATATACTTAGCCATCAGCGAAATGCTGTGGGATGTCTTTCTGTATGCCCTGATATGTGTTGCTTCCATTGGCTAATAAATAAAGCTGTTTTGGTCTATGGCAAGACAGCTTAGAGGCAGATGGGAAATCCAAGGAGAGATATGGAGAAAAGAAGGGTGGAGTCAGAGGAGACTGAGCTGGCCGCTGGAGGAGCAACAAGATGCCAGCAGACTGGTAATGCCATGGCCACATGGCAAACACATAGATGAATAGAAATGGGTTCATTTAAGATGAAAGAACTATCTAGCAAGAGGCCTGTCATAGGTCATACAGTTGGTAATTAATATAAGCCTCTGAGGGATTATTTTATAAGCAGTTGTGGGATCTCAGGGCTGGGTGGGACATAGGAAAATTCCCAGCTACATTTTGGCACCCAATGTGGGGCAAGAGTTTCCAACTAAAACCTGAGAGAATAAGAGACTCTAAAATGGAGCCCCAAACAGCTTCCTACTTCAGGTCTCACGCAGGACTGCAGTACACAAATGCACCCCCCTGGCCATGGTGGGCTTCAGTGGCAACATGGCAGACTCCCATGGTCTCTGACTGGCTAGGCCATGATACAAAGTGGCTTTTCCCAGCTGCTGCCTGTGCGCTTGGGAGCGCAGCCATAGGCTTGAAAACACAGACATGACTTGATACTGCTTCCCAGAATTGGGGAGGTAAGCATCACTCATGGTACCTGCACCATGTTGAAAAGTGGAATGGGGTGGATCTAGCAAGCTGCTGCTGCTTTTGTCCTAGCCACACAGCTTAACAGTTCAAAATTTCTATGTGTGATGAATGGTTGCCCCTCTGAACATTTAAAATCAAACAGGCAGGTTAATGTCTGGCACAGCAGGGGACTTCCAGATCCTGTTTCTGCCTAGTCAAAATGACTGATTGTGCCATATAAGTTAAATATTTTGAATATCTTTTCCTGAACCAATAGCCACATTTTTTTGCTCTCTTTATTTATTTTGGTTTTGGTGTGAGAGATTTAGCCCAGGGCCTCACACATGCTAAGCACATGCTCTATCATTGAGCTAAATCCCCATCTGTTTGCTAAAGCTTTGATTTAAAATTTAACTCTGATCTTTCTTTAATTAATCCATCCATCCATTCATTCATTCATTTTACATCCTGGCTGCAGTTTCCCCTTCCTCCTCTCCTCCCAGTCCCTCCTCACTCCACACACAACACTCCACCCCTGTTCACACCTCCCAATCTACTCCTCCTCCATTTCTGTTTAGGAAAGGGCAGGTCTCCCAACAAAACACTGCATATTAAGTTGCAGGAAGACTAAGCACCTCCCCATGTATTCAGTCTGGGCAAGGCGACCCAGTATGAGGAGCAGGGTCCAGTCAAGCCCAGGGCCAGTGCCTGTATGCTCCTGCTGTCTCTATCGTCTGGTCTCTTACCTGTAGTTAGTTCTCAGCCTACTAGCCACACTCCAATTGCTGAATCTGATTCTGTTTTGAGTGCTGCTAATTCTTTGCTACACAATTTACCATGCTTCCATAAGGATTTAAATTATAAAAGGGACTGAAAACAGAACTTTCTTTTAGTATTAAATATGCTAGTTTTTATGGATCTGAAGAATTAGATTAGGATTAAATAAAGTTATAAATTGAAACATTATTTAAAAAGAGGAACACATCATAGGGATGTTACCTTTTTTTAAAACAAAAAACAGTTATTTCTAAACTGACAGAATGACTTTTTCAAACTTTATGAAGTTGTTTTTCTTTTCTTTTTTTTTTTCAAGACAGGGTTTCTCTGTGTAGTTTTTGGTGCCTGTTCTAGAGCTTGCTCTGTAGACCAGGGTGGCCTCGAACTCACAGAGATCCACCTGGCTCAGCCCCCCAGTGCTGGGATTAAAGGCATGTGCCACCACCACCCAGCCAAATGCCTATATCTTAATATGTTAATTTATGTCTGACTCAGAGCCATTAACTGTGTTTGTTTACTCCCTAATTTGAAAACAACTTCATAGCCTGTGGCGGTGGCACACACACCTTTAATCCCAGCACTCGGAGGCAGAACCAGGAGGATCTCTGTGAGTTGGAGGCCAACCTGGTCTACAGAGTGAGATCCAGGACAGGCACCAAAACTACACAGAGAAACCCTGTCTTGAAAAAATAAAAAAACAAAGAAAACAAAAAACAAAAAAGATAAAGGCATTTTGCGATGATAATTATTATTAATGGGAAATAAATTGCTATCATATTATTCGTACTTAAACTGTTCTCAGATTCACTATGCAGCAGAGAATGGATAACCTGTAACTTCTGACCCTTCTGTCTCTACCTCCAGAGTGCTGAGATTACAGGTGTGAGCTACCATGCCTGATTTTAAGAGGTACTAGGGATCAAACCCTTGACATAGTGCATGCTAAACAATCACTACCAACTGAGATACTCCCTCAGTCCATTTGCAGATCTTTAAATAGGAAATAATATATTAATTGAGAGCTGCTGAAGTCTATAGGGGACACAGAAGAATGTGAAACAATACCATATTCATAAAGTTTATCTGCCTGAAGAGGTGTAGTTATTATTAATATTCTGACCCGCCCCTTGAAATCTCTCCCCTTGGGCCTGTCCTGTGTTCTGACATAAAAGCCTCATTTTAAGGAAAAACTCCTCCTCTTCCTCTCTCTCTTCTGCTCTCTCTCTCCATTCCCACGAGGTGTGCACACCTCCGCTCTCTCTCTTCCCTTTCTTCCTTGTCTCCCTCTTTCCTATCTTTCTCTTCATCTCTCTATTATAATAAACTCTCCACGAGGATGCAGCACTCGGGTGTGAATGACTTTCCACACGCCGCCACTGGCCCCATTGCATCTGCCCAGTATGTTTTCCGGCCTGGCCAGCTGGGAGCTCCCTACTCGTGCAAATTCATAACAGTTATTATATTTTAAAAGTTAATCCAAAAATTTAAATATTTTATTAAATGTTAAAATTTATTATTATTATTTTGTGTGTGTGCATGTGTGTGTGCATGTATGCTTGCGCATATGCCATGGCATGTGTGTGGAGGTCAGAAAACAATTTTGTGGAGTTGGTTCTCTCCAGCCACCTTTCCCTGGATTCTAGGGAATCAAATTCATGTCACCACACTTGTGTGGCAAGCACCTTTTTCTGCTGAGCCATCTCACAAGCCCTGATCCAAAAACATTTTTTATTTTAAGACAAGGTGTCACTATGTGTCCTTGGTTGACCTGGAAAACTCTATGCAGATCAGGATAGCTTTGACCGTCTAGAGATCTGCCTGCCTCTGCCTCCTGACTGCTGGGATTAAAGATGTGCATCACCACACCAGGCTGATCCCAAACTTTTAAGTGTAAATGTGTGGCAAAGAAGGATAAGTGATAAGAATTCAGAAGAGCTATCACAGTGGGAATGTTGTTTCCAGTTGTAAAGAGTGTGAAGAGACTTAGAGGCTGACATTGGTATTGAGACATGAGAAAAAGGAAAGAATAGCAGAAATATAGTTGGGGATGGTAATGAGATGACTAGTGAGTGAAACCAGAGCTTGCTTTGAGGTAGGCTACAAATGATACATTTCAGGGACCTGGGCTCTGATCATGATCCATCCAGAGATGGGGAACCTAGAGAGACACCTATCAACATTCTGAAAAATTGAGTAAAATCATAAATATATTGACTCAATAGCAGTAAGTCTTTAAGGAAAACCCTTTTTTCCCCAGAGCCAGAACAACTGGTCAATGTAAACACAGATCTCCAGTAGAGGGCAGACAAGTCAAAGCTTACAGTACTGCAGCTACACTGAAGAAAGCAATGTGTTAACAGAAAATGCTAAGAGAAAATATACATTGTTGTTACCTAAAGGCTATTATCAGAACCTTAAATTTTAGGAAGAACCCAAATTAGAAGATAAATCTTTCATAGAAATCTGTGGTATAAAATGCTTCTAAAGTTGCAAAATAAATGTGCTCACTCAGGGCAGGCATACCAGGCATGCTAGCAAGCCCCATTATAGGTTCTAACCTCTATCTTCCCTACCCATCTCGGGTAGGTCCCAAAGGCTACCCAAATAAATGCCTAACTATGTATATATCTAGTCTAGGATTCTAACCTGTGTTTCCCATTTCTTTTTGGTCAACCAGGGAAGTGCTTGTTCCTATGGCCTTAAAGTCAGAGGTGAGGTCAAGTCACCAGAGAGAAATTCTGACGTATGCATTGACTCACCAGGCTGAAGAGTTGTCATGTAGGAAGGCTGACAGGGAGTCTTCATCTTACTAACTTAATACTCATGCATGAATATTAACACCAAGATAAAATGATTGAAGATTTCAATAAACCTTTTAAAGATAAAGCTAGATTTTGTAAAGTATCATAAACTTGTTTTCTTTGATTACTAAACATGTGTTTTTAAAGGTATAAGAGCAATGCTATTTAGTAGGTTGACTTTCTGCCATTTGGTGGAAGTAACTTCCCTTCATGCTTTGTGAGTTTTTTCTTTCTTTCTCTCTTCTTCTTCCTCTTCTTCTTCTTCTTTTTGAGACAAAGTCTTACTATGTTGTGTAGGCTTCAAATGTGCCATTCTTTTGCCTCTAAAATATTGATGACTCCCTCCCACCCCCACACATCAAGTAAAAGCCTTTAAGACTTGAGAAGAAGAGTTCTCTCTTTCATATAATTCTTTCCTTCTGCACTCTTCATAAGGTAATTAGAGTTCAGATAAACAAAATAAGCATAGGAAGTCTATAATGACACAATCAGATCATTCTAATGCTATCTTTGCAAGATATTCTTTAATCTAGAGTCCCCTGCCAAACTGAACAGAACTAAAGGGAGAAAGGGGGGCAAACAAAAAATATGGAACATGGGTACACCTGATGGAATGTCTCCTTTCCTATGCATATTCTAATACAGATGAGAATCACTTAAAAACACTCATCTACCTATCCTCGTTACTAAAGGCACTAACAGCTCTAATAGATAGTTATAAGCATAAATGCTAAGAACCAGCAACTCCATAAAACTATGCTTCCTGGAAACAGGGAAATGTTAAAAGGGATTCCCCAGACAGTATCCTAGTCAGTAAACATTTCTCCAGGCAGCCACAGGAAATATTTATTACTGGCTTACTTTCCAGAAAACCCTAACTTTCCTGATACTGCCTCAACAACTCATGAAAAAGATAACTAAACCTCCAGAGTGATGGTAAGATAAAACATTACATGATACTAGAGAGGACTGAAAAATCTGAACTACAAGACTAACTAGCAAGTATACTGTAGCTTTGAAAAACCAAACAAAACCAATTAAATACATGCACGCGTGAACACACACACACACACACACACACACACACACACACACACACACACACACTAGTTGTTAGATACCCAATGTGGGTACTTGGAATTGAGCCTAGGTCTTCAGGAAGAACAGTACACATTCTTGAGTGCTGAGCCATCTCTCTGGCCCCTGGATTTTGAATTATAAAGAAGTGTATTGGAAAACTAGCTAGGAAAAGTGGGAATGGGGGAAGCATAGGTTAGTTTGAGTTTATCTCCTTTCTGTTTCTCTTCCCAAGGGTCCTTGGACTGTGCAACAGTTTCCACCTCTGCCACACAGGAGAAATGTCAAACAGGAGATCTTCTAACACCTACATTTTTTTTGTGTCTCATATACTGTCTATACACATTTATTTTATTTTTATATGTTATGTTTAGGCGTTCTGCCTGCATGCATGTCTGCATACCATGTGCACACAGTCAGTACCTGTCAAGGCCAGAAGGCATTGGATCCTCTGGAACTGGAGTTACCAAATGTTGTAATCCACCATATGAGTGTTGGGATGTGAACCAGGATCCTCAGCAAGAGAGGCTAGTGCTTTAATTTAATGACTGAATTATCTCTCCAGCCCTACATATATTTACATATTTAAAATGTTCTCTAAATTCCAGTGAAAAATTTATTCATTAATTTTGAAATCCAGGATTTAGTAGAGATGAAGATGAGGGTGTTGTTTGGTACTAGGGATTGAACTTAGGGCCTTGAACATTCTTGAGAAGCACTGTACTCCCAAATCACATCCCAAGGCTGAGATGATATCTTTTATGAGACATGAATGAATGAAATTGCCTCTAATACTCTATGGCTCAAAGTGGATGGATGCTCATGCTCACAAAGTTTAAAGCTACCTATACCACCTACCAACTTTGCAGGCTCCATGCATGTTCCTTATAGCTACCCACCAAAGGCTCCATTAATTCCCAAGATTCTACAGTGACACTATAACTGTAAATCAGGATTTTGTTCAATCTGTCCTTGGACTGCTTCCTCCTATGTCTTTAGTGTCTTTATTTTCAGATAGGAGCACCTACATAAAAAGACATCATCATTGCCTTGCCCACGCAAGAGCAACTGTCATGTTCAAGGTTAGAGTACTGACATACTAACTGAATTTTAAGTCCTTATCATTATAGACTTTGTCCTGCCACATAATATAAAACAAAGAATCTAGAATTTGATCAGAGGTCATAGTCCCAAGCAGGTTAGTGCTTGTATGGAAAACCAGGAAATACTATTTACCTCTAGCCTATAGCTTATGATGAAATCAGAACAACATAAACTAAATACTTTTATAATCTCATTCTATAGACATTAGTATTTTTAGATGTCATAAAATATTTTCACCTAAAATAGTCAGAAAATTTTAATTTAGAAAAATATATACATAGCTGGATGGTGGTGGTCCATGCCTTTAATCCCAGCACTTGGGAGACAGAGGCAGGTGGATCTCAGAGAGATTTCATTACAGCACAGTGGGGCAGGCAGGGCCAGTGGGGCAGCTCTGGCTATGGCAGTGAGAGCATGAGGTAGAGGCTTACTTATTTACATGGTAGCAGACAGGAAACAAAGTTCAGGACCACAGCCTAGCATCAAAAAGAAAAAGCACACCCCAAAACAAACAGAAACCCAATCCCACCATCAACAAAAAGAAACTTCAAAAAATGGTTTAGAGATACAGATCAGTGATAGAGCCCCTGCCAAACATGTATGAGTCCCTAGGATCAATCCCTAGTACTGAGGGGGAAAAAGCAAAAGTCATATGACTATGCCCAATCCTCAAGGAAATATAATCCCATGTTCTGTCAGGAGAAGAACCAGAACCACTAGCAAATACAATGAAATGACTAGAATAAGCATAGATAAGAACCTTGACACGTAAAGATGATTTTAATATTACATAGACTGAGCAGGCTGTATTTAGGAGAGAGAGAGAGAGAGAGAGAGAGAGAGAGAGAGAGAGAGAGAGTGTGTGTGTATGTGTGTGTGTGTTAAACAACAATTAAGAAAAAAAAAGAGACCAGCTGGGAAGCGGTGGCACACGCCTTTAATCCCAGCACTCAGGAGGCAGAGCCAGGTGGATCTCTGTGAGTTTGAGGCCAGCCTGGTCTACAGAGCAAGATCCAGGACAGGCACCAAAATTATTCGGAGAAACCCTGTCTCAAAACAACAACAACAACAACAACAACAACAACAACAACAACAAGAGAGACCAAGTATTTGAATGAGAGCAGTGGGAGAGGGGATACATTGGAGAAGTTGGAGGGAGTAAAAGGAAGGGGGAAATTATGTAAACATAATTCCAAAAATTAAAAAGTTATCATGAAAAAGGTAGTTTTAGTTGGAAAGAGTTGTACTTTAAAAAAGACGTAAGGTTCAAACAATTAAATTAAATCCAAGTGGAAGTTAAAAATGTAATAATTATATTTTTTTAAAAAAAAGAAGAGAGAGATGGAGAAGAGGGAAGGAAAAAGGAAAACAGTAAAATGCTGCCAGATATATGGTAACTCATACCTCTCAACACTTAAGGGGCTGAGGTCTGTGAACTGTGAGTTCAAGGTCAGCCTGGTCTACATAAGGCATCCCATGCCAGCCCAGACTACAGTGTGAGAGTCTGTCTCAACAAAACAAAACAACAGAAAAAGAGAAGTGCAAGAATGTCTTCAGGTCTCTATTTTCTACTCTCTTTTGATCTTATGTTCTTTGCATTCTTAGAACATCAATTCCAACAATGCCAAGCATCTATCGTCTTCTTAATAAAAGAGTCCAGGAAAAATAATTTTTCACTCCTAAGATCTGTATGAATTTCTCAGATGACACTGATTGGACCTGCTCTCAAAGCATTTGTTCTAGTTGGCTCTCTGTGACTATGATAAATTCACGATCAAAAGCAAACTGAGGAAGAGAAGGTTTATTTCATCTTGCAGGTTACAGTCCATTGTCTAGGGAAGCCAAGGCAGGAACCTGGAGAAACAATGGAGGAACACTGCTTACTGGCTCCATCTCTGTCTCAGGTACCTTTCTTATACAGCCCAGGCCCACTTGTCCAGGATGGCACTGCTCACGTCCCTGTGGGCCTTTCTACATCAATTAGCAATTAAGAATGTGAGCCTACAGACACACTCATTGGCCAGTCTGATGGGGCAATTCTTCAGTTGAGGTTCCCTCTTACCTAGGTATGCCAAGTTGACAACCAAGATTAGCTATTAGCTATCACAGTATCCAAGGAAAATGATAGACCAGCTTGACATGAGCCTACTAATATGACCATTCAGTGGTAGAAAAAGCAAAGTCAAGTAATATTCAGCACTATCAAAACACTGTGGAGTAAAGTGAACACAACTTCCCAAAAGAAAATCTATAGAACATACCAAAAAGTACCAACTATCCTTCCAAAGACTAATTTTTAAAAAAAAAATGTTCAATAACTACCCCCTTTCCCCTCAAATTACAAATGTAAGATAAATTTTTGTAAAAATAAACTATGTAGTTTTGGCTTTCATACTACAAATTGCTCCCAAAATTAAGTCATATTAGTTGTGAAAACAACTGTTTAGGGAATACCTATGGGTAAATCCTGGGAAAATATTTCCTTAAGTTATTTTCATAAGGCACTTTGGGATACAAATATGAGCACCTCATAAGGAAATTTCCTCTTATAGCAAATTCAATGGGTTTTGAGCCACCTAGGTGAATGATAATGTGACTACAGAGTAAGAGGAGTAACTTCTGAAATCACAGGCAGCATGTGGGAGTACCTGCATCTGAATACAGGTCTGATTGCTCCTGGGAAGAGGCAGAGAGTAAAATGGTACCAGGTATCCAATTACCAGCTTATGGAGAAAGAGGTTTTTCCTCTTGTTCATATCTTAAGTAGCAAATAGCAATAGTGCTTGGCACATACTATGTGGGGGATGGAAGATGTTCAAGGATTAAGTTCCTTTTCCTAAGTAATATTCAACAGTAATAAAATAAAGTTGAATTTCCCATTGTTATTATCCTAAAATCTGGATATATTCCCACAGGAATAAAACACTCAATTTCCAAGAAGCCCCAGGTAATACACATTGTGAGTTGAAACAATCCTCTATTTAGCCTTTTGAAGCCGGGCAAGATTAACACAAAACAATGAAAGAAAGAATATAGGTTTTAAAATAAATCAAGTGAATAAAGAACAGGGGGGCAGGGAAGATAATCAGCATAACTAAAACATGGTTGATAAGTGCTGGTACGGTTGGTTGGTAGAATAAGAAAAAAGAGTTATGTCAATGTATGCCTACACTGCTTTATGTTTTAGTTGTGATGCTGTATGATAAATACTTAGAGAAGATAGATATGGGGTTGGAGAGACAGATTGGTGGTTAAGAGCACTTGTTGCTGAGGACCATGTTTGGTTCCAGCACTGGTGTCAGGCAGTTCCTAACCATCTGTGACTCAACTTCCAGGTACCCAGTTCCCTCTTTTGGCGCGCGCTCTCTCTCTCCTCTCTCCTCTCCTCTCCTCTCCTCTCCTCTCCTCTCCTCTCCTCTCCTCTCCTCTCCTCTCCTCTCCTCTCCTCTCCTCTCCTCCTCTCCTCTCCTCTCCTCTCCTCTCCTCTCCTCTCCTCCCCTCCCCTCCCCTCCCCTCCCCTCCCCTCCCCTCCCCTCCCCTCTCTCTCTCTCTCTCTCTCTCTCTCTCCTCTCTCTCCTCTCTCTCTCCTCTCTCTCTCTCTCTCTCTCTCTCTCTCTCTCTCTCTCTCTCTCTCTCTCTCTCTCTCTCTCTCACACACACACACACACACACACACCTCCTTTATAAAAGGGTAACTTATCATTCTACAACAGCTAAAATAACAGCATTTTTTTTCCCTAGCTGATGTCTTTCTCCCCACTGTCAGAATAATTCAGCTGAAGCTTTCCAATCTTAATTTGAGGACTATGTTACAGAAAGGGCAGCTATGCAAGTTGGGTTATCACACTGGACAAGAACAAGATACAAAGCTCATTTTATTTATTTATTTTTCTGAGACAGAGTTTCTTTGTGTAGCCTTGGTTGTCCTGGAACTAGCTTTGTAAACCAGGCTGGCCTCAAACTCACAGAGATTCACCTGCCTCTGCCCTGCAAGTGCTGGGATTAAAGGCGTGTGCCACCACTGCCCTATTTTTTTTAAATGGAATTATTCATTATTAATAAACTCTCTTACCACAATAAGTATTTGATAAATTAGGTAAATGAGTTTGATTGCAACAAACCATTCTTCATCTTTCTCTTTTTTCATATTATTTTAATTTAATTTTATGTGTATGGATGTTTTGCCTGCTTGTATATTTGGACACCACGTGCATGGAGTACTCAAAAAGGCCAGAAGAGGGTGTCAGATCCCCTAGAATTAGAGTTACAGTTTGTGAGCTGCTGTGTGGGTGCTGGGAGTTGAAGCTGGGATCCTTTGGAACAGCAGTCAGTGCTCTTTTTTTTTTTTTTTTTTTTTTGTGGTTTTTCGAGACAGGGTTTCTCTGTGTAGCTTTGCGCCTTTCCTGGAACTCACTTGGTAGCCCAGGCTGGCCCCGAACTCACAGAGATCCGCCTGCCTCTGCCTCCCGAGTGCTGGGATTAAAGGCGTGCGCCACCACCGCCCGGCGGAACAGCAGTCAGTGCTCTTAATCACGGAGTCCTCTCTCTAGCTCCTTATCTTCTTTTCTATCTCCAAATTTTATCTGCAAAATTCAACTATATGTATGCTGTTTCTCTATCAACTGATGAGTCTAGATACCTAAAGTCCTCTAGTCCACGTGACCTATGGAATGCTGCTGTTCTGTGGGCCACAGAGGTCAGGTTGTTCTGAGAGGACTATGCAAACCCTTCAGAAGATTGCTAGAATGCAGCAGTACCTAACACTTACTAGAGGCTTACATTACCAGGACTTAGTTTGCTGCCCTTCCTGAGATTTCGTGATAATTCCACCAGGCAGGCATATGGTTTCTTATTCTCATTCTTAGGATAAAGAAATGTAGACTTAGAAAAAGAAACCCCATTATTCAGAGTCACATACTCTTTACCAGCACTCCATATTGCCTTCCTGTCGCCTTCCCTTTCATTAAGAGCTCTAGCCTTTGACAAGTAAGCCAAAGCAAACCAAACCCAGTCGCAGGGATACGAGGTTCCTGCAGTCTCTGGCATACATCAACAAATAAGCCTATTCTCCACAGGAAAGCTAGGTGGGTGTTTTTAAAAATATCAGCCTAGTCTGGAAAGTCTTCAGTGGCTTCTTGTCACAGAACTAAACAGCAAGTCTTGATTTTGTACAATCTGGCCTTTGTGACTTCACCATGTGCTTGTGAATTTTTTCTCCCCCTTTCTTTGCTCTAGACTCACTAGCCTTCTTTCTATTCCCTAATTGTGCCAGTTTCCTGACTTTAAAGTTTCCCTTTCCCATTCTTTCCACTCAACTTTTCCCTGGTTGATTTAGACTAGCAACTTAAGAGCTCAACTAAAAACACCAGTTCTCCTTGGGGTGCTTTCCTTCTTTAGGAACTTTTATAGCCCATCCTGCTCCAAACTAACTTAGACGCTTGTGCATTCTCATAGGATGACTTTCTACTTTAAAGAAATTTAATTTTTTTCTGAATAATTATCTGTTTATTGCCCTTTCTCCAGTAGTTAGGTTACAATGGGAAGCACCATATTTGCCATATATATCCTTAGCAACCCAAATAGTGTCTGGCACACAGGAAGTACTTTATAAACATTTGTTAAAAGAACAAATGATTGAAAGGTAACCAGATACACAAGAAATGGAAGCTAAGGTCATCCCTTAAGACACAGAAGCCAGGCAAGAACTGTGAATAGAGCCAGTAAAGGAAGTGCCCAGGCCAGTTTTGCCTCTGCTTTTGATATTGTACTGGTGCAGCTGCTCCAGATTAAGCCAGTTTAATTAGTGCAAGGTAGAGAGAGCAGTAGAACCAGACCATCGGAAAACATGACTGGGAAAGGAAATGAAGCAGTGGTGTCTTAAAGTATGACTTAATGATGATGGCCTTGGCATTCACTTTAAACATAACTTTGGATGGTAGAATTTAAATTATTACTACATGGCAACATTGCAGTTGATTAATGCTCTAGTGAATTTTAATTGATATTTACTTGTTATATAAAGTTCACAACAGGAAGGGTAATAAATTCTCTGAATGCCAGAATTGCTTAATATAGCCTGGGTGCCAGGTGGTGGTAGCACAAGCCTTTAATTGTGAGATAGAGGCAAGAGAATTTCTGTGTGTTCAAGAATAAGCCTGGTCTACACAGCAAGTTCCAGCACAGCCATGGCTACATAGAGAAACCCTGTCTTGAAAAACATCAACCAATCAACCACATATATACATATATATGTATATATACATATATACATTACACACACACACACACACACACACACACACACACACACACACACACACATATATATATATATATATATATATATATATAGAGAGAGAGAGAGAGAGAGAGAGAGTCTGGGCTACGTTAGGCATGGTGGTGTAGTCCCGTAATCCCAGTTACTTGGAAAGCTATGGTAGGAGGATAGTAAATTTGAGGCCAACTGGGCAATTTAGCAAGACCCTGTCTCAAAATAAAACTTAACAAAAGGGAGTAGGGTACTGGAGATTTGGTTCAGTTGCAGAGCTACCTAGCATGTGCAAGATCCTGTGTTCCCCCAGTACTGAGGGAAACCAAGAAAAAAGACAGGGCTTCTCTGCAGCTCATTCTTTTCTTTCTTTAAAGATTTATTTTTATTATGTTTATTTACATATATGTGTACATGTGTTTACAAATGCATGCTGTGTTTGTGTGTGTGTGCCCCCTTGCAGACCAGAAAGAGATGTTGGATGCCCTGGAACTGGACTTACAGGCAGTTGTGAAAAGTTCAGTTTAGGTGCTGGGAACTGAACCTGGGTCCTCTGCAAGAGAACTCAACCCCTAGGCCATCTCTTTAGTTTCCTATAGCTCATTCTTAAGGTACCTAAAAACAGACCAGGTAAGGGACTGCTAGTGCCAAAACTGAAAACAATACCCCCTTTCCCCCAGCAAAACCTCCTTAAGAAGGAAAAAGTAGTTAAATACACAAAGTTTATAAAGATGCCACTTATAAAGAAAACTAAACACATCTACAAATATAATCCATATGGCAATCAGTTCCAAGACTTCAGAGCAGTCTGTGGAGATTTAGGATTAAATGGTGGTGGAAAGGTAGAGGCGTGTGTGCATCTTCTCACTTGTATTAACTTTGGACAAAATCAGGCCTTCCTGTCTTCCCAATTTTAGGACTACTAGTAAAATATTCCAATATAGAGCTATAAAAGTGTTGAATTTGGATTAATTCAGTATTAGAATCTAAAGTGAGAGTTCCAGCCCAGCCTATGTCACATAATGAGACTCTGTCTTCAAAACAATAATCTAAAGTCAACTTTAAAACTTGACTCTATGAATAAGATGACTTTGACACTCCAAAGCCCTCCAAATCCTCATCATCTGAATGAAACTCTGCTGAAGCGCTCGCTCTCTCTCTCTCTCTCTCTCTCTCTCTCTCTCTCTCTCTCTCTCTCTCTCTCTCTCTCTCTCTCTGTGTGTGTGTGTGTGTGTGTGTGTGTGTGTGTGTGTGTGTGTTGGTTGCTTGGTAGCTCAGGATGGATGAGAACTTTATATATATATATATAATCTCCCATGATGACCATAACTCATGTTGATCCTCCTGCCTCAGCATTCAAAGTGCTGGGATTTCAGGAGCGAACTGTGACATTCAGCTCCACTTCTGTATTTTAAAAAAAAAATGTTTTTATGTGTATGGATGTTATGCCTACATGTGTGTTTGCATATCACAAGCACTCCTGATGCCTTTAGAGGCCAGAAGAGGGTGTTAGATTCCATGGAACTGGAGTTACAGATGTTTGTGAGCCACCTTATGGGTGCTAGGAAATGAACCCAGGTCCTCTAGAAGAGTAGCCATTGCTCTTTACTATTGAGTCATCTCTCCAGCCACCCCCTTTAAAAATATTTATTTTTATTACATTTTGTGTGTGTGCATGTGCCAGTAGGTAATGTGCATGTGAGTGCAGGTGCTCACATAGGCCAGAAGCATTGGGTACCCCTGAAACTGGGTTAAAGGCAGTTGTTGAATTTTTATCTATCTGTAATTATTTTTTCATAACAGTGAGATAAAGAAACAAATGTGCTTTTGCTATTTACTTTCTCATTTAAGATTTCTTATAAAATTTCTCATGAAACTGTATAGTTGTTTTATTTTAGTCTTTTTAATGTTAGTGGCTTCAATGAATGAATGTTAGTAATATCACAGTTTTTTTTGATCATTACCAAAACCATCACATATATTGCTGAAATTATTAAGGCAACTCCACATAGTTAAAAGGGAGGTTTATTTTGTGGGGTAACTCACAAGTGAAGGGATAGGTAACAGGGTCTGGGAAAGGTGTAGCACAGTCCACCAGTGTTCTCTGGAGAACTCTGCTCTGTTTACCTCCAGCATCCAGGGTCCGGCACATCCGGATCTTGGGTTTTCAGGGTCCTCTCTTGGCCCCACCTTGTAGGCGTGGCAGTTACTGAAGCCTCAGTGGGGGTTGGAACTTCCAGATCAAAGCTGGAATGGCTACCCACTACATCTGCCCCTTTGGTCTAAATAAGAAGGTTCTAACCTAATACAAGACTACATACAAAGGAATGGTTATCAAATATTGTCCAGGAGTAATGAGGGATAACTACTTTAGTATACATGCTATTTTCTTTTTAAATAATTTAGAGGAAAATTTTAAGAATCTTAGATCTAAACTGTCAGGTTGCCAGTATCAAATCAATTTATAACCTCCACCAATATATTCATCAAGTAAGATGCTTATATGGACATGATATATGATTGTTTTCTGAACAGGAATTTATACCAGACATTATTCACATCTAAACAGGATCATAATGCAGAGTCAGAAAACCTGTATTATACTTCTACTGAATCTGGCCAGCTTAAGAATTGTGGTGATTTCCTTGGAGGAAAAAGTATTTAGACAGAATCTTCTGGAGCAAAAGGGAAGTGGAAATATTCTGGTTAAAAAACAAACAAATAAACAAAAAACAACAGAAAAAAAACCCTCTTTAAAAAGTGTGGTAGTTTGAATGTAATTGGCCCCCATAATCTCATAGGAAATGGTTTTGTTGGAGTGGTATTTTGTTCAGCTTATTAATTTTCCCCTCTCCTGGACAGTACTTGATAACTGTTCCTATTGTATATAGTTTTGCATTAGGCTAGGATTTTCTTATTTAGACAAAAGGGGGGAGATGTAGTAGGTAGCTATTCCAGCTTTGACCTTGAAACACTGCCTCTAGTGTGGCAGCAAGTAACTGCTACACCTGCCAATGACCTGCCCCTGGGATGTGGCCAAAAGGAGACCCCTTAAGACCCGAGATGTGTATGTGTTCGCTCTCTTAGCTCCTCGTGGTCCTGGAGGCTGGATTTGCAGACCAAGTCAGAGTTCCCCAGAGAACTACATGGGACTGAACCTCATCTCTCCTGGATCCTGTAATCGACCCCTTATTGGTTGTAAGTTACCCCTGAAATAAACCTCTTTTAATTACCTGATAAACTATGTGGAACTGCCTTGTTAATTGCCACAATATGGTAAGGACTTGTTGGAGGAAGTCTGTCACTCTGAAGGCAGGCTTAGGGTTTCCTATGCTCAGGATACTGCCCAGTGTTTTAGCTGACTTCCTGTTGCCCCCAAGATGTAGCACCAGCACCACATCTGCCTGCATGCTACCATGCTCCCTATCATGACGATAATGGACTGAACCTCTGAAACTCTAAGAGAGCCATCTCAATTAAATGTTTAACTTTATAAGAGTTGCTGTGGTCATGGTGTCTCTTCACAGCAATAAAACCCCTAAGACAAAAAGTAACTTCGCTAAACAAGCATTGTACTGGAAATAGGAGACCATAGCATTTAAATTCAAGGAATACTTCACTGTTCCCTTCCCAAGGGCAGAATTTTCTTTCTTACCACATTCTTTCCAAACACCTAGAGATTCTAGCCATCACCTAAGACCTCCTAGATAGCTTCTTCCAGGAGCATTCTTCTGCTTGGCTCCTGGATCAGGCCTTTTAAGTTCAAATAAGGCCAGGAAATGAGATGTTGATCCAAATAGAATTTCCAGTCCCAGCTCATGCAAGCCAGGGCACTTCTTCATGCAAATATACCTAGTGCAGTCACAGCAGACTCAGAATCCTTCAGTACTGTGTCTATCATCTGTTGAAACTCATATAGTACTTATGGCTCCTCCCACTTCATCTTTAAGGGAGCATCTTAGGAGATTAAGCTCTTTTCAAAGAATTAGTTGTTTATTATTATTATTATTATTGATATAGTATTAATGAATTTTATAATGCCTCTGTTGAAAATATGGTATATTGTCATGGTATGAATACTGACAGGACACAGAGCAAAGTCATAGCCTGCGTGGATTCCAAGCACATATCTGACAAATAGGATAGCATGGTGAGCACAGCCTTGAGATTCAGGCGTGAAATCACTACTTTCTAGATATATGGCCCTAAATCAATCCCTTAATGTTCTGAACTAAAATATTTCCATGCTGGGGAGGCTTTCTTGAACATTCTTTATCTAAATGGGAATTATGTCTTGTTATTTTTAATAACTGCTTCCCCATTTGCATTTTCATAATATTATCTTATTTTATAACTAGTTATTTACTTTATTACCTATCTTTGCCAATGGATGATAAATTCTGTAAGTACAGGTTTTGCTTTGGTCTGGATACTCATTGCATAGCTTGGTCCCTGATACAGAATAGCACAGATAACTGTAGAATAAATGAGCTCAGTCTTGTCATTTTAAAAACAGGGTTATATACGACTATTGGCATAAAATGCAATGTTAGATAACACACATAAAGAATTTAGTATGGGGTCAGGAATATGGTCAGTATTCATAAACGTTAGTCTTGTTTCAGTTATAAACATTCCTCAGCAAGTCACCACACCTTGTAAAATTCAACCTTCCAAATTATTCAGTTAGACGAAGAATTACTACTGCTTCCCCACTGAGGAAGCACATTGTGAAGAAAATATACAAAAGACATTAGGGATAACTCAGAAGACTCACTGAGATTAAGTAGCTGTTAGAATTGCAACTGTCTTATGGTATTTGCTTAATCAGGGCCACCCCCTGCTTTCTCCAGCTCTTGTCTAATGACTGAAATAGCAGCTTCACCAAGAATCTACCTGCAGCACTGAGACACCTGAGAGAAAGGTTGTACTTGAGTACATGGTGGCAGCACTCAAGAAATTCATAGACTAGATAATTAATCTGGCTATAAATACCCAAGTGATCATCTAATTCCCAGTGAAATATCTCATCTTATCTCTGGACACATTAAGCTGAACATTAAGCTAATTCAATTTCCCTATGCTTTTGCAGTCAGTCTTTATAATATTCCAAATTCAGCATTCAGATACTCCCCAATCTTATAATCCTTTCCTAGGGAATGTCTGAGAATCATGATCCTCAACAGTTGCTGCACCATCACTTACAAGCCTTATAAAGATTCTTATTAGGTCCCAGCCAAGACTTATTTAATAAGAAACCTCTAAAGGTGAGACTTGTTTCTTCATTTAAAAAATCACAGATTATTCTTTTGCAAAACCAGAACTAAGAACTATTATTCCTTTGACCCCTTACTTCCTAGCACAGTAACATTCCATTAAGGGCAAAAGCAATCTAGAGAGCCAGAGAGATGGCTCACCTATTAAGAGCCCATACTGTTTTTGCAGATACAAACAGGTTCGCTGGGTGGCGGTGGCGCACGCCTTTAATCCCAGCACTCAGGAGGCAGAGGCAGGTGGATCTCTGTGAATTTGAGGCCAGCCTGGGCTACAGAGTGAATTCCAAGAAAGGCTCCAAAGCTACACTGAGAAATCCTGTCTCACCCCCCTACACACACACACACACACACACACACACACACATACACACACACACACACACACACACACACACACACACACACACACACACCAAAACAAAACAAAACAAAAAAAAAACAAACAAAAAACAAAACCCCAAAACCAAACCAAACACGTTCAAGATAACCCAATCGAAACTTTTATTTGCTTGATTCTGCAAATTTGGTCAAGTTTCTGGGGTTTGCTATCATTGTTTTACTGCTACATTCTGCATTCTCCATGCCAGATATCTAGAAGATAGCTCTGATCTTAAAAGAGGGACTAGATACGGATACAGCACTGGGAAGCGTGTGTCACTGGAACATCAGTTTTAGATTTTTCTAGCTATGGCATTAACTATGTATGTTTAATTTACAAATCATTGTCCTGTGAGCTCTGGGGGAATAAAACAATGCATGTTAAAATTTCTGGCCCTGTTTTGTTTTGTTTTGATACTTTTTGAGATAGTATCTCACTATGGAACCCTGGCTGGTTCTGAATTCACAATTCTCCTTCCTCAGCCTTTCAGTCACTGGGATGACATGTCTTCACAACCATACCTGGCCCATTTCTGTCGTTCCCTAGTCATTTTGTAAACATAAAGAATCTATTTCAGAAGTTGCCATGTTAGTTGTGACACAATAATGGATGGTAAAGAAGAGGAAAAATGGTCAAGATGCTTACTGTCTCTGCTTGCCTGCTCAGCACAGATCATGTACTAAGCCCTCTAGTTCTTCTTTTTTTTTTTTTAAAAAAAAAAAACCTAATTACATTTTAATTATTTTTTTGTGCACACACATGTGTGCTGTGTGTTTGTGTGTGGTGGTGGTGGGTAACGTGCACATGCCTCAGCACACATGTGGAAGTTGGAAGGGTAAGTTGTCCATCCTTTCCCTCTACCATGTGGGTCCCAAGGATTGAATTCTGGTCATAGGCTTGGTGGCAGGAACCTTTACCTACTGAGCCATCCTGCCAGCCTTGGTCCTCTAGTTCTTAACTTAAAAGTATCTTACTTATTTTTAACAATCTCACAGGACAGACATTTATCCCCATTTTTTGAATGGGGATGTCCAGCTTGGATGACTAGACCCACACAGCCAGTAAGCAGTAGAGCTTAGACTCTGGCCCAAGATGTATCCTGAGCCTGAGTTCTTTAACTATTTTTGTGATTCTTTTAAAATTTATTTATGTGTTTGTGTGTGTTTGCTCCTGCTTGTTTGTATGTACGCCATGTGCATGCAGATGCCTGTGAAGGCCAGAGGAGTGTGTTGAATCCTCTGGAACTGGAATTACATGATCAGACATGTTTGAGATCCACCTGATGTGTGGGCTGGGAATTGAACCCAGTCCTTTTCAAGAGCATCAAGTGCTCTTAACTGCTGAGCCATTTCCCAGTCCTCTCCACATTTACATAAAGTTTACCTCTGATTCTGAACACAGAGAAGGTCCTCTAAAAAAATGTAACTTAATACCCACATCAAAATCATGTGGCCAAAAGGCACTGCGCGCGTGCGCGCGCGCACACGTACACAAACATATATGCACATGCAAACACATGTAATCACACACATAAACGTACACAAACACACACATGCATGCACACATGCACACAGACACATGCATTCACACACACAGACATACACAAACATGCATGCATACACAGAAACACATATTCACTCTTAAAATGTTTTAAAAACTTTTAAAAATCACATGGTCGAATAAATTAGGATAATGGCTATTCCTGGAGGATGATGACTGGTGACTAGTAGACAGAAGAGTGAGAGCGGGTGGCAGAAGGGGTGGGTGATAATATCCCATTCCTGGTGTATGCACTTGCTCTCCTGTGGGTGCTGTTTGGGAAGGCTGTGAGGCTTTAGGGAATGGAGCCCTGTTGGAGGAAGATTTGTCACAACAATGAGAAAAGTAGCTAACAAACAGTTTGAAAAATTCATTAAGCTAAAGTAAAAGTGAAAATAACCATATTTTTCTCTGTGTACATTTTAGTTCAATAAAAGTTAAAAAAAAGTATGTATGGAAATGCCACAGTGAAATATTATATGCCACCATTGCATATAATTAGCATATGCCAATAAAACATTTTAAAAGTGAAAGAAAAACTAATTTTTTTTTCTGTAACTCCGAAAGGGTTGATACAGAAGTTTAAATCTATAGTCTTCCATGGGGTTTGGAAATTTCACCCTTCATTAAGGTAGATTTGGGTCACCTAATTTTAGTCTCTGCTCCTTTTTTAAGAGAAGCCTAGCCTGGCAGTGGTGGCACATGCCTTTAATCCCAGCACTCGGGAGGCAGAGGCAGCCTGGACTACAGAGTGAGTTCCAGGAAAGGCACAAAGCTACACAGAGAAACCCTCTCTCAAAAAACCAAAAGAAGAGAGAGAAGCCCAGCCAAGGAATTCACATGTAAAAGTTCAAAGTATTAGAGTTGCATAATCATATGTTTACAGCCAACTCTTAAGATTCAAGTTCATTTTAAATATCAGTCAACTCTTAAGATTCAAGTCCATTTCAAGTATCATCTGCTCTTCAAGAAAACATATGTTATAAATGCTGCAGACTGAATCTCTGGTTTTGTGATGCAAAACTTAGCACAGAACTAAAAAACTGGTGGTTCTGAACTCCTGATCAATGTTAGAATAATCCTGGGAGCATTTCAAAAGTACAAATTCTTGGGTTTCAATCAGAGATTCCAAATCAGCTATTTTTTTTAAGTACTGTTATTAAATTATTTTAAAAGGTCATTAGGGTATTCTAATATGAAGCCACAATGGATCTTACTGAGCTAAATAATTCTATTTTCATAAATACACTCTGTATTTATTTTTTTGTCTTTGATTTTTTTTTTGTTTTGTTTTTTCGAGACAGGGTTTCTCTGTGTAGCTTTGCGGAATTTTTTTTTATGTTTTATAAAATCTTTATTGATAGTACTCTGTATTTAAAATCATTTCAAATCCTATTTTCTCAAACATATCACTCAAGACATCATAAAAGGAAAACAAAATTATTTCTCAGACTTATTTTTCTGAGCTAAAATAGCTGAGCTACTCCATCTTACAACTTATACTGAAATGAATTTAAGTATTTGTAACAGCAGAAAGCAGCTTCCTACCAGTATAATCATTCAGATCAGAAAACCTTCAAAGAAGAAACTAGGAATATAGTTCATGACCAAACTGTTTTTGCTGCAGCACTTTTTATTCCTATTCTGACTATAAATCCTAATGAGTGATTCCTGTACATTGGAAGTGATGCAGAAACAATCTAGATAACCCTGAATGCTGATGGGTCAGCTCTTAAACATTTGAAACTCATAATAAAATCTTTTCCTTATGAATTAATTTTTCTTTTTCCTTATTCACATTTGTATGTGTTGGCTAGTGAAACTGTTTCTACAAAAGAGTTTGAAAAAGAAATGGAAACACAACTATGTCTTAGTCAGTGTCCTGTTGCTGTGAGGAGATGCTTAGGCACAAGTTGGTACCAAAGACTGGGAATTTCTGTGATGGACCTGACTACTTTTGTTTGAAGGAATGTGTACTTTGGGACTTTGGATTAGGAAAGCAGTTGAATGTTTTAAGTGGGGGCTTAATGGGCCATACTAGTAGGAGCATGGAAGACAGTGGTGCTGAGGGTGATCTTTACTGTGGGGGGCCTGGCTCAAGAGGTTTCAGAAAAGAATATTTGTATGTGGCCTATAGACCATTTTTGTGATATTTTGGTGAAGAATGTGGCTGCTTTTTGTCCTTGTCCAAAAAAATCTGTCTGAGCTAAATTGAAGAGTTATGGATTAACAGCTTTGGCAGAGAAGATTCCCAGACAGCCTAGTATTGGCTGAGTTTCTTGATTATTAGTAGCCATACTTATGCAGATCTGTAGTGAAAAGGAGCAAGCTGAACAAGGAAAAATACAAAATGTACAATTTGAAGAGAAAAGGAGCAACAGGAAGTTTAATGAAGTCAAGTCCAGTGCTCAAAGAGATAAAGAGTTTAAAGAAAAACCTGATGAATGGAATGGTGACCTCAAGGCAAGACCCCACCCAGCTAAGCTTCCAAGTTGTGAAAAAGAATTAAAGAAAAGCTTAGGGCCAGGCCTGGTGGTGCACACCTTTAATCCCAGCGCATACGAAGCAGAGGCAAGATCACTGAGTTTGAGGCAAGATTGATCAAGTTTCAGGACATTCAAGCTTAGGCAGGGAAGGAAACCATTGAAAATAGAAAGATGGTAAAGATGTATTTGAATGAGGGGGCCATGACCCAGCAAGCAGCAGAGTTTAGTGGCTTTGGCCACGTGGTTCTGATTTTAGAGTCAAGGATATACCCTCTGTGACTAAGAAAAGCTGCAGAGGCCAGGTGTGGCTGGAATGTCTCTGCATGGAGGTCCAGAGCAGCCACTGCATGAGGCTGTGAAGGTGAAGCCTGGATTGCCTTGAAGAACCCAAGATGTTGGAGATGCCAGAGTTGTGGGATACCTGCCAAGGAAAGCTGTTAACAGGGAGAGGAATCAGCTCAAGAGAAAGAAATGTGTTGCAGTCAACAAAGCTGAAAGGAACTGGAGATCCCAAGAACACTTTGACATCAGACACGGAAAGGCAGAGTCTGGAGTTTGCCCAGCTGGTTTTTGATCTTCTTTTGGCCCAGTATTTCCTCATTATGCTCCCTTTCTTCCATTTTGGAATGGTAATATATATTCTGTCTCCAGCTACAATTGTATGTTGGAAGAATGTGATCTGCTTTTTCATTTTGGTTTTATAGGATATTATAGTAAAGAGATTGCCCTGAGTCTCAGAGACTTAGAACTGTGAATTGTGATAGACCATGGGGACTTTTGAAGTTGGACTAAATACATTTTGCATTATGATCTGACTACAAGCCTATGGGGGCCAGGGAGTGGAATGTGGTGGTTTGAATAAAAATGGCCCCTATAGGCTTATAGGGAGTGTCACTATTAGGAGGTGTGGCCTTGTTGGAGGAAGTGTGTCACTGGGGGTAGGCTTTGAGGTTTCAAATACTCAAGCTAGGCCCAGTCTGTCTGTCTGTCTGTCTCTGTCTCTCTGTCTCTCTCTCTCCCCCCTCTACTGATCCCAATGTATAACTCTTAGCTATCTCTCCAGCACCATGTCTGCCTGCAATGATGTTAATGGACTAAACCTCTGAACTGTAACCAAGCCCCAATTAAATGTTTTCCTTTAAAATAGTTACTGTGGTCATTGCATCTCTTCACAGCAATAGGATATTGACTAAGACAATGTAGTACAGTGAACAAAAAGGAAGATGGTTAATACAAGCCATCAGAAATGGCTGAGCTTGCTTGTGTAGGCCTGCACATCACTACCCTCCAACTAACCGGATTGCTATTACTATATCTGTTATATAAACATAACATAACATTTGTGCTTACAATCTCTACAGATTAACAACAGGAAATTTTATATTGACCACTGAACATCTCTAGGTTCCTTTCGTTGTTTGATATCATTGGGTTTGATAATCCCATATATGATTCTTAAAACATACAAGAACAAGGTATATCAGAAGACTCTGAAGATTGAAGTCCCTTCCATTTTTATGCTTGGGATTTAGCTCAGTGGGAGAGTTCTTGCCTAGCATGTGTAAGGTCTTAGTGTTTGATCCTTACCAGTGGGAGGTGGGGTGGGAAAGAAATCATAAATATTGGCTTACCAATTAGGGCTTATTTTAATGCTAAAAGTTTTGCTTTAATTTTCCATCTTGAACTTAATGTTAGTCAGTTTAAATATTCTTTCTTAGCCAGGTGGTGATGGTGCATGCCTTTAATCCCAGCACTCAGGAGGCAGAGGCAGGTGAGTTTGAGGTCAGCCTGGTTTACAGAGTGAGTTTCAGGACAGCCAGGGCTGTTACACAGAGAAACCCTTTCTCAAAAAACCAAAAAAGGAAGGAAGGAAGGAAGGAAGGAAGGAAGGAAGGAAGGAAGGAAGGAAGGAAGGAAAGAAGGAAGGAAAGAAGAAAGGAAGGAAAGAAGAAAGGAAGGACCTTTCTTCCCAAGTCCACTCTTTCACCCCCGCAGAACGACTCCATGTGAACCCCACAGAGGCTGACCTCTAGAAGCCTATTGCTTGCTATAGGCCTCCATGTCATGACTTCTTCCAGCCTGGGACACCCTAAGACTCTGTCTTGCCCTAGAAGAGAACGTAAAACTACAGTCTAAAATGTAAATGAGATTGTGTATACTCAGTGGTACAGACTATGACTGATGTGTATGAAGCCCTGGATTTGATCCCAGCACAATCAATCAATATAAAATATTTTAAACCAAATAATCTTGAACTTTAGTTTTTCTCTTTTTTAAAAAAATTTTTTCTTTAGTAATGCAAAGGCCAACATCTCTTCCTTTCACTGGGCTAAAATTTCACAGAGGTAAAATGAATTCCCCATAAGGATATAAAAAAACAAACAAAAGAATAAAACAACACAATTATCTAATGTGTCCTTCTTCTTGTGTAATTGTGTAGGGATTGGGTCAGAAGAGCAAGGAAGTGAAAGAAATTAAGAAAGCTTTTCTTCTTGGGACATAAACTAACAAAGTATTTTCCTGACCACCTGCCTAAAGAAGAAAAAGACCTACAATAGTTATGGAACCTGCTGTTCATAGCTGAGCCCTCTAAGCCCAGTAATTGGAACTACAGCTTCTCTAGAACCTTTTCTCCTTTTAGGCTTGATGGCAACAGTTAAGGGGGTAAGAATAAGAAGAGAAACCTCAGGACCCCCAGTATTCTCAGTGGCTGCTTCAGCCATAGTAGTACTCCAGCCAGCTAGTCACTATGGACACAATATTCTTACCCCCATCCTTATCCTCAGTACTGGGAACTGAATAGGCCTTGAGCATGCTAGTCAAGTACCCCTGACATTCTTATCTAAAGCCAAGGTGAAACTTCTGCAATTAGAGCTGATATTTTTCTGTGATCTCTTCTACTCACAGTCATCTGCTCTAGGACTCAGTCTCTCCAACAGCAGAGGGAGCAAGTAGCTACTTCTAACCATTATCCAAGTGGAACCACAAAAAAGGGCAGAGATCTCCTTTTTCTTCTAGGAAGGTCCCATGAGATCTAAGGCAGTCAGTACTCTAGACAACTTGGCTTCGGGTCAAATTTTTTTTTACCATTTATCTAAATTTCTTCTCTTCTTACTATATACAACACTTAATGATTTTCCCTCTCCTTTTCATAACCATCCATAAAACTAACTCGTTGATTATACATTCTCTAAGCAGAGATTCTGTATTTTATGTCCAATCTCCATAACTCTTTACCCAGTGATTTATACGTAAGAGTCAACCAATTGCTGAATGAATGAATACACCTAACCAAGTTCATACTATTTTTTTTTTTTTTTGGTTTTTCGAGACAGGGTTTCTCTGCGTAGTTTTGCGCCTTTCCTGGAGCTCACTTGGTAGCCCAGGTTGGCCTCGAACTCACAGCGATCCGCCTGGCTCTGCCTCCCGAGTGCTGGGATTAAAGGCGTGCGCCACCACCGCCCGGCTCCAAGTTCATACTATTATTACCCCAAGATTACAGATAGGTGGTTTTCAGTGATTGACTTTATCATCTAACTCTTTATATGAGTACTTCCACTTCAAATAGTTATCATGATCCCATATCACTTCCCTTGGAGAAAGTTAAATAATGGGGATTTCAATGTTTGCTCTACAAATAACACCATTCCCCTGCCCCCATGTTAAATCTTCAGAGAACTGTGACTTTGTGTGCATGAAAGTGCAGTACTCAGAACTGAACCAGAACTTTGTACATACTAGTCAAGCACCCTGCCACTGAGCTATATCCTTAGCCCAAGACTTTAAATTAGGAAGGACCTCTTCAAATTTCATTTGATACGGGAGTAGGAATAAGGGCAGAAAGGGGTGGGAGGGAAATACTCCCTGAGAGTAAAATAGGATCTAATGTTTTTTTAAGGTTTGTTTTTATTTTATGTGCATGTATGCGTGTGTGAAGATACCCTGGAATGGGAGTTAACAGACAGTTGTAAGCTGTCATGTGGGTCCTAGGAATTGAACCCAGGTCCTCTGGAAGAGCAGCCAGTACTCTTAACTGCTGGGCTATCTCTCCAGCCCCCAGGATCTAATATTACTAGAGAAAGATAAAGAAGCATGACTCTAGCCAGCCCAGTGTTGAGGTTGTGACTTGGTGGTGAAGTGCTTGCCTTAGCATGCACAAAGCCCTAGATTTGATCTCCAGCAGTGCATAGAGCAAGCACCATGCTGCACGCTTGTGGTCTAAGCACTCTGGAGGTGGAGGCAAAAGGATCAGAAGTTCAAAGTCATCTTTGGCAATACAGGGAATCTGAGGCCAGCCTTGGAGACATGAGATCATGGCTCAAAAAAATCAAAGCAAAACAAAAACCAAACAATAACAAAAAAGTATCAGTCCAGAGACTAGAAAGATGGCTCAGAGGTCAAGAACAGTAACTGTTCTTCCAGAGGTCCTGAGTTCAATTCCCAGCAACCACATGGTGGCTCACAACCACCTATAATGACATCGGGTGCCCTCTTCTGGTGTATACAGGCAGGACACTGTATACATAATAAATAAATCTTTAGAAAAAAAAAAGTATCAGTCCAGTTGCCCTATGTGTATATATTTGAGACAGGGTCTTGATACATAGACTAGGCTGATTTGGAACTCAATAGTCTCTTGTTTCAACCTTCTTAGTACTGGAATTATAGATGTATACCCTACACTTAGCTCATAGCTTTGATTCTTTAAGGGAAAAATCATAAACTTATTGTGTAGGCGTATGCATTTACCAGCCTGTGTATGGAGTTCAAAGGATGACTATGGACCATGCATATCAAACTTAGATCATTAGGCCTATATGGCAAGGCCACAACCTGACTTTTCAAATAAATGAAAGGTCTGGCTATAAAATAATTGTCAGTAATTCCAGCACTGAGGAGGTAAAATCAGGAAGATTACAAACTTGAGGCCAGCTTAGGTTATATGGCAAGTTCCAAGACAGTCTGAGTGGCCTACAGAGATACTACTGGGAGAGGGGTATAAGCAAGAGGAAGAGGGAAAAGAAATCCAGAATTGCCTGTAAATACAAACACCTAAGTAATTATTTGCAAGGATGAAAAACTACTAAAACTAGAACCACCCTTTTCCAACATACTTAAATATTTTTAATAGATTTTCATGTACTGATTTGAGAGAAAGAGAGCCTAAACAATAAGCCAGTACAAGTTGAGAGGATTTCATCACACACTGAACAAAATGTATCTTGTAGGATACTATATAGAAGCCTGGTACACAATCTATCAATGATTCTGCTCTCTGGCAATGAGCTTATTAATAGCTGTCAGCAGAGATGTGATGTCAGTGCTGTCCCTGCTTATCACAAAACACTGAACTATCTTATAACCTTTCCACACTCAGTCTGTCATCTGCAAAAGGTGATAAAAGAGTGTTTGTGTGGATTCATCAGTTAATGTTTGTAAGCATTAAGGAAATGAGCACCACTCCAGCTATTTATGAGTCACAATAATTGAATTCATGCCATTCTAGATGCTTCATTAAGATGGAATGAAGTTCAACTAGGTGAGTCAATATAATTAGTAAAGAAGGTCCTAAAACTGTACCATGAAGATAAATGGGAAGGAGTGCTGTAACATAAACCTGAGAAGCAATCCAAGATATGTTGTTTCTGTGAGTGCTATGTCCTACAATAAACATCTGATACACATAGAACTTAGCTGTATGGCCTAATTTTAGTCACAGGTATGTGTTGGAAGAAATCAAATCTAGTGAAAGTGTATGTGTGGCGGGGAGGGGATCAGTTAAAATCCATTCAAAGAATATTGTAATTTAACATGTTATACTAATGACAATTTTTGGAATTTAATAAGTAGGACTTATGGCATAGTCTAGATACAGAACAAATTCTAAGTGGGAAAAATGATTGCCATGTTTCTAAGCTTCAATTTGATACCAAGTCACCTAGGTTCACTCATAAAATGGTAGTTGGGGCTGGTTTGACAAGAGTAGCCCAGTCTCCTGTAAGTATGACAATCACAAAATATGCCTTTATAAAGTCTTTTCTCCCAGTGCCACTCCAAATCTGCACAAGCTTTATGACAAAGAAGAGCATAACAAAAAGCACTAAGACTTAGGGAGGCAAGAAAAGGTATCTGGGATTACAGGAAAAGCAGAGAGCAGAGACCAAGGATTTCTTTTCTTTTTCAGACAGGGAGTCAATGGGCAATTCATTCATTTTCCCTACCCACAGCTCATGTATTCATTTCCTTCCCTCCAAGATATTTCCAGAAGCCATTTAAGGTACAGCAATATGTATGAGCAACAAGGCTTTACAGCATTCAAGAGAAATCTACTTGTATCTGAGAATCTCCAGATTAATGTTACTGCCCACCACAATGCATAAAAATAAACCATTCTCCAATTCCAGACTGACTCCTTCAGGAACTATGCTAAGGATCAGCTGGAATAAATAAGATACATATCATTTCATGAAATATAGCTTAATGTTCTATACCCTGATAATAATAACCTTATTTGGCTTTATATTCTCAATAGTCAGGACACAGTGTAAAAGGAAGGAATAAAGGCCCAGTGGCAGCACCAATACCAAGCAGGTGCTATTGGAAAAGGGAAACAATTGACTATTAACACTATATGCAAGAGGGGCTAGAGAGACGGCTGCAGAGGACCTCTGGGTTCAGTTCCCAGCACCCTCATGAAGCTCACAACTGTCTATAACTCTAGTTCTAGGGGATCTGACATCCTCTTCTGACCTTTGCAGGCACCAGGCACCAGGCATATGCATAGTGCAAATACATCCATGTAGGCAAAATACTCATGCACATGAAATAAATGTGTTTTTTTAAAGAAAATATATATGAATGAATACAGTATCAAACTTCCTTCTAAATTAGTATCTCTCTTGTGGTAAATTAGTGCAGCTCTCAGGCTGCATCAGAGAAGTTTCTTTGTGAAATGGATAATGGTTAGTACACAAGCTCACAACTGGTCAAAGTACAGAGAGTAAGGACTATAGAGTAGTTAGCCACAAATGGATATCTCCATCACAGTGCCTCTCCATGGCTGGGGATATTTTGGAAGAGGAAGTTGTAAGACCCAGAGGTCGGGGAGGACCAGAGAAAAAAATGTCTTCTAGACATGACAGGACCACTGCACTCACAAACTCCCAGCAGCTGTGGTTGCTTACACAAGACCTGCACAAGTTCAAGCCAGTCAGCATTCGAGCAAGGGGTGGGAAAGGGTTCATAGGCCCCCATCCCTAACTGAGGAGCTGTGGACAGTTGATGGTTTGTGGGGGAGGGAGAGTTTTCTTTAAGGTTGTAGCTCCTGGTAGCTGCAGTGGATGGCCCTGCATCCAGAAGTACATGAACAGCACAAATTTGAGTCCATGTGTTAATAAATTAAAAAAGAAAAAGGAATGGCAGTGGTGGTACACATCTTTAATCCCAGCACTCGGGAGGCAGAGGCAGGTGGGTCTCTGTGAGTTGAAGGCCAGTCTGGTCTACAAAGCAAGTTCCAGGACAGCCAGGGCCATTACAACGCTGTCTTGACAAAACAAAAAACAAAAAACAAAAAAGAAAAAAGAAAAAGAAAAACTTGTGGGATCTACTGCTTCTGCCAATGGTGTAATAAAGGTCTCTAGTAACAACAACAAATTGTATCCATGAGGGGAGAAAAAAAACAAAGACAATTATAGTCTTATAGACAATTATAGAAGGAGATACATTAAAAGTTCCAGGGTGCAACATTTTACTACTTTGATAGATATGATTTGAGTAGAGATTATTATGCATGTAAATGTAGCACAGTAGTTGTAGATTATAAATATACTAGTACATACACACACATTCTGAGTCACCTGTTTGTCTTCCTATACTATTGGCTGAGTAAGGCCAATAGATGAAATAATAGACACTACATTAGATGCATCAAGAGCCAATTCCACCACCCCAAAAGTTTTTAATTAATTACCAAAGGCTGCATGTTATTTGTATATCTATAAAAACATATACCTACGTACATTGAAATCACTAAAGATTTCTGATTCTCCACATTCACAGCAAAGTAATGCTGCTGACTCACTGTCTTCCAAATAAGAGCTCTGTAATACAAACAAGATCATCATTTCAAATATCCAGACAAATGAGCCCATAAGCATGAGAAAATATGCCAACCAAAATAACTGAATTAATGTTAGTTCATAGGTGAGAAACTGCAATTCTGATTAGTGGTGGCTGTTTTAAACAGAGCGTGGCTAGTGACTAGTTGCATGAATAGACTAGTTAAGTGATTGGAAAATTGATTAAGGAATGTTTGATTAGCTCAAGCATTTTCTGTGGATTCCCAGTTTGGGCAATGGATGACCTTTTTTCTGTAAGAATGGTGGTATTAACCTTTCATATTCAGGACTCTTCTCAAACTGAGGATAGACCTGTATTCACTTAACCTCACATCCAAAGATAGACACTGATGCTATTGTTTAGAGACAGGATTCAGAAAGTAAGTCAGAGAAAGATAGAGCCTGATTAGAGGATTAAAAACACTAGCCTCACCTCATTAGACGTCTGCTTACAAGCGTTTATCAGAGCCAAAAGACATGCTCTACTCAAGTCTTTTGCCAGATGCCAGAAAACAATTTAAAACCTTTTCTTCCATTCCCCAACCTCTTTTTTTCAGACTCTGTCTAGAAGATAAGTACAAGCAGACAAAGAAGTGAAACAACTAGCTGGTAACATAGGAATGTTTTCCCCTGTGACGAATGACACAAAAAGAGGACAGAGAAGCTCTAATTCTGACCCATTAGACGCCACTCAAATGTTTGCTGCTAAGGTGACTGTGGATGGAAACCAAGTCATCCTCACATATGATATATACATATATATCCTTATGTCATCAAGACTTCTCACAAGCAGTGGTTGAAACCCAGTCATACGTCGTACTACTTTGTAGCTGTCCTCTGACACTTGGATTTTTCCAAGCAAGGATGTGTTTTGACCTGCAGAATATCTGAGAGATTAAGAGTTTTAGAATACAAAACACTTCAATTCGAGAATGTAAAGCTGGGAGATACTATTTCTATTAACTACTTTGTTACTGGTTTCCTTCTTTTTTACTTTTTCCTACTCTGATACTCTGCCTACATTTGGTTTTATGATCAAGTCTTACTAGGCATTATCTCTCTCTCTTCTTTTAGAAAATAATCAGAAATAATTAAATATTAAAAAATTTCAATCTGGTAACTATAGTCTCTTTGATTCTTCCTTTTATAAGGAGAAAATAATACTCTCCTGGCTTCTTTATTTTTTATATAAATGTACAAAATACTCAAAGACTTCTAGGAATTCTACTGTAAAAGCTAAAGACTTGATAAAAGGATTAAAGGAATTATAAGGTGGAGAGTGGAGCTGTTTTCAACTCTTCCAAATTCTTGTGCTGCAACAAATCAGAGTAATATTGAGTATACCAAAAGTGGCCTGCCACTGCCACAAACTGAAAAGAAAAACACACAAATTAATTAATCCAAACCACACTCATTAAAACCTTCAGCTTTCACCTTATACTTTTTGAATATTTACACTAATACTCTCAAACAACCATCAAGGATGAGGTCCTGTAACCACATCTGCATTGCTAAGTTATTTCAGGATTGAACTATATCCTTATAATTAAAACAATTCATTAAGATACCTATCCATTTAGATGTGCTGATAGAATTACAACGTAATTGGTTTCTAGGACATGTATTTACTTGTGACCAACATATTTTAGCCCTAAACTATAGTGTAAGGATCCTAAGGGAGACAAAGGACACTTCAAGTTTTCCCCCGCCTTCAGAGGTAACCTGGCAATTCTGATTCCTGGGCTGCTCCTGGGCACGATGCCATTTATTTCCAAGAAGACAAGAATACATGAATGAATTTAAGTAGAGCTAAAGACATTTATTTCTGATTTCAAACATTTTTCAGTAAACTGGGAACAAAATGTGCTTCCTTAATTTACTTCCTTGGTGGGGTTTTATATATAACACCAATTCAAGATGGTAGATAGGCTATTATCTCAACTGATCAACTGAGATTCCTATTATAAAATTTCTCTTGTTTGCTGGGCCTTTCCCTTGCACACATTTTACCACTGAGCTATATGCCCAGTCCTCAAATGCTTTTTCTACCATAAGGTGGTAATACACCTCCTTTTTTCTTTCTGTATCTCTCCCTTTCTCTTCTATCCTCTCCCCTTCTTCCCTTTCTTCTTCCTTCCTTGTGGCATTGGGAAGCAGCATAGAACCCCCAAAACAGCAGCTTCTTCTTCAATAGAAATTGAAAAAAATATAGGGCTATAACTTTGTGGAAATATGCCCCTTTAACTAAGTATTGTTCAGAGAAAAACCAGGTTAAGATCACTGGAAAGCAAAACATCCACACACAACAAGAAGTTTTGATCCAGAACAGTTTCTAAGCAGCAATATGGTTATAAAATGCTGTGATCTTTATATAGGATATATGATGCAAGAACTCTTATACTTGTATAGTTACCTAGTAATTGACAAGCAGAAGTCTTAAAAAAGAAACCCCTTACTACTGTTAAGTCTCTTTCATTCTATCTCTGATCTCTGTCATAAGTCCTATAGTTTAAGAAGCAGAAAACATTTGACTATTTTCTCTATCCATCCATCTTTCTTTCCTTCTTTCCTTTTCTAGTGGTTGTTCTAAATGAATGTATTGCTGCTGTACTCAAAAGAAACTAACATTTTTATTTGTTTGTGTTTTTAGAGACAAGGTCATAGTCCTGACTGGCCTGGAACTCAATGTGTAAAAAAGGTTGGCTTTAAACTTGGGTCAATCCTTTTGCTCCTGCCTCTCAAGTGCTGGGACTGCACCATGTGCCAGCATACCTGACTGAAAACTAGGATATTTTAAATATATTATCATTGATGGCTATTCTTGGTAGCCAATTTGACTACATCTGGAATTATCTAATGGAGGGCACACCTGTGAGGGATTTCTGCTTAATTTGAAGTGGGAAGATCTACTTCTAATCTGGATCTCTGAGGTGGGAAGACACACCTCTAATCCAGATCTTTAACCCAGATCTAATAGGCTTCTGGTCGAAGCCTTATATAAGGACATGGAAGGAAGCTTTTGTTCTTTATCTGCTCGTTCTCACATTGCTATCAAGTCCACTCTTTCACTGGCATTAGAGCCTATTTCTTCATTATTCCAGCATATACTGAAGACCAGTTGAGACATCCATGGACTGAACAACTACTGAATTCTTGGACCTTGTGTCCATAGGCAGCCATTGTTAGATTAACTGGACCATAGTCTGAAAGTCATTCTAATAAATCTCCTTTATATACATAAATATTTTCATTCTATAAATTCTGCTACTCTAAAGAACCCTGACTAATACATTATCAGCTATCAAATAATAAAATGTATCTTTATCTGGGACTAAGATCTTTTAATCCTTAGATGCTAAGACATATCCATACACAGGTACAACTGGATTAACAAAGTATTTTTATAGTCTGAGGATAATCTGGTTGAGAAAACTATCTCTGATGTACCTACCCCTAAGTTACACATTGCAAAACAATTATGTCAATATGTAATGCAAGCACTGGTAAGCAAAATTCAGAACGTGTCCAAGAATTTTTAAGTATTCCTTCCATTCTTATTATTCCACTTCCTAATCCTCTACAATCCCATTCTCAGAAGTAATTACCATGCCAGTTTCTTAGCTACTGCCCAGGGACAGTCTGTATATGACCAAGTTTATATGTTTAGATGTCCTATCTCTAAAGAAACAGAGGAAAGCAATTTCACCTATTTTCCTGTTCTTGCCTTAATTTATCTTTATTTCAACATTTAGAATGTCTCTCTTGAACCTTTCCATCCAGCCATATCCTGCACCTCTTTCTCCAGGATCTAGCCAGGTAAATGAATGGAACTAGAAAAGTTTATTGAGTGAGGTAACCCACACCCAGAAAGACAAATGTCTCCTGTTCTCTTTCATCTGAGGTTCCGAATCTTCAGATGTAAGTATATGACCTACAGTAACTGCAGAAATTAGGAAGTTAAAAGGGACCATTATGCATGGGGTGATGGTGGAGGAGCAACAGAGAGGGGAATAACAGGGTAAAAGTGATCTGAAGAGAAAATGGGAAAAATGGGGAGGCTTTAATTATGAAGGGGGAGGGAGGTAAATATACAAGAAAGAAGGTAAAATAGCTGGGCAGAAGTGGCGCACACCTTGAATCCCAGCACTTGGGAGGCAGAGGCAGATGGCTCTCAGTGAGTTCAAGGCTAGCCTGGTCTACAAAGTGAGTTCCAGGACAGCTAGCACTGTTACACAGAGAAACTCTGTCTCGATCCCCTTCCCCCCAAAAAAAGGTAAAATAACAGCAAGGATGTCTGGGAAAGTTATAAGGAAACATACTATTATCTACCTAAAAATAACGATAATGAGTAATGTATGTAATGAGTGTATACATAGACATAAGTAGTTTAAATGAAACTTTCCCATCTGCACCAACAATGCTCTTCCCAGAGCCACAGGCATGAGAAGCCCTATTTTGAGTTGTTGGTCAGGGTCAGCCAAGAGACTCCCAAAACATTATAGGCCATTGTTATTGCCCTTGGTTGCCTTCCAGAGTGGGAAGGTAAGTTCCTATTGTTGAAGACATCATGCACTTCAGACACAGGATCTGAGCACTTGAGCTGGATCTGATCTGAAAGCCTCCTCCCTGAAGGAGCCATATAGGCTTTCAAAGGAGGAATGCAACCACTAGCTCTCCCCACCTATGATGCCTAGGAAACACAATGACCAGCAAGGCACTGCAACCCTAGGGGTGCAGTAGTGGCATGTATACCTTGGCAGTAACCAACAGCTCTCTAATTTGAGGCCTCTTGAGCTTTGATGGACTTACAGCCTGCTCCACAAGAGAAAAATAATGTCTAGTACTTGAAATCTACCTAACTACCCAGGGCTAGTGAAGTCATGGATCTTGGAAGAAAACTATAACTACCACTTTAATAAACTAGCGTAATCCCTAACTATATTCTAAGTATTTATCCTTATATATCCACCCCTTTTCAAGGCAAGTTCTCTTTGCAACAGACAGAGACCATTACAGAAAATCACAACCAATCAAAATGCAGAGTTGTAGAAATCTGTTCCAACTGATACATCTACAACACAACTCCTGTGCCTAAAGCTCAGATATCACATTGCAAAATAGGGGACAGAAGAATTGTAAAAGCCAGAGAACAGGGAGTTTGTTGTGAGATAGTGCCTTCTAGAAATTGCAGAAGTTACACTCCTGAAGTTTCACCAAAATAGCAACCTAAACGTGACCTGAACAAGGATGACACAAATAGACACATTAATGTGTAAAAGGGAATACTTAGGAGACTTCAATCCTAGACAAAGACAGACATCTACAAGTCAAAAAGATAGCCTAGAAGAAATCAACTCTGCCAACACTTACACCTACCAGCAGCCAGCACACCCCATGAAGAGTAAATACATTTCTGTTGTTAAAGTCTGTTTCTTGCTATGGAAGCCTCAAAAACTTTTACAGAGAGGAACTATTTTCATGCTCTTTTCTAGGACCTGTAGGAGGTTACTCAAATTCTTCAAACTCAGCTAAGCTGGATTAACTTCCATTTTACATTAGTTTGAGTCAAAGACAGGATCTTTCTATATAGCCAAAATTTGGCTGTAACTTGCTATGGCTTCAAATCCAATTCACAGTCTTCCTGCCTCAGCCTGCCAAGTGTTGGGATTTATACACATGTACATCATACTACATACTTTTAACAATCCTTGTGATTGGTTATATTGCTTTCCACTCTAATAAACCAGGATAATCTACCTATCTTAAAAGCTACATTATTAATACCCTTTATTCCAACTGCAATTTTCCTCCTTACCATATAACATAAAACATTCTCAAGTTCACAGGGGATAAGGATAAAATTCTCTTTTGAAGGCTATTATTACACCCACTACAGTAGTCTTTTCTGAAGGTTTTACTGGGGGAAAACAATTATGATTTAGAACCTAATTTTTATACTAATACAACAGGAAGTACAAAATCAAGCACATACAGTGAGAAACACACTATAACTTTACATAGGTAGATATTTTCTTAAAAATTCAGTAGTAGCAGCAGAATATTTGAAGTTACCTTTTGTAGAGAGAAAATGATTCTTTTATGATCCAAGGAAAGTATTTTACAGGCCTCTTTGTGATCAATAGCACAGATCTGCAATATAATTACCTGTCATTAAGGACACAATCTACGGCTATTGAGGGGTAATTATAATTAGACTGAGTAAACATGAAAAATTTGAAAGTTCAAGTAAGGATGGAATTGGTGGTTCTTTCTTCTATATAGTTCCTTGTAAATATATTCTCTCTCTCTCTCTCTCTCTCTCTCTCTCTCTCTCTCTCTCTCTCTCTCTCTCTCTTTTTGGTTTTTCAAGACAGGGTTTCTCTGTGTAGTTTTGGTGCCTGTCCTGGATTTCGCTCTGTAGATCAGGCTGGCCTTGAACTCGGAGAGATCCACCTGGCTCTGTTTCCCAAGTGCTGAGACCAAAGGTGTGTACCACCACTGCCCAGCTATTTTCTCTTAGCTCTCTCTATAGAAATTCTCTCTCCACATCTAGATTGTCAGCTTTTCATTTTCTATCTCTGGGCTTGGCACATTCAGCAAAGATTCAATGAGTAAGTAGTTTAGCATGTGAGTTACTGCAATTTTTCCTTACTGTCTAAAAGCATCAATTGAAGATGGGACATAATCCTGTATATAGGTATGGTTAAGAGACCAACGATCTCCATTAAACACATGGTTTTTATCTTTCCACTAGACAAGCAGGCTACATAAAATGCTGCCTCTTGTAGGCTTCAAGCCAGCATGGAGATTTGATGCCAAAGGAACATCTTCACTTCTCAGAGCTTCTTAGCAAGTTTGCTTGTCCGTGAGGGAAGCAGTCAAAGCACTTATGCTAAAGGACTCTTAATTCTGGCCTGCAATTTGTCTATTTCATTTGCAAGGGCATTGCTGCCCTCTGCTCTACACGTAATACAGATCTGAGTAATGGTGACTTCACTTGCCTCACCTTTGGAAAGAACACATCTTTCAATCTGAAGCTTACTGACCCTTCAAAGCTAATGTCCCAGAATCTTAGGACACTTCAAAAATGATAACTTCATTTTCATTAAAGTGGGATCTCCCTGTTGAATCTTCACTATTATGCAGGGTTTGACAAAATATGACCTGTGGGCCAAACATGATCAAACTGATATCAACTTCTAGGCAAATAACTTGGTTAGGGACTGGAAAGATGGTTCAGTTAAAAGCACTAGCTGCTCTTCCAGAGTGCCCAGGTTCAATTCTCAGCACCCACACTGCTGCTCACAATTGCCTGTAACTCCAGTTCCTGAGGATCCAACACCTCTAGTTGTCTCTGAGGGCACCAGGCATACATGCAGTGCACAGACAGACATGAAGGTAAAATACCCATACACATTAAAAAATAATAAAGTTCAAGGGTATGTAAGTGAGACCTGTCTCAAAGATGAAATAACTTCATCAGAAAGCTACCAGAGTAGAACATTTCACATTTAATATCTCATTCAATATTCCTAATTACACACTTCAAATTCATTAAGTGGCAGAGAATGAATTTTTATTAGTTTTTTTTTTTTAAACAGGGATTTTAGTTTCATTTTGGGGTGAAACATTATACACTTCTCTTTCTCTTCTGAGTCTTTTATTGTAATTAACACTGATAAGATTTATATGTGGGGTGGCAATATGGCTCAGCTGGTATAGGTGCTGCTGTGTAGTCTTGAAAGCCTGCTCAATCCCTGGAAGAATTGGATAAAGGGAAGAAGAAAAATGACTCCACAAAGTTGTTCTGTAACTTTCACATGCATACTAACGCACACATTTCCCTCTCTCTGTCTCTGTCTCTCTCTGTCTCTCTCTGTCTCTCTCTCTCACACACACACACATTTTATAATTAAAATGTCAATGTTTTACATTTCATTTTTTGAATGTTCACTATAATAGTACCTCATCCCACACTGAGAGATGTCGTATTACTGTAGTAGCTCTTCATACTATCATAGACATAATCTTAATTTTAAAAAAGTCCACTAAACTGTGGCATGTTTTTGTTGTCTTTTCCTCCTTCTCTTTTTCTAATATAACCACCTGCCCTGAAAGGGGTGGTTATAAAATATGGAAAAAAAGTGATTCTCAGTGTGGTTTGCAAACTCCCATCAGAATCAGAAACAACTGAAGTACTTAAGAGTTTGTCAGAAATACAAGTTCTTATCCTACCATACCATTTAAAAAAATAAAAACAAAATTTGCTGGAAGGCCTGGACATGTTTTTAACAAGCCTTCTGGTTATTTCGACGTGCACTGACATGTTAGAGCCTCTAGTACAAAGTATGTGCTTCTGCAGATGGCACTTAAATCCCCGCATTAAAGCTAGGCTGGCGGAACCACATCACTCCCCTGAAAACAATTAAGCAGCAAGATTCTAAGTTCCAATGGCCTTTCCAGACATGGAAAAATCATCTGTACAACTAAATTGCACTAAGAGATAAATGTCTTTTCTGTACTGAGAACACATATTTTCCTCAGATATAGAAAGACTTGAAAACAGTAAGTCTACAGCAGTATGTCCTGCAACTTAAAGAGTGAAACCACTACCACAATTAAATCATTGCTACTATGCCAAGAGATAACCACAGTGATTATTTTGTCCTCCGAGCATGGAGGGAAGAAAAAGGATCAGCAATTTAACCTTAGCCTGGAAATTCAGAAACCCAAAATAGAAATGCTTTACCACTCACTTCCATATTTAATTTATATGATAAAGGGTTGGGGATAGAGACTACAGGGATTCAGCTTCTCCTAGGTGGATGTTAAAATATATGGTACTAAAAAAAAAAAAATCACTGTTGCCGGGCGGTGGTGGCACACACCTTTAATCCCAGCACTGGGGAGGCAGAGCCAGGCGGATCTCTGTGAGTTCGAGGCCAGCCTGGTCTCCAAAGCGAGTTCCAGGAAAGGCGCAAAGCAACACAGAGAAACCCTATCTCGAAAAACAAAAACAAACAAACAAACAAATATATGGTGCTGCTTGTTTGAGCTCTTGAGATCTTTAAACATTTTTTGTTTGTTTGTTTTTTGAGAGAAGGTTTCTCTGTCTAACAGCCCCAGCTGTCTTAGAACTCCCTTTGTAGACCAGGCTGGCCTTGAACTCCCTGATATCCTCCTGCCTCTGCCTCCCAAGTGCTGGAATTAAAGACATGTGCCACCACCACTCGGCCTTTTAATGCTAACTTAAGGAAGAACTGTGGATGCCAAGAAGAAATCAGAATTACTCAAAAAGATAATTTCCTGAAGGGGAATAGGAGACTTTGCTAGCCTTAGTTCCTATCAGATATTTTTTTATTGAACTCGAATGAAATTTGTTTTGCATTTTAGTTCAAAGTACAAAAGAAAAACAGTTGGAGCTGAAAAAACAGAAAAGAAATCTAGAACAAAACCTATTTGTCACTAATAAAAATTAGTGTCTTTAGGCTGGTGAGACACCTCAGAAGATAAAGGTGATTGCTGGTAAGCCTGACCACCTGAATTTGACACCAGGAACTTAAATGATTGAAAGAGAGAACTGACCTTCTCAAATTGTCCTTTGACCTCCACATGTGTGCTGCGCCATGCACACCTACACATACTAAATAAATAAAATACAAGAAAAACAATCAAGGGCATTGGAACTCTGAATAAAAAAGAGTCAGTGTCTTCATACATAAAGAGTAAGAGTTAATAAAGGACAATAAGTTTACAAGTCAGGAGTTAGGAGAAAAACAAAAATATTTTGGAAGATTTTGAGACCAGTGCAGAAAAAAATCAGTTTATTGGAAATAAGCAATTAGTAGTTTATATAAAGATGATTCAGAAATGTATGTGTATCCTCACGAAACATTCATAGAGCACGCTTAGATTTCCTAAAACTTGTAATGATAATAAAGCCATAAAAAGAAAAATAAAAAAAGTATTTCTAGAGGGATGCAAAAGCAGCTGTTCATATGTACAGGTCCATCAGTTTAAGTAAAGATAATTACTTATACTTTTTGAACACACACACAGTAGAACTTACACTTAGTGTACCATGATAGAGTCTAAAAAATAATCATTCAAAAAAGTAGTAGCAAATAATAAACAAATTCATAAAGATAAGAAAAAGCAAAGCCAATGCTAGATATTTAATCCAGATTCAAAGTCTACAAAGAAAACAATAAGGAAAAATGGCAGCAACATTTCACAATTTCTGGACATAGAATCTCAATATACAAGAGAAATATGTTGGACATTATGGCACATGCCTTTAATCTCATTAATTGGGAGACAGAGGTAGGTAGATTTTTCTCAGTTTGAGGCCAGCCTACAGAGCAAGTTCCAGGCCAGCCAGAGCTACATAGTGAGATCCTGTCTCAATAAGTCAAAAAGTAAATAAATGACTGGGGGGAGTGGGCTTGGATTCAAGACTTGAGCTGCAAATTATGTAGTTCTGTGCAGACTCGTTTGCTCTAATATTTTCCATTTTTCCATTAGGCTTCTGCTATTAACAAGTTAGAAGCTTAATTCCTTCCTGTTCTTTGTGAGAATTAAAGAAAAAGCCTAGTTTTCTTCTTCACGGGAACTTCATGGGAACATCCGTCTAGCACAAGGCACTATATACAACCTTATATTCTGTGTATATTTACAGCATATAATTCTTGTTGGACCCCATTTATTAGGTAAATCACCTTACATGTTATCACTACGGTTCTAAAAACCTTAGAATTCTAGTTCTCTATTTCTCTACTCAGACCAGTATATTGGAACTATTTGTGGTTTTAAACACATTCACCAACTACCCCAATCTCTGTCACATAAACAGACAGACAAAAACATCACATGTAGCTTGATTTGGAACCTGGGCTATAGAAGCCAGTTGGGTTTCAGAGATGCTAAGGTGTGTGCCCATAATCTGATCACTATGCTTCTGTAGTGTGTAAAGAGCTGAAGCTGTTATTTCTTTGGGAGAATGGAGTTTAGAACAGAAAAAAAGAAGGCTATTTTCTAAAAACCAGGGAACTTCAGAAAGCAATAAGATACGGAGAGAGAAGAGCAAGACAAACCTCTTTTGGACATTTGTCTGGGGATGTTGCCAGGAAAGAAAGACAAGAGCAGAAAGATCAGTGTTACTGAGATAGGATCCTGAGACACTACCAATCAGGTTTCAGGTGATTGTGAGAACAATAGTGTTTACTCAGAACCCAAGGATTAGGCCTATTTCCCTGCAAGTGAAGAGCTTGATTTCATTAACAAATAAGAGAACTGAAAAATGTATAGTACTAGAGGAGAAATTAGCTGATTAGCTAGTTGATTAGCAAGGAAGATTCCATATATCTAAAATTAAAGACCAACAGGCTGAAATGAACTTAAGTGAGTGATGATTTTGTATTCACAACTAATTTCTTTCATAGCTTTCTGACTATAACATCTCATACTAATATAGCCATTCATATCTAATTTCTTTCATAGCTTTCCAACTACAACATCTCATACTAATATAGCTATGTCATATATATATACATATGTATATATATATACATACATATATATGATATAGCCAAATCATTTTGCAGCATAGTTAATTAACTAGACTATGGTGAAAGAAGTAAAAGATGGGGAGCCTCCGGTATTCGCTTTCAAAGGGACTGATTCCTGAGACATTGAATAAATATATATATAGCCACCAAATCACTTAAATCTGGAACGTATTCAGTGTCAGGTGTGGCACTGGGAGGAGTTGCTGCTTTTGATGATTCTAGAAAACTGTTTAAAGGGAGAGAAGCTCACTTACAGTTTCTGCCTTAGTCTACCGCTTTCTTCTGAGCTACCCATAGTTCAGGGTCTGATATCACAGCAAAGCCGACAAGGGGGAAATTCTCATGCAGACTGGAGACAGGATGACATCATGAAGCTAATTTCCCACCAGATAATTCTGAGAAGGATCTCTATCAAATATTGGTCATAGGCCTGTGTGATTTTTTTTTTTCTCATCCTCTGAATTGGAAGAAAAGCTTTTCAACTGCTTTCATCAAGCATCATAGAAAATAATCTGGGGATGTGAGACCTTATGTGGACAGTTAACAGAGATAGAGACCAGAGCTAACCACAAGATGAGCAAGGTCAAGAAATGAGCAAAAGGGATAAGAGAAGTATCTTTTAAGAAAAATTCTAGCCATAAAATAGAAATGTCTCATAACTAGAGATCAGATAAGCAATGGGGTCTAGAGAGGAGAAACTCATAAAGAAAGGCATTTCTTGCCAGAATGGTGGCACATGCTTTAATCTCAGCACTGGGAAACTGAATCAGAATGATAATGGCTGCCAAGCCAGTCTGGGCTACCTACTGAGATCCCCTCTCAAAACCAAGGATCGAAGCTTGCTGGTACAATCCTGAAAGCCCAGAACTTAGGAGGTAGAATCTGGAGGATCAAGGATTACCTGATCTCAGGTAAATAGCAAGTTTGAGAACTGTATGGGCTACATAAGACCCTGTCTAAAAAATAGAGACCTGCTGGGTGGTGGCAGCAGTGGCGGTGCACGCCTTTAATCCTAGGACTCTGGAGGCAGAGGCAAATAGATCTCTGGGATCGAGGTCAGTCTGGTCTACAGAGTGAGTTCAGGAAGGCCAGGGCTACACAGAGAAACCCTGTCTTGAGAAAAACCAATACATACATACATACATACATACATACATACATACATACATAAATACATAAACACATAAATAGAACTAAAAAGAAAAGTAAAGATAAGATAGAACATTTTCTTAGTTTTCACTTTAGGAAAAGGATTTTAGAGACAAATCCAGAAAATATTTCAAAGTCCAGAGATTCTAGGGAGAAAGTCAATAGCAAGGGGTCTTATCTCCCAAATCATAATTGGGAGATATCAAGACTGCCATTGTGCTGAGAAATGCTAAAGGGGATGTTAGTTTAGGGGCTCCAACTCTCAAAGAGTACCTCTTATCTTTTTGGTTGTGAGCCTAGCCTTTGAAGGCAGAGCCATCAAGTAATGAAGTTATTGGATGCCCCATATCTTGTAGGGCAGATTTCTTGTAAGTCAAGCTGAAATTACATGTAGGACTTCAGAGCTTGCCACAAAGCTGTTCCCTTGACTCAATCAGCCTAGCCTCTCACAAGTGGTCCAGTGGGACCACTGCAGTTTTCAAGGTACTTTGTAAGCTTACAGGGGCCACGAGGGAAACATCCTGGATGCTAAGCCTTTGGCCAAGGCAAGACTTTAGCTCCAACCGTAAGGGCAAGTAGACTAGAGACCAACAGAGAAGAGTATCAAGGAGAGGATAAAAGGTCAGAAAACACAAGCCATAGGTCAGAGTCATTCTTTACAAGCCAAAGGATTAGCGTGGATCTTTTGATGATCTATTTGATTACTGCCACAGAAAGAAATTCCTCTGAAAAGAAATCTCCAGGAAAAGATGAGTTTCCTTTGTCAGTGGCTTTTTCCCAGGAATGAGCAAACACAGGAAGATTCAAAGTCTGTGCCGACCTCTGTACAGAGTCCAGACCACACAGGTAGAAGAGATGAATACTAATACAAGTTTAGGCTGGTTTTTGGCCTAATTCCAGAGAAAATCCTGAAGCCTAGTCATAGACTTCTTGTATTGGACATTAGTCTGCCCAAAAAAGAAGCTAGGTCTAGGCAGAACCCTGAACAAAGCAAAGTGACAGATCTTACATCCTGTAGAACCAGATGTCTGACAGTCAGGTTCTGAGATCTAGAGTTGTCTGAGCCTGGGCAGGACTATTAAAAAGTAGGATGTTCAAGGAGAAACTGCCTTACTTAGAGGAGTTCTCTGAAAGAAGAAAATGCTCTTCTACTCCAAAATCTATTAGTTGTCATATTAGCATGAATCTAAAGGGAAATTGTCTCTATTTCTCACAGTAAGAAGATTCTTTCAAAATATTCTGTTTTTGTCTAACTTGAGAAAACAAACTACCCAAGAACCCTTTAATTTTTTAGTTGTCTCAAGACTATATCATTTAGGTTGGAGAGATGACTCAGATGTTAAGAGCACTGACTGCTCTTCCAGAGGTCCTGAGTTCAATTCCCAGCACCCACATGGTGGCTCACAACCATCTGTAATGAGATCTGGCACCCTCTTCTGTGTACATAATAAATAAATAAATCTTTAAAAAAAAGGACTATATCACTGTTCTCACTGGATAGAGAACAAATGTTGGTATGACAACAACATTGGGAATTTGGACTCGTAATTGGCCAGTAAGTTAGAAATATAGTTTGAATATGATCTGCTGTCTTCCATTTGCTGTAACAACTCTATTAGAACAGGTACCAGCCTAACAAGAAGTGAAATCTAACCCTATACTTTCTAGAAACTCTACTAAAAGACCACATTTAAAGTCAGTGTTAGTGCTGTGTGAATTTATAAAATTTATAAAAGGAAGGAGTGTGGTTAGAAATATTCAAGGTAGGGCCAGCAAGATGGCTCAACTGGTACAGGCACTCGTCACCAAGTTTGATGACATGAGTTTGATCCCCAGAACCTGAATGGTAGAAGGAGAGAATGGATTCCTACAAGTTGTCCTCTGACTTCCACATGTGTACTATGGCACATGTACATACACATATACACACGTACACAAAATAAACAAATAAGTAAATAAATTCAATCCCATTAGTAATTTAAAAAAATAAAAACTTCCATTTCTACCCTTTAGGTTTAATTACAGTAGTGTGATAGCTATTTTTGGTTGTCAATTTCACTACCTCTGGAATTAACTAAAACCCAAATGGCTGTGCTTACCTGTGAGGGTTTTTATAATTAAATCTTTTGAAGTGGGAAGACCCACTTCTAATCTGGATCTTTGAGGCAGAAAGATGCATCTTAATCCAGATTTTATGAGGTAGGAAGATACACCTTTTAATCTGGGCCACACTTTTGTTGGACGGACACACACACACACACACACACACACAGAATGATGTTTCTGAAAACTGAACTGAATACATTTATTCTATAAATTCTGTTCCTCTAGAAAACCCTGACTAATACAAGTAGAAAACATAATAAATTTTATTCCAATTAAGAAGTGTCAAGAAAGAAAGAAAGAGAGAGAGAGAGAGAGAGAGAGAGAGAGAGAGAGAGAGAAAGAAAGGAAGGAAGGAAGGAAGGAAGGAAGGAAGGAAGGAAGGAAGGAAGGAAGGAAGGAAGGAAGGAAGGAAGGAAGAAAGAAAGAAAAGAAGAAAGAGAAAAAGAAGAAGAAATGTTGGGCAGTGGTGGTGCAGACCTTTAATCCCAGCACTTGGGAGACAGAAGCAGGTGGATCTCTGAATTCGAGACCAGCTTGGTCTACAGAGTGAGCTCCAGGACAGCCAGGGCTACACAGAGAAACCCTGCCTAGAAAAAACAAAAAAACAAAGTGTGTAATTTCAAATTTCTGAAACATCATCCTTTGTTTTCAAACAAATATAAACTGAGATCAATGGCTAGCCCCACCTTGCGTTTTAAAGCTTTATTAACCAACTTAAGATTCTGTAACCAAGATATGCTAGAAGTAGGGCTCCTAAAGCCCCTTCGGTTGCTCGGGCGTGTGTCTGAGCGGCACCTGTGCACCACTCCTCAATCCCTGTCAATCAAAGGAAAAAAGGACTTCTGATTTTCTCACTAGTTCTCCAGGGTTTCTGGGTATGTTTTACCATTACAGAAATAAATGATACATTTCTTCACTAGTTACTGTCTACTCACTCTCAAATCTCTTAGGGAACAGGTAATTTTGAGAATAATAATAATTTTAAGGATTGCAAATTCTGAAGACGTTAGCAACCTCCTTGAGAATTTGAACATACTGGTATAGTTGTGGGATATATGGTGTAACATTTTGTGTCTCATTAAGAAATATTCTACTTGTTAGTAAGCAACTGGAATGCAAAGAGGCAAGCATCACATTCACATTTCCTAAGAGCCTCCTTGGCAACAATCCAAGCCTTGGAAAGTCCCCCTTGTCTCAGTGTTTTTATTGTTGTGAAGAGTCACCATGACCACAGCAACTCTTATAAAGGAAACCATTTAATTGAGGTGGCGATTTGCAGTTTTAGAGGTTCAGTCTATTATGGTGGGGAGCATGGCAGCATGCAGACAGACATGGTGCTGGAGAGGTAACTGAGAGTCCTACATCTTGCAGGCAACAGGAAGTCGACTGAGACACTGGGTGGTATCCTGAGCAGAGAAACCTCAAAGCCCACCCCGACAGTGACTCACTTCCTCCAACAAGTCCATACCCACTCCAACAAAGCCACACCTCCTAATAGTGCCACTCCCTACGAGATTATGGGGGCCAATTACATTCAAACTACCACATCCCCAAATGCAGTTAAGAACAAAAGTCTACTCAAGTAAGTATTTTTTCCAAACCACAGGCTGTGACTCATTAACAGCTTGTAGAATCAATTCAGTTTTCAGGAGCATCATTGTGTGTGTGTGTGTGTGTGTGTGTGTGTGTGTGTGTGTGTGTGTGTGTGTGTGTACTTCTATATTGTGAAATTTATGAGTTAAAAATCAGGTCTACGAGCCGGGTGTTGTTGTTGTTGTTGGTGGTGGTGGTGGTGGCGGTGGCGGTGGTGGCGCCTTTAATCCCAGCACTCGGGAGGCAGAGCCAGGTGGATCTCTGTGAGTTCGAGGCCAGCCTGGTCTACCAAGTGAGTTCCAGGAAAAGCGCAAAGCTACACAGAGAAACCCTGTCTCGAAAAAGCAAAAAAGAAAAAAAAAAATCAGGTCTACTTAATTCACTCATTATTGTGTATAATACCTGGCATTTAAACTGACATATGTGTGGGGATGTAGCTCTGTTGATAGTGTTCTATCTGCACAAAGCCCTAAATTAGATTCTTAGTACCTATAAACTGAGTACACTGATACATGCCCCTAATCCCAGCACTGTGGAGGTGGAGGCAGGAGGCTAAGAAGTTCAAGGCAAGACTGGGATATATGAATTCCTGCATCAAAAAATAAATAAAGTGGTACTCCTTTATCTGTTTGATGATTAGTCAATATGTTTCATAATATTTGCCATTCATAAATCACCTTTTTATAGAATACAAACTAATTAGGAAGTATCTTTTATGAGAGCACTAAAAATAGTAAATTTAACAATCCTTTTGTTGTTTGGCTAACTGTTGTACTAACAAACATCAGATGCTGGTAGGGAATGAGAGAAGTAAAGATCTTGAGAACTAAAGCCAGGTGGTAGTGATTAAGATTGAATCCTTGGGTCCTATCCTAGCTTTATGTCCATTAAAAAAATAAAGTTATTCATTCCCTTTAGCCCAGCAACTCCATTTCTGAAAATTTATTATAATTATGTGAAATGGTATTTTCCCAATGTTATTCACTGAAGCATTTATTACAAAAGCAAAAGCTCAGAGCCTAGTTAAATACACTGTGGTACATCTATACAAATGGAATTCTATTTGAGAATAAATAGCAGCAAGGAAACTTTATGTAATAGTAGGGAAATATTTCTAAGTCAGACTAAGTGAGAGAAGGTAGGGTACAGAATAGGTCTACCACACAGGTTCTCAACCTTTCACAGGGGTCACCTAAGACCATCAGAAAACATAGATATTTACACTACAATTCATTACAGTAGCAAACTTACAGCTATGAAGTAGCAATGAAAATAATTTTATGGTGGGGGTCACCACAGCATGAAGAACTGTATTAAAGAGTCTCAGCAGTAGTGCATTCCTGCTGAGCTCTTGGCCTGGTTCCAATGAGCAGCCCCTAGCTCTACTCCTTCTTTTGTTTGACCACACCTTTTGTTTCTCTTATCTTTTGTTTCTCTTATTGCCCTATGTGAATCTTGTCTGAGAGTCAAGGATCAGAAAGTCCCCCAAGGATCAAAGGCCTATGCAAAATTTGGTTCAGGAAACCTGGAAACCCATGGTCCCTGATAAATCAAGTAATTTGCACTTGGCATTTGGTCTCTGGGAGCTCCTTTTAGGTACAGAAATCAACTGGCTAAACTGTAAATAGAGAGTAAATAAAAATGCCCTAGGTGAAGGAAAAGTGCGTCAGTCCTTTGAGGCTGAACCCCCCCTGCAGCCGTGAAAGGCTATATTCATTCTTAAGATGCCTCTGAATCTTCATTCCATGGACCCGTGTGAACCCACACACCTGTGCCGGGACACACAGTGACACACAGTTACACACAGTGTTAGGAAGGCTGAGAACCAGTGCTGGTGTATAGTGTAACAGAGAGGAAAAGCATTCGTACACACAAAGATGCACATTTGTATGTCTGTGCACAGAATTCTAGGAGACAGAAAATTAATATTCATTGTAAAAGCTGCATGACCAGGGGACAGCATCAAAAGAAGGCTTTACTATATACCTTTTATAACTTTTTAACTTTTTAACCTTGTGAATGTATATCCTAGTATTAAAAAAATTTAAAAATCAAGTAACAAAATAATTTAACCTTTCAGCAATAATAAAGTTCCATAAAGAAGCAGAGTTGATTAAAGTGACCTGTGAGGATCCTGACTAGATTCCAGAAGGTTCTATTTGTGTAAGCTCTTTTATACTTGTGTAACACAGATCTCCTAGTCTAAAATCTGTATATGGCGATATCGAGACACTGGTTCAGCCAATTCCTACTGGTATAACCATGCATTTATTGTCCATCTGGGAAACAAACATAACTCTTAAAGTTCTTTATTCCTGTAGCTTTTGATACAAAAGAAGAAATATTGTTGTTTGTTTTGTTTTTAAGAACTAGAGATTGAACCCAGAGCATTGTAAATAGTAGGACAAGTGTTCTATACTGAGCTATATAAACATCCCTTTTTAAAATTACTTTTTAATTTTAGATAGATCATGGCTAAATTGTCCAGGCAGGCTGTGGACTTATTATGCTCCTGACTCAACCTTCCAAGTAGTAGGGATTCCAGGCATATATCACCATGCCAGGTAAAACAGGCTTTCTTTTAGATATAATATAAATGAAGACTGGGTACCCCAAAGATCAAAATGAAATCCTTTCATGGATGAGTTTTAATTGCATACAAAATTTTTATTCTTAACAGCATTTTAGGGGGACAACTAAAGCAAAACCACAAATCTGAAGCTGGATTCCCTTAAGTATTTCTGAAACTTGTCACATGAAAAGGAAAGGAAAGAAAATAAGGTATTTTAGGAATGAAACTCTGGCTAAAAGGGTTATGGGGCATCTGAGAAGTCACGGGATAGGTCCAACTTTCTCAGGGGGCAGGCTACCATTTTTTGTTTTTGTTTTTCAAATATTTCCAACATCTGCTATTGAAATTAGTTCTGCACAAATGTTTGCAGATGCAGAACATCTGCCAATCCAGACTGCATTTTGGCCCATCAGTGGCCTGTAAACAACTCACTGAATTTTCCATTTATGTTCACGTGTTTTGAAAGAACTGGCAAATTCAGCTTCTGGAATGCTAGACTTAGATGTTATATCCTACTGAACACTGGAAGACGGAGGAATTCACAGTAGAAGTAAAGTTTGCCTCTGTCTTTTGGGATAGCAAAATTTGAAAGCATATTCTCTTGCGGCCATTTGTGGGCAACTCCTTTTCATGCCAGTGTAGATACATTGATCTACCTACAGCAGTGCTTCATGACTCATTCCACTTAAAAAAGTCAGAAACTACACATCTTCCTTAATTATCTAATCAAAGATGCAAAATAAAACAATATACAACTTTTATCTTTCAGATTAGCAAAGTTAGGAAAAAGGTGAAACTCATAAACTAATGACTGAGAATATAAAGTAGAAATATTTGCCAGTAAAGCAATGTAACAACACATCAAATCTTAGAGATGTATTTTCTCTTGAGCTAGGTATATTCCAGAATTTAAAGAAATAATCAGAGATGTGTATAAAGATTTAAAGACAAATTATTTTATACAAATAATATATACTACATGTATATGGAGAGAAAGCACATATATACAAGAGAGACAGAGCATATCAAACATTCAAGGACAAGTGAATAGTTAAATTACATAGCATATTAGAATTATTTAGTAAATAAAATACAGGGAAAATTCTTGTTTCAACCACATTTTTAAAAATAAAAATCACTTTATTATAATGAACCTACAAATAAAAATATCATGCAGCTAGATTAATGGAGTCACTCAAATTCTTGCCGTCTCAAACCCTATGAATCTTAGTGAACTTCTATACAGTTACCATAGCCATCCTGAAGCCATGGAACTTCCTTTAGAGTTTTACAATCTCACAATCAATTACACTTTTATGTACTTACCCACTACAAAAAAAGAAAAAAAAAGAACAGAGTTGAAACTAGAAACACAATTAGCTTTATAAACCTCTTTCATGATTTGTGTGTCTTTTTGACAGCATTCCATCCTTCCTCATCACTTAATATTACTCTTTCTTTGACTCCTTTCTAAATATAATATACCCACACAGCTGTTTACATGGATCCACAAATGAAGGAAAATGTGAAGATTTTTCTTTCTAAGGTTGGGTGACTTCACTTAATATTATAAGTAACGAGTAGCGAGTCTACCCACTTTCCTGCAAATTTTGTAATTTGAGTTTTCTTTAAAGATTAATTATATATATATATATATATATATATATATATATATATATATACACACACATACATACATACATATATGTAACAAATTTTGACTATCTATTGGTAGACATCCTGGTTGGTTCTATTCCTTGCTATTTAAATAGGGCAGCAATAAACATGTTTAAATATTATCTATGGTAAGATATGGGGTTCATTAGGTATATGCCAGGAGTAGAATAGCTGGGTCATATAGTAGTTCTATTTTTAATTTTTTTTTTATTTTACAACACCATTCAGTTCAACATAATAGCCACAGATTGCCCTGTTCTCCCCCTCTTGCCCCCCTCCCCCTCCCCTCAGCCATCTCCTCCAGATCAAGGTCTTCCATGAGGACCTGGATCGACCTGGTAGACTCAGTCCAGGCAGGTCCATTCCCCCCATCCCAGGCCGAGCCAAGTGTCCCTGCATAAGTCCCAGGATTCAAACAGCCAACTCATGCAACGAGCCCAGGACCCGGCACCAACGCACAGCTGCCTCCCAAACAGATCAAGCCAAATGACTGTCTCACCCATTCAGGGGGCCTGATCCAGTTGGGGGCCCCTCAGCCTTTGGTTCATAGATCCTGTGCTTCCATTCATTTGGTTATTTGTCCCTGTGCTTTATCCAACCTTGGCTTCAACAATTCTCTCTCATATAAACCCTCTTCTTTCTCACTAATTAGACTCCCAGTGCTCCACCAGGGGCCCAGCCGTGGATGTCTGCATCCAGATTCCTCAGTCCTTGGATGGGGTTTATGGCACAACTATCAAGGTGTCTGGCCATCCCATCACCAGAGTAGGTCAGTTCCTGCCACCCTGAACGTGCCCGATCTCGTCTACTTTTAATTTTTGATGAACCCCCAAACTGATTTCTATAATGGCTATATTAATTTGCACTCACATCAGCATTGAATAGGGGTCCTCTTGCCCCATAGCCTTTCCAATATTTGCTGTCAGATTTCTTGATCATAGCCATTATGACTGGAATGAAGTGTATCTCAAGCAGAGCACACAGCTCACAGAATGGGAGACAATCTTTATCAGCTATACTTTAGACAAGGAACTAATACCCAGAATTTACAAAGAACAGAAATTAATTAGCAAGGAAATAAAACTACCAATCAAGAAATGGACTAATGAATAGACAGTTTTAAAAAGGAGAAACACAATTGGCCAATAACTATTTTTAAAAATATTCAACATACACAAATCATCAGGGAAATGCAAATTTAAACTACAGCTTAATCTGAGGCAGTCTGATCTCTTAATAAGACTGACTAAAGCCAGGCATAGTGGCACATACCTTTAATCTCAGCACTCAGGATGGAAAGACAGGTGGATTTCTGTGAGTTCGAGGATAGCCAGGACTACATAGTGAGACCCTGGAGAGAGTGGGGGAGGAAGGTTGCAGGAGTTGGTGGAACAGTCCTGTAATCTCAATTACTTAGGAGTCTGAAGTAGGAAAATCACAAGTTCTAAGCCAAGATAACTGAGACATCCATCTCAAACTAAATGAAATAAAAAGGCTGAGCATACAGTTAAATGACATAGAATTTATCTAGCATGTACAAGTTCTAGGTTCAAGACCCAGTGATGAAAATAATTAATTTTAAATTTTAGAACTACAGGGTTGCCAGGTGGAACTTCCCCAGCAGGAAGGAGGATCCCAAGTTCAAGGTTGTTCTTGGCTACATAGTGAACTCAAGACCAGCTTGGGCTTCATGAAACCTTGCCAAGTAAAATAAAAAATAAAAGATGAAGATGTATTCAGATGGTAGAATGTTTGCCTAGCATGCATGAAGTACTGTGTTCTATCTCCAGCACTACCTTTAATCCCAGGATTTAAGAGACAGAGGCAGTTCAAAGGCAGCCTAAAATACATGAGGGCTTGACTCAAAAGAAATTAAAATGTAAAAGTCTAGTTTCCAGAAAAGTTTATGAGTACCTGTTAAAGAAAGATATTTTATTAAAGAGCATTTTCTTTTTTTTTTTCTTTTTTGTTTTTTGTTTTTTGTTTTTTCGAGACAGGGTTTCTCCGTGTAGCTTTGCGCCTTTCCTGGAACTCACTTGGTAGCCCAGACTGGCCTCGAACTCACAGAGATCCGCCTGGCTCTGCCTCCCGAGTGCTGGGATTAAAGGCGTTCACCACCACCGCCCGGCAAAGAGCATTTTCACATTAACACATTTAACAAAAAAACTCATGGGCTTATTTATTGCCTTTATGAGATAAAAAAGGAGAACATAGAAATGCAGAATTCTCTGTAATAGGCAATATCTAAATTGGTCAGAAAAATCAAATTCATTATACTGTTTCAAAATTTCAGAAGATGAAAAAGCAGGTACTGGATATTCTCCCACAACTCCCCTCCAAGTGACCGTGTAAGTTCTGGATTTGAAACATTAACAATATGCCAATGCATACCTTAGCACTAACCTCTGCTTTACTCCAGACTCATAGACTCAACTGCCTTTGTGTTGGTTCGACTGGGAATTCTAATCATCTGAAACTTGACTTAGAAGTGCACTCCCTGCTGGGTGGCGGTGACACACACCTTTAATCCCAGCACTTGGGAGGCAGAGCCAGGCAGATCTCTGTGAGTCTGAGTCTGATCCAGGACAGGCACCAAAACCACACAGAGAAACCCTGTCTTGGGATAGATAGATAGATAGATAGATAGATAGATAGATAGATAGATAGATAGATAGATAGATGATAGATAGATAGGAAATAAATAAATAAATAAATAAATAAATAAATAAATAAATAAATAAATAAATAAATAAATAAGTGCACTCCCTAGTCCACTCCCTCCCCCAAACCTGTCCTGACCTGGAATTCTTTATCTCAGAAAACTACAAATACACACTTCAGTTTCTTCAATGAAAAATTAGGAGTCATCCTTGACTATTCTTTTGCTTCACTCCTAGTTCATCTTAACAGTAAATCTCTGAAATATGCCATGAATTTATTAATTTATTATCATCCCCTTGGGTCACTTTTCACCTGCAATAGCTTCCCTAACAGCCTCCTTGATTCCATCCTCATCTCCTCTTCCTATCTGTTCTCTACATAGCATCAGGCCCAAACCATCTTTTCTTCTCTTTATAAATTAAATTTTATTACATTTATTCACTGTGTGTATGCTTGTATATGTGTGCATGCTGCAGCACATGTATGGAGGTCAGAGGACAACTGAGAGAGACTGAGAGCTGATGCTCTCTTTCCACCATATGTGTTCTGGGATCAAACTCAGGTCGTCAGGCTTGGTAGCAAGCATCTGCTGAGCCATCTCTCAGGTTCTCCTTATTTTTTGGACAGAGTCTTGCTATGCAGCCCATACTCAAACTCAAGCTCTCTCTGACTCAGTCTCCTGAGTGTTGGAATCACAGATATGAGGAGGCCAAAGAATTTCTTGTTCTTTTGTTTATTTCCAGCTCCAAAGCCACTGCTACCATTGCTGATGCCTCCTCTTCCTTCAATGAGGGGACTGAACCCAAGGCCTTGTGCACACTAGGCAAGTGCCCTGCCAATGAGCTATATCAACAACTCCAAAGCCATATTTTGAAAGCAGAAATAACGATAATTTACATGTTAGAAATATTTCAATGATATTCCCATAGCTCCTGGAGGGAAAATTCCAAATGTCTATAGCTCACATGATCTAGCCCTTGCCTAATTATCTAGTTTCCTCATCCACCCCACATACAATATTATCATCCATCCATATTGGCTTCATTTCAATAATTCAAACATGCCAAGCTCTTTCCTACCTCAGGACTTTTGAACCTTTTGTTTAGACTTCTCTCTTCTAGCTTTTCTATGCCTGACTCCTACTCACTCTGAGTAAATATGACTTGTTCAATGCAGTGTTTTCTAACACTTTACCTAGTAAAGTACAGGTCCCTACTTGTTTCAAATCATAAATTACTGCAATCTATAATTACAAACATGTATACATGGTTAATTCTATCTTCACTATTATATACACAGAGTAAGCTTCATGAAGTAAGAAATTATGAGTGCTTTTGTTCATCAGTGCATGTTTATTGTCTAGAAAGCATAATATTTATTATATATCCTTTAGAATGAACATATAAATGAATGAAGATTATTTTATTGCAAGAACCTACTATGGAAATAAACAAAAGAACAAGAAATTCTTTGGCCTCCTCATCTGGTCCCAATATTTCTAAGCTAACAACAGAATTAAGACATATCAAACCAGATATGTTAACATACCCTTACAATCTCAGGACAAGGGAGGCCAAAGGATCAGGGATTCAAAGGAAGGGAACATTACAAGAGGCATGGCAGCACATGCTGGCATTTTCCTATAATCTCAGCCCTTGAGAAGTAGAGGCAGGAAGATTGGAATTTCAATGTCATCCAAAAGAGAGTTACTGTGAAGCCCTAAGACAGAAAATTAGTTTGCTCAGGACTTCCATTTTTGGTTCAATGTTTTTTTGTGTTTTTTTTTTTTTGTTTGTTTGTTTTTGTTTTTCGAGACAGGGTTTCTCTGTGTAGCTTTAGAGCCTGTCCTGGAATTCGCTCTGTAGATCAGGCTGGCCTTAAACTCACAGAGATCCACCTGCCTCTGTCTCCCGAGTGTTGGGACTAAAGGCATGTGCCACCACTGCCCGGCTTCAATTTTTTTTTCTCTTTAAATTAGAGGTTGTAAGTTGTCAGAAGCTCCTTGGAAGAATCCTGCCTGCGGAACTGTTCTATATAGCTGTCAAAATATGTTTGCTACAATGCTGAAATGTTTAAGAAATAGATGCACAGCTGTTGATTTACTACAGGTACCAATCATTCCTTAGATCTTATATAGGTCTAATTCATGTATTCATGCTATCTGACTGGCTCTGGTAGGCTAACAAGTTATGACTTGCTTATATTGTACTGCCTTCCCTAATAGCAGGTGCTGAACTTATTTTTTAACTAATTATGTGTATGGTTAAGGGAATATGCACATAAATACAAGTGTTTATAGAAGCCAAAGGCATTGGAGCCCCTGGAGCTGGAGTTACAGGCAGTTGTGAGCTGCCAAATGTGGTTACTTAGAATTAAACTTGAGTTTTCTACAAAAACAGTATAGGATCTTAACCTCTGAGCCATCTCTACAGCCCAAGTGCTAAATTTAAATAGAGAAAATGACTTCCCTACTGTCCCAAATGCTAATATTTTTCCTTCCACCTAAAAATATTATCTCATATTTGAGTAATACTTTGATATAAATACATTCTTTATGTTGGGCATTTATTAAAAACACAGACAGTGATTTGCTCAATGTTACGAAGGCAACTAGTGTCAGTGCTACAGCCAGATCCCAGGATTCATCCCTCAATTCAAAGGTACTTTTTTTTTATTGAACTTTGACCTCAAAGAATGAAGCAGCATATCCCACAGAAAATAATTTATCACTCAATTGATTATGTTCATAACAACATTGATATCAAACTAGAAATGAGGGTGCTAAGTTCTGAATAATGTAATTCACAAGTTAAGAGAATTGGAAAGGTACAAAGTAGTAACCCTGTGACCATTATATATTGATTAATGTCTTCAAATAGAATCTTGTAGCCAATTAACACAGATGAGATATAAAAAGAACAAAAGTTCTTTTTTCATGACTATTTTTTAAAGAAATAAGACTATAAACTAGAATTTGATATACTGCTGTTTTAGTTTCATTTCCTGTTGTTATGATAAAAATACTCCAACAAAAGGACTTCAGGGGAAGTGGGGTTATTTGGTTCACAACTCTAGGTGGGAACTTGAAGCAGGTAGTCACATTACATCCTCAGTCAAGAGCAGAGGACAATGGATTAATGAGTGAAATGAGGGTGCTCAGCTCAGCTTCTCTACTCTTAGAGAGTTCAGGATCCTCTGCATCAGACGTGCCACAGTGGGTGGGTATTCTCACTTCCATTAATGTAACCAAGAAAAGCTTACACAGATATGGCCAGAGGCCTAACTCACAGGTGATTTTAAGCTGTGACATTGACAATTAAAACTAACCATCATAGCCGGCCAGTGGTGGCACATGCCTTATTCCCAGCATCGGAAGGCAGAGGTAGAGAGATCTTTGTGAGTTTGAGTCCAGCCTGGTCTACAGAGTGAGTTCCAGGACAGCTAGGGATACACAAAAAAACTCAAAAAACCAAGCCAAACCAACGACAAACCCCCTCAAATCCAAAACTAACCGTTATAACTGCCAAAATCTATACCTATGTGAACTATTGAAGATTTCTCAATAATTTCAGTTATAGTAGCTAGAAAGTAAGATTGTTATTAATCAGTCACCAAATAAAATAAAAGAAAAAAGAAAATCCTCATACCATTTGAAGTACCCATTTCTCCTGAATATTTTATTACCTATGTAGTAATTGTGACCACATGTGAACATTAGAACTTAAAAAATTCTTAAAAACTGTAAAGTGAAACCAAATTTTTAAATGTTTCAAAGAAAAAGAAATTAAACACCTACTTAAAGAAACAGACTACTCTTAAGGTATATAGAAGCAGTTTTGTTACAGAACTCAATGGCTAGAGGCCTCAGAGGGATACAGACCTTGTATATAGCAACTAACCTTGCCTGTCACAGAATAGCCACACAATGTTAATTTTCCCTAAAATGAGAATATAATTTTAAATATTGGGAAAGTGATGTTTGGAATGCTATAACTGCTATTACTAATGCAAGTGTAATACAACTCTTCTTGAACACTATTTGGTAACCATAAAAACAAAACAAAACAAAACAAAAAATTCAGGCTTTTTCTAGTAAATCAATCTGATATATATTTCTTTCTTTCATAGCCATCAAATGAAACAAATCATGGCAGATTTGTAGATGGGTTGATGGCTAATCTTGGTTTTAAATCCACTACATCTGGAATCAACAAAACCCAAGCAGCTCAGAATGCCTGTGAGGAATTTTCTTGATCGAACTCTTTGAAGTGGAAAGCCTAGTCCAAATCTGGGCCACACCTTCTGGTGACAGTCCACATAAAAGGACACAGAAGAAGGAAGTTTTGCCTTTACCTGCTTGCCCTTTCTCTCCCTGTCAAACTAATCTGTATTGCTGTGGAGACATTCCTTTGACAGTATTAGAACTTACCTCTTGTGGATTCCAATGTAGACTGAAGGCAAGCTAAGAAACCTGGCCTTGTAGACTAAGCAATTACTGGGTCACTGGCCTTTTTGTGGGGAGACAGCCAATGAGCCATTGTTGAATTAGCCAGATCACAGTTTGTAAGCCACTCTAATAAATCCCCTTTAAATACACACTTTATATTATATGTATTATAAAATTTACAACACATGCTTTTTATTTATCATTTTATTATAGTCTTAAGGGTAAAACTCAAGGCCTTATGCATGGTAGCCATGCTCTACCACTCATCTATATTCCCAGACACATTATAAATGTTCTATCATTTTCAAGTTGGAAATGTACCAACTCATTATCAAAGACCGGCCAAGATATATACTTAGGCTTACTGACAAGTTAGATTCTGATATAACAAAAGACATCTATTAAGAACTGAATTTGGTAATAATTTGTAGAGTTAGTAAGTTCAAAGAATATAAATCCTGAATGATGGATGCCTTTTATATTTTGGACTATATCTCTATAATTTAAATATTTCCTAAATTCTATGTGAGCTGTCATCTTATTGAATGCTACTGTGCTCTAAAAAACTTCTAAAAAGACAGGAAAAATACAAAATGAACAGAAGACATCTTCCTATTATGTTTCAAAAAGGGCTTTACTAACCTTTATAAGCAATCAGGGCAATAGTGATAATCATACATGACAAATGACAATGTCTAGATATTAGTTATACATAGGAACCATCATACAGACAGACTGCTAATTGTCTGCATTGGATATATTTTGGCTCTCCTGAGAATAAAGGCAAATGCCATCCTGTACAGTAGGAGTCAACTATTACAGGAAATGCATAATTAACCACAGAAGATGCATGAATTCTTTTCCTGCCCCAAGCTAACTCCTCCAATTCCAGGCAACCTCCTTCTTCCGCTTTCTAGACCACTCCCTCCCATAGGACCTGGTCCCATTAGTTATCTCCACTCCCTTTTATCTTCAGTCCCCCCCCACACCGCACCCTTATCACCTTGGTTTATTTCCCTTAGCATATAAATATTTTTTAATCCATTGCACACTTTAAAAGATAAAACAAATTATTTGACCTTGCATTCTTCCATATACTTACAATTCTTTTTCAATTCACAGGAACACTTCTGGAAAGGAATATCCTATACTCAAGTGTTCCAACTTGGCCAGTTTGTCAACAAACTGTAACCAAGCTTTTTTCTTACCTAGCCACTGAAAATACTCCAGCCAAATGTCAGTGGGAACCTCTATAATCCCAGATCACAACACTTGATCTTATAGGATTTCTTAACTACATTAGATAGAGCATTTACTAACTAAAACTTCTGACTTACTGTTCTCTATCAGTCTTTTTATCTCTATCTCTACAATCGCTTTACTGCTGTTCTGTTTCAGTTTTGTTATAGTCTTTTTGTACTTTTACCTCTTAAACATGGTCTATCACTGAGGTCTAGCTCCATGGAAATATAGTCAACATTTTCATTTTTCTTAGTTTCTGCATGACCTATGAATTGATTACTTCTAAAAATTCTCCTGCAGCCCTCTGCATGTCCTACTGTCTCATGGACATTTTACACACTGCTTATTATAGTCTCAACATGTCTACAGCTGAACTTACCTCTCCCATCAAAGCTTAACTTGGTGCATCATTGTTAATGGCACTCAACATCTACTCAACCCAATCAAGTTCAAAGTCTAGAGTTAACTAGTCTTTTCCCTCTGCCTCCTTCTCATAATCTCTCATGAAACCTTTACCATTTTTTATATAGTTTATGAGTTTATTTATTGTACTCAATCTCAACCCCAAGTGCCTTACCTTGGGTCTTTGTTATTTATAAGAGGTGGTGATTGCAATCATTCCCTCTAAACTGTAATTCTGATCTTATTTCTCTATATAAAAGTTTTTAGTCCCCCATTATCAAAAGCTATGTTTCCTATATTAGAGTCACTTGAAGACGCTTGTAAAAATGCACATTTCTTGCCAACTGCACGACATATACATATACATATATATATATATATATGTCTTAAGTGATTCTGGTGCAATCTGAAGCTTAGAAAACAAGTAGTTAGGGCTTACATTTCCTACCAAGAAATAAAAGGCCCTGCAGCATTTGGCCTTTCTCTACATACTTCCCTCTCTCCCCTATCAAGTACTTTGTTTTCATTGGATTATCTGCACTGATCTCAGTGTCTTTGGTTCTGTGCTTCTGCTGTTTTTTGCCTTTCTTCACTTCACCAACTCCTAATCTTTAAGACTTTTCTCCAGGTCCACCAGTACAGCACTCTTTCTTCTAAGCAGGCACTAATTTTCAAATCCTATGAACTCCAAGCTAGACTTTTTTGCTGTGGCATCATATAAAATATATTTGATCTTTTTCCCTAGTTCCTGGTAGAGAACTACTAAAACTGTTGGAATTTCCTGAGCCATAAGAGCATCCTTTGTTCTAATGAAGTAACTCTTGGCTGGCCCCTGGAGAGCTGTAGGACGAGAGCTGCTCACCAGACCAAGTCTTGATTAGGAGTTTGAAACTTTCAGCTCCATCCCTAAATGTGGGGGATGGCAGAGGGCTAGAGATTGAGTTAATCACCAACAGCCAGTGAATGATTTAATCAGCCAAGCCTATGTATGAAATTTCCATTAAAAAATTACAAGGGTACTGGCAAGATGGCTCAGGGTTTAAAAGCACTTGTTTGCTCTTACAAAGGGCCAGTTTTCAGTTCCTAGCATTCACATGGAGACTCACAACCACTTGCAACTCCAGTTCCAAGGGGTTCTGACACTCTCTTCTGGCCTCCCCAGGCACTGCATGCATGTGGTGTCCCCACACACAAGCAGACAAAATACTCACACATCTAAAATAAAAATAAATTTAAAAAATAGTAACAGGCTCGGGAATTAATTCAGTGGACACAGCACTTGCAGTACATGCAAGGATTACAGTTCAGAACCTGGTACCCATATGGACAGAAATATGGGTGCTGATCTGGGTTCTGCATGAACTCCAAAGACCCATGTATTAAAGAGTTGGTTCCAGCTGGGCATGGTGGCACACAACTTTAATCCCAGCACTCAGGAAGCGGAGGTTAGCTTAATCTACATAATGAATTCCAGGTCAGCCAGAGTTACATAGTGAGACCAGCAAGCACTACTAGGAGCTGCGAAATCTTTAGTAGGTATGGCCTGTGTCTATTCTGGTTCATGATGAATATTTTTCTGTTCTTCTCTAGTTATTGGGGGGAGAGGGAGATAGTCTGCCTTTATGAAGATCAAATTCTTCAGCAGAAAAGCTAAAAAGATTAAAGGTATGGGGGGTACCTGTGTCCCTAGCTTCTTGAAGCCACATAGGGATGCTCATTAAATGCTAACATTCTTTAAAACACACACACACACACACACACACACACACACACACACACACACACAGATATGGTCTACTGGGAGATCTTTAGGCCACCAGGAACATGCCCTTCAAGGGGGGTCTTGCTGTGGGATCCTCTGTATGTTAAATGTGTTGCTCTGATTGGTTAATAAATAAAACACTAATTGGCCAGTAGCCAGGCAGGAAGTATAGGTGGGACAAGGAGAGAAGAGAATTCTGGCAACAGGAAGGCTGAGGCAGACAGACACTGCCATGAGAAGATGTTAAGATACCGGTAAGCCACGAGCCACATGGCAACTTATAGACTAATAGATATGGGTTAATTTAAGATATAAGAACTAGATAACAAGAAGCCTGCCACGGCCATACAGGTTGTAAGCAATATAAGTCTCTGTGTGTTTACTCAGTTGGGTCTAAGCAGCTGCAGGACTTGCAGGTGAGAGAGATTTGTCCTGACCGTGGACCAGGCAGGACTGGAGGAAAACTCTAGCTACAGGGTCTTATTCTTTGCTCCCTGGATTCTAATGAGTTGTTTTGCTACTGAACCAGCTTCCATCATGATATATGACCTTATTACAAGTCCCAAACAACAGGACCAAAGATCATGGATTGAAATCTTAGAAACCTAGGGCCAACACTTCCTTTTTCTCTTTTTAATTTGATTATCTTACGAATTTTGTATAGTCACAGAGAACTGGCTGAAAGAGTGGGTAACCTTGACTCCCTGACTTGCCACTTATATGTAACTTGAAGGCAGTCTTATGGACCTGAGCCCTTAAACGTGTAGAGTCTGATGCTAACTCTGGGTGATTAGTGTCAGAATTGAGTTGAATTGTAGCACATTCATTTGGTGCTCACAGAGAATGAGAAAATTTATACCAGGAGGGAAGAAAGTATATTTGCCTATAGAAGTGCATGCATTCTTTCAAGTAGCTAAGCATGGATAAAAAAAAAAAAGCAAATTTACTTTTATTTTCCTTAATAATCTTCAAACAATCAATGGCATTTCACACTCTAATACAACCACAAACAGCAAAGGAATGAAGATGACAATTCTTTTCTTTCCTTTTTTGGGGGTGGGGGTGGGAACAAGGTCTAACTATGAAGTCCTAACTGGCCTGGAATTCACTATGTAGATCAGGCTAGCCTTGAACTCACAGAGATCTCAAACTCCTGAACTCAAGCAATCCTGATTCCTGACTGTAGCTGGGACTGTAGGCATATGCACCATGCCAACTAAAATGTTATTTTAAACAGATGATATAATATATCCTTATATAAAGTTTCAACTGTACTAATAAACCTAATAGGCTCTTTAATTACTACTCCATGCTCAGTCTCTTCTCCAGAAGTAACTGTACCTATGAATCAGATTCTTAAGCATGTATGTGCTATGCAAATACAGAAATAATAGTTTATTTTAATAGAATTATTAAAAATATGAAATACGTATATCCTGTTGTAATTTGCTTTCATTATCAGTATATTTGGGAGCTCTTTCTCTGTTAGTACATAAAAATTTGTTCCAGTCTTCTTAAATAAATGTAAAATACTTCTGATTATGGATACTTAAGTCATTTGAAAAAATTTGTTCTGTGCTATTTTGATCTTTCATACAATAACACAAAGACAACCCCTGTAACATATGCTTATGCCACATATAAAAATATTTTTCAAGGATGTATAGCAAGAAAGGGAATGCTGAATCAGAAGATACAGACATTTAAGTTTTAGCATATATCCCACCTCCATAATGCTGCATCAATATATGTGGCCACAAGTTTTATGACACAAGTTTATGACAGTTTTTCTCTTCTCATCCCCTAACACCACAAAGGGTCATATTACTTATTCTCCCTAGCCCAATAAATGAAAAATTATATTTTTAGTTGCTCTAATCATTAGTGAGGATGAAACTGTTTATTATGGTCCATTTTATTCCCCCTTATGAGTTTATTTGTTTTATTTGGTATAGTTCTTATTATGTATAGACATTCTTGTTTAAGTTCTTTTTGATTATTTTTATTTTATATGTATGGGCCTTTTATCTGCCTATATGTTAAGTGCATTGCATATGTGCCTGATGCCCATGGATGCCAGAAGAGGGAGCTGGATCCTCTAGAACTGAAGTTACAGACAGGTAGGTGTGAGCTGCCATTTGGATGCTGGGAATCAAATCATGGTTCTCTGTAAGAACAAGTGCTCTTAACCACTGAGCCATTGCTCCAGCCCCTTGTACAAGTTCCTTATACATTCTAAATCCTACTTGGCTGGCCCAGTAGTGGGTACATTTATGAGTGCATTCCCAGATTAACGGACATAGGAAGACCCACCTACAATGTGGTACCAGACACCACCCCAGTGTGTGGGATCTGGACAAAATAAAAGTGGAGAGAAAGCAAGCCAGCACTGCATTTTTAAATGTTTAGGCATGTAACTCACCCGGCATTTAGTTTTTTTAGATAAATCTAATGTGGGGTTTTGGGTTTTGTTTTTAATCTTTATGCATTTTGTTATGTGGGTGCTTTGACTGCAGTTATTTCTGTGTACCACATGCATGTCTGATGCCTGTGGAGACCAGAAGAGGACATCAGACCCCCTAGGACTGGAGCTACAGATGACTGTGAGTTGCTGTGTGGGTGCTAGGAAGAGAACCTAGTTCCTCTGGAAGAACAGCCAGTGCTTTAGCCATGAGCCATCTCTCCAACCCCTTATGTAGGGTTTTATGTTAGTCAACTTTCCATTATTGTAACAAAATACCTGAGATAACAGACTTACAAAGAAAAAAATTATTTTGATTCACAATTTTGAACCTTCCATTCTGACTGATTGGTGGACTATTAATTTGGACCTATGGTAAGGCCATCTATCTTGGCTAGAATATGGGCTGTCACTTTATAGACAAGAAGCCATAAAGAGTAAGGAAGCAGCTACATTCACTTCAAGGACATTCCCCTTCTTATTCATGTGCATTCAAGTTGGAAGAGAAACCTAGTAGAATTCTCTTTTTATACTTTGTTTTTTGTTTTACATACTAGACAAGCAGTCTAACACTGAGCTACACTCTCAGCTCAGCCTGTGAGAAAATTCTGACTGGAATTGTCTTGAAAGATAAATTATTGCAGCAGGAGCAGCAGCAGCAGCAGCAGCAGCAGCAGCAGCAGCAGCAGCAGCAGCAGCAACAGCATCTTTACAATATTGTCTTTGCTTTCAAATCAGCCTGTGTTAGCTCAGGGCTTCTTTACATTCTTCTATCAGCTTCACGCATGTTGTTTCTCAGTGAACTACTTGAGTGGGGGAGTTTTGATCAGTTCTTCTACACATACATTTATTTGCTACTGAGGTTTGATGTATGTTTTAAGGAATTTTTTGTCAAAATTCTGCCATGCACAATAATTTACTTTTACTATTAAAGATATATTGTTTACAGAAAACAGAAAACTAAGCCAGAAGCAAATATTAGAAACTACTATGTTTCCCAATTCAAACTAAGTCTGATTCCCAAATTGTCCTATAATCCTTACCTCCCCCTTTATATTTTTTAGTTAAAGTTTTGTTTTTAGTAATTATTTTAAAACCAAGTTTTTAAAAAAGAATCTACTTTTAGTTATAAATGTATTAACTCATTAGAGAATTTATTTAAGCCTTGAACAGCCTCTGGGCAGATCCTTAAAAAAAACTATGAATATCTAAAAATACATTTCCAAGACAGAATACATAAACCTCATTTCCTGTGGGGGGAAGGGACGGCACTAAGGTTTCTGAACTCCAAGGACCCAGAGGTCGGTTAACTGTATTATCTCTTAGTCTGTTCTGTATGCTTGCCAATAATTACCACAAAATCTACAGAACAAACTCCAATTACAGCTCTCCCTCAGCTTCTACTCCATGATTCTAAAGACTTAACTAAGAGTATATAACACTTTTAAATGCTGAGGCATGACAGGAACTTCGACACTCAACTCTTGAATCTTAGACGGGAAAGCTAGCTACAAAGATGAAGAACATGGCCGGGGCAAGCGTTAAATGATAGTAAAGCCAAATGGATGGCTGTCCTACCAGGCCAGTCTTCCTTTCCTTAGCATGACGCAGCTTCCATCACTTCTAGAGAAACACACACAACTTCATGTAATACCTGTGACCAGTAATTAACATTATAAAAGCAAGTTAATATTTTTATAGAAGGTATTTAATAATGCAAAGGAGAATCTTGAAATATGAATAGAGGTTTTGTGTCACTTGGATATTTATACTGTAAAATTGTTAAGTGAGGGTTACTACAGCATAAGCTCAAGCCTTAACAGTAAAACAGAAACCCAAATGTTATTTCCTAGTTTCTCTTCCCTTGACCCACTAAAAATGATGTGGAACCCAGTATTAGAGTCTAAGACTAGAAAGTTAAGGCAGGCTGTTCTCTGGCCTGTGCTCCCAAGGAAGAGGGCTTTGAAGTCAGTTTGTTTGGACTTGAATCCTATTGTATCCCTTACCTATGCCCCCATATACCCATCTGTAAAATGGGATGTAGTAATGCCTGTCTTTACAGGGCTATTCTGAGGACTGACTCAGGACATATAAGAGCTCAGAACAGTGCAGTGAGTGTTCAATAAATGAGGCTATTCTTATTTCTTTGTCTTTGAGGAACATTTGGTCATTATAAGAAAGAGAACAAAGTCAATTTAGTTTTAGACCTACTTTTATTAATTTTTTTTCTGTAGGTTGCTTTTTTAAAGATATTTTTTATTGGGGCTGGAGAGATGGTTCAGTGGTTAAGAGTACTGGCTGCTCTTCCAGAGGACCCAGATTCAATACCCAGCACACATAGGATAGCTTATGACTATCTGTAACTCCAGTTCAGGAGGATCTAACACCATCTTCTGGCTTCCATATGTGGTACACAGACATAAGCTAGCAAACACCCATACACATAAAAAATAATAATATAAAATCTCAAAGAATTTCATGCAATATATATTGAGCATAGTCATCCCCACTCTTCCCCAACTCCTCCCATATCTACCCACCTGCCTACCCCCCCTCCTAATTTATGATCGATCTCTCTCCCTCTCTTTTTAGTAACACGTCAAGTCCAATTTGTGTTACCCCTATCCTCCTGGTGTGAGGTCATCTTCACACTGAAACAAGGTCAACCTATCAGGAGCCACACCATTAAAGAAACTGACTCTCTCTCCCCCAAAAGTCAATGACTGTCCTATCTACTTTTAAATTATCTTCTTCAAGTGGGTGTTATTACTATATATTATATTCACCTTAGTTTTTCAGCTCTGAAATTTACTGTTAGGAAATAAAATGATAAAATTGATAAAAACTGAGATAATCTTACAAAACACAGACTATTTTTACAACTATAATATATAAAGACAATGAAATAAAGTGCCCCCAGAGAGCACATCTGACCTGGCCATGCATAGAAAAAACAACACCACTAGATACAATTCACAACCTTATGTTCTGTCCATGTCACTCATTTCCTGGATTCTAATGAAAGCTTGCTTTCAAAATCTGGTGAGATTTTGTATGAACACCATAAATAAGTGTTTTTAAATGAGATAAGTAGTTAAAAAAAAAACACACACAACACAACTTCTGAAAGTTTCCATAGTAACTCTTCCCTTACCAGAAAAAGCCTGCAAACTCCTATCCAAGATAGTGGTTTTGTTTTGCTTTTTTGCTTTCATTGTGCTATGCTGTTTGTTTTCAAAATAAGTCTCTCTGTAAAGTCCAGGCTAACCTCAACCTTTTTTCTCATCCTGATCAGTTTCCATCACTAGAATTACAGGCATGTGCCACCACCACCACCACAGCCTGGATGACAAGTACTTTTCTAGACCTTCAGTTTTTTTTACCACTAATTCCTGAAAAGCTTGGTTTTCTGCTGTAAACAGATATAAAGCAATGGATTCGTAAAAGTAAAGAGCAATTTGAGAAAGACAAAATGGATAGCAGCGAGAAAAGTGATTCAGGACAACTACATAAAAGAAACCTAAACGCAACACTGAAACCACAACTATGGGCACACATTAGAGCTTGGTGACACATAGCATCCTCCAAAGTTAACCTCTCTGGCCCCTGAAACCAAGGCTGTGAAGTTACCCTGTATTCCTTGCTACATCTTGATGCTTTTATTTCCTAATGAACTCTTCCCCTCAGCAGAAAAATATTCTCAAGATTCTTCTAAATAAGCCAGAAGAATCCTTCTCTCACCCTAAATTCTCCTCTAATTACTTCCATCTCCTTTCTTTAAAAAAAAAAAGGGGGTCCCGCCCCTCCTTGCTCCTTCTTCAGCATTAACTTCTCTTCTAATCCTGTAATCCTGCAGCTATAACCACCCATGCTACAGTGTCCTGATGCCTATGTCACTTGCCTTCTACCTTTACTTCCCTTGACCTCCCTGGGACATCTGACTCAACAGTGACCGCTTCCTTTCTTCCCTTTTGTTTGAAGCCTGTGGTGCCACAGTTATCTGGAATGTCAGCAGAATTCACACAAAAGGGGTGAGGGCTCCTACAGTCTGAATGGGTATCCCCAAAATCCATATGCTGAAACTTAATCACTACTGAAAAGTATTAAAATGTGAGATATTAGGAAGTGATTAAGTTATGAGACTAAAACCTTCACAAATAGAAGTATTGGCCTTATAAAAAGAGATGCCTAGCCGGGCGGGGGGGGGGGGGGGCACACGCCTTTAATCCCAGCACTCGGGAGGCAGAGCCAGGCGGATCTCTGTGAGTTCGAGGCCAGCCGGAACTACCAAGTTCAGGAAACTACCAAGTTTCCAGGAAAAGGCGCAAAGCTACACAGAGAAACCCTGTTTCGAAAAAAAAAATAAAAAAAAAAATAAATAAAAAAAAAAAGAGATGCTTAGATATTCTTTATCCCTTTTGTCCATCCACTATGAGAACACAGTCTTTGTCACTTCTACTATGTGATAATAACCCAGACACCAAATCTATGAGGACCTCGTGTTGGACTTCTTAGAGTCCAAATCTTCAAGAAATAAATGTCTGTTATATATAAATGATCCAGCCTGTGGTCTTTTGTTACAGTAGCAGAAATGAAGTAAGAAAGAATTTATGCTGTGTATGGAGCACACATTGTTAATCTCAGTCCTCAGGAGAATAAGGCCGAATGATCTTGAGTTTGAGGTTAGTCTGGGCTACATAGGAAGTCAAGAGTCTACCTGCCAACCCCCAACCCTGCCATACTGAGCATTCATTATAAAATAGGTTTAGGTGAGCAGGTTAATTACTATAAATTTCTCAGATCTTAAAAAAAAAGTTTTTGTTATTCTGTATGTGTATGTGTGTTTGCCAGAGTTTATGTGTACCACATGAATGCAGGTGTCCCAAAGCCAGAGGGCCTCAGATTCCCTGGAACAAGAGTTATAGACAGTTGTGAGCTGCCTAATGTAGGTGCTGGGAATTGAATATAGGTCTTCTAAAAGAACTGCAAGAGCTCTTTACCTCTTTTCTTTTCTTTTCTTTTCTTTTCTTTTCTTTCTTTGTTTTGTTTTGAAGACAGGGTTTCTCTGTGTAACAGTCCTAGCTGTCCTGGAACTCACTCTGTAGACAAGGCTGGTCTTGAACTACCTGCCTCTGCCTTCCGAGTGCTAAGATTGAAGTCATGCACCACCACTGCCCTGTGATTTATTTCCACTAATGTATGTGAGTGTTTTGCTTGCTAAGTTTGTGCATGCATGCCTGGTACTCACTGAGGTTGGAAGAAGGCATTGAATCCCTTGGGGCTGGAGTTATGTATGGTTGTGAGCTGGGAATCAGATCTTTAATATACTAATATACATTGTGACTCTACAAGATGGGATTCTACAGTGACTTCTCAAATGTTTCCAACAATAAAACTTCTCTATTTGAAAGAACTATTTTATATGATAAATGAGATAGTGGACACTGTCCTTGATATTCTTTTTAGTTATATTTGTAGGATTTCCTCCTCTATTTGCCTCCCAAATGCCCAATTCACCAACAGTCCATCTTTGGTCCACTCTTATCTCATGCTTCAATCACCAATTGCTCTCTACTTGTCTCATCCTATAAGTTCTCTATAAGTGACTGTATTCCTATCAGCATGGCTTTAACATGGTCTTAGAGTCAACAAAGACTCTGTAATTACCTGAACTCTTAGATCTTACTACTTAATCTATAAACTAGGAAGAGTAACAATTCATGAGAAATAAATGGCATGACATATATAATTTGCCTTAGTTTGCCTTAGTGCTTGACACATTTAAGTGAAAGGCCAATAAATGATCACCATAAATTTCTGACTCTAGTCTAGATGCCTTTGCTGATCAACACAGGTATTTATCTTCCCAAGGTAGATCTATGATATAAATCTCAAATTCAGAATGTTTGCATTGTACCATCTACTTTGACCCTAGTATTTTCTGTCTTAGTGAATGGCATACCCACACAGATCCCAAACCTGGAATAATGAAGCCATGTGCTATACTCTTTCTTACTAATCCTCCATCCTGTTCCCTTGTCCCCAATTCAGTACCTAGGTGTAACAGGCTCCCCTCCTATACATTTACAAATACCAATCTTTCTAATTAGCAATTTTGACCATATCACTCATCTTTTTAAAATTTTCAATGTTTTTTTTTTCTTGGTAATTCAATCTCCTAACAGACCACAAAAGGGTCTTCATGATCTGGCCTCTTTTAGTCACATTTCTCATGATGCCCCAACATTGAAATGTATTCCTCACTCCAACCAAACAGAAGCATGTATATTTCTAAGAGCAGCTGTGGTGTCTTATCTTTATACATTCTATTCTTCTGTCTGTAGTTCATTCAATCAATTTCACTCCCACCCACTTTATTGCTGGCTACTTCCAACTGGTCTTTTTCATGAGTTTGGCTGTATAGTATCTCATTTGTGAACTTTAATCTCTGTATTATGTATAAAATTCAGTCTATAAATTTAAATATCATTCTCAAACGTTTTAAACTATGAAATATAAGTAATTCATTAAATATGCTTAGGTAAAATTATCAACCCCAGAATTATTTCCATAATGACAGCCAAAAATAGTAATAACATTAACATTTCTTTACTAATATCTACTATATATTTATCATCATATTCTGCACTGAAGAGTTAAAAAACATGGACAAGAAAAGCTCCCAGCCTCAGTCTAGTGGAGAAAGCTGAGTCTTAAACAAAATCGCTAATATAATGCCACAAAGCTATTTATATGGCCAGGCATGGTGGCACACAATTTTAATCCCATCACTCAGGGGGCAGAGACAGGTGGATCTCTGTGACTTCAGGGTCAGGTTAATCTACATAGAGTTCTATGCCAGCCAGGGTGACACAGTGAGAACCCATCTTTTAAAAAAAAAGATATGTATCTATACAAAATTTCTATGAGAACACAGGGTAAGAAATGGATAATTATTTAAAATATATAACTAAAACAAACTCTAACTTATTTTGATATGTGGGGGAACATGTGCCTCTGCCTCACAAGTGCTGGGATTAAAGTCATGTGCCACCATGCCCAGCTAATACGTGAAAATCTTAAATAATAAAAATCAGTATTTAATATGATATAAGCACTATTCTTTGCTCATTTACAAACTACAATTAGAAACCCATACAGTTGCATAAAGCAGCCTTTGTCATGAGTATGTGTGGGGCGTTTACCCACCACCCCCACAGCTTCCCAGAGTTTTCTTGAGTGTGATCAGCAGGAAATATTAGATAGAAGGATTTATAGCGGAGAATCTTGTGGAGATAAACAGAGAGAAAATAAAGGATAGCCTCGAGAGGGCCTGGAACCTATTCCAACGGGCCCGGACTGTCTCTGGTCCAGGGTTTTTATAGAGATGCCAAGAGGTGGAGCAAAAGACCTCCTCCCCCAGCACAGCCAAGTGCAGGCCATCTCAGACACCTGCACTCAGGCCCGTGGTCCTGATCATCCTCTATTCGGACCTGCTGGGTAAAGCCACGAGGAACCCCAGAACGGGCTCCCACAAGTATGTCACAACCACTTTAAAAAAGCAACCCTAGAGCTAGAGAGATGGCTCGAATTGAAGGATACTGGCTGATCTTCCAAAGGAGCATGACTCAAATCCTAGCACCCACATGGTGGTTCACAACTATCTGTAACTCTGGTTCCAAGAGACCTGACACCCTCTTTAGGCCTCTGTGGCCACTATACACATGTGGTGCACAGACATATATGCAGGCAAAACACCCATATTTGTAAAATAATAAAATAAAGAAACCCCTTGGAGCTAGCAAGATAACTCAGAGGTTAAGAGTATTTGCAGCTCTTCCAGTGGAACAGAGATTGGTTCCCAATATCCATATTGGGCAGCTTACAAGGCATGTAACACCATCAACTGTCCTCTTCTGACCTGGGGCTCCTGCAAATACATGGCACCCCCCAACACTCACACACACACACACACACACACACACACACACACACACACACACACACACGAAAATAATTTTTTTTTTTTTTTTTTGGTTTTTCGAGACAGGGTTTCTCTGTGTAGCTTTGCACCTTTCCTGGGACTCACTTGGTAGCCCAGGCTGGCCTCGAACTCACAGAGATCCACCTGGCTCTGCCTCCCGAGTACTGGAAGACCTATAATTCTCTCTCAGATAAAACAGTTGAACTGTCAACATGCGCCAACTCTGACAAAACCTTAGTCTCTTTCTAATCTTTTCTCTAAGCTTTTGCATTAAAAGGTTCTCTAAACTTTAGGTTTATATGACTTAGTATTAAAACTTATATTCTGCTTTACTGTAAAAACAGCTTATATAACTTTCTTTTTTAAAAAAGACTGTTTATATGTATGTGTCTGCACGACACAGTTTATGTGTACCGTGTGTAGGAGCCCATGGAGACCAGAAGAGGGTCACAAGAAGAGTGCTGGCACTCCAGCTCAGGTGCTCTGCAAGAGCAGTCAGAGCCTTAACCACTGAGCCATCACTCCGCCCTGCTTACATAATATCCAATATAATTGCTCTTATAAGGAAATTATAAAAAAAATCTTGTCATTATAAAAATCTTGAAATTATAAAAGGCTTATAAAAGTCTCTAAAACTAGAAGAATAACTTTCCATGCATCTTTCTAACTAACTGTGCCTATTCTGTGTCATGATAGTATCTGCAGAGCTACAAAAAGGCCAGACTTGATTTCCTATTGTAACTAGTTCTATAATCATAGCAAGATTTATAAAAAATAAAATAAAATAAGGCTTAGTAGCTGAATTAACTGTAAATGGATAAATCATCCAGTCACAGAAGAATGAATATCAAGAGACAACAGGAAAAATAATCATAGGTAAGAAAGATTACTGAATATTTAAGGACTTAAAAGTATAACTTAATTATGACTCATATGTCATTAATGTCATGTCTTAAATTCCCATGGTCATGTGGAAGTGAGGTTTAATTCTTCTTATAATTAAGGCTCTCATAGAACCAAGTATCTCCCCTGCAACCCAAGTTTCCTAAGAAGTCCCACTTAGCACTTGCAATGCCCTGATTATGAACTTTAAGTGAGGAGTTCAAATATAAGAGTTAAATTTGATGGGAAAATATCAGTATCTGTAATTTCTGGTGCATATATTGAGCAGAGAAATACCTCCCCATTACTAACCTACTACGTCACTGTGAGTCACTTTAAAACAAGATTTTCCTCCCTTGTTTAAAGACAAGACAATCTTATTATACGAAGCAACAGATGATAAGGCACAAGTTTAGACATCTTTCCTTTCAGTCAAAAACACTTGACTTGAACAAAAGCATTTTTGCCTTTAAGGGTTTTACTGTCATTATTGCTGCTTATACTTTTAAGTTTTGGATTCCAAAAAATATTCAGAGGGTGCATCTCTGCCCTTTGCAACCTGCAAAATAAACATTTTCTCTAAGAAAAGGAGAACCCTACCTATATTCCTATAGGGCAATACTAGGGATACTTAAGCTCTAGTTATGCCTTTCTGTATATATGAACCATTTAGCTGAGCACCACAATCTGGCCCAAGTAATTGGAATCCCAAAGTATTTTAAGGAACAAAAGTAATCGGAGATTTTTTTATCAGTATGTACACAATACTTTCTGTCAGTGCTTAAGATCCTCTTAGACATCCGTGTCAATACTGAAACAGACCATTTATAGCTCAGTGTAGCATTTATTGGAAATGTTTAAATCCCTTGATGAATGACTCCCAGATGGACTGTCTTTAAAGCTTCCTGACATCTTGCAATCCACTTAGTAACACTTTGTCCTTCAGAAATCTTCATCATAAATTGAAAGGAAGTAAATACTTTGAATTTAAAAATGAACATGTTATTTTGAATGATATACTCTAAAATCCAAATAATATAAAATAAAATTAGCTTGTTATTTAGGTAGGAATTATGTTCATTTTAGCCTATACATCCAGAAACACTTACTAGTTTTCCTTCAAAAACAAGTAAATAATCCTAAAGCCTTAGCTCTAAAATGATATTATTTCCTTGGCTATATTCATCTGTTATCATGAATAAGAAAAAGAACCCACTGGCTTAGTTATGCATAGTGAGGAGCTAAGTTGAGCCCCAGACAACTTCAGTTTCCTCATTCTCAAATATCCTAAGCTACAGATATGGTAAAAACAACTTGAAAGACTTTAAAAGGTCAGTCTTGATGGCAAGCTAATCATCTCATCAATAATAATTCTGTGGTTAAGTGTGCATTTTATTTATGTTAATTTGGCTTTATGCACTGGACAGAAAAATATATGTAAAAATGTTATAATGTATATAAATTTATCTGGCATTGTATTCAGCAAATGTATGTGACAAGACAAAGTCAGCACCAAGTAGGAGCAACTGAGTCACATCAGACAGTTTCAGTTGCAGTTAACATGCTCAGAAACACAGATGTTCCTGTTTATTGGTAATTTATGACATTTTTTTCCCCAGAGATAAGAAAAGCCCTGGTTTCCTTTGATTTGATTCATATTTGCCTTATTTGCTCAGTTTTGGACTCTGATAAGGTGAGACTTCCCGGTTTCTCATTTGGTCTTCAGAAAGACTCCATCAGTCAGGGCACAACAATTAACTCCATTTTACAGAGGAAGAGACAGATTATGGAACGTAGTTAGCAGGAATAAGATTCTAGTTCCAGTTTTTCTGAATCCAGAACCTCTGTAATTAACTATTCTATATAACAATGCTATACACACATTTTCCAGGTGAAGAATGGTCTATAGCCTTTGAAAGATGAAGTATTTTTGCCCAATATCAACAAATCTCTACCAGGACTTGAACTCTGGCTTTTTAATTTAAAGTTCTTTGTCAATTAAAAACTGACTGCTAAAACCAACAAAGAATAATAGAATAGTGAATGCAAATAAAACTTTTTAAAATTGAAAATAGATTCTTCTCTCATACACCCCGACCAGTTTCCCCCTCTCTCCATTCCTCCCAGCTCCTCTACACCTCCTTTATCTCCCAGATACACTCCCTCTCCATTTCCCTTCAGAAAAGAACAGTCCTCCAAGGGACAACAACCAAACAGAACAAAACAAGATACATTAAGATAAGGCAAAATCCTCATATCAAGGCTGGACAAGGCAACTCAATAGGAGGAAAAGAGCCCCAAGAGCAGGTACAAGAATCAGAGACACACTTGCTCCCACTATTGGGAGTCCCACAAAAAACACTAAGCTAACAGCCAACAGTTTCCGTAAGCCCAAATGAGCCCTGATTAGTGCTGTAGATATCACTCTGTATAAATAAACACTGATTGGCCAGTAGCCAGACAGGAAGTATAGGCGGGACTAACAGAGAAGAGAATGGAGAGAACAGGAAGCCAGAGAGGGAGACACTGCCAGCTGCTGCCATGACAAGCAATATGTGAAGATGCCAGTAAACCACGAGCCATGTGGCAAGGTATAGATTTATAAAAATAAATTAATTTAAGATATAAAAACTAGATAGCTAGAAGCCTGAGCCATTAGGCCAAACAGTTTAAATAATATAAACATCTGTGTGTTTATTTTTTAAGTGGGCTAATGGACTGCCAGGGCTTGGCAGGACCCAGAGAGAAAACTCTCCAACTACAGATTAATTGATTCAGTGGGCCATGTTCTCCTGGGGTCTTTCACCTCTGCTGACTCCTAAAATCTTTCCTTCCTCTCTTCTGCAGTTTTTATAAAGTGTCCACAAACTGGTGACCTGTTAGATGACTCTGTACTACTGCTAGGCTCTTTATTTCTCAAGATACAGTTCTAAGACTGGGGAGATGGCTCAGTGGGTAAAGGTGTCTAATAACCCGAGTTCAACCCCTAGGACCCACAGGGTAGAAAGAACGAACTGACTTCCATTAGTTGTCCTTTGACCTCCACATGTGTGCTATGATATGTGCATGCATGGGTGTGTGTGAACACACACATACACACACTAAATAAAATGTAATGAAAAGATTGAAAACAAAGATAGTTTAAAACTGTACTCATTGTTATGGTAGGCCAGGGTTGGACAACACCTATTCCAAACATCCTTCTCTCTTGCTGCCATTCAACATTTAATATATAAAAAAAGCCATATGCCATATACCTACTTTTGTGGGTGATCTTACAACTAGCGGTGGTGATGTAATCTGTTTCCTGTCTATATTTCAAAAAGAAATCTTCCAGGCGAGGGGAGATGACTCTGTCCTGGCAAGCTAGAGTCATTGAGAATTAAGAGTATTGGGGATCTCAACTGATAAAATGCCTCCATAAGATTTGCCTGAAGGCATTTTCTTAATTACTGATTGATGAGTGAGGGCCCAGCTCACTGGGGGTGGTGTCACTCCTGGCAGGTGGCCCTATGTTCTATAACAAAACAGGCTGAGTAAATCATGGGGAGCAAGCTAATAAGCAGCACTCCTCCATGGCCTCTGAATAACCTCCTGCCTCCAGGTCCCTTCCCTGTTTCAGTTCCTGTTCTGATTTCCCTACTTCGGTCATGGTATTTTATTATAGCAATAAAAACCTTAGACAGCTTCTAGAAAACTTTTGCTTTCCCAAAGGTAGAGCCACTGCTAACACTATATTTTCTACCACTTCCTGCAAGAAACACAGATGTGCTGCTTAGTGCTATGTTAGCCATCTTTTACATGGAGAAAAACAGAAAGTAGACTCCAATACACTACTGATGGCAAAACAGAAAAATAAAAAGAACTTGGATCTTGCTGGTAGAGCACGTTCCTAGCATATGTGAGGTCCGGGGTTCAAGACTCAGTGTTGAGGGAAAAAAAGAAAGTGGATGTTTATGATACAGTTGAACTGCTAAGATAATAGTCCTCTCTAGATATAATTGGATTTATTACAAAATAAACCAAAAATATTCTTTTTGGTGGGGGGTTGAGACAAGTTTTCTCTATGTAGCCTTGGCTGTCCTGGAACTCACTCTGTAGACCAGGCTGGCCTCAAACTCACAGAGATCCACCTGCCTCTGCCTCCTGAGTGCTGGGATTAAAGGTGTGCGCCACCACTGGCCAGCTGAAAAATATTCTTATGGCTTAAACTTGGTCTTCTGTTTCTTGTGGCAACAATTTTCTAGATATTTCAGGAAACAGCAAGAGATTCCATTCATCTTCATTATCAGCATTTTTCTAAATATGAAACATTTCTAGAAACACTGGGCGTATATTAAGTCATAGCTGGCAGCCCTTCAACCCAGGGCATATAGTCCCCGATTTACCACAGTCCAGTCCCTACTTGGTCAGCTTCACTAATGTAGGTCATCTGCCTAAGCTCACAATCCTATTTAAATGCATGACCTCCTGTGTTATACTGAAATCTAAGCCTGGCCTAGAATCCAGGTGGTCATTTGAATGCCTAACAAATGTCCAATCAATTACTACCAAAGATACGGTACTGTTTTTACTAGAGCACAAAGTCTCCTAAAGCTACCCAAGAGATAGATAAGCTATTCTGACCTTCATTCTTGGAGTCAAAATCAGGAAACCATTTAATACTAAAATGAAGAGTTAGGCAATTTTCCACTGCTAAAATTCTATAAACCCCTATGAAGCAATATTTATAAAAATAACTCCAATATTCCAATAGTAATAAAAAGTCCAAGAAATTTTTAGATTTATTACACAGGCATGACAAGGGAGGGACTGGGATATAGCTCAGTGATGGAGCACTTGCCTCACATGTACAAGGTCCTGGGTTTGATCCCAGGCTCCATTAAAAAGTAGAAGGAAATATACACACAAAACTACAGCAACAGCCAGGCTTGGTGACATAGGCTGAGGCAGGAAATAAATTCAGGGTCTACTAAGACTAGGAACAAGTTCAAGGTCTGCCTGGGCAACTTGAGAAAAATACTGTCTCAAAATAAAAAGAGGCTGGAGAGACGTTGCAGTGGGCACAGTGCTTGCTGTGCAAGCCTGAGGATCCGAGTTTGGATCCCTGACTCCCAATAAAATCTGCTGTGGCTGGATAGACCTATAACCCTAGCACTGGAAAAAGAGTCAGGAAGACCCGAGGAGCTTGCTAGCCAGACAGTATAGCCAACTGGTAAGCTCCGGGATCAGTAAGAGACACTGTCTCAAAATATAAGGTAGAAAATGATAAAGGAGCAATACCAGCATTGGCCCTCTAGGCCACATGTGTGGTTTCATCCCCAGCAGCCCACCAAAAACTATCAAATGGGAGATGTCAGTATATCAACAAAATGAATGAATCCTACCAATCAAATATTCTAAATTACATATTCAACATAAGATAACTGACTTTAAATAGAGTAGACTATACTAGCAGTTTAGATGATCTAAAGATTAAATATACATAGTAGAAACATGATATCAATGTTTGCAAATGAATATACCTCAGTTGCAGAGATGGAGGATGAGAGTGAGAGTATGAATCAGAATGAAAAAAGAATACATAAACAAGTATAAGCCCTGTACTTGCTAGTACACAGTCTTCCTTTAAGTACTTCAAATCAACTGGAACAGACCCAAAAACTAATTTGGTAGCCAAATTTCTGCTTTCATCAGACATGCATTCTGAACAAGTTCATCACCAAAGGTTCAAATCATCCTTGTGTCCTTAAAGTTTTTCCAAAAGACATTGAATGCTTGTTTACTAAAATTACCTTAATTTTTAAATCCTACAGACTAAGATGCCACAAATGGTATTTAAACAGGAAGTATCCTAAGGATATTTTCTTTCTCCATAAAGCTCTTGATTTCGTTTTCAAGCTTATATATCAAGAATTTATTTAGTAAGAAAGTGTTGGAGTTCCGAGACATTTTCAGTTAAGCTATATCTAACTAGACTTCCCTTATGGTCAATGGCACTTTAAGTTTAGTTTAAAAACCATAGGAAAACCCCGGGTGGAAGTGGAGCACACTTTTGATCCCAGGACTAGAGCGGCAGAGGTAGGCAAATCTGAGTTCAAGGCCAGCCTGGTCTACAGTAAAAGTACCAGGAAAGCCAGGGCTACACAGAGAAACCTGTCTTGAGAATACAAACAGACAAACCAACAAAAACAAAACAAAACAAAACCCCCCAAAGAATTAGTGTAAAATGCTTACAGAGTTGAGAAAGTTACAGATTATATACAGGTCAAGACAATTAAAGAGGGAGAGAATGGCTGCTGCCTGTAATCCCAGCACTAGTGGGCTGGGCAATCACAGGGATTCAAGGGCAGCTTGTACTACAATGTAAGTTCTAGGACAATGTGGGCTACAGAGTGAGACCCTGTCTTTGAACACCCCAGAAGAAGTAGAACAAAAAGGGAAACTTTTTCATAATTTTTTTCAGTGCTCTTTTATGTGAAGAAACCTGTTTTTTTCTTAAAGGGCTCAATGTGTAAATATGTCGTTCAACTAAATCCTGAACCAAAGACCTCTTGTTATCTATATCTCCTATGAGTTCATTCAGTAGCTTTGGGAATGCATCTTCTAAGAGCTGCTTGTCATGGCTGAATTTAGACAGCACACCCTTCTCAACCTATTGTTTCCTTGCACAAAGATACAGATTTAAATCTGTGAATACATCCAGTGTCTTTGGATTCTCTAGACTAGAGAATATCTGGCTATTTTGGTTCTATTTTACCACATGATTTGTTGTCTCAATCATTAAAACACAATTATAGAGTCCATAATTTGATTATACAAACTAAGGTGACCACTTGCAGTGATCTTATCATATAGTGAAATGTCAATAAATTAATATGCTTTTAAACCTGGCCTGTTAAGTTGACAAACTCAGAGGGGTCGGGGATTTTTGAATATGACAGTTGCATGGATCATCAGTCCACATGGTGCTTCAGGTTGTCACACAATTATATGCAAAGGCTTTTACCATACAGATAAGCAACTAGATTCTCTAATTTCAAAGAACAAAACTTTCATTAAGTGAAAACTTTTAATGATACTAACAAACTACCTATTATACTAGTAAAGCTCCTTTCAAATACAAAAATTAAAAAAGTCAAAGAGAAACTAAACTCTCAAGCTATTTGACTTCTATTTTTATAAAGCAAATATCCTCTCCACCAAATTTGAGTTATAATTGAAAAAGCTTAATTAAATAATAACTCTAAATCACTATTATGACTAATCCTTACACATAAGTACATGCTTATTGATATCAGATATATTACTAAAACATTTTTATTTAAATCTCACAATATTTCTGCAAAAGAAGTGCTATCATTACCCCAAAGTAGACTGTCCAAGTCTAGTAGATTATAAAGGCAGATTCAGATTCAGCACAACAGTTTCCAGACCCCACCTCTAACCACTATACTAGATTACTGAAGTGTTTCTGAAGACCTAAAAAAAAAAAAAAGAAAGAAAGAAAAACACTTTCAGGCTGTTCCATTCTCATAAAGACTATTGGAATTGGCAGTCCAAAGGCTTATTCTAAACAAGGACCATCTTCTCAAACCCTAAAACATCAGCATTAAATGATTAAATTTAAAAGTTACAGTTTTATAGACAAATATAGAAGACAAATCAAGCCAGGCATAGTGGTTTGTATCAATAATCTCAGCACACAGGAAGCTGGAGCAGGAGAATCACCATGGGTTCAAGACCAGCCTGTACTACATAGTAAGTTCCAGGACAACCTGGGCTACAAGGTGAGACTTGTCTTCAAAACCCAAAATAAACAAGATTAATTAAATTTTGTATTATTTGCATTTTGTATTTTTTAACCCTAATTGCTGCCTGAGAAAATAAAATATTTTTTTGAAGATTTTCTTTTTTTTTACTTATTTTTTTTAACATTTATTATTTTGAGTGTATGAGTGTTTTGTCTGAATGTATTTCTGTGTACCACAAGCATGCAGCATCCCTGAGAAACAGAATAGGGCATAGGATTCCCTGGGACTGGAGTTACAGACAGTTGTGAACCACCTTGTAGGTGCTGGGAATTGAACCCAGGTCCTCTGGAAGAGCAGCCAGTTCTCTTAACCACTGAGCCATCTCTCCAGCCCCAGAAAATAATATCTTAATTGAAGAAAAAACACTCCAAAATTCTGGGGTTTTTTTGTTTTTGTTTTTAATTAGGGGTGTGTTGGGTGGGAAGCGGTTTAAGAAGGATCCTCTGGTACTGGAGTTACAGGTGGTTGTGAGCAGGCCAGCATGAGTGCTGAGAACCAAACTCAGGTCCTCTGGAATAGCATTATCTGCTCTTAACCACTGAGCCACCCCTCCAGCCACTTTGATGTTTCTTCAAGTGTCTGAAGCAACAACAGAATTATTGTTTCAGGTTGCATGGAGATACCTTCTTTTAACTTCAATAAACATAATGTCATATATTATCCTATATATCTACAGCATTAAAAAATATACTTCTGGGTTTTCTCATTTTCTCTAAGTGGGAGAAAGAACAGAAACAAGAGGAAGAAGAAGTGAGGGGAAGGATAATAAATACTCACACACGTTTTCCAAAAATAGAAGCTTTGGTATCTGTGGCTACTGTGTCTTAGATGTTAATATATTTTGATGATCACCTGGTAGAAAAAAAACTGGCTTCTAATTGTGAAAGCAGCTGGAAGAGAGTAAAACCTAAAAGTATACACACATATTTGTGTACACATGTGTGCATATACATGTACATCTTTCAATTTGCTAACTGTAGGCATTTTGTTCCGCATTCCCCAAAGTCTTCTTCCTATATACACACCTAGTTTGTGCCTCTCCTTGTACTTAGCAACACTAGGTTTTGATACACATGTCTCTACTGGACTTGTAAATTCCAACGATCTGTTATATCATCCCACAATCTATGAAGTCTCTTAAGAAATCTCTGCTAGGCTGGGTGTGGCAGCACATGCCTTTAATCCCAGTGCCTGAGGGGTAGAGGCAGGTGGATCTCTATGAATTTCAGGCCAGCCTGGTCTCCATAGTCAGTTCTAGGACAGCCAGAGCTACACAGTGAGATCCTGTCTCAAAAAAAAAAGGAGGGAAAGAGGGAAGGAGAAAAGAGGGAAGCAAGGGAGGAGGAAGGAAGGGAAGGAAAAGAAAAAGTCTCAAGTTCCAAGGCATCAGCAGAAAAATGACACAAACGGCAACAATTCAAATTATAGCAGGGCAAAGGTAAAAACTAAATGATTAAAACTGTTAGAAATTGGGCTGGAGAGGTGGCTCAGTGGTTGAGCACTTACTGTTCTTCCAGAGGACCCAGGTTCAGTTCCTAGCACCCACAGAGCAGCTCACAACCATCTGTAACTCCAGTCCCAGGGAATCACCCTCTTCTGGCCTCCACAGGCACCAGGCACACACATGATACTCAAATAAACAGGCAAAACACTCATACAGATCAAATAAAAATTTTAATGGGAAAAAAAGAAAATAAATAAAAGTGGAAGAAATCAAATTCTGACATTGAGAAGGAACCCTGGCCTAACAGCTGTTCTCTGTGGCAACCAAAGTCTAACTCCCACTCTGACATGTTAGCTGGACTGAATCATTGTTTTCCTGAGAATCGGGCTTTTCTGTAAAATGGGAACAACAGTAATGTAATGCTCCATGAAATAACTGTTGTGATGTCTGTTTAAACCCAGTGTCTACTGCAAAGCAAACACCTAGAATATGGCTGTTATTACTAAGAGGTTTTACTTCTCTTCCAATTCTAATGCTAGAGACTGAACTTTGTGTATTCTAGTCAGGTCCCTACCACTGAGCTACATTCATAGACCAATAATTATATTTCAAGATTTCTTGTTCATAATCATAAAATTCTAACAATCACTTTAAGAAGGGCATGCATGGTGCCGTGTACTAGTAATTCCAGTATTCAGGAAATTAGCGAAAGAGGATCAGAAAATCAAGGCCAGTCTCAGCTATACAGCAAGTTCAAGGCTAGAGCTAGCTAAATAAATAAATAAAAACAAAGGCATTTTAAGGGGATGCCAGGAACACACGCACACGCATGCACACACACACACACACACACACACACACACACACACACGCATGCACACACACACACACACACACACACACACACATTGTATTGTATTCAAGGTAAAAAGCAAGGCTACAAATGCTAAAACAAACAAGAAGTTATCTTTACTTCTCCACCTTCATTTTCTACAGATTACACGGCACTGGGTACTGTCTGCTTACAGTTCTCAGCACATGTCATTTCTAGTCTGCTGGCTTAAGTTCACACTTTCTTCCCTCCTGCTACTCATTCCTAACCCTTTGTTTTTGACTAGTTCCCATTCTTTTTTAAATATAATGTTCTCATTTAAGGCTCAACTAAGAAGTACCTGCTACTGGCCTCTTTCTGTCTTCAAGGGTTCTATATTTACTATTATAACATCGTAATTTAATATTTATTTAACACAACTCTCCCTACTCATACTCTATTTCCTGAGTCCAGGGACTAGCTAACTGCTGGGTCACCAGGTAGCAGCATAAATGAGTAAACAGACACCCTCTGACTCAAGTCAATGAAGGATAAAAAAGGTGCTATTTTTTGTTTGTTTTTTAGAACTTGAATCAAACTATGGTCTATAAATATAGGCTAAGACATAGTGCTTCTTCTTCCTATTTGATTGTACGTATATCCTGTCCCACTCAAAATGAACGAAATGTTTCTCCCTAACTTTCAAAGAGTTGAAGGAGCCAAGAGCATTCCAGTAGCTTCCCTTGACACACAGGAAAGTGAGGGGCCCTGTGATTTGCACCTGTGCTTCCAGGGCTGTTGGTAGAAGTGTCTGAAGATGGTTCAGTACTGAGAATCAGAAAAAGAGACAGGGTGGGATTACCTGAATACAAAAACAGTTATTAAGTATTTGATGAATAACAAGAGTCTTAAAGTCTCTCTCATATATGCCCAGGTTCTGGCGTATTTCAGGTTGAGTAAAAGGTTTTATCAGCAATCATCTTTTCTTCTATTGTAAACTGTGTGCCTATTACATCTAGATTGTTTGAGCTGATAAAAATAAATAAATATGGGCCAGGGAGATGGCTCAGCTGGTAAAGGCCCTCAGTGCCAAGCTTGCTACCTACATTTGATCCTTGAAACCTACACACCCAGGGCAACACCCCCTCTCCATAAATGAGTAAATAAATAAATGCAAAAAGGACACAACACTGAAAAGTCTACAAGTTGGGTACTGTTATAGTCAGCAGCCAGCCAGCACTTAGTGAAAGTGCAGTGGAGTCCTAAGTTTCTGGACCAGGAGTGGTATCTACTCATGCTACACAAGAAGCAATGATGCACAGTACAATGTTCAGACTGCACATAATCTAGACGCTGCATCTTCTCACTTAAAAAAGATAGAAAAAGCTGGGACACTTGAGAGTACTCCTGAGTATCAAAGACAGGTTTTCTCTTCCTCTGGATTTCTCAGGCACTTGAGTCAATCTGGTATGTGTTCACACGTGTGTGTGCATGTATGGGAGTACATATGGAGGCCAGAAGTCAATGTTGAGTGTCTTTCTCAATCACTCTTCACATTATTTTTTTAGATAAGGTCTCACTGAACCACTAAATCTGGAGCTCAAGGATTCAGCTAGAATGGCTGGTCAGCAAGTCCCTGGGACCAGCCTATTTCAGCCTCCTCAGCACTGGCACTATGGAAACACACCACTGTGTCAAATCCCTCAGTCCCTAACGTGAGCCTTTCCTCCTCTCCCCTCCCTACAGGAGGGGTGTGAAAATTAAACAGCAACACGGGTAAGATACTTACCACAGAAGGTAGTTCAGTTAGAGTGCTTGCCCAGTAGGTGCAAAGATACTGGGTATAATAAGTGTTCAACAAACAATAGTTATTTTTTAATAAACAAAATGGACAATAAGGAGGTTACTTAGGGCTGATGAAGGTACAGTGAAATATTTTTATACAGTGGTTGTAAACAAAGACTTAACCTTTCTGGGAAACAATTTGAACAAGTATCTTAATTGAAAGTAGTCATATCCAATGGGCTCCTGGCTGGAACATCTTTCTAGTCTTAAAAAATAATAGAATTCAAAATGGAAAAAATGCTAAGTGTAACTATAGTCATTGATCCATTCACTGATCTCTGTGTTAAATGTGTTGAGCCCTGATGATGTAAAAATAAGCCTATGGACTCAGGCCCAAGCTTAAAAGTTAGGTGATAAACAACCAAATAATAAAGTACAGTAAACTGATAAGAGCCACCATGATTATGTGCAGGGTGCTGGGGTGCACATAGAAGGAACACCTACCATTGTCTGGGGGTGGAGTCAGGGAAGCTTCCCAGAAGTGACATGTAAGCTGAGACCTGAAGGATGAGTAGGAATTAGTTAGGTAAAGAGTGAAGGAGAAGTGTTCCAGGTAAAGCATGTGCCAAAGCCTAAAGACCAAAGGGAGCACAGCCCGTGAGCTTAACTGTGAGCAGTGCAGGGAGTGGGGAGACGAGACTAAGAGGCCAGCAGGAAGGACTCATTCAGGATCTCATTCAGGATTGGAGACTTTATTCTAAGAGCAATAAAAACTGAGTTAAAAAGCAAATACTTCATAATAAATAGAACTAATCATTAATAGCCCTAATATAGCAGGAGGGTACACAAACTTAAAAGAATGAAAAAATTGTTCAAAAAACAGGAAATACAGGATTGAAGTGAGGGTTGTACAATTCTGAAACTTTACTAAAAAATCACTGAATTGTAAAGTTATTTAAGCAGACATATTTCAGGATCTGTAAATTATACTTTATATTTTATTTATTTATTTGGATTGGGGGGGAGTGGGAGACAGACAGGGTCTCATGTAGCCTAGCCTAACCTAAAACTGGGATTACAAGCTTACGCCACCATGCCTGATATTATATGGTACTACAAACCAAATCCAGGGCCTCGTGCAGACTAGGCAAGCCCTCTACCAACTGAGCTATAACCTCAGCCCTAAATATGTCTTTGTTCAAAGTGAATATAAATGGCTACTAAACAACTGGAAAATGTTTAACCTACCTAATAATACAATACAAAACCAATACAACTACTAGAGTAGATGCCAATCCTTTCCCTCAAATCAGTAATTATTAAAACTCAAATGAGATTATTCAGCGCTAATAAGGTCAGTAGAAATGAGCATTCTTAAATGATGCTGGTTGAAATAAATGTTAATTGGAATAACCTTTTCACAAAGCATAAATATGTAATAGTGGTCTGAAGAGTATTTATACCCTGTGTTCCAATAATTGCATGTCTTGAATTCTTAATAAATGTTCCAAATGCATTCAAATATCTATGCACAATAATGTTCACTATAATGTAATTCACTGTAGATAAAAAGGATGGGGAAAGCTAGATGCCCACCAACAATAGTCAGAATGAGTCACAATGTAACTTCTCAGTGTAGCCATTCTTGACAGGACAATAATCTGTGATATAAACCAAACTTTAAAAATATTAAAGACAAGATTATATACACAGCAGCCTTTAAGCTTATAAAATATAATGATGGAAATGCCAGCACTGAGAAAACTAAATCAAAAAGGTCACAAATTTGAGGTCAGCTAAGGCAACACAGTGCTCACAAGAGTGAGAGCGAGAAAGACAGAGAGAGAGACGAGAGAGAGAGAGAGAGAGAGAGAGAGAGAGAGAGAGAGAGAGAGAGAGAGAGAGAGATCATACAATGATGACATATGCTTCTTATTTTCTTCTCCACACTTTTTGGATTTCCATATTTTATAATGTCATGTGCTATTTATTGAGTGTGTGCAAGTTTGTAAGGCTGTCTTCAAAACCTTCAACAGTATCACTTTAAGTATTTATACTTTGCAGAAATCAATTTTGTATTTGTCTTGGTTTTGTTTCCTCTGTTGAGGAAGGAAAGTGTGGCCACATCTGAATAATATCTCTTTTATCTAATATTATTAAGATATAAAATATGGGGATCAACAAGATAGCTCAGCCAGTGAAGATGCTTGCTGCCAAGTGTGGTGGTTTAAGTTCAGTTCTCCTAATCCACATGCTGGAAGGAGAGAACTGACTCTTTCCAAGTTGTCCTCTGACTTCCATGTGTATGCTGTGGCACATGAGTGTACATGCCTACACACAACAAATAAGTTAACGTTTAAATATTTTCAAAGAAATAAAATTGGAGTCCCCATTGGGCCAAAAGTAAAAGGTAACAGGGCTCACGAGTTCAGGCAACAGAAGATGAGGTGCTGAAATCCATCTTCACCCTGCCACTCCACTCATGTTGGTGAAATGAGCATTGCATGTGTCTTGAAGGGAAAATGCTGTCAGCCCCCACCTGAAACATTACCTTTAAGAACCAGTTAATCCCAACCCGTCTATTGTTTTGACATCTGGAACAGGGTCACAAGTGCAGCCACAGCCAACTGTGAATCAGGCTTTTGCAGCTGGAACACTCCAGCCCTGTCCCAGGATTATAGGCGCTGCAGGCTATTCCCAGAAGGACACAATAGTTCACTGCTGCTTTCAGAATGCATGGTGAGCAGCTTCAGGAAGAAGAAGTGATATGAGTAACTACAGTACTAGCAAACACTGACAGCCTACAGGGATAATACTCGTGAAGAACACCAGGCTAAAAAATTGCAGCTCTGAAACTTTTCTAATCACTCACTGCTTTCAGTGACCATCTCAAAATCCTTTAATTGCTTACTTAGTTTGATGTAAATAAGAGTCACTTGCTTTTTTAAAGAATGGCATTGTAAGGTTGTAATAGAGACATTTACCATTCTGGTGTTATATAGTAAATTCATTTAAAAAAAACTTAAAAAAAGTAAATACAGTTGTGAATGAAATATGAATTCCCCAATCATTTTCTTTTCCCTTGATGATTGTCTTACAACATTTATCATGCTATCTTTAAACACATAATACTTCTCCCTTGGCTTGTTGAGTAGCAGGGATTACAAACATACACTACAATGCAATACTAAAGTATGCACATTAAAACTGCAAGCTTCCATTTCTACTTTGCTGTTGATGATCTTCTAAGAGAAAGGAAATTAAATATCTAATTTATGAGAAATCTGTGTAAATTAAGAACTAATAGGCTTTAAATAAGAGCATCACTTAAAACTAATTTGTATAGACTTACATGATTCTGTTCTAGTCTGCCAATGTGGCAGTGTAAATGAACCCCCCAAAAGAGTGTGTACTCTTTATTATATCTCAAGTCTTGATCCTTTACTCAATTAGCAATTATTATCCCAGACAAGCTTCATGTCCTGTTTCTCTTAACAAAACATGAAAAGAGACGTGGACCAGGAACCAAGGAACTTAAGCTAATTTAGCTTCTTACACCAGTTTTGTAACCTTTAGTATATTTTAACAATAATATCTGCCTATTATGGGGCTGTTCTAGAATTAAATTAGATCACAAAACCAGAAACACTATATTTCTGTGATCTGGTATTAATATAAATATCAACTCAAAAACATATCCCACCAGTTTAGAGGTTGTGGGGACTGGAAGATGTTCCATGGTACCAAGTTTTGTTTACAAGGACTATTGTAAGGCACAGTGACCACAGTTAATAATGCATTGCAAATTGCTAAGTGACTTTAAAACATATATGATAAATAAAATATATGAGGTAAGTAACATATTAATTAGCTTCACTTAATCATTCTTTAATATACACATCAAGATACCATGCTATATATCACAAATATATACGTAATGTGTGTCAATAAACAAAATTTTTTCCTGGTAAGGATGAAAACAAAGGAGAATTCTCATACACTGTTGGTAGGAATATAAATTAGTATAGCCATTACAGGAAGCAGTATGGTGAGTTAGAAACAAAACACAGAACTGTCAGATGACCCAGCAAAGGAAATGAAATCAGTATGAAAAAAACATCTGCACTGGCATGTTTATTATAGTACTATTCACAACTGCCAACATACAGAATCAACCCAGGTTTCATCAAAAGACAAGAAGGTAAAGAAAATACTGTACATATGCAATGAAATAGTATTTACCTACAAAAAAGGATAAAATTCTGTTATTTGCAACAACATGGATAGAATTAGAGAACATTGTGTTGTGAAATAATTCAGACACAGAAAGAGCAATACTACATGTTCTGCAGTTCATGTGGAAGCTAAAAAGTTGATCTCATAGAAATTGTGAGAATAGTGATTACCAAAGTCTGGGAAAGTGTAGGAGAGGGGAAAGAGGGACATTGGTTAAGAAGTACAGGTGTGCAGTTGAACAGGAGAAATCCCTTTTAATATGCTACAGCACAGTATGAGAAATAGGATTGATAACAAGTAATCATATATTTCAAAAAAGCTGGTAAAGACAATTTGGAATATTCCCAACACTAAAAAATGATAAATGTCCAAGGTGATAGATACAACCATCTGATCATTTATACAATGTATGCATATATCAAATTACCAAACTATCCCACATAAAAATGTCCAACTACCATGTATCAAATGGAAATAAATGGCAGTTTTTAAAAATTAAAATAAATTACAAAAAAATAATATCAGAAAGAACAGAGAGCAGATTTTGTTGTTGCTGTTGGTGCTGCTGATGCTGCTGAGGTTGGAACCCAGAGCTGAGTCAAAGGCACACTCCTGGCCCAAGAATTCTTAAATTGCCCCTATTAATTAAGAAACATGGGTTGGGGATTTAGCTCAGTGGTTGCCTAGCAAGCGCAAGGCCCTGGGTTTGGTCTTCAGCTCTGAAAAAAAAAAAATCTGGCTGGGCGGTGGTGGTGCTCAACTTTAATTCCAGGACTTGGGAGGTAGAGGCAGGCAGATCTCTGTGAATTCAAAGCCAGCCAGGTCGACAGAGCTAGTTCCAGGGCAGCCAGGGCTGTTACACAGCGAAACTCTGTCTCAAAAAACAACAACAACAGCAAAAAACATTTATTTTCTTTATTTTTAAGATTTTAAATTTATTTTTATGTGTATGGGTGCTGTGCCTGCATGAAGGTCTATGCTTATGCCTCACATGAGTGTGTGATGCCCCTAGAGGCCAGAAGAGGGAGTCAGATGCCCTGAAGCTGGAGTTATAGACAATTGGAAACCACCATGTGGTTGCTGAGAATCAAACCTGGGGTCTCTGTAAAAAGTAGCCTGTGCTCATAATGGCTGAGCCATCTCTCCAGCCCCAGGAAACATTTATTTTCTAGGATGAACAATATATTCCCAAAGTTGGTATCTCTGATTTCTCTATCCCTATAGACACTCAGTGTTTCTCACAATCCCTGACATCTGTCTCTTCCATTAACACTTCAAAATCCCAGTTCAGACCTCAACAATAGCCTTAACTGGCTCTACTCATGGTCACTCTTTCCTTTCCTAAAATTTCTCTGGCCCAAAGGCCCTAGATTGACTTTCTTAAAACACTACCGTGATCACATTTGCTCAAAACTTGTGAGAACTTTCCATTACCTTTTTCATTAGTCCCAAATCCCAGGCTCAGCAGTGCCTGTCCAGCCCTAGCTACCTCTCACTTTTCTCTCTCACTGTCCAAATAAACCCTCACAGTGACCTACTTAAACTTTTCACTTAATGCCTTGTACTTTTCTGACTTTCAGTGTTAGAGCACACAGCTTTTCTCCACCTAGGATACCTTGCTCTTATCCCCAATCCTAGCCTATAGAAATTCAAATTATATTTCAAAAGCTGCTTTGAGAGACACCAGCTGTGATATACTTCTTCATTGCCATCACTTCAACATTACCTTCAAAGGTAAGCACAGCCGGATTTGAATTACAACTCCAGTCACTGGCCTAGTGATACAGGACACAATCCTTAAATATCCCTTGCCTCAGTTTCTTCATCTATAGCAGGGATAAAAGCAACTTCCCTTTGACACACTGTAAGGAATAAATGAATTAACTCTTGTATGTAAAGTATTTAGCATGATGAGAACTCAAGAGAAATTGTTGGTTTTCTAATTACTACTTGCTACTAGTGAACTTACATCAGTCTGAACTCAGACAATACCATTGCAAGCTGGTTCATGAATATACAGTATTATTGCCCTCACTATCTCTATTCTCCCACTCCCTATTTGTCTTCTACTAGCCCATTACCCAAATTATATCATCTGATAGACAGGTGAATGTCTTCTATGACTTACTATCTATAATAATCACTCATACATATAGAAGTGATTCTATTAGGTTGCTTTTCTTGCTTCTGTGACCAAACACCTAAAAAGAAGAAACTTAAGGAAGAAGCATTTATTTTGGGTCACAGTTTAAAAGTACAGTCCATGGTAGAGAATGGAAGGCATGGTAGCAGGAATTTGCTAACATGCTGGCAGAGGAGAAAACAGAGAAAGGGGAATGCTAGAGCTCTGCTGAACTTCTTATTCAGTCCAGTATCAACCCCATAGGATGGTGCCGCTCACATTTAGGATGGGTCTTCCGCCCTCTGTAAACCTCTCTAAACCTCTCTGGACACACTTTCACAATAAAGTTAAAGACTAATAACTCTAGTGATCAAGTTTGTTTTATGCTTAATGAAAAAAAAATACTGAAGATCTGACAGTATTAAAATGTCCAACATACACAGTGAAAGGTATTACAGAATGCTTTAAAGTAATTAAAAGATTAAACCTCTAGTCTCACAAAATGAAATCCTTTTTTATTTATAGTTCTAACTTCCTTTTGCAGTCTTCCTTACTTTTAAAGCCAGCCAACCTACCAACCAACCAACCAACCAACCAACCAACCAACCAACCCATTCATTCAGCAAGAGAAAACAGCAAAATATATGCAGGTCAGACAGCAGCCAAGTACTGGAATACAAGGACCACAAGACAACTGAGCTGAGCACAGCTTTGGGTGAAGTCAAATAGGAAGACAATTTAAAGGGAAAGATAACTGGCTTGTCAGTCAAGCTAACAATGCTGATTGTTACTCACACACAGGGCCAAGTATAAACAACTGAAATCACCAGACCAGAGGATACAGAAATATCTGTTCATTTAGCTTAACTACTGAGTTTACCACTCAGTATTTACTACAATAAATACTACAGTATTTACATGACCAATTTTAATTGCCTATGCCAAAAATTACTATTAACATTCTTCAAGATTCTAAAGTATCCCAAGTTTTGACCAATGAAGCCATGTCAAATAGATATGGCTTTAATGTATATCAATCGTTTACTTCAAGACAATTATTATGACAATGGCTTAATAAATGTTATAACATAAAATTTTTTCAACAATGCCCAGGGAAAATAATATTACAATACTGGGTTCTACTTCATATGTCTGTATCTACTTACATGACTTAATATCTATAACAATCACTCTTGATTGCTTCCATAGCCAAAACTAGGCCTGGTAACCACGAAAATCAGAGGAGTTACTAGTGGTGTGAATTAAGATGATCTAAAGATATGTTATGAATTTTGAAATATCTACCATAAAGCAAAAAAAATCTACTCATGAAAATATTACATTTCTACACCTCTGATATTTGTCTCTAGCAGATCCTAAAATGTTCTATCAGCTCTGAAGTACAATCACAGAATCGTAAAGCTTTGGAAACTCTTTCTCATCCTTTACTGAAGGAATTCCTTATATCAGCTGTTTGACAAAAGTACTCCCCAACCCAGCTTCTGCCTGATACGTCTAGCAATGTGTGCTAACTGTTTTGCAGAACAGTGTACTTTATTTCTACAAACTTCCTCCCTAAACCAATGAAAATTTGCCTCTCTAAACTTCTATCCAAAGATCTCAGTTTTGTATCCTGGAACAACACAAGGTAAATTAACCTCTGAAGTAGACTAATTTCTTGAAGTAGGTAAAGTTATCAATTTAGTCACACCAAAATACACAATACTCACAAAGGAAGAAACCACCACTATATGCAAGAAAAATTTGAAATTCAGGAAACCATACTGAAATCACAAGGCAACATGCTTTCAAGATACCAAACCTCACACCTCAGTTAACAAATACTAACCGCCCAACTTTCTTTTATACAGTGGAAGGCCATAGCGTTCATTGAATACCTCTTTGCACCTTGACACTACTAAATCCAATGTTAAAAATTACAACTCTATAAGAAACAGCTTCTCCAATTGTTCATATTTTCATCTAGGCGTCTGTTTGTTTTTTTTTTTTAAAGACCCTTTTTACCACGCTGGTGCAATACACATGTTAGCAGGTACTCTCAAAAATGAATCCTAAGGATAGGACTGTAAAGGAGTTGGGGTGGGGATGGAGGCAAAGAGAAGCCCGGCAGGAAAAAAAAAAAAAAAGCTGGTTGCCGGGCATTTTTCTTCTGGAAACAGCCTTTAGTGACACAAGCATTTGAAGTAATGAACCATCCAAGCACAACCCAAGAGCAAGAACCATCATGAGCAATGAGCGTAAGGCATTAAGTGTCTGTAAGATGGAAATGAATTGGCACTGGTCATCGAGCAGCACCGGATGCTTTGGGACCTGACTGAAAAAGGTAAAAGTCCAAGAAGCAGAGTAGACCACTGCCATCTTTAGAGTAGACCACTGCCATCTTTTAAGGGAGGGAAGAAACCAGGGAGTGACTACCATTGAGCAGCCCAATGAAGCCTGAACTGTACGGAGCACGAGAGAGGAGAGAGAGAGACGCCAGAGCCTGGTGGAAGGCACACACACGGTGAGACGGAAGAAGGATGCGCAGTGCACTGACCTGGTCCCTAAATGGTGCGACATGGGTGTGGGTCGGGGGTAGTGTGGGAGCCCACCGTTCCCCTCCCTGCAACCGAGCAACAGAGGGTAAAAGAAGGGGGAGGGTGAAAAGCAAGAATGACTCATAGCCGAAAGGAAGTGCTCAAGCCATGGGAAGCATGCTACGGGAGATTTCCGAGCCAGCGCCGTCAGGGGCTGGGCGCCCCGGGTGATGGGGACCCCCAGCCCAACATCTGGCCGTCGCTGCCGCTCGCCGGCGGGATGAGGGTGTGTGTTGGGGAGGGGGGGGGGGGTTCGCGGCAGCCGGAGTGCCAAGGCCTGGGAAGAGGCGCGGCGCGTGCGCAGTGGCGTTCGGCGGGACCCGCTGAGGCAAAGCGGAGCCGCAGTGACAGAAGCGAGGAGCTGCCGCCCGGAGGGACTCACCGAGGCGCAGGGGCTGGAGGTGGTGCTGGGGGTAGGCGACCGCTGGACCGTGACCAAAGCCATCTAGGCGCTGCTAGGTTGTTCCGGGCAGGGCATTCTCGTCCTGAGTGTAGGGGGCGGGAGGGTGACGGAGCCGGGATGGGGGGCAGAAAGGGTGAGGGGTAGGGGACGAGGGGGGGACGGGGAGGAAGATGAAGCCGCCGCGGGAACGGGCTCGGGCTCCGCACCCACCACCGGACTCTCGCCGCCGACTGACGCGCCGAACGGGCGGCGGGCGGGCGGGCGGGCGGGCGGTTCGGCAGCTGCGGGGCACAATGAGCGCTCCCAGTGCGCAGGCGCCACCTGTCAGCAACCGCCTCTCCCCTCGGCGCGCGCCGCCGCGGCGGCGTAACCCTTGAGTTGCCGGAAGCGAGCCGGCGGCGCGCGCGCGCCGCGCCTCGGGCCGCCGCCCCCTCCCGGCCCGGCCCTCGGGGCCCGGGGGCCGCGCGGTGTCTTCCCGCTGCGCCGCCGCCGAGGTGGCGTGAGGCGGGGGTGGGAAAGGGACCCGGGAAGCCCTCCGCCTAAGGGGTCCCCGAGCCGGGGAGCCGCTAGTCCTCACTCCCGAGAGACAACCATTTTTTTTTTTTTTTTCTGAGGTGGGGCGCGCAGCCTAAGCAACCGTAGAGAAAAACGGAGGTGAAAAATTCCCGAGGCCGACACGTTTTCTGGTGGCCCAGAGCTCCGCGGGTGTCAGACGCTTTCTCTGAGCTAGACCTCGGAGACCAGCCCACCCGCTTGGACCTGGCCCTCCAGAGGGCTCTTGGTGAGCTTTTCCCACCCTCCTCATCATAAAGGGCCTCGCGGTTCAATGACGAGACTTTGCCTAAGAAAGATTTCCCCGGGGGAAACGCTGGAAACTTCGTGGTACCCTCATGCTTCCTCTACTACCTGCCTAAAGCCAGTCACTGTACCAGAGAAGAGGTGCTGAGCGGACCTGGGGGCACAGAGAGCTGGACCCTGAGTTGGAAAGCTCCAAGCTGCGCTATACCTCCCATTTGCTCCCTGCTGTGAAGATCTCCACTAACAAGGATTTGCTCCTTTGAGCTTTCTTCCTTCCCCCTAAATTCCATTTTTTCAGAGATGTGAAAATGTAGATTTAAAATATTTTAAAGGAATACACTTCTAAATGATAAGCTGTTGGTATCAAGAATGTAATGGAAGAATCAAGATTGAAAAGAAAGGAAAAAAAAAGCCACACAGTGCAAACCGTTGATATTGACACAGAGACCGTTGAGTGGATGAGCTGGTAAATGCCACCGTCCATCTCAAAGCTGTAGAAAACACACACTTAGGACTCGGCAGCTTCTAAAGCCCACCTCTTTCTGTTTGTCACTCAAACACTCTTGGATCTCATTGCTCCTTTTAAACTGACGGGGCTGTCGTGAGCTCTTTCTGGTTACTGTGTGGTTAAGTGACACAAGAGCCCTCTTTGCTGGGTCTTTGTTCTCTCCCTGGGGCCCTGTGGTTGAAATAATTAGCAGGGAGGTTCCATCAAGAATCACCGAGGGTCCCTGTACTGTACAGTCCTCTGTCGAGTGTACTGCAGAGAAACCAGCTGTTAGGCTTTTGCCCCCTGGTGGTGATCAAGAGTGCCTAAGAGACAAACATGAAAGATCTATGGTTCACAAACAATGTTTTCCCCAGAGCTCCCCAGCAAACAGGAAAGAAAAGGCAAGGTTCAGAAATAAGAACTTTGAACCAATACTTTAGAGACCAAACATAAAACTATGTAAAGAACCAAGAACTCTACATAGCTGAAAGATGAATGACCTCCAATGAATGTGTTTATAATCCAAAGGAGTATCAATAATTCTCAGTGGTTCATTCCCTTACTTACACGTGGTTGAAAACTTGGACTATCTTCTTCTACGTAGTAAGATACTCTAAAGAAATTCATCTTCAAGAGGAGAGGTTTGATTCCATTAACCTTACAGTGAGAAAGCACACTGCTGTGAGTCAGACCTTGCTTCTAGTTCCAGCTGTGTAAAACCTTATGCAAATGATGTGAACATTTTGAGCTGTAGTTCCTTATTCTCTGTGATGAAACTCAAGCTCACAGGGACTTTCATAATCAAATGAGATAATGTATGTAAATTAAAAGGTCCTACATGCAATTAAGATAAGTCTCTATTCTCTGTAGTGTGTTGTGTTCTGAGTTCAGAGAGGCCTTGTTGAGTGTATCCTATATGCAGGAAATACCTTCAAGCAAAAGAAAAATATTAAAAGATATGATTCATGCTTTATCTAAACTGTAGGTTAGTGGTCAAGATACATATCTGTGGGTAAGTGTAGAACATTTTTGTTTGGCATATCTAAGGTGATGAAATTGAGTTATATAATATTCAAATTTGCACTGTTTATATCAGGAAGTTGATTTATTAACATATAAAGGAAATATATCTTCGTGTCATATTAGAAACTGAGATCTGAAAAATTATTGCTGCATGTTTATTAACTTAATTGAGAGAATGTTGAGTGCATGTTGTATACTAGGTATTCTTTTTTATTTCTGTGTCTATGCATGTGTGTTGGAAACGTGTGTGAGTGTAAATAAAGATGGATGTGTCTATGCATACATGTGTAGAGGACTGAGGTCATTGTCAGGTGTCAAACTTTTTTCCCTTCCTCTCACGGGACCTGGAACTTGTCAATTCAGCTATCCTGGCTGGCTAGCAAGCCCCTGACCTGCTTGTCATTGCTTTCTAAGGCACAGGGATTATAGATGTGTTGTCAACACTAGCTTTTTAAAAATAGTCTATTTTGCTTTTTTTTATATTATATGTGGAATGGGGGGCATGCACATGTCATGGTTCACGCGTGGAGGTTGGAGAACAACTGATGGATATAGTCCTCTCCTTCCACAATGAGGATCATGGATATCCAGCTCAGATCATCAGGCTAGATGGCAGGTTCTGTTACCCACTCAACCATCCTCACTGGTCCCCCATGCCTATATTAAGGACAAAATAGAAGAAGTGTCTCAAGGAGCCCATAGCCTCTGGTCAAGGAGATGTGTATGCATCAACAAATAATTAAAGTATACTGTAGTGCTACTATGGATTCAGTCATCTTTTCTAGACTCCAAGGAAATTAACTTTCAGGCTTTGGCTACAGATTTCAAGATAGCTCCTTTTTTGTTTTGTTTGTTTGTTTTTGTTTTTTGAGACAGGGTTTCTCTGTGTAGCACTGGCTGTCCTGGAACTTGCTCTGTAGACCTGGCTGGCTTCTAATTCACAGAGATCCACCTGCCTCTGCCTCCTGAGTGCTGGAATTAAAGGCATGCACCACTACCACCCTTGATAGCTCCTTTTTGAATTGGGCTGGATTATAGAGAAGAAATCTATTTCACTGTCATTTTTTCCTGTTCTTCTCTGTGATCCAGATTCCTGCTGTTTCTTCTGGTGATCTGAGAGGTGGTATCTATTATGAATATCCCCAAACTCCTGGCTATACCAACTTAATTTGTTTCTCTCTTTCTCTGTCTCTCTGTCTCTCTGTCTCTCTGTCTCTGTCTCTCTCTGTCTCTCTCTGTCTCTCTCTGTCTCTCTCTCTCTCTCTCTCTCTCTCTCTCTGTGTGTGTGTGTGTGTGTGTGTGTGTGTGTGTATGTGTGTGTCTCGTGGTCTCCTGTGCCTAGGCTGGTCTCACACTTGCCATATAGCAGAGATTAACCTTGAATTCCTGATCCTCTTGCCTCTGCTTCACAAGTGCTGGGACTGTGTATATGCATTACCAAGTTGGGCAGTGGTACCTTAATTTGAAAAGGGAAAAGCCAAGAGTAGAAGTCTCAACAGAGCCAAAGAGACGGGAGCCCCAGTTCTACTTACAGCTCCTCCACTCTTCCCATTCATGGTACTGGAGGGCTGATTGTGCCTGTGGAGTCCATCTCACCATGAGTGAAATCATAGGGTACTTGAAATTCCTGAAGTCAACTGGTTCTTACACTTTGAAAGTGATTGACCTTTTCTACAGAAAGATACTTCTCCATATTTCACACAGCCACTTCATTTCACGAAGGACCTCAGGTTAAGAAGCAATGGTTCTTAGCCTTTTTTCTTCACATCCTGACAGCCTTAGAAATAACATTTGTATGACACACTGGGTAAGTTAAAAAGATTTAAAGACATGGCATTTGGGGAAATTTAATTTCTTTATATCATATACTTTAAGAAACAACAGCAATAACAAAAACACATATTGCCGGGCGGTGGTGGCGCACGCCTTTAATCCCAGCACTCGGGAGGCAGAGGCAGGCGGATCTCTGTGAGTTCGAGGCCAGCCTGGGCTACCAAGTGAGTCCCAGGAAAGGCGCAAAGCTACACAGAGAAACCCTGTCTCAAAAAACAAAAAAAACAAAAAAACAAAAAAAAAAAAAAAAAAAAAAAAAAAAAAAAAAACAAAAAAAAAAAAAAAAAAAAAACACATATTGTAGTGCATATTGCCACCTGTCCTGACCCTCAAAACAGGGTCTCTTGTAGCCCAGGTTGGTCTTGAACTCACTTTTTGTCTGACTCCTGCAGCACCTGAGCTTCCTGTCTTAGCCTTCCAAATGCTGTGATTACAGGCTTATGCCACTGTGCTTTCTTAATGTTGTATACTGTTAGTGAAAAAAATAAAATGAATGTATAATACTAAGGGTGTTAAATATTTAATCTGTATAAGTTTCTAAATAAAATCTTTTAAAATTTTTGATAAAGTATCAGAGATTCCTTCTGTAAACATAACATGTTTTAATATACAGTTTTATGACTGAAATGACTGTTCATTTTCTGTGAAAAACTATAATGATGATCTCTTCAAATTATTCATAGACATTATTGGTAAGTTCACACATGTAGTTAATAAAAATTTAAATAATTGTCATATTTCAAAATTTACAAGCCTAAATCATATTTGTCTCTTGTAGCTCATTCTTACCTTTGTCCAACCAGAAGACATAATGTGAAAATCTCTTGTGATAATATGACTGCATTAAAGCCCATTTAAACTTTATTATCAAGTATATATTGCAAAATAATTACAAATCTCTAATTTGCAGGGTAAGCTGCTTTATTGGAACAATAATTATGCAGCTAACTTAGACATAATGAAAACAGCACCTCAAACATAAACAAGGGGAAAATTAATGTAGAATTCTTATAAAAGAGAAGAAATTGAGAACTGAATCCATTTAAGAATATCTGTCATGTTCCCAGCCATACTTGAAGCTGCAAATACTTTTCCTTGGGTACCTGGCACAAAAGCTCATTGATCATAACACAGCAATATGCACACACTGGCTTCTGAAAATGATGTCCTGTTGGTATAATGCTCCTTAGCTTTGCTCAGGAAGTTCTTTATTATGCTTGCTACCCAGTGGGACCTTAGACCATACTAGGACAAGTCATCTTACCCTATGGGATGTTCTCTAAGAATCACTAGATGACACTGTTTCTGGCCAGAGGTGATTTACCTAGAAATACCAACCACTCCAGTTTTTTCTAGGCCATTCCTAAGGCTGAATAGATAACTATCTTGTAGTATGTCTATAATTCATATATTATATACCAAGTGAAGTGTGACTGTAGTTTATATAACTAAGCTTATTCAAAAAGAGAAAAACAAGGAATTTAGCCATGGACCTCAAACCACAGAGGCAGAAGCTCTGACTTGCTACTATTACTGTCTTCAAATTAATGAAAAATGCAGAACGACAAAAAACTACAAACTATTTTCAGCTATTTCTATAAAAAGAAAAGCTACTACCAAGATGAAGAAACCTTAATAGGACAGTAAAGCACATAAGTACCAAGAGACTATAAGAAGCAGTCAGGAGGTAGACAAGAAACTAGCTGCCAGGACAAATGAATAAGGTTTTCAGTCTCAGTATCAGAGAAACTGTTTTTAGAGCCGAGACAATAATAATTGGCACTTAACTACTAAAGAAATTGATACCAGGAATGGAATTCATCTCCTGTGCTTTTATTTGCATATATCTTATAAGGTAACAGTTGAAGTCTTTCCTGTTCCCTGAGTCTCAGGTACAGTTAGAATGCAGTCATTAGTGTGTCACTGGATCAGTGTGAAGCTGAATTAGATCAAGATGCTCAGATTATTTGTGAAATGGCATAGAACATGAGAACTGATGTAGTCCTGAAGCAAGATTGTGATGATACAGGTTGAGCATCCCTAATCTAAAATCAAAATCATTTCCAAATCCAATGTTTTTGATTTAACATGCTGTAACATGTGGGAAATTAAATATCACAAAGCTGTTTCATGTGCAAAATTATTAAAACTATAAATTTTATGACCTTTAAACTATGTATATAATATCTATATGAATTATAAATTAATTTCATGTTTAAACTTGAACCCTATCCCCAAGATTTTTCACTACAATTATCTATTTTAAAATCTGAAAAAAGGAGATATGAGAAATATTTTTGGTTTCAATCACTTTGAATAAAGGATACTCAATGTGTATATTGTTAGCCCTGCCAAGTAAAAGCAAACAGCTCCTGGTATTCTTTATGAATTTATATAAGATGAAAGCATATACTAGGTCAATAGCTGTGTATCAGGTACCAGAAGATGGATTGACTTCCTCTAATAAAGGTCCTGTGTGTAGAAGAGCACATGTAAATGTAGAGTAACATCTGAGTGAATTTATGTTAATCCACCATCATTCTCCAAGATCTATTTTTCCTCACTGTCCAAAGAGACAAGTTAATTTGGCATGAGAGGGCATCCATCCATCAACCCACTTTCTTCAAATCTGTATTGCTATGATTAATCTCATTCTCTCACCCTAAGAAATGAATGTTTTTTTTCATTTTCTATCTTGGTGTGTGTGTTTCAACTTGGCCTTTCACACTATAATAATTCTTATCCAAAACCAGAGGGAAAATATGGTGGTTCTGCTAATTGCTAGTGTCTTTATTCTAATTACACATTTGAAAACTGATGAAATCTTCATATAATGGTTCTCTGGCCCCACTCAAACCACTGTGATTCAAATGGATTAAAGCTCCATCTCTTACTTGGTCAGTGCAAGACTCCACTTAAGCATGTAGACTGCAGAATACTTAGGGGTCCCCCAAACTAACATTAAAGCTTTCTGAAATGCCTAAAACAATAGGGAATTCCCTTTTTCCAGCACATAATTGTTTTGAATACGATCACCAGTCCCTATGGAAGGAATTTAGTTTTCAGATCCTCAGTTTATATTGGAGGCAGTGTTACAACAAATGAGTGTTTCTAAAGGAGATCTGACTCTTCCTGAGAGAGTGAGGGCTGGAGAGACATCATAGCAGTGAGGAGAACTTGCTCTTACTGAGCACCTGGGTTTGGTTCCCAGCACCCACATAGTAGCTTACAACCATCTGTAACTCCATTTCCTGGGGATCCAATACCCTTTTCTGATCTCCATGGGCACCAGACTTATCATGTGGTATACATATGTGCAGGTAGAACACTCATTACACAAAATAAGTCTAAAAGAGTGTTTAAGAGGGTGTAATATTATTCTGGATAAAGGAATATTTCTGGCACACACAAATAATGCAGGCCCTCCAACTAGCTAATGCATTTGTTGTTGTTTTGTGTTGTGTAACTATTTTCTCCAAATTGAAATATTCTCTTCTACAGAGAGGAGAGTCATAAGAGTTAAGAAGAAAAGACACAGGGCCGAGAAGGTACATGAACTTAAAATGTCTCAGGAAACCCTTGAATGTTACACAAGTCACAACTTAAAATGTCTCAGGAAACCCTTGAATGTTACACAAGTCACAAGGCTCCTCCTCAGGGTTATAAATGCTGGGAAGAAGAAAGTCTCTGATCAGCTGACCTGCCTTTAAGTTGTTCAGGGATGCAGCTTTTGTGAGTCATCACCCATGCTGCAGTGGGCTTTTTACTAAATAGATGTCGTTGAGTCACGCATGCTCTTGTATGTAATCCCTCACCCATACCTCTGTACACAACCCCAGCAAGCTCATTGTTTCACTAAACCTGATGTGTAGAATAGTTTCTATTATCAGTGCCCCATCTGGGGTGAATAGACATTTGTTCATGTCTCCCACAAAAATGTCACACAACACAATTGGCACTTGAACAGGGATCTGCAGGAACAAAGATGAATTGGAGAGGAGTGGTTGTATGGCCTCTGCAATTAGTGATGAGACGTGCCACTGAGGCTTATCCGTGTGACAAGAGAGGACCTTCAGAATGGCTGCTTTCTCCATGTGGTATGGGATGGTTTGCCTCCTTGTTATAGTGGTGGTTGCATGCTCTCTGCAGTAGATGATAGAATTTGCAACCAGGCTAACCAAACCATCTTTGTGGGGGATCCCAGGGAGGCCATCTTCATCTACTTGATCTGGGAGAGGCATGTCTCTCTGATGAGTGAGGTCCATTACATGAGAATGCAGGTGTCCCCAGAAACAACTGATGACCTAGAGAATATGCTACCTGAGGTAGCACATATAGGATGGGATCATTAGCAGGCTGTGGCATCAGTTGTGTAGCCATGGTTGTGACCAATAAGACCTGCTGCTGGGGCTCAGCTATCTTCCAGGAAAGAACTTGTGTACCTAAGGAGGAATTACAATGGGGAAAAGACATGAATGCTGCTAGCTGTATTAGCCTATGATTTGCAAGAAAAGCAGAACAAAGTGAGGATGAGATAGAGATGATGGTTTACTAATTCTCACAGCTGGCAAGATGCAAAGGAGAGAGAGGGAAAATTAGATCCTTGCTGAACAACCCTTCCTGGGATCCCAAACCTTAGAACCCATTGGCACAGTCTTTTAGTGAAGAGGAAGAAAGTAAGATAGAAGTGATATAGGATATTCCTGAGGTTCAACCTTCAATACAGAGGAAGGGAAGTCCATGATTCAGCGTGCAGAGACCTTAACAATGACCCAGAACAAGAAACCACAATACAAAAGGAATACTCAATATCTAATTTACTTGGATGGGGAAAATTTTTAAATGAGCAATAAAAGAGCCTGTGTAAGCAGAGAAACTGAACAAAATAACTACCAATCCCTCCTTAAGACAAAAGCTGCATAACCCAAGGTAATATGAGGTAAGCAAGTCCCTGATAGACTGGCTTATACTAGCTATTATAGACACTTGTTGCCAAGTGATGTCCCCATAAATATCAGGGACTGGATGACAAAAGGAAGAATAGTTACTACTGAGAGAACTCAGCATGAGAAATATGAAATGCCCAGTTCACTGGACGTGAGAGCAAGGACCTTGAGACTGGTGTAGGGCTTTAGTGGCTGTATTGAGCACCAAAGTGAAATGTGATCTTTATGAGGTAGGGGAAGTTGTAAGAGATTTGAATGATTTTGACCAACATATAGATTGAGTTTGTAAAGTAGAAAAGCAATCAAGATAGAATTTAGAGAAGGGCAAAGCAAACAAAGGATCTGTCCAGGCCACTTGAAGGCAGATGTGACAAAGTTTGTGTCAAGTGAAGTCCTAGTGAAAACATTATTAGAAAGAAAAAATGCTGTGCTGGTGAGTTTTGGAAGACTTTAAACTGTAGTGACAATGTATGGAAGAAATAATTATGCTTGTCCTTGGGGTTGAAAGTTATTATCTTAGAATATGTGGTGTAAAATATAGGGGGGAAAAGATTGTTCTCCTGTCTTGGATCCTTTTGGCATCCAGCTGTAGCTGATTTAAGCAAGGGCCATGGTGCCAGCCTGCAGCTTATCAGAACCAGGGAACCAGTTCAAATTTCAATCATGGCAGGCTACAACACAGACAAGCTCCCTCTTTGGCCTGAGCTAGACTGAGCAGTATAGATTGGTCCTGTCAAGACTGTTCGGGATAAAGAGATGCACAGCATCCCTGAATCAGTAGCTGCATCCCAGGATTCAGAGGTCAGAAGAATCATGGAAAATGATTATGGATTATGAAGGACTAAAAGAGGTTGCATCTCTCATCCATGTTGTTTGTTCTAGTTTATTTCCTCTTATGATAAACACTATGACCAATAGCAACTTAGGAAGGAAGGGGTTTACTTGGCTTACACATCCCCATCACAGTCTATCATTAAGGGAAGTCAGGGCTGGAACCTGGAAGCAGAAACTGAAGCAGAAGCCACGGAGAAGGGCTGCTTATTGCCTTGTTCCTCGTGGCTTGCCCGGCCTGCTTTCTTATAGCACCCAAGATCACCAGCCCAGAGATGGCAACACCCATGTGAGCTGGACCCACCCCCCACCCCGCCACATCAATCACAATCAAGAAAATGTACCACAGGCCGGCCATAAGCCAATCTGGTGGAGGCATTTTCTCAATTGAGGTCTCTTATTCCAAAATGACTCTAGCTGGTGTCAAGTTGACATAAAACTAGCCAGCACAACTTGAAATCTTTCCTTTGGTCTGTCAATCAGTATCCTGTCTGTGGTGAACAGACATTTTGTTCTTCATGTCTTCTTCCCAGGAAAGGTCACACAACACCTTAGTAATGGGATGGCCCCTGAATCCTCTTGGTGATGTACAGAGTTGGAAGAAGGGAAGTGAGATGTACAGATCATATATAATAAACCTGTTTCAATATGTCTATTCTTCTAAGCCTTGGGACTTTCTCTATACCAAGGAGGTTCCAGTATCTCAACTTAATTAGACATAGGCTACTGTGGAGTACAAATTTCAGTGAACAAACATGGAAATGGTTAGTGACACTTCTAGCTGCTTTTAACACATTAAATCTATTGTCTAATTTAGCTGATTATTGGACTCCTATCAGTAAATCTGTCAAGTCCAGCTAATTATAATGTCTTTCTTGCTTTAACTCCTTTTAATATGGTCCCACACATTTTCCCTGGGTATAAGCAAATAGTAAAATTCTTTTTCTGTCAAGGCTATCCTCCTTGTCTTACTTTGCATTGACCCTGATGGAAGAGCTTAAAGTCCACTTTAGCTACAGATTTTCTAGCGTGGAAGAGGTGGTTGGGGTAGATCATAAGGAAAACAGGCTTCTTGCCAGGCAGATGAAATTATTACAATGTTTTCAGCTTAAGAGATCTAGTATCAAACACAGGACAAACTGTTTTCAAATGATAAGAGAATTTCAAGGCGGATCAGGGGCTTGGGACTCTTTCTTAGGTCACTCTAATGTCCTCATTCTAAATTCAGGGTCCTTTACAGTACCATATACCTTAGCTGGCAATTCAATTAATGTTATAATTCTGCAGCCCATATGATTAAAATTTATGTCGAGTTTTAATAATATAATTATTGTTATTTTACCAGTATTGGTTCTGTGACTACTAGAAATAAAATATTTTGCAGCCCCCATGGAAGCTATCTGATAATATTCTGACTTCTGAAATTGATGTTGTCTTAATTAATATAATCATTCCTTCTTTCCTTTGATTCAAACTTTGCATTATGGTATAAGTATCCATTTAACTTACTTTAATGTCTTTTTATTTAAAGTGTACATTTTGTATTTAAATTTTTTACATTTTTTGGGGGGGGGAGAGGTAGCAGTGGGTGGGAGGTGCTTGCATCCCACAATATGCATTTGGAGGTCGGAGGACAGCTGGCAGCTGTTGGTTCTCTCCATGTACAAGTGTCTTTACCCACTGAACCATCTTGCCAGCCCTGAAGTATATTTCTATAGAAAGAGTATTTTAATCTCTTTCTCTCTCTATCTCTATCTTGATCTCCCTTTCTAGCTCCTTTTGTCTGACAGTCTTACTATGTTATCCAGTCTGTCCTCAAATACCTGTATTCAAAGGATCTTCTTGTCTCAGCCTCCTGAATGACTGGGATTACAAATGTACACCATTGTACCTGGCTCTTTTTAATGCTTAAGCTAATAATTTCTGTTTTTATATTATGTTTAGACTATTGGCATTTAGTGTAATTTTCTATATTCTTGAGTATTCTATCCTTGATAATCTTTCCTTGTTTCTCTACCTTCTTATGGATTGTTTTAGCTCCTTTTGTTTCTATTAACAATGACTTAGTAATTATAGCTCTGAGTTTTGCTTCATCTTTTTAGTGTAGTAGTGAGACGTATAAACTTTTTCTCACCCTAATGTACTTTACATAATACTTAATAGTAAAGGTAGCCGGGTGGCGCATGCCTTTAATCCCAGCACTCGGGAGGCAGAGCCAGGCAGATCTCTGTGAGTTCAAGACCAGCCTAGTCTACAGAGTAAGATCTGGGACAGGCACCAAGACTACCCAGAGAAACCCTGTCTTGAAAAACCAAACAAAAAAAAATAGTAAAGGTATATATGCAACAATACATTTCATTCCCATTCTCTGCTCTAGTTTACAAATGCTGTATATCCCACAGGACATTCTTACTGATTTTTGCTTTAGATAGTCAATACCTTTTATAAAGATTAAGAAGATGGTATCTTATTTTGTCCACATTTGTACCATTTTCATTGCTCTTCATTCCTTTGTATAAATTTAAATTCCCACCTGGTATCATATTCTTTTTGTCTAAAAAAAAATTCTTTAATTTTTTTTTCTTACAAAGGTCTCCAGCAATGAATCCTTTCAGCTATCGCTTGTTTGAATGTGTGTGTGTGTGTGTGTGTGTGTGTGTGTGTGTATGTGTGTGTGTGTGTGTTTTATTTGGGTTTTTAATTTTTTCACTTTTATTTTGGAAAGATATTTTCATTAGTCACAGAATTCTGACTTTGCCAGTTCTAGGGATTCTTTTTAATACTTTAGAGATGCCATGATTGTTTTTTGGCTTATGTGGTTCCTGATGGGATATTAGTCAGCCCTACTATAATGTTTCTTATTTCTCTGCCCATCTTCAAGATTTTCTTTGTATTTGTATTTTCATCTCTCTCTCTCTCTCTCTCTCTCTCTCTCTCTCTCTCTCTCTCTCTCTCTCTCTCTCTCTCTTCTCTCTCTTATCTAACTCTCTTCATCTGTCTGTCTGACCATCTATCTATCTTATCTATCTTATCTATCTATCTATCTATCTATCTATCTATCTATCTATCTATCTATCTATCATCTATCCTTTTGAAGAAGGACCTCACTATGTAGTCCAGGCTGTCCTGTAGCTCACTATGTAGACCAGGCAGGCCTCCAACTCACAGAGATCTGCCTGCCTCTGCCTCCTGAGTGCTGGGATTAAAGGCGTGTGCGCCACCATACCTGGCAATAGCCAGTTTCTTTATTTGTGCCAAGAGATGATTTTCTTTGTACTTATCCTGCTTAGAATTTTTAAAGCTTCTTGAATCTATGATGTATTGTAATTCATAAAATTTGGAAAATTATCAGCCAGTTTATTCTTCAAATTTCTTCTATCTCACTCTTATTTTCTGGAATTCTAATTCCATATAAATTAAACCATTTAGTATAAAGGTTCTGTTTTGTTTTGTTTTTTTACCTCACTTCCCGAACTGAATTTTAGACATGAGTCTAAACATGGCCTACCTTCATGGATACTGATTGTTCTGCTGAATCCACTTTACTAACAAACCTACCAAAGGAATTTCTCATCTCTGATACTATGATTTTTATAACAAGAATTTCAGTTTGGCTTTTCTTTATGGTATTCATGTTATTGCTCTAAACACTAAACTATGAATGCTATCTTTCTTTTCCATTGTATTTGTCCTAATTAGCTTCAGCTATCAACTTGACACAGTCTAGCGTCATCAGAAGGAGACTCAAGTGAAGGACTGCTGAAATTAGATTTGGCCCGTGGCCATGTCTGTGAGAGATTATCTTGATTAATGATGGATGTGAGAGGTCCCAATCCACGGTGGGCAGCACCATCCCTAGGAATGTGGCCCCAGCTCTTATGAGAAGGCTAGCTGAGCATAAGCCAAATGAGCAAATCAGAGATTGAGCCAGAAAGCAGCATTCCACCATGGTTTCTACTTGAGTTCCTGCTTTCATTTCCCGATGGCCTGTGATCTGGAAATGTAAGCTAATAAACCTTTCCTTCCCTATGTTGCATTTAGTCCGAGTGTTTTATTACAGAAACAGAAAAGCAAGCTTAGTTTTTTAATTATAACTATTTTATCATTTATATTAATGCTAAGATTAGAAGTTGTATATTATATAATTGTAATGAGCTATGGAATATTACATATTTAAAATATGTAATCTGTTTATACATTAATCATAACTATAAATCATAGTTATTTAAAGTTTCAAATATTCTGGTATTTTAGCTCTATCTATATCTAGTTCTGTGAATACTTTATATCTTGAAACTATTTATTTATTTATTTATTTATTTATTTATTTATTTACGTTGGTGTTTTGCCTGTATATACTCTGTGTGAGGGTGCTGGATCCCCTGGAACTGGAATTACAGACAGTTGTGAGCTGCCGTGTGGGTGCTGGGAATTGAACCCAGGTCCTCTGGAAGAGCAGCCAGTGCTCTTAACCACTGAGCCATCTCTCCAACCCCCAAATTAGATTTTTTTCCTCTTGCTTTTTAATGAATCTCTTAATTATATTAGAATGCTGTACACTGTATGTAAACAGTAGTAGGAAATAAATAGTCTTATCCTGAGAAATGGGGATGTTTCTTCTGTCAGGCCATTAGTGTGTGGGATTCAGTAAATCTAGACAATAAAGGCTGAGTTGTGTTGTTCTAGTTACCTTCAGTCCACCACACACTTCTAGTCAAAGGGTTTTTTTTTTCTTACTTCACTCTCAAATTCAGCACAGAACACTTCTGTGAGCAGATGAGCGAGTCTTTTCCTTCCCAGCAGTTCTCCAGTAGCCACCAGCTGGAGAATTCAGTTCAGTCACATCTCACAGGTGGAGAATTCAGTCCTTCAAGACCACCTCTTCTTCACTTCAATTATAAATAGCACACTTGAACTGCCTACCAACTAGAGTTCCTGTTCCTACCAGTCAGTCCCTCCTTTGATAGGATTAGCTCTCTCATAGAACTCAGAGACACATATGTTTAATAGTTTAATATTGTGTTTAATAGTTTAATGACATTTAAAAGGACAGATGGAGAGGCAGATGAAGACATGACTAGGTGTGTTCAGTAACCCGGAAGTTCTTCAAATTCCTGTTTGACTTTTCATGGAAACTTACATGAAGCCATCATTGATTTTTGTCTTTGGCCATTAGCATCAACTCAACCTTTACCTCTTCTCCTCTACCTGACGTTGGGAGTGCAGCCAAAAGTTCAACCTATCAATAACAAAGTAGGCCCAGTTACTGCAATCATCCCTATCCTAAGGTAACCCAAGCTCCCAGCAAATGACCTTATTAGAAAGTCACCTCATAATGAAAGATGCCCCAATCACCCAAGAAAGGATCAAATGTTTTTATCCCCCGGGAAACTACAGGGTCTTAGGATGTCTGTGCAGGAAATACATATATTTTATATATGCACATATATGTATATATATATATCCTATATGTGATTTTGTACATAGCCAATACTGTATAAGTTTTCCTAATGTATTACAACAAATCTATTAAAATATTTGGAAATCATGGTCCCAACTCTTAGAACAGTTACATTTTAAATTAATGCTATCACTTCAACTTTCATAAGTAAGTTCCTACTTACTGGGGACTGTCTCAACAATTTAATTTTCCCTTCATTCTTCAACTTTTGCTTTCACTAAGTATTGATTACTGTAGTTAAATACTCAATAGTTGAATTAATGTTGTAAAGACTAGTTTCAAGATACTGTCTGTAGCCAGGCGGTGGTGGCACAGGCCTTTGATCCCAGCACTCTGGGAGGCAGAACCAGGCGGATCTCTGTGAGTTCGAGGCCAGCCTGGGCTACCAAGTGAGCTCCAGGAAAGGCGCAAAGCTATGCAGAGAAACCCTGTCTCAAAAAAAAAAAAAAGATACTGTCTGTAATTCTGACTTATCAATCTGCATGTGACTTTGGACAAATGAAACAAATTCTCTGTTTTGTTGCATTAAAATAGGGCTACTAATACAGTCCTGCTAGAAAGATTACATTAAATAATGTATATTAGTCACTCAGGGTACTTCCTCTTTTAGAAGCCATAAGCATTTTTTACCAATAAGTTAAATGATGAATTTTCTGTCCTTCTGATGTTTGATTTCTCTTCAGCATATGACACATTAAGTTGCCTTAACTTCCTGGACTCAGTCACTTTCCACCTTTCTTTTGGACACAGGGTCTCTCACTGAACCCAGAATTCATCTATTGGATAGATAAGCTGGCCCACTCTGGGGATCCACCTTTCTTCCCAAACTCCATCCTCTCACTTCTTGGGTTACAGATGTATGCCACCATGCCTGGCTTTGTGTGAACATTATGAAGCTGAATTCAAATCCTCACACTTGTGAATATCTCCATAGCTACCTCTTAGAGGCACTTGTGTTTGTCACCAAGCATTTATCTTGAGCCTTTCTGTCCCTCCCAACTAATCTCCTTAGTGAGCTTCTAACATTGTCCAGAATTGCCCCCTCTGTCAATACTCCCTGTCCAGACTCACAAGGAATCTAAGTAAAAGGCAGCTTTATCATCTAATACTGTAGGCAATCACAATTATTTTTTACTTTTTTTCTTAATTAAGGATGCTCTATCATATTTGATTGACAATCCTACACACCAAGATGACAGGTGCTCCAATTTGCCAAGTTACAAACTGATTGAGAGCGAGTATGGAGAGTTTTCAACTATATCCACAGATTTGGTCTCCTAGCCAAGAATCTAAGCAGATTCTAGGATTTCATGGGCAAGGGTGCACATTGGGTTGTAGCAGGCTTCTCTTCTGGGCCACCAATCAGCTCCTAAACCATGCTCTGCCTTAGCTTAGGCTTGTTTCTTGCTCTTGCTAGCTCTTATAACCTAACCTGTTTCTCTTCATCTACGTTTTGCCTCAGGGCTTATTACCTTTCTTTCCTTCTGTGTGTCTGACTTTCACAGCCTCTTGTGTCTGGCTGGCCACTGCCTGGCTTCTGGCCTGAGGCGTGTCCCTCTCTTTCTCCCTCCTTCTTCTCCTCTATCCAGCCTAGATTTCTTCTCCTACTTATTCTCTCTGCCCACCAGCCCCACCTATCTCTCTCCTGACTAGCTATTGGCTCTTCAGCTTTTTATTAGACTAATCATGTGCCTTAGTCAGGCACGATGAAACAGCAACATGCCGGGCAGTGGTGGCGCACGCCTTTAATCCCAGCACTCGGGAGGCAGAGCCAGGCGGATCTCTGTGAGTTCGAGGCCAGCCTGGACTACCAAGTGAGTTCTAGGAAAAGGCGCAAAGCTACACAGAGAAACCCTGTCTTGAGAAAACCAAGAGAAAAAGAAAGAAAAAAGAAACAGCAACACATCTTTACATAGTTAAACAAATGCAGCGTAAACAAAAGAAACACATCTTTACACAGTTAACATAATCTTCCACAGCATTAGGTACTTAAAATGGAAGATGATGCTGTTGTCCATCATTTCCTGTGGACCTGATTGTTCACAATTTTTTCTTAACACAGTGGCCTTCAAATGCCTACTAGAAACTTACGTTAGGCAACCAAGCAAGTAACTCGTATATTTCAGACACAGAGTTTCATTTCTCAAATCCATTCTCTTTTCCTTATTTCTCTTGATGGCATTATCAGTCATTCAGCTTTCTGAATAAGAAAAGAATGCTTAATTACCTTCTAATTGCTTCTTCTATTAAATCCTTGGATTCAATTGTGCCACAAGTCCTAATAATTACACCTGTTTTAGTTGGGATGTTCCCAGAAAAAGACCTAGACCTAAGTATTTGAGTTCACATTCGTTTGGAATATAGTTCCAGGAAACAATGTTAAGAGTTAGGAAGTAGTATAGGAAAGTAGAGAAAGCCAAACAAATACTCTATTGGGCAGGTTCTGCAGTGGGGAGCTGGTGCTTAACACCACCGAAGAAGTGTGGGAAACAGAACAGAACAGATGTTAGAAATCTCCCACCCATGGGATTACCCATCCTTGTCTGATGGCTTCTCCTCTGCATATGTCCTACAAGCACATCTGGCCAGGGTATATTAATACATGTGTATTTGGACTTCAGAAAACCCTGAGACAAAATTCAGGTGCTTGCAGTCAGAGGCCACTAATACAAATAGAGGAAGATAGACAATTCAAGTACTGTCTGAGAAAGTGAGCTGAAGGAATTAGGTTGTAGCACTAGCTGAGCTGACTGGAGCTCAGTGGTACAGTCACCTGGTTGTGGTACTGTGCTGGCTAGTTTTATGTCAACTTGACACAAGCTGTCTGAGAGGAGAGAACCTTGACTGAGAAAACACCTCCGTAATATCTGGCTGTAGGCAAGACAGTTGGGCATTTTCTTAATTAGTAATTGATGGGTGAGGGCCCAGCCCATTGTGAGTGGTGCCACCTGGCCTGGTGGTTCTGGGTTATATAAGAAAGCAGGTTGAGTGAACCAAGAGGAGCAAGCCAGTAAGCAGTACCCCTCCATGGGCTCTGTATTAGCTCCTGCTTATAGGTACCAGCTCTGTTTTGAGTTCCTGTCCTGACTTCCTTCAATGGTGAAGCATAAACCAAATAAGCCTTTTCCTCCCCAAGTTACTTTGGTCATGATGTTTCATCATAGCAGTAGCAATCCTAACTAGGACAGGTAGTAACAATGTCTGGGAGAGCCAAGACTACAGCAAGGGATGGTGCAATATTTAAGATGCAAAATATGCCTTCATTTTTCTTCAAGTCTTTCACATTATACTCTGTACTCAATGTTACTGGCAGAATTAACTTAAGACAATAATTTGTGAATATATGTCTATTTTAAAAGCACATAATAAAGTCCAAACCCCTCAATTTATCATAATCCTCAACATTTTGGCTTTAAGTCCCATCTATAATGATTTGTTTATGTGTATAAACGTTCTGCCTCTAAGTATATATGTGTAGCACGTTCATGCCTTGGGGCCCAACAAGGTTAGAAGAGTCAGATCCCCTAGAACGGAAGTTACGGATGGTTGTGAGCCACCATACGGATGCTAGGAACCGAACCCCAGTCTTCTGCAAAAGCAACAACTACTCTTAATTGCTGAGCTGTCTCTTCAGCCCATGACTGCAGGTACTTTTTAAGCCTCACCTTCTTTACTCCTGAATTTATGTTTCTTCTGCTACAAATACCCTTCCCTCTCCTTTGTATACTTTTTTCACTACTTCTTTGATACCGACCCTAATAATCTGTTTCTTTGCCCCAAGAAAAAGAACTCCTCACTCCTTTTTCTTCCTTAATGTGCTGTGTGCACCTCCACACTCACACTTTGCAGACTGAATGGCACTGTTCCCCCTCACTAAGCTGGAAACTCACTCATCATCCAAAAGCCAAGGAATGCCTGTATAACAGAAGGTTCCCAATGAGTTGGATTTTTCTGAGTGCATCCAAACAAAATAGATCTTAACAAGAAATAAAAGAATCTTTTCAGGAAATGGACAACTACAAGCAATCAATATACAGCTGGGACTTAACACAGAGTTCTGCTTTCTATTATTTATAAATCATTTTAAAAGGCTTTGAGGCAGCTTTTTTTTTAATGTTGTTATCTATTCTCTCCAGTGGCAGTACTTTTAGTTCATTCCATTGGAATTTGTGTTATGTTGATAAAAAGAAAATGAATACTTCAGGGTTTCATATACATACTATCCTAAATCATAGAGTACCTAGATTGTAACTTCCCTGGAGGCAGAGACCGCATGCACACAATTTCTTCTTTTTGAGACAAGATCTCACAATGCAGCCCCTGCTGGTCTTGCGCTGGTGATCTTCCTGTTTCAGCCTCTAGAGTATAGAGAGTGCAGAAGTCACCCTGTCCACCACCACACCCAGCAATAACTCACCCTTTGCACAGTGCCTCACCCACATGTAATCAAGCTACGGCATGATATTTGGCACAGCAATGATTTTATAATTTGTTGTTGGGATTGCAGTCATTTTTAGTGAAGTGGAAATTATTTTAATTCCTCACTATGAGTAAATGAGCCAGATAAATCATCTTCTTCAGAGAACTCTCCCCTTGCCAACAGTTTAAAAAGCTTTTTAGGGAGTTTATTATATTTTTATACAGCCTTCTCATGTTAATTAGTTAGACATCAAAGGTGTTCTTTGCTTTACCTTAATTACTATCTCAAACATTGATGAAGAAGTTGGGCATGATGCAGCATGCCTCTAATCCCAGCACTTTCGAGGCTGAGGCAGGAGGATCAGGAGTTAGAAGCCTGCCTGTGCTACATAGTAAGACCTTGTTTCAAAAAAAAAGAAAAAAGAAAGAAAAGTTAATGAAAGTAACAATGTTTAAAAAGTCAGTTGCATTATTATTATTTCAGGCTTAGAAATGATAGTGGTGGTGTTACGGTGGCTCTGTCTCTTTGAGCTCCAGTGAAACAGTGCCCTGGCTGCAGTCAGTAACAGTAATAACAGCTCTGCACCTTGGGAGCTTCAGCAGTTGAGAATTTATGAGCATTCAGTAGAATGCTGGGGTGTGGTGGGGGCTGGAGATGATGGAGATTTAGGTCTTTCGGAGTACTTGTGTTGCGTGTTAACATTTTCTTTCTCTCTTTTGGTTATTAATATTGTATTGGTACTACTTCTCAGTATCCTTTGGTGGCGTTTTTTGGTGGTCAAATGAGTGAGTCAACGTCTCAAGATCAGTCCAAACCTAATCAGGTTCTTGGCTTATGTTTGTTTTTAAACATGTATGAGAGGATTTGAAATTCAACATTCTTCAGAAAACAAAGATGCAGTATCTTACTGCATCGCTTACTATTTCTTTTTATTTAAATATTCTACGGCAAGCTTTGATAGAAATGTGGGGTTTGGGGAAAGGGGGGGTCAAAATAACAGTTGGATCACAGTAACCTGCCTCTAGTTGATTGGCACTCCTTAATTATAATGTCGTCTGGGTTTTGTTGTTGTTTTGTTTTATTTGAGACAAAGTCTTGCAGTGTAGCCCAGGCTGGCATAGAACTCAGAGTGATCCTACTGTCTCAATCTCCCAAGTGCTGGGATTATAGGCTTATGCCACTGTCCCTGGCTTACATGTCTTTATAACTGTTTGAATTTTCAAATACAAGTACTTTCTATCATTTTATTGGGGATTAAATTCACTCATTATGTGACTTTTTTTTAAAAAAAAAAAAAAAAAGAAAGCATTTGGTTTGTCAAAATGCACAGTATTAGCTGGGTCCCAGACCCTTCTTCTAACGTTTACTGATGCTGCTCCCATTTCAGGACAATGGAAAAGGCGGCAAGGACCAGCAGCAGGACTCAAAGGACGAAAAGGAGCCTGAGGAGGTAGAGCTGCCCCCAATAATCAGATAGCAATGTGACCGAGTGAGCTGGCTGCATTAGCTTCCTTATGGAGAAGGAAAAGTTGGCATGCGCAAAGTGAAACAGCGAGTGCAAAGGGGCACATGCATGTTGATTATTAAGCTGATGTTTTTTCAGTTACAGGAAACTCCCGTAGGCAGGTCAATTATCTGTGAAGAGCTGTTTGTCATAAATTACCATCAGCAGCTGCTGCTCTCTCACGTCCGAACAGCTACCCTCGGTACAGGAGCCACCAGCTTTTAGGGTGACTTCACTAGTGTGCTAAAAATGTAATCTCCACATTACTTACTTAGCTAGCTTTTCTTTTCTTTTTTTTTTTTTTTTTTTTCTTTCGAGACATGGTTTCTCTGTGTAGCTTTGCGCCTTTCCTGGAATTCACTTGGTAGCCCAGGCTGGCCTCAAACTCACAAAGATCCGCCTGGCTTTGCCTCCCGAGTGCTGGGATTAAAGGCGTGCGCCACCACCGCCCGGCACTAGCTTTGCTTTTTTTTTTTTTTTTTTGGTTTTTCAAGACAGGGTTTCTCTTGTATAGCTTTGCGCCTTTCCTGGAACTCACTTGGTAGCCCAGGCTGGCCTCGAACTCACAGAGATCCGCCTGCCTCTGCCTCCCGAGTGCTGGGATTAAAGGCGTGCGCCACCACCGCCCGGCTTAGCTTTGCTTTTAAAAATACAAGGTTACATGACAAAGAACACTTACTTAAAAGGAGGCAACTGAAGTTAGTTACATGAATTCACATTAAGTTGACTAATATGAATTTTTAAAAAATCCTATTACTATATACACCAGCAAAAGTGTTAAAAAACTACAATGCCATCATTATTTATAAAGCTAATCTTTAATTTGGTTTAACTCAGATAAAGTGTTCTTCTTCCAGCACACAAACATGGAAGATGATTCTAGCACTTTTTGGAAGGTGTCATTTTTAAAGGTCAAATATAACTATGAGATGGCCTCAAATTATGTTCATAGAAATTATTGTATAATTCAAGGATCAGTGTACAGCTGGAATGGTATCTCAAGCATATCATTTGATTGACAGTAAGAAGATACGTTTAGTCAATACATTTGATAATGTGAATGCAGGAAACAGACATGCAGTTTATCTTTAACATACAATGTTAAATCCTAGAAAAAGTTAAGTAGGAATGTTCAGTAATGCTACAAAGTAATTAATCCTCCTTTAATGGAAAGCTGAAACAGCTTTAAGAAAAAGCAATTCATTTGGAAACTTGTGTTTCTTTTCTCCTTTCAAAGACACCAACGAAAACACAAAGTGTTCCTGCATCAGACACCAGCAGCCAGGCGATGGAAGACACAAACGAGGAGGAGGAGAAATCCCAAGGTACAGAGTGGCCTTTCTCCTGACACAACAGAATCTCAAAGTAACAAGAACTCATTTTGTATTTAAAAAAATATTTGATCCTGAGAGGATCTTCTAGATGTAATTTAGGCAATATGTAAAGATGGATTTCCTCACCCTCTACAAATACCTTTGAGGCAACCTCATGACTATTCACTCTGTGCTAATTAATTAAGGAGAAATTTTTAACTAAGAGAGCGAAAGAGATTTCTAGCAGGCAACCTATTTAGCATAAAAATAAAATGAGAAATCCTGTGATCTGGTTTGCTTATTGGTTTTGGTCCTGTTTATGCTTGACCATACATTTATTCTGTGTGGCCAAAGCCACCTCAGCCCCATTCTTTACCACAATTTCACATGATTATTTAGATTGAAAGATCACAGGATCAAAAGGCAACAAAGTATACAAGACATTTATCTCGTTCACTACAGCTGTTTCTAATTCCATATACTTAGTGAAATTCTTTTCCAACAGAAATATTTTACAATAGTTAAAATTTAGAAATTTCACTATAAATTCCCTTAATTCTGCTTCCAAGTATTGGATGTTTACTGTGTGTTTGGCTGCTCCAGGCTGAATTGAAATAATAATTAGAAAAGCAAGTTTAGCCGGGCGGTGGTGGCGCACGCCTTTAATCCCAGCACTCGGGAGGCAGAGGCAGGCGGATCTCTGTGAGTTCGAGGCCAGCCTGGGCTACCAAGTGAGATCCAGGAAAGGCGCAAAGCTACACAAGAGAAACCCTGTCTCGGAAAACCAAAAAAAAAAAAAAAAAAAAAAAAAAAAGAAAAGCAAGTTTAAGTATAAAATTGTGTAGGTGCCAGTTATAGCTTTAAATACTTTTCTGAATAATTTTTCCTTTAGATGAATTAAGATAAATTATTATTTATTCTTATTAATATACATTATCACATGCACATTAAGAATTAAATCTCGCCGGGCGGTGGTGGCGCACGCCTTTAATCCCAGCACTCGGGAGGCAGAGCCAGGCGGATCTCTGTGAGTTCGAGGCCAGCCTGGGCTACCAAGTGAGTTCCAGGAAAGGCGCAAAGCTACACAGAGAAACCCTGTCTTGAAAAACAAAAAACAAAAAACAAACAAAAAAAAAACAAAAAAAAAAAAACAAAAAACAAAAAAAAAAGAATTAAATCTCTCCAATCTTTAGTTTATGTTTCTTTTTATTTTATATTCATTTTTATTTATGTTTATATCTCTGTGTTTATGTGCACATGCAAGCAGGTACCACAAAGTTATTGGATCCCCTGCGCCTGGAGGTACAGGTGGTTGTGAGCCTCCCGATATGGGGTGGTGGGAACTGAATTCTGGTCCTCTGGAGGAGCAGCAAGCTTTAGTAACCACTGAGCATTCTCTCCAGTCCCAGACTTTTTTCATATCTTGTAATGTGATTTTTTTATTTAATAACACTTGTATCCTGGGAGTAACATTGTCCACCCATGCAGGACACTTTGATTCAAACCAAACTCTTCTAAAGTTCTATGTAGACAAATTTTTCTTTGGGGCTAAGAGCTCACAGAAAACAACATGGAGACTTATTATTAATTATGAAAGTGTGGCCTTATCTTAGGCTTGTATCACTATCTTATATTTTATATTAACCCATTTATTTTCATCTACGTACTGCCATGTGGTTCATGGCTATTATCTCTCCTCCTGCATGTCCTGCTTCCTCTGCATCTGGCTGGCAGCTCCTCCTTTCTTCTTCCCTGAGACCTCTCTGTCTCGAGAAGTCCTGCCTAACCTTTTCCTGCCTAACTATTGGTTATTCAGCTCTTTATTAAACCAATCACAATGACACATCTTCACACAGTGTAAAGGAATATTCCCTAGCATTTCCCTTTTTTGTCTAAATAAAAAGGAAAGGTTTTTAACTCTAACATAATAAAATAAAACAATAAGAACAATTATCAGGTAAGAATTACATTCACAATGTCCAGTCCATTTGTATTGTCATATTTGGAGAAAATACTCAATAATCTATCTTATCTTGTTGAATTTAAAGTTTTGTAGCTAAACCATTTTCTATCATAACTTGTATTACCATCTTAAAACTATCTTTTTAGACCTCAAAACATTTTCTTAGATAAACAATTTAAGCTTTCATGTCTCTCAATCTTATATACATTTTATACCTCTTTTGTGAGTTTCTTTTTTGAATTTGGTAACAAGGAAAACTATAAAACTATAACTATCTCATCTTTAACTCCATCAGACACCCAAGAAGGATATAATATTACCTGAGTAAACAGTAAATGCAGAGCAAACATCTTCCAAAAACTATAGAAATTACAGAAGCATCTGGGTGCTTGGACAGTCGCCCAAGTTTCCTCTGCAATGTTGTGGCATCCATCTTTGGGTTACAGGCCTAGAATATCTGACAGAGTTTTCTGTGAAGCAGGAATTTTGAAGGATTGTTCTTCTTTGTCTTGGTAAAATTCGACATTTGCTTTCTTTTGTGTCCTGCTTGTCCAGTGTGGACAGCATACAATCGGCAGTCAAGGCAAGGGCAGTTTCTTGCTCAGTGGCTAACTTGGCCACAATAAAAGCAAACTCCATACGGAAGTTCTTTGATGCCCATCATTCTTTTTTTAAGTAAATTGGTGCAGCCAGGAGCAGACATGTCTCACTATCATGAAAAGCCTTAGGTTATTAAAACATCTTAAATACCATATTCTGTAGGTCTCTGAAGTGTTTGAAGATCACTTATCTATCTAAAACATATCTCTGTTTAATCTTGAAAACATACCTAACCTGACTACAAGTTTGGTTATTACAGATGACTAACTACTAACCTGTGTTTCTTTATAATCTTATTAACCTAAATAGCTTTCAAGGACTAAAACTTTATATTATATTTTAAAATGAGCTGCATAGGTACAATACCTTAAACAAGAATAGAAATATATATTCTAAAACTGGTTTGACTAATGCATGAACAACTTTATAAACTGAATCACAGTCCATGAACTGTAAAAAAAAAAACAGAAATATATATAGCATAACAAAAATAACCTTAAATTTGTATCAATATATAAAACTCCATACCAATGTAAAATATTTGATGTTAGTGGTTGTTCAAAAGTAGACTCAATAATCCATCCTTTTATCCCATCATTTCTATACTATAGCCCCCTTTTTCCTTTCAGAAAGACATCCCTGAATCTAATCTCCCTTTTCAGCATTTTTCCTGACCATTACCAATAAAAAATTGTAACCAACACCCCTAAATGATGACAAACATCCATAACCCACCAAATGACCAAAACCAACCCATCCCACCTGTGGGAATGTGAGCATAGTGTCCTCTAAACCACTTACTGTTGTTTGGGGGCAACAGCATCTTTAGGAGATCCTGGGAAAGTTGGAATAATGGTCAAATCCTGGGAAAACTAGCCAAAAGATTTGTTGTCCAGTCTCTGTGCAATGGGAAAGTAGAAGGCTTATTTGTAGTTCTGGCTAGAATAATCTGTGAGGCTGGGTCATCTTAGCCAGCAGCCTTGAAGCTGTTCTGGATGTAGAACTCTGAGGAAACTGCAACAGAGGCACTTTAAGAGCCTAGATCATCCAAGCCACCCATTTTCATTGGTATCTGGTCCCCTTGCTCTGAAAACACACAAACCTTCAAAGGTAACATACATATCTTCATTAACATAAGTATGGACTGTGCATTGTACACAAGCCAGCCAAAGATGATTTTTTGCTTTATGTTTCAGTAGGTGAAATATATGTCACCTGTCTTGTAGTTTTTCTACAAGAAAACTTTTTTATTTCTTTATGCCGGTTTATTTCTTTATGCCGGTAGCCAGGATTTTCAGGGGGTCTCCCCAATCAAACTTGATCTCTGTCAACCTTGAAGGAATCTACAGCCTTTCATTTTCTGTGGAAACAAAAGCATAACCTCTTCCCCAAAGCAATACATTTTCTGACTTGCATTTTAAAGTTAAGATATTTCTAAAGTATCTAGGCTAGTTTAACTCAGCAGTCCCTTTTACAATCCCATGTCTCTCAGCAGCTGTCATTTACTCATCAGCAATAAAAAAAATTCAAAGTCAACGAGACACCATAAAGGATCCAGACTTTCTGTGTATTTTCCATCTTTATGTGGTTTATCCTTTTTATATCATTTTATTCTGTCTTTTAAACCTTTGTTTTACTATTTATGAACTTGTTATGATTGTCTATACCCATTTTCTTTTAGTTTTTAAGCCCACACATATTTTTAAACACATTCTAACCTGTTTTTAGTTTTTTTTTCCCGTCTGAACCTGTCTTTGCTGAGCACCTGCAGCATTCTCTGATAGCATGAGACAAATCCTAAGTTGTTATGTCAGCTGTCATATGGCTTAACTTAGCACAAGGTGCTGGTGGCTGGCTCTAGCCTGCAGGCAGTGGCCAGCAGCCATACCTCTGTATGCCAAGCCCTGGCCAGCCTGAGAGACTTCAGGACTAGGAAGTCACATCCAGCTCCTTGTGCAGAACTTTCTTAGCTTTCTCAGACCATATGTTTGGATATATGAGCCCCCGCATTGGATGCCATATGTAGACAGATTTTTCTTTTGGGCAGACAGCTCACAAAAAACCGACATGGAGACCTATGAATTATGAAAGCTTGGCCTTAGCTTAGGCTTGTCCCACTAGCTCTTATAACTTAAATTAACCCATAATTTTTAATCTACATGCTGCCATGTGGCTCATGATTTTGCCTCTCCTCCTACATGTCCTGCTTCTTCTGTGTCTGGCTGGTGACTCCCCCTTTCTTCTCCCCTGAATCCTTCTGTCCCCAGAAGTCCCACCTAAGCTCTTTCTGCCTAGCTATTGGCCATTCTGCTCTTTATTAAACCAATCAGAGTGACACATCTTCACACAGTGTAAAGGGATATTCCACACCAGTTATATTTCAAAATTAGCTTACTAACTAGCAGGTTTTCCTAAGGCTTTTCCACAAATCCTTAGTTTTGGTTAATTCCCTATTGATCCCTCTTCTTCCCTATTCCTGTGGCCACATCCTCACTTAGTCCTTTAATTCTCAGTATTCTCCCCCCTCTTCTTTTTTTAATTAAATTTTTAATTGACATAATTTTTATGCAGTATATTTTGATCTTGCTTTCCCTTCCACAGATCCTTCTCACCCATCCAATTTTATGTTCTTTCTCTCTCTCTCTTTCAAAGAAAACAAGAAACAAAAAACAAAACAAGAGACACACACACACAAAAAAAAACTCCACAAAAATAAAAATTAAAATAAACAAAAAAAAACCAATAAAACAAAAATGCCAAACAACAGTCCACCAAAATACCATCAAGTTCACGTTGTGTTGACCAGCTACTCCTGGGCATGGGGCTTTCCCTGGAGTGCGGTTGATTTTCCCAGTGACACTAGTAGTTATCCCTTTACCTCCCCAAGTGTACCGTCCACACATGTGAAAGAAATAAACACATAAATAAGAAGTTGGAAACTGTAAAAACGAGCTTCCCCTTTGCCCGTGGGTATCAGCTGCAGATAGCTTCTTGGCTGGGGTGGGGCCCCGTGTCCACTTGGTGCTCTCAGTGTTGCAGCCCAGTTTGGCTGGAACCTGTGCAGGAGCTGTGCGTGCTGCCGCAGTCTCTGTGGGTTCATATGTGCACCAGCCCTGTTGGGTCTGCAGAGCACGGCTTCCCTGGAGTCAATGACTCTTAGACCCCTGCTTTTCACGGTGGTATTTTACAGTTCCCAGCTGTTTGTTTGTTTGTTTGCTTGCGTGTTTGATGTGTGTGGATGGCACATGTGGGAAGGTCAGAGGACAGCCTGCGAGAGTTGGTTCTTTCCTCTCACCACGTGGGCTCCAGCGACAGAACTCGGGCTGGGCACGCCTTCACTCACTGAGCCAGCTCACCAGTCCCCGCCGCCCCCACCTTTTTTATTTTTTTTAAAGTAACTTTTAAAATCTCTTTACCTGTCCTCCTCCTTCACCGGACCACACTCCTTCATTGCCTGATTTTGACTTCCTCCTCATTGCTTCTACCAGCAACACCCCAGAACACTTTGTATTTCTTTTAATCACTTGAGTCTGCTTTATAAATTAACTTTTCACTTAAAACATGCCAGCCAGGAATGTGATCAAGGAACTTGATTACAAATTCAATGAGGTGTTTAGTCTATGGTCAGTTTGTACCTGCATGACTTCATATATGTATTCTGCCAAGGAATTTATTGCCTCCCACCCCCCACCAAAAAAAAATATAAATGGACTGTTTGTGGACTTTCCTGTTCTGGTACTTCCAATTTCTTTTCTATGTGTAATGCAGGGAAGTGTGTTCCATTTGTTGTTCTGAAAACATCATGGTTGCCCTGTATGATATCAAATGGATTATGGTGCTCTTTATTTGAAAAGCAATCATATTAAACCTTATATTCAGAATCACTCTTTTTTTTTTTTTTTTTTTTTTTTTTTTTGGTTTTTCGAGACAGGGTTTCTCTGTGTAGCTTTGTGCCTTTCCTGGGACTCACTTGGTAGCCCAGGCTGGCCTCGAACTCACAGAGATCCACCTGGCTCTGCCTCCCAAGTGCTGGGATTAAAGGTGTGCGCCACCACTGCCCGGCCAGAATCACTCTTAACATAAATATGTTTATATAACACAACACACACACACACACACACACACACATATGTAATAAGTGTGAAGAGGAGCTGTTATTGCAATTTCATCATGTCAAAAGAAGTGTCACAATCCTTGTTATATACTTGTCAAAATCTTGCCAAGCAGCTTCCAAAATGCACTTAAACTCTTGTCTTTGCATAGAAATTCCTGTGGTTGAATGTGCCATGTCAATTCTTTATATCAGCCATTTTCTTTTTGGAGCTATGAGGTTGGTTTGCATTTTTAGAAATCCTTAAACGAACAAACAAAACCTATAGTTTGCCCAGCTCTGTTCGTATTACACAAGCTCAGACTAACGACACTGCAGGAAATGCTGAGTTCCGGTATCAACTGAAGTTCAGTTCCAGTGGTGTTGGCTGGTACTCCCCCTCTGTTTTAAGCAGTTACGGTATGTAGAGAAATGCTGATAATATTAAGTCAAGGCAGCTGAGCTTCAGACAGGACCTGTGTTTGAAAAACAGCGTACAGCTTGTTGAACAACTTCCAGGCCAGTTTCTGCAGCTTAGCCAGCAGCCAGCCCCCAGGGGTGTTAAGTTAGCAAAAGAGTCTGCCGAGGCTTGCGATAGTGGAGATGATTTAATTCCTGTTATACCTGTTATATACTTATCTAGATCCTCTACGAAGTCTGCCTAGCAATGGACCATGTACTAAGTGCAGGAAATGACAAATGTCGTGCTGAAAGTCTAGACCTTTCAAACTATGAACACGGAATTTCTCCATATGCCTTCCTATTGAGTTGAAAGTTCATGCCTCAATAATATATGAGCAGAACTTAATGCTGATAAACTCGCCTAACAACGTGACCTTCATGCCATCATTTTGGTAGCTGTTCTCTCCATTTCCTCTTTTTTCTTCTAGTTTTGCATTTTCTGCAGCCGTTTCCTTTCCTGTATCTCTCTTGATCATCCCCCCTCCCTCCACTTCCCTCTTTCTGTTAGTTCTCCCTTCCTTCCCTGCTATTTCCTTCTATTGGGCAGGACCCTGGTAGTATCATGATATTGAATTAAGCAATGTAGTTCAGTTTTCATATATTTGTTTGTTTTTGAGACAAAATCTCACTATATAGCTCTGGGTAGTCTGGAACTTACTATGTAGACCAGGCTGGCCTGGAACACTGAGAAATCTGCCTGCTGGTGCCCCCCAAGTGGAGTACTGGGATTAAATATATGTGCTATCACACCTAGCAATGTATTTTTTTTTTACTTTAAACAAGTTAATACACATGGATTACTTTTTTTGCAAATTATAAAAAATGATGTAAGTGTAGTATATTAACACTATACAAGATAACAATATACTTCATTTAAAAAAAACAATAAAAATACAAAATGACTTTTAGAAAAGTTGACTAGTGGCTAGAAAGATGAAGTTTGCACATTGAGGAAAGAGCCTGAAAGGTTCCCAACGGATCCTGAAAAACAACTCTAGCGCTTCAAAACTACATTCTGCTACGACTCTAAACTAACTTGCCCTTGGGGCACTTCCACAGCTTGTGATACTCAATTCCAGAGTCACCTCGTGAAAGGACAGCTTCAGATAGAATCCTGATTTATTGACCCTCCCATTGCTGTGCCTCCTTTCCTTTCCCTGATTTTTATGGCTCCAAAAGAGAGATGTTTAACTAGAGTCCTAACCAAGCACACATCTCCTCCATTCTGTGCATCAGCGGGGGCAATTCAAGCCCTAGGATTATTGCTTAGCAACCTAGAATGGCCTGCCGTGCTAGGGGAGCACTAGCAGGCTGCAATGAATAGAGAGGACACCCTAGTTTATTTGTGGGTTAACGAGCCATTATAGAACGGTGGGTACTAAGTAGCTTTCTTTCTTTAGCACTACCCTTAAATCAAGCAAGGGCATACATTCTTTGGCTTGTGCTAGACAGATTAAGGGGAAAGCAAGTACTTTCAAGCCTGCAGAACTGAAAGAATTGCTCTTCCATACTTTTTTAAAGGTAAAAATAAAAGGATTATATACTATAAGTATTATGACTATTTTATTTTTGTTTTCTGTGGCTGTGTTAAGAATACCCCGACACAGGACACTTGAGGGAGAGAGAGTTCAGTGGCTCACTATTTCAAGTCACAGTCTGCAGAAACGTCAAGGTGCAGGACCTCCAAGCAGCCGGTCATATCACATCCACAGGGGAGAGCAGAGAGCAATGAAATTAATGCATGAACTCCAGGGCTCAACTGGCCTTTCCACTCTTCTATAGCCTTGGATCCCAGCCTAGGAGTGACCCACCCACAGTGGCCAGGCCTTCCCACCTCATTATGCAATCAAGATAACCCCCCACAGGCATGCCTAGAGGTCGAAGTAGTTCCAGATTTTGTTCAAGTTGGCAATCAACTCTGACCATCAGAGTGACAAAACACAGTGCAGACATACCCTATCTTCTCCCCTACCAACTGACCACTTATTTGCAAATCCACCTGACATATGAGGGAGCTGTATGCTACCCCTCCTTGACTTCCTCCGATTGGAATAAGTGATTTGGCCACAGAAGAAATAAAAACCTGAAGAAGGTTCATAAATACCGTCCACCATTAGACCCAGGACATTCGATAGATGGGCTTTCAAAGGGTTTTCTTACAGGCTATTTGATTTTTTTTCCCTTGGGAAAAAGGATAAAATTTATTCTTCCGAGTATTGATTTTTCTGCAGTTTTTTTTTAAAGCAGCAAAGCCTTTTTCCAATGAAATCTTATAATGCTCTCCAATTATGTGAAATAAATTGAAGCATAACTGCTCTGGCCGCAAAGAAGCTTAAAGTCCTGTGGATTCTGAAGCTCCCTTTTAGGAACCTGAGCATTACAACTCAAAAAGCCACTCTCCCACAGCGGGGATTCTTTTTTTAAGGTTTTTTTTTATTTTTATTATTTATTCATGTGTATTCATGTCTGTGTGTGGGCATGGGCATGTGAGTGAAGGTACCTGAGGAGGCCAGGGGTATTAGGTCTCCGAGAACTGGAGTTATAGGTGGTTATGAGCCACACAACATGGATGCTGGGAGCTAAACTGGGGTCCTCTGCAAGAGCAGTACATGCTCTTAACCACTGAGTCATCTCTCCAGCCCCTACAACAAGAATGCTTACTCTTGTAGATGATGACTGGAATAAGTGGTTTAACCAGGGAGGAAATAAGAACCCAAAGGAAGGCTCCCAAATCCCATCCACCATTGGACCCAAGGTGCTCCAAAGATGAGCTTTCAAGGGTTTCTATGAATTGATACCAACCACTCTGGAAGTAACTGAATAATATTTCTTGCAAGTGAAATGCTTGTACTTGTGACCCTGTGTTTTGATACTTCTTGTTACTATAAAAAAAATAAAGATAGGCTAGGGTAACTTTAAACAGCATGAGTTCAACTTAAAAACAGGATAAATTTACTATTAACAATTATGGAGGCTGGAAAGTCTAAGGTCAAGCAAGGCACAAACGGATTTGATGTCTATTTGAGGGTTTAGTCTTTGGCTCCAGCACAGCACCTGGAGTGCAGTGTCCTCTGCAGGAGATGAGCACACTGTATCATAAGCGACACAGCAGACAACAAGGGCCCAGCCAGTTCTCTAGCCCATCTAACATTTTTTCATTTTTATTTTGTATGTTTGTGCCTGTGTGAGTCTGTATGTCCCACGCATGTGAAGGTACCTGGGGAGACTAGAAAAGGACATTAGGCACCCTGGAACTGGAGTTACAGGCAGTTGTGACCTCTCCATGGTGGATGCTGGGAACTGAACCTGGGTCGTTTGCAAGAATAATAAATGCTCTTAACCAGTGAGCGGGCTCTTCAGTCCCACTCTAGCCCTTCTGTAGGGTATTAATTCTTCCTTGAGGGCAGAGTCTTCCCCAAAGTCCCCACCTTTTAATACTGTCGTGTTGGATCTTAGGCTCTGATACACAGATTTTGCAGGGACACAAGCATACACACTGAGCACCCACCCTGAAGAACAATATCAGTAACAGGGGCTGGCGAGAAGGCGCAATAGATAAAGGCACCTGCCATTAAGGCTGACCACCTGAATTACATCTCCAGAATCCACGTGGTGGCAAGGAAGAACCAAACGTTGTTCTCTGAGCTCCATGAGCATACCACGACTATGTCACCCTCCACACACACTCACAAAATAAATAAAAGTTTAAAAAAAATCTTGGTAATATCCCTTAAAGAAACACATATAGAAAAAGATACATTGAATAATTTTTGTAGTAGGATTATTTATTATAAGAAAAAAGCTAAAAGTATCCCAATAGCTAACAAAATGAGAATGGATAAATACATTGTGATATAGTCATATAGTAAAATATTATCCCACAGTGAAAATCAAATGAAGTAGCTATACTTATCAATGTAGATAAATTTTCTAATTATAACATCAAGCATAAAAAGGCCATAGAATATACATGATATTAAATAATTATATAAAATTAAAAGTGAGAACAACATTATATCAGTTAGACATAATAAAATATATCAAAATACATGGAGATGATGAACATAAAATTTATAATAGTATTTCTCTCAAAGTAGAAATAAATGATAAATATTACTATGTAGGTAATTTTTCTTAAGCTAAAATGAGATATATGTCTATATATCATCTTTGCAAGTCTGAATATTTCCAAATAAAAACGGGTTTTTAAATAGCCACTACTAGGAGGTTATGGAGGCTCTGTGTCTTGTCATTTCATTGCAATTGTAGTATCTGTTGGGAGTTATTACTAATTAAAACATGTCTCAATAGCTACTTTTCCATCATATTAGAAATTAGTATAGACACATTTTCAGAGGTTTCTATTTTCTCCTACATCCACAAAATAACAGAAGCAAGATGAAGTAGCATAGCAACACGAAGCCATGATGCTGATGTGGGCACCTGTGCTCTTTTTCAGTGGATAATATCTAAAAAGTACGCCAAAGTAATTCATCTCCATAGCTATGTCAGAAAAAAAACCTTTAAGATTCCCACTAATTCTTCCCTCCCACTCACCCCAGCAATCACTGGAACAGAAGAAAGTATCTAGTAGCTCACTGGTCAGAGTGTGAGCTAGATATGGCCTGGGAACCCAGGGCCAAGCCAGTTCTACCAGAACCAAAGCCTTACGAGTCTCTGTGCTGACGTCATGACAAAATGGGTTGCTTTCCTTCTCAGTTACACTTTCAGAATTGCTTAGTTATATGTGTGTATTCTGCTCCACACTCACATGAATATATTTTATATATATTTTTTTATCTTTTACATCAAGTCCATGACCCATCATTCCTTCATTTTAGCAACATTTCTTTTCTTCTCTGAGTCATCTTTGCTCAATCCATCTCCCCAGATCCTCAGGACCATGGTCTAATCTCCCTCCGGTATCTTTTGTTTTTCTCTCTCCTTTACCTCCTGCTTCTCAGTCTCTAGTACACTCATCTGAAGGAAGGAAAGAAGGAAGATGGGGAAGGGAGGGTGGGAGAAAGTGGCGGGAGCTGGAGTTGGAGGTCAACCTTGTCTCAGAGACAGCTAGTGCACAGAGTCGCAGCAAGTCAATTATTTAATAAAGGCACCGAGTTGCTCAGTGGCTTCTGATTATGTCAATGGTGTACCAGAGTTCTTCTTTTGGGACACCAACCAGCTTCCAAAGCATGACACAGAGACTTATTTTTAGATTTGAATGCTTGGCCTTAGCTTAACTCTTTTCTGGTTAGCTCTTTTAACTTAATCTGTTTTTATTTGTCTACCTTTTGCCTCTAGGCTTATTAACTTTCTTACTTCTGTATATCTTACATTCACTGCTTCTCTAATGTCTGGCTGGCTGGTGTCTGCCTTGCTTCTTGCTCCAGGCATGTTCCCTCCTCCTTCTCTCATTCTTCCTCTCTGTCTCCTTCCTTCTCCTCTTCTTGCTCCTTGCCCTCTTCCCTGGATTTCTTCTCCTATTTATTCACTCCAGCCACCAGCCCCGCCTATCCCTCTCCTGCCTAGCTACTGGCCAGTCAGCTCTTCATTAGCCCAAACAGGTGTTTTAGACAGGCAAAGTAACACAGCTTTACAGAGTTAAACAAATGCACCCTAAAAGAATGCAACACATCTTTGCATCATTAAACAAATATTCCACAGCATAAATGGACGCAACACATCTTAAACTAATATTCCACAATATAAAAGCAAATGTTTTTATGGTTCAAATGATTGTTCTCAGGATTTTTGTTTTGATCGTGCTCCAGTAAACCATGTAAACGGATATAAAACAATTTTGAGGCTTTTGTTGTTGTTAAATATATTCTAAAGTCATCAATTAAACTCTATTTATAGTGTTTCTTAATTAAAAAATTACATATACGTGTATCTGTGTGTGGGTATGTGCACATGAGTGCAGGAGCCCACAGATGCCTAAGGCATTAGACTCTGGAGTAGTAGGTACAGGTCCCTGGGAGCTGCATGGTGTTGATTCTGGGAACCCACCAGGGTCCTCTGCAAGAGCAGTGTCAACTCTTAACCACTGAACCATCTCTCCAGCCCCCTATTTCTAGTATTTCTTACATTTAACTTTTTTTCTTCTCAGATGAGGACTCCCATGCAACTTTCAGGAACGTTGTGTTTCGAAAACCTGCACAAGTGATTCTTGGTTTAGATGAATACGAACTGAAGTTAAAAACACAGCAACCATGGAAGAAAAATTTTCATGAGATAGTAGAAGCAAGAGCCCAGATCATGCAGCAGAACGTGTTAGAGAAGGATAGCCTGAAGAAGGAACAAGAAAAGAAGACTGCAAAAAATCTCCCTAGGGATGACTTGGCCAAAGAGTGGTTTAATATCGAAAGCATGACACTAAGTCCCCGGGCGTACTTGCTGGACAAGCTTCTACCCACCTTGATTCCGGGAGTAGAACACATGTTAATGCAGGTAGAAAAGAAGAAACTCTTGAGCCGAGCTGACATCCCAACCAAGTTTGATCCAATAAATTATTTGGGGGAATATTTAATGAGAAATAATACTCACTATATCAAAGACCCAGGAATGTCGGGTTACCAGAGGGTGATGAAAGATGTCACCGAAGAACTGAAGGTACACGTTCCCGGTACAATCAGCAACAGGTACAGTTTGTTGTATGTTCAGTTGGTGATCTGTCTCTTTGCATTGAAAAGCTAATAGAACAATGATGTGAATGCAAATAGGACTTGAAAGAAATGATTTGATAGTTAATCAAGAAGCAGTTGTTGGCTGGTGGGGGGTGGGGTGGGGGCTCACACAGGTAATCCTAGCATTTGGGAGCTGAGGTAAATTTAGTTTCTTTTTAATAACTCTGAGTGGAAAAATTACTTCCTCTAACATACGTTTTTCTTTTATGCAGTTAGTATGTGGGTGCTGCACATACCCATGGCACATGTTGTAGGTCAAAGGACTACTTGTGGGAGTCAGTTCTGGTCCTCCAGCTTTTTGAGGCAGGGTCTCTCTTGTTTCTGCTGCTGAGCTATGCACTCCAAGCAAATTCAAGGTTACATATAGTAAGGCTCTGTACTAGTGAGTTCCTACTACGAGCTTCACTTTTTCAAAACGCTGCAGGAACTAATGAATTAAAAAGTTTGTTTTCGCCAGGCGGTGGTGGCACACACCTTTAATGCCAGCACTCGGGAGGCAGAGGCAGGCAGATCTCTGTGAGTTCGAGGCCAGCCTGGGCTACCGAGTGAGTTCCAAAAAAGGCGCAAAGCTACACAGAGAAACCCTGTCTCGAAAAACAAAACAAAAAAAAAAAAGAAAGAAAAGAAAAAAGTTTATTTTCAAAGCACTGCAAGGACTGAAGAATTAAAATAAGTTTATTTGTTTTGTTTTGTTTTTTGAGATACAGAGTTTTGCTTTGAAGTTCAAACTGGGCTTAAATTCAATATATAGTCCAGGTTGGCCTCAAACTCGTTGGAATGCTCCTGCCTCAGCCTCCCAAGTACTGGGATTATAGGCCTTGCTAGTTACTTGGATCTGATTGTCACATTAGGACTTCAAGTATATATTTATGTCTGTATTAGGCTCTGCCCTGGAGAGCAACCTAATTCAAAAGTCAAAATATGTATTTTAACTACATGCCTGCAGTAAGCCAGGCATGGTAGCACTCGCCTTTAATTTTAGCACTCAGAAGGTCAGGGACAGGTGGATCTCTGAGTTTGTGGCCAGCCTGGTCTACAGAACAAGTTCCAGGAGGGCCAGAGCTACATACTGAGACCCTGTCTGAAAAAAAAACAAAACAAAATACACAAAAAACAAAATGATGAATATAAAATTGTGCAGTAAAGCTAGGTGGTGGTGGTGGTGGTGGTGGTGGTGGCGGTGGTGGCGGTGGTGGCGGCGGCAGTGGTGGCAGCGGCGGCAGCGGCGGCGGCTATGCACGCCTTTAATCCCAGCCTGTGGAGCAGGGGCGGGTGGATCTCTGTGAGTTCAAGGCCAGCCTACAGAGCGAGTTCCAAGACAGCCAGGGCTACACAGAGAAATCTTGTCTCAAAAAACCCAAAACAACAACATTTATCTTTTTTTTTTTTTCAGAGACAGGGTTTCTCTGTGTAGTTTTACGCCTTTCCTGGAACTTACTTGGTAGCCCAGGCTGGCCTCGAACTCACAGAGATCCGCCTGGCTCTGCCTCCCGAGTGCTGGGATTAAAGACATGCACCACCACCGCCCAGCACCTTTTTTTTTTTTATTTATTTATCTTTTGTTATGCAGCTAGATTTAACTTTTATAGCATCCCATTTTTAGTCAGTCACTTATTAAAATATTACAAGAATTTGCCCACATATTCTTCTGCTCCTGTGGGTTTTTGTTTGTTTGTTTTGTTTTTTTGGGTTTTTGTTGTTGTTGTTGTTGTTGTTTTGAGACAGAGTCTCACTATGCAACCCTGATTAGCCTGGAACCTGCCATGTAGACCAGGCTGCCTTTGCCTCCTAAGTCCTGGAATTAAAGACATATACCACCACACCCAATTATGATACAAATTTTTATTTTAAATATATACAAATATAAAATAAATTTGTAATTTATGTTAGTATAATATGTAAGATTTTGATACAACTTCATTATTTTACAAATGACTACTTAGTAATCCCAATAAGACTTACTGAAACATCCCCACACCCAGCCAATGAACATCTTTAACAAGGACAAGCATTTCTGCAATTGCTATTTAACAGTTATTTATCTTTTTCTGTATCTATCACTGTTGACTTAAAGTTTTCATGTGTATACATATCCGTATTCCTTCTTCAATTTGTTGCAGGCTATCTTATAAATTTTTGTTGTTATTATAAGTGAGCTTCTTCTTTTGCTACATTTTTTGGGGGGTCTGGAAGTAATCTGATGACATTTTTAGAGGGTCTGGAAGTAATCTGATGACATTTTTGGGGGGTCTGGAAGTAATCTGAAGAAATGAAAACTATTAATTTCTATATACTTTTGTTCTCTGTGCCTTACTGAGTTTTCTCATAGTAAAATTGAATTGCTAAATTGGGTTTCCTAGGGAAACAACTATGCTGTCTTCAAACAATAGTCTTCCTTTTTATTCTTAATTTTTATGCCTCTAACATCTTTCTCTTATCTAGTTGCATTGACTATTACATCTAATTCAGGGTGCACAACAGTGGCTGTGTGCACATTCTTGTCTTTAATACCTTAGTAGAAATGGTTCTCATGTTACTGCTTCACCATCAAGAACTTACTTTATGTGTGGGTTCTATTCTATTTGGACCTAAAATCAAGTATTTTCTTACAATAAAAATAATATGTAGGGTCCTAGTTGAGGCGCTATTGATGGTTGATGGTTTCTGGGTTTGGGGACACAGTTTTCTTAAGGATGTGGCCCCTGGTAGGTTAACCATGGGATGGCCCCACACTTGTGAGTATATGGGCATCACCAACTGCACTCAATGTATTTTCTATATATGTGGAACATGAAATTGGGTGGGGTGAGGTGGGAGTGGAGCTGGGAGGAGTTAGGGGAAGGTATTAGGGGTAAATTAAAATACATTTTATACATGTATGCAATTCTTGAAGAATTAATAAAAATAGTATATTAAAAATTATTTAGGGCCTGGTGATTATTAGCTCAGGGCAGAGCATTTGCCTAATAAGAATACTCTGGCCTCAACCTTATGGATATTAGGATTATAGGTATGTATCATGGTGCCAGCTTTTGGATTTTATTTTTAACTCTGAACATTTGGGCTCTTAATAATATTGACATTGGCTTGCCTTATCCTATAATTTATATAGGATAGCCTCAAAATAATAATGAAACAAACCTATGTTTATAAAAACTAGTTCAGTTTTTAGTTTTACTCAAAGCTGTTTATATATTAAATGAACTCATATAAAACCGAAGAAAGCTGGGCATAGTGACTCATGCTTATAATTGCAGCATTTGAGAAAGTAAAGCAGTAAGATCACCATAAGTTTGAGGCCAGCCTAAGCTACGTAGCTTGTTTCAGGAAAACAAGCTTGGACTACAGAGTAAGACTTCATCTCAAAGAAAACAACAACAAAAACAAGCTCTGAGGAAACTAGGGTATGTTTATTTGTTTTATGTGTATAAGTGTTTTGCCTGTATGTATGTCTGTGCACCACGTGTGTACCTGGTGCCCATGAATGCCAGAGAGGACGTCAGATCCCATGAAACTGAAGTCACAGATGCTTATGAGCCTCCATGTGGGAATAGAACCTGGGTCCTCTGGAAAAGCAGTCAGTGCTCTTACCCTTTGAGCCATTTTTCTAGCCCCAGAAATCAGGATTTAAAATCTTCTATTTTTTACTGAGGAAAATTTTTTACTTTGCTAACAGCTTATTTTTAATCAGTATACGTAATAGTGGGTTTCCTTATGATATTTCCACACATTCATATTCCACACTTTGTTCTACCCATCCCCTCCTTACTTGCCCTTGGTTTTTTCTCCCTCCCAATTAGTTCCACTCCTCCTCTAAAATAGATAAAAACCTTTTTAACCCATGACTCAAAATCAAGAAATATTGGTACATTTGGTTACATAAATATTGAAATATTTTTGCTTGGCAAATTGTGTCACGACTACTCAGTAGTGCCGTTCTTGTACAAAAACAGTCACAGCCAACATGTAAATGAGTCAGCATGGCTGTGTGCCCTTGAAACTTTATTTATGGGTCATGAAATTTGAATTTCACATAATTTTCACATACCACAAAAATATTATTATTCTTTTGGTTTAAAAAATACCACTTAGAAATCTATCTACCAGCTTTCTAGCCACATAAAGCCAACCTGTGGGTCGGCTGGGTTTTGCTTACTGAGCCCTACTGTAAATGATATTTATGAGGCCTCTCCAAGATCTCAAGAGCAGTGAACTTCAAATCTCAGAACCTCTCCCCAAATTTTCATGTTTTTCTCTGAATGTCATCTGGTATGCAGACCTATACCAAAATTGATTTTAAAAATCCTAAAATTCTTTGTATCTTGTTTAGTATCTTCTCTATATGGTAAACAACTAATTATATATGTTTGTATATGTAATTTTATTATTTATTTGTTTGTTTGTTTGTTTGTTTGTTTATTGGTAGTGCTGAGGTTGGAACCCTGAACCTTGAGGATGCTAGACAAGCACTCTGCCACTGAGCTACACCCCTAATCCCTAATAAATCTTTTGAAATTATGCATATGTATAGCGTATACATTATGCACAGTGTAGAGAACTCCTAGGTTTTACATGTGTATTCTTGTTTGCTCTCTGTTGCTATGATAAAACACTCTGACCAAAATCGGCTTAGCAGAAAAAGAGGGCTTTTTTTTTTTTTTTTGGCTCACACTTGCAGATCACAATCTGTCACTGAAGAAAGAGCAGGAACTTAACCAGGAAGCACAAGAAGACACTATGATGAAACAGGGCTTGCTATCAGAAACAACTGAGGGACATTTCTCACTGTCTGGCTTGTTCTCTAGCTCATGCTAAGCTCCCTTTTTTATACATCTCAGAACAGCCTGCCCAAGGAATGGTACCACCTTCACTGGGCCCTGCTCTCCTCTGCCACTTAACAAACAAGAGAATCCCACTGACCTCTCTGATGTAGACAGCTCCTCAGCTGAACTTCTCCTTTGAGGTGACTCTAGGCTGTGTCGGGTTGACAACTGGAGAGAACCAGTGCAATGTGGAAGTGAGACTTTTATTTCAGTAGAAACAATGGTTTAGAAAGTGTGATTCCCTACTTAGGACATCAAAATCACCTAGGGTGCTTGGTTAAAAGTAAAGACTCTATACACAAGGCACTGGATTTCCTTCCCAATACGCCCCGAATATTCAGATTCCTACATTATTCCTCAGATTTTTTTAAATCAGATCCTCTGGGAAAGTATTTAAAATAAATCCTACTGGAACTTATTAGGCAAAAAGCAACCAAATGAAGAGATCTTTAGTACTAGTGAGAAGTTCCACCAGCATGCAGGAAGCAATGTCATTGAATTTAACAAATAGTTCAAAGAACACTTCTCTTCACCATCTGTTCTGAGCAACGTGTTAGGTTGCATCTAGAACTATTCACATTTGAAAAAAAAAGATGTACTAACAACTTGGGAACTGATGTCAAGGCTATAAATCAAAAACTTGACAAGCCCTTCCTCCTGTCAGAGAGATATATAAACTTCAAACAGTACATAAAATTCTAGGCATTTGTCATTTATCAGAAGGTCTAATGAGAATAAGAAATGGACACATCAAGTCCCTGGCCTAGGTTCCTTTGCCAGCCAATGACATGACATGTGAAGACAAGTTTATTTGACTAATGTTTCTAGAGCTGAGAATTTGGATGTTTCAGGCCTTCTTGAGGTGTAGTTAAGAGTCTTAATTCCCTTATTTGTGTGTATGTGTGTGCCTGTATGTAAGCACATGCACTATGTATGTGCATGTGCCTTTGGAGGCTAGAAAGAGTGTTGAATTCCTTGGCACTAGAGTTATAGGCAGTTATGAGCCACCTGGTGTGGCTGCCGGGACTAAACCCCAGTCTTCTGCAAGAGCAGCCAGCACTCTGAACCACTAAGTCATCTTCCCGGCCTCACCTAGTTTCTACTGGAGCAACAGTAGGAATTCTATGAAAGAGTTCAAGTAATCAGAGGCTTTGTTTGTCTGCATCGCTAGGATTAGAGCTTCATCTCCCTCTGGCCGAAGTCCAAAACCTATTGTGTGCCGGCAACGACAACGCCAGGCATTTTAGCTTATTCAGACAGCCCACGGACGCTCTTCAACAGAATGTTCTGCTCCCTGTGCCTACTTACTTAGAGCTCAGATACTCAGCAATCTTCATAAAATTAGTTCTGATTTAAAATTCTTTGACCTCTGTCTTATGTTTTCTCAATCTGTTACAGGCTCTTGGCAAAGGAATGAACAGTTTTCCTTATTTCTATTCGTCATAAGTAGGCCAACTGTTTGTTGGTTTGTCAAGAGTTTAACTTCCGGTGACAATATTAAAGTGACTTCGACTTAAAATTGTCATCTGTTTTCTTCCCAGGAGAAATGGGGATTAATTCATCTCTGGTGTCCAATAGCAACAGACTGAGCAGACCTTCTTTATTTATGTAAATATTTTTTATGGTGGCAGCCATTCACCTGAAAAACACAGCATTTCTGCTGCCCGGTGGTTTTACATACACAATATAATGCACGGCTTTTTATCAGGTTTCTGAAAGGTAAATGTAGGGTCCAAGTGGACTTTGATTTTCAGCCTTGCATGCAAATTTACAAAGCCATAAAGCAGGTGGGATTTGTGCTGCTTGCTCTTGTATCTTTATTGTTCTTGTATCTTTATTGTTCTTGTATCTTTTCCTTCTGACTCTGATTCGCCCAGTACTAGGGGATTTGTATGTGAAAGTTTCTTTCTTCTGACTTGATAATGCAAAATATTTGCCCTTAAAATAAGATTTGAAATTTTTAGTAGCCTGGGAGTTACATGTACTTGTAAATGTGTTAGAATTTGTAAAACTAGGCACCAAAAACAGTCAGTTACACTATATAACATTTTTAACTAAAGAATTTAAAACAATAAAAGGGAAGCTTAATACTAGAAATGCAGATTATTCCAAAGAGGCAGAGTCTATTTCTCAATCAATTTTGACATATAAGATCCTAGGATGCCAGTTCAAATGCTCAGAAAAGTAGGTAGGTCTAAGAGTTCTTAGTGCTGGGTGTGGCAGCTCACACCTGTAACCTCAGCACTTGCGAGGCTGAACAAATGAACAGCAAAATCAACACTTGGATCTTTCCATTCTCCTAGCATTTGTTGTTGATTTCATAGTCTGAGGGATATCTTCTCTACTCCGAGGTCTCTTTGGAGATTTTCTTAGTGAATTATCTTTATTAACCTTATGCATTAATGATAGGGACATTTATTCCATGAAGAGAAATAATCATAAAAAAGATATTCCAAAGAATTACATTATCTATCACAGCTACATAAAGGAGAAGGACAAGTCAATATAAATACTCAAATATTAGAGATACACAAACCAAGTACAATTTTAAAGGGAGAAAGATGCAAGCCTTTATCTTATTTATTATAATTTTCTACAGATTACTCCTGTGCAATATTCAAGTAATTTACACAGACCATGTGCCAAAATCCGTTATGTATTTTTCTGCTGGAATGTAATATATGCAAAAGATTCTAAGATTTACCTCACAGTACTTGTATTTTGTATTTCACACACCAAAATGCCTCAAAATGTCTAACTCATCTTTACAATTTCCAGCGCTAGGACTTGGCAATAGACAGGATGTATTTTTTCCTCAGTACAGGCTTTCCTCAGTTGCCAGGAGACTGGCTTCCTAGACAGCTGTCTGCTCACACTCCACACCAGCTGCCACCTCTTTCCTGAGCCAGATTGAAACAACATTAGGAGAGGAAATCCTGCAGGTGCTTCTCCACAGGTGATATTAGTAATACTAGCTTGTCAATTTGTACTGGAAAACAGATTTTATCATTCCAGTAAATCATATTTTACCAAAAGTAAGGATAATACTTTTAATGGTATTTTTATTTCTGTTATACCAAGTGGTATGTAGTAGGGTTTTATCCAAAAAAATCCTAATTTTGTTCAACCTGAAGCATAGCAATTTATAAACTCTAGTTAGTTTAGCATGCATGTATAAATGGCATTCTGGGCATGCATATCCCATTGTAACTTTAAAAGTCAGCTGTGTATAGGGTAGGGCTGTGGTTCATTTGGTAGAATGCTTGCCTTGCATTCATGAAGCTTGGGCTCAATCCCCAGGACCCCATAAATTTGTCATGGTGGTGTGTGCCTATAATCCCAGCACTTGGGAGATGGAGGCAGGATAATCAAATTCAAGATCATCCCTGGCTTTGAGGACAGTCTAGAATACATGACTTCCAGTGTCAAAGAAAAAAAAAGCTACTTATGGACTGCAAAATCATAGTCTCCTTAAATTATATTCCAACTTTCTAAACCTCATCCTGCAACTTGATATTGAATGAGTTGTTGGCATAGAGCATTCCTATTGTTAAAGAGATTGAAATAGTCCAGAGTCAATTTCTCTCTAGCTAGAGCTGTATACCTGGGCTAATGACTGACAAGGTTTGGTAGTGTGAATGTAATTGGCCCTCATAAACTCATAGGGAGCGGCACTATTAGGAGGTGTGGCTTTGTTGGAGTGGGTGTGTCCTTGTTGGAGGAAGTGTGTCACTCTGGAGGCGGGCTTTTAGTCTCATATATGCTCAAGCCACACCCAGTGTCTGTTTCAGAGCACTTCCTGTTGCCTGTGAGTCAAGCTGTAAGAACTCTCAGCTCCTTCTTTAGCACCACACCTGCTTGCATGCTGCCTTGCTTCCCACCATGACTGTAGTGGATTAAACCTCTAAACTCTAAGCAAGCCCTAATGGAATGTTTTCCTTTATAAGAGTTGCCGTGGTCATGGTGTCTCTTCACAGCAATAGACACCCTAACTAAGATGTAAGGTTGAGATGGTCCTGGAGTAGAAACACCAAAGGCTACCTAAGATGTACAGGTATTCTTACGATTTTCTACCTCATTTTGTCAATTCAATTTTCAAAGGCATATAAGCTTTGTTTATTTATTTGTTATTATTAGAGGCTCCAGCCTCTAAGGCTATACATACAATTGCCTTGATTTTTTAAATATTCTCTCCTAGCTTGGTCCTGTACCATCAAACCGGATACTTTCTTATCTCACTCCAGTCCTATGTAGAATATCCTTCCTCTGGTGTCCTCTGCCTTGCTCTAACTTCCCCCAGTAGAGTGGCTCAGCCACCTCGTATAGAAATAGGAAATGCTTACCACAAATGCCAGCTTCACAACTTAGCCATGCTGTGTAGGAGGTACCTACACAACGATAGTAAATTTAGCCCTGACTACTATCCACCGCAGCCAGATAGGTTGCATTCTTTCTGCACGTTTTTACTATTTCATACATAGCAACTCACTAATCCTCTTCTGGAATCCAGAGTGCCAGCTTTCTTTGCCTAAACATCTTAGTCCTCATTTCTCTAGCTGCGTAATTTCTCCTGTCCTCCGGGAATTCCCTTGAGTACCACTTCTCCTGGCAACCTTCCGTCACACCTGCTCTGGATCGATCGGTGCTACTTCTGCGTATTGTGGAAGTGCTTGTAGGCCCATGTCACCCTTGAGCACTGTGAATTATTCGTGTCCTTACAACCTCTTGGAAGACACGGCAATTTTTTTTTTATCAAAATATTATTAAACACTGGATATGTGCCTGGTTATTGTGACTCAGTAAACATTCTTAGGTAAGTTAGTATTTTGAACTTATTGATGGGTCTTTACTGCATGGATATTGAGTCATACCTCATGGAAAAAATACAAACTTTGGTTATCATGAAGAACACACCTTATACCATGATTTTATTTTGTTTTATTTTACAGGTATGAGTGTTTTTTTTCCTGCGTGTATGTCTGTGCACTACGTGTGTACCTGGTGTCCACAGAAGCTAGTAAAGGGTGTCAGATCCCCTGGAACTGGAGCTGTAGATGGTTGTGAGCCTCCATGTAGGTTTTGGGAGTTGAACTAGGTTGCTCAAGGAGAGCATCCAGTGCTCTTAACTGCTGAGCATCTCTCCAGCCCTACCATATACAATGAAAATCTGCAAATGCATTAATTTGTCCACATATATTTTCATCACTTCCCACACATTCATCAACCTCTTGTATTTATTTGGTTTTGTACAAATCTGCCTTCAATAAATGGCACTTACCAAGATCCTCACGTTCTCCATGCTTCTAGACCCACCAAAAAGATTGTGGTCCTTCTTCAATCTGATCTCCAGCCTTGTTCATGAAAATAGCACTTCCTTCTTGAAATACCTTTCCCTTCTCCATGATATCCTACTTTTCCAGTTTTTCTTTTTCCCTCTTTAGTCCCTAGCTTCCTTTGCTAGCTCATTTGGTACCGCCCAGTTTTCAAATATTAGGATTCCATCAAACACACACATAGACCATGAATGCACACAAACTTTTTAAAATCTTCCCTCCTCCCTCCCTTCCTCCATCCCTCCCTCCTTCCTTCTTTTCTTTTGAGATAGTGTCTTATAAGATGGAGCTCAGACAGGCCTCAAACTCCTTCTGCAGTTGTGAATGATGCTGAACTTTGGGTGTCCCTGCCTGCATCCTCTGAGTGTCGGGATTATGTTGCACCACCACACTCAGTTTGTACAGTGCTGGTGCTAAGTAAGGGTCAAATGAAGTGCTTGTGCACACTGGCCAAGCACTCCATCCTTCAGTCATCCCTGGTCTTTATTTCTACTCTTTCCTCAGATTTGTACTATGGTGGTTTTTTTTTTGTTTGTTTGTTTTGTTTTTTAAATCTCAGAACACTTGTTCATATGGGGGGAATGTTTGACTATTTAGTTGTTTTGTTTGTTTGAGACAGGGTCTTGCTATGATGCCCAAGCTGGCTGCAAACTCACAGCAATCCTCCTGCCTCAGTCTCCCATGTTCTGGGATTACAGAGTATGTACCACTGTACCTAGTTTCATTAGTTAGCTTTTATGTGTGCCAATGTGTGTGCACACGTATACACGTGCACGTGGCCAGAGGTCAGCCTCAGGTGTCATTCCTCAGGCCCTGCCCACCTTTGTTTTTTCAGACAGTCTCTCACTGGCTCAGAATTTACCAGGTGGTCTAGGCTGGGCCACCAAACTCCAGGAATCCGCCTGTATCTGCCGCCACCTCCCCAGGGCCAGGGTTACAACTGCATACCTTCGATGCCCGCCTAACCTTTCCTTTTCTTCTTCCTCCTCTTCTTCTTTCCCTTCCTCCTGCTCCTCCTCCCTGTCCTCTGCTTCCTCCTCCACTCCCTCCTCCTCTTCCTCTTCCTTCTTCTCCTCCATTTAACTTGGGTTCTGGGATCTCACTCAGATCTTCATGCTTGTAAGGCAAGCTCTTTGCTGACTAAGCTATCTTCCCATCCTGGGAGCTATATTTAGAATCCACTTGTAGGTTATATCTACCCTATACTGCCCGAAGTTACAAAGTGTTGGATGGTGTAACATTCTCATAAAATAATGTAGACAACGGAAATGTTATCCATTCCCTCAAAGAGTGGCGTGATCAATTTAAAATCCATTTGGATTATATTTGGAAGCTCATACACAGTGTCTCTGAAGCCCAAAACTAAATTTTCTTTCTAAATATGGGCATCATGATGTGGGAGAAAATGATGTCTCAACTGAGATCCAAAGCATGTGGAAGATCTAGTCAGGCAAAGCAAGGGGGGGACAACATTTTGAGCAGATGAAAATGTGACAGAAAAATAACTTTGTGGATCTATTTTTGTGACTTCTGAGAGTCTGGAGACACTGAGTACTTATGACACTATCCCAATCACTCATCTGTCTTGTCATTAGATGCTGAGCTGTATACCAGCAGAGTACATAATAAATGCCCAATAAATGCGAGTGTAATAGGTGAGTGTGGCTAAGCAAATGAGAGAATGCTGGATACAAGACGCGGGTATAGACTAGAAAGCCGTGTTGGAGTGAAGGTAGAAAGTGCAGGCACGCTGTATTGGGAGAAGAGAGAGGAAAGCGGTATGGGAAGAGGAGGGTGAGAGAACAGCTGAAGAGACCCAGGAGCTTCGGATGCTTAGCAACATTAGAGGAATCTAGCCCTTCCTTTAAAACACTAATGAATCTTTCAGAAGTGCACACAAGGCTCTTCTGCGCTGCTAAACCTGCCTCCATGCTTTTGTTTTTCAAACCTAAAGTTTATTTTTGAAGGCTTATATTCCTAGAGAAATACAAAGGCTTTACAGGGGCATAAACTATCATCTTCTATTCAGTACCTTCTTTTGGACAATTAGAGTTATCTAAAGTCCACGTTCTCAGTGAAAATTCCTTTGCATCTTAAATCTGTCAAATTGTCTTGGTCTTTTCTCTTTGAAAGATGAAAACCTATTCCAAATGTTGTTGGATCTAAAAAAAAAAAAATTCACTTGGCACTCACCGCTGTTTTTATTATTCTGAACCATGTGATTTGATTTCAGTCAAAACAGTTTGGGGTTTGTTTGGTTGATTTTTTACGTTCTAATAGGGATGATTAACACAGGAACAATTGAAGCCTCCATTCTTTGCCCATTCTCAGCCTGGCGATGCATCTCTGGCAGAGGACAATAGTCACTCTTGTACTCAGGACTTCAGCAGGGCTGCAGAAACATTTGACTCTGACTAGATAGCTGCAACAGGCCAAGATACACGCCCAGGCGTATTTCTCAAGTTTAGCCAGAGTATCAGAATGACCTGACATGCTTCTTGTAAGAGGACCTTCCATGTGTCCGTCCTAGTTTTGGGATCAGAGTCCCCCCAGATGACTTTTATGTCCAGGGAAGAAAAAAGCTAACAACCTTTAGACTTTAGACTGTTTCTGCCTTTAGAGGGTGTAGGAAAGCCTCTAGGGGCATTCTCTCTCTCTCTCTCTCTCTCTCTCTCTCTCTCTCTCTCTCTCTCTCTCTCTCTCTCTCTCCCCTCCTTCCCTCCATCTGTCTGTCTCTTTCTCAGTTTTTTGAGACAGGGTTTCTCTGTGTAGCCCTAGTTATCCTGGAACTCTCTCTGTAGACCAGGCTGGCCTCGAACTTACAGAGATCTGCCTGCCCCTACCTCCCAAACTCTGGGATTAAAGGCATGTGGCTCTAGGGCTATTCTTACTACTTCTTTTTGTAAAAAAACAAAACCAAAAACCTGTAAATTGACTAATTATAGTTTATATATTTATAGGGTGCAGTGTGATGCTATGATTTTTAAATATGTAGTATAATTAAATCAAGCTAACTAACATGTTTCACTTCAAATAGTTATCATTTTATGGAGAGAACATCTGAATTGTCTCTTAGCAATTTTTAAATATGCAACATTTTATTATAAACTATATTATTATGCAATAGATTCTTTTAAAAACCTTATTCTTCCTTCTAATTGATGTATTTTGTTCCCTTTGGCCTTAATCTCCTCCATGACCACCATTGTACTCTCTGCTTCTCTGTTTGATTTTTTAATATATATATATATCAAATGTGTGGCATTTGACTTTCTGTACCTGGTTTCGTCCACTTATCTTAATTCTCCATTTCTATCCACAGTTCACAAAGAACAGATTCTGTTTATGTAACCTTGCATAATAAACTGTTGTGCTTATGTGCCAAATTTTCTTTATCCATTCAGAATTGATTCTGTATTTTGCTACTGTGAATTATGCGGTAATTAATATATGAATGCAAACCTCTTTTTAACAAGCTGATTTCAAGTCTTTTGGAAAAATACTCAAAAGTGAGATTACTGTGTCTTTTGGTAGTTATACTTTTATGGTTTTCGGATGTCGCCACAGTTTTCCATAATTATTCTGTTACTTAACATTCCCACCAATACGTGTTCAACCTATCACTTACTTAGGTAGAATAGGCCAGCCTCTATCCAAAGGTAAAGAGCAGTAGAAACTGGCCGAAGAGGAATGCTTAATGCAGTAGGTGCTGGGGAAGACAGGGCTTTAGATGAGGCTCTGGATTCTGGGGTTCTGCCACTGAACTATCTGAGCCAAACTGAGGATTCTTAACATATATTCCAGGGTATCCAACATGAAGGAGAAAGTTAAGCAAAAGAGAGAACAAAGAGAATATATCAGCACAGTCAAAGTCAAGGTGGCCACCATGAGAAAGCAGGCTCTGGAGGAGCAGTTCAGTGAATGGATTCTCAACCCCAGAGGAATGGTTCCTATAGTTGTGGTAAGAGGAAGAGTGCATGGGAAGGGAGCGGGAGGGCGGTAGAGGGAGATTGCTAGCATGCTAAGTGCAACGCCAGCGGCTCCCCTTGAAATCCTTGCTACAACTGAACTAAGTCAATTCTTGACCTATCTAATGGGAGCTTATTGATTTCTTCAATGTCTTCAATGGTTGTGAAAAATAAAATACAAATCTAGTAAGATCTTTAAAATCTTGATCCTGACAAGGGGGTCCAACCTAATCATTACTAACAGAGATGGATTTTGTGTGTATGTCTATTTGTGATATCTATGAGACCACATCTCTTAGCTGCAAAAAACAGCTACTCTCTAAGAATAAAGTATTTTCTCTTAATTGTGTAGAGATTTGAAAATATTTAATCATATTTCACTTTAAGGTAAGTGACTTTAAATGGAGCAAGGCAGAAGAGCTGTGGAGAAAATAGTATCAAAACCAAAACTTATTAAAGACTACTGTCCAAAACATAAAATAATTATTAATTAAAATTCAACAATAAAAAATTAAATAGCCCCTTTTTAAAAAAAAAAAAAAAAAAAAAAAAAAAAACAGGCAGAAGCCAGACCTAGTAACACATGCTTACAATCCCAGCACTCAGGAGACTGAAATAAGAAAAAACTTTAAGTTCAAAACCAGCCTGATCTACATAGTGAGACCCTATCTGAACAACACACACACACACACACACACACACACACACACACACACACACACACACTCACACACACACACACTCTGAACAAAAGACATGACAGGCATTTCACCAAAGATACATAATATATGCAAATGGCAAATAAGCCTGTGAGGCAATGCCAACATCACACACCATTAAAGAATTGTAGGTCCTATGGGTGGTGGTGGTGGTGGTGGCGGCGGCGGCGGCGGCAACAGCAGCAGTAGCGGTGCACGCCTTTAATCCCAGCATTTAAGAGGCAGAGGCAGGTGAATCTCTGTGAGTTCAAGGCCAGCCTGGTCTACAGAACAAGTTCCAGGACAGCCAGGGCTACACAGAGAAACTCTGTCTCAAAACAAAAACAAAAAACAAAAACAAAAAAACAAAAAACAAAAAACAAACTCAGTATGGGAGGGGTTGTGCATGCTACAGTGGAACCCAGAGAACAATTTGCAGGAACCAGTTCTCTCCTTCCCCCTTGTGGGTCCTAGATCAAACTCTAGAGAAACCCTGTCTCAAAAAACAAACAAAAAGAACGGTCATTCACTGCTAGTGGGAATGCAAAACAGTACAAGCACTTTGAAAGACTGTTGCTTCTGAAACTAAATAAACTCTGGGAAGATATGCTGCATTAGCTCACCAATGTGAGGTATTGAAAGCAGTTACATTCAGAGAAACAAGAAGCAGGATGGCAGTTACGAGGGAAATGGGTAAGAGGAAGAGGAGTTGGCCTTCAATGGCTGTAGATTTTAAATTTGTGAAAAGAAAAATTCTAAGTATGTATTTCACAACAATATAAATGTACTGCACGTATATATGTACTCTTTAAAATGACTAAATTGGCACATACATGCTTATTATCTCAGAACTTGGGGAGCTGAGGCAGGAGGATTGCTATAGGTTTGAGACCAGCCTGGGGTACAGAGTTGTAAAACTCTGTCTCTAGGGCTGGAGAGATGGCTCAGCATTTAAGAGCATTCATTAGCTGCTCTTCCGGAGAACCCTGATTCAATTCCCTGCACCTACACGGTGCCTCATAATTGTCTGTGACTCCAATTCCAGAGGAGCATGCCCTCTTCTAGCCTCTGATGGCATCAGGCAAACATGTGGTGCACAGACATGCATCCAGGCAAAACACTCATACACATGAAATAAATTAAAAAAAAAAAACTCTCTTTCTAAACCAGTGGTTCTCAACCTTCCTAATGCTGCGACACTTTAATACAGTTCCTCATGTTGTGGTGACCCCCAAGCATAAAATTATTTTGTTGCTACTTCATAATTTTGCTACTGTTATAGATCATAATGTAAATATCTGTTAGGCAGGATATCTGATATGCAACCCCCAAAGGGGTCACAGCCCACAGGTTCAGACCACTGTTCTAAACAAACAAAAAACTTTAGTTGGTAATTTTTGTGTGCATTTTAAACACACAATTAAACTAAACATACTTTTAAAATGTACAATTCAATAATAGCCATCTTTTATATTTACCCAAATTACTTAGTTTCCTGTCCATACCAACTCCTGCATATTGACGTATATAGTAGCTTTACTTGTAATTGCCCACTCAAGTAAGTGACTTAGATACCCTGAAGTAAATGGAGATAAATCTACATGGTGTGTCATGCAGTGGAAGGCTAGTGATAATGGGAAGGAAATATCAAGCCAAGAAGGAAACCTAAGTGTTTGTTACAAAGTTGGAGAATCTGAACTAAAAAGACAAAATACTATGTGATTCCAATTACATGACATACTGGAAAAGTAGAAATTATGGAAAAAGTAAATAAATACTGTTGCCATCAGGGAAGGAAAAATGAATAGGTGGAACACAGGATTTTTATTTTTGTTAGCATCTAAGTAAAAGGTTTCTTTGTAGCATTTTCATATAACATACAATATTTTATATAAAATAAGTGTTATATACAATATTTATTATAGTATAACATTCTATAATAGATATTATGCTTTGTTCTTATTCATTCTTCTCTCCCAAAGCTCCCCATGTCCCCAACTCCCTCTTGCTGATCCCCTTCCTCCTCTCATACAGTCTTCCTCTCTGTTTTCGAGTCACATGTATCCATTACATACTTCTACACTGTCTCTCCTTTAGATCACTCACTCTTCTCTTGTGGTCCCCATTCTACTCTCATGACCTATACACATACAATCAAGGCTTTAGATCAAGGTTCCTCACATGAGGAAAAACACTCAGTATTTGTCTTTCTTCTTCTTCTTCTTCTTCTTCTTCTTCTTCTTCTTCTTCTTCTTCTTCTTCTTCTTCTTCTTCTTCTTCTTCTTCTTCCTCCTCCTCCTCCTCCTCCTCCTCCTCCTCCTCCTCCTCCTCCTCCTCCTCCTCCTCCTCCTCCTCCTCCTCGTCCTGCCCCCCCCAGAGTTTCTTTGTGTAGCTTTGCACCTTTCCTGGAACTGAACTCACTCTGTAGCCCAGGTGGGCCTCAAACTCACAGAGATCAACCTGCCTCTGCCTCCCGAGTGCTGGGATTAAAGGCGTGTGTCATCACTGCCCGGCTCAGTATTTGACTTTCTAAGTCTGGCTTATTTTGTTCAGCACATTGATCTTGAGTTCTAAGCATTTCCTGCAAATGTTTTGATTTAATGATTTTTGTACTGCTGAATAGAATTCCATTGTGTAAATGATCTACACTTCCTTTATCCATTCATATGTTGTTGGGCATCAAAGCTGGTTCTATTTCTTAGCTATTTAAATACAAACTCTTTTAAGACAGTGAAACAATGCTATATGATACTGTAGTGATAAATGCCACCTTTATACATTTGTCAAAACCCTTAGAACATAGAACACCGACAGTTACCTCAGATATAAACTGTGGGCTTTGGAAGAAATGACGAATCGTTGCAGGCTTGTCATTTGTAGTGATCTAGAACTCTAGCACAGAATATCTGTTGTCAGGGGGGTTGTGCATGCATGTGGCAGGGCTACTCTGTACTGTCTGCTCTGTTTAGCTTGAATCTAAAAATTCTCCATAGAAATGAAAACCTATTTCTTATACAGGGGCCAAAATGTGCTCTGAAATTTTGTGTTTAGTAATCAGGGGATAAGGAAGTAAAGAGAATTCTCAAGATTGCCAAGATAGTTGCAGATGTGTCTTAGCTACATCACACTCACTGTCAAAGTACTTAGAAAGACCTTACATGACTTTTAGTCTAAAAAACTAAATATGTGGTAATTGAGGAGTAATATGTTCTTTCCCTCTCTCTGCAGGTTCAGAATGTCCTTTATGATTTTTTTCAGAAGCCAGATTTGAATCTTGGTAAATATGTCTATTACTATATTATTTTTATTTTTAGGAGGGAGGTTGAGCTGGGCAGTGGTGGTGCACACCTTTAATCCCAGCACTCCGGACACCAGCCAGGTGGATCTCTGTGAGTTCCAGGCCAGCCTGCTCTACAGAGCAAGATCCAGGACAGATCCAAAACTACACAAAGAAACCCTATCTCGAAAAACCAAAAAAATACCTAAGTAACTGTTTTCCTTGTATTGGCATTTTGAAACAAAGGCAAAAAGAATTTACATATTCACATATGTATATACATATACATGGCTATTCATGTGTGTGTGCATGTATGTGTGGTATTCTCACGGCTGGGGTGTTACAAATGCAAACTAACACAGATGTGTTAGTTCAGATTAAAGTTGTAATGTCACTTTCTATATATGACACAATTTCTGAATGGTGAACAAATACTGATGAGTTCCAGACCACATTTTACATTCAACCTTCAATCAAAAACTTCACAGTAGTTATACTTACAGAAAAATTCAAAAGCAAAATGAGGGACCAGATACAAAGCAGAACATGTGCTGGGCAGATACAAAGGCCAGGGCTCAAAACTCTGCAGCAGCAAAACAATAGCAAAGCTCTACTGGGAATTTACATATCAAATAAGTTCTAAATTCAGTTATTATAAGCAGGCTTTTCGCCTTTTTCAGTGTCTGACGAGAGAGGGGAGCCTTTATTGCATAGAAATTGTGGGAATGCTGTCTTTACAGCCGCTCCCCACCACTAAAACAACAAAGCTCTCCTACAAATTTTCACTATGCACACCAGGAGCAGAGAAGAGCCCGTCCCTACGGGGACCATTGGCTTTGATGCATTTATTTTGAGAAGTTTTTCCTTATGTGAGACTAGGCCAAGAGAACTCTTACTTGTAACTAAGACCATGAGTCTGGATCCTGGGATTTATGTAATTTGTAACCCACTGATTATTTTGTTTTATTTTGTTTTTGTTTTTGTTTTTGTTTTTTTTTTTTTTTTTTTTTTTTTTTTTTTTTTTGAGATAGGGCCTGCTGCTGGCCTGGAACTCTCTGTGTAGACGACAGACTGGCCTGGCACTCACAGAGATCCGCCTGTCTCTGCCTCCCAGTATAACACACTGGTTTTTATTTGTTGGTTTATTATCACTGTGTTTGGTGGTAACTATAAATTGTGAGAATATTTTAATTGTTTTCTTTGCTTTTTTTTCCTCTAGTTTTTTGAGACTGTCTTTCTACATAGCTAGCCCTGGCTGTCCTCGCTCTGTAGCCCAGGCTGCCCTCAAACTCACAGAGATCCTCCTGCCTCTGCCTCCTAAGTGCTGGGATTAAAGGCGTGCGCCACCATGCTCACCCTTTCCTTGCTTTTTATAATAAAGTATGTTTCTTAGCATCCTGTTTGCTCTTTCGAGAACATGACTTGGGCCTTCCTTCCTGACAACCTGACCTCTCCCTGCTCTCAGCCTAAACTAAAGACGGGAATTCTCCCCTCAGCTCAGCCTCCACTTCTGTTTCAGAAATTCTTTGCAATATCTTTGCTTATTCATTTATTTTGGGTGAAAGTGAGTAAGCAGTGAGGTCAGAGAATTCTGTTAGGATCCTGCTGAAAATTAGAGAAATTCCAAACCATCCCTCCCCGACCAGATGAGTGGTCCCCGTCTTTTCCTTTACTGCAGTGTTTATTTCCTGGGTCATTAGCTCAGGCACCACTTGCCGAGCCCCACTTGGCTCCAGACACTGTGAGGAGTAAAGAATACAAAGACAATCATGGTCTCTCTTCTTGAGTTAGTTATTCAATGTCAGCCGTTGGTGGTGGAGACCAGTCTAGTGTGCACCTTTTCTGGAGGTGGAAGGTCTCATTCAACCGTTATAACTGGTGTCTAGTTCTGCCAGCTACAAAGCTCAAGAGTGACTGGAGAGTCTTCTCTATGACCTTGTCCCAGTCCACAAAGGCAGAGATACTGTTAGAAGCAGGAGAGATCTAGTGTCATAGTCCTTCCTTCATAGAACTGTGCCTGTCTCTTGGTGAGGTCAATATGGACTCTGTAGTTATCATATCAAGTAGAAGCTTGTTTTATTTTGTTTTGATGGAGCTAAGGACCAAACCCCAGGGCCTTGTGCTTGCTGGACATGTGCTCTACCACTGAGCTAAGCCTCTGGCCCCTAAAGTGGAGGTGTAAATTTCCCTGTTACTGGTCACCTAAAGTGGAGGTGTAACGTCCCCCGTTACTAAAGTGGATGTGTAACGTCCCCTGTTACTGGTCATCCTTACTCAGAGGATTCTCTTCAATCACCTCTTAGCCTTTCTGTCTCTCATTTCTTCTGCACATTAAGTGTTGTTTGCAGAGTTTGCTTTTCTGGCTCTCTCATCACTGATACACTGTTCATCCACCCTGGATTTTCTTACTCTCACACACAACTCTAGCTGATGACTCCCAATTCCGAACTGTGCCCCTGAGCCCCTGATCACACATGAAAACCCTACAATGAGTGGTCAGAATGATGATAGTTGTTAGAGAAAAGCAAATGATCTGCGTGTCTGCGTGTACACACACATTCGGAAGTGCACGGGAAGGTTGCTGAAAAGAGGGTGACAAGCAGCAGTGGTGACTCCCTGGGGCCAGGGAGACTGAGGAAGCTGAGGGAAATACGGAAAAAGAAGATGTTCATATTCACACACAACTTACAAGGTTACCTCCCCTAACTAACTATTTTCTGAGATGGTGAATAACCTTTATGTTATTTACATCTCTTACAATAAAGACCACATTCACATGGTATTTGTTAATTCAAGCAACATTAAAGACAAAGAAATTTTAAGCTGGGTATAGTGGTACATGCCTTTAATCTCAGCACTCAGTGGGCACGGGCAGGTGGATCTCTGTGAGTTCCAGGCCAGCCTGATCTACAGAGCAAGTTCCAGGACAGCCAAGGACATGTAGAGAGACCCTGTCTCAAAATATAAAATAAAAAAAGAGACTAGATCTTTGAAAAGAAAGAAAAGAAACTCATTAAAGAGAATGTTCACAGAGAGCTTTTGGTTTAGGTCTGCCGGTATAAATGCTCTCATAAACTACACTGATTTTTTTTAGTCTTTTATGTTATTGTGCATATCTGTTTCTGCTTTATTCCAACCTAGTTATTAAAAAATTTAGATTCATTCTTTTTAATTTCAAGTTTCTTGGTTAAATAAAGCCAGGGAAAAAACCCTTGGTAGCAATTGGGATGTTACCCAACTATAAATTATTTACTGTAACTATGGATAGATACTAATTGAGAATAATTTTAGTACTATATTATAAATATAAAATATGAATTTATTACCCTAAACTAATTAGCAAATAACTTTTATTCTAAAATTAGAATCGCATTGCAAAGATCTGATTATGATCAAATCTATGGAACCTGGATTGAACCAACAGCAATTTATACAAGTAAGGAGCTGTGTTATTTAATATTGGTATCAAATTATTCTGCCAGTTTCAATTGTCTTTTGATAGATGTACATCACCTGAGGAGTAAATCAAAGGAAAGAATAAAAACTTATCATTTCTAAGATACATACTTCAAAATATTTAGCCCCTCTGAAGTTGGGTTATAGTTTTCAAATAGCTCCTTTATTTTCTTTCAATTCATGATATAAAAAATGAAGAACTTCTACTGATACCTTCTGATAAGATCAAGAAAAAACAGCATTTTATATTCAATGAAATCTGATTGTACAAATATAGTGAGATCTAAGACCAAAGGTCTACATGGTAGTTTTAAACCTGAGAAAGTATGATTCTACTGTAATGGGCTAGGCGAAAGACGCCATTTGGTTAGACCAGGGTTCTGTCTGCTACAGCCTGCTTTCAAGTCTCTTATTTCCTCTCTTCCTCCAGTTTTTCTGTAATGAGTCCAAGAGCGAATTCAGCTTTCATGTTTCTTCTCAGACATTCTTACTCCACTGAAGGCGACAGCCATGCACGAGATAGAGCTTCTGTGTGAAGGATTTCTGTGTGAAGGATTTCTTAAATCCTTTCTGAATGGTTCTTGTCTAGACCAGATACAAATGAAGCACACTACTCAAAAACACACAGAGCAAATGGCAGAGATATAATAGTTTGGAGTAGCCAAGTGAGATGACTCAGCATGTCAGGTAGAGGCAAGCCTGATGACCTGAGGTTGATCCCAGGAGCCCAAAGATAGCAGAAGAGATCCTCCTTCTGAGAATGAGTCTCTGCCCTCCACACACTTGCATGCCTGAGAGAAAAAATAAGTTCAGAAAAGGCAAGGCTTTTTCTCTTTAATGTAATTGCAGACATAACATATTTCCTTACAAAAATTAATTCTCAATACTACTGACCTAGTTGTCTTAGTAGTTTCACTACAAATAAGCAATTTAGAAAATGTTCTTGAACTTTGTGTGGTGGCTCACTCCTTTAATCCCAGCACTTTGGAGGCAAAGGCAGGTGAATCTCTGTGAGTTTGAGGCCAGCCTGATCTACAAAGTGAGTTCTAGTACAGCCAGAACTGTTACACAGAGAAACCCTGTCTTGAAAAACAAATAAGCAAACACAAACAAAACAAGAAAATGTCATTTTTTAATTATAAAAGTAATGTGAATTTTAATCATATGTAAATTATGTCTCAATAAGAAAGTGATATGGGCTCATTATAGAAAATTATAAACAAAAAAGTTTAAAGAAGAAGAATGTTAAGCCTGTAATTCTTTTTGTTGTTGTTTTGTTTTGTTTTGTTTTGAAGCCTGTAATTCTTTTACCAATTTATATCCACTGTTAACATTGTGATATTTTTCCTCAGATCATAATAATGACTCACATTTTTTACTCCTTTGGCTAAAGCAAACCTTTCTTGGTTTTATTATTGCTTTCATCTGTTCTTATTGGCATTTTTGAATGCTATTTATGAGGCAAAAATCCCAAAGCACTCACCACTGTGCAGATTCCTAGGCAGCCTGCCACCTTCTTTTCCACTCATAGTCGTTAAGCTTGTTTTCAGTCAGAGATCAAGGGTTTTTAGCCATATTTAAGTTAGAGAAATAGGGAAAAGTGATTCTACTCCATATTGGTCCCGAAAACATTTTAATGGCATTGTTATGTCTTGCTATGTATTTTTATCATTACTCAATCATATCTTTATTGTTGGACAGTTACTTTCTCATTACTCCTAATAAAAATAAGACCAGTATCTGTATATAAATCTTTATTTACAGTTTACAATTGTGAACTAGAAATGGAGTAGAGCTAGTTACTTTATAAAAAGCTCTCTCTCTCTCTCTGTCTCTCTCTCTCGGGGCTGGGGGCAGCTCATGTGTGTGGACATGGGCATGCACTTCATGGAAAGCCCATGTAAGGATATAACAAGAAGGCAGCCATCTGCAACCCAGGGGAAGAGATTTTATCAGACCGAGTCTTCTGAACCTTCCATTGGGACAGTCCAGCCTCTAGAACTGCAAGGAAAGAATTTCAGTTCTCAGAAATGCCTAGTCTAGTCTAATTGTCCTGGTAGCCTGACAGAACTCCAGTAATTTTTTTAGAATGGATTCCCGGGAGTGGAAATGGCTAGGTCAAAGAATGAACAGCTGAAAGCTTTGGCTACCTACTGCCAACTGTGCTGTGATTGCATTGATTCATTCTCCCACCAGCAATTTACAAGAGCTCTTCTTTATTCCCACCTACAGGAAACATTAACAAGACTAAAAAAGCTGCAATTTTTGTTTTCAGTGCTTGGGATTGTACCTAGGGCCCTGTATATACTAGGCAATCACTGTACCTCTGAGCTATGTCCCCTGCTCCTCACATATTTTTAAAAAAGTAGAAGGGACTGGAGAGATAGGTCAGCGGTTAAGAGCACTGGCTGCCCTTCCAAAGTACCCAGGTTCAATTTCCAGCACTCATATGTTAGCTCACAGCTGTCTGTAACTCCAATTCTAGTGGATCCAACACCTTCATACATACTTACATACAGGCAAAACACCAATGCACTAAAGACAAATACATTTAAAAAAATAGCAGTTAAATATTTCTATGTTAAAACACTTTATTATGTGACCAATCCATTTCTTTTCCAGTGTGAGCAAGCTACATCAGCAACAAGGACATGTTTTTTGTCTTTCAATTCACAAGATGCTTTGATTTCATTGCCTATTTAATTCACCAAGTGCAACTGTTTTCACTTGGTAGACTCCGTCATTGACAATAGCAGGTTCTTTTATTCCAATCTTAATTATTATTACTAATAGTAATTAAACAGTATTAGGATTATTTAAGAGTACTAAAGTGTAATGCATTCACAATGGAGAGAGAGGAGAGCTACAGGATGACTTCAAAAGGGTAGAGTCCACAGGGTTCAAAGAGGCCATACTGAAGGCAAAGATTTCTGGAAAGCTGATTCAGACTCACAGAAACATCTCTGGGAGTGGGGATGGGGGCAGGGGTGGGGACGGGGACGGGGAGGCAGGGGCGGGGTCAGATAAGCTTTATGAACTGCAGGTATGGAGCTGTTCATGGTGCAGAATTGTCAAATGCTGCTGGGGTGGGGGAGAGGAGGACAATTTTAGTGTCAGCTTGTCCTAGGCAGGAGAAACTTCACTGGAACAGAAGCCCACATTAGAGGTACATTGCTGTGGCCATTTTCCTGGATGGGAAAAAAATAATAACATTTATAGTACCAAGTGAGGTGATTGCATCACTCTTTGGCCTGGTGTGTTAAATTAGTTCATAGGTCTAGGTTTCTGATGTGGTTTTGATAGCTTCATGCATCCCGGTGTTCCTCATTTAATGTGAAGGTCACAGGTGGTTGGTTACACATTACTGTGTAAAGAGGTTGCTTAGCAGTCTGTGCCTCACGTTTGTGCTATGGTTGTTCACTTGCACAGACAAGAAGTGAGTCACTCCACCTCAGTGTTTGCACTGCAGACACAGGAAACTGCTGTTTTATAAAACAGGGTTGCTCAGGACAAGCCCCAGCTTGAAACAGAGTTCTGAACCACACAGAGTAACTTGGAGCAAGATATAGCCCAGTCTCCATATTGTCTTACCTGTTGATGTTTAGTTTAAGTTAGAATCATAAATCTCATTATGTATTGATGGCATTAGCATGTATGATCATCAATTATGAGTGCTTTTCAAATTTCCTCAATTTCTATTTTTATATTTTAACATTATTTTTGTTTGTTTTTGAGACAGGGTTTCTCTGAGTAGCCCTGGCTGTGCTGGAACTCACTCTGTAGACCACAATGGCCACCAACTCAGAGATCTGCCTGCCTCTGCCTCCTGAGTGCTGGGATTAAATGTGTGTACCAGCTCAAATTTCCTATTAAAAAATGTAAAGATATTCTCTAATTTAGAAACATTTTTGCTAATTCTTGTGCAAATAAATCAGCAGATCATTTAAAGATGCTTCCCATTGCCCCTATGCTTACACGGCTCTCTCAAGATAGCTCAGGCGTCACTGTCTCTCCTGGGTTTTTTTTTTAATTTTTTATTACTTTTATTTTTATTTTTGGTTTTTTGAGACAAGGTTTCTCTGTGTAGCTTTGTGCCTTTCCTGGAACTTGCTTTGTAGACCAGGCTGGCCTCGAACTCACAGAGATCTGCCTGCCTCTGCCTCCCAAGTGCTGGGATTAAAGGCGTGTGCCACCACCACCCGGCGGGTGTTTTTATTTTTAAGATGAACTGGGAAATTATTTTTAACAAATAACATAAAGTAAGAACCTAACTTGATTTTCCTTCTAGAATGGCTAGCCAGGTATACAACACAGAACAAACTTTTCTATTACAGGTAGCTAATTTTCTAAATGAGAAAAAACTTCTACATCATTGTTTGGCTCCAAAGGAAAAGAAAACATTTTGCAAAATTTGATATAAATGTTTAGTACCTACATAAATTCATGCTTTCCAGAAAGAGGAATGTTCTATGACATGAACCTCCCAAAGAATGTGGATATTTAAATGCATCACCTGGTCTCTCTTTGCTATCAGATAAATCAAAACCAGCAGGACAGAACAAAACAAAACAACAACAACAATAACAAATACTTAAAAAAACAACTCAGCTGCAAATAGCATGTGGCAATTTGGGGATAAAAATTTCTAGTCATTCTAGAATTACTAGAGAACCAAATGGGCAAGCGGTGTGGAAGCCATAAGAGAGTGTGTCTGTTACCTCACAGTCTGGTAGCGACAGTCTCGTCGACTTTTTAGTTCTTTGGAGATGAAGTTTGACCTTCTAAACTGAAGTGAAAAGCTGAATCTTGGAGTAACTTATTAATCTTTGTTCATTTGGGAGTACATTTATTCTAGGCCCCCTTTTTAGCATTGCCAAAGTGGCATCATTGGAATTTTTAAAATATTTATTATTTTATGTGTATGAATGTTTGCCTGCTTGTATGTGTTTGAGGCCAGAGGAGAGTGACAGATCTTCTGACACTAGAGTTACAGAAGGTTGTGAGCTGTCGTGTGGGCGCTAAAAACTGAATCCAATCCTCTGCAAGAGCAGCAAGCGCACTTCATCATTGAGCTTCCCTTCGACCCCTCAGATTTTCTGGAAAACACTATTATCATAATGATTTTGTGAAAATGACTCCTGGTGATTTTCAAGAGAGAGAATCGTCTCTAACAATGTCCTCTTAAATGTAGCCTCTCAGCTGGGCATGGTGCTACATGCCTGCAATCTTGGTATTTGAGAGGCTGAGGCAAAATTGTGAATTAGAGGCCAGTCTGGGCTACAAAGCAAAGCTCTAGCTTCAAAAAAAAAAAAAAAAAATCAGAAACCTCCAAAACAGAGCTCAAACAACGAGTTTTCTCAATTTTAAGATGAATCATCTTTTTGTATCTCTAAAATAAGATGCATCTGGCACTTGTGTGCTTTAAAAAAAAAAAAAAAAAAAAAAAAAAAAAACTTCCTTTCCAGTTCCCAAATGTTTTAAAGTCAGTCAATCATCCACCTCAGGGTTTGTGGCTTTTCATAATGGATGGAGGATGGTGCTGTATCGTTTTATAAAAAAATCATCTAATATAGGATGAATGGATGGAGGATGGTGATGTATCCATTTTATAAACAAATCACCTAATATAGGATGACAAAACATACTAGAGAATTGATAAAGGAATAGCAGATAAATGAAATAAGTAACAAAATTGAGCAGGTTTCAGAATTAAAAGTAATTCAATCAGATTAAAATTATTTTTTATACTTCTAAATGATAAAACATTACATTTATAAAATTTATTTTGTTTTTTGTTTTTTGGTTTTTTTTTTTGGTTTTTTGGTTTTTTGGTTTTTTGGTTTTTTGGTTTTTCGAGACAGGGTTTCTCTGTGTAGCTTTGCACCTTTCCTGGAACTCACTTTGGAGACCAGGCTGGCCTCGAACTCACAGAGATCCGCCTGGCTCTGCCTCCCGAGTGCTGGGATTAAAGGCGTGTGCCACCACCGCCCAGCCAACATTTATAAAATTTAAAATTTATGAAGATGACAGGACTCTCCTAAATCTTATGGCAGCACTTTGCAAGAGAATATATAAAGGAGAAACATGTTAGAAATATAAAGACAAATGAACAAAAATGTACAATAATTATGGTGCTATTAAAAACTTCATTTGTAAGAGCTTTATAAGGATTTAATTCACACATTATTTCTTTCTTATTGTTGCCACAACAAATTGCTACAAAGTTTGTTTCTGAAAGCCACAAAAATTTATTCTCTATCAGACCTGGAGACCGTAAGTTTCAGATCAGCATCACTGGTCACAATCGTGTGGGCAGGGCTGCAGCCCCTCTGGAGGGGCACCTCCAGCTTCCGGTCCCTATGGGGTGTTGTTACTGATAGCATCACCAACCTTGCCTCTGTGGCCATGTTGCCTCTTCCTACCTTGCTGAGAAAACCCCCTCTCGTACAGACATGTGTGATTGAATTAGGACTTACCTGGATTATCAGGGTCATTTCCCCACTCCCAAACTTTAGTTTAACCACATATACAAGGGTACTACTTTTCTGTATATGGTGCCACTTACAGATTCAGGGTCCTGATGATTATTCCAGGCCATTATCCAGCCCACTATACACTACCTTATGCATTTTAAAGGTATACAACTTAATGGATTTTAGTATATTTACGAAGTAGAGTAACCATTTTTATTTGTTTGTTTGTTTTACATCCAGACTGAAGTTTTTTCCTTCCTTCTCTCTCTTCCCAGTCCCCACTTCACCCCACCCCTGTTCCCACCCTCCAATCCACTTTCTCCTCTCTTTCTGTTTAGGAAAGGGCAGGTCTCCTATGAGCATCAACAAAACATGCCATATCAAGTTGCAGTCAGACTAAGCATCTCCCCATGTATTAAGGCTGGGCAAGGTGACCCAGTACAAGGAATGGGGTCACAAAAGACAGTCAAAGAGTCGGAGACAGCCCCTATTCCCAGTTAGGAGTCCCACAAGAGGACCAAGCTACATAACTGTAACATATGTGGAGAGTGCCTAGGTCAGTCCCATGCAGGCTCCCTGGTTATCGGTTCAGTCTCTATGAGCCCCTATGAACCCAGGTTAGTTGATTCTGTGAGTTTTCTTGTGGTGGCCTTGACCCCTCTGGCTCCTACAATTCTTTCTCCCTTCTTCTGCAGGATTCCCTGAACTCCACCTAATGTTTGGCTGTGGGTCTGCATCCGTCTCCACCAGTTGCTGGATGATGCCTCCGATGACAATTGGGCTAGGCATCAATCTGGTCACAGGAGACGGCCAGATCAGGCTACATATCCGCTATGGCTAGGAGTCTTAGCTGGGGTCATCCTTGTAGATTCCTGGGAGATTCCCTTGCACCAGGTTTTTATCTGACCCGGAAATGCCCCCCTTTCTAGTAGTCTCTTTCACTGCTCTCCCCCTACATCCCCCCACAACCCGATCATTCATGTTTCTATCCAAAATCCATTTTAGAACATTTCCATCACCTGAAAAGAAAGCCCCACACCTGGTAATAGTCACTCCCCATTGTCTTCCAAACCTCAGGCCATTACGTACTAAACCTCAGCCACGAATGTACTTTCTAAAGTTCCAGTAGCTTTGCCTAGTTGGGATATTTTCTGTAAATGGAATCATCCAATGTGATTTTTGACTTCTTTCACGTATGATGTTCTCTAGGTTCATACATTTCTCAGCACATTATTTCTGTTTTATTGCCACATAAAACATTGCCAATGGCATTCCTTTGTATGGGCATGTACCTTTTATTATCCTTGAAGCAGCTGGTGGACATGTGGGTTGTTCTCACTTTTTGACCACTGTGAATAAATTCTGCCAGGAACATGTGTCTATAAGTTTTTACATAAATAGATGTTTTCATTTCTCTTGAGTGTCTTATCTAAAGGGGAAATTCTGGGCTACACAGTCAGTGTTTCTAGAGTTGCCAGACTGTTTTCCATTTTCTGTTCTCAGTGGCGGCAAGATGACTCTGATTGTTCCACATCCTTGCTAATAGTTATTCTTATTGGTCTTTAAAGCTTGTTATCACACTGATCTATCTTGTGTTGCAGCACATGTATGGAGGCCAGAAGTCAACACTGAGTGTCTCCCCTGGAGCCTGTCCACCTCATTTTTTTTGAGACAGAGTCTGTGACTAAACCTGGAACTCATTGATTGGCTAGGCTGGCTGGCCATCAGGCTCCATGACCTGTCTCTGCCTCCCAGTGCTAAGGTTTTTACAGATGTGTACTGCGACACTCTGTCGTTTGTGTGAGTAATGGGCATCAGAGCTCAAGTTTCCATCTTTACACGACAAACACATCATGAGCTGAACCATGTTCCCCAGCCCTTATATCTAATTTTATGGATGCTGGTAAATGTGTTCTCAGATGAAGAAGTGATAAAGTGGAATATCCAATTATTTTGTGCCACATTTTAGGCATTATTCTATCTGCTGTTATCATGGAATACAATTACAGAAAAGTCACAAAGGTATAAAAGTCTAAAAAATACATTTTTTCTATATGAGATTTTTTTTATAAATATATAAAGATAAGACTCAAAGATGAAGGTTGAGAGGGGAGCCTAAGGTTGGGCCCCATTGACAAAGATATTGTGTAAAATGCTAATGGATCTAAGGGGCAGCCTTACACCATCTTCTTTAATTATGTGTATTAAATTTTGTCTTATTTGCTGCTGTCTTATTTTGTCTTAAGGCTGTTAACATTAGCTTTCCTAACATGTCTGGGCACCTCTTCCTAAACACAAACATTACACAATCAGACACTTTAATTACAGAAAACACTTACCTGGGTAAAACCCAAGAAAATGTTTCTTAAGCTGAGCCAACCCAGACCACAGAGTGGGCCCTATCTTAACAAAGAAAACCTTGCATGAAAACACTTAATGATCTGACCAGCACATCCCTGGGCCATCATCCTGTGTGGCACAGAAATAGCGCCTTGAGCGCTTGCTGTTTTGTTTTTGAGATGAGGTCTCACAAAATAGCCCGAGCTGGCCTTGAACTTGATCCTCTTACCTCAGCCACCTGCATTAGTGGTTTTCTAGGCACATGCCAAAGCACCTGGCTTTCATCACTTGCTTTTCAAGAGGTTTGCTTTAAGGGTATTGTATTAGCACCTGCGTCTGAAACTGGAAGAAAATAAAATATTAATATTAGGCTTAAAGACAAGATATTAGCTACAAGTGCTACCCAGTGGAGGCACTATGCCACTCGATTGCCCTGTGATCATGGAATATGTTTGGAGAAAAGGCAACCATTGAGTTAGAACAGGAGATTACAGAAAAGGAGGAAATGAAAGTTCACAGGTGCTTCTGTCTCTACCATTTTCTTACGTATCTGTTTTCTGAGTAGATGATGGTCTTTTCATTGACTTCAGTCTACTTCTCACTTTTTAATCCTGTTTCTTATATTTTAAAAAAAGGTTCAAAATAACCATTTGAGAAAATTTTCTCCTGGTTCATCAGCTATTAGGTACAGCACAATAATGCATTATGAGAATGTTCTGTTGTAATGGAATGAGTATATTTGTAGGTATAAGTAGGAGTTTATGCCTGTGTGTGCGATTATATGGATGCATGTATATGCTGGATGGGACCAGGGAAGGATGTTTCAGATTCAAACCTCAAAGGACATCAAGTCATTCTGGTTGTCTGAGGCCAGGAGTTTGAGAGGACATGGGGTTTTCAGTGTTAACATGAGTGAAGTCCCAGGAGAGGCGAAGCAGTCCCTGTGCTCTCCCACACTTGCGTCATTTCCTGGTCTTTTGGCCCATCTGATTGTTAAAGAGATGTCACACACTTAACTGCTCAATAGAGGCAAATGAAAATAATCCAATATGTTTCTGATTATTATGAGACTGTATAAAGTAAATGTTCATTTCTCAGGAGCATCCTTAAGTAAGTTTGGGCTTCAGACAACCTGAGACCATTCCTGAATTAAATAATGAGCTTAAGGATAATGATATACATCGATACTGTGTAAGGGAAGTCTGATATTAACTTCCAGTTCTTCATACTGAGAAACCATGCATCCCTTGGCCAGGAGTAAGAAGAGCACGCCTCCTCTTTTTTGGATCTTATTCTCTTCCTAGTGTTATTTCACTCTGGGATGATTCCTCTCTTATGGGGTTGTTTAATGTCAATCATTTAAGTCTGAGTCCCTCAATGGTGTGGCAGTTAAGTTTAAAGAGAAAGGCTTCAGAAACTGTAACCAAAGACTGTTCCTCTCCTTGGTATGTTCTACTAAATTTTTCCCACAGTGGTATTTTACACCCCAAAGGATTTCCAGTTTCTCTACCTCATTTATGTCTTTATTTTTGTCTGTTTTCTTTTACTCATGTACTCTGAGTTATTGTATGGTAGAACAGGAGAATGGAGGCTGTGTAGCTTTGGGAGAGGTAACCAGTAAAAGTATGTCATGAAAACATGTGATGAAACCTTAGGGTGAGAGGAGAGAATCTTGTGCCAGAGAAATAAGAAGAGATGGGTGAACAAGCCTCTAAGTCAGTGTGTCTCTTCCTGGATGGTCTTCTGAAAGAAATACATAACAGGAACGGACTGATTAGCAGTTCCTCATCACACATAGTACTCTGCTAGTGTTGCCACAGCAAAGCACCGCAGATTGAGTGGATTAAATAACAAAAAGTGTATTTTTCTATAATTTTGTAGGCTAGAAATCTGAGACAAATGTCAGCAAGGTTGGTTTATGTTGATGAGCAGTCTCCTTGGTTTATAGATGACTAGTTGTCCCCTGTGATGATCAATCTCCTTGGTGTATAGATAACTAGTTATCTCCTGTGATGATCAATCTCCTTGGTTTACAAATGACTAGTTATCACCTGTGATAATTGGTCTTCACATATCCATCCAGCTGTGTGTGTCCAAATTTCTTCTTCATAGAAAGACTAGTCCTACTAGATTAGGACCTACTTCTAAAGGCCCCATTTTAATTTAATTACCTCTTCAAAAACTCTATCTCCAAATATAGTCATATTCTGAGATACTAAGGATCATGATTCTTGATGGCCCAACACAGTAGACTCTTAACAGCAGCTACCAGTCTATTAAGTGTGACATTTGTCATGTTCTCAACATCAAATCAGAATAGAAGAATAGAAAAACTCTTTTTTTTTTTCTTTTCTGAGACCTGGCTCAGAGAGGTGGCTTGACAAAAGGCAAATAAATGTTAAGCAGCTCACAGAGCTTTTAAAGTGAAGGTCATGCTGGAGGGGGGGGGAGGGGGAGGTGCGGAGGCAGTGGTGGCGCACACCTTTAATTCCAGCACTTAGGAGGCAGAGGCAGGCAGATCTCTGTGAGTTTGAGGCCAGCCTGGTCTACAGAGCAAGTTCCAGAACAAGCTCCAAAGCCACACAGAATCCCTGTCTCGAAAAAACAAAAACAAAAACAAAAAAAAAAGAAGAAAAAGAAAATAGAAAATAAAGTGAAGGTCATTAAGTTCTAAAATAATCTAAAGACGTGTTTGGATTCACTCTTTGCAAGGGTATAAAAACACGAAGACACCCATGTATTTTCACTTTTCTTCTGTTCTTGTAAGACATGGTCAACTTTCTGTAATTGTTCTATTTATAATTAAATTTAGAGTTAGGTGGATGACTGTTAATCTTCATGTTATATAACTGACACTTTGCACAATTAGAATATGCTTGTTCAGAAACCCGTAAGTTATGAATCCAGAGTGTAGAACTGTCTTTCAGAGAAAGGTTTTTAACCAATCTTGATTAAGTAGAATCCCCACACCCAAATAATTCACATGGCTTTAGCATTAATTCCCAAAAGCTGAATAGAATATAGGTGATATTTTTATCATGAACCAATATTTTTTCAACATTACAGAATTGATTCACAATATAAAAATGCCAATTATTCTCACTCATATATAAGAGAATAATTGGCATTTTTATATTGTGAGAATTGTTGAAACCAAGGTTGGATAAAGCACAGGGACAAATAGCCAAATGAATGGAAACACATGAACTATGAACCAAAGGCTGAGGGGCCCCCAACTGGATCAGCCCTCTGAATAGGTGAGACAGTTGATTGGCTTGATCTGTTTGGGAGGCATCTAGGCAGTGGTACCAGGTCCTGGGCTCGCTGCATGAGATAGCTGTTTGAAACCTGGGACTTATACAGGGACGCTTGGCTCAGTCTGGGAGGAGGGGACTGGACCTGCCTGGACTGAGTCTATCAGGTCGATCTTAGTCCTCGGGGGAGGCCTTGATCTGGAGGTGGTGGGAATAGGGGGTGGGCTGGGGGGAAGGGGAGGGGGGGCAGGAAGGGGGAGAACAAAGGAATCTGTGGCTGTTATGTAGAACTGAATAGTATTGTAAAATAAAAAAAATTTAAAAATGCCAATTATGTAATAATTCTACAATCTGAGTAAATTAGAAAAATGTCTACTAGTCAAGCAAAGAGTCATTAGTACTAAGCAATCAGATCTTAGGATACTGAATTAATTGGGACCAGTTACCCCATATCATCCAGCTCAGTGATTCTCATACTTTAGTAAATTTATATCCTCTATAGGGCTTGTTAAAACACAGATTGCTCTCAACCCCAGGATTTCTGGGGCAGCAACTCAGGGGCAAAGCTCCAAACTGTATTCCCAACACCTTCTCAGGTGATGCTGTTGGTGTATGGGCCACACTGTGAAAATCACTGATCTCATTCATCTCTCCTCCTCTAAGAATATATTTTCTGTCTGCTGGAAGGACTGTCTTATTTTATAAAGAAAATGCTATTCACCAATTTCCTAACTGCCTGTGGAGTAGACAAGAAAAATAGCTATGAAGTTATTACATGGAATACCTAGATTCCGTGCACACTGTGTATACATTCCTGTGACCTCACCATGTCCCTCTGAGACAGCTGCTACTGTGATACCCATTTTGGGTTGGGAGAACGGCGGCTGGGTTGGGAGAACGGCGGCTGGGTTGGGAGAACGGCGGCTGGGTTGGGAGAACAGTTGCCTATCATGCCCCAGCACGGCAGAATCCAAAGGTAGTAGGACATGACTGCAATCTCAGCAGTCAGGACGCGGAGGCAAAAGGTTCAGAAGTTTAAGGCTAGTCTTGTTTCCGTAGGAATCTGAAGGCAGGCTGGAGGTGAGACCCTGCCTCCAAACAAACAAGCGACCTTTTTTTTTTTTTTTTTTTTTGGTAAATCAAGTAAGAGTTTAAAATTAATTTTCATGGCTACAAGTATGATACATCTTTTTAAAAACTGTATGGGTGTATGTGCTGGTGTCTTCATGTGTGCAACTACATACACACGTGTGTGGGTTCCCTCACATGTCAGAAGAGGGTGTCAGATCCCTTGGAACTGGAGTTAGAGGCATTTGTGAGCCACCTGATGTGAGTGCTGACATTTGAACTCTGGTCCTCGTGATTAAGGAGCAAGTGTACTTAACTGCTGAGCCACCTCTCCAGCCCCAACCAAGCCTTTTACAAACTGCAATCTAAATGTGCCTAGATGATAGTAGTGAGGAGGTGAACAATCAGCTTGAAATAAGTTCTCATGTTGGGCTGGAGAGATGGCTCAGTGGTTAAGGCACTTGTTGCCCTTGCAGAGGACCCAAGTTTGATCCCAAGCTCCCACATGATGGCTCACAATTTCAGTCAGATGCCTTCTTCTGACCTCCAATGCACCAGGCATCCATGTGGTACACATACACACATGCAGGGGAAAAAAAAAATCATATACATGAAATAAAAATAAATTTGACAGGAAAATACTTTAAATGTGCTCATGAATATATAAAAAGCATGTTCCATTTAAAAGAAATGACTTGTTTTCAGTAGCAAATTACTAAAATGGAACTTTTTCACATATTAGTTACAAGAACTAGAAACCAACTTGGTAGGGCTGAAAGAGAAATGAGCCAAGGGCCTTAGGAATAGAGCCAACAGGGACTTTGAGAATATCAAGACTGTTTCTCTTTCCCCTTTCTCTCTCTCTCTCTCTCTCTCTCTCTCTCTCTCTCTCTCTCTCTCTCTCTCCAGTTTCATTTCATGACGTCTCTTCTTGGCAATAGGGAAGGAACCAAGGCGAGCCCACAGATTGGCACTTACATGAAAACACTTTGAATGATAAGCAAACAATGTGGAAACATCTTACAGCTGATAACATTCATGTATGTGAACTGAAGCCCATTGGGAAAACCCAAACAAAGAACATGGTTTTAAGCCATCATTTGTCCTACTTTTTTTTTTTTTCTGCAGTACATCTCTTCACACGTTGCAAACTTGAAAAGTGAAGTTTTTGAGAAACTCATTAAACACCTTTGCCACTGTGCAGAAGGATTCCGGGAGATCGTGAAAACGGACATGCGGAGACAGATGTTTGCGGAACTCTTCCTCTACTGTGACAGTGGGAAGGTAGGCGAGACACCGAGAGCTCCACGTCTCACACTGCTTGTGAGGGGCCAGCTGTGACTGATGGCTGTCGGTGATGTTTTAAACTTCTGATCTGTCATGCTTGATAATTGTGGCCCGCTGACCACCAAATTGATTACTAAGGGGGAAAAGAAACATGTAGAGTACAAACACAGACAGTACAATCTACTTTTTTAGTTATCTGATTAAAATCTGACTTATCAGCTACTTTCTCAAATTGCTATGAGATTTTCTAGACCTTACTCTGTGTTTGTACCTTTCTGATTATTGAATGGGCCCGCCCTGTACTACACCTTGTGTGGCAATGCTTTTTGGCATTTTTAACTTGTTCTAAGTCTATCTCTTGTGTGTGCAAATGCCAACAGAGGCCGGAAAGGGTTTAGAGCCCTTGGGGCTGGAGTCACAGGCATTTGTGACTCTATTTGGGTTCTGGGATCTGAATGTTAGTCCTCATGATTGAGCAGCCAGTGGGCTTAACCACTGAGCAGTCTCTCCTGGCCCTTACGCTAGACCTTACAAAGTTATATTCAAAGCTGTTTCCTTTCTTTCTTTTTTGTTTTTGTTTGTTTGTTTTGAGACAGGGCTTCTCTGTGTAACAAATAGCCATGGCTATTCTGGAACTCACTTTGTAGACCAGGCTGGCTTCGAACTCAGAGAGACCCACCTGCCTCTGCCTCCTGAGTGCTGGGATTGAAGGTGTGTGCCACCATGCAGGGCTCAAAAGTGTTCCTAAGAATGGATTTAGAGAAGAACTCTGATCCAGGGTATCAAATGGACTTGCAGCAGCAGACACAGATCTAAATGAAATGTGTTTGTTTAATGAGCCAGATATTTGTTTATTTGGCCGGGCGGTGGTGGCGCACGCCTTTAATCCCAGCACTCGGGAGGCAGAGCCAGGCGGATCTCTGTGAGTTCGAGGCCAGCCTGGGCTACCAAGTGAGTTCCAGGAAAGGCGCAAAGCTACACAAGAGAAACCCTGTCTCGAAAAACCAAAAAAAAAAAAAAAAAAAAAAAAAAAAAAAAAAAAAAAAAAAAACAGATATTTGTTTATTTGTAACTCCATGCTCCATAGTGACTTTTGATGTAATACTGTTTAACTTTATAAACATTCCAGTACTCTAAACATGCAGGCAGTAGCAAAGCACTGCTAATTATTTAAGGTCGCAGGTTCTTCTACCTCCATTGAAACAACTGTTTGTGGCTTTGCTGATGATCAAGAGTTCTAGTTTAAAAATAAATAAATAAACAAATAAACACTAAGTCATTGAAATATACTGAATATAACTAAAAAAAATTGCAAATGTTCTCATACCTACTAATCACCACCCCCCTTTTCTACACTAAGAGTTGCAACAGAATGCCAGGTTACTATATATTTAAAAAAAAAAAAAAACCAAGACAACCCAAAGCACAATGGATGTCGCCTGCAGTGCCAGCAGGTCCAGCCTCTAGGTGTCCCCAGAGCTACAACTCGTGTCTCTAAAAGGCATCTCCCCCACAGCCCCCACATAAGGAAAGCACATCAGGAGTCTGTTCAGTTATTTTGGTCTCTTTACAAATCTTAGATACATACAGTTGACATTGACCTTGTACCTTACAAATGGAAAATAAAATGCCAAAAACAGCTTCAGGTGCCTTCTCACACCAAGAGCAAACCATGGTATAAGAACACAAATGCCTTTTCATTTGCTTTATCTATCTTAAATATTTATTTCATTTTACAGGCATGCCTCTTTGCCTGCTTTGTATACATGCGCCATGTGCAGTGCCCGAGGAGGCCAGAAGAGGGCACTGGAATTTCTCCAAATGAAGTTCCAGGCAGTTGTGAGCCACTATTGTGGGTGCTGGCAACTGAACCCGAGTCCTCTGCAAAAGGGCTGTGATGGTTTGAATGATAAATGTCCCCTATAGTCTTAGGGATTTGAATGCTTGATTCCAGTTCATGGTGCTATCTGGGGGAGGTTTAGGAGGTGCAGCTTGTAGGTAAAAGGTCTGAACCCACTTCTGGGTGAAAAAATTTACTCAATCCCACCTATCCCTGAGCACAAAATCCCATCAATTCCTGCACTTGCCCCAAGATCAGGCCACACAATCTCTCCAATCCCAGGCCACCCTGGGAAGCTCCACCCGACCCCACACACAAGAAACCTCTATAAAGCCCACCTTCTGCCCCCCCACAAGAAAACCCTCTATAAAGCCCCCTTTCTGCCCCCCCACAAGAAACCCTCTATAAAGCCTGCCTTCTGTCCCCCCTACACACACACACACACACACACACACACACACACACACACACACGAAAACCCTCTATAAAGCCTGCCTTCTGCCCCCCTCCCCACACACACAAGAAACCCTCCATAAAGCCCACCTTCTGCTTAGCTCTGTTTCTTGCCAGAGCAGAGGCAGCCGCCCTCTTGGGTCTCTACCGACAAATCTCTTAAGTGAGGCTTGTTGTGCAGCGTGACTTGGTGGTATTCCTTAACTTCTGACTGCCAGGATACCTTTCCCTTCAGAGCTGCAACACTGTATCGGGGCAAACTTTCCCCGCAGAGCTGTAACACTTCCACAGGTTTGCTGCAGGAAGTATGTCATTGGGGGCGGGCTTTGAGAGGGGAAAGCCTCACCTCCTCCCAGTTCGATCTCTCTGAGTCATGGGCGGCTGAGGTGTGAGCGCTCAGCTTCCTGCTCCACTTGCTAGCATGCTGTCCCTGCCACTATGGATTCTAACCCTCTGGAAACAGGCCTCTTCTACAAGTTGATTTGTCGTGGTGTTTTACCACAGCAACAGAAAAGGAATTAATGCCGGGCGGTGGTGGCGCATGCCTTTAATCCCAGCACTCGGGAGGCAGAGGCAGGTGGATCTCTGTGAGTTCGAGGCCAGCCTGGACTACAGAGGGAGTTCCAGGAAAGGCACAAAACTACACAGAGAAACCCTGTCTCGGGGAAAAAAAAAAAGGTTAGAAAAGGAATTAATACATGGTCTTAACCCCTGAGCCATCTCTCCAGCCTCCACCTTTCATTTTAAAATATATCTATAACTTATACAGCTTCCAGGTGTCCAGACACCTATAACACGATCATGATGGAATTTTATAATTAAAATGAATGAAGGCAGTAAACAGGACTCAAATAAGAGATGTGTCGACAGCAAGGCTTGGTGTTGACAGCATGCCTTTAATCCCAGCACTCAGGAGGTAGGGGCAGGCGGATCACTGTGGATTCAAGACCAGCCTGGTCTACACAGAGATTTCCAGACCAGCCAGGGCTACAAAAGTAAGATCCTGTGTCAAAACAATATGTAAAATAAATGAAAAAAGTTAATTAAATAATAATAATAATAAAACAAAAATATTTTAATTTCAAAAAATAAAAGTGTATTTAAATTTAAAAAAAAAAAAAGAGGTATGTAGGAAACAATGCATCCCTACTCAAAGTTTCACAAGGAGAGACTTAGGTTTGGTCTGGTTTTTCATTCCTCCCCCTTGCTGCTGCCTTCTTCTCTTCCTCTTCTGGCAACTTTTGTGGGACGTTTGTGACTTGCGGCCAGAAGCCTCCTTCCCATGCGTCTTCTGCTCCACGGCCTGAGTGACGCACAGCTGCTTTTCGCTGTCACTTGAGCCGGTCCGCCTGTCACCCACCATTTGTGCTGCATCACCAGTGGAGATGCCAGGGTTTATGGATTTGATCTCAGGGCAGAAATCAGAACAGGACAAGGAACATGCAGACAGTGGTCTCTGGGTGACATTAGATCTTTTTCCCTTCTTGCTTCCCTTAGCTGATTTGTAATCCTTCCTTTCCTGGCCACGTGCACACATCATCCACCTTTCTCAGACATTGTCATCTACTTCAGAGTGCTTCTGGGAAAATTCTGCAAAATTGACAGGGACCTCTGGGTTTTTCTTCTTATGTTCTTCTCCCTGCATGTCTGTACAAAGAAAGCATAAGCAGGCATCATAGCCTTGGCTTCTTGGGATCACCTTTAGCCACCCCGACTGTGTTCCTCACTAGTATGAGCAGAGCAGGGCACATGTGAGGCCCATGCTAGCTGCATCCATGAAAACCTCCTCCGGAAAGGAGTTAAGAACATTCATAAGAACAAAAAAAAAAAAAACTTTCATAAGAATAGTTTAAAAAAATGGCATGAGTTGAAGGGAATCAAAATAGGATACTGAATGGAACTATAATGTAGCCACAGTGACCTAAATATTTATAGTCATTATCTTCAAGTTTGAATCTAAGCTTTCTGCTAGTGAGTGTGAAGGGGGCAGGGAGACAGACAGATAACGAACATACCCATGGGCATTTTTTATAAGAGAAATATAAATTATTGCTAAGAAAAAGTGTTGAGGGTGCTGGGGAAAGAACTCAGTTGGTAGAAGTATTTTCTGTGCAAGCATAAAGACCTGAGTTTAAGCCTCAGAACCCATGTAAAAAGCCAAGCATGATGGCATATGCTTATAATCCCAGCACTGGGCAAGTAGAGACAGGTGGGTCCTGGGTGCTCTGGTCAGCCGGCCTAGGCTATTTGGTAAATTTCAGGTCAGTGAGAGACTCTGTCTCAAAAAAAAGATTGTCCTCTGGCCTCCACATGCATGCATGTGTAGCTACAGGTATGAGAGAGAGATAGATATAGATTTGGAGTTGAAATATAACCAAGTATTTCTCCTGAAGGTAGTCATTAAAGGGATCCTATGGCATGGTGGCGCATGCCTTTAATCCCAGCACTCAGGAGGCAGAGGTAGGTGAATCTCTGTGAGTTTGAGGCTAGCCTGGGCTACAAAGCCAGGACAGCTAGGGTTGTTACACAGAGAAACCCATCAAAAAGCCGAGAGAGAGATTGAGATCCTATATGATAGAGTGAATATCTTTAGTTATATACTCCTAATAAATAAATGAATTAATTTTATCAGGACATATGTATTACTTAAGTATCTATGATGAATGTGTGCAAGTATCTATGCACGTGCCTTGGTGCACGTGTGGAGGGCAGAGGACAGCTTATAGTAGTCAGCTCTCTCCTTCCACCATGGGGGGCCCAGGACTGAACTCAGGTTGGCAGCCTTGGTAACAAGTGCCTTGACCTGTTGAGCCGTCTTGCTGGCCCCTATACCCTTCCTTCCTGCCTTCCTGCCTTCCTGCCTTCCTGCCTTCCTGCCTTCCTTCCTTCCTTCCTGCCTTCCTTCCTCTCTCTCTCTTTCTCTCTCATTCTCTCTCCCTTCCTTCCTTTCTTTCTCTCTCTTTTCTTTCCTTCCTTTCTTTATCCCTCCCTCCTCCCCCGCTTTTCTTTCTTTTTGTTTTTTCAAGGCAGGTTTCTCTGTGTAGCTCAGGATGCCCTGAAACTTGCTTTGCAGACCAGGCTGGCCTCAAGCTCAGAGATCTGCCTGCCTCTGCCTCCTGTGTGCTGGGATTAAATGTGTTGATAATCACAACCAGCTGAGAGAAAAATAATTCTCAAAAAGAAACTGACATATTGTAATGTCGCTTCTCAGATCTCTGCTAATTTAACTTAAATCAGGAATATATTCTATAAAATCTGTGGTGCCTATTTGTCTTTCAAGCACTTCTTTGAATGGTGCCTCTTTGACAGAACTTGCTAGGGTGTTCTGGTACCGTGATTTTTACTTCCTGGTAAAATGCCTAGAAGGCAATTACTGTCTGTTGGCCAGTTACTTTAACAGCAACTCCGGTGCCATGGTCAACATGGTGGGATAATATTTGGAGGAATTAGTAGAGGTTTGCTTGTGCTCCCTGTTTTTCCTCCCATCATTAAACAGTCATGTGGTGATTTTGGAAGGAACGTAGAATCCAGGATACAAAAGTCAATTGACTTTCTGAATGGATTTTTTTTTCAACAGTGGTTGAAACAAACATTTAGAAAACCTGGATTTTAAGATAAAAATACTGGATTCTTGAGAAAGACTAGAGAATCCTACAGCAAGAGAGAATAAATAATAGTATCAAAAATTAGTATCAAAGCAGTTTATGTCTTACTAGGAAACTGGGGCCGGCTGGTGGGAGGAGGCTGGAGACTGTGACTAACTTAGAGGTCGTCTGGGTCTCTAAGTTAGATGACTACCTCAGTCTCCATTCCTTGGCCCTACTCAGAGCTGGAAGCTGAAGGTAACATTATAAATATTTGGAAAGTACAAGTAGGTGGCAGATTGGGGAGAGTTAAGGACAGTGGAAGGCGGTCTAAGTTGACAGACCCAAGAGCACTTTCCATTCACCCTGACAGCCAACGATTAGCATTCCTAAATGTGCATTGTGAAGGGGGTCACCTGTGCAGAGAAGTTCCAGGAATACCTCTAGAAAGCCATCGAGGGCACAGAAAATAAAAACCCTAACAAAACTTCCAAATGAGTAAGCAGCATGATATCTGTATACCACACAGTCAACAAGACCGGTGACTGGCACCTAATGGCAGGATGCCACATAGGCACCTAAAGAAAAATGGACAAAGAACACCAACACACAATTCCTAGAATCACTGTATGCTCAAAAAGAAAACATTTCCCCAAACATTCCTAGTGAAAATTAATAGCTATTGTGTCTTTGTAAAACAATCTAGATATATCTATTTAAATAAATAAGTAGTGTGCGTGTGTGTGTGTGTGTGTGTGTGTGTGTGTGTGTGTGTGTGCGCATTTCAAACAACTGAGCCCATTCCAGAATTTTTTATCCCATAAAAATAACGGCTTTAGCCGGGCGGTGGTGGCGCACGCCTTTAATCCCAGCACTCGGGAGGCAGAGGCAGGCGGATCTCTGTGAGTTCAAGGCTGGCCTGGACTACCAAGTGAGTTCCAGGAAAGGCGCAAAGCTACACAGAGAAACCCTGTCTCGAAAAACCAAAAAAAAAAAAAAAATAACGGCTTTAGTGAACAAGAACTATATGTGGTAGGCTGATTCTTGTGCAGTTACTCTTGAGAGGCACAGAGCTGTCGAGGGAACTCGTACGTGTTCAGGAAATGCTTTAAGAATGATAATGCATTGGTTGTGGAGGTTGAAGGAGAAGCAGGATCACATGTCAGCTTCTAGAAAGACCCAGATTCTTATTTCAGGTCACCATCAAAAAAGCCAAATTTGCTGTATTATAAGATCAGGAAATCTGATCTTCAAACTTCCCCAACTATGAAATCCTGCCTGGTGTTGCCCAGTGCATCCTTCTAGACATCCCAGAAGATCTGTAAGCTTCTGTCTGGGAGATCACTGGGAATATATGGGAGGAAAGAAGGAAGATACTGGAATTAAAAAAAAATTAAACAGTTCCAGAAAGCATGGTCCTCAAACGGGAAGACAAGCATCTGTGGATAGAGTAGTGTGCAGAGAAGCAAGATGAAGAGCCCCTGGCTCAGGGAAGAAGTCAGCTGGTCCCTAACATCCAGCCAAATAATCTGAACCAGCTCTCCCAAGAAGCTGGGCTGAGGGAGAGAGAGGCTGCTCTATGGAGAACCTCCCTTCAGGAACTGTGAGAAGAGAGAAGACGAGGAGGAACAGGCGGAAGATCTTTGGAAATGGAGATGGTAGCAGTACCAGCAAAGTACCCCAGCCCTCTAGAAAGATAAAAACTTGAGTAGACCACACTGTTGAAAGCAAGGAAACTAAAGCAGGCAGTGGTGGGCCACACCTTTAATCTCAGCACTGGGGAGGCAGAAGCTGGTTGATCTCTGTGGGTTCGAGGCCAACCAGTTGTGTATAATAAGTTCTAGAACAGCCAGGCCTATGTTGAGAGACTGTGTCTCCAAACAAGCAGACAAGCCAAAAATCAGAAAGAAAGAAAGAAAGAAAGAAAGAAAGGGAGGGAGGGAGGGAAGGAGGGAGGGAGGAAGAAAGAAAGCTTTTGTGTGTGTGTATGTGTGTGTGTGTGTGTGTGTCTGTGTGTCTATTTGTGTTTGTTTGTGTGTGTGTGTGTGTGTGTGTGTGTGTGTGTGTGTGTGTGTGTGTGTGTGTTACAGAATGACTTCAAGGGATTAAAGAAGTAAAGAATTTCAAAGAAGCCTGAGAATCCAGAGCTGGGAAATGGATAAAATTCGAAAGGAGTCTGAGAGAATGAGATAAAGAACCAGCTAGAAACTTCTGGGGAAGCTCTGTGGTTGCCATTTTAGAGTCAAGCTGCAGAGGGAAACGGGACAGTGGGAAGATGGTAGATGAGAAGACCATGGACCATGTGATCTTCAGGGACTAAGCCAAGCTGAAGCCCCTAAGGCAGTCAAAACTTTCTACCTGTTGGCTCTGGATGTATCCACCAGTGGCCAGACAACAGGCTGGAGGGAGCCGTGAATGGCTCAGTCTATTCACATCCAGAGCTGGGAAAAAAAGTCTCCTTTGCTGCTCTGCTGGTATTAGCCCTGTTATTAGTTCTACAGCTCAGAAGAAAGTGAGGAAAGACCCAATTTATAAGCAAAACTGATAGTAATTCCACATATTTATTTTATAAAATGTATCTAAATGCATGCTAGGAGGTGTATGTAAGATTAGACATTGCAGCATATTTTTCTCAAAATACCAGAAGCAATTTCTGTATTCTATTAATAAAAGAATGCTAAGAAATTACAGTGTTTTCATATTATACTATATAGCAGTTAAAATGAATAAAATATACTTCTTTTTTCTTTGAGATTTATTTAGTTTTTACTTTACATGTATGAATAGTTTGTCTGCATGGATGTAAATGCACCACAGGTATGCCTGGTGCCAGAAGAGGGGGTTGGAATCCCTGGAACTGGAGCTAAAGATGGTTAGGAACTGCCATTTGGGTGCAGGGAACCAAACCTGAAAAATCAGCAAGCCATTTCTCTAGCCCCTAAAATGAACAAAATATAGTTATCTACATAAATTAGATCCCAACATTGAGGAAACAAAATCACTTTGAAAGCTAGTGTGGTAACATATACCTGTAATCCCAGAACTTGGAAAGACAAAACAGGTGAATACTGAGTTCCAGGTCAGCCTGGGCTAACTACTAAATCTCAGGCCATACTGGGCTATATAGCAAGGTCCTGGCTCAAGCCCCTTCCAAAACCACAATTTAAAATGGCAATGTAAGCCAGGCGGTGGTGGTGATGCCTTTAATCCTAGCACTCGGGAGGCAGAGGCAGGCGGATCTCTGTGAGTTCGAGGCCAGCCTGGTCTACAAAGCGAGTTCCAGGAAAGGCACAAAGCTACACAGAGAAACCCTGTCTGGAAAAACCAAAAAATAAAAAAATTTTAAAAAATAAAATAAAATAAAATGGTAATGTAGAGAATGATACATATGTTTTAGCAGTCTAGCACACTTTTGTGCATGCTTTTTTATGTTCATGTGTGCATGTATGTGTATGCATGCACATGTAGAAGTCAAAAGAGAACCTTGGGTGTTATTCTTTTTGTTTGTTTGTTTGTTTGTTTGTTTGTTTGTTTGAGACAGAGTCTCTCAGTGGCCTGGAACTTGCCAAGTCAACTAGACTGGCTGGCCAGTGAGCCCCAGGGATCCACCTGTCCCCACTTCCCCAGTGCTGAGATTACAAGGACTCACCACCATGCCCAGCTTTTGTATGTAGGGCCTGGGAACTGAACTCCTCAGACCCTTGTGCTTGCAAGACAAGCACTTTACCAACTGAGCCAGCTCCCAAACCCTGCATGTGCTTTAAACAGTTGTTAATTCCAGCTGCTAAGATCACAGGTGGTGTTAGCTTTACCATGTTTTGTTGGTTTTCCTGTCATGAAAATTTTCTCAAAATAGTGTATAAACAAACAAGTAAGGAGCAGTTACCTGTGAAATGCACAGGTCAGGTTAGGTAAGAACCGAGACCTGTGCATTGAACTCATCAAGTAAAGCCAGTCACAACAAGTCTTTGTTAAATATCCACTAAGCCCAAGGCATTTTGACATGTAACAACAAGAGAAATGACTATAAGATCCAGCTTATTGAAATAATGAATATAAGATCTAGCTTATTGATTTTGATGGAGTAGCTTTTATTTTTATGATAATGATGGAGCTGGTGGTAGTCACAATGATAAACCTACTCAGAAAGTCATGATCTAGCATCACAAAAACTTGTAAATCTGCTGCAGCTACTCATTGCAATCTTTCCGTATAGGTGAAGGCCTTGGATCGGCAAAGGACACTGGCCTTGCTAGAAACATTCTATGATCAAAGCTCACAAACTACAAGGAGTTTACTCCGAAACCCAAGACAATGTAAGTGTCACTCAGAGGTAAGAGGGTACTGAGGCTGGGTGTTGGAGTACAATGGTAGATAACATGGGATCATTTTACTCCTGAGGGATCTCTGCATATCATCCCCCTGAGTCATGGTAGCCATACCTTATCTACTGTTCATACTCCCACAGAATTCACTTTTCTTTGCAGCTACATGTATTTCTCACTAGAGTGCAATATGCAAACTTCTGCCACAGCAGAATTCAGCTAGAATGAATTTTAAATGTGTTTCAATGAAGAAAGGCCTTGATGATGCTTTGAATGCCTTAGGAATTAAGTTAAGAATGGTTATTCTATTTTTAATGTCCAACTTAAAGTTCTAAGATTTCTGTGGGAGATATTTCCTTTTCCCAAGCAGCTTTACTTATATTGCTTTTATTGTAAAATATACATGTATACCTTGCATGCAAAAATATTCTTTTATATGTTTATCAATAAATACCATTACAGGGTTGTTGTAGTTTTTTACACTTATCTGTTATGGGAGCGAGAGTGCCATAGCACTCCCGTAGAGGTCAGAAGGCAGCTGTAAGTTCTCTCCTCCCACTTTGTGGGGCCAGAGGATCCAATTCAGATCTTCCCTCTGGCTTAGCAGCAAGATCCTTTACTTCCGAGGCATCCACTGACCCTATTTTTATTTTTTCTAAGAGAATGCCTTTTAATGGCTGAGTTTGCTAAACAATATTAATATCTTATTCTTGTGTGTAGACTTATTACTTGGAAACTTAAGAATCTGTAGGTGGTATACTAAAAGCTGTAGGAGCCACAGTGTTATAGCTTAATTACTAAATATTTTGGGAAGAATGGGGGCAGACAGGATTTTGTGGAATTTTATTGGGGGGATATACTTTTTCAGACGGGATCTCACTATGTAGCCTAATAAGTCCTGGAGACCTTAAATCTCTCCCTCTCCTGGGATCACAGCTGGCATAATCATATGCAGCAGATTTTGCTGGGATCAACAGCAGGATCCTGGTGAAAAGCATCCAGTCAGTCTTTCCCTGAAGTCCTTCCTTCTTAACTCTCTCGCGCTCTGGTCTCTCACTCCCTTTCTTTCTTCCGTACTAAAAACTGAACTTATATTTAACACACAACCTACCCCTGAGCTTCACTCTAAATTCTTTGCATAAAATTCTGAAGCACGTGTCCACTTACGTCATAGAAGAAGAGTTGAGGAATAAAGAACTGAAGGAACATGAAGGGATGGACAGTAAACCCAGTGAAAGCTTGCCATCGATAAGGCTAGCTTTTGTTCATATAGTGTAGGATTTTTAATTTATTATTATTTGAGTATGAGTGGGAGGTGTGTGTGTTGGGGGGGGGGTGCACGCATGCCACAGTGACCATGTGGAGGTCAGAGGGCAACTTTGTGGAATCGATTCTCTTCTTCTATCTCTGTGTGGGTTCTAGGGATCAAACTCAGGTCCTCAGTGCCGTGCATCAAGCACATCTCTCCAGCCTGTATTGTAGATATTTTAAAAGGTACTCGAGATGGAAAGACAGTTCCATTTCCCATCTCTATGCTGTGCTAATTGTGTGGAAAGGGACCACAGAGGTAAGGGACAAATCTCATTTAACTATCCAAGCAACACTCCAAACAGCAAAATAAAAGACACGTTCATTTTGTAAACCACACCATCCGGAAGGGCTGATAATTAATTCATAGTAGTGAGAATTCTTTGTGTTCTTTGAGTTTCTAATTGCAGCAAAAGGTACCTGATTTTGTTTTTTGCTTGGGGTTGTTGTTGTTGTTGATGTTGAAGACAGGATCTCTTTATGTATGGAACTCACTATGTAGACCAGGCTAGACTCAAACTCACAGAGATCTCCCTGCTTCTACCTCCCAAGTGCTGGGATTAAAGGTACGAGCCACCACACCCAATTCTGATATTTATTTTTAAAGTAATAAGCTTATGTTATAATCTCTGCCCTCAATGCTATTTTTTGCATTAATTCAATAATTCTAGTTCTACACTATAAGATTTTATTTAGATAACTCCTTTGTTGTGTGCATTAGGGCCATTAATTGAATTTGAGGAGATAGAGTTGTCTGAGTTCTGGGGAGATATGGATATGAAGAAGCATATTTATGAAGACTTTGATGAGGTGCTCTTAAAGATGAATGTGATAATGGCTGAAAAACTTGCTAGCAAACTCCAAGAAAATGAAGATCAAAATCTCCCACAAGAGCAAAGAGAGACAAGTGCAGACCAAGAACCATCCCCAGAATCAGCCACAGAGCCAGGAACACCACTGACTTCAGAACAAGGAGCCAGCAAAGAAAAGAGACCCCACAAAGGGTCTCTTACAGGACAAGGACAGGGCAAAGGGTCACGCAAATCATCCAGTTCAGGACAAGGATCTCGCAAAACGTCAGTAGCAGAGCCAAGATCGCACAGAGGAGGGTCAGTTGCAGAGCAAGGGTCCCGCAGAACTTCCACAGCCGAGCCAACACAGCCGAGAGGGTCAGTTGCAGAGCAAGGGTCCCGCAGAACTTCCGCAGTTGAACAGGAGCCACAGACAGGGCAAGACCCAAACAGTGACTCCGTGTCAGAACAAGAACCACAGGAAGGGTCAGTCATAGAGGAAGAAGGATCACAGAGAGGGTCAATTTCAGAACTTGAGCAACACAGAGCATCAATCGCAGAACAGCGCAAAAGGTCATCTGTAGATACTGGGTCTCGTAGAAGTTCAGAAGCCGGGTCGCGCAAAGGATCATTGATAGACCAAGGACAGCACAAAGGAACTGGAGGTCAGCGCAAAGGGTCAGCGGGACGCAAAGCGTCAAATTCAGAATATGAAACACGTGAAGAGTCCATAACAGAAGAGCCACAGTACGAGTCAGAACAAGGATCGCCGACGACAGACACCATTCTAGAAGAACCAGCCGCAGACTCAACCTCACAATTACAAGAAAGCGGCACCTTAAAAGAAAGTGAAGCCTTGAAATTTGATAAAATGGAATCTCAAGAAGAAAAGCCTTTGCCGACCATAAAAGAAAAGCAAGCCATAAAAGAAAAGCAAGCTGCCATGGATTCCCAACAGCGTGAGGAAGTTCCCGCAAACAGCAAAAAGCCAGGGGGCAGCAAAAAAGATCGCCTTCCAGGTAGTTATTGAATTCTATAAAAATCATCTTTCTGTACACACATATACACTTTCTGGAATGGCTGTTTAAAAATCTTTTTAGAAAGTATTCATTTAAGTTAGGATCTCTGCTGGCGTATCATGTCATGGAAAACCACAGATGTATTTTGGTGCTCAATACTTGAGTCTAGACTTTGAACGCTCGATTAAATGAGAATCAGAATGTTTATTATTAATTTACCTAGAATTTCATTTTTTACCAGAAGTCCATTAATATGAAATCTAGCAGTGTTTTGTTTTTAAGCAGAAATATTTTTGTTTTAAATGAAAATCACTTTTAAATTTTCTTTTATTTCAACAACTGGCCCAAGCATGGTGGCGTATGACTTTATTCTTCACATTCAGAAGGCAGAGGAAAGTGAATTGCCACAAGTTGGAGGCCAGCCTGGTCTACATAGTGAGTTCCAGGCAAGTCAAGCCTATCTAGAGAGACCCTGTCTCAGAAAAACAAACATATAAAATCAGGATTTTACATCTTTCATTTTTGCATTTTTTTTCTATAAGAGTTTCCAAAAACTGTGTTTCAGACCAAAAAAAAAACCACTCTGGATTTTAAATATTTTAAAGTATTTTTAAATTTTATTTTATGGGTATGGGTGTTTTGCTTGTATACATGTCTACACTATGTGTGCAATACCCACAGACGCCAAAAGGGGGCGATGGTTCCTCTGGAACTGGAGTTACAGATGGTTGTGAGACACGGTATGGGAGCTGGGAACAGAACCTAGACCCTCTTCAAGCATAAGTGCTCTTAAATGGCTAAGCCATCTCTCCAGCCCCCTGAATTTTAATATTTATTCATCCCATTGGCTAGAATTTAGACATCTAGTAACACTCTGCTATAAGAGAGGCTGGGAAATACAGCCTCACTCTGTGTGGCCAAACAAATAGCTTTTGCCACAGAATCTCTCTCAACAATTAAAATTATTAAGTGATTCCATTGTGGTTGGTTATGATACACATACATGGGAAGGTCTTGGGTTTTGGGCTGTTATGTATGCAAGGAATTTGTCTCATTAAGCTCACTCAGAATGTCTAATGAATTATATTATTTCTAATCCATAGAAATTTTCTTTTCGTGTGTGTGTGTGTGTGTGTGTGTGTGTGTGTGTGTGTGTGTGTGTGTGCATGTCACAGTACACGTGTGAAGGTCAGAGGACAACTTTCAGGCATCAGTCCTTTCCTTCTACCATTCGAATCTTTGGGATTAAACTCAGGTCACCGGACTTGAGAACAAGCACTTCTACCCACCCGCCATCACACCAGCCTTGTCTTTTTCTTTATTCCAGTAGGAGCTTCAAAAATGGACCCTGAGAAAGACAAAGCCTGCGAACCGAAGCCCCAACACATAGAAGGAAAATCATGGTCAGGTAGTATCTCACTCAGTGTTTCTTGTCTTTGTACACTAGAGGGAAAGCATGGTTAAAGTGGAATAAAACGAGCTGTGTTGTGGAATGTGTTTCTCACAGGTGAATTTTTGGCCTGTGACTGGAAGGCACAATCTGAAGATGAGGAGCAGGCAAAATTAATCTACGGTGACTCCAGATTCACAGGTGCATGTTAACAAACTCGGAAACACAGATGACAGTCGAACACATGGCTCTAGTTTACCACTGTGTCTGGTGCTGAAGGCTGGCTTCAACTAAAACACACTGACATCCCTATCTCTCTTGTCCCCGGGAACTGACTAACCTAAATAGAAGGAAGATGGGGTTTTGTTTGTTTGTTTGTTTGTTTTTGGGTGGTGGTATGCTTTCGGTAGTGACATATACTATTGGTGAGCGTCCTCAGGCTTTAAAATTGCTGTCATTGGTATACTTTATTTTTAACTATTGCATACCCTCACACTGCTTTAACGACATGATCCAAGCATACAAGGGAATCAGATATTAGCTAGAACTCATTAAAAATACATTATTTGTTTTCCTAGTAGGTCTACACCCAAACATGTTAGGCAGGTGAGTCTGTCTTGTTTATGAAGACTTAACAAAGAAAAACTATTGAACCAACGGAAGAGCTGTTCTTACCGCTCAGATAAGCCGCATTTTATAGCTACAATTATATCAAGCAACAATCATGTTTTTAAAAATGCTATTTTATTATTTTCTCCATCACTTTAAGTAGTAGAACTAATTATAATTAGATCAAGATTATTTTCTACATGCAATTTTTTTCTCATTTAAGCTTGAATCAAATAGTGAATTTTGTTTTTAATTTAGTTAATTAACTAATTGGTATTTGCACATGTGATTTATGCATGTTTTTGTGCACTTACATATGGGTGCATGCATCCATGCATTATGTGTAAGAACCAGAGGTTGATGTATCTTTTTCTGTTGCTGACAATTTACTATTCAGTAGATAAAGTCTTTCATGGAACCTGGAGCTTGCTCTTTCAGCTACACTGGCTGTTCAGCATTACCACAGGATCTTCCTGTCAACATCCCATAGCACTGGGATTATAGGCACATGCTGCTGTACCCAGTTTTTACATGGATCCAGCTTCTCATGGTTGTTCAGCAAAGCCTTTACCCATGGAACCATTTCCCAAGGCAAAAATGATATACTGTCTGTCCTCAAAATGTTTTAATGAACATACATAATGTTTGTCAAGTTCCTATGACTAGCAAGTTCATATTCTTTCTCTATGTCAGTTTTGGTTGGCAATGTTTTTAAAATCTTTGGGTAATTATTTCTAAGTTACATCAGATCCCACATAGAATCAAAATGGCAGGAGTGGTTGACTCAAGGCGTAAATGAAGCATGAGTCAGTAGGCTAACATTTTATGAAAAATACCTCATGTTGCCACCTTGCTCTCCCAGACAAATGTGTTAGCTGACCCCCTCGGGGGGGAGGAGCTGGTGTGTAGCATTTACTAATGTATATAAGTGGGAACTCCAGCCTGTAGCTGGCTTTGAGCGTAACCAGCTCCAATCGAGGACACCTTCTCTCAGCCTCTCAGCCACAGTCTGTGGCACTTTCAATTTTAGTCAGGTTCCCTTCACATTGTCTCAAAAGTGGCCACAGGAGCTCTATCTATGTATCACATGCTACTAATTCAGCAATCAGAAAACAAAACAAAAATCTCCTTAGTGGTTTTCAAAATAGTGCTGAAGCTAATTCTCATTGGCCTACAGTAGGCTGTGTTGTTGTCGTATGTGAATTCTTGGCCAAATCTTACATCATATGTCCATGGAGCCAGGGTAGGAAGGCTCGGTGCCCTCTCACTCCTCCTTCAAACTGGCCATGGAAGAGAATTATTCCCCAGAGAAAACCATGGATGCCATCCTCATAGAGGGAGCGTGGATTCCTGAGAGGCAAAACCAAAGGATGTTGGAGGCAGAGTTTTAGCTCAGCGGTACTGTCCGTGCTTAGGATGTGCAAAGCCCATGTCCAATCCTCTGCCCCAAAACAAAGTGATGGGAGGTTTCTATCATAGCAGGGGCTTGGTTTTTCCCTGAAATTGAGAGAAGCATTTACTTTACTGCCTGACGCATCCCGCTTCACAGACCTACATGCGATTGTTAGGAATATCCAGACTTACAAGGAAATAAAAGGGAGGAGTGCCTTCGATGGAGTGTCCCTCAACTTGCTGCAGTTTGTGCAACTCCTCGAGACATTTGTTGGTGAAGACACCCCCTTAAGTGTCAGCCAGAGCCTCACCTCCTTTTTTCAGAAGAACTATTTTGAAACAAAACAAGAGAAGATGAAAGCCTTGGAACAGGTAGGTAATATGACTTACCAGTGCAGCAAGTAAGGTCACTATTACCCATAAATCTCCCAGCCTCGGTTGCTCCTAATGTGGTGTCTCTTTAAAAATGTATGGCCAACTGTACCACTTTATTTCAACCAGCATAACCATTAAATGCCCTTTTGATGGTCAAGATCACACTCCAGAGAACTCATTTTCCTAAAAATGACATGATTGCTGCTGGCAAGAAGTGGCTCAGGGTGCAGCTTTGTTCCTCTTCTCTGAAGCCTGAAGTGCAGATGTGTGTATGCACTGTCCGCCTTGTGAGCGCATATGCAAATGCACATACTTTAGGGATATGGTCATGCCTTGAGTATGTATTTTTATTCATGGGCCCCCAGTGGCACACACGTCCTAAGCACTTACTGCTTTCTTGAGTGATAAGTGCATGCACACCCATTACCTTATATGAGCAATTTACTGCATCTCATGGGAAACGTAGGAATTAGTCTCGCTAAGTTTATTCAAGCAATCTCATCATTCTCATGAGTCTTCTCAACCCAAGTCCAGTCTTGATATCTCTTCAGCCTCCTAAATGCTGTCCCCTTCCCTTAACCAACAAGTACTTTTTTTCTCGTGTGTGTGTGTGTGTGTGTGTGTGTGTGTGTGTGTATCTATGTGTCTGTGTGTGTCTGTGTGCTGTGTATCTCTGTGTGTGTGTGTCTGTGTGCCTGTGTGTATCTATGTGTCTGTGTGTATATGTCTTTGTGTGTATCTATGTGTTTGTGTGTCTCTGTGTGTGTGTCTGTGTGTGTATGTGTTGTGTGCCTGTGTGTGTATCTATGTGTCTGTGTATTTGTGTGTCTGTGTGTGTCTGTGTTTCTGTGTATGTCTGTGTGTGTGCGTGTGTGTGTGTGTGTGTGTGTGTGTGTGTGTGTGTGTGTGTGTGTTGTGCTGAAGATCAAACCTAAGGGCTTGTATAATTTAAGCAGTGCTCTCTTACTGAGCTGTACCACCAGCCTTTGGAGGATCTTTTTGGGTTTGTTGTTGTTGTTGTTGTTGTTGTTATTGGTTTTGGTTTTTTGAGACAGGATTTCTTTGTGTACCCTTGGCTGTCCTAGAACTCGATTTGTAGACCAGGCTGGCCTCGAACTCACAGAGATCCTCCTGCCCCTGCCTTCTGAGTGCTGAGATTAAAGGCGTGTGCCACCACACCCGGCTAAGCCCTTGGTTTTTTGACAGAGAGCCTTTGCTATGTAACACAGCCTGTCCCTGAACTCATAAACCTTCTGCTTTAGTCTCGTGAGTGCTGAGACTATAGATATGTGCCAGCCTGTCCTTGAACTCATAAACCTTCTGCTTTAGTCTCGTGAGTGCTGAGACTATAGATATGTGCCATCATGGCTGGCATATTCATTATTTTTTTTTAAAGATTTATTTATTATGTATACAGAAGAGGGCACCAGATCTCATTACAGACGGTTGTAAGCCACCATGTGGGTGCTGGGAATTGAACTCAGGACCTCTGGAAGAACAGCCAGTGCTCTTAACCTCTGAGACATCTCTCCAGCCCCCATATTCATTATTTTTAAAATTAAATTTATCTATATAGTAATTCAATAATTGTTAATTATTATATAATAAAAATATCTAGTAAAATTCTTAAAAAATGTCAAAAATCAATGTTAGGTTAAATAAATGTTAAATATAAACATTTTTCCTTTTTATTTTAAAAAAAGATTTATTTTATTTTTAATTATGTATACTTGTGTGTGTCTATGTATGTACATATGAGTCTAAGTATCTATGGAGGAAAGAGGCTTTGGACTCCCTGGAGCTAGAGTTATAGGCAGTTGTGAGCTGTCAGATGTGGGTGCTGAGAATCGAACTTGGATCTTCTGGAAGAACAGCAGGATGTGCTCACGAGTGCTGAGCCATCTCCCCAGCCTCACTAGGGTTTGTTTGTTTTTTTTTTTTTTAACAAAGTCGTTTGTTGTTGCTGTTATTTGAACACTGTCATTTATTCATTCCTTTTCTTTACAAATCATATGCCCTTAAAAAACCAGGTAGAGCTGCCCATGTGTTTATCATCAGTTTGAATAACCAGGGAAGAAGTAAAAAGAAATAATAAAAAACCTTTAAGGAGTATAGTATCCTTTCTTTTTTTTTTCATTCTTTTTTTTAAATTTTATTTTACAATACTATTCAGTTCTACATAACAGCCACAGATTCCCTTGTTCTCTCCCTTCCTGCCCCCCTCCCCTTACCCCCAGCCCACCCCCCATTCCCACCTCCTCCAGATCAAGGTCTCCCCTGAGGACTGAGATCGACCTGATAGACTCAGTCCAGGCAGGTCCAGTCCCCTCCTCCCAGATTGAGTCAAGCATCCCTGCGTAAGTCCCAGGTTTCAAACAGCTATCTCATGCAGCGAGCCCAGGACCTGGTACCACTGCCTAGATGCCTCCCAAACAGATCAAGCCAATCGACTGTCTCACCTATTCAGAGGGCCTGATCCAGTTGGGGGCCCCTCAGCCTTTGGTTCATAGTTCACGTGTTTCCATTCGTTTGGCTATTTGTCCCTGTGCTTTATCCAACCTTGGTTTCAACCATTCTCGTTCATATAAACCCTCCTCTTTCTCGCTAATTAGACTCCCAGCGCTCCACCCGGGGCCTAGGCGTGGATGTCTGCACCCAGATTCCTCAGTACTTGGATGGGGTTTCTGGCACAACTATTAGGGTGTTTGGCCATCCCATCACCAGAGTAGGTCAGTCCCGGCTGTCTCAGCTGTTAAAAGCTAGGCTCACAACCAAAAAGTATAGTATCCTTTCTAATCTAAAGTGTTTTGGTCTCCTACAGCAAATCCCTGCACGTTTTTGGTTGAGAAGTGAAACAGGGAAATGGCCATTAGGGGATTAGAGTCAGTCTCTGCATTTCCCTCTAATATCCTTAGCCCCAAAGCAAAGCTGTTTCCAAAAAGAGAGAGATGCTACACTTCCTTTAAATGCAAGATGCCTGCCACCACAATGAAGACTATATCTCCTCTGCTTATGTTCCTGTTTGTAACCTAGGCTAGACAAAACGCTTTCCGAGTCCGACGGATACTTCTTCTAGAAGCCCTCTTCCAGAAGTGGGACAATGATGGCTCAGGCTTTCTGAGTCTGAATGAAGTGGATGATCTCCTGTACACATACAAGGAGGGAATGGAAAGAGAGTCTATGAAGAAAGGTAAAATATTAGCATGTTCCTGCTGTGTAACCTGACTTTCAGTTTCTCAATGCTATGCCGTGTACACAAAGTCCAAAACAAGCAGCAGAGGCTAGGGAGCGACTCAGTTGGTAAAGTTCTTGCTATGTGAGCATCAGCTCTGAATTTGGATCCCAGCAGCTACACAAGAGTCAGGCACTGCGGCATAGGTCAGGCATCACTAGGGAGGCAGAGGCAAGAGGGCCCCTGGGCCATATTGGTCAGCCCGTCTAGCTAAATCAGTGAGCTCCAGAATCAGTGAGTGACCCTGTCTTGAAAACAAAGTAGGAAGTAATTGAGTAAGACAGCCAGCATCAACCTCTGGCCTCCATGTACACATACACTGGCATGCACAAGTGCACACACTCATTAACATGTACATAACACTCTCTCTGTCTCTGTCTCTCTCTCTCTGTCTCTGTATCTCTCTGTCTCTCTGTCTCTCTGTCTCTCTCTGTCTCTCTCTCACTCTCACTCACTGGCTGTTCCAAACCTGCTGGTACGTTTAATTTTTTTTTCTTCTTTCGATCCAGGGATTGACTTTACAGCTTCATGTATGATGGTCAAGCCCTCTGAGCTGTATCTTTCTATCCCTTACTTGACTTTTAAATTTTATTTTATTCGCTTATTTTGGTTTTTCAAGACAGGGTTTCTCAGCTCTAGCTGTCCTGGAAATCTCTTTGTAGACCAGGCTGGCCTCGAACTCACAGAGATCTACCTGCCTCTGCTTCTGCCTCTGCCTCCCGAGTGCTGGGATTAAAGGTGTGCGCCACCACTGCCCAGCCATTTATTTTATTTTATTTTTAAACAGAGTTTCATTAAGCTTTCCAGACTGGTTTTAAACTGGCTGTTGTAGTCAACAGCCAGTTTAGTCAACCTTGGACTTTTAATCTTCCTGCCTCAGCCCATTGAGCAGCTGGGATTACAGGCCTGCACCACCAGACCCAGGAGTTAGAGTTGCTAAATGGAACACAGTGAGTGCCAAAGAGTGTGCAGATGGGTAGGAACGCGTGTGTGTTCAAGAGTGGAACATGTTGCTGAGTGTTTCCAGCCCAGACCGTGAGCCCAGGCAGATTCTGTGTGGGAACCGATTGCCTCTGTTTCTGAAGTTGAAGTTCCCAAACTGTGCACTGTCACTGCCTGAATTCTTGTTTCCTGCTTTTGTAAGTTCTCAGCTATCGAGTCTGGCTGGGGCTGAAGTTCCTCTGCAGTATACCAATTCTTTATTCTCTCTAATGATTTTTTCTTTTGAGACAGGGTTTCTCTGTATAGCCTTAGCAGTCCTGGAACTCGCTCTGTAGACCAGGCTGGCCTTAAACTCATAGAGATCCACATGCCTCTGCCTCCCAAGAGCTGGGATTAAAGTCGTGGGCCACCACTGCCCAGCCTCTTTATTGATTTTGTTTTTCTCTTCTTTTTTTCTTATATTTTTATTTCCTAGCTGACATAAAACTACTATTCTTTTGCTAGAAAACTGGGATGTTAGGAATCCCTCAGAAATCCTTCAGTCTGTTCTTGGTTACTATGACCCTGATACATTTGAAGATGGTAAGCTGGTTGTTGGTAGTGTGCTCTTACACAGATTTGTCTATTGTTTCCTTGTGGTTAAATCCAGGTTACTCATCTTTTGGCAGGATCAGAACACATAATCAATGTTTTATTCTTACCAAATTCTATTAGAAATCCTATGATAACAACATTGATCAATTGATTAAAATGGTATGTGCTGGGTTGGATATAGAGCCCAGTAAGCAGTGTACTTGCCTCATAGGCACAAAGCCCTGAGTTTGATTCCCAGCACTTCACAAACTAGGTTTTCTGGTATACCTCTGTAGAATCAGACCGGCCTTGGCTAGAGAGCAAGTTCAAGGCTAAGCTGGGATACATGAGAACTCTATAAAAAAATTTTTTTTCTGTTGAACTCTTCCACTTTTTTAAGTGACTTTTTTTGTTTATGAACAGTATGTTGTAGATGTACTTTGAAACATTGTAAAAGTTTCTCTCTGTGGTCAAACTTTTTGTTTATGATAGCACACAACAGTTTCTTGTTTTAGTCCTTGGGTTATAATCCAGTATTATCATTGTTGGTTTAGTGTTCATATTGCCCCAGATTTAGTCCTTTTCCTGGCTCCCCTGTCCTGTCATCTCCCCTGCTCTCAACATTGTTTCATGAAAACGTTCAGATATGCAGCGAGTCTGGAAGAATCTTGTAAGGCGGCATCTACACTCCCAGAGCCTAAGCTCTGCCACTGGGCTTCCCCACGGCTGCTTCTTGTTACTGTTCACTCCTTAGCTTAGCTTTCCATCTGTTTCTCTATTGTTGATAAATCTTAACGCAACATGTACACGTCTTCCTGAGCACACAGCTATGCCTCTAATTCACGTGAGTTCACTATTTAGTAACCTTTTTCTCAATGCAACATTCCCACAAAATTGGGTGTTTAAATTTTAAGTGTAAATTTGCTGAGTTTTGACAAATCCGTGAGCAGTATAGCTCGTGCTTCTTTGGAGACATAGAACAGAGGCTCCTCCATGTCCTTTTCTCATGCAGTCCCACAGCACAACTCCCAAGGCAACCACTGAGGCTTTTTCCCACCATGATTTTTCTTGTCTAGAGCCTCTGTCTATGATCAATAGAATCATACGATACACACCCTTTTAGGTAAGGCTTCTTTTCACTCGGCATCATTTTTCTTGAGATTCTTAGATGTTGCAGATTCTGAGCCACTGTGCATTAGCTCTTTTTGGTTTTTAAAGGAATGCTAGACAGTTTCCTCTGCCATGTTAGTGTCTCCATCATTCTTGGAGCACTTCTTTGCTTTCTGACATGAGATCTTCCGGGTACATCTTATGCTTCAACCATTTCCATCCTGAAATAATCACCTTCCCCAGGAAAAACCTCAGTTTCTTTTGATGAAGGGTAGTGTTTAGAAGCCAAGATGTGAGGTATACAAGCGCTGTTTCTCCCAAGGTTTTCCTCTTGGGTTTGTCAGGAGACAGAGCTAGAGAATTTGCATATGCACATGCATGTTTATACGAGTATAAAACACATCTCTACTAACATTAATAATCATGAGTTCACACACCAATACTTCCCTGTCCAATTCAAAACAACAGAACCCATTCTTGTTTCCTCCCACTCTTGTAGATCCTTTCCCCTCTCCACATCAACCCCATAGATGTGCCTAGCATATGTCTTAGGCTCTAACACTCCATGCATGCCAAGGCTCTTTCTCACATAGATGTCCTCTTCAGCCATTCAGGCTCAACTCCCTATGCAGAGCTAACTGCTACCTGGAAGTCTTACCAAGGCTGATTTCTCATTTTGGACTTCCCTTTGATAAAAATATTCTTTTCATCGTCTTTAGGTTGTGACTCCTTAGGCTGGATGTTCTTCTGTTTAGATGTCCTCTTCACTCTATTCAAACCTAACCTACCTCTCTGTAGAGCCACCCTCCTCACCCACACGGGCTAAAGGTTGCTCTTCCCCTGTGGTCCTCACACTGCTCAGGCTCTGACAACCCATGCCAAGCTACTCTCGAAGGCTGCCATTCTTGGCACCTGTGAACTCTGATACTCTGCATCACCTTGGCTTTCTCTGAGTTCAAGTCCAGCCTGGTCTACATAGAAAGTCCCAGGCCAGCCAGGACTACAGAGTGAGATTCTGTCTCAAGAAAACAAGCAAACAGGAAAGGCCTGGCATTTTACTATACTAAACCAGCCACTCTGACTAGAGGCATAGAATGTCCTAATTGGTGTGACCCTGGAGAACATGTTCTAAGTCTAAAACTACAGTGGAGCCCACTCAAACCCATGAGCTGCAATGAGAATAGAGTGGTTTCCCCAAGGCAAACTTGTAACTACAAACAAGAAAATCAGTGGATGCTAAAGAGCTACAAATCAATGAATGCCTGACTACAGAAATAAGAGCTTCCCATGATAAAATGCCTCCGATTCCAGGTAGTGCTTCTTAATTGTCAAATAAATGATACTGAATGGATGCTCTTGTCATTAAAGGGAAGGGAAAAGCATATGGAAGACATTTTGAGAGAAAAGCTAGAACCCGCTTTAAAAGGAAGGGACATATGCCCTATCTATTAGTGACTTTTCTCAGCTGTGACACAAATACGTGATGAAAGCAGCTTATGGAAGGGAGGGTTTGTTTTGACTCACAATTTGGGACGTGGACCATCATGGTGAGGAAAGTCTGGTGTCAGGAAAGGGAGGTAGCTGGTCACATAGTCATTGCAACCACAATCAGAAAGCAAGTGGGAGTGAATGCTGATACTCAGCTCGCTTTCTCTGTTTTACTTAGTTCAAGGGATCCAGCCCAAGGAATGTACCCTGCCACCTTAATTACCCAATCTAAAACTCCCTCATAGATATGCTCAGAGATTGGTTACCAAGGTAATTATTGATCCTATCAGGTTGGCAATCATTATAAGCCATCACATCCCTGTGACTTGTTAATGTATAATAAATGTCAAAACACTTTCACAGACGTTCCAGGAGACATGTACCAAAATACTTATAGTGCAGTTCCTAGGAGTAAAATATTAAAAATACCTGAAACCCACATTGCCAGAAGAACAAATAATCAATGATGTTATTTTCACATAATGAACACAGTGGCTAAGATGGATGAGTCAAAGCTACAGAAATAACCTGATGGACATGGTAGTACAATGTTGAATGAAAAAGCAAATCCTGGGGCTGGAGGAGAGTCCTGGGGCTGGAGGAGAGTCCTGGGGCTGGAGGAGAGTCCTGGGGCTGGAGGAGAGTCCTGGGGCTGGAGGAGAGTCCTGGGGCTGGAGGAGAGTCCTGGGGCTGGAGGAGAGTCCTGGGGCTGGAGGAGAGTCCTGGGGCTGGAGGAGAGTCCTGGGGCTGGAGGAGAGTCCTGGGGCTGGAGGAGAGTCCTGGGGCTGGAGGAGAGTCCTGGGGCTGAACTCCTGGACTCTTTTCTCTTTTCAGCAGTTAAGAGTCCTTGCTGCTCATGCTGAGAGCCTGAGTTCAATTTCCAGCTTCTACTTCAGGTGGCTCACAACTGCCTGTGACTCCAGCTCCAGGGGATCCAACATCCTCTTGTTGTCTCTATGGACACACACACACACACACACACACACACACACACACACACACACACACACACACACACAACCATGAAGACAGGTATACACATAAACAAACACAAAATAATCATTTTTTTTTTTTAGCAAGGGGCTAGAGAGATAGCTCAGAAGTTAAGAATACTGGCTACACTATGATTCCCAGCACCCACATGCCAGCTCACAACCATCTGTAACTCCAGTTTCAGGGGATCTGACACCCTCTCCTAGCCTCCAAGAATACCAGGCATGCAAATGGTACACAGACATATTTGCAGGCAAAACGCCCACACACATAAAGAATAAAAATTAAGTTAATTACATTTAAAGATAAAAGATAACAAAAACATTTTAAAAGCAAGTTCAAGAAAACTATATGTGGTTTGATAATCTTTGTGTAGTGTTTACAAACAGGTAAAACTAAACTGTGTAATGCTAGGAATATTCATGTGCAACACGGCCACTGTTATGTAACTGCGACAGTGTGAGGGGGAAAAGCCAAATTTCAGGTAAGAGATGCTAGGAGATGGGCTAGAACAGGGTAGAAGAGGATGAAAAAGGTAACTTCCTGATAACGTTCAAGTCTGATGGTAGATTCATCACTGTACAAAGAAAAATAGAAGAGGAGCTGGCTCGGAGGTTAAGAATACTGGCTGCTCTTCCAGAGGACCTGGGTTCGATTTCCAGCTCCCACATGGTGGCTCACAAACATCTGTTATGAGATGAACTCCAGTTCTGTGGGATCTGACGCCCTCTTCAGGCCACCAAGGGCACCAGGCACACATGTGATACACAGACACGCATGCAGGCAAACACATAAAATAATAACATTTTTAAAAAGAAAAATGAAAGAGAAGATCTAGAGCATACTTTAGTGGTGGAGTGCTGCTTCCAAAACCTCGTGATCTTTATGCCTTTGCCTCCTGAGTCCTGCAAAGTTCTGTGTGTGTGTGTGTGTATGTGTGTGTTATGTGTGTGATGTGTAGTGTGTATGTGTGTGTTATGTGTGTGGTGTGTGTGTAATGTGTGTGGTGTGTGTAAGTGAGTGTGTGTGTGGTCTGTGTAGTGTGTGTGTGGTGTGTGTAGTGTGTGTGTATAGTATGTGTAGCATGTGTATGTGTGTGTGTGTGGTACATGTATGGTGTGTGTGTGGTGTGTGGTGTGTGTGGTGTGTGTGTGTGGTGTGTGTATGTGTGGTATGTATATAGTATGTGTGTGTGGTGTGGTGTGTGTGTATGGTGTGTGGTGTGTGTGTGTGGTACATGTATGGTGTGTGTGTGGTGTGTGTAGTGTGTGTGTATAGTATGTGTAGCGTGTGTATGTGTGTGTGTATGGTACATGTATGGTGTGTGTGTGGTGTGTGGTGTGTGTGGTGTGTGTGTGTGGTGTGTGTATGTGTGGTATGTATGTAGTATGTGTGTGTGGTGTGGTGTGTGTGTATGGTGTGGTGTGTGTGTGTGTGTGTGTGTGTGTGTGTGTGTGTGTGTGTGGTGTGTCCTAGAGACTGAACCCAGGGCTTTGTGAATGCTAGGCAAGTGCATTATCACTGAGCCATATTCCTAGCCAAACAGGCAGTGTTTTAGTTTAGTTTTAAAAATATGTATGAATCATTCACCATTGGTAAACTCTGTTTTGGGTTATAAAATTAGGAATGGAAATGGGTGACCACAAAGGACAGTGCCAAAGAACAACAGGATAGGATATGGAAGACAAACAGGAGGGTGACAGCAGACCCTGGGAATTCACCTGGCTAGAGGTAGAGTTAAAACATAGCTGGCGGCACCGAAGTCATGCTGAATTAGTCTCGGAAGTCCGTCACAGTGCTCAGAAATCCCTTTAGTGTATTCAGTTGTCCATAGAACATACATGTAAGAGGAAAATGAAAAGATTTCCCATAGGTAAATGAACTTTTAGTCTGCTCTCTGTTTCTCACTTATGTTTTTTAGCTAAACTGCACATCCAATTTCCAAAGCCACATCCTGGTCATGAAATAAAGTTGTCTTCAGAGCAGTTTCAGAAGTACATAGAATTGGTTGTGGCTGAACTCAGGGGCAACGAGGACCAAGTTCTGGACAGTGTTGTGGAGTTTCTGATGAGTTCTTTAGAGAGGAGCCACACTGAGGGTCTAAGGAACTGTGCAAGACGGAAGTGGCTCCATCAGATCCAACATGCTGCAGAGACAAGTGGGGTGTCCCTGGAGCCAGTGTATGCCGAGACCTTTAGGGCCCTCACCCAGGTACGCTTTCTTCTTCTTGTTGTTGTTGTTTTGTTTTTTCGAAACAGGGTCTCTCTGTAGGTTTGGAGCCTGCCCTGGAACTCGCTCTGTAGACCAGGCTGGCTTTGAACTCACAGAGAATCTGCCTGGCTCTGCCTCCCGAGTGCTGGGATTAAAGGCATGCACCACCACCACCCGGCTCCAGGTATGCTTTCTAAAGTACTATAAAAGGAAATGTTTTCTCACAGTATGTCATATTCAATGGCTGCATAAGAGGAACACAAAATTTGCTTGAAAAAAATCACTGAATGCTGAAAAAAATCATTGAGTGATACTAAAGATGATTCATTTATTACAAAAAAATTATAAATGACTCAAGCCTAAGTAAGGGGCTAGAGATGGAGTTCAATTGCTAGCATGCCTAGCATGTATGAAGCTCTGGGTTCAATCCCCAGCTCTTTGTTAACCAGATATGAGTGGCGCATACTTGCAATCTCAAATCTCAGAAGGTAGACCCAAGATAATCAGAATTTAAAAATCATCCTTGGCTACAAACTGAATTTTAGGCCAGGCTGGGCTACATAAAGTTCTGTCTTAGAAAAAAAAATACATATGGGCTGTAGAGATGGCTCAGTGGTTAAGAGCACTGACTGCTCTTTGAGAGGACCCGGGTTCAATTCCCAGCACCCACATGGCAGCTCACAACTGTCTGTGACTCTGTAACTGTCTGTCAGTTCCTGGAGATCTGACACTGTTATACCAATGCACGTTAAATAAATTATTTAAAAAATACATACAAATAAAGCAAGCTAAGTGAGATAAACCCGGGATGATTGGAGCAAGACAGAAAGATATGGAAATGATGACCTGGAAACTTATTTGTTCTGAGATTCTCATATGCCAAGACTAGATAATAGAATGATAATGAAAAATGCCAGTAGGGAGATATACAACAGTGCAAGCTACATTTACTTTGCATGATGATTGAGGAACAATTTACCCATCAAAAAAGAATTTTTGTTTAAATTTTATTTTTATTATTGGGGAGCATGCTAGGAATGTGTGTAGAGGTGAACAGACAATTTGTGGGGACAATTTTCTCCTTTCACCAAGTGGCTTTCATACTGGTTCAGGAAACCTTTCAGGTTAGCCAGAACTACATAGTGAGGGCAAGCAGGCAAAGAGCAATGCTTTGTTCTCCCACGCCCTGTATATAGGCTGCCACCAGAAGGTGTGGCCCAGATCTAAGCTAGATCTCTCCTCCCCAAAAAAAGATCCAGATTTAGGGTGGATCTCAAATAATTCAATCAAGAAAAATTCTTCACAGGTGTGCCCAGTGGCTTCTGCTTTGATTAGTTTGAGATGTAGTCACCTTGACAATCAAGAACAGCAGGGGATAAGGATGAGTACAGACTATGAAACTAAACGAGAAGGGAACAAGAGGTGTTGAGAGAGGGGAGCCCAAAGGGTCCCATGTGACATGAAAACAGAAAGGAGGCTGTGCAGTGGGGGGACAAGGGAGAGAAAAGAAGGGGGGAAGAAGAAACAACAAAAGCAAACTTTGCCGGGCGGTGGCGGCGCACGCCTTTAATCCCAGCACTCGGGAGGCAGAGGCAGGTGGATCTCTGTGAGTTTGAGGCCAGCCTGGCCTACAAAGCGAGTCCCAGGACAGCTAGGACTGTTATACAAGGAAACCCTATCTCAAAAAAACGAAAGGAAAGCAAACTTTGATGAATGCCACACTGAAACCTAATCTTTATATGCAAATTTTAGAACAGAAAGTCTACAGTCTTAGTCTCCAAGAAACTTTCCTGATATGTCCCTGATCAGATCCAGGCTGTTAAGAATTCTTTGAGGCTGGGAAAATGGTTCAGCTGTTAAGTACACTTGTTGCACTTGCAGAGGGGACCCACCTTCAATTCCTGGCACCCCCATGGTGACTCACAGTCACTTGTAACTCTAGTTCCAGGAGATCTAATGTTCTCTGCTGGCACCAGGCATGCACATGTAGCACACCCATACACAGAACATAAAAATAAAGAAATCTTTTTAAAACCTAAAACAAATCCTCGGGAACTTTGTTTTCACACTCATGTTTAGATGGTGAAAGGTGAGTAGAACGCAGGCATCCCCTCGCTGGAACCCTCTGAAATCAGTGCTCTTTGCTGAAGTCCCTCACCTCCAACTAAGATTGTGGTTCCAAGGGATCAAAGTTTTGAACCTTTAAATTGGATTAGAGTTAAGAGGTTTTATTTTGTTTGGGTTGTGTTTGTTTTCAGTAAAGCAGTCTAACTAAACATAAGACACCCATTCCACTGACTAAATTCAGGTTTGAAGGGCAGTGTGGTATCTGCCTTTTTCCCCTCTGCCCATGATTGGTAATCTCTGTCACTTATTCAATGAAATCATTGGTGCTAGATTCCCAAATAGGTTAGCAAAGGAATTAGGGGATCTTTGTAGCCACTGACAAATGCAAATCCATGATCAGAAATATTTTGCCACAGGATGCTGAAGCTCATGGAAATAAGAAGATCAGTGCTCACATTTCCCTCTTAGAAGAAAACCTCTTCCTGCCAGAGAGAGGGGATGTTCTCTTGAGGAATGTGGCTTGTACCCTAGATGATGCTCCCTTTGTACTGAACAAAGTGCTCTACAGGGACATGAAAGGAATCAGGTAAGAACTTGTTGAAGAGTCGGTTTCTTTCTATTCGTTTTAAAGATAGGAACTCATGGACTTCAGGCTGGCCTCCAACTCATTATGGGGTCAAGGCTGGCCTTGAACTCCTGATCCTCCTGCCTCTACCTTCCAAGTGCTGGATTACAGGTGTGTGCCATCATGCCTGGCTCTGGTTACATCTTTCTAAAATAGTATTTTCCCTTCTGAAGTAAGCAAGCATTGAACCTCGGTGATTTGCTCAAGAGAGAACTGTCTCTAAGCAACCAGTGCTTCCAGAATGGAACCAGATGGGCTTCCAGTCCTAAATGGTTTTTGTTGTTGTTGTATTTTATCAATTAATTTATTTTGTGTGTATGGATGTTTTGCTGGCATGTATGTCTGTGTACCACTTGCATGCCTGGTGTCTGCAGAGGCCAGAAGAGGATGTCAGGTCCCCTGGAACTAGAGTTATTGTCAGTTATGAGCCACCACGTGGGTTCTGGAAATCGAACCTAGGTCCTCTGCAAGAGAAACAGTGCTCTTAACTGCTAGTCCATCTCTCAAGCCCCATGATCCTAATTGGTTTTACCAGATCATTTCTAGACCTCACTCTGGAAATGCTTCACTGTTTAGGGGCTCGGCTTTACCATGTCGGCTCCATACCTTGTAGCCCCAGCATCTGGTCCATATCTATTTCCTCGAAGATCAAGGGTTGTCTCCTTGTCTCTGTTTCTCTTTTGCAGTACTGGAGATGGAACTGGGTGCCTCACACATGCCACACAAGCACTCTACCTTTGAACCACACTTCTAGCTCTGTAATGATTTTTTTCAAATCTTAACAAGTCAGACCCTCTAAACTGATATTACCCGATTCACCTCTCCTACATATATTGCTTAGAATCGTAGGAGACTATATTTTGTTTTCTCTATGGTTTAGTCTAAAGCCTGCCACTTTTCCCTATCCTTGTATCCACTTTTCAACAGTTTTACAGTAGTGGATGAAGGCAAGCCAATCCATGTCCCTCAAGTTCAGCACCATGGGAACATCTTCTTCTGGAATAGTTCCCGCAGGAAGAGTGAGCGTCATGGTTCATTCCTGGCTCTGCCTCTTCATGATGCATATATGAGGATCTTTGGGGTCCTGGCAATTGACACTCTTCGAGATCCCCATGAAGTAAACATCTTCCTACATCATGAGATCAAATTCTATCAGGTAAGTTAGAAGTCTACAAGAGCAGTAGTCGGCAGCTTCTCTGTCTAGATGTCTTCGAAGTCAAACCCAGAAGCAGATAAGGAGAGTAGAGCTGTATGTAGACAGCAGCATCATGCTTGTTCTGGTTTTTTTTTTTCTTTTTATGGATCAGCCTTTTGACATGTTCCCGATAATTTATGGAAAGACTTGGACACATCCATGCCTGAGCCTCTCTGGGAATATTGTTCATATGTGTCTCCTGGCATGAAGCATAGGAACAGAAACTGATGCTTTGTGCAGAACCAATGACCAAACCACTGAGACCCACAGAATAGGAACGAAAATGTAGAAGGGTGTGTGGGTTAGCTTTAACTGTTAACTTGATACAACCTGGAATGCCTGGGAAGAGAGTCTTCATGGGGACTTGTGTAGATTAGGTTAGCCTCTGGGTATGTCTGGGTGGGGGACTGTTATCTTGATACTTAATGATGTGGGAAGACCCAACCTGTTTTGGGCAGCACCACTCAAAGGCAGAGGGGTCCCGAACAGTGGTAGGAAAAAGCTGCCTGAGCATAGAAGCAAGTGAGCAAAGAGCCTTAATCTGTTCTCTTTCTACTCCTGACTGTGCCTGTGATGCTTTCTCAGAAGTTCTCAACCTTCCTAACGCCATGACCCTCATGCTGTGGTGACCCCCAACAATAAAATTATTTTCATTGTTACTTCATAACTTACTTTGCTACCGTTATGAATCATAATGTAAATACTTTTGGAGATAGAGATTTGTCAAAGGGGTCTCGACCCATGGGTCAAGAAGCACTCTTTTAGATGCTTTAAATTCCTGCCTTGACTTCCCTGAAGTAATGCACTACAATTTGGAGTTAACCCTTTCTTTCCTGAGTTGTGTCATGATTTTTTTTCACAGTAGCAAAAACGAAGCTAGGACAAAGGGATATGTCTGTTTTTATTAATAGTGCTCCCTATCCGTTCCTTTGTTCTTTCCACAAGAGGTGTGATACGCATCCTCACAGCTCCTGTTGAGTGTTGTAACTTCTGATGAAAATGAAGAAGCCCAAATATTTCTTGAGAATTCTTGTTTTCAAATTAGATCACGAAAATGATAGGCACATTTCAGACTGAGAAATAGCTAGAACATCTAGCTCTAATTTTATGGGTAGAGACTGCAATGAAGCTATAGATTTAAAGCCATGGAGGCTGTGGTCCATTGTAGTCTGATGTTTCTTCAGGCTGCCAGCTCACATAATGACACAGAGACTTATTAACTAATTAATTATGAAATCTCAGCCTGTAGCTTAGGCTTGTTCCTAACTAGCTCTTATAACTTAAATCAACCTATTTATCATCTTCACAGTGTACAAATATCCCACAACATTTCCCCCTTTTTGTCCAAATAAAAAGAAAAGGTTTTACCTCTAACATAGTAAAACTATATACAGTAAGGACAATTATCAGGTGTTGTCTAAATAAAGAGGAAGAGTTTTTAACTCTAACATAGTAAAACTATATACAATAAGAACCGTTATCAGGTAAGAATTATATTTACAATATCCAGTTCATTTGTATCTGGCAAATTCAGAGAAAGTACTGTACTATCTATCCTATCTCAGTGAGTCCAAAGTTTTAGACCTAAACCATTTTCAATCACTATTTGTATTACCATCATAAAAATATCTTTTCAGACCTTAAAACACCTTCTTAGATAAACAGCTTAAGCGCCTATGTTTCTTTGTTTGGTTTTTTGAGACAGGGTTCCTCTGTGTGGCCCTGGCTGTCCTGGAACTCACTCTGTAGACCAGGCTGGCTTCAGCTTCTATGTTTCCTAACCTTATAAACTTTATATCTCATATGTAAGTTTCTTTTATGAATTTGGTAACAAGGAAAACTATAACTACAACTATCTTGTCTTCAACCCCTCCAGAGACCTGAGAAGGATATAATGTTACCTGAGTAACAGGAAGTGCAGAGCAAGCAACTTCCTAAACTAAGAAATGACATAGACATCTGGCTGCCTGGACAGTCACCCAAGGTTCATCTGTAATGTTGGGGCATCCATCTTTGACCTGTGGACTTAGAATATCTGACAGAGTTCTCTGTGAAGTGGGAATTTTGAAGGACTGTGCTACCTTGTCTTGGCAAAGTTCAACATTGCTTTCTTTTGTGTTCTGCTTGTCCAGTTTAGACAGCATACTGTCAGCAGTCAAGGCAAGGGCAGTTTCTTGCCCAGTGGCTAACTTTAAAATAAAAGCACAATAAAAGCAAATACCATATGGAGGTTCTTTGATTCCCATCATCCCTTTCTTTAAGTAAATTGGTGCTGCCAGGAGCAGACGTGTCTCACTGTCATGAAAAGCCTTAGGTTATTAAAACATCTTAAATGCCATATTCTGTAGGTCTCTGAAGTGTTTGAAGACCACCTATTTATCTAAAATATATCTCTGTTCAATCTTGAAAACATACCTAGCATGACTACAAGTTTAATTATTAGAGATAACTAACTACTAACCTATATTTCTCAATTATCCTAAATAGCTTTCAAGGACTAGAACTTTACATTACATTTTAAATTGAGCTGCACAGGTACAATGTCTAAAACAAGAATAGAAACATATACACAGTATAACAAAAACAACCTTAAATTTGTATCAACATACAAAACCCCATATCAATGAAAATATTTTAGATTAATAGTTGTTTTTTTAGTTTAAATGTAGATTTACTAATCTACCCTTTTATTCTTTCTATATTATATCTCTCCTTTCTTCCCTTCAGAAAGAGATCCCTGAATCTAATCTCGTTTGTTTAGTTTTTTTTCTGACCATGATCAATAACAACTTGTAACCAATCCCCCTAACAATGACAAACATCCATACTTTAACAAATGACCAAAAACTACCTATGCCACCTCTTAGGAATGTGGACATCATCTTCTCTAGACTTCTTACTATTGTCTGAGGGTGATGACAACTTTAGGGAACCCTGAGAAAATTGGGATAATGATCAAGTCCTGGGAAACCTAGCTGTAACATTTGTGGTCCAGTCTCTGTTTAATGAGAAAGTTCAGAGCTTACTTGAAGTCCTGGATAGAGTAGTCTGTGAGACTGGATCTCTCAGCTAGCAGCTTTGAAGTTGTTCTGGATGCAGAATTTTGAGGAAACTGCAACAGAGGCATTCTGAGAGGCTGGGTCACTTGGGATAATTGTCTTTATTTGTGTTTGGTCCTTTTTTCTGAAAAAAAAAACCCACAAACTTTTAAAAGTAACATATATATCTGTATTAATGCAAGTATGGAATGTGCAGTGTACACAAGTCAGCTAAAGATGATTTTTTTGTTATATGTTGAGCAGGCAAAAGCCATCTGTCAACTTTATAAGTCCGTTTGGATTGCATAACCAAACTGTAATATAAATCTCTATTCATGCCATATGAAAGGATGGCATGCAATAATAAGTCATAAAGACTCTGTAGCCAACAAGGTTTATCATGTCTCATCCTGTCTCAGAGTTGTTCCCATATCAAGGGATCAGCTTACAGTGTCTTGTAGTCTTTCTTGTTGTTTTTCCCTCGTGTCTGTAGCCAAGATTTTCAGGAGGTCTCCACAATCAAATCTGATCCTTATTAATTTTGAAGGGAACCATAACTTTCGATTCCTGTGGAAACAAAGGCATAACCTCTTCCCCAACACAAAATATTTTCTGACTTCCATTTTGAAGTTAAGACATTCTTAAAATGTATACGTTGGTTTAATTTAGCAGTTTCCATAATCCAATGTCTCTCAGCAGTTGTTATTCTTTTCATATTATTTTACTCTCTCTTTAAAGACTTTAATTTATTACTTTTAAACTATTTTCTCTATGACCATGCATATCTATTTTCTTTTCTTTCTTCAGCATCTAAGCACATCTTTAAGCATATTGTACCTTTTTAGAGTTTTGTGTGTCTGGACCTGGCTTTCTGAGCACCTGCAGCGTTCCCTGACCATGAGACAAACATCAACCGGCCACCCCAGCCGCTGCACGGCTCTGGCAGCTGGCTCCTCTACCCCCATTCAATTCCCTGAGAGCCTAACCTCATGCCAGTGCCTTTACTACCCCAGCTCTGGGAAGCTGCTCAGTCTATGATGCAGCAGGCATTTTTACCCAGCATTCCAGCTGCTCAAGTGCTCTGCTGCACAGCAAAGCCTCTTAAAAGAGACCCATCTCTACACACTGAGCTGCCCGAGAGACCATTTTCTTACAAAAAAAGTCTTATGTGGATATTGGAGTCTCTAGGCTGGATTCAGATTTTTCTTTGGGCCTCCAGCTCACAAATAACGAGACAGAGACTTATTAATTAATTATGAAAGCTCAGCCTATAGCTTTGGCTTGTTCCTAACTAGCTTTTCTCCTCTTCCTTAGCCTTTCTCCTTCCCAGAGTCCTCTCTGTCCCCAGAAATACCACCTATACTTCCTGCCTAGCTATTGACCATTCCGCTCTTTATTAACCCCCATCACAGCAAATGCGTCTTCACCCAGGGTACACGTATCTCACAACAGTCTGTGGACTGTAGCAAGTCAGGAGCTTGCTGTGTCTGTGCTCTGTGTGTGGGTTGCTTTGTGCTTTGTGCTTTGCTTCCCCTTTCACCTCATGTCAAATGAAGATGAGACAAAGGTATCAGGAAGCAAATGGTAGAGTATGGAACTGTCAGTAAATTAGCTACTTACAGTCTTATTAGTGAGCATGCCCAAATGATTATAAATTAGGCCATTAGTCCTAGAAATTGAACTCCTGGGTTACCATTAGATGATTTTAATCAATCAATCTATCTATCTATCTATCATCTATCTATCTCCCTTTCTTGAATCTGATCTCTGTGTCTGTCTCTCCCACATATGTTGGTGTGTGTGTGTGTGTGTGTGTGTGTGTGTGTGTGTGTGTGATTTTGAAGAATTTGTGGTTCCTAGGGTTTTTTGAAAAGGTTACAACTGGTATTATGGACTTCTCTGTGGAACAGTCTTATGCTTATAGGAAGACTGTGTAACTAGCATTTGTAGATCTTGAAACCAGACATATTCTGTTCTGTTGACCTGATGGTAAAGGCCATACATATAAAAAAAATTAATATTGGGAGTCAGGTTAATTCTAGGAATTGGTGGATTGGTAGGTGTATCTCTGTGCATTCAAGGTTATCCTGGTCCACACAGCAAGTTCTAGGCTAGGCAGGCAGGGCCACATAATGAAAACCTGTCTCAATAATAATAATAATAATAATAATAATAATAATAATAATAATAGGCCGGGCGATGGTGGCGCACGCCTTTAATCCCAGCACTCGGGAGGCAGAGGCAGGCGGATCTCTGTGAGTTCGAGGCCAGCCTGGGCTACCAAGTGAGTTCCAGGAAAGGCGCAAAGCTACACAGAGAAACCCTGTCTCGAAAAAAACAAAAAAAAAACAACAAAATAATAATAATAATAATAATAATAATAATAATAATAATAGGGCTTTTCCTTTCTAAGTTTATCTTCTTCGGACAACACATATCTGTTGCAAAGCATAGAAAGTTATATGGGCCTCTCTACACTTTTGATGTCTTGATGATCCTTTTTTGCCTAACAGAATCTCAGAGTACTTTTGAGAACTGATTTTTAAGTAATTTGTTGGTCATAAACTTAAGAGACAGTTATTACTGACCACTTTGCAGTTTAAAAAAACGCAAGTTGAGTTGTCTGTCTTCACAGGGTGTTGCCAAGGCCTTCAGCAATGCCTATCACCACGTCCACAGCAGGGAGCACATCCTGCACACGGTCATCACTGGCATCAGGTGGCTCTTCAGTGTCACATCCGGCATCGCCTCCATCACCACGTTCTTTATTGAACCTAGCTCTGAACAGGTAGGCAACATTGAAAACATAACTTTTCAATGTTATACAGTTATTAAATATTAGTGTCTTGTTAATACTTCAGAGTCCTATCATCAGGGATGTGGCTCAGTGGTAGATCACTTGCCAGGAAGCTCAAGGCTCTGGGTTAGATCTCAGAACCACACACACAAAAAGCACAACAAAATTATGACCCCAACTCAAAACTCTCAGTTTCACATAAGAAGAATCTATTACAAATGGCCTTAGGCAAAAAAGAGTATCTTTGAACCAAATGAAGAAGGAGCAAGAGTCGGCTGGGGAGCTGGTTCAGAGCACACAGACACTTTTTTACAGGTGTGACGAGTTCAATCCCCGGATCCAACTACTGAGACTTGTCTTCTGATCTCCACACGTGTGGCACACATAACCTGCACACACACGTTTGTGGATGAGCAAGACAGTGAGGGAGAATTTAGCTGGTCTCCAGTATGACCAGATCCAGGACAGACTTTCTCCATAAGGCAAGTGAGATACTTAGGGGGAAAATAGATAAAGAAAATGTGGTATATTTACAGAAGGTTTTACTCAGTTGTTTTAAAAAATAATCATAACATCATGAAATCTGCAGACAAATGGGTGGAACTAGAAAAAAATCATCCTGAGTGAGGTAACCTAGACCTAGAAAGACAAACATGATCTGTACTCACTTATAAGTGGATATTAGCTGGAAAGGAAGGGATAATCATGCTACAATCACAGACTCAGAGAAGCTAAGTAACAAGGAGGTCTCAAGGTTTTGTGTGTGTGTGTGTGTGTGTGTGTGTGTGTGTGTGTGTGTGTGTGTGTGTGGTGGGGGAGATGCATGAATCTCCCTGGGAAGGGGAAATAGAATAGATGTCTAGAGTGGACTGGAGGTGGGTGGGGACGGGAATAGGATGGGTCAGGTGGGAATGGGATGAAGAGAGAGTACTGGGAAGATGACCGGAACTGGGGAGGGGCATTTCAGGGTGACGTAGAAACCTAGTATAACGGAAACTTCCAGGAATCTATGGGGGTGACCCTAGCTAAGACTCCTATTAATGGGGGATACAGAGCCTGTACTGGCCATCTCCTGTAACCAGGCAAGGCTTCCAGTGGAGAGACTGGGACATCAACCCAGCCACAAAATCTTGAACCTACAATTTGTCCTGCCTGCAAGGCTGCTGGGGTCAAGGTGCTGCAGAACTTGTGTGGGTGACCAAGGTCCAGCTTGAGAACCATGCCGTGAGAGGGCGCCTTCCTCTGACACTGTGTGGAGGGCCAGGAACCAGAGGCTAGACAGCCCAGAGGCCTAAGATAGAACCAAACGTGACTGGCAATAAAGTGATTAATTAATTAATTAAAATGATACTATGCTATACTTGTAGACAGGAGACTAGCATAATTGTCATCAGAGAGGCTTCATTTAGCAACTGATAGGAGCAGAGATCCACAGCCAAACATTAGGTGGAGCTTAGGGAACCCTGCAGGAGAGCAGGAGGCAGGAGGAGGGTCAAAGCCACCATAAGGAAACCCACAGAATCAACTAACCAGGGTTCCTAGGGGCTCACTGAGACTGAACCGACAATCAGGGAACCTGCATGGATCTGAACTAAGCCCTCTGCTCCTATGGTTGTATAGCTTGGTCTTCTTGTGGGACTCCTAACAATGGGAGTGGGGTTGTCTCTGACCCTTTTGCCTGCTTTTAGGACCCTTTCCCTCCTACTAGGTTGCTTCATCCAACCTTAGTATTAGGGGAGGTGCCTAGTCTTATTGCACCTTGATATGCCATGTTTGGTTGATATCCTGGGAGACCTGTCCTTTTCTGAAGGGAAATGGAGGAGGAGTGGATCGGGGAAAGGGAAGGTGGTGGGGAGGGGCAGGGAGAGAGGAGGGAGGGGAAACTCGGTTGGGGTGTAATGTATGAGAGAAGAATAAATCATAAATACATAAATAAATATTCTTTCTTTCCCCAATTAAAGCATTATGTTTGTAAGAGCAGATTAGTTTGTGTATATAATGAAAACATGGCAGTTAATAATAGCACAGTAGTCTTGAATCTGAGCCGAGGTGTTTCAGGTGGTGTTCCTTGGTGTTGTATGGCATGACATGGTGCACATATTGTGTGTCACATGATGGAACATGGGCAAAGGCTGCTGGAAACATCTCCATTCATTTTGATTTTGAATCAATGATGAAAATTTTATGTACCTCCTCCTACATTTGATGGGTTGCAACTTACATCTAAGATGTGTCCTAAAGGTTGAAAACTGCTTAGAAGTCCGGGAAACAAAGATGTTCGCAGAGAATGAAGAAGAATGTTGGTGAGGAAGGAGGAGAATGGGGGAGAGGGGGGAGTCGGGTCCTAAAAGCCACAAGAAGTGAGTGTTATGCTGGAGAGATGACTCTGTGGTTAGGGGCACACCCTGCTCTTGCAGAGGACAGGGGTTCAATTCCTAGAACCCACATCGGATGACTCACAGTCACCTGTAACTCCAGCTTCAGGGGTTCTGATGCCTCTGGCCTCTGAAGGCACTTTCACTCAAAGGTACATACCCACACATAGATACACATAATTAAAAATAAAAATAAATCTGAAAAAGAAAAAAAAAGAAGTGCCCAGTGTGGTGACACACACCTTTAGTTCCAGCACTGGAAAGGCAGAGACGGGTGGATCTTCATGAGTTCAAGGCCAGCCTGGTCTACATAGCTAGTCCCAACCAAAGTAATATAGTAAGACCCTGTCTCTTATAAAAATGTGAATGTTCAACAAATAAAATGTTGCCAAACAGTAGACGATGCCCAGTATTTGACCAATAGATTCGAAAATGACTCACTCAGAACCTTGACAAGAATAGATATAGCGAAGTAGTAGGGACAATGACCTTATTGAATATTTTTTATTGCACTTATTTTCCATAAGCTTTTACATACTTTATGAATGTTTTACAATGCTTTTTGTTGTTGTTTATTGCGATAACATCTTACCTGGGCTGGCTTGGAATTCACTGTGTAACCAAGACTAACCTTAATTTATGGTCCTCCCATCTCCACCTCCCAAGTGCTGGGGATTACAGGCATGCACTACCATAGCAGGCCTGCAAATGCACATTCTAATATGAGAAACACTATAAACACACAGCTTAGCCAGGTGTGGTGGCACATGCTTCTAATCCTTGTACTCAGGAGGCAGAGACAAAGTGATCGTTATGAGTCCGAGGCCAGCCCGGTCTACATAGGGAGTTCCACACCAGCCAGGGTTACTTAGCAAAACCCTGTCTCAAAACAAAACAAACAACAAGAAAAAAACAAACACACAGCTTTTTCAGATACAGAAATAATCTTATTCTTTTGAAATTTTTCACTTTTGGAATATTATTCTTTAATGGCTCAGAAGATGTACAATGTCAATATCCTTAAAGCCAGAACTCATCTAAACTTACCTAGTTTTTCTCTCTTTATCCAGCTCCAAAAGTCCAATTACTGTTTTCAGATGAGATCTCTTCTCTTTTTCAGGAAGACTATGTTTTACGCAAAATGATGGTCACAGAGTATCTCGGTCTAACAGAAATCCATACAGAACCCCCAACCATTTCGAGGAAGTCGAGCATCTTCAGGTATAAGACACATCTGGTCCACCTGACTGGTGTGATCACAGAGCTGAAGACACAGCTTCTGCCTTTCTTAGCGCACGTGCTCTAAGAGCCCATTTATTATTTTTTAAATTTTCCAGACAACACTTCCTTTGCTCTAGTTCTATGATCGTTAGAAGGCATGCATTCTTCTCATCGCAGGCACCAACAGGAGAGGCAGCATGTCTAAAAGAGATGTGCCTGCCTCACTAGAGAAGGAAGCAGCCTCTACATTTCCATGAAAATCTCAGTCTCTCACTGAAGCGGGTGTTGCAGCCCCGCTGCCCAGATCCCCAGCATGCCTCTCTCCGGCCAGATGCTGTAGCCACTGCTACAGCTTTGCTGCAGGGAAACTTTCTCTAAGGAAACACTCTGAAGTGATTTGAGCCCCTTAGGAGCTACCCAGGATTTCCCTGAACTCCCCCATCCCAGACCCCCCACCACACACCATTGACAGCCAATGACAGACTAGGGCTAGGATGCAAAAGCCCCCGCTTGCCTTAGAAGAAGACTTAGTCTTTGGTACAGTTGACATCCCAGATCTCCTCCTGGGGACCAGGCTGGGCAGGCTGGATCTGCACGCACTTAGCTTCCCCTTATCTGCCCATGCTTCCTCAGTCCCCTGGTTTCTCCAGGGAGCACTTCCTCATAAGCATCTGCTTATTGTCTGAGGCTCTGCTTCTAGGGAACCTTCCAGCATTCATCTAACACATTTTAGACTATCAGTACATTAAAACAAAAACAAAAACAAAAACAAAAAACAACTAACCAGATAAGTATGACCACCAGCGGTCAGCCAGTAAAGAGAAGTCTCATGATGCAGACCAACCTGGGGCTGCTACCTCAGGTGATCTTGTCAGGGAAGGCTCTCTGCTGAAGGGATGTTCATGAAGAGAAGCATCCAACTGAGTCAAGCCAAAGGACAGTCACGTGAAAGTGATGGGTACAGCACCCTAGGCAAATGATAGAACGATGGCGGGCGCATTGGGGCAAGGCGGGCGCACTTGGGCGAGGCGGGCATAAGGGAGTAATTCAACTTGGTGGATGCTGTAAGCAGGCTGATGTGTGACAGACCCGTGCTTGTTTGGTTTGGTTTCAGAGATTTTCTCTTTAAGTGCACAGACACTTCAGAAGTTATCTTGGCTTCTAGCAGTGGAGAAACCCACATTGTAATTCCACTTCGCCAAAGAACAAGAGAGGCTATGGGAGTCCTCGATGTTAACATCGGCCAGACTAGGATGTTGATGTATCAAGAATACAAAGATCTACAGAAAATGACGAAGATGATCCAAAATGCCTGCGATGAAATACTGGGCGAATTATCTGGAGAAATCAAGAAAAACGAGGTCATAGGTATTGTGGATATGCTAACAGTCTGGATTCATGGTTTGCTTGGAGGAAATCATAGACACTGAGATGAAGGATGTAGTTTCCAGAGTTGATCATTTCACTATGGAGATCTTTCCATGTGAAAAGAATCCCTTTGGGCAGGCTTACCCTGGTGGGTATGTATGCTCTATAACCCAGCAAAGGGCAAACACACCACCATCTCAGTTAGGACCTTACAGTTAGAAGGTAAGAGGACCCATCTGCTGTGAAACGTGTCAAATCTGCACGTTCATTGCCTTCGCCATACACTTATGAGGGCAATAGTGGTAACCCATTTCACAGGCACAGAAAGTGAGTCAGTAAAAATAAACAACAGATGGGAAAAGCTGGACTCAAACTTGGTTTTGGCTGTTTTTTTCCACAATTTTTCACAGCATCAAATAATTTGAACATCTTGTTTTACAGATTAAAGAGCTAAAACCTACAAAGCTAAAGTGAATTTCCAAGTTTCAATACCAAGCCACTGGCTGGGCCAAGCCCAGTCCCCTGGTTCTTGGAACTCTATGTACTCTAGGCTACCCTTTGTACTGTGTACCCTAGGCTACCCTTTGTACTGTGTACCCTAGGCTACCCTTTGTACTGTGCACCCTAGGCTACCCTTTGTACTGTGCACCCTAGGCTACCCTTTGTACTGTGTACCCTAGGCTACCCTTAGCACAATATCATCTTAGAGAGTGGGTGAGAAGAAAGCGCATGAAAAACTCTCAGCGAGAATGAACTGGACAGATTTACAGGAACAAGGGTGGGATTAAGTGGAATGACCTATAGCTGTAACATAGAGTGTGTAGAAGGACAAAGACCAAGTGTGGCGACACCGGCCTGTGATCCCAGCTACTGCAGAGGCTGATGCAGGAGGATCACTTAAGATGAGAAAGAAAATAAAGGAGGGAGGGGGAAGGGAAGAAAGAAGACACAAGCCCTGCAAGTGTCAGGTATGTGCAGATTCTGAGATCAAGCAGCTTTTATTCGAAGCCCTGGGGATTAACCCCAGAGACAAGGCAGGTACTCTCCGCTAAGCTCTATCCCTAGCCCTATTTTTCATTTTTACTTTGAGACAAAGTCTCACTACATTGTCCAAGCTGGCCTTGAGCTTACTATAAAGTTCATGGAAGACCTTGAACTCATAACTCCCGGCCTCAGCCTTCCACATAGCTGGGATTATAAGCCTGCAGTACCAGGCCCAACAAGACTAAGTACTCATTCCTTTAATTCCAGGTCTCATCAAAGAAGTAGGGATTGACCCTATTCCCATAAAAGAATATCTATATCTATCTATCTATATATATATGTATATATATACATGTATATATATATGTATATACGTATGTATGTATATATTCAAAGGACAATATAATTAGTAATGGAGAAAGTCTTTAAACTAAGCCCTAACTATAAAACTCAGATTTTTGGATTGGTTTTTTTCCCTTCAATTTTTTTTTTTTTTTTTTGGTTTTTCGAGACAGGGTTTCTCTGTGTAGCTTTGGTGCCTTTCCTGGAACTCACTCTGTAGACCAGGCTGGCCTCGAACTCACAGAGATCCGCCTGGCTCTGCCTCCCGAGTGCTGGGATTAAAGGCGTGCGCCACCACTGCCTGGCTCCCTTAAATTTTTAATCCCTAAATGATACATCAGATATAATTCTATTTTGCTTTTTTATTTCATGATTAGAGAAACTAAAATTTCTTGAGATGGTGGGACATGAATCTCTTTTGCTTGAAGAAATAGTTTACTTTAATATCCTCGGACTCCTGTAAGAGAATAACCTCTACAGTCAGCGCGTGTGTAATTGCAGAGATGGAAAAGGCAGGAGAAGTCACGCGGGCAGGCGTCCTCTTCTTCCGGGTCATGCTGCAGGAGCTTCGGGAGTGCCTCCAGCTCCTCACTTCCATGGACTTTGTGTCTCTGCTGCTCTATGAGCACAGATCTCGCCAGGACGTGATGCTCTCTTCAGACATCGGTTCCCAGGATATAGACGCCAACGTGGTCCTTGTGCACGACATCCTGAAAGGATCTATCTTGTTCTCTCAGCAGGAGATAGAAACTTCCAGTGACTTGGAAGAGTGGGAAAAGTGGAAGTTTGTGAGTTTGGGGTGACCTTTGTGAGTTTGGGGTGTCTTTTTGTGAGTTTGGGGTGACTTTGTGAGTTTGGGGTGTCTTTTTGTGAGTTTGGGGTGACTTTTGTGAGTTTGGGGTGGCTTTTTGTGAGTTTGGAGGTGGCTTTTTGTGAGTTTGGGGTATCTTTTTGTGAGTTTGGGGTGTCTTTGTGAGTTTGGGGTGTCTTTTGTGAGTTTGGGGTGACTTGTGAGTTTGGGGTGTCTTTTTGTGAGTTTGGGGTGACTTTTGTGAGTTTGGGGTGTCTTTTTGTGAGTTTGGAGTGTCTTTTTGTGAGTTTGGGGTGTCTTTTTGTGAGTTTGGGGTGTCTTTTTGTGAGTTTGGAGTGTCTTTTTGTGAGTTTGGGGTGTCTTTTTGTGAGTTTGGGGTGTCTTTTTGTGAGTTTGGGGTGACTTTTGTGAGTTTGGGGTGTCTTTTTGTGAGTTTGGGGTGACTTTTGTGAGTCTGGGGTGTCTTTTTGTGAGTTTGGGGTGTTTTTTGTGAGTTTGGAGTGTCTTTTGTGAGTTTTGGGGTGTTTTTTTTTTAATTTTTGGTATACAAATTATAACAGCAGAACTCACAGGTATACAAGATGCAAGAACCTTCTCAAAGGAAAGACCCTCATGACCCACCTCTGTGTTCACAGACAACACAAGTGACATCTCAAAAGCCCATGTTTTGTATACTTTCTCACAAGCCCTGTCCCCAAAACACATACCTCAAAGCTAACCATGATCTTGACATCCAACAGCAGCGATCCATTTTTTTTTTTTAGTTCTTCACATGTTTATTCTTTTATCATATATGTTTAGTATTGTAGTGGGTTGTATGTAGTGATTTTTTTTATTACGAGATTTTCTATTCATTTTACATATCAACCTCAGATTCCCCTATCCTCCCTCCTCCCCCCCCCCACAGTCTCCCTCCCCAATCTATCCTCCATTCCCACCTCCTCCAAGGCAAGGTCTCCCATGGGGAGTCAGCAAAGCCTGGTACATTCAGTTGAGGCATCAAAAGGCAGAGAGAGAGCACCCAAATTAGCAAAATCAGAAATGAAAAGGGAGACGTAACAACAGACAACGAGGAAATCCAGAGAATCATCAGATCATACTTCAAAAACCTGTACTCCACAACATTGGAAAATCTAAAAGAAATGGACAATTTTCTGGATAGGCACCACATACCTAAGTTAAATCAAGACCAGATAAACTATTTAAATAGACCAATAACACCTAAGGAAATAGAAACAGTCATTAAAAGTCTCCCAATCAAAAAAAGCCCAGGACCAGATGATTTCAATGCAGAATTCTACCAGATCTTCAAAGAAGAGTTAATACCAATACTTTTTAAAGTGTTCCACACAATAGTAACAGAAGGAACGTTATCAAATTCCTTTTAGGAAGCTACAGTTACTCTGATTCCCAAGCAGAGATCCATTCTGCCTGTTGAGAACGTTCCTGTGTGGGATTGTGGAAGCTAGGGGGCTGGGCTCTGTGTTTCTGCTGGGTGATCACATAACTTTTCTTTTGTTCTTTCTTCACAGTACATTAACAAGTACTTAGTTGAGGATCTTTGTGTGTTTGATCCAACTGCTATCGATATGAACGTTAACGTAGAGCTTGTTATGGACTATGTCCTAGGTAAGATTCTGCCTAATAATTTAAATATATAAGCAGAAAAAAAAAACTGTGAGAGATTTCCATTATAGTAAAACAAATGGTTCTTAAATTGAGTTTACATAAAAATTTCCTCTATCCCCTAAGGGATCCATGCCACACTTGAATTCAAAGGTATGTCTGTCTCCCCTTACAGCCCACGTGTGTTCCTTACCCAAAATGTACTCATTCCATGACTACATTACTCAAAGCTTGTTTATAGCTCTCACTACCGAGGAAGCTGAGTGCGGAGGATCACTTCAGTCCAGACAGCCAGGGCAGCCAGACGCTGCAAACCTTCATCTCAAAGCAAACAGTGAGAAATGGAACATTAAGCAAAAAACTTTCTGGTTTTAGCTCCAATAAAGAGGCCTGGCTTTTAAGGTTGTGTTCAAGGGAATCAGTAACAACAGCAATAACAAGAGTGGATACTGTCCCCTGTCTGCCGTGTGTGTGTGTGTGTGTGTGTGTGTGTGTGTGTGTGTGTGTGTGTGTGTGTGTATTGAACATGCTAGGCACACACTCTGCCCCTAAGCTAGACCCCTACCCTCTTTACCTTTTCTTTTGAGAGTCTCACTAAGTTGCCTAGGCTGTTCTTGAACTCTAAAACCCAGGCAGGCCTTGAACTTGCAATCCTCCTGCCTCGGCTCTTCTGAGTGGCTAGGACTACAACTTGTCCCCTGTATACTTTTATGTACTTCTTCTAATCTGAGGACTTTGAAGTCCAGAGAAGTGAAGTGTGCATCCGGGCCCCTGTCTCCAAGCCCAGCCTCCCTCCAGTCTCTGGCTCTTCCTTTGGAGAGAGTTAGCACGCACTGCAGCACCACCCTCCCGTGTGTGACCAGTTTGTCTAACTGGAGTTCTCCCCAAGACCTTACTCCTCTTTGGTCCCCACCAACCTGCCAGCCCCGCAGCCTCGAGCCAGACCTTGCTGCCAGGGTTCCTTGTGTTCCCGAGTGAAGGTCCCCTTCTTGGACAAGGACATAGACACCCAGCGATCTTCAATGCAGACCCTCTGTCATAAAGAATAAGGATGAAGAGCAGCCCTTGCCATTCTACACCCTGCAGGTGCACCCATAATAAGCCCATCCCCCACCCAGGAGAGGCAAAAGGCTCCTTCTGTGGCACCAACGCCTCAAAGGAATCCTTCAGGCTCTGTCTCAAATTTGCCTGTTAGAGCCACCTGCAGTTGCCCGCTCTGCTCAGAACGCATGCAAATTTCCACCGCTTGCCCCGACTTTGAACTCTAGCCTTTCCCTCAGCAGCCTTGACCATGGAAGTACTGCCCAGGGCGTTTTGCTTTTCAATAGTGCCCTCTGGTGGCAGTAATCAGAACTTCAGGTAACCGAATGGGACACAGCCAAAACCCAACAAAAGGCTTCCCTTTTATGCAACCAGCAACTCTTTCATGTTATCAGTCTCTGTAGCAATCAACCAAGTTCATAGGTCACCAGATATCAACCCTCTCTCATTTAGATGAAGTTATATCAAGGAAGTCTAAGTTTCGTGTTTAAGGGAAGGGAAAGAGTTCTTTGGGCACCTCTTTCTGTTTGTGTTAGGAGAGAACCCTTGGGGCAGGACAATCTGTTAGTGTTCATGATTTGTGTGGCCTTCTTGTAACGTTAAGAAAAGCTCCTATTCAGGAAGCCCACTCCGCATGAGATGGCACCAGCAATGTCTGCAGGTTCTGCCTGGAACTTGGGCTGCTAGGCAGAGCGTGAGGCCTGAGGTGTGGTTGATAGACCCAGTGGCACCCCACTGGAGAAAATTGACTTTCCCTTCCCTGGCAGGTACCATTTAAAATAGCTTCTTGGTTAGAGTGGGACTTTGTGTCCACTTCCCCTTCCCAGGGCTGGGTTTTGTCTAGCTTGAACCTGGGGAGGGGGGGAGCTATCACAGGGTCAGTGTGTTCTGTCACGGTCTGTGTGTGCTGTGATGGTCTGTGTGTGCTGTGATGGTCTGTGTGTGCTGTCACGGTCTGTGTGTGCTGTCACGGTCTGTGTGTGCTGTGATGGTCTGTGTGTGCTGTCACAGTCTGTGTGTGCTGTGATGGTCTGTGTGTGCTGTCACGGTCTGTGTGTGCTGTGATGGTCTGTGTGTGCTGTCACAGTCTGTGTGTGCTGTGATGGTCTGTGTGTGCTGTGATGGTCTGTGTGTGCTGTGATGGTTTGTGTGTGCTGTGATGGTCTGTGTGTGCTGTGATGGTCTGTGTGTGCTGTCATGGTCTGTGTGTGCTGTCATGGTCTGTGTGTGTGCTGTCACAGTCTCTGTGAGTTCATGTGTCTCAGCCCTGTTGTATCTGGAAGACGTTGATGTCTTGGAGTCGGCCATCACCTCTGGCTCTGACAGTCTTTCTCCCTCCTCTTCCTCATAGGTCCTTGAGCCTTGGGAAGAGTTTATGTAAATGTCCCGGTTAGGACTGGGTGTTCAAAGCCTCTCACTCTCCGCACAGTATCCTGACAACTGTGTTCTGTCTTCTTACTTCTTCCTTAGTGCTGGGTCTCTGACCCAGGGTCCACCTTTAGCTAAGTAAACACTCTGCCACTGAGCCCTCCTCCAGCGGTAGTTTCCTGGAAAGACTGCATGACGGTACATAATCCGGGTATTCCATGTCTGAAAATGTTTGCATTTAGCCCTCGTACTTGATATGGACTTTGCTGAGGAAAATCATTTTGAAGACATTTAGGAGTTGGAGACTTCAGAGGTTAAGTTTTTAGTCCTCTCGCTCTTTAAAGGTCACCAGATTAGAGGAAACTCTCTAACTTGAGACATAGAGACCACTGTCTTTTTTTAAAAATTGAGGTGCCAAGCTAAAGTTGAGGGTCATTTTGTTAGAGTTCTTGCCAAGCATGTGCATGTAGTATCAATGCCCCACACCACAGAAAAGGAGGCATGGCGGCACAGGTCTGCAATACCAGACCTTGGCAGGTAGAGGCAGAAGAATCTTTTCTTTTTCCCAGATTTATGTATTTATTATTTATACAGCATTCTGTCTGCATGTCAGAAGAGGGCGCCAAATCTCATTACAGATGGTTGTGAGCCACCATGTGATTGCTGGGAATTGAACTCAGGTCCTCTGGAAGAATAGTCAGTGCTCTTAACCTCTGAGCCATCTCTCCAGCCCTAATCAGAGGAATTTTAAGTCAAGGTCATCCTCAGTTACATAACAAGTTCAAGCCAACCTGGAGTATATGAAATCCTATCTAAAAAAAAGAAAGAAAGAAAGAAAGGAAAGGAAAGGAAAGGAAAAGGAAAAGAAAAGGAAACATAGACCACACATCACACACTTCGGATATCACAGCTTGGTGGTTTGGTTAATCCACCAAGTTGTGCAATCATCACCACTGTCTAATTTTATGACGTTTTCAAAAGAAGCTGTAGCCCTGTCAGTACTCATTCCCTCTTTCCTCACTCTATCCCCTAGCATCTGCCGCTCTGCTTCCTGTCTGTTAGGATGTGCCCATCCAGACTTTGATATAAATGGGATTTTATAAGAGGTGGCCTTTGTATCTGGTTTCTTTCGCTCACTGTAGTGTTTTCAGGACTCACTTACATTTTGACGTATATTAGTTGTCCATTCCTTTCTTATGACTGAGTTATCTATATATTGGTAATCTGTATTTCACTTATCCATTTATCAGTTCTTGGGCCTCTGGGGTTTTGGTTTTTGGCTCTTGGGGTTATACCAGGAACATTTGTTTATAGTTTGTTTTTGAATGTGCATATTCTGTTCTCATGGGCATAGACCTTAGGAGTGAAATTGCTAGGTCATACAGTGGCTCTGTTTAACTTCTGTGGAAGCGTCTCTATGGCTTTTTAATGTCCAAGGTTACTACTGAGGTATTGGAAGCCTTTCTGGTTTCTGATTTTCCAAGCGTTCCCTTTGTCTTGCTTCTCCCTAGAAGCTATAGAATCATCCCTTTATCCCCAAAGTTGTGAAATTTCATAATGATAATCTTGGACATGGCTGTTTTCATCCATTGGTCTGGGTGCTTGCTGGGCCTTTTCAGTTGTGAAATCCAGGTCCTCGCCTCCTAGATAGCGACAGAGTATCAAGGTTGCTGTTATAACTGTGCAAGCCGCGCACTGCACGAAGGTGCCCCACTGAGGAGGTGAATGGCAGCTAAAAGCTAGCATGGATTTCACTTCCTGAGGCCACGCTGCGTCTGCTTGGAAGTGGCCTTTTTCTCCACAGGCCTTTTCTCTGCTCGGCCAGCTGCAGGACAGGTGACCTGGAGGCTGGTGCTGACTCTCCACTCCCTTTCCTATGTTCAGACATTGCTTCTCCTAGACTCGATCTTCAAAATCCTATTTTTTAGTGGCTAGAGTATAGCTCTGCAGATCTCTTACTAGCTTGCATGAAGCCCTGGGCTTGATCCCCAGCATCTTTTTTTTTTTTTTTTTTGGTTTTTCGAGACAGGGTTTCTCTGTGTAGCTTTGCGCCTTTCCTGGAACTCACTTGGTAGCCCAGGCTGGCCTCGAACTCACAGATATCCGCCTGGCTCTGCCTCCCGAGTGCTGGGATTAAAGGCGTGCGCCACCACCGCCCGACCCCAGCATCTTTAAATAGGTAACAAATGTCTCATTTCCTATCCTGTTTCCCATCTCTTTTGCTTTCCTTTCGGGTAGCTCAGTCTTCCCTGCTGAGTCTGTGGCTGGGGAGGCGGGTGTCTGATGGCGAAGAGCTCCCCTGTCTCTGTGCTCTAAACCCTCCCTGCCTTCAGTCTCTTGTTCACAGGTCAGGCATTGCTAATGGCATCTTGACGTTTTCCCCTCCCTGGAGTTTCTCCCCTTCCTTTCTCTTTTGGTGTTTGGATCTCTGTGTCTCTGATGGTTTGTTTAAGAGTTTAATTAATAACTTCCAGTATCTGTGCGTCTCTAACTTCTTTATCTTGAGCTATCAGCTTCCTGTGTGACAAGACTCTTCTGTTACTCTGTCTGGAGAGGACAGCGCCTATCTTCCCGAATTCTAGGGCCTAATGGGAAAGTCTGCAGGACCTCCACATTTAGAACACATCTTAGCATCCTCCCCATTTTCATCAGGGAACTGCCAGCTCGGTCTAATGCCCCACTCTGAAATGCTCTGTGTTATCCTGAGATATTACTAGAAGTGGGAGAGGAAGTCCCCCAGAGCTGTAATATGAGGAGGATTCCTAAGAACTCTGACTTTCTTGATCAGCATCTAGACACCTTTCTGAGTCCTGTGAAGTTCCTGGGATGTGCAGTAAGTTTGGTCCAGGCCTTCTCCATTGATGATGTAAGAGTCCACTTTCTCCTGTTACCATTGGCATTCATTCATCTCTGCTCACTTCTAAAACTTAATAGCTTCATCATTTGCTCAACCACTTTTTAAAAAGTGTTGACCATGTGCCAGACTCTGTTTTAGGACCTTGGGGAACAATAGTGAGTAAGCTGACTAAGGTCCACGCTCTCATGAAACTTACATGGCCATGGTGGCCCTGCCTGCTAACAGGAGAATCATCACCACCTAGCTAGTGTGAGCTCTTACCTAAAACAAAAACAAAACCCTACAGACCTTATCCATCCAGAGGAGAGCTGAGAATCAATGGCACCGAGCTGGGCTACAGCTCAGTGGCAGAGCACTGGCCTACAGGCACAAAGCTCCAGATTGCCTTTCCATAACACATACACATACACACACAGCAGTAAACATAATAAATATATGCCATGATAAAAAAAATACATGCTAAAATGGGTAAGCATGGTAAGGTGATTGAGTGCATTTGGGGGAGACAGGGAGGAAGCATGGGGTGGAGTTTTGTTTTCTCTTAGGTGATGGTGTGGCTCCCACCTAAGGTCTTGTTGTCTGAAGGAGTGCAGATATAAATAGTCAGATAGACCTTGTCAAAAGGTGAAACTGAGTCAAGGAAATCAGCTATATAGATAACTTCTGTGGAGTGTACTCCAGGCAGAGCATAGAGCGAATGCAAAGGCCGTATAAGGCAGGAATAGGCAGTGTGTTGAAATATTCAGGAGGACACTGTGTCAGGTGCAGAGTAAGAGAAACATATAAGATGGGGTTGGGGAGTGGGCTGATCCATCAGAGCCTCACACCGTCATAACATAATATGAGAATAGAATGTAAGCAGAAGTGTTTCATGACATGGCTATGCTTTGAAAGAATCACTCTGATGGCTAGAATAGTGGCTCATACTTCCAGCACTCAAAGGCTAAGTCAACCTGAGTTATATGGGAAGACCCCGTCTAAAAAAATAAAATAAAATAAAATAAGGAAATATAAGGAACTGGGCATGGCGATGCCAATTTTTAATTACAAAATTTGGAAGGCAGTCAGGCAGATCTATGTGAGTTCAAGGCCAGCTTGGCCTATATAGTGAGCTCCAGGCTACCCAAGACTACCTAGTTAGACCCTACTGAAAGAAAGAAATTGAAGGGAGGAAGGATGAAGGAAATAAAAGAACCATTCTGCTTCTGTGACGAAAGGGCCTTTCCAGGGTGGGGGTAGTCCAAGAGAACGCCCAGAGGAGCTGCTGCAGGAATTCACATGGGGATGGTCCTGACAGATGGTGAAAAGTGGTCGGAGGGTATATATAGTACAGATTTTGGTTAGAACCAAAATGTAACTCCACATCTTGGGTGTGAAATGTGAACAGAACAAGAGCCAAGGTGAACTATGGTTTGGGAGGATGGAGGAGCCATTAGTGAAATTAGAGAACACTGTAGGGAAGAGATTTGGTGCAGGGAGATGAAGAGTTCCAGTCTGGGGCTGGAAAGATGGCTCAGCTGCTTTAGCTTGCTGAGAGAGTCCTTGCTACTCTGGAGGAGGACTGATGTTTAGTTCCCAGCACCCACATCTGGTGTGGCTCACAACCACCTGTCACTCCAGTTCCTAGGAATCCAGTGCCCTATTCTGACCTCTGTAGGCACTCGTATGCATACACACAGGCACGTATATGCACATGCACAGATAAATGAGATAAATATTTTTAAAGCATTCGCATCTGGTGGCTGAGGTTGAGCTGTCTGTTGGGTATGTGAGCAGAGATGTGAGTAGGTAGCTACAAAAAGAACTCTGAGATTCTGAAGAAAGCTCTAGATGGGGATGTAAAATTGAGATTTATTGGCCAATAGATGATGTCTTACTTAGGGTTTCTATTGCTGCAAAGAGACAGCATGAGCACAGCAACTCTTATAAATGTTAAAAAAAAAAAAAACACTTAATCGGGATGGCTTACATTTTCAGAGGATTAGTCCACTATCATCATGGTGGGCAATGGTGGCATGCAGGCAGACATGGTGCTGGAGAAGGAGCTGAGAGTTCTACATCTTGACCTGCAGGCAACAGGAAGTGGTCTGAGACACTGGATGTATCTTGAGCATAGAAGACCTCAAAGCCACAGTGACACACTTCCTCTAACAAGGCCACACCTATTCCAAGAAAGCTATACATCCTAATAGTGCCACTCCCAGTGAGCTTATGGGGGCCAATACATTCAAACTACCACATTCCACTCCCTGGCCCCCATAAGCTTGTAACAGTACAATAGTGTAAAATGCATTTAGTCCAGTTTCGAAATTCCTCATAGTCTATCACAGTCTCAACAATATTTTAAAGTCCAAAGGTCAAAGTCTCTTCTAAGATTCATGCAGTCTCTTAACCATAATCCCCTATAAAACTGAAATTTAAAAAAACAGATCACATACTTCCAACATACAATGGAACAGGATATACATTACTGTTCCAAAACATAGGGAAGGCAGCATAATGAGGAAATACTGGACAAAAGCAAGACCAAAAAACAGCTGAGCAAACTCCAAACTCTGCATCTCCATGTCTGATGTCAAAATGCTCGTCAAATCTCCAACTCCTTTCAGCTTTGTTGACTGCAACACACTTTTTTCTCTTGGGCTGGTTCCACTCCGTTAGCAGCTTTTCTCAGCAGGTATCCCAAGACTCTGGCATCTCTAACATCTTGAGGTCTCCAAGTCAATCAGGCTTCTCCTTCACAGCTTCACACAATGGCCTCTCTGGGATATTCAGGGACACCCTGACACATGCCTGGCCTCAGTGGCTTTCCTTAGTCATGGAGGAAGATTCCTTAACCCCTTTCTTCTATCCTTGACTCTAAAGCCAGAAACATGTAGCCAAAGCTGCCAAGTTCAGCTGCTTGCCTAGGCTGGAACATGACCCCCTGGTTCAATTACATCTTCACAGGCTTTCTACTTCTCATGGTTTCCTTCACTACCTAAGCTTGACTGTCCTGGAGCTTGACCTGCAGACCAGGCCGGCCTTGCACTTAGAGATCTGCTTGCTTATGTCTTCAGAATGTTGGGATTAAAGATGTGTACCACACACCTGGCTCTAAATGTTTCTTTTAATTTCTTTTCACAAGTTGAAATCTTAGCTGGGTGAGATCTTGCCCTGAGGTCACCACTCCCTGTTTTCTATTTCTTAGTCTGCTTATCTCCTTGAACACAGGACTTAGCTCCAATCCACTTCCTGGTGCTCCTTTTTCCTCAAATTGTACATTTTGTATTTTTCCTTGTTCATCTTGTTCCTTTTCATTATAAATCTGTAGAAGAGTGACTAGTAATAACCACACAACAGAGTGAATACTAGGCTGTTTCAAGATTTCCTTTGCCAGGGGAATTAATCCAAATCTCTTCACTCTAGCCTCAGGCAGACTGTTTAGACAAGGGCAAAAAGCAGCTATATTCTTCACCAAAATATTACAAGAATGATCTCTAGGCCACATATTAATATTCTTCTCTTCTGAAACCTCTTGAGCCAGCCCCTGCCCCACAGTTCAAATCATCCTCAGCACCACTGTCTTCCATGTTCCTACTAGTAAGGCCCATTAAACAGCACTTAAAGCATTCCACTGCTTTCCTAACCCAAAGTTCACATTCCTCCAAACAAAAACATGGCCAGGCCTACCACAGCAATACTTCAGTCCCTGGTACCAACTTCTGTCTTAGCTAGGGTTTCTGTTACTGTGAAGAGATACAGTAACCACAACAACTCTTATAAAGGAAAACATTTAATTGGATGGTTTACAGTTCAGAGGTCAGGTCCATCATCATCATGGTGGGACATGGCAGCATGCAGGCAGATATGGTGCTGGAGAAAGGGCTGAGAGTCCTACATCTTTACCTGCAGGCAACAAGAATTAGTCTGAGACACTGGGCATAGCTTGAGCATGGGAGACCTCAAAGCCCCACAGTATACATTTCCTCCAACAGGCCACACCTCTAATAGTTCCACTTCCAATGAGCTTATGGGGGCCAATTACATTCAAATGACCACAGATGATTTACAAAGAGAGAAGTGAAGAAAGTTCTTTGGATGTTTTGCCACAAAGGGAGCATAGAAGCGGTTTTGACCAGGGTATGTTACTTAAAGGTTGGAAGTTTCTTCACTGAACCATGAATTTCTGTAAAGATAAATTACACTGACTGAGCCATAGTGATATGAGTGGCCTGCACTGCCACCTGAGGTCATGGCGATGTCTGGGTCCATACTGCCACCAAAGGCCACGTCTGGGTCAACAGTCCCACTGCGGCCAGGGTCTGTGTCACCACTGAAGGCCACACGGATGTCCATGATCTGTGCTGCAGCCTGAAACTATGATGATATCTACGGGCTGTGCTGCCGCCAAGGGCCATGTGGATGTGAAGGCCTGTGCTGCCACCTGAAGCCATTTTGATATCCTTGGCCTGAGCTGCTGCTGAGAGCTACGGTGGTGTCCATGGCCCATGCTGTGGCAGAGGGCTGTGTTGATATCCATGGTCTGTACGGCCACTGGAGACCATGCTGGGGTCCATGGCACATACTGATGCTGGAGACCATGTGGATGTCCGTGGTCTGTGCTGTGGCCAGAAACCATGTGTAAGCCCATGATCCATGCTCCCACTGATTGGACAGGGCAAGGGAGCTATTTTTGCCATGGTATTGATGACAGCAGACTCAAAATTGAGAAAGAGGAACTTAAAAGGCTTCTGTAACAACCCCCAAAAAAGTAACAACCTAAGCAGAAAGCCATAGAAGAGAACTCTTAAAAATTGTAATAAAGGGGGCTGGAGAGGTGGCTCAGAGGTTAAGAGCACTGGCTGCTCTTCCAGAGGTCCTGAGTTCAATTCTCAGCAACCACATGGTGTCTCACAACAATCTGTAATGAGATATTGTGCCCTCTTCTGGCCTGCAGTTAGACATAAGGGCAGAACACTGTATACATAATAAATAAATAAATAAATAAATAAATAAATAAATAAATAAATAAATAAATAAATAATCTTTTTTAGAAAATTGTAATAAGGATGCTGAAGTGTAGCTCTCCACAACTGATGGCTTGGGGGCTGGGGCTGGGCGGGGAGGACTCAGTTCTCTTTAAGGGGCTGACCACCGGGAGTTTAACTGCACTCCAGTGAATGTATGGACAACACAAATTGGACTTGTTCTTTTGTTTGTTCGTTTGTTCGCTTGCTTGCTTCTTTTTTCTTTTTCTTCTTTTTTCGGGGAGGGTGGAGGATCAAAAGGGCAGGGGTGGGCAGACCTGAGAGGCCTGGGAAGTGCGTGTGCTGGGGGCTCAGGATGTGAAATTCCCAAATAATCAGTAAAAATATTATTTAAAAAATTACACTGACCGATATTGACACATTTGGTTTATGGCTACGTTGTTTAAAAAAAAAAGTGCAGAGTGGGTGCTGTTGTACAGCAATCGTGCTCGCAGTGGGAGTGGAACTCTGCGCTTTCAGAACTCGTTATCTGTCCTGGAACAAACTTCCACCTCAGCTATAAGTCAAAAAACAAGATTTCCTCCCTGTTCAACACCGATCCGTTCCTGTTAGGCCCGGGAGGTGTCTGCCTTTGGGACGACAGTCAATCCACAGCGCCCAGCTGTCATCACCAAGTTCCCCTGCCCATGTGAAAATAGAGCTGAAATCTGCACGCACATCTCCTTCCGGTGTACGTTCCTGGACAGACCTTTAGCTTACTGTGTCCAGCAGTAATTCTAAATGAGTAAATTTTAAAATGACTCAGGGAGTGTGAAGCAACAGAAACAGAGAAACCGCACTGAAGGAGCTGATGGAGAAGGAGAACATTCGAGAACTACCTCTGGCCCTGGCCTGGTCGGGAGCTGGAGGAAGCCGTTCAGCTTTTGAGCTTGAAGTTGGTACTTCATTCTCTTGGCTTTGCCTGTTTTTACTAATTGTCTATGCTTCCCGGAGGATTTGGCTTAATTAATCCAGTGGTAAAGCAGAGATCCACAAATTGAGGTTTAATTTTAAAACATGCTTTTTATAGTCTAATGTTTCCAGCATAATGAATTCCTTGTGTAATTAAAAGTTTGATTAAAGTGGGACCTAAAAATACCATAATAAAAGCTTTCTCAATACATCCCTGTACATAGTCAAAGGCTTACTCTGAAATCCCTATAGCTTAAATGTAATTTTTAAAAAATGCTGTAGGCATTGCTAAGGCAAATCAAAATGTTCATAGTTTCATAGATTCATAGAAGAAATAAAAGTAGACTCCTTGAAAATTGCCTTGATGGTAGATGTGGGGTGTCTGCCAACCTGTGACGATCAGGCACCTGTCTGCCACAAGAGGGCAGTGGCAGCCAGTGGTAATGTTCCCAGTAGCTGCAGAAGGCTCCCTTAGAGGACTCATTAGGGGCCCCTGTAAACCCATCCATCTCTGGAAATGACAGGGGACAGGAACTACCTCCCCGACAGGTTCCAAGCTTTTGTCCCTGGTAACAATAAAACAGGAAGTTAGCGACAGGGGCTTGTGAAAGGGAGCGTTCTCTCTCCACCCTCCTACCCTTGAATCACCATGGAGATGGTGACTGGTTTAATGGTGTTACAGACAGGGGGGTGTGCACACTTCGGTGTTCAGCCAAGATCACCAACAGCCACTGATGGAGCTGAGCACTCGTGGAGGATTTGGGAACCAAGCTGTGGAAGCTGTTTTATCTCAGAAAATTAGTTGAGATGGGTACTTAGGAGTGTCCCGAGATGAACTTTGCTTTTATTTAATTTAGATTCATAACACTGGGACATTAAGATAATCAGAGTAATCTTTGGAAATCTGTAATATCTCTTTGTAAAGTTTCCAGGAAGCTAATTAGCACAAAGAAGGATCAATGATAACAAATTCGCCCTCAGTGTTTTAAGTTGGTATTTTTATTGGTCTAGAATTACCCTAAAGTGAGATGAATCAGATATTTCTAATGTGTTCTCACAAGTAGCATCTGTTCTTGGTTTTATTCATAATTGTCACTAATATTATTGAGCTGTAATCTGGAAAAACTTTTAGGACTTGAAATAAAGAAATTAAATTATTCCTTAATTTAATGTTGTTTCAATTCAGCATTTATTGAACACTTACAATTGAATGAGAAAAAGCAGTGCTTGGGGGGGGTGTATGAAAAGAGGACATTAGGAAATTCATTGCATCCACATGTTTTGAAGTCAGCTTCAAATAAAAATGAAAACTTGTGAATGGTTCCTCATCGCATGGGCCTTCCCTGTCATATACTTGCACCTTAGCTTGAAGAGGTGCCTTCAAAGCATGATAAAGCCAAGCCCAATTCAGGGAAACTTGCCCCTTGTATCGGTAGAAGACAAGGAAATAAACTATGTTCTGGGGTCTGTGGGAAAGATGGCTCCGTGAGTAAAGGTTCCTGTCACCAAGCCTGGCAAGCTAAGCTTGATCCCTGGGCCACACATGTTGGAAAGAGAACTCCTGCAAGTTCTGGTCTACACACAGATGCTATGGCACACATGTGCATGCACATATACACACATGCACACTCTCTCTCTCTCTCTCTCTCTCTCTCTCTCTCTCTCTCTCTCTCTCTCTCTCTCACACACACACACACACACACACACACATCAGTAAACAAAATTTAATAAAAATGTTTTAAAATTCTAGTAGATAATTGAGATTATGGTTAAGATACTCTTGGGTAGTGGTATTCAACACTCTCACACAGTTTAATGTGAGTATATAATGGTTTGTTCAACTCAAATCAGCAGGTCTTTATCCGGGTCTGCTCTGAGTTAGATTAGGAACAACAATGATGAATAAAACTCAACCTGTGGTGACAGGCACTGGAAAGTCAGATTTTTGTGTGTATTTTCTCATAATAATCCTAAAGTGTTCCTGTTTTACAAAATGATAGACAGGCTCAGAGCAAGCAAATCTGTTTAAGGTCACAAAATTAGTTGGGATAGAGCCAAAATTAGAACTCAGACCTGTTCAATGCTAAGGTACTCTGTCCATTGGACCATTCTATCTAAATATTAATCATTGGCTCCTGGGACTTTGGGGGGGGGGGTGTTTCGAGACAGGGTTTCTCTGTGTAGCTTTGCTCCTTTCCTAGAACTCACTTGGTAGCCCAGGCTGGCCTCAAACTCTCAGAGATCCGCCTGGCTCTGCCTCCCAAGTGCTAGGATTAAAGGCGTGCGCCACCACCGCCTGGCCTCCTGGACTCTTTAGGAATGGCAGCTAACAGTTTTCAATAGTGGGCAGTAACTACGTGTCTTGAAACAAATTTTAATTAAAGAATATTTCAGAGTCATTTTGATTTGCATTTCCCTGATGTCTAAGGATATTGAGCAATTCCTTAAATGTCTCAAATATAATAGTACAAATAATAAGCACTGTGTATTCATTATGTAATAATATCTAGTATCCAACCTTAACATGCCGTGTTTGGATTAGGTTCATTTTACTGCGTTTTACAATGCTGGGGAGTGACCTAGGCTTATTTCGTGCTTGGCAGGTGCTCTCCTACTTACTCAGCTACATCCTCAACCCTTTTTAATTTTAGTTTACAATGGGGTCTCACTAGTTGCCCAGGCCTGCTCAAAATTATTATCTAGCCTAGACTAACCTCAAACTAGCGATCTTCCTGCTTCGGCCTGCCAGGCGGCTGGTATTACAGGGATGTCACCAATATCACCATGCCCATCTGAGTCTGGTGTTTCTAAAGACACGAACTGTAATAGGAACAGTCAAAACTCTCTACCTCTTCTGGTCCTGTTCTCCTTTCTCACGATGTGATCATGAGTTTGGTGCTTATCATTTATTCATTTATTTTACTATATCTTTTTTTTGTTTGTTTGTTTATCCTTTTGGTTTTTCAAAACATGGTTTCTCTGTGTAGCTCTGGCCATTCTGGAACTTGCTCTGTAAATCAAGCTGGCCTTGAACTCAGAGATTTGCCTGCCTCTGCCTCCTGAGTGCCAGGATTAAAGGTGTGCACCACCACTGCCTGGTTTCCTTTTACTATATCTTTATGAATTCATAAAACTTACAGGTTTTTAAACTTTTTTTTTTTTTTTTTTTTTTGGTTTTTCGAGACAGGGTTTCTCCGTGTAGCTTTGCGCCTTTCCTGGAACTCACTTGGTAGCCCAGGCTGGCCTCGAACTCACAGAGATCCGCCTGGCTCTGCCTCCCGAGTGCTGGGATTAAAGGCGTGCGCCACCACCGCCCGGCGGTTTTTAAACTTTTAAGAGTTATACACAAATATGTATAAGATTCTACATGTTACGTGTGTGTGTATAATTATTTTAGCGTTAACTGCTATGTATTATTCCATTACATGAAAATATCAATTTCTACCTATCTCTTATAATTAAATATATAAACAAGATATTGCTATGATTTTGATTTACAACATAGTTAATGAATTTTAATCATATTTTAATTTATTTCTTAATAACTAAAGTACAATATTATCCATACTAACTTTTCCTTTTCTTGATACAGATCATTCTCGAACTGAAGTATGGAGATTTGGCAATCTTGTTATTGAAATCCTGTACCACTGGTTACACATTAATTTGACTCTTATGGAGCTAAACAAACAAAGTAGATCTATTTTACCTCCATTGCCCAAGAAGAGCGATACCTCTATTCATACAACATTCACGGAGAAATCATTGACAGAGGAAAGCTAAGGACTGATACTATATTTAGGATGTGTTGATTGTGTCCTATACTGTTAATAATGAAATATTTCCAACTGAAAAGGGATGCCCCATTGACACGTTCTGCTCCCAGACATTCACCTCAGCACTCTCTAAAACCAAAAGTGCTACCTAAAGAGAAATTTAAAGAGTATGCAGTTATGGTGATCATAACCAAACATACCTGAATATGTAATGGAACATATTTGAAAACTCCCTTTTAGTTTGAGCTTTCTATAGGACCTTCGACTACTGTGGCTGTTTGAGAAGTTACTTCTCATTCCTTTAAATAGGAAAATAAAGGATACTGGAGGGCCTGAGTGGAGAAATGGCAGCTTTTACATCAAAAGAGTACCAAATAATAAAGATTTTAAGAAGTGGACGTGGAACTGTTTTTAGAATTTTTCAAAAACTATCTAAACACTCCCTCTCCATCCCTTCTTTGTTTCTCCTTTTCTTAACAGTCTAAAAGCCATTTTACATTACTGTTTGTTTGTTTGAGAAAGAGTCTCTATATATTTCTGAGGCTAGTCTGGAACTGGATATGTAGCCCAGGCTGGCTTTGAACTCCTGAGTGTGGATAAGCATGTGCCTGGTCACAGAAAATCATTTTATGAGAAAATGTTTGTCCATGACTCACAGAATAAAGAAAACATCAGTTTTTAATAACAAAAACTTCTCAAGTCCTATAACTACAAAAGAATTTATATCCATTCAAAGCTTGTTATTACAGCAAGCTTTATTGGCATGTTGTGAGATTTCATCTTTGCAATAAGATATCTGATGACAAAGTCCATTTTTAATAAAATTTGGGAAATTAAACTTTATTTTCTTTCTTAAGCTGACAGATTGTGATGTGTCCTGAGTGCCTTATAAGTGGAGATTGGCAGCCCTTTACCCTTTGTTGATTAGATGACAACCAGCTAGCTTGTCTCAGATGAGCTCATGACCAGCGTTACCTCTCTTGGCCACTTTGTATTGGAGGCATTTTCAGGCATTTGCAGCAACATTTCTAGCAACAGTGTTCTTGAAGATATTAAACTGATAGTTGTATATCCAGTGGTTCAGAATAAATGTGAATACAGATGGTGGTGTAGGCAGCCAGAAAGAAGAGTGTCAGAGAGGTTGTTTTTATTGTGGTTGTGGGAATCCCATTTACTATGGTTTAGTGTAATAGATTTCTTATATTTTCACTTTTCTTCTTTGTATTTGGTTTTATTTTACGTGTATGAGTGTTTGCATGAATGAATATCTGCACATCATGTGCATGTAGTGCTGGAGAAAGCCAGAAGAGGGCGTCATATCTTTCTGGGACTGGAATCACAGCCACACATGAGGGGCCATGAGGGTGCTAAGAGTTGAACTCTTCCCCTGGATGAGCAGCCAGTGTTCTCAACTGCTCAGATCTCTTTCCAACTCCCACATTTTATTTTATCATTAAAAAAAAAATTGAGACAGTGTCTCTCTATGTAAGCATGACTGACCTAGAACTTGCTTTGTAGAACAGGATGGCCTCAAATTCATAGAGACAGGCCTGCCTCTGCCTCTAGAGGGCTGGGATTAAAGACTTGGCCACCATCCCCAGCTTCATTAATTTTGAGATAGGGTCACATGTAGTATAGGCTGGCCTAGAACTCGTAAGGTAGCTGAAGATGACCTTGAACTCCTGAATCTTCTGCCTCAACTTTCTAAATGCTGAGGTTACAGGCACACATTTATCACCCTGCCTGGTTTTTGGGGTGCTGGGGATTGAACCCAGTGTTTTGTGCATGCTAGGTGAGCACTCTACCAACTGGGCTACATTCCCAACCCTTTCCATGACACTTAGTATGTTCGGAGCATGATTGCATACCAACTCACTTAAGATTCTCCCAATAAAGTTGGTGATTCTTATACCATCACCACTTTATAAGTGAGGAAACAGGCTTAAGGAATGAGTGAGCTGTCCATTTGCAAGGTGGGCAGTTCACTAATGAAACCCTGGAAAGGAAGCATCTCAGTTGGGTTTGCTAAAAGTATAAAAACAACAGATTTATCTCTTCATGGGGGAAAAGACACTTTAATTGGTATGCTTGTGTGTCTCTGTGTGTACAAGCTTACTGTGAGAGGATCGGGGTGGCTGCCAGTGGAGACCAGAAGAAGACATCAAATCTCTGGAGCTGGAGTTAAAGGCCATCATGAGCCACAGGAAATAAAAGACTGTGGATTCCTTCAAGGTTACTAGAGATCAGGATTGATCAGGGGAGACTCCCTGAAAATCCTGGCTACAACATAAAGAAATAAACCAAGTGACATATATTTTACCTGCTCAAACATAAAACAAAAAATCATCTTTGGCTGGCTTGTGTAAAACATATAGACCATGCTGGTGTTAATGCAGATATGTATGTTATCTTTGAAAGTTTGTGTGTTTTCAGAGCAATGGGACCAGACACCAATGAAAATGAGTGACCCAGGTGATCCAGCTTCTCAAAGTGCCTCTGTTGCAATTTCTGTGAGTTCTGAATCCAAAACAGCTTGCAGGCTGCTGGCTGAGATGGTCCAGCCTCACAGACTATTCTAACCAGGACTACAGATAATCCTTGCACTTTCCTATTGTGCCAAGACTAGACACAAATGTTACAGCTAGTTTTCTTAGGACTTGACCATTATCTCAATTTTTTCAGGTTCCCTAAAGATACCTTCACCCACAGATAACAGGAAGCAGTCTAGAGAACACAACACCCACATTCCCAAGAGGTGAGGTGGGTAGTTTTTGGTCATTTGGTGGGTTATGGGTGTTTGTCATTGTTTAGTGAGGATATAGGAATATAGGATAAAAAGACAACTTTTTTTTTTTTCGAGACAGGGTTTCTCTGTGTAGCTTTGCGCCTTTCCTGGAACTCACTTGGTAGCCCAGGCTGGCCTCGAACTCACAGAGATCCGCCTGCCTCTGCCTCCCGAGTGCTGGGATTAAAGGCGTGAGCCGCCGCCAACACCGCCCGGCTCAAAGACAACTATTAACATCAAATATTTTACATTGGTATGGATTTTTGTATATTGATACAAATTTAAGGTGATTTTTGTTATACCATATGTATGTTTCTACTCTTGCTTAGGGCATTGTACCCATGCAGCTCATTTTAAAGTGTAAGGTAGAGATCTAGTTCTTGAAAGCTATTATTATAAACTATTTAGGATAATTAAGAAATGCAGGTTAGTAGTTAGTCATCTATAATAATCAAACTTGTAGTCACATTAGGTATGTTTTTAAGGTTCAAGAGATATATTTTAGATAGATAGGTGATCTTCAAACACTTCGAAGACCTACAGAATACAGCATTTAATATGTTTAATAACCTGAGGCTTTTCATGACAATGAGACACGTCTGCTCCTGGCAGCACCAATTACCTCAGAGAAGATGATGAACATCGAAGAAACTCCATATAGAATTTGCTTTCATTGTGGCAAAGTTAGCTACTGGGTAAAGAAACTGCTCTTTCTTTATGCTGTACAAACTGGACAAGCAGGACACAAAGGAAAAAGACTGCCAAACTTTGCCAAAAACATGGCGGGACAGTCCTTCAAAATTCCTGCTTCATGGAAAAGTTTGCCAGACATTCTTGGCCCATAGGCTGAAGACTGAATGTCCCAATGTTGCAGAGGAACCTTGAGTGATGGTCCAGGCAGCCAGATGATTCTGTTGTTTTGGAAGTGACTTATTGTGGTGATATTGTGTTCCCCAAAATATTGTGCACCCTAATAAACTTATCTGGGGTCAGAGAACAGAACAGCCACTAGATATAGAGACCAGAAAAAAGTGGTAGCACATGCCTTTAATCCTAGCATTCCAGAGGCAGAGATCCACCTGGATCTCTGTAAATTCAAAGCCACACTGGAAACAGCCAGGCATGGTGACTCATGCCTTGAATCCCAGGAAGTGATGGCAGGAAGCAGAAAGGTATATAAGGGTGAGGACCAGGAACTAGAGCCTGATCAAGCTTTTAGGCTTTTGAGCAGCAGTTCAGCTGAGATTCATTCTGGATGAGGACTCAGAGACTTCCAGTCTGAGGAAACAGCATCAGCTGAGGAATTGGCGAGGTGAGAAAGCTGTGGCTGGTTCTGTTTCTCTGATCTTCCAGAATACACCCCAATACCTGGCTCCAGGTTTGTTCTTATTAATAAAACCATTTAGGATTCATGCTAAAACTTACACTGCACTTTCTGTTTACTCAGGTAATATTATATCCTTCTGGGGTTGTTGATGGAGTTGAAGACTAGATAGTTACACTTCTTGAGTTATGATAGAAGGTTAATGAGGTATAAAACTTTGGACTAACCAAAATGGATTAATAATGAAGTATTTTCTTTGAATGTGCCAAGTGCTGATGGACTGGATATTGTGAATGTAATTCTTGCTTGATAAGTGTTCTTACTGTGTATAGTTTTACAAAGACTTACCAGACTTAGACCAATGTCTGGTCCCATTGCTCTGAAAACACACAAACCTTCAAAGATAACATACACATCTGCATTAACACCAGCATGGACTATATGTTTTACACAAGCCAGCCAAAGATGATTTTTTGTTTTATGTTTGAGCAGGTAAAATATATGCCACTTGGTTTATTTCTTTATGTTGTAGCCAGGATTTTCAGGGGGTCTCCCCTGATCAAACCTGATCTCTAGTAACCTTGAAGGAATCCACAGTCTTTCATTTCCTATGGAAACAATTGGATTTTGGGTTTTAGTTTTAAATTATTATAAATTAAAATATTATTATATTTATTTAGTTGTTTCTTTTGTGGGTGTGTCACGGTACACACAGGGAAATCAGAGGACAACTTGCTGGGTCAGCTGGCAGCAAGTGTCCTGAGCTACTGGTGCTTAAATGGATTTTTTAAATTATTTATTTATTTTTAATTTTGTGTATATGTGTATCTGTGTATGGGTATGGGCATGTGAATGCTAATGCCTGCAGAGATTGGAGGTGTTGGCTTCTCCTTTACCTGGAGTTACCAGTGGTTGTCAGCCATCTGACATGGGTTCTGGGGACCAAACCCAGGTTCTCTGGAAGAGCAGCCAGTGCTCTTAATCACTGAGACATCTCTCCAGCCCCATCTTAATTGGGTTTCCTAGTTGGCTCTTCATAGCACACAGCAAAACAACATGGTATAGTAGATGATCCAGACTACTTTTTTGATTTTCTAATAATAGCATGTCCAGAAACAGTGTAAAGTGTCAAGATACTGATAAGGGACCCTGAAAAGGCTCCAGGGGCTGGGGATGTAGCTCAGAGGTAGTGTGCTTGCTTAGCAAGTGTAAGACTCTGATACATAAGTTCAAAAGCACCTATTGGCTTTTCAACAACTTCATTGAACTCTACCTCCGACGGTGTCTACTTCATCTAAAGCATCCAGTTCAGCAGCTTTTAGCAGGTTCACAGAAATGTGCTGCCACTGTAGCAATTTTAGGACATTTTTGCCACCCCAATAAGAATCCCCATACCCACCATCAGTTCCGCCTCACTTTCCACACACACTCTCTTTTTATTATTTGTTTTGTTTTTATTTTTGTTTTCTTGAGCCAGGGTCTCACTAAGTAGCTCTGGTTGTCCTGGAACCCACCATGTAGCCCAGGCTGGCCTCGAACTCACATTGATCTGCCTGCCTCTGCCTCCCACATGCTGGGATGAAAGGTGTGCGTCACCACACCCAGCATTTCCTCCAATTCTTGCCTTAGGTAGCCACCAGTCTACTTTCTTTATTATTTTTTAACTTTTTTTCTTTTTTCTAGGTATGATCTTACTATGTGGCCCTGGATGGCCTGGAACTCACTATTTAGACCAGGTTAGCCTTGAACTCACAAAGATCTGCCATCCTCTATCTCCTGAGTGCTGGGATTAAAGGCATATGCCACCACATATAGCCCCCAATCTACTTTCTTTATGAATTTGCTTGTCTGGCAAATATAAGAAGAATCATACAAAATTATGATCTTTTGTGACTGGCCTCTTATTCCCTACGTTGTCTAAATATAATAAAGCAACAGTTTTCCTCAATTTCTATAAACACCCCTAACCTATCCTTGGCTCTATAGCAACTTTGAAGCCAACGTAGGTGTTGTACAGGACTATCCTTGGGGCCTCCGTCTTTATCAGATCAGCCATGTTTGCTTGTCAAAGGTCATCACAGCTGAGCCTGTTGACATTCCCTCAAAGTAGCCACAGGGAGGGATGTGACTCCCACCTGAGTATCTAGCCACCCCTACCAATCAGTTGTTGGTAATTCTGCCCTAATTCTGGCTTTCAGTAGGAGCTGGAGTATATCATGTAGACAGGAAAGGTCTAGGGGAGGAGACTTCAACTGTGCAGCCATGGGAGCATCACCATCTTGTGCTGGGTGCAGACTTCCAGTGTGGCTGCTTTAAGGTCATCTACGCTCCTGCCTATGGGTATGAGCATACCTTCACACCAATGCTATGTAAGGAAGCCAAATAAACTCACTGGTTTCCGAGGGTGACCTTTGGTGGAATGGTACCTGTTTGTCATTGGAACCTTAGGAGAAAGGGGTAGGTGTTTACATCTCTCCCAGGGAAGGAATTTTAGCAACATTGGGATATGTGAGGCCCTGAATAAATAAAACTTTCAACTGACAAGGTCAATTCATTGAATATAGTAAGATCAGTTTTCTTTTGCCTGAAGCAGTTCAGAAACTATCTCATACTCAAGTTAATATTAATTACTATTTTACCCCCTATCTTTGCCACACAGACCTCACTGAGGAGGCCTCTTTGGGTGATGGAATTTTGTTTCATGTGATTCTGACTCTCTAGCCACTGCCGTTTGAATTAGGGGTCACCACCCACTAAAATGAAGCCAACCTGTGAAGCAGACTTACATAAAATGTACGTAGCTGGGGGTGGGGCTGCAGCCCTGTCATCCTAGCACCAAGGAGCCTAAATCAGGAGGACTTGAGTTCTAGACCAGCCTGGGCTATATAAAGAGATGACTCCCCTTTCCTCCATTCCCCTTCCCAAAGGTACCTAAATCATACATAAATAAAATTGAGACATAGCAACTGGGACATTTCTTTAAAAGTATTTAGAAAGGCAAAAAAAGTGATGGTGAGCATTAAAAGATCTGATGTGTACTGCTTTTGAGAAACTACAATACTGTGGAACCATCTTTTTGTACAGTGTGAAGATATGTTGCTCTCATTGGTTTAATAAAGAGCTAAATGGTCAGTAGCTAGGCAGGAAGAGGTTAGGCAGGACTTGCAGACAGGGAGAGAGCTCTCTGAGATGAAGAATGGCAGTCACCAGCCAGACGCAGAAGAAGCAGGACGTGCACAAGGTGAAGTAACAAGCCATGAGCCACAGGGCAGCAAGTAAATTAATAAAAATGGGTTAATTTAAGTTCTAAGAGCTAGTTAGAAACAAGCCTGAGTGTTGGTTGAATTTTAATCCTTGCTCTTTGGGGGCCCGCTACCCAGCTCCCAAATAAATACACACATGAAGTATTATTCTTTCTTATGAATGCCTGGCCTTAACTTGACTTGTTTCTTGACAGCTTTTCTTAAATTATCCCATCTATCTTTTGCCTCTGGGCCTTTATCTTTATCCTATATACTTTTCTTTACTTCTTACTCTGTGGCTTGCTGTGTAGCTAGATGGCTGGCCCCTTGAGTCTTCCTCCTTATCTCACTCATAGATCTCCTATTCCCAGACTTTTCCTTCTATTTATTCTCCCGGCCTACCAGCCTCACCATCCTTTCTCCTGCCTTGCTACTGGCCATTCAGCTCTTTATTAGACCAATCAGGTGTTTTAGACAGGCAAAGTAACACAGCTTCACAGAGTTAAACAAGTGCAACATAAAATAATGCAACACATCTTTGCATCATTAAAACAAATGTTCCACAGCATAAACAAATGCAACACATCTTAATATAATATTCTATAGCACCTAAGCTATCAGCCGAGCATTTATAATTAACAATAAGTCTCTGTGTGGTTATTTGGGAGCTGGCCGGTGGAACAGAAGAGTCCCCTACACAAGTCAGCAAAAGTTGTATGTACAGAGGAGGAAGGTAAGCCTGAGAAGCTGGGGCCCCAAGTAGTGACAGTGCCATTAGTAACATCCACGTCAAAAGATGACACAGATAATCCTCCAGTTTGGGTGCTACTGTTCCCACAGCTGTCTTATTCTCAATTCCACGTGACTATTTTCTCAAGTCTTACTCCAGGAAGACCAAGAGAGTGGAGATCGTTATACATTCAGGAGTATGGTGGTGATAAGCTATCTTTTCCTGGATTAGTTCACTTCTGCCTCTGTTGCTTTTCCAGTTAAAGATCACAGATTTGGGTTCTAACATCTCTGTGGCTTCTCTGTGTTCTTGAGTCCCTGTAGCAATTACCACTGTTACAGCAGAGTGCCAAATGAGCAAAGAACCCTCTCCACCATTGTGCCTGAGAAGCCAAAACTAGTTCATGAAAACCAAGGACTTTACATTACAGTGCTCCAAAGGCAATGGCACATTAAAGAAGACACCAGTTTAGAAGCTCTTATCATCTGGGATCCTAGGCTCCCCACTGAGCAATCTTCCGTAACCAACTCCCTATTCAATCTTTTCAGCAAGAGATATGTAGCCTTGACAGAGTGCTTTAGTTTTTTGCTCTTGACTTTTTTGTTTTAAGCAAAGTAACACAGACTGTTGACTCATCCTGTTATACAAGGCCCGCCAAGATCAGAAAGTTCTCAGCCCCACCTCACCCCTATTTTCTTTATTTCAGAGTGAGCTTCCCATTCTTTTAGCCTTGGGAGTTGGCAAACAGCACAGCAGCAAAGCCTAGGCCAGTGTCCACTATGGCAAACTACACTTTGGAAGCCCAGCATGGTAGCACACAGTATAATCCCAAAATTAGGAGGCTCAGGCAGGAAAACTGTACATTCTAGGCCAACCCTGACTACGCAGAAGAGACTCTGTTTCTCTAAGAGGTCTAGTTGGAACTTCAGCCCTGTTGTCTATGGCTACCTTCACATCATGAGGGCAGAGCTGAATGTTTCAGGATATTTGATTGCACTGTGAAACTCCAAGACTGTTAGTAAAATTAACCTTGGATCAGGAGGCGGAGCCAGAGACTAGTTGACAAGAATTAGCCATAGAGAGTGCAGAGGATGCAGGGAGAAAGATTGACACAGGAAGGAAGAAAGAGGGACTTAGAGATTTGAGGTCTGTTTTGGTCTGGGATGTGTGGAGAGACATGAGACATGCTTGTTGGGCCTCTGGTTAAAAAAGAAAAAAAAAAGAAAAGAAAAAAGTGGGGGGAGGTCAGCTGGTCACTCCTCCACCACTTCTTTGATCTCTTTCACCACAATCTCTGACTCCCGAGTCCTTATTGGTAATAGAACAACTTAGATTAAAAACAACAGCTGAGCGTCTTCCAGAGGCCACATGCAGCAAGTCCTTAACAGGTTTACTCTCTGACTGCAGGGCAGTTTGTCAATCTGCATGTCAGCTATAATTTTGATATTTACCTCTATATTGCCACATAACATGGGTGTGTGGATACATTCTTTATACTTCCAATTTAGGCAATATCCATTAACCTCCCAATATGTCATACAAAAAACATAGCTTCTTCCCAAGGCTTCAAGTGTGTGTGTACATTTGTACATAAATACCTCCCATTCTTCCATCAATATGATGTCATCATTTAAGTTAGACTAGATGGATATTCATATACATTACCATGATTACATCTGTCATATAGAATATGCAATTATTTTTCATTCTTGTACATCTTTTCAATTTTTCTAGTTAATGTAAAAAGAAAACTAGACTAGCTAGATCATACAAAGATTTCAGAGCAAGGACTGTTAGGAGAAATGAGGTTATTTCATAACGAAAATGGGGTCTACTAACTAAGAATATCTGATCTTCTTAAAATATGTATACTTTGCCAGGTGGTTATGATGCAAGCCTTTAATCCCAGCACTTGGGAAGCAGAGCTAGCCTGGTCTACAGTAGTATGGCTAATACAAATGAAGGTTGGGCCATAAATTCAATTACAAGATCTTCTCTAATAACCCACAACAAGGCAAAATAGTGCTTGGGAGCGGGTGGTGAACAAAGAACATGTGAGAAAAATGGGAAACAAGTATTAGGTGTGTTTATAATCACCTTAATGAAAATAGTTTAAACATTCTAATTAAAATGAGGTTATCAGACAGTACGCATAAAAAGGAAGACTTGCCTATATGTTATCAGCAAGAAATCCAACATAAACATATCACAAATAGGTTAAAAGTAAAAAGATTTTATAAAAGGCATATTATGCCTTTCAAAACAAAGCCAGTTATACCAAAACAGGAATGACTAGAGGGTCATTTTCTTCTCTTTTGCAGTGTTGGGAGTTCAAACCCAGGGCTTTTAGTATGCTTGGTAAGTGTCCTCCCTTTGAAACATAAACCTAGACGTCAGGGTCACTTCCTAATGCTACCATTTCACATGTTCATAAAACTTCCAAGTACATGAGAGAGAGAGAAAAAAAAAAAAGGGAGAAACAATTGTACAGACGTAACAGCCTTTTTGTAATTGGTCTCTTAAACTGTTCTACAACTAGTTTAGAATGGTGTATGCACAGATGAAATGTGGCCAGGGTTTTTGTTTGTTTGTTTGTCTGTTTGTTTTTCCGAGACAGGGTTTCTCTGTGTAGCTTTGCGCCTTTCCTGGATCTCGCTTTGTAGACCAGGCTGGCCTCGAACTCACAGAGATCTGCCTGCCTCTGCCTCCCGAGTGCTGGGATTAAAGGCGTGTGCCACCACCGTCCGGCTGTTTTTAATGAGGTGGCAAACCTGAGACGGATTACCATCCCTCAGGAGGCTGAGGCAAGAGGCTATTCTGGACTACACACCATGACGGTCTCAAAGATGCAAAAACGTATCAGATATGACACTGTTCCCTATGCCTAGTGGCACCACCAACAATAATGTTAAAATAATTTCAGTTCTCGGCTAGGGCCAGCAACTCCAGGCAGGAGGATCTTGAGTTCTAGGAAGTGGGGGTCATACAGCAAGACCCTGTTCGAAGAAAATAATCAGCTCTCATTGGTGCACTACTGCTTTTCGTTCTCTAATTACCCAGAACTAGCTACAGTGAACAGGTCAGAAGGAAAACAAATCCCCCGGTCTGTGATTAGCCTTTTGGAAACTCATTAAAATTCAGATTGCCGGCCCCGCCCCCGCCCGCTCCGGATTCAGCAGGTGCGCGCGGTTGGATTTGTGATTCTAATCTATTTCCGGTGAGGCGGCTCTTCCCAGGATCGCCCTCCGCGGGCCAATTCTGTCGTCCCCTCCTAGCGTCGACTTCAAGACCACTAGTCCCAGGCGAAACAAAACACGGCGGTAGGACACGGCCACCCACCTGGTGCAAACAACTCCAGGACCAGATCCCACCGCGGGGCGAGTCCCGGCCACCGGAAGTGTGCGTGCCCGCGTCAGCGTCAACGTCACATCCGCGTTGGCCACGTCCAGCGGAGACGGGAACAAGATGGCGGTCCCGGGCAGGCAGTGAGTGATGGGGGAGTTAGGGTCAGGCTGGGGAGTGAGAAGCCAGGGAGGCCGAGGCTTTATTTAGGCTGAGGCGTCAGAGGTCGCCGGAAGTGCAGGGCCGCCGCCGCCAGGGCTAGAGGCGGGAGAAGGCGAGGAGTCCCGGGCAACATAGGTTCCCCACCCCCGCCCCGTACATTTTTCCAGGATGCAAGCCCGAAGTTTGAGAAACTTGTGAGGAAATAAAGGAAGTTAGGCTGAGGGGCAGAGAGCGAGACTTTTCTATTTTCCAAAAGCTCGGTCTGAGGCCCCTCAGTCTTGCTTCCTACCCCGCGCTTGAGTTTCTCCCGGTTGGATGCGCTCAGGGGCACTGAGAAGAGAAACTCCTGGGTTCCTTAGAGGGCCCGGGTCTCCTTGGCAGAAGCTCAAGGCCTGCTTCCCGCCCTCCCTTCTGGTGTTAGGAGTGTGGTGCTGAGAAGCCACAGAAAAGGGTAGGCATATAGCAAACTGGGGTGTACGCTGCCGGGAAAGACACAGATACTGTACCTGTGCCTGGAGCTTTTTTACCTTGGGTGTGTAAACCTTTCGATGCTACGTCCTGTGGCCTCTGCATTTTAAAAGCCAAAAACCTCGGGAAACGATCTGAGTTGAATCTGACGATGATTCTCAGAGGGGCTAAGACAAAGCAAGTGAGCTCCATTGACGGAGATGGGAACTTGCCCCGAGGTGACGTGCGCGCAGACAAAAGCGGTTGAGCCCGATAAGCGAATGGGAATTTGCCCGGATGTCCGCTTGGGTTTCACAGTCAATTCTTTAAAAAGTTGAAGTGGCTTTCATTATCAAGAGCTTATGAACTGTGTAAGTACACAGTCGTGGGAAAAATCAGAGGACAGTTTAGAACATTTCTGACTTGTAGCAAATTTGAAAAGAGCATGACACGTGTGCCTGTGGAAGATAACTGTATTACATGAAGATTGCATTCCTGTATTCTTCATTTATTTCTCTTAGTAAAAATAATGTTGAGATTGGCCCAGGTAGACAAACAATAATTATAAAATCATGACACATTAGAATTTTGATATCATTGCAAAGCAGCAAGTGCGTTATGTGGTCATAGGTTGTATGATATGTTTTGATTTGGGAAATTCATCTGGAAAAAGTAGTGGATGCGTTATGTTTTAACATGTAAAGATAATGGCATGATTTCTATTCCAAAAAAACCCATGCAGGTATGGGCTTCTTTTGCCAAAGAAAACACAGCCGTTGCACCGAGTTTTGCAAAAACCGTCAGTATTTGGGAATGATTCTGATGATGATGAAGAGGTAAGGAAACCTATGTGTTAACTCCTGCATTAGTAGAACATTGTTTAAACTGCTTGTGGATCTGTGTCTTCACCCGTGTTATTTGTTAGTAGAGTGGTTTTGGAGTATTAGTTATAGACCCTTTAAAAGGACTGTCTAAGCCTGGTGGTGGTGGTGGTGGCTCACGCCTTTAATCCCAGCACTCGGGAGGCAGAGCCAGGCAGATCTCTGAGAGCTTGAGGCCAGCCTGGGCTACCAAGTGAGTTCCAGGAAAGGCGCAAAGCTACACAGAGAAACCCTGTCTCGAAAAATCAAAAAAAAAAAAAAAAAAAAAGGGACTGTCTAAAGAGAGTGCTGCTGTTTTCTGTATGACTTAGGATGCCCTGCCCCACCCCCACCCATGAACCGAGTTACTTTTGCATAGTTTTGTAAACTCTTTCCAGACACTAATAGCGAGGCTACAAATTTGTTGCCATGTTTCTAGGAATGAGCTAGGATACCTACCAGCTTCCTAAAAGTTTTTCTTAGTTTCTAATGTGTTAACTGATCTAGGATGATAATTTCTTTATGACACGGTTTTTATAGTTATTTCTTCAATTTCTTTGTGCGGAAATGTTTTTTGTAGTTATTCCTTCAATGTCTGTTAAATGCAATTGCTTTGTTATAATTGAGCTATTGAATAGTTAGTTTTGATAAAACTGTAGTATCTAATATGAACATTTTCTATTTTAGCAGCCAAAGTAGTGGTTTCCTCTGAAACCTAGTTTTTTTTTTTTTTTTCTTTTTTCTTTTTCCAGAAACAACCCCCAGGTGTGTGCTTATCTTAACATTAAAGTTGTATATGTTTCTTCAAGACTCTTGGATCAGATTAATCTGTCACCTCTCTTGCTTTGGCAGAAAAATAGCTTCTCTTTCAGATTTTTCTAATTATATATTAGCACAGGTAGTTTGTATTCTTTGTTGTTTTTTGAAAAAATTTGATTGTATTTGGTTTTTAAAGATTAAGGTTAAATTTACACATAAAACTTGCAGATTTTATTAGCACAGTTTGTTTTGTGTGTTTGATTTGAAGCAAGAGTTCCATATGTAACAGAGGCTGGCCTGGAACTCAGTCTGTAGTCCACCCAGACTGACGGAAAACTCTCCATCCTCTTGCCCTGACCTCCTTCTAAGTCCTAGGAGTCAGGCATGTGCTGCCATGCCTGTGTCAAGAGTTGATTAGTTCTAAGCTGTAGCCAGTGGTAACTTTATAACAATTGGATGTTATAATTAGATGCTCACTAACTTACATTGATTCAGCTTATGAGTTTTACATTATGATAATGGAAAAGCAGCACACAGTCAGTAAAAGCAACTTGGAATTTTGGTCTTCCTGAACTAGCCAAACAGTACTCTCCTGCACACTGGGTAGTTAGTAGACTAAAGATAACAGCCATGGGATCACGAGGGTGAATAACCCATCTACAATATAATACATTGCTAAGCTGTTATGTTGGGAGGCTAAGATGGTGGTGGTGCTTTGTTTTTGTTTTGAGATAGGGTCTCACTATATAGCCTGGCTGGCCTGGAACTTAATGTGTAGACCATGCTGGCTTTGGACTCACAAAGCTCTACCTATCTCGGCCTCTGCCTCTGCTTCCTGAGTGCTGGAATTAAAGGCACGTATTACAATGTCCAGCAATATGAAATGTGTTTTTTACTTAGGATACCTAAGCTTTTCAGGATTTAACCTTGTAGTAAATGGAAGGCTCATCTGCATAGTGTTGCTTTCAGCCAGTTTAGAGTTTAGTGATGGTGACACATGTAAACACTAGAGCAGACTGAAATTTGGAAAGAAAATTAAGTTACTAAGGATTCCTATGTATCTACTATACTTTGATATTCATAATTACCCCGTGATATATGTATTATTTTCATCTTACAGGTGAAGGTGAAATTCAAATAGGTTAAGAAATTTTCCCATTACTAGTCCATAGAGCTAATAAGTAAATGGCAAGATTAAGAATTGAACCCAGGAGACAGCTAGATGGTTCAGTCCATAAAGACGTCTGGTGCCAGGCTGACAGCCTGAGCTGTTTCCAGGACCCGCATGATGGAGGGAGATGACAGACTCTCAGTTTGTCCTCTGATCTCCTCCACTTCTGTGTCATGGCGCCCATTGTGCACACACACAAAGTAAATAAGTGCAGTGATAAGATTTGAACACAGGTCTGTCAGAGTCTCAAACCTACATTGTCCCCATCTTTCTTTCTTACTTTATTTTAATAATAGAGCTCTAAAATGTTAGTGATATATAGAGGACAAAAGTTACTCATTTTGCTAAAGGAACACCAGACAGGAATAGGCATTTAAACAGATTTCAAGGCTGGTTTAGATTTGAGTAAAAAAAGGTAGAGATCATTTCAGTTGAGAGAGAACAAAGAAAATAAATTATAAGGCATTTTTGTGGAATAATGTGTTTAGATAAGAAAATGTAAAAAAAAAAAAAAAAAATTGTTGCAATCAGGTTTTAACAGATTGAGGCCAGATTGTGGAATCTCTTGCACTGTTTGTGTGAAATGTCAACTTTACATTTGTAAGTAGTTTTTGAGTACTATGTTTAGTTGACATAGTGATGCATCCCATTTTTATCTTGCGTTTATATTGAGCAGGTAGCTCTTGAATTGTGAAGCATGAAAGGGAGACAGTTTGAGGTGGGAGAGTCAAGAGTTTGAGGCCAGCCTGGGCTATAGGTGTAAGACGACCTTGTCTCAAGGAAGTGGGAGTGGAGAGGAGAGAAGAGATTGGAGTTGAGAGGCTTGTTTTGTTATAAGTCTTACTTGGTCGTTCAGATAGGAGACGAAGAGCTAAGCTCTGGTTCCCAGGTTCGTGGAAAGTGAAAGGAACAAACAGACTTTGAGCAGAAGCAGGCAGCTGCCCTGGGATATGTGGGAGGTACATGGTGGCTGAGTATTGCTTTAAGAATTTATATTTATTTTGTATATGTGTGGGCACGTGTGTCATGACACACACATGGAAGTCAGAGGACAACTCAGTGTCCCCCATCATTCAGGTTCCTCGAATGGAATGTCCGTTGTCAGGCTTGGCCCAGGCACCTTCACCTGCTGAGCTGTTTTGCCAGCCCTGCTCTGAGATGGCTCTTCCAGGTAGCTAGGGTTAGCACGGGACGCAGGGGGAGAGAGTTGACATACAGTGTGTGGAGTTTTGTGTGTTGGAAAAGTAGATGCAATGATAGATTTATTCATTGGAATTGTTAAAGTTTCTTTCATAATTATTTTGTTTGTGTATGTAAGTGGGCACACTCTTGCTGTAGCAGATGTATGCCAATCATGGGACAACTTGTAGGGCATTTGATCTCCTGCTGTGCCAGGGATAAAATTCAGGTAGTCAGGTATGGTGGCAAGCACCTTAACCCTCTGACCCATCTCCACATACCCACCTCTCCTTAAAAAAAAAAAAGGTTGAGCCGGGCGGTGGTGGCGCACGCCTTTAATCCCAGCACTCGGGAGGCAGAGCCAGGTGGATCTCTGTGAGTTCGAGGCCAGCCTGGACTACCAAGTGAGTCCCAGGAAAGGCGCAAAGCTACACAGAGAAACCCTGTCTCGAAAAAACCAAAAAAAAAAAAAAAAAAAAAGGTTGAGCATGAGCATTCCTATGCCAGATGCACATGTGCAAGCAGAGGACAACTTTCAAGAGTTAGGTCTCTCTCTCCAGTTTGTGGAGGTGACCTCTGGCTAGTTCTCCTGTCTCTTTCTCATCTATCTGCCCAGAGGAGCACCAGGATTACAGATGCACGGCACCGCATCCCAGGGATCAGCTTAGGTTGTCAGGCTGTGTGGCAAGCACTTTTACCTGACAAGCCGTCACGTTGACCCAGTTTTCCGCCTTTAAGAAAATACTGAGGTACAATCTACATGCCATATACTTCTCTACCCCCAGCTGAGGACCAAACCCAGAGCCTTGGGCTTGCTAAGCAAGCACTCTGTGGGCACTGAGCTAAATCCCTAACCCCTTCTGTTTTAATTTTTAAATTACATTTATTTATTTATTTATTTATTTATTTATTTATTTATTTATTTAATGTATGTATGTATGTGTGTGTATGCATATGTATGTCTGTATGATTGTGTGCAGCATGGTGCTTGTGTGGAGATCAGAGGGCAACTTGTAGGGAAGGGTCTCACCTCCCACATGTATATCCTGGGTCATGAGGTTCAGTAGCCCCAGCCTACTTCACCGTTTTACGTTGTATGGCTCATTTTTTTCTAGGAGTCTACAGCCATCACTGTGTGATTTTATAGCAGTTTCATCACCCAGCAGGAAACCTGTACCCATTGTAGTTGCTCTCCAAACCCTGGCAGCCTTCCCCTTTGTTTCTGTGAATTCTTCTTCTTTTTTTTTTTTTTGGTTTTTTGAGACAGGGTTTCTCTGTGTAGCTTTGTGCCTTTCCTGGGACTCACTTGGTAGCCCAGGCTGGCCTCGAACTCACAGAGATCCGCCTGGCTCTGCCTCCCGAGTGCTGGGATTAAAGGCGTGCGCCACCACCGCCCGGCTCTGTGAATTCTTCTATGCTGATATTTCTCGTGAATGGAATTCAGGGGTGACACAGTGGTTTCTTAGACTTAGCATAAATTGTCTTAAAGTTATAATGCATCACTGTTTCACATCCCTTTACATTTGTTTCTTTGATCTTAAAATATTTTTATTCTTGACTATGCTGTGAATGGAACTCAGGACCTCACACATGGTTACATTTTTTTTTAAATTAACTTTAATTTGAATGCGCGTGTGTTTGTGTGTGTGTGTGTGTGTGTGTGTGTGTGTGTTGCATGCTTGTGAATATTGGGACTTGCATGCTTGTGCACACACATACAGATGCCAAACGAGATGTCAGGTGTTTCCTCTATCGTTCTCCACCTCTGGCCTTGAGACAGATCTCTCACTGAACTGGAAGCTTGCCATTTGGGCTAGGCTAGCCAGCGAGTGAGCTCCCAAGATCCACCCTTCCCAATTCTGGGGTTAATCTCATTTTTATATGGATGCTGGATCCAGACTCATTTCCTCATGCTTGTACAGCAGGAATCTTACCATCTGAGCCATCCACCCAGCCCCACTCTTCATTACTGAATAGTGATTCTTCGTACATTTTATTTAGATATCAGTTGGTAGGCATGAGTTTCTGGCTATTATAATTAGTACTGTTATGAACACCTGTATGTATATTGGTTTTCGTATGGGCATGTGTTTGCACTTATGTTGGATATAATCTTAGAAATGGAATTGCTAGCCGGTTTATATAATTATATATTAACATTTGTGGAATTATTAGAGTGGCAGCACCATTTTGTTTTCCCATCAGTGTTCTGTAATGGTTACAACACTCCCCTACCCCCACCTCCATTTTTTTTTTTTAGATTAAAGGTGTGTACCACCTCACTTAGTTTTCTTTTTTAACAAAGCTTTCTAGTGTCACCTTATTGTGCTTTTGATTTGCATCTTCCTGATGGCCAGTGATGTTAGAAAAATGTCTGTTCATATCATTACCTTTTTTTTTTTTTTTTTTTTTTTTTTGGTTTTTTGAGACAGGGTTTCACTGTGTAGCTTTGCGCCTTTCCTGGATGTCACTCTGTAGACCAGGCTGGCCTCGAACTCACAGAGATCCACCTTCCTCTGCCTCCCTAGTGCTGGGATTAAAGGCGTGCGCCACCACTGCCCGGCTATTACCTATTTTTAATACTAGGTTGTCACTTATGAGTTGTAAGAGTTCTTTGTTCTACAACTACTTGCATAGATATATGATTTGTAAAACTATTTTTTCTTTTTCTTTCTTTCTTTCTTTTTTCTTTTTTTTTTTTTTGTTTGTGTTGTTTTCTCTATGTAACAGCTCTGGCTGTCCTGGATCTCGCTCTGTAGGCAGGCTAGCCTGGAACACATAGATCCATTGCTTCTGCCTCCTTCCGAGTGCTGGGATCAAAGTTGTGCGCCCCCACCTCACCCCCACCCCCAGCTGTAAATAGTTTTTCCTTCATGGGCTGTCCTCACTTTCTTGTTCCTGTGCTCTGAAGGGTGAGAATTGTTTCCAGGACAGCATTTCTTTTCTTCTGTTGCTAGTGCTCTGGTGCCATTATCAAAAAAACGTTACCTATTGAAGGCCGCAGTTCTGTAGTTTTATCTCTTAAACGCAAGTCTTCGGTCAATTTTGTGTTAGTTTTGTTTGTGGTCTGAAGTAGTGATTGAATTTCACTCTTTGGCATGTAGCTATGCAGTTCTCCCAACACCATTTGTTGAAAAAAGACTATGAAATTGTCTGGCATTCCTGTGGCTTGGTTTTGTTTGTTTGTTTGTTTGTTAGTTTGTTTGTTTGTTTTTGAGACAGGGTTTCTCTGTGTAGTTTTGGTGCCTGTCCTGGATCTCGCTCTGTAGACCAGGCTGGCCTGGAACTCACAGAGATTCGCCTGGCTTTGCCTCCCAAATTCTGAGATTAAAAGTTTGCACCACCACTGCCCGGCCTGCGGCTTGTTTTAAAACACAAATCATTCTTTAAAATAATTTACTGTGGAGTCTCCCGAAAGCTTGGGTAGTTTGTCATTCCTTTTTACATTAAATTATCCTGGCATGCTTTATAAAGAAAAGCAACATGAAACTTCAGTGGTGCTATTGTTCTTTCTTTTCTGTTGTGAAACGAGGGTGGTGGCATGGAACCAGGGTACCCCAGAGTCAAATGATATTCCTGGACCATTTTGCCCTTCCATAAGGGAACTTTGGTCATGTGAGTTACAGAAGACTTAAGCAGCCAAATGGGAAATGGTGAGGTGACCAGAGAGCAGCAGCACCAGGAAGAAGCCAAGTAGTGAGAAATGGAGGCATATGATGGGCCTTGGATTACCTGGTGGGAACTGGGATTATCTAGATCCTAGAAGACTCTGAAACCAGTGTAGAGATTGCATTTTAGGTAGGGAGAAAGACAGACTAACCCTGGCATCTTCTTACCCTTGGTCTTCCATTGGTGGAACCTCCCCCACAGCAGTTGACAAGGAAATTACAGACTAATTCTTAATGAACAGGGTGTAAAACTGCTCCTCACCGTAGTCTACTTGCCTATTAAAACATCTATCTGCTCCATTCCAATTTATCTTTGTACTGAGAAGTAGATTGCTTAAATATTTGTGAAGTCTAAATAATGTTAAAACCTCTTTTTTCATAACCAGCTGTTTAAACAGCCATCACATTCTCCAGAGTACTCGTATACATATAAACAGACTTTATGGACCCCTCCTTAGAAGAGCACTAGATCCGGCTGGGGAAAAGCTACTGCAAAGCAGAGCTCTTGCTTTTCAGTTTCTCTTCTTTTCTTTCTTTCTTTTGTTTTTTGAGACAGGGTTTCTCTGTGTAGCTTTGTGCCTTTCCTGGAACTCACTCTGTAGCCCAGGCTGGCCTTGAACTCACAGAGATCCGCCTGCCTCTGCCTCTTGAGTGCTGGGATCAAAGGCGTGCGTGCCACTGCCGCCCGGCTTGTTTGTTTTCTTGACAGCTCATCAGAAACAAAGATCCTAAATTTTAGATCATACTTTATCTCCAGCGCTCCAGCAGAGGGGGCACTAGCACATGAATTCTGTGGTATTGAAGTGCTTATATTCAGAATTAGTGTTGTTTATCTCTGTGTGTGTGTGTGTGTGTGTGTGTGTGTATCTAAGATAATGTGTATGTATATATATCTAAGATAATGAACTTTAGCTTTCTGGTTTAACTTAACATTAGTTAACATTCAAAGTTTTGTTTTGATCCTAAAACAAAAATTTTTAGCTGTATGTAGCTAAATTGCACTGTAAAACTGGATCTCGTGTGTACATTTTTGCTTAGAAATAAGCATTTAATTGGTAAGATTGAAAGGAAAATTCACTGAGCTCAGTAAAATAAGCAAGCACTTACCATGGATAAACATCTAAAATGAAGTTTCATGTTTAATCTGTCTTCTAACATATGGTTTTATTCTGTTAGCCACGAATTATGTTGTGACACATGACGTATTTGTTGTCTTGGGGACTTCTGAAAAGAACCATACAGGCCAGGTATGGTGATACCGCTTGCAAACCTGCTTGCAGTACTCAGGAAGCTGAGGCAGGAGGATCACAAGTTCAACGTCTGCTATGTCAAAAACAGAAGAGGGCTGGCAGGAGGAGGGAGACAGGGAAGTCATGCAGACCAGGAAGGAGGCAGCAGTGATAGGCTGTTGACCTATCCAGCCAGATCCAGCCACTGTTTACACAGTAGAGCTGCACTGGTGGGCTGCAGAGATGTCTCAGTCGTCAATAAAGCCAGCTCTGCAGTCATGAGGACCAGAGTTCGGATCTCTGTGTGTGTGTCTCACATATAACATCACTCAGAAGCCATAGTGTAGTCCTTTACTCCTTCAGCATTTTCACCAAGATGTGAAGCACTGAATAACTAAGAGAAACACTAAAACCCGCTGTAAACTGGAGGAGGAATAGAAAAATAAGAATAGATTTTACGCCGAGCGGTGGTGGCACACGCCTTTAATCCCAGCACTCGGGAGGCAGAGCCAGGTGGATCTCTGTGAGTTCGAGGCCAGCCTGGGCTACCAATTGAGTTCCAGAAAAGGCGCAAAGCTACACAGAGAAACCCTGTCTCGAAAAATAAAAAAAAATAAAAATAAATAAAAAAAAAAGAATAGATTTTACAAATAATTAAGACTACAGATACTTAATTGTACTAGATGTAAGAACTGTAGCCAAGAATAGTGGCATAAGCCTGTATCCCAGCACTAGGGAAAGTGAAGGTAGAAGGATCAGTAGTTCAAAGCCACCCCTGGCTAAACAACAAAATTAAAGACCAACCTGGGCTGTATGAGATGTTGTATAGCAGTGAGCTGATGGAGACTGGGGTGTAACTTGGTGGTAGAATACTTGCTTAGCTGTGCAATTGGTCAGAAGACGAAAACTAGATTTCTAAAATTCGTAAATTATCAAAAACCTGCATTTCTGATTTCTAACGAAAAACTAATTTCATTTTGGTTTGAAGCCTGTTCAGGTAGTCAATGATACGACAAAGTAAAAATTTGAATCTAGCCGGGCGGTGGTGGCGCACGCCTTTAATCCCAGCACTCGGGAGGCAGAGCCAGGCGGATCGCTGTGAGTTCGAGGCCAGCCTGGGCTACCAAGTGAGCTCCAGGAAAGGCGCAAAGCTACGCAGAGAAACCCTGTCTCGAAAAACCAAAAAAAAAAAAAAAAAAAAAAAAAATTTGAATCTAGCTGAGCATTATGATAGAGTCAAATTAATATTGTAACTGGCTTTTTATCATTTATAATAAGATAATTTCATATTACTCTGCATGTAGTTTTGTATAGTTCAGATAAATGACAGCTTTTATAGCGAGAAAGCATGTTATTTATGAAAATACCAGGAAATTTGGATTATTGTAATGGCAGCTAATAGTGTTTTATTTTCGTATATACTACTAAATCCCTAGTAAATACATGATGCTGAATGTATTTAAGTAGCAATATAGACAGTGAGGTGTTTAAAGTAATTCTGAAATTTTGCTAAAAATCATCTCTGTTGTTCAGCATTGAACAGAAAGCATAAGAAAAAGAGAGATTTTTAAAAAGGACAAGATGACAAGAGAATCCTAGCTACACGAAGTGGCTGAGAGGGCAAATATTGAAGATGGATGAACTAGGAATTCCTTTTCCTAAGAAGAAAGGGCTATTAATCTTAAATTTTATAGATAAATAAAATTACTTTGTGAGTCTTATTTGTATCTGTGTGCTTTTGACCAAATTGACTCATGTTGGGCAAATTTTTAAATTGTTTTTTCCTTCTGAAATTAGTACACAATGTAGTGTTTGTTTTTTCAACTCCAGAGTTTCCACTCTCCCTCCCTTTTTCTCCTCCCTTCCTTTCTTCTCTGCTGCCCTCCTTCCCTCCTTCCTTCTAGTCATTTCTATGTCTGATTTTGGAGATACTTTGGTCTGTCTGATGAGACACTGTGCTCGTACTTTAGTTCTTTAGAAATGGGTTCTTTCAGGTCTTCAGGCATATCTTGTTCATTACATGTGTCCTTTGTTTTTGTCTGAAAACTGGAGATTAAAGTCATATAATGTAGCAGCAACAATGAGTCGCAATTTGTTTGCTTTTTTAAAAATTTTACTTATTTTTATTTCATGTGCATTGGTGTTTCCCCAGCATGTATATCTGTGTGAGGGTATCAGATCCCCTGAAACTGGAGTTAGGTGTGAGCTGCCATGTGGGTGCTGAGAACTGAACCAGGTCCTCTGAAAGAGCAACCAGAGCTCTTAACCACTGGGCCATCTCTCCCCAGCCCCATGCTTTTTAAAAATGTGTAATTGTTATTATACATTTTTAGTGTTGCTGATAATTAGACCCAGAGCCTTGCATGTGCAAAGCATATACTACTCCTGAGCTACATCCCTGGCCATTTTGTGTAATAACTTTTCTGAACTAATTCTATAAGATTTATCTTTTTTGTGTTGCCATTGAAGTCAGTTAAATTAGTTGACAGCTAATGATTTGTTACTTAAACATTTGGAACGAGTGAAGTGTCCCAGACTTTATGACAAAGTGGTTATGTTCATGTTGTATCATGCCTGCATTACCTCAGGCCTACAGTTAACAGCTCTGCCCTAGTCTTTACTCTTGTATAGCTTCAAGGGCAGTTGCAAAATCCTTAGGACTCTGGGGGGGGGGGGATGTCTTTACTGATGTTATGCCTCAGTTGTATATTTATATGGCCTTCAAGATCCACTGGAGAGTATTGGAACTTTGTTTCTATTTTCACTTAAAAATAGAAATCACACACACACACACACACACACACACACAACACACACACACACACACACACACAACACACACACAACACACACACACACACACAAAAGGAAGCCAGATGGTGGTGGCACACGCCTTTAATCAGGAGGCAGAGACTGGTGGGTCTCTGTGAGTTCCAAGACAGCCTATATATATATTAATAGTATATATATTTTATAATATATAATATACATATATATTAAGGGTTAGATTAAGCTTTGTTAGCTGTTTTCTTTTTTCTAGTATCTGTACTGTTATGGATTACATTGATAAATTTTCCTAAAGTGAGACCACTCCTTTAAATAGTAACATAAACCCCACTTGGTCTTGGTATATATGTACATCTGTTTTTAAATTGCAAAATGTAACATAAAATGCATCTTTTACAATTTTTAAAATTTATTAGGGGCTGGAGAGATGGCTCAGCGGTTAAGAGCACTGGCTGTTCTTCCCCAGGTCCTGAGTTCAATTCCCAACCACCACATGGTAGCTCACGACCAACTATAATGAGATCTGGTGCCCACTTCTGGCCTGCAGGTATACATGCAGGCAGAACACCATATACAGAATAAATAAATAAATCCGAGTGGCAGTGGCATATGCACTTCTGAGGCAGACCCAGGTGGATCTCTGTGAGTTCGAGGCCAGCCTGGTCTACAGAGGGAGATCCAGGACAGGTACCAAAACTACACAGAGAAACCCTGTCTCGAAAAACCAATAAATAAATTTTAAAAATACATATTTTATTTTATGTGCATGTATGTCTATGTACTGATCCCCTGGAATTAAAGTTATAGATGGTTTTAAGCCACCATGTGGGTGCTGGAAATTGAACCTGGATTCTCTGGAAGCGTACTCAGTGCTCTTAACCATTAAGCCATCTCTCGAGCCCCCACTGTTTTTGTTTTTTTGTAGCAGGATTTCATGTTAGTTCAGGTTGGCCTTACACTAACTGTGTAGCCAAGAATGATTCTCTTGCCTCTACCTCCTGGGCACTTTGTTATCACACCTGACTTCTTTCTTTTAAATAATAGTCTTTTGGAGGGGTTACAGAATCTTGAGGAACATGCAATCCTCCTGCCTCTTCCTTCTGAGTGCAGGGATTAAAGTTATACAACCATACCCAGCCCTTATTAATTTTAATTTCTTTGAAGTATATTTAAACAATTTTAAATTTTATTTAGTGTGTGCATGTGTGCTGGGGTGCTCCTGAGATCAGAGGACAGCTCTCAGGAGTTTGGTGCTCTCTACCTGGATTCTGGGAATTGAATTCAGTTTCCAGACTTGGCAGGGAGCACCTTTACCCACTAAGTCATCTTGTCACCTTGGAGAGTTTACTTCCTAACATGGTAAACCTGTCTATATAGGAAAAAGGTCTTTATGTTCCCGACAATTTAAGGAGTGTAAAAAGGCCTTGAGAGGAATTGCATTCTGTTGGAGCAGTGGTTCTCAGCCTTCCTAATGCTGTGGTGATTCCCCAGTCATAAAACTCTTTTCATTGCTACTTCATAACTGTAATCTTGATACCATCATGAATCACAATGTAAATCCCTGTGTTTTCCAATGGTCTTAGGTGGCCCCTGTGAAAGGGGTGTTGAACCATCAAAGAGTTCTCCATTCACATGTTGAGAACCGCTGCTCTAAGGTGTCTGGGCCCAGCATTGGTGACCTTTTTACTTTAGTAGTTTGAACTTCTTGCTCTTGAAGACTGTTTTTTTTTTTTTTTTTTTTCTTTTACTTGAAGTATTCCTTACCTCCATTCTATCAGTCCTTCTCAAATTCATGTTAGATACATTTTGGTGTTCTACTAGTGAGTTAGCCACTTGTCTGGGGCAGTGGCATGCTGCAAACTAGACAGAATTCCAGTTCCTCCTTTGTCCCCAAGCCAAGCATCTGGTCAGTTTGTGCTCCTGTATTATTTCCAACTAAAAGCAGAAATGAAGTCTGTTACTTGTCTTTCCCAAAGAAGGCAATATGTAAAAGTCCACTCCTCCATTGCTGCTTTTAATGTGAAACCCCGATTAATGTTTCTTCCTTCAAAACCCCAGCCCTCGGAGCCACTCCCACCCAGTCACTGTGGGTGGTTTGATTCCTTCCTTGCCTTCTGTCTGTGCGTTTCAGGTATGGAGGGTAACTCTTACTTTCCAGCATGAGTGTGGATTTCTTGTGTCATTTCTAGGGATCAAGGAGAAGACGAGGCTGCAGGGCGGATTAATTTACAGTTTGTAGCAGAGTTTAAACAGGCTTTTCTAGCTTTGGTATTGTAGGTGATTGTTTCATTTCTCTTAGTCTCTGTTTTCACCATGGTGCACAGCTGTAATCCAGCACTACAGAGGCCAAGGTAGGGGGAGCCCAGGATACACTATAAAACCTTGTCTCCAGAGCCTGACCCTGTGATACCGTCTATTTAAAGTGTTTTAAAGATAAAAATAGTTTATCTTGAGTGCCCAGCTTGGTGCCTGACACGTGGTAGAAGTGCAGTAAGTTGTGTGTGTTATACAGAAGGACCTTCTCTGTATGCAGTCATCACCATCATTAATCACTAGTTGTTTGAATGTTTCCTGGGCTGGCTCCATCCCACTTTGTGTTTGATGGTAATATTTAGTAGCCTGTCTTTTTTGTGGCCGTTTAATGAAGTTTTAATTTCCAGTTTGGGCTGTAGCTATTAGCCAGGAGGCATTATGTTAAAAAAATTTTCACAAATAAGTCACTAACATTCATAGTTACTTTTTGGAATTATTACTGTTTTATTAGGTAATTGCCTCTTTCTTGCTTATCCTATTTAACTGACAATTTTTAATTAGAAGCCAGTAAAAGTTTTACCTCTAAATTTGCAGAGTAAAATAACAAAATTAGTTTTTTTATTTGTCCAGAACTGTATACATCTTCATATACTATACTGACAGACTTTGATACCGCTTACTTCAGCTGTACCATAAAAATCATTTTTAAAGAGCTTTTCCTTTATTTTTATGACATGTCTCAGTGTTTATAGCAGACAGAAACTAATAATCCCACATCTCACTCTTGGACTTATCAGAAGCTCAAAATAAAATAGATCAGATCACTTTCTGAAACAAAATTACTTTATTAGTTTAGTAATAATTTGAGGTTACTTTAAAGATAAGAAGCAGCATTTGGGAGGAGATTCATTTCCTGCCTCCCGGCTTTATCTGCAAGAACTACATCTTTAGTGTCAAGAGACTGTGTATTTATAACAGAACTCTAATAAAGTCTGTCCTGGGCACACTGCACACCTGACTTGGTCATTGCTATTATCTATGGGGTCCTAAGCTATTTCTTGTCTTAAAAAGAGAAATACATTGCCAAGTGTATTTCATTAAAATTGGGCTCGCATAGGAAGGATGATAAGACCTTTGACTCTTCTTCTGAGTGTGCTAACTGTTGCAAACATGGTTTATATTGGTGCTTTTGAAAATAAGTTTGTGTTTCTAACTGAAAAAAATACAGAATTTTTATTTTATTGGTAAGTTAAAGTGGGTAGAGATACCATTCATTAAACTATAAATACTTATTTTTCTGTTACTAATTTTGGTTGATATAAACATGAGATATAGAAAATATGTTGAGGTTTGTTTTTTTTTTTTTCCTTTAATCGGGATCTTACACTATATGTGTCAGAGAACTGTACTGTTTTTATTATGAGCAATCCAAAACTGACCTTATACATTCCTTTTATGCTACTCACTTTTTGCCAATGCTTTTTATCTCAGAGATATTATCATACAAAGCAGGTAAAGTAGTAAGTTCAGATCTGCATCCTCATGACATTATCACATGCAATATGTAGAGACGTCTGTCTGTGGTTTCTGGAACTATATTGCTTCAACAAGGCAAGGGCCATTCACAAACAGCAGACTTCTGAGTAGTCACGAACAACTGTCATTTCAAGGCACACTAAGTCACTAGCCTGCACGTGACTCGTGTCCTGAGCTATCTGTTAGTTCCCTGTCTACCACATCCCTTATCCTCTCTTGCTTTCTTCTTTAAACATACCATGCTCTGATTGATAGATAATTTATTATTTCTATTTTTGTCTAGGTAATTTGGGTTTTTTTTGTTTTGTGTTTTGGTTTTTTGTATTTTTTAAGACAGGATTTCTCTGTGTAGCCCTGGAACTCAGAGATCCCCCTGCCTCTGCCACCCAAGTGCTGGCATTAAAGGTGTGTGCCACCATGTCCAACTGGTAGTCTTTACATTTATTTCATTTGTTGTATTGGAGATTAAACCCAGGACCTCATGCCTGTTAGGCAAGTCTTCTACCACTTAGCCATAACCCAAACACCCTTGTGGTATTTGAGAGTTTGAATCCGAGATCTCATTATTTTTAGTTAAGACCATATCTAACTAAAACATACATATTGACTATTTTACCCATTTGAGAGTAAAAACTTAAATTACCTTGAGTTTCCTGCTATTACAGTGGTGCTTTGAAGGGGAAAAAAACCATGTGCATTTCCCAGGATAACGGGTACAAGCTTCTTTGGGGATATATATCCAGGTGTAGGAGCTTCTAATGTTTTCTCATTGTTTGACATTTATTTTTGTCTTTTAGTACATAAACTTTATCAAATTAAAGACTGTTTTCTTCTATTTACAGTTTACTGACTTTTTTTTTTAACCTTTTATAGGTGTATGAGTGTCCTGCCTGCATGTATGTCTGTGTACCATGTGCATATAGTGCCTTCAGGGGCCAGAAGAAGGCATTGGATTCCCCGAGACTGAAGTTAAGAGTTGTGAGCCACTATGTAGATGCTGAGAATTGAATCCAGATCCTCTGTGATCTTAACTGTTGAGCCACCTCTCCAGCCTATGACAAAATTTTTTTTAAGATTTTTATTTTTATTTTGTATATAAGAATGTGTGCCTGGTGCCTGTAGAGGCCAGAAGAGAGTATCAGATCCCCTGCAACTAGAGGTAAAGGAGGTTGTGAGCCACTGTGTGGACTCTAGAAACTAAACCCAAGTCTTATGGAAGATCATCAAGTGAGCTTAATTGCTGAGCCATTTCTCCATACCCTTTTATTAATTGATTATTGATATATTTATTTTGTGTTATGTGTGTAGGTACATGCAATGCCATGGGTGTGGAGGTCAGAGAAAAAAGGTTAGGAGTCAGCCTTCTCCATTGTGGGCCCCAGGGATCAAACTCAGATTGCCAAGCTTGGTAGCAAATGCCTTAACCCATTGAAGTATCTTACTATCTCTACACATTATATTTTATAAATTAATAGATATCAAATGCATTTATGAAACCTATTGAAATAAGAATGATGCCATTTTCTTCTGTTCATGTGATTTTTTTTTTACATATCCAAATATCAAACCACTCATTTCTGATCTAGTCCTTTTTGAATAAGATATATATATATATATTTTTTTTTTTTTTAACTATGTGTCTGTGTATGTGGACACATGGGAGGGTATATGCATATGAATGCAAGTGCTTTAGTTCAGAAGAGGGTGTAAAATCCCCTGGAGCTGGAGTTGCAGGCAGTTTTGAATTGCCCAATGTGGGTTCTAGGGACTGAACTGGAGTCATCTGTAACACTAGTATGCACTCATAACAATGCTGAGCCTCCTCTCCTGCCCCCAAATGGATTATTTTTAATGTATGAATAGAATTAATTCAGATACATATATAGAGATTATAGTCTTCAAATGTACCTATAGGTTTTAATTTATGGAGGACATTGGTGACATGAAGTTGATACTATTGACAGATGATTATTAGTTATATTACTGAGAGAGGTAGACACACTACTCCATGTAGAGCCACATGTGGATGTGCCAAGGTTGGGTTGTATATTTTTGAGATAGGGTCTCTTTAGGTCAGTGGTCCTTAACTTTCCTAATGCTGTGACCCTTTAATATAGTGCCTCATGTTGTGGTGACCCCCATCCATAAAATTATTTTCATTGCTACTTCATAAATGTAATTGTTCTACTGTTATGATTTATAATGCAAATATCTGATATACAACCATTGAAAACCTGCTTTAGGTAGTCCAGACTGACCTAGAAACCAGTGATTCCCCTCCTGCATCTGGCTGAAACACCAGTTTTGATCTAGAGGCAGAAAGAGCTAGGAGAAAGTGTGGTCCAGAGTCATGGTTTTTTTTTGTTTTTTTTTTTTTTTTTGGTTTTTTGAGACAGGGTTTCTCTGTGTAGCTTTGCGCCTTTCCTGGAACTCGCTTTGGAGACCAGGCTGGCCTCGAACTCACAGAGATTCGCCTGCCTCTGCCTCCCGAGTGCTGGGATTAAAGGCGTGTGCCACCACCGCCCGGCTGAGTCATGTTTTTTTGAGTCAGGGTTTCTCGTGTAACCTTTGCTCTTCTGGAACTGGCTCTGTAGACCAGGTTGGCCTTGAACTCATAGAGATCAGCCTGCCTCTGCCTCCTGAGTGCTGGGATTAAAGGCGTGCACCACCACTGTCCAGGAATGGTCCAGAGTCTTTAATTGTGCTTTACATGAAAAATGCAGGACTAAGTGGTGGAAATAGTTACAGTTGGCAAATTTGGACAGAGTGGGCTCTGGGCAATTGCCCTACCTCATCTGGCCACAGCCTGTTATTGCTTCCTGGAATGTAAGAGCCTGCTGAAGGAGGTGGTTCAGAGTTTGGGTTGTGATTGGTAGTTGATATGTGCTCATGGACCATCCTTTAAGAATTAGCTGGCCTTGAGAGGAGCAGTCTTCCTGGAACATCAGATATACAGGAAAGTAAGAAAATAGAGTTAATGCTCTTGGTCCTGGGATAAAATGATGGCATGTAGATGTTGACTGTAAGAAAATGCAGAGTAGTTAGTTATCTGTTCTTATTTTTAGTTAAAAAAAAATTAGTCTGACAAAAAGCTAGGTGTTCTCCTGCCCCTTGCTTTCTAGTAAGTATGTCTGGGCTAGAAAGAGGCTCGGTGGTTTAGAGCACTGGCTGTTGTTCACAGGACTGGGGTTCAGAGCCCCGCACCCACACAGTAGCTCACAACTGTCTATAATTTCAGTTCCAGGAGATCAGGGCACCAAGCACACACTTGGTACACAGACATTCATTCATTCAGACACCCATAAACATACAATAAATAAATCTAAGAAAAATAGAGAGGGCTGGGGACATAACTCAGGTGGTAAAGGGCCTGCCGCAAGCATAGGACGTAAACTGGGTCCCCAGCACCCACGTGGAAGGAAGCCCATGTCTGTAGCCTGAGTGGGGAACTGGGTATGAGCAGATTCTGGAGCTTGTTAACCAGCTAGTGTAGCCTATCAGTGGATGCCAGCTTCAGAGAGCCCCATCTCAGAAACCAAAGTGGAGAGTGACAGGGGACTGCACCTGAAGTGAGTGTCTGGCCTCCATACACACCCACATATATGTGTGCATACACTGTGTACGTGCACATAGACAAAGTGGAGATCATTTGACCCTTGAAAATGTAATAGAAATCTATAAAACTGTCAGGGTATGGGGCTGGAGAAATGACTCAGCAGTTAAGAGCACTGGCTGCTCTTCCAGAGGACCCAGGTTCAATTCCCATCACCCACAAGGCAGCTTACAACTGTCTATAACTCCAGTTCCAGGGGATCTGACACCTTCACACCAATGCACATAAAATAAAATTAATTAAATTATTTTTTAAAAAACTGTCAGGGTTTAGGGCTGTGGGAAAGAATGCTTTTTTCTTTTTTAGTCTGAGTTCTTTATACTTCCTAGATTTTCAGATTTGTTAACAAAACTATTCATGATAGTATTTTTTAACTCATCAGTCATTTGTATCTCATACATTTTCTTAGTAAAAGACCAGCTTTTGATTTGTTCATCCTTCTATTTTGTTGATTTATTCTCTAGTGATTCTTACTCAGTCTTCGCTCTCTTTCTTATAAGAACATAGCATCCTTTTGAGTGTGTGTTTTAGCTGGTTCCTTAGTGAACAAGTTCCAGTAATACCTGTGGAGAGGTTTGTATGGTAATAGTCACCTCTACCTCAGAGCAGTCGGGCTGAACAAGGCAGCCTCACAGGGAGATGGCAGTCCTGTGCTTCACCTCCATCTGTCTGTGCTAACTGTGCAGGTTGTTTTTGTTTGGTTGGTTTTTGTCTGTTTTTTCTTTGTGTATGTGGCATACACATGTGTATGCTTGTTTGTTTGCTTGGGTATGGACACATGTGTATGGGGGTGCACACGTGTGAGTGTAGAGGCCAGACGTGGATATCGAGAATCATCCTAGTTACCTTTTATACCTTATTCACTCAGCCAATTCCCTCTGGGGATCCCCTGCCTCTGCCTCCTGAGGCTGGGATTATAGGTGGGCCACCCAGCCACCCAGCATGCATTTGGATTCTGAACTCTGATTCTGACGCTCTAACTACTGAGTCATTTCCCTTGCCCTGTTTTTTATAATGTGACAGACTATGCTAGGCATGGTAGCACGTGCCTGTAACTTCAGCATTAGCAGGAATAATGGAATAATATGAATTTGAGGCTAGCCTGGGCCCCACAGGGAGGATCTATCTAAGAATTAAAATTTAAAAAGGTGGGGCAAAGCAATAAAGTAGATAAAAATTATATGATGACTATTTTAAAATAAGGTGGGTGAGTGTTGGTTATCCAGTTCAAGTGAAGGAGATGGTTTGAACCAATGATAAAACTAACAGACCAGTGCTTGGGAAAATTGGTTACAAGGAAGCCTCAATTCTTCGGAAGAACAGAATTAAAGACATAATTCAGAAACAGAAGCCAGAGCTAGAGCATGTAAAGGCAAGTTGATAGGATGCAAAATCAGAAGTGTAACCTACAAATAAAAGGTAAATTCCAGTACAGCAGCTGAGTCTGAACATTGTAAGTAAGTCAAATTATGTCTAGAATGAAGACATATTACAGTGTGAGACTGATTTTTAAGAACAGAAAGCAGGTAACCAAAAATAGGTGAATCCAGAGTGTGTAGCCAGAAGTAGGTCAAAGTCACGTATATGTACTACAGAGTGAACACAAGAAGTGGAGCTGTGCACAGAATTGGAGCTCATACAAAGTGCCTCTCTGAGAAAGCTAGGCGACCAGTTATTTCTATTCTTGGTTGCTCAGTAAGAAATGACCTTAGTTCTCTCAAAGCACTCCTGATATATTCTGGGGGAAAATACATATTTTTTGAGACAGAGTTTCCCTGTATAGTTCTGTCTGGACTAAAACTCACTATATAGAACATGCTGGCCTTGAACACATAGAGATCTGCCCACTTCTGCCTTTCCAGTGCTGGGGCTGGAACTAAAGGTGAACAGTTTCTGAATATTTTTTTTCTTTTTTTTATTTTATTTATTTTACAATACTATTCAGTTCAGTTTCTGAATTTTAATTGGATAATTTCTGAAATTTTAACTTGGGATTGACTCAACATATATATTCATTTTCATGATATAAACATCTGTTTGAGCAGAGATGTTTTATTAGGCGTCTGTTTACTGGCAGTAGTGCCCAGGATAGTGTCTTCTGTACAGCAAGAGCCTCAAGTGATGGTTTAAAAGTGTTAAAATAATAAAGCCATTTTAAAAATTAAGTTGAAATCTTAATTCTCCACAAATATCACAGTATTTAATAAAAGTAAATGTGTATGCTTGACCTCCTCATGCACTCAAAAGCCTAAACATGGACTATTTTAAGTCCTAAGAAGATATTAAGCTGAAATTTCTTCCTTATTTTGGTGTTCTATAATAGGTAAGCATAATTGGCTTTATCTTTAGTCTGAGTTCATAATAAAAATCTCAACACTCTTCACAACTCTTAAGCAGGTTTTGCATTTTTTACGAGTATAAATATGAGTAAATTAAGCCCATAACAGGTTGCTGAGTTACAGGACCATGAGTAAATGGTCTGTTGCTAAGTTAAAAGAAGGACAGGGGAAGCCGGGCAGTGGTGGCACACAACTTGAATCCCAGCCCTTGAGAGGCAGAAGCAGGTGGATCTCTGAGTTCGAGGTTAGCCTGGTCTACATAGTTCCAAGACAGTCAGAGCTACACAGTGAGACCCTGTCTCGAAACAAACAAAAACAAGAACAGGAAGTTCTCCTCTCCTGAGTCCCCAACACAACAGACCATAGCTATGAGCCATTTAAAAAGAAGTTTTAGTTTTTGAACTGTTTTTCTTTAGCTAAGAGCTATTTTGGACAGTGGGTAGGTAAACTCTTATTTAAAAAAAAAAAAAAAAAAGCAATAGGTGCCCCTCCCCCATACTTTATTAAGTACAGGATGACAGGTTAATTTCTATAAAAATGAAAACTGGTTCAGCTAAAGATTATGACTGGGAAATTAATATAAATAGTGGCCTGGTACCCGTGGTACACGCCTCTTGGTAAAAGATGCCAGCAGGGTTTGCAGAGCTGCTTCTCCCATGAATCACCACGGCCCAGGAGGCAGTTCGGCTAACTAGTGAGCAAAAAGTCTCCCCTTTGGCCAGCTCTCAGCTCAGTTCAATGTAGTAAACGTTGGGATGGTGGAATCACTTTTATTCTCATAGAGTAAAGGAGTACAAAGTACAAAGACTAAGAAATCAAATGGCAGTTTATTTACAATGCCCATACTTGACTCCGTGTTTTATCTTTAACCCTTAGAATTGTGTGGTGGGTACCTATAGAATAGGTGCTGATTTTTTTATTTGAAACTGTAAATAGACAGAAACCCACTGACTTAGGTGTTAAGTGTTGTTGCAAGGCTGGGCAGTGGTGGCACACACCTTTAATCTCAGCACTCAGGAGGCAAAGCCAGGCAAATCTCTGTTCAAGTTCCAGGACAGGCTCCAAAGCTACACAGAGAAACCCTGTCTCAAAAAAAAAATAAAAAGTAAAAAACAAACAAGAAATATTTGCAAGGTTTCATAGACTTCTTGAGATTTTTGGCAGAAAATATAATTTTAAGTATCTTTATGGGTTGTGTTTTGTTTTGTTCACTTTTAGGATGATTCAAATGTTTATATATGATCTTGCTTATACAATCTTTAAAAGTGTAGAGAATATAATTTTTGTCTTCCTAAGTTTAAAATCAGTGGAAATCTGTGGTTCAAAAAGATGCCTTTAATGAGTTTTCTGTTTAGATTTACTGTGAACTGGTCTTAGGCAGAATTAGAATTGTTCGTGTGCTGATGTTTTGATTAATCAATTTATGAGTATATTTTGTCGTTTGAGCATATTTATCTTTGGTCTTTTCCCCCTTTGAGCCAGTCATATGTATACTGTGAGGTGGGGACTATTAAATGGTAGGGATATTGAAGCAGGGGAATTTGACACATGAGGAACTCAGGTCACTGAGCTGCTTTGTGAACATTATTTTGAACTTCTTTATTTTCTAAGGCTAATGATTAAGTATTGACAGTAGTTATATATCATGGTATATAGAATCCATTTTTTCACTTAATGAGTTTGTTTTCGCTTTCTCTGATTTGTGGAAGGAAGATAAAAATCCATTTCATTTGCACTAATTAGAAAGATAGACATAAAATACACTGGAAGTATATCTTATTCCTATAAATGTTTTAAATTGATAAACTGGCAGGATATAGTGATACATGCCTTTAATCCCAGCACTCAGGAGGCAGAGGCAGGCGGATCTCTGTGAGTTCAAGGCCAGCCTGGTCTACATGGCAAGATCCAGGCTAACTAGGGCTGCAGTAGTGAGACTGTCTCAAAAGACAAACAAATTTTATTGCAAGTGCTGCTTACCAGGGAAATCTGGGTTCAGTGACTAATCCATTTGACCATACTTTGGTAGTGTTTTAACATGCCGGTTCCCTTCTCTGTGGCTGAATACCCAATAGCAGGATTACTGGGTTACGTTGTAGTTCTGTTTCTGATTCATTCCCCAAATGACTCCCTGGCAGGACTCTCTGTTCCTCCATCCTTGCAGTCCTTGTCTTTTTATAGTAGCTATTTCAGCTGGCTTGAGGCAGTGCCTTGTGGCTTCAGCTCGCACGTTCTTGCTGTTTGTGGTACTGAGCATTCTTTTTCATATGCCTGTTAACCATCTATTTGCATGTCTTTTTTGGTTTTTGGAGACAGGGTTTCTCTGAGTAACAACTCTGGCTGTCCTGGAACTCTCTTTGTAGACCAGCCTGGCTTTGAACTCACAGAGATTCATCTATGTTTATAGCTCATTTTTATCTATTACCCATTTCAGATGTATAGTGTACAAAATTCACAACCAGCTTTTTTCTTTTTAATGTCTTAGAGTCTGTTCTTACACATTACAATGGAAATTAATTTGTCTCTTAACATTTAGAGAGAAAGACCCTGATGTTAATTTAGTTAATATTAGCTTTCTATTTTTAACTCTTTAAGTAAGGAATCATTTGCCAACCAGAATATGGAAAAGGAATTTAAATTTGATAAACAATGACATTTTTCTGTCTTGCAGACCTCCGTGAGTGAAAGCCTTCAGAGGGAAGCTGCTAAGAAGCAGGCCATGAAACAGGTAGGAAACGAAAAGAGTAAATGCATTTTACCAAGTGTTTTGGTACCCAGTACTGAGAGTAAACAGAATAAACCTGTGGAGTGAAGTTATTCATTTCTTACTATGTGTAGAATGTTTCTCACTGTATATAGATTGCAGACTTTATGCATTTTAAAGGAAGATACAATTGGCTCTTCCAGGCTGTAGATTAAACCAGCTTTGCCCACAGCTGACTCAGCAGTCTGGTAATAGGTTGTTTGGATCATTGGGATTTGTTTCTTTATTCAGTTTCACTTGGAATCACTTGTCAGAAGAAGAAAGTCTAGCCATAGCCAAAGTGATTTCACAGTTACTTTGAATTCATCTGCCAAGAAGTAGGGAGTAGTCAGGTCATGTTCAGCAGTGGTTCTGTTAGGAGCGCCCTAGAGGCTTTAAGCACATCTTCCCAGGCATCCATTGTCTTTCAGAATTCTGAAGACTCATCCATGCTTCTGACGAAGCACCAGTTGCCCTTTTGATGACACAGATATATGAAAATGAACTGACTTCCGGTGATAGTGTGTCTCGGGTTTTGATGGCCAGGGTGGAGTGTTGACAGTAGTTATGTATCATGGTGCACCCTTCTCACCTGCCGCCCTTGCTCTCCCCACGGCGACTGCCTCTGCTGCTTCTGTCCATTTCCAAACTAACTTACGAAGTTTGATTACAGTTACCGGAGTGTAAAGAAAATATGAACTAGGAAATGGATGCTACTTTAATAGTCTTTTTTCTCTTATTTATTTGGACCTGAATTACATAGAAGTGATGATGACATTTTTGTATTTTACCTATTTCACTGGAAAAATACTGTTTGTCATGATTAAATACAGCATTTTAGTGTGATTACCTAAATTGAAAAAAGTCTAGGGTTGGGGATTTAGCTCAGGGGTAGGCCCTGGGTTCGGTCCTCAGCTCCGGAAAAAAAAAAAGAGAGAGAGAGAGAAAAGTCTAATGATGGGATTGTTAGCACTCACAGAATAAGCTAGTAATATTAATACACACACACACACACACAAACACATACTTTGTAGGTTTATTTTTACTTTAAAGGTGCGTGTGTGAGCGTGCGTGTGCACGTGTGGGTGTGAGTGACATGCCCTGGCAGGTGTGAGGTCAGCAGCTGGTCCTCCCCGTCCCTGTTGAGTGCTCTCCCTAGTCTGTTCCTTGTTTCCGCCGCTGCTGTGCTGCTTCCTCCCGCTTCCAGCCTGTTTGCCTGTGGTCGCAGCAGTGCTGGGGTTGCAGGCGTGCAGACCGCAGCCCACTCGTGCACGTGCTCCCCGGGGCTGCACACGGGTCAGTGCTGCTCAAGTGCTGTTAGCTGCTGAGCCGTTTCTCCTGCCCTGCCATGTGCGTGCGTGCGTGCTGTGCGTGGTGTGTGTGTGTGTGTTTATTTAGAAATAAAGTCTTGCCTATCACCTAGGCTGGCCTAGAATCTGTAATGCCCCTGCCTTAGCCTACCAAGTGCTAGGATCATAGATTTATACCACCATGCATTGCTTCATACTACTTTTTTCAGGTTTACTTTGTTTGTTTGTTTGTTTGTTTGTTTAAAAAATTACTACATTTATTTTTTAAATTGTAGGTGGGGGTGTGACATGGCATGTGTGGAGGTCACAGGCCCTAGGATTGCTCTCCCGTCATCGTAGTTGGTCAGGCTCAGCTCCTTTTCAGAGATTTTTTTTTTTTGAAGTTTAAGTTCTTAGAATTAGTTACAGTGAAATTTTAATTAAAAGCCCTACAAAAATGCTTGCCAGTGTTACAATAGTGTAGCCATTTTCAGAGACCTTAATGACTGTGGTTGTCCTCAGGGCTTGTGATACAGCATTACTATTGCCAGCTTTTTCTAAATTTCTACAGAAACATTGGCTAGCTTTGTTTTTATTGTTTTCAATCATGTATGACTGTGGGTATCTCTATGTAGATATATGCTTACCCTTGGATAGTGTAGATACCCAGGGAAGCCAGGCCCATTGGATCCTCTGGAGCTGGAGTTACAGGTGGTTATGAGCTGCCAAATGTAGGAGCTGGGACTAAGCTGCAGTCCTCTGCAAAACAGTGTACCTTAACCACTGAGCTGTCTGTCCAGCCCCTCCTCCTGGGATTTTTAGATGAGTACATAAATCTTTTGTTCATTGCCTTGTCCGATATAATTCTTTAAGGCAGTATATTTAACCTCAGAGCATTCCTATATTTTGTTTTTGTTTTTTGAGACAAGGTCTCATTTTGGAGCCCTAGCTAGCCTGGAGCTCACTATGTAGCCAACCCTGTTCTTGAACTCCCCAATCTTCCTGCCTCCACCTCCCAAGTCCTGTGATTACATGTGCCACCACTTCCAGATGTTTTGTTGTTAGTTTTTGGAGATGGCTATATAATCTTTCTTAGATGTCATGTTTCCCTCTTTGGGTTCGCCAGCTAGTCGGTGGAGGGAGCAGCTGTTCATTGTCATTTTCTGAACATTGAAAAGTCCAGGATGTGGGATTCTTGATATTTTTAACAATATTCCAGATAAAGTGTATTCATTTGTATGTACATTATTCTAGACTCTGAAGATTTAGTGCAGAAACCTAGGACACACTGAAGCTGTAGCTCAGTGGTAGTGGATTTGTTTGCCATGTACATGGCCTTGGGTTCAATCCTTAGTACTGCAAAGAAACCTGAAGATAACCAGGTAGATTCTTTTGAATAGTTATATCACCCTTTCTTTAAAAGGACCACTCAGCATCTGTATTAAACAAGTCAGTATAGCACTTCAAGAAAAAATAAATATGTACAGCTCTGCATTTCAGAAACTAATTAGTTGGAACAAAAGATTACAGTTTGTGGTGTAACATTATGTGGTAACATTAAACATACTATTAGGAGTCCAGGGGATGGAGAGATGGGTTGGCAGTTCAGAGTACTGGCTGTTACTGCAGAAGACCAAGGTTCAGGTCCAGCACGTACATGGAGGCTCACAACCACATTAATTCCTGTTCCAGGGGATTGGACTCCCTCTTCTGTTCTCCTGGTCACTATGTAGTACACAGACATACATGCAGGCAAAACACACATAAAGTAAATCTAAAAAAGAAAAGAGTTGAATGCTGAAGTGTACAGTGTTTTATCAGAGTCAGAAGAAATACAGTGTTGGTAATTAAATTTCTCGGAGATGACCTCCTTTAAGATGTAGAGGTTGAATAGCCCTGAAACTCACAGGTAAGTTTGTTGTTGTTGTTTTTAAGATTTGTTTTATATGTATAAGTTTTTTGCCTGCATGTATGTGCACAACTTGCGTGCCTGATGTCCCCAGAAACCAGAAGAGAGCATCAAATCTCCTGAACTGGAGTTAATGCATGGTTGTGAACCAACATGTGACATGTGCTGGGAATCAAACCCAGGTCCCCTGCAAGAGCAGCCAATGCTCTTAACCCCTGAGCCATCTTACTAGCCTCTAAATAAGATTTTGATGTGCCAGAAGAGGAAGAACAAGATAGAAACATGATAAAAGCAGAGGACATTATGCAATTGATAGTGTAAAACTAATTGCGATATGGTTCCCATTTAATGCTGTGTTTAGATTTTTTTTTTTTTTTTTTTTTTTTTGGTTTTTTGAGACCAGGTTTCTCTGTGTAGCTTTGTGCCTTTCCTGGGACTTACTCTGTAGCCCAGGTTGGCCTTGAACTCACAGAGATCCTCCTGCCTCTGCCTCCTGAGTGCTGGGATTAAAGGCATGCGCCACCACTGCCTGGTGTGTTTAGATTTTTTTAATGATAGGAACTTCAGTGTGTTTCCTGTGATCATACTTTTGAAAACTATTTATTAGGAAACCTCATTTCTTAAATGTAATCGGTGTTATTGGACACTTACTCCCTGTGTTATCACAGCTTAGTAGATGTAATCATCATTCTTGTAGGCGAGGAAACTAAAGCACAGAAACTGCTCAAAGTAGGAGGAGCCAAGACTCAGCCCCAGGCGGTCAGTGGTAGAGGTTACATTCGCACTTCCTGTCTTGAGATGTGGCTGGTGCAGTTGTTAAGATGCCTTTCTGATTTACGAACCTTGATGAAAAACGTAAGACCTTTAGTGGTATCTGTTGGCTGCTGCATATGTTTTAAACATTTGCTTTTTTTTTAAGACCAAACTGGAGATTCAGAAAGCTCTTGCAGAAGATTCCACTGTGTATGAGTATGACAGCATCTATGATGAAATGCAGAAAAAAAAGGAAGAAAACAACCCCAAATTGCTTTTGGGGAAAGATCGAAAGGTTAGTAGCTGAAATATAACTTTCTTTGATCTTGGCCTGGTTTGTTTGTTTGGTTTTGGTTTTGATGTTATTTTGAAAGTGACTTCAGTAAAAATTTTAGGTATTGCAATGAGTTCTTAGTTCTAAATTATAGATTTGATTTTAGAATATAGGTCCTAGCAGATGTCAAGTAATTATCCAGTGTTTCTGAAGTTTTTTTAATCTTGAAACCTTCACAAATAATTTTTTGAAAATGTTTCTTTAGCAATTCTGTATACTAGATTTATCCTGATTTGTTTTCTGATTCATTGTTGAAGTAAGACTATCAAGTAGCCAGGCACTATGAGAGGCAGAGGCAGGTGGGTATGAGTTCAAGGACAGCCAGGCTACATAGTAAGACCCTGTTTCAAAAAAATTTTTTTTTAGAGCCAGGCATGGTGGAATATGCCACTGGGAGACTGAGGCAGGAGGGTCTGAAGATGAGAGCCATCCTTGGATATATAGCAAGTTCCAGGCCAACTTAGACTGTGTCGTGCGCTATCTCAAAAGATAACTGGCAGCTGGGAACTAGACAGGATAACACTGAAGAAGCAGGCAAGAGGACTGCCATGAATCTGAGGCCAGTCTGGTCCCAGCACCACACGGAGGTGGGGCAGGTTTCTCTAGCCTTCTCCTGCCTTGAACTGGACATTATAGACTGAGCTGGTCTTGACTTGGTGTGACTATCCTGCCTTTGACTCCCATGGGCTAGGATTACAAGTGTGTGCCACCATTCCATCTGCTACACTTAAATTTTTAGTAGAAACCATTTCAGTAGTACTTCTGCAGGCAACCTTCTTATTCTGATTTTTGAAAAGACATACTACTTAAATTAAACATTTTGATATTAATGGGTGTCATTTTTTCCCTCTTTTCTAAATGTATTTTCCATAGCCCAAATATATTCACAACTTACTAAAAGCAGTTGAGATCAGAAAAAAGGAACAGGAAAAAAGAATGGAAAAGAAAATACAGAGAGAACGAGAGATGGAAAATGGAGAATTTGATGATAAAGAGGCATTTGTGACATCTGCTTATAAAAAGAAACTGGAAGAGAGAGCTGAAGAGGAGGAAAGAGAGAAGAGGGCAGCTGCCCTGGAAGGTAGGGGAGGAGGGAACGCATGCACAGAGTGCTGCCCGAGCCGTGTGCTCTGTCGCCGGGCTCGGCTCTACTGCTGTGGCTGCAGTGTGTGCGTCTGTATGGGGAGAGGTCGTGTCAAACCAGAGACGCAGCTGAACCCTTAACTACCTGCTGTTCCTCTGGGGCTTTTCATTTACTTCTTATTATTACTTTAAGCTATGATCACTACAAGCCATTGTCTTAGAAATTCCAAATGTAACAACATTACATTTGCCAGAAACATAAATAAACTTGAAACTCTAATTACGTATTCTGAGATGAGAAAATGTTTAACACCACTGAAGGAACATTAACTGGGCAGTTAGAAAAAGAGTACCATTAATAATCAGGGGCTAAGGAATATCTTAGCCATTGACTTGAGTGCTCTCTGAGTCAGTTTCTCAAGGTCAAACTATGATGTGTACTTGTCCATAACTTAATTGGCCAATGCTCTTCAATGTCAAGTGAAAGAAAACTAAATCTGCAAGGTGGTTCTGGGCCAGGGAAATGGCTCATCAGGTAAAGGAGCTTGCCACCAAGCCTGGCAGCCTGAGTTTGATCCCTCGGATCTACATGATGGCAAAAGAGAACCAACTCCCACAGGTTGTCCATGACCTCCACATGCATGTGCATAGACACACAAATCAATCTAAAAACATTGAGAGGTGTATCCCTGACTCCTGGTCTAGAGAAGGTTTATGCGTCTTGGTGGGATTTATGTTCTGCATATGTAGAAGGAAGCTGCACTGTGCTTTCTGAGTCCGCATTCTCAGTTTGTCTCTGCTTTTCCTCCAGCACGATTGGATGTGACCAAGCAGAAAGACCTTAGTGGGTTTTATAGGCATCTGTTAAATCAAGCCGTGGGTGAGGAAGCACTTCCTAAGTCCAGCTTCCGTGAAGCCAGGTAAGAGGTGGAAGTGGAATGTTTAGAAGAAAGATGCCCTTGACAGTCTGCGGTTATGCCATTTGGGAGTCTAAACTCTTGAGTAGATGGGGACAGCATTGGCTGTTTATTGTATTTTAGCCAACATGAGTGGAGTTTACAGTTTCTGAACTTAAAAAACCTAAAGATTTTGTTCAACATAGTTTTTAGTCTACAGCTCACAAAAAAATTATTAGTGTACATTAAAACATTTTAGTGTACAAAATTTCTGACTAAGTGCTTTATGGGTCTTTTGTATGGCCTTATAGGAGAAACAAAACCAAAGTGTGGTCTTTCTTCAACTAAAAACATTTATAGCCTGAGAACAATCACTGCAAGAAGTAAGGAGAGATCGGTAAAGGATTGGGTTGTACAGCATGTAATTCTACATGATCATTAGATAGCATATAATACGAAAGTAGCTTATTTTCTAGAGTAGAACCCAGCCTCCATAAAGGTCATATTCACAAATCAGAGACTAAAACTACCCTGTCTAATATCAGCAGTAGTTACATGTTGGGTATTCAGGTAACTTAAAAGTAAATAAAATCTGAAATTTTAATCTTAGCATAGTTTCAAGTACTATGCTGCCTTTTTGACTAAACTACAGTACCGAATAGCTCAGAGGTAGATATTTGTAGATATTAACCATTTCTGTAGACAGATCTGTTACCCATCTCTGGTCTGGAAAGCAAAGGATTAGAAGACTTTTACATGCAAGTTTAAGATATTATAGAAATAGTAAGGCAATTAATTATGTCATGTGTACAGTATAGCTAAATGTAAAAGGGAGAATTTGCAGAGAACATGTGGATATTTTAGAACACTTGACTAGCATGCTTAACTACATCCAGTCCTCCAGCACTAGGAACGGACAATCATGTGGGAGTATTATCATTGAGTTAATCCCACAGCTAGAAGAGTGTAGGTGATATAAATAATTTTAGGGTTGCTGATGTCAACAGCCAGGAAGATTGAGCAATTTTCTTTCTGTTGTGATGGGCACTGAGACACTGTATCAGGTCGATGATACCTTTCTGATGTTAGAAAGGTTTAATTAGTAATATTTAGAATTAGATTTGGTACTGTTTTCTGTGGGAAATTATCCTCATATATTTCTAGGACTTGAAAGAACAAAATGAAAAATCTAATAATCACAACTTGAACTTTATGTTGTGAAAATAGAACTTAGATCCATGGCATACCTTGCTTTTCCCAATTTTTCTTTGTCTAGAACTAGCAAGAAAAATGAGACCTTGTACAGATCCTTTCCTAAAGGTTCTGGTGACCTAAGAGAGAAGGACTATGTTCTTTATGTTACTTCTGTCCTTATTAAAGTGTTCTCAACTGTTTGACGGCACTAATTTAAAAGATAAATAGACATCACTTTTCTGAGTTGGACAATCAGTACATATAATTTAGTTGTATTGAGTAAAGTATTGAGAAAATTTACATGGGCATTCCTTTGCTTTCTACAACTAATAAAGTTGCATTTTGTGTATGTATGTGTATATTTTATATATATATATATATATACATATATATATATATATTTTTTTTTTTTTCCCCTTTTCTTTTTTAGGACTGGAATAAAAGAAGAGAAGCTCAGGGGTTACTCTGATGAAGCAAATTCAGAGGACAGACCACAGCAGAACTGTGCTCTCCAAACTGGTGACGAGGGGAACCCGGATGCCGACAGCGATTTTGACAGTAAGAGCAGTGACGACGATGATGAAAGGGGGGACCGTAAAGTAAACCACAGACGGGAAGAAGACACAGGGGCCGCCAGGAAACACCGCAAGCATCGCAAGAGTCCCAGCCGCTCCCGGTCGTCCAGCGAAGAGAGAGGCCGTGGTACCAAGCACCACTCCAGCCGAAGTCCCAAGTCAAGAAGACATGAGCAAAAGGGAGATCGGCACCAGGACAGGACAGCCAGGGACCAGGAGGGCTGTCCCACGGACCACGGCCACCGGAAAGAGAAGAGTTCTCACAGCCACAGAGAAGCCGATCGTAAAGATCACTACTGGAAGAGGCGGGAGCAGGAAGATAAACCGAGAGAAAGACAGGACAGAGAACGGAAAAGGGAGAAATACTCCTCTAGGGAACGCGACAGAGACAGACAAGATGACCAGGACCGATACAGTGAGAGGGGAAAGAGAAGTGGAGACAAAGAAGAGCGTGTGAAAGGGAGGCAGGAAAGACATGAAAACAACGGTAGATACAGAGAGACGGAAAAACAAGAGAGAAGTCGAGACAGGAGGGAGAGCAGCCTGGGGTCCAGACCAGACGATGAGTTTCTGGACCAGGAAAGATCCAGCAAAACAAGAAACATGGGAAAGGACAAAGGGGACCAGGAGAAGCCCTCTCCTTCTGAAATGTCACTAGCAACAAAACACAGACTGACAGAAGAGAGGCAGGAGAAGGGCAGTGAGCAAGAGAGGACCCCTGAGGCCTTGAGCAAGTTTGCAAAGCGGAGCAATGAGGAAACTGTGATGTCAGCTAGAGACAGGTACTTGGCCAGGCAGATGGCGCGAATTAATGCAAAGACTTACATTGAGAAAGAGGATGACTGATGACGGCCAGCATCTGGAGTTCCTTGGCTTAAATAAATATGAAGATAGTGATGTGCTCCTGCATTTAATTCACCTTTTACTTAATTATAAAAGTAATTTCCAGGTTTGGGACCAAGGCTCTTGCCTAACATGCACAAGGCCCTGGAATTGATATCCAAGATTGAAAAAAGGCAGGAATTTCATTCATATTTAATCCTTGTTTAGAAGATGTCACTTTATTTTGTAAGTTTGTATTTTGCAAATTACCAAATTGGCATGTAAGTAAATCTGTCAGCAGAGAATGAAAAGGTGTGTTATATATTCCAGCAAGGAAACTGAAGTCTATTAAAACTCCATTTCTGTGTTCAAATAAAACTACAATTTCTGAACTAAGTCATTGAAACCTGATACTGGCAGTTGCATACTGAAAATTCATTCATGGGTAAAGAAAGGATGAGTACTAGGGAAAACAGTTCCCTGGCAAGTTTTCCCGTTACAGAAAGGCCATTTATCTGTGATGCTTTATCGTCTCAAGTTACCGTTTTAGACAGATAAGCTTGGTCTAGTGGCAGATTGGCTTAGATGAGAAATTATTGTATATTGAAAGGCATGTTTAATATTTATTATTTTACTATATTCTTAGATCCAAAAAGAAAACATTACAAAGCAAATGTTTAGAGCCCTGGCTGCCTTAGTGAATGTTACATTCTTGTAGATCCTTGATAAGCCCTAAAAGGTACTGATTTACACAGGGGAGGAGCGTGAGTGGAGAGATGAGGTCGTAGAAGAGCAGGAATGATCTCAAACTTTCAACCTAGTGAGTATCGTTCCTTAGGATTATTCCCTATACTTGAAAAAAATCCATTGATTATAGTGTGCAAGATCACCTAAGGAGTTAGAGATTGATTCAAAGAAATCAGACCATTCATTTTCCCTCGCCCAGAAGGTCGAATACTTCCACAGAGCACATTGGCTACTCGGTTAGGAAAAAATAACAGTTGGTTATGATACATAGATTTTTCCGCAAATAGGCAGAAGTTTTTATCTCTCTGTCCTTCATTCCCCCTTTTCTGGGAACAGTCTCCTGATTTTCTTTTGGAAAGCACCCAACATCCTTTCATTTTGTTTTCTGTGTGTGTTCATGTTCATAGCATGCGTGCTATGTGTATGAGAGTACCCATGGAGGCCAAGAGGGGCTTGGATCTCCTGAAGCTGGAGTTACAGGTAGTTGTGAGCTCACAACTCTCAGCTGGAGACCCACCTCTGCAAGACGTTCAAGCACACTCAACCACTGGGCCATCTCTCCAGCCACCTTTTCATTCTTGATCCTGGGGTTCAAACGGGACAGAATGGTCTCAAGTGTGACTCAAGTAGGCAGATCTGAAATTATGAGAACTTTCCAAAGATGTTCTTGGCTAGCATCGCTGCCTTGCAGATAAAGCCAGCCTGAAAATCCACGGCCGAGTGCCCAGCTGCCTGACAGCCCATGCGGGCAAAAAACAGTGGTGAGTGGTTGATAGGCCCCCACCTGGTGGCTTTTCCAGTCTCTGGGTCTGGGGTAGGGTTGATCATTTGTTTTGTAAACTACTTAGGCCAGTACTTTTCCTCTTAAATTAGTTTGAATTAGACTTCTTCCAATAGGACAGGAAAAGACCTGTTTGACACATTGTTTCATTTACAGTAATCCCTTGCTAAGACTTATCTGGAATGGATTTTTTTTTCTTTTTCTTTTTCTTTTTAAGGCAGGCTTTCACTAAACCCTGGCTAGCCTCTGCTCGAGTTAAAGGCATGTGCCACCACACCCTACTATTGAAACACAAACTTTATAACATGTATAACATGTCTCTACAACTTAGATTTACAGGAAATGTATATTAGAGAAAGAACATGACCTGTTCCATAGACGCTCTGCTCAGAACTCCGTAGTGCTCTCGCTCTCTGGCTTCCGACACCAGGCCAGGTTTGGTGGCTCCCTGGTATTCGTCCATTGTTGATGGGTCCTGGCTGACTTCTCATCTGGCCTTATGCTTACAAGATCTGTTTTCGCTCTTGTCCTCCAGTACACCTACGAAGTATGTGTGTCTGTGTGCATTTCAGTGGGGTGAATCCCAGGCTGCTTGATAGAAGGTATGCAAATACTCAGTGTTAGCAGATAAAACCAAAATGGTTGGGTTAAAAGTCGTTCCTTCTGGGCTTGGGAAATCATTTGGTGATGGAGTTGTTGCCTAGCGGGCTGTGGACTGTTTCTAGGACCACAAATGAGCAAACAGCGTTCCTTCCGTCAGTGGAGATTTCTAACACCTACTAACAGATGAGTAGCTCATTTTTGTAGGGGGATATTTTTATATTTATTTCTGCAAGGGATGTGTGCAGGTCAGAAGACAGTTTTCAGAAGTCGGTGATCTCCTCCCACTTGGGGTGCTAAGGCTAGAACTCGGGAGGTTCAAGCTTGGTGGCAAGTGCCTTTACCTGCAGATGGTTCCTCACCAGCCCGGTGTTTGTTGGTTTTTTTAAGGCAGTGGTAGTCCTCATGGCTCAGCCTGCTGAGGTCACACATAGACAGCTGCACCCGGCCATGGCTCCTTGTAAATAGTTCTTCTGCCTCCTGCCCCTTCCTAATTCCCTGATTAGGTTCTTCATATACTGTAAAAGTCATTTGTCTCTGGCTGGTCTTTTACTCTCTTGGTGGGATCTTTTGGTAAACAGACATCTCTTAGTTTGTATAAAGTTGATTAAAATTAACATTTACAGTTACACTAAATACATTTCAAGTACTCAGTAGCCACATGTAGTTTGTCATTGCCATATAAGACTGAGTTTATTGGGCATTTCTGCTGCAGTCTAGTACTGGACATTGCTCTTCCAGAAACTTTGCTCACCTTGAGATCTACAGTACACCTGGAATTAATTTTCATGTGCTGTGCAAGGATTAATGAGATGTTTTTAGTAGTGCCGGGAATTGAACCTAGGCCCTTCCGTGCGCTGGGCAAGTGTACTTCCTACTAGGCTACATCCTCAGTCCAAGGTTTCTTTTTCCATGTATAGATAGCAGACCCAGCAGTGAATGAAATGTGTTGGAAGTAGGCCATCATCGGGGAAGTTGGAAAGGAACTCAGGGCAGGAACCTGAAGACAGGAACTGAAGCAGAGGCCATTGAGGAGTGCTGCTTACTGGCCTGCTCCTTAGGCTCTGCTCAGCCTGCTCTCTTATACCCTCCCAGGAGCATGTGCCTAGAGGTGGCCCCACCCACAATGGGCGGAGCCCTCCCACATTAGCCATCAAGAAAATGCAGGCTTGCCCAGAGACCAGTCTGGTGGGGCTTTTTTTCAACTGAAAAAAAAAAAAAAAAGTTCTAAAATGACTGTAGCTTGTGCCAAGTTGAAATAAAACTAGTCAGCACAGGCCGGGCAGTGGTGGCACACGCCTTTAATCTCAGCACTTAGGAGGCAGAGGCAGGCGAATCTCTTGAGTTCGAGGCCAGCCTGGTCTACAGAGTGAGTTCCAGGACAGGCTCCAAAAGCTGCACAGAGAAACCCTGTCTTAAAACACCAAAAAAACAAAAACAAAAAACTAGCCAGCCAGCACAGATATGTAGAAAAACTTAAAAAAAAAAAAAGGAAATGATTATAAATGTCAAGGTACCATTTATATATGGAGGAATACCCACAGGACTTCTAGATGCAGACAATATTCTTTCTTGGGTAGATAATTTCAACTGTAAACATGTTTATATATTACACTGTATGCATAATGTGTCCCACAAACATTTTTAAAGTTTCTCATAGCTGTTAAAAAATTTTAGTGTATCTCTCTCTGTGTGTTCATGCATCTGTATCTCTGTGTGTGGTGTGCATGTGTCTGTGACTGCGTGTCTGTGTCTGTGTGTGTCTCTGTTCGGATATCTGTGACTGTGTGTGTGTGTGTGTGTGTGTGTGTGTGTGTGTGTGTGTGTGCGCGCGCGCGCGCAAGCCCATAGATGGAAGTCAGATAACAACTCTCCAGAGGTGGTCCTTCCACCATGAGATCAAGGGATCAAACTCCATATGCCAGGTTTGCAGGGTAGCATTTTGGCCCATTGAGACATCTCACTATTCTACAAACATTATTTTAACGTTTTTAAATATGTGAATTGAAAGAATTGTTGGCCATCCTGAGCATCAAAATGTTGGATCACATTTCATAGACTAACATAGGAATCTATAAAACAAAACAAAACAAAAAGCTGTGGGGACTGGAGAGATGGCCCAGCCCCTCCTGAGGCTGGGTTCAGTTCCCATCCATCATAGTCCCCACACGATCTGATGCCCTCTTCTGACTTCCAAGAGCACTGCATGCACCTGGCACACAGACATGCATGATGCAGGTATAACACCCATGCACACAAAAATAAATTTTAAAAAATAAACTGCAATTTCAATGAACAGAGTATTTGTAGTCTCGGAAGTCCCCCTTGTAAATATTAATAAGACAAAAGAACCTTTAGAAATCTTCACAAACTAGAAAGCCTTAGTCAAGATGGACGTTGACATTAACGTTGAGGGGACAAATGGAAAGAACCAGGCTCCATCTGATCGGTGTGATGGGGACAATATAGCACAGGTCCTGAGACACACCTGACAGAAACACAGAGTTGGATATAAAACCAGTCATCAAATATTAAGTTGATTATCCAAAATCACTGTTCATAATCTCCCAAAGCACCAAGGTCATGAGAGACCGAAACTTCTAGACTAGAGACAAAAGAGGTCTACAACGAAGCAAAAAGTGTTGTTCTGGATGAATCTATTTGTACAAAGGTCATCAATGAGGTCAGGATGAGACGGCGGAAAGTAAGGGCATTACTTTCCTGATTTGATAATTCTATTGTGGTCAAGGGAATGTCTGTGTTTGTAGGAAGCATGTCCTTCATCGTCCTTGTTTTATATAGTTAGGATCTGTGTTTTAAGATCTTTTTTTTTTTTTTCAATCCAAATCCATTCAGATCTCAGCATTTTCCCCATTGAAATTTTAGTTTATAAAAACCAGATAGTTAGAAACAATGAATACAGGTAATCATTTTAAGAGCCTCAGAGATCCTTACTGCCTAGTGATGTGTCCCAGAACTAGAGCTGAGGCCCCTAAAGGAAACTCTGCAATTGAAACATCACACTCAGTGTTAGGCAGGCTTGTGGCACATCAGCTGTCATGTAGAACCACGCATGACATGTAGCCTGATTTCTGGAGCATTCTGTTTCTCATTCCTGACCCCCACCTGTTGCTTATGTTCTCCTTTACTCTGAGAACTGTCCTGGTTAGTTTATGTCAACTTGGCACAAACTAGAGCCATCTGAGAGGAGGGAGCCTCAATTGAGAAAATGCCTTCAGAATAAGATCAGCCTGATGGCAAGCCTGTAGGGCATTTTCTTAATTAGTGATTGATATGCGAGAGCCCAGCCCATTGTGGGTGAGGTCACCCCGGGCTGGTGGTCCTGGGTTCTATAAGAAAAACTGAACAAGCCATGTGGATCAAGCCAGTAAGCAGCACCCCTCCATGGCCTCTGCATCAGCTCCTGCTTCCAGGTTTCTGCCCTGTTTGAATTCCTGCCCTGACTTCCTTCAATGATGAACAGAGATATGCAAGTGTAAGCCACATAAGCCCTTTCCTCCCCAAGTTGATTTGGTCATGGTGTTTCATCACTGCAATAGTAACCCTAACTAAGGCAAGTTGGTACCAGGATAGTGTGGTATTGCTATGACAGACCTGACCATGTAGTTTTGGGGAGGATTGTGGAAGGACTTTGGAACGTGGGGCTAGAAAAGCCTTTGAGTGTTGAGGGCTCAGTGAACTGTTCTGTGGGAGCCTGGAAGATAAGAAGACTGTTAGGAGCAGGGCAGATGATGGAGGCCTGGCTAGTGAAGTTTCAGAGGGAAGCTAAGACTCTATCGGGATATTTGCATCAAGATTCTGTGGTTCTGGAGCTGGGCAGGGTGCCACATGCCTTTAATCCCAGAACACAGGACACAGAGGCAGGTGGATCTCTGAGTTAGAGGCCAGGTTTGGTCTACAGAGCGAGTTCCCAGTACCAGGACAGCCAGGGCTACACAGAGAAACCCTGTCTTGGGGGGAAAAAAAAAGAAAAAAATCTGTGGTTCTGGTGAGCTAGGGCTGAAGAATCAGGTACGGTTAAGAGGAGAGCAGCGTCACTGAGGTGAAGTCGTCCGGGAAGTGTTTCCTCAGGGTCAGCACACAGAAGCTGGGGTCCAGGAGTGGCCACAGTGGTACCTCCTATTGACAGCTGAACTTGGTAGCGTAAGAATCAACCGGGTGGTGCTGGTTTTAAAGGCATGAAAGGGTCCTGGAGAGCAGCTGAGGCTTGGCACTGTGTGGCAGGGCTGGAGTCTCTAAAGGGAGGCCAGGAGAGGCTGTTGGTGAAAGCGCAGCCCAGCTGCAGCAGAAGGCGCTAGCATTTTGGAGTTATTTAGTCGAAGTTTGGTTTTGCTTTGTTCAGTTTGTGACTATGGCCTGGTTATTCCCTCCTGAAGTCCTGAAGTAAGAAGCTACTTTTGTTTCGATTTTTACAGGAACCCACAATTTTAAACTTTAAAAAAAGATACTTTGGAATTTTACAGAGAATTTGGGTTTTAGAAGAGACGGTATTTTTAAAGAGGGAACTTATAAGTTTGTTAAGGCTGGTTAACTTTTTAAGTTTGTAAAATGTTTTGCATATGATGTTTTTTTTAATGTGTATTCTTGGGAATGAACAAGAAAAGAGAGGTTATGGCTTCAAAGTGATGTTTTTGTGTGTCAAGGGGAACTTAGGCCGGTTCCAGGACTTCCCAGCTGCATGGACTTGAGGAAATCAGCTCCTCCTGTGCAGACCTGGGAGAGAGCGTCTGTTAGAGAGTGGTGATAAAGCCCGCCACAGTCTACAAAGAATTGTAACAACCCATTCAGCCTTTCTGAAGTGTGGTATTCATAGTTCAAGGTGGTTTTTTGTTTTGAGTCTGTTTATTTTTTCAAGGCAGGGTTTCTCTCTTTGTAACCCTGGCTGTCCTGGAACTCACTTTGCAGACCAGGCTGGCCTGAAACTCCCAGAGATCCACCTGCCTCTGCCTCCCAAGTGCTGGGATTAAAGGCGTGCGCCACCACCGCCTGGCTCAAGGTGGTTTTCATATTAAATATTTGTAAATGATATACTTGAGGGACTATTTAAATGTTTGACAATATACAGTGAAGATTTTTATCTTAACCTTAAGAGTTGGAATTTTTAAATGAAAGTTTTAATATAAAAAGTCACATCATGACGAATTATTGATAAAGTAATAAAATTTTCTCTTCTTGAGTCAATCAGCTTTTGCAGTCTTTCCTATTCTGATTTATCTCGCCATTCTCCTTTCTCGGGGTTTCTATTACTTTTCCTAGGATTGCATTGACAGGATTCCTCCCTGCACTCTGAAGGCTGCATAGTTCAAGTTTTAAACAAATCCTGCTTATCATTGGCTTTTCTTGTTGCTCTTACCAAATAGTTTGCAAAGCACCTTTAAAAAGGAGGGTTTATTCTGTCTCATAGTGTGTGAGCACAGTCCCTTGTAGTGAGGGAGGTGTGGGGGAGAGTGTGGTCCATCAGTGAGGGAGGCATGAGGGAGAGTGTGGTCCATCAGAGTGAGGGAGCAGGGCCCCCTGTATCCATAGTCCAGGAGTAGCGAGATGGATGCTGGTTCTGGCTTTCTCCTCTTTCTTTAGTCTGGCTCCCAAGCGAAAGGACCAGTGCTCTGCCCGTGCTGAGGTGGCTCTTCACACTCGGTTAAGCCTCGCTGCCACTGCCACGTGTCTGTCTCCCAGACTATTCTAAATCCTATCAAGTGGAGCAGTCAAGCCTTTAACGTGACCTGTGTTCAGGTACTATTCCCTTCCACACATCCCCACATGTGAGATGTGAAGTTCGTTTTCCAATTTTACTTTTTTTGGGGGCGGGGGAGGGCAGAGCATGTATTTTGGTGGAAAGAAACTTCTGGAATGTCAATATCAAAACTTATTTTTTATTCACAAAATTAAATGCCAATTTGGCTGAAGACAGGGTTCTAAGCTGAAAGCCTTTTCTTTGCTGAGCGTCATGTTCCTCTGCGTTCCTTACAGTCTCGATGGCGTATGAGAACACTTGTTCATGAGCACCTTTTTAGGATCACCGTTCTGTATTGCTGGTGATTTTGAGAGAGAAACCAAGAGCCGGGTTAGGCTGGTACGCCAATACCTGCTTTTTCTCCCTCTTCTGTCTCAGGTTCCTTCTGTCACATCAACTTTTTCTTCTCAGAGTCCCAAACCAAACAGCTAGAGGCAATTTCTTTAAATTCATGTAAGGTCAGTTTTTGTTCAGTCTGAGAAACAGCTCTGCCTTCCTACCTTCTCACCCTCCTCCTCTTCCTCCACTTTCTTCCTCCTCCACTTTCTTCCTCCTCTCCTTCCTCCTTCCTCTTCTTGTTCCTTCTCCTCTTCCTCCTGCCCCTCCTTCCTCTGACTCAGAATTCACTACCATATCAGTTAATTTCCAAGCCATCCCTGGTAATTTCAGTTTCATGCTTTGTATCTCCCACACTAAAAAGCTGAGGAGTCCTGTTTCACATAATACTGAGATCTCCACCCCCTCCTCCCCACTCCTGCCTGTTTTCTACTTCATCTTGGACTATCTGAGATTTCTTCTCCTCATCCTCCAGTTCTGAATTTCCTTTTTCCTCCTCCTCCTCTAGCTGAGGCCTCTTGGTCCTCTAACTTGGGGGTTTACTTTTCCTTCCGTCTCCAAGGTTACTTATCCCTTATTTAGTCTCTGGCTTCTTCACTTCTAGCCTAGCCATTACCTTTGATGAGCAGAAAGCTCAAACCATCATTTTGGTTTCCCTCCAGCTTTATGTTTGAGTCTGAGTTTCACTTTTTCTTGAATCCCATTTTGTCTTTTTGCTTGGTTTGCTGTTTCATTTTATGGAGAGCATCTTCTAGTAATTATTTACTTACTAATGTGTGAATGTGGAGGTCAGAGGACAAGGTAGTGAGGTCAGATCTCTCCTCCCACCTTTAGGTGGGTCCCGGGGATTGAACTCAGGTCACTAGGCTTGTATACTGTGCCTTTACCTGCTGAGCCGGCCCATTGGCCTCTTCATAATTGTTTAATAAAAAAGAGTTTGGGAGGTTTTCTGAGACTTTTAAAGCTAACGCAGATTCTCCAATTGCTCCTGGACAGAGACCTGCCCTTAGCTCAGAGAATTAGATCGATGCACCCCAGAGCAAAGTGGAAGTTGGATTTCCCTGTCTCCACAGGACAAATAACCTGAACAGTCAAAGCCCTCAGCCATTTGAAGTAGAGCTTACACCAGATATCCAGCTGAACCTGGAAGTTGCTGCTGGCCACAACCATCTTGAAAGAAGCTGTCACTAATAGGACTAGTAGACTAATAGAACAGGCCAGATTTGCCCATGGAACGTTATGCTCTATGTGAACCGTGTGTGTGTGTGTGTGTGTGTGTGTGTGTGTGTGTGTGTGTGTGTGTGTGTGTAGACAGTCACTGGAAAAGATGGTAGCAGAACAGGCTTCTAATAACACATACACAATGATACACATGGAGTAGGTAGAATTTGTTTAATGTAAGAAAAATTAGAGGACACTTATATCGTTTGTAATGGACCCGGAATATTGGGTCTGGGGTACACAGACACAACAGTGTGCAGACACAAATGTTCACACATACACATCATTTATTCAGTTTAACATCTTTACATCTTCCTTTCTTGGCTTCACAGCAGCACGTGGGACAGAAGGTTCTAGTACACTCGAGCTATAGAATATTCTATGCTACTGAGGAAATATATGGCTAGCGAGACATCCCTGTTTTCTCTTAGATGGTGTATGCATTCATGGACAATGAAGACTTGAAGCAAACAGATGTGAGAGAAAAAAAAATGATACAGGACTTTCACAGACTTAATTCTAAACCTAATGCTAACTGATGACTTCATCACCTCCTACGCTCCCTCCCATGTCCAAAAAAGGCCAGTTCACTGCGTCACATCCACAAGGCAGTATGTCTAAGAGATTTCATGGAAAGAAGTGGCTGGAATCTACAAGAGTCTGGGCACCATAGTCTTTAAGACCGTGTCTCCATGAAGAAAGACCTTGCATCATCAGGCTTGGCCGACAGGGGAGAAGTCGAGGTGGGGCTTGTTAAAGCTGAGAGAGGTGGCTGGCAAGCCAGTTCCTCTCCGGTGTGCTACACAGCATTCAAGCGGATATCCCCACAGGGAATTTCTGTTGGTGTCTCGGGAGTGATGCTTTTAATAATGCGCTGTTGGGAAGAAAATGCAATGTTATTTCAACATGAATATTAAAACATTGGATAGTATTTTAATGACATTTCATTAATAAGTTGGAATAGCCTCACTGGCCTTTAAAAGAGAACTTCCCAACTTATCTAATAGGGATGAAAATGGCAGAGTGGAAAACTACAAGCATCTGGAGAGCCAGTAAGAACATCACTGTGATGTGAAGGAGAGGAAGTAATCCTTTAGTAGAACCTTGCTGGCCATAGCACGCCAGACTTTAGGGAGCTGTGCTTGCCAGAGCCACACTGAGCTTAGAGACAGACAGACTGGATTTCAATTCTCCCTCTCCTTGGCCATAGCACCGAGTGCCTTGAGTCACTGAAACCCATCCCTTACCATGTTGTAAACTATCATTGACTAGATAAAAATATAATTAGGATTAGTCTTAAGTGGAACTATGGTACCCAGGACAGAGCTAATTAAAATGTGTGGGAGAGGCAAGCCCAGGAAATAACATTACAAAAAAAAGTGTCTGGCTTTACACCCCACCCCTTCCTGTATGTACTGCTGCCCTTTTGTCTGATTTCCCCAAGTTACCAGGCTTAGATGTTATTTAATTTTGTGTGTATGCATGCATGTAAGGAGCATGTATGCCAGTTCATATGTGCAGGTCGGAAGATGGCTTTCAGGGCTCAGTTTTCTGCTGGGTGAGTTCCTCCAACTTAACTCGTCTACCTTGGTGGTAAGAGCCATTTTGCCAGACCACCAGACTATTATTGATCTCAAACTTTGCCAGGCCCCAGCCTTCTGCAAGATGGTAACCAGCTAATCCAAGAATGGAGCATTGCTGACATCTTCATAAACACGTGCTCGCTAGAGACCATCTCCCATTATCTTGGTGTGGTCAAAGGCTTTCTGCACTGAGGACAGTCCAGCGAATGACCCCAGCCTTGAGCCTTCTAGGCTGCTAGTGCCTGCGATATCTTCCCAAATGAGACCAAATGAGAATAAATAGAGCTTATTCTGCACACTGCAGACTTATGCAAGTGGTCCCCAGCTTACAGGGGGTCACTGCAACCCATTTTCCCTTTATGATGATGCAAAGGTGATATCCATTCAGTAGAAACTGTTCTGAATTCTCATCTTTTCCCAAGCTAGTGACATCACTGTCTCCTGGTGCTAGGAAGTGACAGCAAGCCACAGGTCCTGCCAGCCAGGTGCCCGTGAGAGTAACAGTGCTGTATTATGTTGCTAGGCTATGATGTTCAGGAGGTTAGGTGTATTCATTGTATTTTTTACTTAATGATATTTTCAATTTATGATGGGTTTATCAGGATCTAATCTCATTATAAAGCCAGGAGCATCTGGACATGACCAGTTCCCAGCAGAGTTCAAACATTTACTTTTCTCTTAAATTTACCTTTTGGTCTTTTTTTTTTTCCCTCCCAAACCAAAATTTTATATGAAACTTCTCTTCCTCCCAGAGTGCTTCTGAGTGTGAAATCTGGCCATGAACACATAAGGACTTGAAAACCTACACAGGTAGGTGTGGTGGCCCACACCTGACAAGGCCAGCCCTCAGGAGGCAAGAGCATCACTGCATGATTAAGGCTAGTCTGAGCTACGTAGTGAGATTTTCAGAATTAAAAAAACTCCCTCCAAAAAAAATCAAACTTCTGTTTTCCCAGGGGTACTCAGGGTCGGGGGGAGCCATGACATGCTTCACCACTTGCGTTAAGTACACACAAGAATAGCAAAGGTCTCTGGGACGTCTCACGTAAAGAAAGGCCTTGGAGTTTCCTAACCCAGCCCAGCGCTATCACTGTTGCTGCTCCAGGGAATTGCCGCTCCTCAGACATGCTCTAGTCCAGTGAGCACATCTTACTCACAGGAAACCACGGCCCAGAGGTGAGGGCTTTGCGTGGCTGACTAGGTCCTATCCTTAACATTCCCTGGGCTTTATCAGCTGCTTCCCAAAGCCGCCGTCTCCCAGCTGGTGGCCCGTGGTGAAGATGGCCTTGTCATCTCATCTACTGCCGATGGGTTTGAGTTCTGTCACTTATACTCTTTTGGGTGACATCTCCTTGTAACTAACTGAAAATTTGCAAGACAGACAACTAGGTACATCCTATGACAGAATGATGACATTTGTTAACCCCGAGTTCCGACTTCTGACCCTGGCCTCCGGGTTTGAAGCAGCAGAGGTCCTGGATCTTCTCAACCATCACTAAAGCGTAGCCTGGAGCAATGAATTTAGTGACTCTGGGGCTGAGAGTGTCTTGTTGGAGAACAACTGTCTGGTCGTCTTTGGGAGGAAAGGGGATAGGGTTGGTTTGGTTATAGAAATTTGCCTCGTTGTCTTCACCTTGAGTTTAGTTTTCCTACCTAGGAAAAGAAATGGATCCAGTCGTCCTCAGAGAAAAATGTTTGTCTCAGGCTCTTACGAACTGTCTGAGTGTGCTAGTGTGATGGCCAGTGCAATATACAAGTTTTACTTACTAGAACCCACAGTCTAAGCCACCTGGGTTCTCGGAAGCCTCCTGGCTTTCCCCAGATGGTACCCCTCCTCTCTGAGCTCCCCCCCTGCAAACACAACAATGGACCTGAGACTCTCCTGGTGTGACACTCACTACTGTGTGTAATAAATACAGCTGTGGCAGAGACACCCGAACAGTAACATTTAAAGCATTTCGGGTCTGTGCAAGTGAAGGGACACTGTCAGGAATCTTAGGAGTGGAACCACTAACCCCGGCAGGGCAGCATGGCATGAAAATGGCCACTGTTGTCCCTGACCTTTAACACCAATTTCTGCACCAGCAAACGGCCAGCTCAGAAGAGGGAAACCACACCTAAAAACGCAAAAATGCTGGCCCAAGAGCCAGGAGATCTGGAGAGTCCCTGAACTGGGTTGTCTTCAGACAAATCACTGAATGATGACTTTGACGAGGCTATCCCCACCCTCGATGTTCTTGTCTGTCTATAGCACCTGTGCCCGTCCACCTCCCAAGGTCCCCGGAGAGCAAAATGAGATGACCTGGAGACAGACACTGGGGCAAGTTGGTTAGGTACTTGGTAGACAGTAATAATCATTTCTTCTAATATGGGGATATAAATGGCTCCTGAGCTACAACTTTGATAACCAACTTTGTTGGGCGAGTGACAGTTTTTAGGCTCAAATTGTTATTGTAACATCCTTATTTTGTGATGTTCTTCAAGATGGTACTTGACATATTGATGTGAAAAAAAAATGACCATGGCACCAGGCATGGTGGCCACACCTTTAATCCCAGCACACAGGAGGCAGAGGCAGGGGGATCTGTGAGTTTGAGGCCAGCCTGGCCTACAGAGTGAGTTCCAGTCTCAAAGAGAAAAGAAAAATGACCATGGCTCTTTTACACCATAACCTTCCCTTACCTGTGGCCTGGATGTTAGCGACGTGTGGTCTATGCCCAATGGCAAGCAGCAGGTAAAGTGGCTGATAAGCTTGGGAAGCTGCACACAGCCCAAACCGAGCACCAATCACTTTGAGACAGGGTCTCAGAGAACCCAGGCTGGCCCCCCAATCACAGTATAGCAGAAGACCTCTACTTCCCGAGTGCTGTGATACAGCGGGATCAGCTCACTCTAGTCACTGTGTTTGAGTTGGGTCGTAGTGATAAAGGCGGCCCTTTAATTGTCTCTGCCTTCAGTGAGGGAGGGGAAACTCGATAAATATATAAGACAATGAGCCTTCTGGTGGATTTTGTCTTTTGAATAAAACATAACAAGAGAATTGCTTTCGGCACAATTATCCTGCTAAACACACACACACTCTCATTAGCTGGCACATACCTCCTTAAGCGTCCCTGGAGTGCTGATCAGCCGATAAATGATATACGTAGGGATGCAGATGATAGATGACGTCCCTATGCAGTAGCCCAGGACGATACTCCAGTGAGGATAATTATATTGGAAAAGCCGCAGTTGGGGTGGGCTCATCAAAAAACTGCAAATGATGAACTGAGACAAATCCCAAGAAACATTGAAAATCTTGAGACCACAAACACCAAAGACCAAATCTGAGATTCTACTGCGGTATATATCCTAGATGAACTTAGTACCAACTTCTGTACCAACCAAAAAACAAACGAACAGGTACATTCCTAGCTTGGGTTTCTTCACCTCAGGGCCTACTGTGGAAACTACAAGCTACAGCATCCCTACAATTATTCCCAAAGTCAGAGAGATGTAGTGTCTCCTCCTGCCACCAAGAAGAGACTGGCCAGCGAAGAGACGACCTGGGCAGCCTCTCTGTTTTTCCCTGCTCTGCTGCCGTGTCCCGGCATTCACTGACTGTTTTAGGGGTGATCGATGGAAGGTGCCTTCTGTCTGGAGAGAGAGGCTGAGGAGTGCTCTGCTCTTGGGGATGTGCCTCCCCAGCTTTCCTGTCTGTGTCAGGCTCTGCAGCCTGGGGTTTCAGTAACCATGGCCCTGCAAGGATGCATCCCAGCACTAGTGACAGTTTGCTACAGGCCCTCATTGAAGAGAACAGTGGATGTGGAAAAGCAGCCTAACACACTCTTCCTTTGAAAATCCTATGAAATTTCTTACGAAAAATTCAAATCTCTTTTAACACCCAACTTACGATTTTCTTATTTTGTTTGGTTTCCAGAGTGAGCATAAACGTTGGGTTTTGCCTGGGAACCACTGTGCCGAAATCACTACTGTGCTTGATTTAATTTGAATTTAATGCTTTGGGCTCCTACAGAAGACACTAATGTAGATTATTCGTGTAGTTAACCATCTATTTATATCTGTTTTTCCTTTGTCGGCAGGTAATAAAATGGGAAATTGTTAAGCACACATCCTTCTTCAGAGCCCTGCTAGCCTGTGTCCAGGAGGAGGGCTTCAAAAGGGAGCCCTGTCAATCACAAACCTCTCCTAATGCAGGCTCCTCAGCCCCAGACCTGGCTGCCGAGGAAGGTAACTGGGAAAGGGGGCGGAGAGGTTCTGGCAGGAGCCTCCCTGACAGAACTGGGCCAGCTTGCTGTCAGGTTCATGAAATGGAGCTCCAAGCTCCTTAGTCAGTGGCTCCCTTACTGACCCCAACTTCTTTTCTCAAGCAATTGATTTACTCTTTCTTTCTTCTTTTTTGTAAATTAGTTTCAATGAAAAGGAACATTTTTAGTAAGTTAGTGTTGACCTAAAGCTTCCCTATAAAGCTCTGAACAGGGGATCTGCTCATTCAACGTAGGTAGACCATAAGCCTCCAGAAACAAATAAAATAATCAGAAAAAGCCCACGGCCTCCAGACAAGAATGAAGCATAGGAGGCGCTCACGTCATGTGTAAGGGGAAGCCAAAATATTTTAGTAAGATCTGTCAGGTAGAGACGGGACCCGATGGGGACAGACTAGGGTTATAGGACCCGACGGGGACAGACTAGGGTTATAGGACCCGATGGGGACAGACTAGGGTTGTAGGACCCGACGGGGACAGACTAGGGTTATAGGACCCGATGGGGACAGACTAGGGTTATAGGACCCGACGGGGACAGACTAGGGTTATAGGACCCGATGGGGACAGACTAGGGTTATAGGACCCGATGGGGACAGACTAGGGTTAGGCAAATGACATGAGTCACACAGGTTCAGGGCCAGTTCCAGCACTAGATAAACTGTTTTTCATACTGATTTTCGGTATTAATTTAAACACTGCATTAAAACAGGATTTCTCTTGAGTGCTGATGTATTTTATGTCCCCGGTGTCCGTCTGCCTCACCCTCGTCTCGGCCTGGACACTGCTTCCTTGCTGGGGGTGGGGGGGGGGGTTGAATATGAAAGCACATAAGCAAAGATGCCTCTGCCCCCGGGGCATTAATCTAACTGACTTCTTCCTCTGAAAAACAAATGAACGGATTTAAGTGGATTACCAAGAAGCAAGGTATTAATACAAGTTAAAACCTATTTATGTCAGGACTTCAGCTTCTGGTCAGAGTGGACCAAGAGACTCAGCCCAAACCTCTTAATATAAAAGCAACTGAAACTGTGCCAGGTGCATGAGGACCTGCCTTCAATCCAAGCACTCCAGAGGCAGGGGGATGGATGTGAGTTTGAGGCTAACCTGGATGTCCATAAGGAGTTCAGTCCAGGCAGTACTACAGAGTGAGACCCTATACAAACAAACAAACAAACACTCCTGGATTTAAAAGAAACTGACAGACAGCAAGGTGGTGCACTTGCTCTCCCCGCTACATGAAAAGCTGAGGTGAGATTTCTTGGGCTAAGTTCAAGATCAGCAAACCTTGGTTTTTTTAAAAAAGTTTTGATTTGGGCTAAAAGCATCAAGTGGGCAATGGACTGACAAAGCAATATGGAGCTGCTGGACTAAAACCCAAGAAGTACATGAGCCAGGGTCTACACAAGAGTCACTGTGTCTCCTCTAGAGCCAGGGTCTACACAAGAGTCACTGTGTCTCCTCTAGAGCCAGGGTCTACACAAGAGTCACTGTGTCTCCTCTAGAACCAGGGTCTACACAAGAGTCACTGTGTCTCCTCTAGAGCCAGGGTCCACACAAGAGTCACTGTGTCTCCTCTAGAGCCAGGGTCTACACAAGAGTCACTGTGTCTCCTCTAGAGCCAGGGTCCACACAAGAGTCACTGTGTCTCCTCTAGAGCTTATGCCCCCACAGGAGCCACTGTGCTGGAAAGTTTGCTGCTCAGGGCAAATGTTTATGAAAACTTCTGGAATCTAGAGCAATCAGGAAGGGCCTCTGGAAACAGAGACACAGAAGCAAAGATAGCAGTTGGGCCATCATATAAAACTTAATCCTGCTGGGCAAGGTGGCACAAGCCTTTAATCCCAGCGCTCGGGAGGCAGACGTAGGCCTGGTCTACAAAGCAAGATCTGGGACAGTCAGGACTCTTACACAGAGAAACTGTCTCAAAACAAACAAACAAACAAACAAACAAAAAACCCACTTAATCCTGAGAGGTGGGAGGGAGCACAGGTTCTGTCTCAGGAACTCAGAACACACAGAGATGAAGAGAGACTGTGCTAAAGAAAGGCCTGAGAGGTGTGGGATGGCTCAGATGCTCTCAGTGTGCTGAGGTGGGCCAATGGAATCATAGAACCTTTTTTTTTTTTTTTTTTTTGGCTCTAAAGAATCAAAAAATGACCCTACCCAATAAAGTTATATGTAAATAAAAAAAAAAACTGAGAAGCAGACCTGTGGTGTGATATTTTGTGTTCTAACAAATAAAGCTTGCCTGGAGATGAGAGGGCAGAGCTAGCCACTAGTTAACCATAGAGGCCAGGTGGTGATGGTTTACACTTTTGATCCCAGCACTCGGGAGGCTCATGCCTTTAATCCCAGCACAATTGGGAGGTGGGGACAGGATCTCGGTCTGAGGATTCGTAGAGGTAAGAAGTCTCTAGTGGCTGTTTCTCTGATCTTTCAGGTTATTACCCTAATATCTGACTCCTGGTTTTAATTGAAAAGACTAATTAGGATCCAGCTTCACAGTCCCTGTTGATGCACACAAGCCCAGGCTGCCATGCCTCAGCATGCACTTGAGAGATCGATTCACCTTTGGGCAGTAGAAAGACCATTGGAGAGGAGGTGGCCGGGGCACACAGCAAGACGGCAGTGACTACTAAACACGGCACAAGCCACCCTTAGAACTCAACTTTCTTATCCAGGTCCTTTGACAATAAATGGATTCTGCTTTTGACTTGTCCTAAACTTGGGGACCTTTGTGTGTATTTAAAATTTATATGCACTTCAAGGTGCATATAAAATTAAGCATGAAATTGCTAGGACCCCCCCCCAAGTAATAAATATGTCTTCTCTTGGTCTTGAATAATGTTTGTCACATGGTTTTAATGACACTAAGCCTCAATTTCCTTAAATGTTAATCAGAAACAACAAGCCAGGTGCAGTGACTCATGCCTGTGGTGGCGGCACTTGAGAGGCTAGCCTGGGCTATGTAGAGAGTTCCAGGCCAGCTGCACACGGAGACTGTCTTTAAAAACAAAAAACGCCCCCTTTCAGAGTTACCATAAAGATTAAAAGGGCAATGGGCGTGAGTTTGGTGCAAACTCAGCTCTGGTACTTACTGCTCAGTAAAAGTCATTTTTGTTAGTAGGGATCACTAGCATGATCCCTCAGATCCCTCGAGGTCAATGTCAGAAACAGTGGTGGGCCCAACTGCTGAGAGGTCCCCGGCAGGGGGGCTTTTTGGAGTACTAGTTTACTTTTGTCTCATGGTGTGATCTTGTCCACATAGAAGTGCTGAGTTTATAAGCTCTCTGAGATGCGCCCCTCGGGCAGCATGCTCTTCTGTCTGTGTGTTACACTTCAGCAGCCCTTTTTTTGTTTTTCAAGACAGAGTTTCTCTGTGTAGTCCTTGCTGTCCTACAGACCAGGCTGGCTTTGAACTCAGAGATTCTCCTGCCTCTACCTCCCGAGTGCTGGGATTAAAGGTGTGCACCACCGTCTCCTGTCCTTATTTTTTATAAAGAACTATCTGGAACAACAACAGCAGAAGTGACAACTCACCAGGAGAAACAGAGGACTGATAGCTACCCAGCAGATCCTCCAGAACCATCCTGGGCTGAAGCCGAGCATTTCCTTCACGTCACTGCAGAACTGAGTGATACCTAGAAGAGCCCAAGGGAGAATTTGACTGAGGCGAGATCAGCACGAACAGCAGCAAGAAGGGGAGTGGGAATTCCTCTCTGAGCTGGTGAAGTTGCTCTGGTCCTTCTCCACGTGAGGGGCTCCAGGTAGATGGGGAGGGGGTGCATTACAAAACTGAATAATTTTTATAGCAAGCAAGATTCACAGAGCCAGAAAGTTGATGGACACCTAGGGGGGGGGGAGCCAAGTCCCCCATTGGTGCCCACATCGTTATCCTAAGATCTCAGCCTAGATTTGATGATCGTGTTCATTGTAGGAAGGAAGTCATTTTATTTAGGAATAGTGAGCCTGCCTTGCAGAGACCAACTTGGACTATCCATTGGCAACTTTCAAGGAGATTCTTTTCAAGATTTTTTTTTTGTGTGTGTGTGTGTGTGTGTGTGTGTGTGTGTGTGTGTGTGTTTTGCCGCCACGTGTGCATGGTGTCCACAGAAGAGGCCAGAAGAGGGTGTCGGGTCCCCTGGAACTGGAGTTAACAGACAGTGGTATGTCACCATGTGGGTGCTGGGAATGGAACCCAGGTCCTTTGGGAGAGCATCCAGGGCTCTTAACCACTGAGCCATCTCTCCAGCTCTTCAATGGAATTTTTTTTTCTTGACACAGGGTTTCTCTGTGTAGTTTTGGTGCCTGTCCTGGATCTCACTCAGTAGACCAAGCTGGCCTCGAACTCACAGAGATCCACCTGGCTCTGCTTTCGAGGGCTGGGATTAAAGGCGTGTGCCACCACCGCCCAGCTTAACCACAATATTGCTTATTCGTATGCCAGGTCAAGACCCAGGTTCTTCTGGAAGAGATTGCTGGCGCTGATGTGACGACGCCCACTGACAGGTGAGGGCGTGCGATGTGACAGTGCTTTCAGCTGCTTCCTCCGGAAGGCTGCGGTTCCGAGGGCAGGTCTCTACAGTGACTTTGAACCCTGTCCTCTCAATTAGGTCCTGAGTTCAGTTCCCAGAACTCATAACAGGTGACTCACAACCTCCTACAAGTCCAGCTTCAGGGAAGCCAGTACTGTCCTCTGGCCTCTGCAGGCTGCTACGCTCACACACACTTGAATTAAAATCTTCAGTTCATGTGCTCACCCCACTTTCTTTGCATAGTGACAATGGAGATAAAGCGATTGATCATGGACGTTGGAAAGCAAATGCATTTCCAGAATGAGATGTTTGCTTCTTGATCATACAACACGTCTCTGAACCTGTGTTCCTCAAGTCAAACGCCTGTCCCCTCCCCTCCCCCTATTCAGGGGCTCATGGGACCTCTGCCAATAGATCTCAGCTCACTTCCTGTACCTCCTCTCACCCTTGTCAAAGTCCATCCCAGGACAACAGGGAGTGACCCGGGTATTTACCAATGCACACCCAGTAAGAATATTCTTGCCTCTTTAGTAGACAAAGGCCGAAGCTCTAGCTTGCTGCTCTGGAGAGGAGTCTTGCTCGAGAAACATAAATGGGGGCACTCTCACAGTAATGCATTGTACAATCAGGTCTTAAGCCGGGCGGTGGTGGTGCACGCCTTTAATCCCAGCACTCGGGAGGCAGAGCCAGGTGGATCTCTGTGAGTTCGAGGCCAGCCTGGGCTACCAAGTGAGTTCCAGGAAAGGCACAAAGCTACACAGAGAAACCCTGTCTCGAAAAACCAAAACAAACAACAAACAACAACAACAAAAAAAAAACCCAAAACAATCAGGTCTTAAACCTCCACTGTGGGTGAACTGGCTGACTTGAGCTTCTCTCTTCTGGGTAAATGTTGTTTTTTTTTTTGTTTTTTTTTTTTAAAAAAAACCAGAGTAGGAACAATGTTCTCCCTCAAGGGTGTGGCCACTGTGGTCTACTGTGGAGAAAATGATGGACTGCTGTAGAAAGCCCTCTGCTGAGATTATCTTGCAGACTCATCAGGAGCTCACACTTGGCCAACTGCCTGTCCTCTTCTGATGAAATCAGTGCCTGTCTCCATGCAGACTGGGGCTAATACAGAAAGAACCCTCCCTGGGAGGGGCTTCTTACCATAGAACCAAGACACAGCAACGGCCTCTATGAGCGCCACAGTGAGCACGGCGGGCCCCGTGGCGTACTCCTCCAGCAGCGTCACCACGTACGCGCCGCCCTGGGAACGAGATTACAGATGTGGTCACCCGTCTTCTGAGGTGCAACCACTCATTCCAAAGGCCTGCAGAAGCTTCTGAATGGAGGGCGATGAGTGGGGGAGTCTCACTCTGGACTCGGACTAAGTACCCCAGGCCTGTCTTATGGAGTGGCCTTTGAATGTGTGCCTAGCTGACATCTTACCCCGTGGAGCACATTTCTTTGAAATGATGCCGAGAACTGAACTCACAGTCTGGGGCGTGCTAGGCTCTACCACTCAGCCCTCTAGCTCATCCTTGTTTTACCCACCACACTGTAAGAGACAGACTCTGAAGGGCTTCTCTATCCACTTTCAACTGACTGAATGCTTTCTAGACTCAACCTTGGAGAACCCACAACTGGAAAGACTGAATCTGGAAGCTGGGCATGGTAGTGCACACTCCTAATCCCAGCAGTCAGGAGGCTGAGGCAGCCTTGTCTACATAGTAAAAGAAAGAAGAGCCTGGTGGTGGTGGTGGTGGTGGTGGTGGTGGTGGTGGTGGTGCACCCCTTTAATCCCAGCACTGGGGAGACAGAGCCAGGCGGATCTCTGTGAGTTCAAGGCCAGCCTGGTCTGCAGAGCAAGATCCAGGAAAGCACAGAGAAACAAAAAACCAAAACCAAAAACAAAACCTTGAATCTGGTATGACCAGCTTAACACTCAGACATGTAGGTCACTGTTGTCTGCCTTCTTGTTCTAACCTCTGACCCCTCTGAGACATATGCAGCCCCTTACCCTGACCTGGTAAAATGTTGGAATCATTGTGGTCACGGCTTGAGCTGGGAGGACACAGGCCCACAATATCACACTACCTGATGTGCGCTTTCCTGTATTTGCCATGGCTACTAAACAAAGAGACGAGGGAAAGGGATGGCTGGAGAGGACCTGACTTCTTGACAAGGCAACCTCTACTGGAGACCAAGTGGCCTGACATACAGGACACCAGCCTGCAGACCAGGACACCAGCGCAAAGCACCCCTCAAGGTGGAAATGACTGGACATGAAAATCCTCACTGCTCTCCAGGTATTTTCGCCAAGCCTGAAACATAACTGGATCTGTTGTGAAACACTAAGCTCCCCCCACCCCTGCCCTGCGCCCCCCGCCAACCCCATGCTGTGCACAGATCTCCCAGCAGGTAATGTGGAAATAACTTCTCATTGATGACAAATTTTTCACTGCTGAAAATTGAACCCAGGACCTCACATTATGCTAGGCAAGCAACCTAACACTAAACCGCATCCTCAGCCCCGATAAGCTTTGTAAGAGTGCTAGCAACACCCCTTGAGGCCCCCAAGTGAGGGCACTGTGGAAGTGGAGGAAAGGATCCTTTCTGCTTGTAGAATTACTGGTACCCTAGCAGAGGCCACTCGGAGCCAAAGGCCCTGATACTCACAGAAGTCAGTGTGAGCATGGATCCCAAGACGCAAGTAATGACCACAATGAGCACAAACCACTCGCGACGCTTGGCCCAGATGTGTGGGAACTCATCCAGTACTGCCGTTATCACGCCTTCCAGGCCTGCAAACTAAAAGATGCATGCAGATGGTCACAGCCGCGTCTTGGGACAAGCCTGTGCCTCAAGGACAGTGGACAGGAAGAGAGATAAGACTGCCATGTGAACAGTCAAGCTGACCAACACTAGTTCGCACGTGAACATGGCTATTCCATCTGATACCATCATCGGAACCCATCATTTAGGACACACAGGCAAGAAAATACAATACACAGAACTTCAGCATTTGGTGTGTCTGGGAGAGAATGGCTAACAGTTACAAGTATCTGCGCTGAGCCTTTAGGCGCCATCAGGGGTCAAGAAGGAAACCAAGGAATTTACGTATGCTGAGCCCTTTGCGCCAGGCACTTTCCCTGCATTATGCCAATAACAACTCTGTACTGTACCCGGAGCAAAAGGCGCCATTGCAGAGAGGAGGGGATGGGGGGAGGGACAGAATGGGGAGGAACGGGGAGAAAGAGGAGGGGGAGAGGGGAATTACCAGGAGGTAGCAAACAGTACCAGTGGGGTTTTGGGTGAGAGGAAGTGGAGTCTAGCCACGTCCTGCTCCCTTTCCCACTCATCTGCCCGGACCCATTTCCACCTCCACTCACTGTGCTGTCCAAACCCAGAGTGATGAGCATGAGGAAGAAGATGATGGCAAAGAATGTGGCTGCTGGCATGTTGGCTATAGCCTCGGCATATGTGATGAAGAGGAGGCTGGGGCCTGAAAGAGAGGGAGAGAGGAGGACGATGAGGACGAGGAGGAGGAAGCCGCTGAGACCCATCCCACCAAGCGATGGCGAACTAGAACCCGGCTACCCCAGCAGTTTATAGTTCTCACACAGCACCCTGCAGGGAATCGGGCTTTGTCAGTACCAAAGCCTTCTTCACCCACCACACCTGATCCTTGCAAAGCCATGGAGAAGATTATCCACCTTGAAAACTGCGTGTCTTCAACTCAGGAGAGAGAAGGGACTTAAGACCCGGACTACTCAAGCTCCAGTACGTGACAATTCTATGTTTCATGGTCAGGGTCAGGACAGCCATGACCGAGTCCCGTTGTGATGTTCTTGGCTCCAGAATAGCAGGAAATGGAACAAGGACCTCCTGCTATTTCTAAGTCACCCCTTCTTTTTACATTTGGGGGTGCTGCGGTATGAACTCCAGCATCTGAACACCATAAGCAAGGTCTCTACCACTGACCTCCACCCCCCAGCCCTGAAAGTCCTTTTGACAGTGTGACAAACACATTCTCAAACCCTATTATCTCTTCACAAGGGAAGTTCTAAGGATTAGCGGTTTTTTGCCTACTAGACCGGACCATACCACGAGATCATCCCAGTGCCCAAACCTGCTGATTTTAAAGCTACCACACCAGTCATATTTTTAAGGCCACCACACACCGGGCACCGAGAGAACTGGACGCATGGATGGGCTGAGAGCACCAAGGCAACTAAGTTTCTTTCCAATCTTTGAAAATGTAAGAGAACCGTTGAAAAGTTTACATATTTCTAGAGCTTCGAAGTGTATCAGTTCCATAAACAGAGCCCTTGAGCCTACCCGCGTCTTTGGCCACCTCCGACACGTCCTCATTCCTCATCTCAGCCATGTAGCCAAGCACCGTGAAGATGACAAAGCCCGAGAGGAAGCTGGTCATGCAGTTCACCACACTGGTCACCAGGGCGTCTCTGCAGTGGAGAACGCAGGCTTCCCTGAGACACCTCTGTGTTAGGGAGTCTAAGACATGCCTGTCTGTGTCTCTCCTGCTGAGACAGGCCTCCAGGCAACCTACCCCCACATCTCCCAGATCCCTATCCTCAAACACTGTGGCTACCACACACACAGCATGGGGAAGGCAGGTCAGGGATGGTGGAAGACATGGTCATAAACCAGGTACAGTAGCATGTGCCTTCTGAGTGAGGCTGAGTGAGGCAGGAGAAGTGTGAGTTCAAGGCCGCAGAGCTATGAGCCCCAGAGAAAGGTGGGGAGGAGGAAAGGCCGGCCTGCTGAGAAACAGCACAGCACAGACCTCTCCACTACAACCGGGAGAGGCAGTGCCCTGGAGCAGGGCCTTAGCGGGACGGGTCCATGAAGGGGCTTTGACCTCACGTTTGTGAAATTAAAAGTTTAATATTATCTTTCAATAAAATCACAAGACTCCCGAGGAGATACTTTAAGACTTCATTACACAGCTTTAGCTGGTATCCCAACACAAGGCCTTAGAGGGTGTGTGAACTCCTCCCCCATCTTTAGAGAGAATAAATCCCATTATTACCTTCATAATAGTATAAATGGACTGCTGGGCATTGCCATCTGTACAGGAAGATTTAGTGTCTGAAGATGATTAGTGACACTCAGGCCAACATCAGTGTAATGCTCCTCGTTTAAAATACAGAAGCATAATTCTTCCACTGTCGTGGCATTTGTTTGTAAGCCAAAATAGTTCAATCATTATACTTATTACAATACGATAATATATATATGTATATGTATATATATATATATATATATATATATATATATATAAAATCAGTTTCAAATTTTTGTGAAACATATATATTTGATTTTGCTTTTTCAAGACGGGGTTTCTCTGTGTAGTCCTGGCTGTCTTAGAACTCACTTTGTAGGCCAGGTAAACTCACGAGATCTGCCTATCTCTGCCTCCCAAATGCTAGGATTAAGAGTGTGTACACTACCATGCCAGCTAAGGGTAAAGTATATTAACTACTGTATGCTGTATTGTTTTATAATCTTGCCATAACATTTCCTTGTTTTGTTTGCTTGTTTATTTTGTTACTTGTCTCGTTTTAGGCAGGATCTCATGTAGCCAAACACAACGTTGAACTCAGTCTGTAGTTAAGGCTGGCCTTCTGTCTCCTCCCCGAAGGGCTAGGACTATAGAATGTACTATCACCCCCAACTAAGAATTTCTTACTTTATATATATATATGACTCTCACAAAAGGGAAGTATCTTGGAGACTTTCTCTACCTCTGAATAGCCTGGGTAAAGAGAAACACAGCCTGAATGGGCACTATGGCCACGGATGAATGGCCAGGGGTTTGTGCTCACCCTGAGGAACAATGCCCTCACAGTGTGGGTCTAGATGGGTTTGAGACCATTGCCCTCCTGGGACTGTCTGTCACTCCATTCCCAAGCTTCCCTCTGCAGTCCCACATACTCACTGGTAGCAGTTGTTGTTGAACTTGTTGTAGCTAGCAAAAGCCAGGAGAACCCCAAAGCCCGGGCCAAGAGAGAAGAAGATCTGAGCAGCAGCATCCACCCACACCTGGAACACAGCAGGAGAGGGCACAGGAGGAGGGTGAGACCTGGGTTGCCGCCCAGCAAAGCAACACCCCTCCGGCCTCCGTGCGGCTGTGTGCTGGGCAGAAGCCCGTATTCCCAGGCCCATTTCGGGGATGGCCACTTCTTGGGTGAAATACATGTGATTTCTCCTCCTAGCATTTAAACTTAGTCCTGTCCCATGGCCTCAAGATGCTGTGTTCTTGGTACTTGTATTTCTGATGTTTCATTGCAGACTTGCACATTAAATTTGAGTTGTCGCTACTGTCCTACCTGAACGAGAATTGGCTTTTTCTGGTGAAAATCAGGCAACTGCACTGATTTTCCCTCAAAATCTCACCCCTGTCTCCAAGAGTTTCTGCCAGTTGGGTTTCAAGTAGAAGACGACCCCTCTCCAGGCTCCAGGAAGGGTGGCTCCCCTCACCAGCAGGACGGACAGAACGACGTAAGGGAAGGTGGCTGTCACCCACACCACCTGGAGTGAAAAACAAAAACACAGGTTACTGTCATACTGTCCCAGAGACAGCAAAGAAGGGAGACACGCGGTGGCAGTGACTTTTACTACCGGAGACCTCTGGGAAGGGGGTCCATTTATTCTGTCACTTTAGGAGGCAGCGTGGCCTGGCAGAAGCCCGAGGCTGGGTATAACATACTACTGTGATTCTGCCATTTGAGACACTGAGGCAGGAGGATTCCTATGAGTTCATGGCCAGCACGGGCTGCATAGTGAGATGCTGTTCTGAAAAGAAAACAGACACTAGCAGAAATAACAAAACCCACTGCCTGCAGAATCAGCCGGCAGCGATCTGCTGGCTGGTCCTCCCTGCCTCTGAGCCTGCTCCACATCTTTACAGTAGGGACAGAATCTGGCAGCAAACAGAATTAGCCAGTGTAGAAAAGCTCTGGATATGGCTCATGGTTCGCTTTCTGTAAATTATGGCCAATATTAGTAACTGAGTATACCAACAGGCTAAAAGAATTTTGAAATACACACACACACACACACACACACACACACACACACACACACACGCTTTGTTTGTGCATACATGTATGTGTGGAGGTCAGAGGTTGACACGGGATGTCTTCTACAGTTGGTCTCCACCTGACTTTTTGAGCTCACACTGAACCTGATGTTCACCCGTTCAGTTAAACTGATGGACCAGTAAGTCCTATCTCAGGGGTCTTCCTGTCTCTGCCTCCTGACCCCCCACGCTGGGATCGCGGCCATGCACTGCTGTGAACAGCTTTTTACATGCATGCTGGTGACACACACTCAAGTCTCCATGCTTCTGTGGCAAGTACTTCCCCTACTGAACCCGCTCCCCTGCCCCATTCATTTCCTAAAAGGGGCTGAAATTGTTCCTTCATTTAATTAGTTGCACTTACATGTAAATGATATTAATTTCTAGAACCTGCTAACAGATGTGATGAAGACGGTATCATAGTGTGTTTGGTGTTGACTGATTTTCTCCTGCTCAGTAGCTGTCCAGAGTAATAGTCTTGAGTTTTTGTGACATTGTGGGGTCCTGGGCGGTCCAGGACAAGCAGCAGCAGAGTCCTCCTCACCTTGCCAGATGTTTTGACTCCTTTCCAGATGCTAAAGTAGATAATGGTAAAGATGAGCATGATGCAGAGAGCAAGCTGCCAGCTGACGGTCCCCAGGTCCTGGAGTCCCTTCGACAGGTGGATCTGCAGGACATGGCGCCTGGAGTGACAGAAAGAAGAGCCCATGAGAGAGTCACCTGAGCACAGGATTGTGATACCTCCAGAGAATAGTGGACACCAGGAGGAGCCTCAGGAGGGGTGGGAATGGGCCTTGGTCATCCTGAAAGAGCCCTGGATAGCCCTGGGAGGAGCATTCAGCCCAAAGCCAGACCTTCTGCCTCTTTTCTTCCCGTCTATAACCAGAACCTTTCGACTGGCATGACCAGCTTCCCAGTACATGGGAATTTCTATATAGGCAATAAGCCCTTCACTCTAACTTAGCTCTGTATTTGGGCTACTATTGCCTAAAATTCCTATGTTAAAAATACTACTGGGCAGGAGCCGGGCAGTAGTGGCACACACCTTTAATCCCAGCACTCGGGAGGCAGAGGCAGGCGGATCTGTGAGTTCGAGGCCAGCCTGGTCTACAGAACAAGATCCAGGACAGGCACCAAAACTATACAAAGAAACCCTGTCTCGAAAAAAAAAAAATTACCACTGGGCTGGAGGAATAGCACACTAGAAGAGCAACTGTCTAGCATGGATAAGACCCCAGCTTTAATCTTTAACACCCTAAGAAAGAAAAAAATCCTCGATTCTCCAAGCATCTTCCAAACCGTAGGTCCCACTCACAAAGTCAGCACACCAAATCGGGAACAAGTTTTTAACAACTAAAGCAATAGGGTGTTTGGTTTCCATGGCAACTGGCTGGAGGAGGAGAAGCCAGCAAGGATGCAGAGGAACAACTTTGGGAAGCGAAGGTAGGGTCAGTCCGGACATGGTGGAGCAATCTGGCCTGACATATGGGTGTACGGAGTCAAGGAAGGGTCAGTTTACGGAGCAGTCGGGAGCCGTTTACTGAGAGCCCCAACTCCAAATCCTGGAGGGAGCGATGCTGCCATCCCTACACTCGCATTCATTCCCTAATCCTAAGAAGCTTCGCCTCTCAGACATCTACCAGGAGGCGGGGAAGTGCTGGGAGGTCCCGCCCACCCCTGAAGATCCACTGTCAGTCAGTGTTGGCTGGGATAAGACGTTTTCTTCAGTGGTGTAGCACTGAAAAGCTGCCCATGCTCCCCAAAGCAACCTTCATTGAACTCATGGGTCACCAGAAAGAATAGAGAAAAACATGGCCATAGAAGAGGAGCAAGTTAGGGAGGGGATGAGGGGGAGAAAATAACAATAGGGGTGGATATAAGCAAAATACGTTATAGCCATGCGTGTCCATGTCGTAACGGAACCTGTTGTGTAGAGTTAATATATGCTAATGAAACAGTTTGAAGGAAGTCTGCCAAGAGAGGGGTAAAGATGCCAAGCTCCAGGGGTGTGTGGCCTGTCCTTCCCAGACCACGCCCTCCCTCGCCCGTCCTTACAGGTAAAACTCCTCAGCAGGGGACGTGGAATGGAGCGTCCAGGTGATGTTGTCCTGGGAGAAGTAGTTGGTGCAGTTGGCGGTGTTCCAGGAGTTCTGGCAGCTGGTCCAGGGCAGCTGGTCGGTGAAGGAGGAGATGAGGTAGTAGAGCGCCCAGGCAATGATGGTGTTGTAGTAGGAGGCGATGTAGAAGGCAATGATGCAGATGGCGTAGCCAATCCCTGGACAGTGGGCGAGAAAGGCCACGTTCACAGGGCAGCTCACACCCATAAGGCCCGAGAGATTGAAGAACTAAGTCCCAGGTCCCAGCCATTGATGTACCTTGCCCGGCACCTCCCCGCGACCCTTCAGTTACCTTTGAAAATCGGGCAGATTTTCCTCCATATAGAAATGCACCCATTTCGGTGGTACTGGCCCAGTGCGAGCTCCATGTAAAAGAGCGGGATCCCCCCAAAGATGGCCATGATGGTATAGGGGAGGAGGAAGGCCCCTGTGGCAGAAGGGAGACAATTTTACTTCCTGCCCACATCTGTTCCCAGATCAGCCCACTGATGTGGAGATGAGCTCACAGTAGGTCGCCTAGTTTTAGTGCTTTGTGGGAGATGGCAGTAGGCAAAGCGCCCAGGTACTATCAAGTGTGAGGCCCAGTCTGGGTTAGTTAGCATGACTGTTGACATTGTAGAGTCACCTGGGAAGGGAGTCTCGATGAGGAAGTCTTTTTATTTGTTTTGTTTTTTGAGACAGGAGTTTCTCTGTGCAACAGCCCTGGCTGTTCTAGACCTCACTTTGCGACCAGGTTGGCCTCACAACTCAGAGATCTGCCTGCCTCTGCCTCAGGAGTGCTGGGATTAAAGGCATTTGCCACCACACTGGGGGAAGTCTTGATTGATTGGCCTGTGAGAGACTTTATTTTATTTTATTTTGTTTTTTCGAAACAGGGTTTCTCTGTGTAGCTTTGCGCCTTTCTTGGAACTTGCTTTGTAGACCAGCTGGCCTCAATCTCACAGAGATCTGCCTGCCTCCCTAGTGCTGGGATTAAAGGCGTGCACCACCACCGCCCAGCTGAGACTTTTTAATTGGTTTAACGGAGATGGGAAGCCCCAATCCTGAACGCAGGCAGCACTCCTTCATGGGTTGGTCCTTGGACTGAATAGAAAGGGGACACTTAGCTGAGCCACCATGCACATATGCATGTGACTAGCTGCTTCAAGTTCTGCCATCTAGAATTTTCAGTGGTGATGGACGGTAACCTGGCACCTTGAGCCAAATAAACCCTTTCTCTTTAAGCTGTCTTTGTCTTGGTATTTCACTGAAGCAACAAGAAACAAAACTCAGATACTGTCTTAGGGAAAAGCAAAAACAAAAACAAGCCAAACAAAAGACAAACCAAGCGAACAATCCAGAAAGAGGAGCCTGAGAGAGGAATAGAAAGAGGCTGGGCTAGAGTCAACAGAGCAGGGGCCAGGACTGTGGTGGGTCTGGGGTCATTCAGAGAGTCACCAGTCTGACTCAAGTTTGGGTTTTAGTAAATTCCAGCCTTTCTATTTTAAAAAGTCTGGCCAGGACTAAACCGGGGAGAGTTCTCTAGGTAAGACCCTGGCTATCGTTAGCCAAAGGACTATAAGGGCAAAACCCACAATGTTATAATTCTGGGGAGCCAAATGAACTCATATGCTGTTTGGGTGCGGGCAAGACTTGATTTTATAACAGACGTCTAAGCAGGTGCCTCAGCCATCCAAGTAAGCAGGCATTTCATACAACAGCAGAACTTAGCAGTTAGCCTCTTTAATTTTGTGACCCATTGCCTTATAAGAATAGCTGAGTCAGTAAAATATTTTGCAACAATCAGCAATTTTTTAAGAATAGCTCAGCGGCACCAGGGAGCATCCATCTTGGGCCAGCGGATAGGGTACGTTCAAGGTAGGAGCGACTTCCTCATGGCTTATACAAGTTACAAACAATTGAGATTTTTACAAGCCTAGCACAGCACAGTTATCCTCTAAACATAAAGTTCACCATCACATGGAGACATCCACTTTTGTCTGAGCTCTGATTGCCTCTCACATAGGATGAAGGTGCCAGCAGAGTCACACATCACAGTCACGGGTGACTCTAGAAACTGACCTCCAGATTCAAGGGTCCACCCCAGGCCTCATGAAGAAGATGTCCAGGTGTGGGAACAATGCTGAGCTGTCCGGTGATCCACACAGATGTAACCATCTATAATTCATGGAACCGGATCCTCCTTCATGAGTATTACCTACGACTCTAGACTCTTGACCACTGATATTTTGACTGCACGTCCATAATTCCCCTGATCCAGAATAATTCCTCACAGGCCATCACTGTTTGAGAGCATGGCTGAACGAGATTGCTCACCTTCAGCTTGAGATTTAGCCCAAAGGGCGAGTCAGCTATGATTTCCCCGATAACCTTCCTGCCTAAAAAGTGCTTCACCCCTTAAAACCTAAAGTCAGTGTGACTCAGAAAGCTCCCTGTAATTACAGTTGCTTTGAGCAAACCCAGCTTGGGAATCAAAATCATACTGTGTTTTTATGGTGGCCCTCAACTCATCCAAAGGATTTACCCTATTGGCTTTATAGTGGGAAATGTCACCAAGGATCCAGCCCCTCATACAGGCTCAGGCTAAAGGTCCTGCCAAACAGGAGATAAGAAGAATATGATTTCCAATCCTCCCACGCAAGAGGTGTGCAACCTCCCACGACCCAAGGAACTGCCTTCATAGCCACAGAGCAGCCACTAAAAGACGAAGAAACTTTGTGTTAGGTCACAGAAGTCTGGATGACATAAATGAATTACCTCCCAGATCTCACTATAGTTGCCTCTCAAACAGCTTGTCAAAATACATGTCCACTGATTTGATCTTGACCAGTGTCCACACACAGAGGGTCAGTGGCTACTCACCCATCTCCCCCAGTCTGCTCTGCTCTCTCTCTCTGGCTCCCCAAGTCACACATACAGTCAACAATGTAACTTACTCTAGGGCCTAAGGGTCACTACAATGAACAAGACAAGGCATCTACAACACAAGAGATGTAAATGTGCTATGCCTGCTCTGGGGTTGGCACTAATGTCATACTGAGGCTGGGTTCAGCTTTGGACCACATCAAGTCTGATAACTTAAGACTTTGGACCTACACTAGTGCCATTCTCTGACCTCACACAAGCCCAAAGTCCCCGCAGGGTCTGGAGCCTTACAGGCACCTTCCAATGTTTCTTCCCACAGGCCTTGCACCTCGGGCACGGCGCGGCGAGTGTCTGCTTGCTTCCGACTCACTAACAGAAGCCTGACGAATGCAGGACGCCACACAGACGATAAACCCACGTGTGGGAGAGCTCAGGTCCGGCTTCACAAACCCAAAGCCCCCCACAGGCTACCTTAGGCTTTTGGCTGAAAGGAGACTTGACCAGCATGAAAGCCTAGGTTTCACATTCTCGGACTCATGCCAGCTACACAGGACAGTGAAGACATGACTTGTCTTAAGGCTTCCCATGAGGTTCTACAGCCCGCCCTGGGTGGGAGCCCCTGCTGGTGGCCCATGGTACTAACCTCCGCCGTTCTGATAGCAAATGTAGGGAAAACGCCAAATGTTGCCCAGGTCCACGGCGTAGCCAATGACAGACAGGAGAAAATCCATCTTCTTGCCCCAGGTCTCTCGTTCCCCTTGGCGAATCTCAGCCACCAGGGTGGTGGTGGTGGCAGCTGGCAGAGAGTGTGTAGCTTCGTCTCCCGCGCTCATGCTGGGAACTGCGGAGTACCCATTGGATATTTGACCAGGCTCTGCCCTGTCCCCTGGGGTGGGGATGCCCTTCTGGAGAACACCATTTTCTTGACAGTCCTCTCGGTCCTTGCACGCCGACAGCACGTTCTGAGAATTCAAGGGTGTGGTCTCCATCCTGTTGGTCAGTAAATGATACGGATGCCCATCCGCCAATGACCCGAACCAATTCTTACGTTTGGCTTTGAGTCCCCTCCCCGCGTTACGGTGATAAAACTGAGCTCTGTTGGAAAAGCATGCAGAGAAAGGAGAGAGACATTAGGGATTTATGTGTTTGGGGTCTTAATCATTCATGTTTGTTTGTTTAAGAAAGGTCTCACTCTGTAGCCCAGGTTGACCTTGAACCTGCAGCAGGGTAGTCCTTGAACTTTCACAGCAAGGCTTCCTATCTCCGCTTCCTGAGTGTGGGGATTACAGGCTTAAGCCATCATAGCAGCTCCATCGGACAGCTTAATGATCTTAGGTGACAGGGTTACAAATGCTCTTATCTGTAAGCCAGCCCATTTGCTCGGAGTCAATAAAATCACCTAAACTTTTCAACAAATGGAGGGTGTCAAATCACCATCAAGTAATTTGAAAAGGAAACGAAACAAAAATAGCAAATCATCAAGACTGCGCACAGGCTTTACTTAAGAATCAGCACTTGCGTCACTCAGAAGGACACAAATGCCCCCTGTAGTTTATCAGTAACCCAGAGGAATGTCAGGAGAGGTTCCCCCACAGAGCCACAGAGCCATGCCTGGAAACAGGACAGCCAGAGCTTCTGTCTGTCTGTCTGCCTGCCTGCCAGAAGGGACAGTCCTCTCCATTTACACTGAGCACCTGATGTTAGATTCTTACATCCAAGGTGGTCTACAGAGAAGAGAGGCAGAACACCACCCTTGGGTGGTGCCCAAAGCTCCTTATTCTGGGTCCTTTCTCACCCTTCCTGACTGGCTCCAGGAAGATTCCAGCTGTCTGTAGCTGTATACATCCCACCCATGTCCATTCCACCCATGCTCCACCCTTCATCCTTCCTAGTGAGCCTCTGCGGGTCCCAGTAGCCCGGGTCTGTCCCTACTCCTCACCATTCATACTTCTTGCCACCTGCCAGCAACTTCTGGGGCTAAGCCACTTGCCACTGAAGCCATGAGCACGCCAGTGTGCTTGTCCAGAAGAAAAGCGTGCAGGCCACTGAGCCCAGACTTGCCTGGTGACCCCGTTTCACGCACCCCTGCAGAAGGCTGGACCCTGGCAGCTGCACCTTTATTTCAGGGCCCAAGGGTGCAGGGAAGCAGCTGGGATCTCTTCTGGACTGAGGATGAGATTTCTACACGTGGAGTAGAAATCTGAGCCCTTTTGGACTTTAAACCTCCTGCCTGCTATAAACTTCGAAGCAGCCGAGACCTTCCAGGTCACTCTCGTTCCTTTCACGCTCCTGACAGAGAACTCTGCCTCTGCTTCGTTAGGATCATGTCATATCTTTCTAGAGATGGACTCAGCCTTTCTCACGATGGCAGAGATCCCACGCCAACCTCAAAGCCCAACTGTGGGAGGAGAGCAAAGGCTCAGCTCCTTTCTGCTAGGGTTTTCAGGAAACCTGATATTTTCCCTTTCTTTTCCTTGGCTTCCTCGAAGGGAACCAAAAAAGCCCAGACTGGCCATGAACTTACCATGTATGTAAGGATGACCTTGAATTTGTCTGACTTTTCTGCACACTGGGCAAGCTCTCTACCAACTGAGCTACATCATAACTCTCTACAGCCCATAACTCTCTCTACAGACAGATGTGAAGACAAAAATACCGTGAGGGGCTAGGCATATATCCGAACGGCAGAGCATTTGCTTAGCATATGCAGAGTTCCCACACACATACACAGAATGAAAAACCCAAACACACCGTGGATATAAATATTGGCAAAGTTTAGACACAAGCACCAGGAGATGAGAGCAATTAGAGTTTTGTGCTCAATGTTTTGGGTTTTTTTAACTGTAAAGTGGAAATTTTGGGTTTTAAAAGGATTGATTGTTGCCAAAACTATTTAAAGAAACAAGGGATAATTTGGTTACATGTAGATAGGGTATACATGCACATTGTATGAACATGTCTTTGGGTCTACCCTGCCCATCCTCCCTCAGACTCAAGGATGCAAAGGCCACTGAGAAGAACAGGGACTTCTGACACACCAGTGTAGACAGAGCCTCATCCAGCTCGCTGGTGCCCATGTCCAGACTCTGCCTGCTCTCCACTGTGTGACCTAAACTAGACTTGATATAGACCGTTTTCTTCGTGGTACTAGAGAAGAAACCACGGTTTCACATGGGCCACATACGTGCTTTACCACTGAGCTGGAGCCTCAGCCCTGATGAACTTGAAACATGGCCACTTATTCCCTCATCATCCACACATATATTTATATATACATATTTGTGCAAATGTTTAGATTTAAATTTACTTAGCACATACATTCGTGTGTGTGTGTGTGTGTGTGTGTGTGTGTGTGTCTGTGTGTATCTGTGTGTGCGTGTCTGTGTGTATCTGTGTGTGCGGTGGGGGGCAGGAAGGATGCTGCTATAACAATATAGTTAAAGAGAAAACTATGTTGAACTTGAACTTGGTTTTCCACACAGAAAAGCCTGAAGACCAAACGGGGTGTAGAAAGCGTCCCCGGGGGTGAGGACGGCCTAGAGCTGACAGCGTCTGCTCACGCATCACCTCTTACTCTCTTCTGTCTTGCCTAGAGGACTGCTCCCCAGCACCAACGCCAGAACTTTTCTCACACTTAATTTCTGGATGGAGGGTGGGTCAGCTCAGAGGACAGGCCCTGGGGAAGGCAAGAGGCAGCCACAGCCTCGAGAGCCAAACAGGTGTTCCAGATGCCGTGTTTTTGGTTTTTTGCCTTAGGCATCTTTTGTAGCAAGGATGGGAGCGTGTGGGTTGGTGCTTTCGGGGGGCGATGTGTATTTCCCAGGGTGCCAGGGGCTCAGCCCCTAAGGTACGGTCTTCATTTCTTGGCAGCCATGACAAGCAGCTCCTGGAAGGATGATATCCTAGTCTCTATTTTTATCTCACCCATCATAAAGCTCTGGTTTCCTGAAATATCTACCCAGTGCTTTCTAACTTGATAAAAATAAAATAAACCTGGTCTGAGCATCCCTTGGGCAACAAGAGATGCCAGGTTGTTTCTCCACAGGGGTCGGTCTCTATCCATCAGCTTTACTTTCTAGGGTTCTATTGCGCCCCTACTTTTGATCACAGCACCTGGGTACAAAGTTACAACCCCTTGAAGCCACAAAACAAGCTTCTCATCAACTCATTCTCCTGCCTTTCCCAGTTAGAGGCAAACTCCTTCCAGCTGCCAGTCCGGCTCCAGAAGGCGCCTGGCCTGGGCTCCCTCCCGGTGGTCCCCTGACTCCCTCCCGACCTCAATGGTTGTCCAGACCCCCCCCCCCCCCCGCCCCGCCTTTCCCAACACCTGCCTCCCGTAACAATGGTTGAGAGCAAGCTGGTCCAGGATGGAGAAGTACGGGTCGTTAAGTTGGTTTCTAAGAATTCTCTCCTGAAAGCTTTTCTAAAAGATATTTTTATCCCGCGGGGTAGGGAGACAGCAAAGGAGGTCAGTATTACAGTGCAGCCCTCCTCCTGACAGGCTTTGAATTCATCCACGGACAGAAAGTGCCCCAGAAGCTGCCCTCAGCACATAAGCGCTGTGATCCCAAGCTGAGCAGGTAGCCGCTTGTGTGTGGCACCTCAGCACCCAACTGTGCCGTGAGGCTACAGTCTGCTCCCACCCCCACACCCTAACACCCCACTCCCCACCCCAGGGGCAGCTTGGCAGCTAGCTGATGGTTCCCTTTCTGTTCACATTCCCATTTCCGACGAGTTCTCTCAGTTTGTCCCTAGTTAGTTAGAAAGCCCAAGTGTTTCTGGGCTGGGGGCTCTGCTAAGTGGCGGTGCTGGCCTGCCCAGTATGAGCTGCAAGGCCCTGGTTCCACCTCCAGCACTGAAAAAAGCTGGTGGAGCCTGGGAGGGAGAGGCAGAACCTGTTTCTATTTAAACTTCTGATCAAATCTCCATTTTTCTTTTCACAAACTGTCTCTGTAGCCAGGGGAACCGGTGTCTGAACAAGCAAGTAATTATAACAATTAGTCATAAAATACCCAAGCCTCTGGAACTGGCCGCGGCTCTTATGTTTAACGCCGATCAACACATTCTAAGTAAATATTCTGGGAGTTTCAGACTCTGACTTTACCTGTCAAGATCAAAGCGAGCTCACTTCTCAGGATACTCCATTTCCATTTTCAAAACCAAAACAAACCTCCAGCATGAATTATGGGTTGAACACTGAGATAAGATTAATTACAGGTCATCAAGCCAAGTGGAAATTTGCATTCTCTGGGCGGGAGGAGGCGCTTCCCAAGGTTGGCAGCACTGTGGGACACAGCACAATAAACATCGAACACACTCCAGAGCCAGGGACTCTGGCCCGCAGTCTAGTCCTACCACCTTCCAAAATGTAGGGCCATGTTCCGAGGGAAGCCAAGGAGCCCAGGGTTCCTGTCCCTCGGGCTAACTTATGCCACAGGACCTTGGAACTTCTTTGGTTTCCCCCTCTCGGGCTCTAGGGTGCAAAGTGCTGGCTGGCATTTGTGTCCATCCGGGGCTGTGGAGCATGCTAAGATGGGCAACGTCACCGGTGGAGGCCATAAGGACCCCCAGCTTCCCCAAGTGAAATACAGAGATGTGGAGTACCAAGAAAATCTAGTTTAGACGTGACCTCCACGGTCACTGCCATCCTTATGCAAAGGAGTCCTTGTCCGAGAGACACCCTTGTTTTCTGGAATGGAATGGAGAGGGGACATTCCTTAGAGTGGTTTGGGGGACAGTTGCTGGGAAAAGTTCTGCGCTGGCAACAGAAAGGGGCACCCCAACTTCTCCACACAGTGCACAGAACAGAGGAGGAGCCACCTGGATGGATCTAAACGTGCCCGCGGGCAGCCAAAAGTGTAATGGGTTATTATACATTAAAAAAAAAGAGTGGGCGTGGCACGAACAGGCGAGCTTAGTCTCAGTGAGCATGAGCAGCCATGCCCAGACAGCCACCATCTCCGGTCATTTCACAGTTCTGTGGCCCCGGGTACTCCTTCCTGTCTCACACACCTTCGCCGGCAACCCAGAGCCATCGCTTACTGGCTGTGTGACTTTGACCAGGCCGCTCAACCTCTCTGAGCGTCTTTTATTATTTCCTCCACTTTAGAAGCAGAACATTGAAATTAAAAGGCTCTTGCGAGGATCACAGTGTGACAGGTGCTGGATTTACACCACCAGCACACAGGCATTGAATGACGATGGGCGTTTCCTGCCACCAACACACGGGACACCCATTCTGCTTTCTACTTCGCATTCTAGGTAGGGAAACTGAGGCCCACGGGGCTTGTGACTTGGGGAACTGGAGGCTCACTGGCTTTGTGCCTCTCAATCGAGATACTTGGGCTGTGCTCCTAGAAATCTGTGTTGGAAGGCACATTAAAAAAGCACCCCAAATTATCCCAGGGTAAGCCCCAGAACATGCCCATACATCTCCACACCGTATCCTGGGAGGCCTGACGAGAGACACTCCGCCTCCTCCATAAGGCTTCCTCTTCGCACCCTAGCCCAAGATAAGCCCTGAATCATTACTCACTTGTCCTGATGTCCTTGAAGATGTGTGTATTTCAGGCCCTCTGGAAGCAGGGGCTATGGCCTCAGGTCTCTGCTCCAGCAGCTGCTTACTGGAGTGAGCCTTGCCCAGCTCTCCACCTGGAGGGCCGGCCTCAGATTCCCCAGTGAGATTGCAGGTCCATGCTGTGCTGTCCTGCAGCCCACTGGAGAGCAGGAGAAACAAGCATCTCTTCCCCAAGGTAACTCACACAGGCCCAGGGTCTCACCCTAAGGACCCTGCCCCTCCTAACCCCTCCCCCCCCAGGATAGACCCACAGTGCATCCCTAGGTTGGGGAGCGAACTTCACAGCCACATTCCAAGATTCCAACAGATCCAGGGCTGAAGAGTCAGGATTAGAGATGAGCCTGGAGGCTCTGGCTTTTTAAGACAAGCACAGGCAGGTAAGGCCTCCACGGCCTGCGCTCAGATTGCCCACTTGCCAGTTGGCTCTTTGAAACTGGGAGTGTATTTCCTACTCACAGAAGTAGACGTTATTGAAACAACCCCATAAAACACAGCACGCAGCTGCTAGAACCCACCAGAAATCAACTGCTTCTTTAACCCTCTTTCTGTTTCTCAAAGGAAAGAAAGAGCAGATGAATAAGGCAGCTGACTCCCTCCCACGCAGGCCTGGAGAGGTGTCTTCTAGGCTCTGGAAGGGCTTTTGAAGTAGCCAGGTGGAATTCTTTATTCCATTTAACTTAATTTCAAACCAGCCCTGGTGGCTCACACCTGTGATCCCAGCCCCTCGAAGGCTCAGGCAGGAAGAGTGGCCAGAGTGAAGGGCTAGCCTGGGCTAGGGGGAGACCTAGCTTAAACTCACAAGAGGGAGAGGAGATTCCCTTCACCACACACGACTTTTAGCAAAAGACAAAAGAGCTTTGTTGCTGTCATGTATTTAAGTGGACAAGGACAAAGAAAATTGAGGCGTGAGGGGCAGGAATGTCACTTTAAACACTTAAAATCAGGTTTGCTTTCCAGTGCTTGGAGATGGACCAGGGCCTTGAACACTCTAGCCTCGGGCTCTATCACTGAGCCTCACCCTGCCCAGATATCAAGATAAAATAGGGACATCCCCCGCCCTGCAGCTTTTCCTCCAAATGAGCATATTAAAGACACTCTCGTGTGGCACAGACACACTTAAATGCACAACAGTCAGGGGAGGGAGACGAAGACAACCAGCTGAGCAACGGGCTAGGGAAATGGCTCCGTGAGTCAGGTGCTGGCTGCAGAAGCAGGGGATCCCCAGCACACGCATGAAAGTGGGGCTGGGTGGCAATCTCCACCTCCAGCACTGAGTCGGTGGTAGTGGGGGAGGCTTGGATACAGGAACATCTCAGGGAACCCCTGGCCAGTCCATCTAACCCAAACAGCAAGTTTCAGGTTCCGTGAGAGGCTATCTGAAAACATAAAGTTAAGCGATTGAGGAAGACACCGTCATCGACCTCTGGCCACATGTGCCCACACAAGCAAGCAAGCAAGCAAGCGCGCGCACGCGCACACACACACATGCACAGAACAGAGAAAGAAGAAAGATAAGACAAAACAAGACACATGTGGCACCCCTCCCCCACTCCCAGTAGTTTACAAAGAGTAACCCCAGCCACTAAAGAGGACATCATTGAGACAGGCAAGTGGACACCAGCTGGATGCTGGGTTACGGTATCATGCTGAGCCTCCTACAGCATGACAGAGAAGTGTGCTCATGGAGGTCACCTTCATTCTTCAGAAAAGCACACTGAAATATTAGGGGTGAAGCATCTGGGCTTCTACAGAGCCAAAGCTTCAGCCAGAAGTATTCTATTTGAAGACGTAACTTGCATAATCACATTAATGATCTTATTATAACCAATGTCACGTTCTGTGATTAAAAAGAACATACTTGGCAAAAAAGGATAATTTTTTATTTATTTATTTTTTACTTTGTTTTTGTTTTGCGATAGGGTCTCACCATGGAGCCCAGGTTAGCTTCAAACTCCCAAACTCCTCCTGCCTCGGCTCCCCCAGTACTGGAATTGCAGATGTGAGTCACCAAACCCTACCTCAGCTGAAATCTGCAAGAAGACACTTGATTCCAGCCCTTAGACCAGGACTGGGAGGCCTCTAATCGGCCCTCGCCCAGAGCTGGGGACAGGGGCTGCTCAGAACGGCTAACCCCACCCTGGGTCTTCCCTCCTCCTCGGTCCAGCTCTGCTCCTTAGAAACAAGGCAAGAGCGAGCATGGCCAATGAGACACTCAGCCAGGGCACAAGTTCTAGGCCTGCAGGGTCCTGAGAGCCATGGCACAGGTGGCATCTCCTCCAGGGTCATTGTGTCCGCCCCACTCCCTCATTTTCGGCCCTTCCTTGGGGCGCAGGGGGTGGTTATTTAGTAGAAGAACTCAGAGTTCTCCTATTTTATTCCACAGGTCAGAAGCAAAGGAAATAAACTGTTTTGGCTTTCCCCCCTTGAACAGGTCCCAGAAGGCCATAGGAAAACATGAAATGATCACAGCACCCAGACTCCATCCTCCTGCCTCCTCTCACCTGGCCTGGGCTCCAGAGTCTCAGAGCACCCAGTGTTTCCCGAGCTATGGAGAAGCACCTCAGGTCACCACGTGACCCATGCAGGCCCTCTCACCTCCACCCTCCCTCCTGCAAACCCTGTCAGGAAGAGCTGGTCCTTGGGACCCTAGGCCACAGCTTCCTCTTGCTCTTCTTCAATCTCAGTGCCTGGAAAACTGGGACATCTCCTCCATAAAGCCACGTGGCCAGGGTGCTTCTCGGGCTTGGCAGATTCGTGGAATTCATCCAGTTGTGGAGTTTAACAACTTATGATTTCATACCTAATAAGTCCCCCGAGGCCAGCTGGGGTGGGTGGGAGCTTGGGAGGGGAAGCCAAGCAAAGAGGGACATGACAAGGAGGCATTCCGAAGTCTCACACCAGCCCCATCTCTCTACTCATGTGGTCACCCTGTTAGACACAGACTGGGAAAAAGCACTTGCTGGTTTGTGTTGTTAACGCTCAGTAAACAAGTATCCAATTTCTCAGTTACCACCGAGAGGAACACACACACACACACACACACACACACACACACACACACACGCTGGAAGAGCGGACCCTGCTGAGGTATTATTCACAGATTAGCACTTTCTGAATGTGGACCAATGTCACGGCCAAGAGTTCAGCCTGGAAATAAAGTGGCTGTGTCAGCCCGTGGTGGGTCCCATGCCCACCGTAGCAATGTGCTGCCCCTCTGTGCTCTGGGACAATCAGGCATGCCAGGTTTCTTTTTAAAGATTAATTTGATCTATTTTTTTCCACCTGGGTCTCTCCTAGGAAGATGTATTTTCTTAGGATGCTGTTTTGTCTGAGAAGGAAGCAGTTTCCTTGAAGTGACCCCCAAAGGATAAGCTGCAGCTGTACCACCTCCTAAAGTAGGAATAAGCAAGCGTTTTGTCAAATGTGGGTCTCCAACCCATGCCTGTTTGGCTGGACACTGAAAACCACAGAGGGAGGGGCCCAGCCTAGAGACTAGCACAGAAGTCCGCCTATCTGCACCTGGAGGTCAGCTCGCAGGGTCACTAAGGAAGTCCAGGAACTCCATCTGCTAGCTGGGTGTGGTTTAGGCACAGAACTTAATAGGTGTCTGAGCATTCAGAGCCTCTGCCCTTGCTCAAACACCAGGAGATCTCAGGAGGACTCCATCTCACAGTGTCCATGTAGGGCCTCAGCCCTTAGGTATTTGGCACGGTGATTACAATTTGTGCTTCCTTCAAGAGGGAAGGTTAGGACCTCAGCCACAGGAGCTTGAACGTCATGTTTCCCAGGCCCCTCTTTCCCGCTAACTCAAAGCCTTGGTTCATGAGCCCCGGAGGACTGTCACTGGTACTGAAAACAGCGAAAGCCCCATTTGTCTCCCAACATGAAATGACTGTGTAATTTCCCATCTGGCCATTGGCATCTTAAGTTAAGAGTTAAGCCATAACCACATCCTGCTAATGCAGTAATCCAAAGTAAAATTCAGGCAGCCTGTGCACCCAAATGATATCACTCCAAGCATGGTGAAGGGATGGCTATGAACTAACTGGCTTCACTTCCAGAATTACCTGGGTTCCTCTTGGGCAGGGGCACCCAGGCTATTTTGCAAGCCTGCCATGGACAGTACCCAATCCAGCTACCTAACCGCTGCTGCTCACTCAGTACCCTCCTTCCAGTCACAACCCATCTGGAAATTCTTCCACTTGCCCTGCCGCCCCCCTGCAAGCCTCACCAAAATGCTCATCTGATTCTAAAAATCCCCCTAAGAGGAATTTCTGAGATCTTCCATTAGGGTGTCAACATAGTCCATCTCCCCTTCCTCACCCTGGGGAGATATATAAACATACATACTGGAAACTGAAGCAGGATTGAATGCACAGGCTGGGAGTTACCACTCTGAAATGTCCTGGGAGGGCCACCAGAGTGAGGTGGATCCCAGGTTTGTTGTGGAGGAGTTTCAGTCTGCTCTTGTTCAGGCTTAGTAAGGAAAGCTCCATACCCAACTGAGCAAGCCACTGGGGTGTACCACTGCTCTGTTTTTGAGGCAAGTTTCATGTAAGGAAGGCTAGCATTGAATTAGCTAAGGGAATATGACCTTGAACTCCTGATTGCTACAAATGGGCTCCATCCCACCAGGCAGAGCCAACCTTTCTTCTGTCTACTTTACCATGCAAAGTCGCCACCATGCTTCACCTAGGACATTTCAGAGATTACCTGCCAGGCTAGGTATGTAAACACCTTTCTTTCCATGTAGCTTAGTGGTAGGGTGCCTGCTCAGGGTGCAAAGGACCCCGGGTTCAAGCCTCACAGCTGCCCCAAATAATTAAGTAATAAGACCCCGCCCATCAGCCGTGGCTGGAGCAGTCAGTCACTCTAATCCGGGGGACTAGGCTGGGAGAAGGAAAAGGCACCTTCAGATGTCAGCAGCGCCACACAGAAGGGCCATAGTCTGAGCCGTTTCTCCCTCTGCTCCTGCCCACCAACCATTAACACTACCCCGGCTCCCTATTACATTTAAACAAACCCCAGTGTTACCTTCTTAGACATTTTTCCTATGTAACTGAAAACACATTAAATATTTGATCTCCCCTTACTACGTATGATGAGAGCTAGCAGGTCCATAAATAATCCATTGACCTGGTTTATTTTTCTGGACAAAATTGATCATAAAAATACATACACACAAGCATTTGTGTCGTCTGACTCTTAGAAATTCTACCCTTCAAATTTTTGAGCACTCTGACCTAAAAAGAATACTTCAATTTGCAACCCCTCCCCTGCCATGCAAAAAAGGAAAACTCCTTCGTGGACACCCAATTTTTAGAAACAATTTGAATGTACACCCCAGCCCCCACCAACTGCTGGTCACACACTTTCGGTGGTGTGGCACAGCCCACTGGTGTTTCCATAAATTCTGAATGGCCTGTGAGCCGAGTTGGCAAGGCCATCTGAGCACACAGAGGCTTGACCCTCTTAAGCGTCACTCAAGGGTTTCTCGGGTTATTTGAGCATTTGTGTCTGCCAGAGTCTTTGCATAAAGCCACCAGCCTGTGTCCCAAAAGTAAAGCCCAAGCCCGAACCACCGCTGGAAACTGTAGCAACTTTTGCGGAAGAGCGAGGCTGCGCTAGGCCAGCGCCGGGTCCCCCAGGTTTCCATCGGGTCCCACGCAAGAACCCTGCGCGGTGAAGACAAAGGCGCCCTAAGCCGGGAGAGTCAAGGGAGGGACCGAGAGCTTCTGGAAAGAAGCATGGGTTAGAGAAAAAAGAAAAAGAAAAACATAGATATTTTTTTTAAAAAAAATGAAAAGTGACCCACCTGCGGGCGGCGCGGCGGCGGGTCCCGGGCTGCGGAGGCGGCGCGACCCTCGCGCCCTCGAGGCACCGGCGCGGCCGCTGGAGTGGCGCCGCCCGCCGCGCTATTTGTACTCGCGGCCCCTCACATGGTCTGATCTCTAGATAGCCGCCGCCAAAGAGCTCCGCAAGAATTTTTGCGTCACTTTGAGACCGAAGAACTTTGTTTCTCCGCCGCTGCAGTTCTAGCTGGAGGCGGGGGAGGGGCGGGGGTCCACGCACCCTGGCTGGTGGGAGGGGGACAGAGCCCCCCACTCACTCACACTCACACACTCGTCCACACTTACACACTCATCCTTACTCGTGCACACACGCTCAGGGCCGGGACAGGGCCAGGCAGGGCGAAGGATCCGATTCTTCTGCTCTTGGACTTGTGTGGCGGGAGGATGCTCCACTAACCGAAGTTAATTTCTTCCCTTACCAAATCTGCCCCCAAATTGTGTTTAGGTCCTGTTCTGTGTCACTTCCTAAGACTGCTCGTTCTTGATCACAGCCAGGTACCTCGCGACAGATCCGGACCGTCTTTCCAAAGACTTAAAGGACCCCTGACATTGTTCTGGGCTCTCTAGGTGGGATGCGAGCTCAGCAGGGAACCTCCCGGTGCCCGGAGCCGCCGGCAGCTGCCTGCAATAAGTACCCCCGGGAAGAACGGAGGGTCCAGCGGTCTTGCTACCTAGCCACAGATGAAAACATTTTGCAGAGAGCATCGGTGCTGATTCGCGGACCCACTTGTGCCCGTGGGGCTGGGCACCCCACAAACTACCAGCCTTTGAAGGCACTCGGCGTTTCAACGGGAGCACATTGTTTTTAAGTGTGTGTGTGTGTGTGTGTGTGTGTGTGTGTGTGTGTGTGTGTATTGTTTTGTTCACACAGACAGGCTTAAAAATGAATTTAATATTGCTACATTCTTTTTTCACCAAAATTACGAGAACTTTTTTTTTTTTTTTTTAAGAGCAGATGCAGTACTTGTTTGGGGCTGCACCTGAGGCAGACAAGCCACGACCTGGGGGGACCAGCCCATCTCTCCTCATCTGGCCAGGAAACAGGCGGAGCAACATCAAAGCTAGAAAGGAGAAAGTAATGGCGAGTCTGTGGCTGCGAGAAAGCTTCCGCCCCTTTGTTTGTTCCGAAGGGACTTGAACCTAGACATCGGAACCCCCAACTGGGCTGAGCTGACACCAAGGGCTGGCTGGCTCTCGGTCCGCAGGTGTGGGCGGCTCCCGGCCTCAGGGAATACGAAGTACGAGGCTTTGGTGCCATCTAGGCGCCAGGGCGGGGCACTGCAAGGAGAGGCCGGAGCTTTTCCCGAGCTCTGGGGAGAGTGGGCTGGCGAAGAGACCCTGGGTAAGCTTGGCCACTCCGTGATCAAGACAAATGCCAGGGTCGCAGGGCCTTCACGGGGCTCCTCCTTTCGAGTGAACACAGTGTCTGTATGCTACCCCTTCTCCGCCCCCGGGGGAGACTGTAACTACTTTGCAGACACAAGGCTGCCCCCAAAATAAGGTCGTTTTGAGGAGGGTTCCGGGCAGACAGAGGAGCAGGAGTGACTTAGCAGCAGCTAAGGCTCTCTTGTCTTCACTCTGGCTGTCCCCATGTGGATTCATTCTCACGAGCTCACTCCCGACCTCCCTAGGCCTTGCCTCCTCCTGCCCGACTATTTCTCCCTTCTTGGTACTACTGCCAACTTGCATGCGCTGGGTGTGGGCGACATTCCTCCGAACTGGATGAGATAGGGGACTGCAAACCTTCTACTGTTTGAGGGTTGGGCCAGCCCCTTAACCACAGAGCCCCAGGCTTGGAGAATGATAGCAATGTTGGTCCAGTCAGGCTGTGGGGAACGGAGATGCTCTCTACTCGGGAATGAGAAGTTCTCCCTTCAGCTGGGACTAACCCCAAGTGGTCTCGCCTCCGACTCACTAGCTGAGGGCTGTAAGAAAGGTAACTAACGCTGCTGCCCAGACTACGTCCATCCCTCCCTCCCCACAGCTCCCCTGGCCAGCGTGCACGCATATCCTCTCTCCAAGCGTCTTCTTTCCTCTTACCCCGGAGGCCACCCTGTTGGAGCAACTGTCCAACAGTCCTTTCAGCAGATCTGGCCCCGCGCCTTGCAGAGCTCTGTTTGGCTATGCTGCCCTGCCTTCCTCCCCAACCCAGAGCCCTGTTTCTGATATTTGGTGGGGACACAGGGAGGAAATGAAAGCCAGAAGCCCACAGAGGCATTGCTTTGGGTTCGTACATAAGAATTGTAGAAAGGACAAAAGGGTTGAGACTTTGATGGAGGGGAGGAATGCCAGGCATTATTTCTCTCTTTGCTCACTAGCTCCATCCCAGAGACATGGGGCTCAGCTGCTAGGTGCAGCCTTCTTCCACAGCAACAGACACCACCACCACCACCATAACCAAGAAGACTAGCTGGAGTCCCAAAGCCCAACAATGATCCACTGAGGATATGACCAGGGCAAAGCCCTACGAATGCCAGCCACTCCCTCTGGAAGCTCTCGGTGCCGTGTCTGTCTGTCAGTGACAGAAGGCAGAAGCCCTCCCTTCCTCGTGGGCTTCTTCTCCAGCCCAGGAAATGGCTACCAGCACCCCTCCCTCTTCAGATGTCCTGCTCCTGCTCGGTAGGCCTGGCGTCTCTCCAGCAGCCATCTGAGGCTGATCCAGCTGATGAAGATGGATCATCATCATCAGGGAAGGGGTGCCAGGGAAGGCTCTGTCGATGTCAGTGGGATGACCTCGTCAGGCTGTAGGGAGAGACTGGGAAGGGCCAGCTACAGCTCTGAAAATGGCAGGAAACAGTCAATGACTTTGTCTTGGTCACTCCCCCCCGCCCCTGGTGTCTTCTCAGCCATTCTTCAAGAGTCTAATGCCTCTGAGAAACCCAGCCTCCTCCAAATACCACACCACCCAGCGTTCATACTGTCAGCAGTCAAGGCAAGGGCAGTTCTTTGCCTGGCAGGCCATTTTGTGCCAAGAAGAAGACAAACTTCCGAATGGAGCGTCTGAGAAGCCAAACATTTTCTCAGGAGTAGATCGGTGCTGCCAGGAGCAATCGTGTCTCATGTCAACAGAATTCTAAGTTATCAAAGCATTTAAATGCCATATTCTCCAGGTCTATGAAGTGTTTGAAGATTACCTATCCATCTGACATATGTTTCTGTAAATCTGGAAAACCTAACTAACATAACTATAGATATGACAAGCATGGGTGACTATAGCTCTGTAATTCTTATCTACGTAAATAACCTAAGGACTAAGGCTTCACATAAACAGGGTAAACAGTCTGTAAACAGATGTACAGTATAAAGACGATGGCCTCAAAATTGTGACAATACACAAAATATCTTAAATGGAGATAGAAATGTATAGTGCAATATGATAACAATATCCTTAATATGTATCAATATGCAAAATATCCTAAACAGAGGTAGAACATATATGCAGTATGAAGAATATAATTTTACATTTGTATCAATACACAAAATATTTCAAATAGGAGTAGGAACATGTATACAATATGACAATTATAGCTTTGAATTTGCACCAATATACAAATTGTCTTAATTGGGAATATAAAAATAGTTTTCATTTGTATTAATATACAAGAATCCATATCAGTGCAAATTATCTAAGGCTGATAGTTTGCTAAATTAATTTACTTGTAGATACAATAATCTACAGAGCTGGGCAGTGGTGGCACACACCTTTAATCCCAGCACACAAGAGGTGGAGACAGGAATATAAGTTGGCTGGGATCTCGGGCCCATTCAGTCTCAGGATTCGTAGAGACAGGATGCCCTATTCAATCTGAGAATTCATAGAGGTAAGCAGTCTCCAGTGGCTGGCTGCTCTGCTTCTCTGATCTTTTAGTTTTTACCCCAATATCTGACTCTGGGTTTGTATTATTAAGACTAGTTAGAATCGAGCTCCACTCTGTAGTCCAGGCTGACCTTGACTTTGAAAATTTCTTGCCAGGCAGAGGCCGCCTCCCTCATGCTGGGCTTAGACATGCACCACTCAGCTTTGAACCAGGTTTTTTGTGTATGTGCAGGTGGAATGGAGGCCAGAGGTTGATATCAGTGTCTTTCTCAATTGCTCTACACAGGTTTTTGTGAGAGACTCTCTTCCCATTTGACTAACTGGTGCTCCAAGGATCCTGTCTTCCTGGCACTGGAGTTACAAACATGTTTATTTTAACCCAGCTTTATCTATCTATCTATCTATCTATCTATCTATCTATCTATCTATCTATCTATCTATCTATCTATTTCAAGACAGAGTTCCTCTTTTTAACAGCCCTCGCTGTCCTGGAACTTGCTTTGTAGACCAGACTGGCCTCAAACTCACAGAGATACACTTGCCTCTGCCTCCTGAGTGCTGGAATTAAAGGCGTGCACCACCACGCCTGGCTGTTTATTTATTTTTAATATAGATTCTGGGGATTGAACTCTGGGTCCTTTTGCTTGAGCAGCAAACACTTTGCTGGCTGAGTCATCTCTCCATCTCTGGAGCCAAGGTTTTTGTTTTTTTTTTTTTTTTTTTTATACCCATTCTACTAGATTACCTCCCCTATCTGTAAGCACCCCTAGTTAGGGTCACATTCTGGTGGCAGCTGATTTCCGACTCTCCAGAAGCACGGAATTCCAGGAGGGCCCTACCCCTAGGTACCCCTGTGTACAGCACTTCTGTCTCCGGTTACCCTAGTCCCACACAAAGCTCCGAGATCTTTCTCTTAGTGCATCTCAGCACCTGCCATTGTCCACAGGCTGCTGGTGCCTGGCATACAGGATTGTCAAGAGCGGTGGGGCAGCAGCTTGGGAGTCTGATGTGGAAATCAAAACCAGCCTTTAGGGCTAGAAGGGAAAGCATGGTATAGCAACAGTCAGCCTGGGACCAGGGCTGGAGGGTGGGGTGCATGCCTTTAAGCCCAGCCTAGGAGTCTGAGGTAAGGGCTGCACAGAGAGACTCTGTATCCTATAAAGAAGAAAGAGGAGAAAGAGAGGGGAAGAAGTCTCATACAGTGGTTAAAACTTAAAGCAGTTTGACATGAGAGTACCCCAAGACTTACTGATATGTGGGGGTAGGCGCACACAATAGGGGTTATGTGTACTCACTGAGGGCCAAACTAAATAGAAAAATCAGGACACAGTTGAGGCTTTGGTAAGAAAGACGCTGGAGGTGGAAAGAACTCACTGTTTAAGGTACATCTTTTTAAAAAAGTGATTTGTGTGTATATATAAGTAAATTTATTATATATATTATGTGTATATATAAACAAAATTATCTATGTGTGCGGGTGGGTGAGTATACACCACATGTGGCAGGTGCCCACCATAGAGGCCAGAGAGTGCATCAGGTTCCCTGGAGCTGGAGGTGCAGGTGGTTGTGAGCTGCCTGATGTGGGTACCGGGAACCCACACATCTAGAAGGACCTGAAGTGCTCTTAACCACAGAGCCATCTCTCTAGCCCACTGGGCACTTTTCATACTATTAGGAATTTGCAGTAGGGGCTGGAGAGATGGCTCAGTGGTTAAAAGCACTTGCTGTTTCAGAGGACCAGGGGGTCCCCAGCATCCAGAGGGCAGCTCACAACCATCGGTAACTCCGGTTCTAGGGGACAGAATGTCCTTCTGGCCTTGGCAGGCACCAGGACGTGTGTAATGCATACACATAAAATGAAAATAAGCTAGCGCTGTTACACAGAGAATCCCTGTCTTGGAAAAACAAAAACAAAAAAATGAAAATAAATCTTTAAAAAATCTGCAGTAAATGCTTTCATATTTTTTTTCCAGAAAAGCAGGTTTTGTACCTGCTAAGCAAGGCTTCTACCAGCATACCATGGCCCTGCCCTCAAAGCAGCTTTCTTTCTTTTAAAATAATACATAAATAAATAAGAAAAATGGGGAGGAAAGAAAGGCATCCTAAGGACCCAAGCTTCTTATAAAGAAAGCAAGCCCTGGGAAACTGCCAGCTCCCTCACCACCACGTAGACCATAGTTCTCCACATGGGCAGTGTGTGTGTGTGTGTGTGTGTGTGTGTGTGTGTGTGTGTGTGTGTGTGTGTGTGTGTGTGTTTGTGTATGGGGTAGGCTCTGTGAGCCTAGAGGGAAGCCAGAGCTCTGCTCAGCAGCTCAGGGCTGCAGAAGTGAGCAGGAGCCATCTCCCTGCCTCTCTGTCTCCTTCCCCTTTCTCCCTCTTGTCTGAGCTCTCTTGGACTCTTCTCCCCGCACCCTGCCCCCACGTCGTGATAACAAGGCCTTGTGCATCTGAGGAGTTCCCCACAGCTCCTCCTTGGTAAGCTGGTCACCCTCCTCCCTGAGGTCTGCGGTCTCTGTGGTGGGAAGCGGCCAAGCTTTCCCTTCTGCAGCTTCAGGCTGTCACGGCCCCCATGGTGCTGCTGGGAGGCCTCATGGTTCCTTTCCTTTTCAAGTGCCCATTTTCCACCTCAGTGACAGACTTAGCTGGGGATCAGGGAATTGTCTTAAGCGCCCAGGGAGCCTTCGTGCCACACCAGGCATGCTAGGAAAGCTTGGGAGAAAGGGTTTTAGTGAAATCCGCCATTTGTGGAGCAAATATACATATGCATAATGTTCTGTCCTCTTCCTGTTATATAGGTTAAATGCCGGATTATTAAAAATAAATTAGTGTTACTCATGTTCAAGCAGAGCTTTCATACTGAACGAATTTTAAGATAACTTTTTAATATGAGGAACATGGAAACCAAGGCTCAGGGAACATCAGCGGCTTCTCAGGCTTCCAGCACCTCCAAGCTGAGTTGCCAGGCCAGCCTGATGGTCACATCGTCCCTCTGCTCCTCTTTTGGGCTTGAGCTAACTAAAAACAGGAAGGGTTCAGGCCAGAAGAAAGCTGAGCAGGCTTTTGCTCATTTCCCTGCCTCTCCTGCCCCAGAGCCCGCCACTTGTGCAGTCCCAGGCACTTTAAGAATGAATATGGAGTCACGGGGGCTTTTCTCCGGTTCAACTTGTCCCCACCCAGCCGCTTACAGGGAAGCAGGCTTCAGATCTCTGTATAAACTTGTAACTGACTACAGCCATCAGAATGTGAGGTACGATCAATCAGTCAGTCTCCGATAGTTACTTGGAGCCAGGCGTGGAGCATACACTGGGGGGTGAGGGTGGGGGTGTACAGACAGGTCCTGCCCTTGGGAAGCTGGCAGGGAGAACTGACTCTGGGGAAACCAGACAATAAACATATAAATAGATAAATAAATTCAGAAGGCCTTAAGTGCTGCAATGAAAATAGATTTCAGTAACAGGACAGAGTGACAGGTGTCCAGGGGAAGTGTGTGTGTGGGGGGGGGGACACGGCTGGCTCCTTAAATGAGGTGATCTGATGGCCTTTGACATTATCTATTGTCTGAATTCTGAGAAGCCAGCCAAACAAAGACCCAGGGAAGAGCATTAGGAAGAGGGAATAGTGGGAAGGGAGAACAGACGCGTATTGGAGATAAACTGGAGCCAGGTGAGTAAGAACATGGGGTTTGGAGAGGTGATCTGGGTGTGACTTTGTGTCTCTGCCATTGAAAATGTCCAAGTAGAAGTTAAGGACTTCTGCAGATTTTAGGAATGTTTAGGTCAGGTGAGCCATAAGGCTCCCTCAAGGACACTGCAAATGGAGCCCAGAGCCTCTCACACGCTCAGGAAGCACTCTATGGACGTCACACACCTCAGCCCAAGGATGTCACTTCAGTCCTTCTGCCTTGGCTGTCCTAGCCTTCAACAGCTGGTCTCAAAAAGCAACTGTCATGGGACAGCTGAAAAGAAAGGACCAGAGTCCGCCCTGCCCATTTCCTGCTGTCTTCTGCATAAGGGTCCCTCCAGGTTAGCTAAGCAAGAGTTAGGTAAGCTAAGGAGGATGACCGCACCCTCCCTCAGGCTGGTAATACATGTGTCCCACAAATCCCACACAGGAAGCGGCATCTCCATAAAAAGCAGGGAAGTTATGAACATGTTGTCCTAAGTATGAGAGGGCTCATCTGGAACTGCTTTAAGAACAAGATCAACAAATGACGAACTGCAGCCCTGGAGCATCGAGGCACTCCCTTCCCAGAGGAGGCGCTTGAAGAGTGCGCCTACCCGCTACCCACAACCACATGGGAAGGCATGTCCCATTATCGGTCTTGGATTCTGGCACAGTCAGCATGACTCTCAGGAGGATTCAGCCCTGGGGGCCTTCCAGAGTCACCAACTCAGCCTTCCGGCGATGCATTATGAAGGGCAAGCCTTCACCTTCCGTTCTGGGCACCCAGAGGACACAGTTGCCATTCTTTGCTACTACTTACGGGATCTTGTTTGGGGTTTTTCTTTGTTTGTTCTGAGACAGTCTCACTATGCAGCCCTAGATGGCCTGGAACTATGTAAACCAGGCTAGCCTTGAATTTAAGAGATCTGCTGGCCTCAGCCTCCTGAGTGCTGGGATTACAGTGTCTCACTCTAGCCCAGGCTAGCCTTGAATTCTCAGCAATCCTCTTGCTACAAGCCTCTGGAGTGCTGGGATTATAGGTGTGTACCGCCATATGGACTCATCTGGATCCTGTTTTTGTTTGGGGAAAAAAATGGCTTTTATTGTTTGTTTTTGGAGGTTATTGTTTATTTGACAAATGGCTGAAATTTACATGGTTTTTGTTCTTTTGTTATCACTTATAGCAGACTTTAAAAAAATTCTTTATGCCCTAAGATAGTTTATTATATGTCACACACCTGACGCACGCGTGCCTGAGGAGACGAGAGGTTGATGGCAGGCGTTGGCCTCTATCACTCTCCACTATAGTTTGGGAGACAGTCTCACTGAGCTGTTGTTTCTGCTGGACTGGCCGGCCAGCGGCCCTCAGGACCCGCCTGTCTCCTGTAGCAGACTGGTATAGCCACGGATGACCTCAAACTCCTGATCCTGTTGCCTCTACTTCCTCCCCAAGATTTGCAGCTACAGGCATCAACCACTACAGCCAGTCAGGTGTCCTTTTGTTTGTTTGTTTGTTTTAAAGCTTTCGAGTCTTACAAAAGATTTATTAATTTACTTTCATTTTTTAAAAAGAACTTGGCTTTGTAAATCCATTAGCTTCTGCTGGTATTTCTTCCTTTCGGCTTATTCCTTCCTGATCCCTTTTGATATGAATTGGTATAACTAATCTAATTATAATTCAGGTTAAATTTCCTGTGCAATCTCTTCTTGGGCCTTGAGTTAATTTTTAAACACAGGGACACACTTCAACTAGTCTTCTAATTTTGGCTCTCCACCTAAGTGTCCTGTGGTTGGAGTGTGGGCCACATAACAACCCTGTGACGTGTGAGATTGACTAGACTATAATGGTGGAATTTTAAGAAAGTTTCACATGTGGTCTGTGGACCTAGCTCCCTAAGAGCATTTGTTAGGGCAGGCCCCCAGGTTCAATGCTTGGTGCCAGAATGGGCACGCAGCTGTGAGATGAATTCCCCAGACCACCCTCACAGCAAACAGATGTTCTATCTTTTATATACTCACCGTTTGATTTCTTGATAATCACAAGGTTTGACAAGCTCCCGTTACGATGTGGATTATTTTTTCATATAGTTTTCAGTTTTTCATCTATTTTGAGGTGTTATTAGGAGCGCAGTAATTTAAGGTCTTCGTATTTTTCTGGGAATTTGAGTAAAGCCGTGCAGTGAGCCCATCTCTATGGACGATTTTGCTTCATCACCTTTCCAGGGCCGCTATGGTCCCCAATACCAGGGAGGCAGTCATACTGCAGCTGGACACATGGGCTACTCTGAATGGTCCTCATTTTGTGGCTTGTGGCTTCACTAGGTTTATCTTGGTTAGTACACTACCTGATGAGAGTTTTTGGGAAAGGGTCTCCTATATCCCAGGCTGGATTGGAACTGGCTATGTGGCTGAGGATGGCCTTGAACTCTGGGTCCTCTACCTCCCACATCTTTGATTACAGATGTGCACCACAATGCCTGCCATTTTTATACTGAAAGTCACCCACGTTGTCTTATACTCTGCACATAGCTCAATTTCCTTCAAAAATGCAATTAAATATTACTTAAAGGAACATTTAATCTATTTATATAAACTGTAACTTACTGACAATCAGATATGCTTCTCTTTTGTTTTGGAAACAGGGTCTCACTAGACAGCCCTGACTGGTCTGGAACTCGATTTACAGACCATGGCTGTTCTTGAACTCACAGAGATCTGTAGCTGAAGTTTTCTCCAGTCCTGCCTGACCCATGGTCAGGACAAAGCTCTCTCACCCGCCAGTCCCGCAGCTACTCAGACCCAACTGAGTAAACACAAAGACTTATATTGCTTACAAACTGTATTGTCGTGGCAGGCTTCTTGTTATCTAGTTCTTCTATCTTAAATTAACCCATTTCTATAAATCTATACCTTGCCACATGGCTCATGGCTTACCAGTATCTTACATGTTGGTACTCATGGTAGCGGCTGGCAGCGTCTCCTGATTCAGCCTTCCTGTTCCCAGAATTCTCTTCTCTGCTTGTCCTGCCTATACTTCCTGCTTACCTACTGGCAATCAGCATTTTGTTTACACAGAGGGACATCCACAGCAGAGATCCTCCAGTCTTCACATCCTGGGTGCTAAGTGTTAAGTCATGAGCCACATCATACCTGGTCATGTACCCTATCTTGATATTCTATTTTTCTTGCTATTTTCTCCCATCCTGTCTTCCTTTTAAATGGTTAGCCAATGTTTATTATTTGTTGTGTGTAGGACTGTATGCTGTGTGTAGTTAAACACAGACATGCTCATGACATTGGCAGGTCAGAGGCTAACTTTCAGTTGGTCCTCTCCTCCCACCAAGGGTCCTGGGGACTGAACTCGGGTGTCAGGCTTCCCCAGCACTCACTCTTCTCAGCTGAGCCTTCTCACCAGCCCTCCATCTTCTGCAGACTGTGTTTTCTTATGCTATTCATCCTTGTCTGGGAACTATCTTACGTTTACTTCCTAGGGATCCAGATAGCACGTGTTAGCACACGACTATCTAAAATTAACACTTTTATCTCCTACCCAGATGATAAGACTTGGGATGTATCAATCGCAATGACCTGCCTCTCCAGCTACTTTTATAATTTTGGGGTTTTTGAGGGGAGGGTCGTTTGTTATTTTCAGACAAGGTCTTCCTATGTAGCTGGCCTGGTCTCAAACCCATAGCTGTCCACCTGCCTCTGGGTTTTCGTGTTCTTAGTTTTCTTGTGAACTCTGTGAGACTTGGCCAGTCATGATCTGTTCAGATGACCGCTGTATTTAGCAGTCTTTCTTTGCTTTGTGTTCGTTGATACATTTTAACCCTCCCACGCTGGATCACCTCCTTCTTTGAAGGAAAACTCAATTTTTCTCTTTTTCTAAAAATGCCCTTTATTTCATCTCACTGTTGAAAGGCAGTTTTATTAAGTTCAGAATTCTAGTGTTCATCTTTCTCATCAGTCTTCTTATTTGTTTGTTTTGTTTGAAATAGGCTCTTGAGCTCAGTCCAGGCTGGTCTGGAACTCATTATGTATCCTAGGCTGACCTTGAACTCTTGGCAATCCTCCTGACTCAGCCCTTCAGTGCCAGAGCAACTATACGCCACCTTTCACAGCACTCCAGGATGCACTGCACTGTTTCTGGTATACACAGAAATGAGAAGTTAGCTGCCAGCTTCCTTGACCTCAGTCTGGAGGTGACCCGTATTTTCAGATCTGTGCTTTCACGTGTGTAAAGATGGATTATTACCCTACAATAGCAGGACTCAAATACTGTGGACACACTGGCTAAGGCTTGAGTCTTTATCTAATTTGACCTTGGGAAGTGCCATGACAAACAACATCCCCTGCTAGGGCTGAGAACAATTTTGGGGAGCCAGAAAAATCTGGGGCGTAGACACTGATGTAATGCTACATGGAGACCCTGCTCAGTGTTCACTGAAACAGATGCAGTCTGTCCACCCATGCTTATTAGCCCCTAAGGCCAGAGCCATGGAGACCCCACCTTGTAGAGACACGGGATCTGCGTGGGATGGAAGCAGGTTTGGTGGCAGGGACACGGGCTCTCAGATCTGGTGCCTGCAGAAGCCATGAGAACGATGAGGGTGGGCTGGGGCATACGGTGCAGAGCAGCTGAAGCGGGGAAGCCTGGGCTCTGCTCCTGGTTCTTCACTTTGAAGAATCTTTTTTTTGTTTTTTTGTTTTTCGAAACAGGGTTTCTCTGTGTAGCTTTGCGCCTTTCCTGGAATTCACTTGGTAGCCCAGGCTGGCCTTGAACTCACAGAGATCCACCTGGCTCTGCCTCCCGAGTGCTGGGATTAAAGGCGTGCGCCACCACTGCCCGGCAACTTTGAAGAATCTCAACCACTGGCTCCTCCCGATGTTTTAGATGTAGCTAAATACACACTTTTTAGAGTTTACAGAGCAAACACACTGCTTAGTCTCATTTAGCAAAGTATTTTATTCAAAAGCTTCTCAGCACCATCGAGTTATCAGAAAGAATGAGCATCACTTTCTCTCCCCACCCAACTCCCAAGGCAGAGACACAAGTTAAACCTGTCAGTGGGATGCCCAGCGATGACAGCTGAGGCCCCGACAAGGTTTGCTCTAAGCCTTTGTTCAACCTGACCCACAGTGGAGCTGGGCCCCACAGGAAGGAATCATGTCAGACCTGATCAACCTTCCCTTCTCAGGCTAGTAGAACCAATGAAGCAACCCTGCAAAAGTTGAATTAGTGACTGCCATGGAGGAAGGACAGGGACCTGTGAGGCAGCATGCAGCGCTGAGAGTTCAAATCCTAGCTACCCCTCCCCCAATCTACTCTAGGAACAGGAGCACGGGTCTGTTTGTTCTCCATACACCTCAGCTGCTCATCTTCTTCTCTTATTACAAACACAAAGACCAAGACAGTTAGGACAATGACCTCCGATTCAAATGCTAAGAGATCCTAAGCTGTTAGAGATGAGGAGAGCAGACAGTGTGACCCGATCTTTCCCTTTTTTTTTCCTTTATGAATATTTGTTTCAGCATAAAGCATCTTTCCCAAAGAGGTTCCTGGAGGAGACTGGGAACCCAAGAGTCTGCCTGTGTCCTGTGGGAACAGCCACCCATGTAACTTTGGTTTCAGTCCCTGGATCTGTCCTTGGCAGCTGCATCCGATGCCATGGGAGGAGGAAAGAGCTGGAGGCAGTGCCACTCACTCAGCCAAGGCCCCCATGGGGTCCCATGCCGGCAGGACGATGGGCTCCTGCTCTAACACAGCCAGCACCTCTTCCGGGACGTGCTTCCTGTCCACCACCACCTCGTAGACATACTCAGAGAACCACTCATCAGTCATGCACAGGTAACCTGCAGAGGAGGGAAGAGGACTCGTGAGTTCGGAGGGCGGCAGAGAACAGGGAGCCTTCTGCAAAAGGTCTTTACACAGTGTCTTCCAGCTTTAACCTACAACCTCATTTGAATCTCAGTCTGACTAGCAATCCTGTGACACAGACAAGACAGACGTGGCTGTATTTTTACCAATTACGAAACGGGGACTCAGAGCAACCGATGTGCCGGTACCAGGGAAGTTCTGTTCAGAGACCTATGGCTCCGCAGGTCCCATGCTGCCCCACACTCCGCTGCCTCACTGAAGGTGAGTGCTGACTTGTACACCAGCAGGTCAGTGGACAGCATCTTGTTCATATTCAGCCCTGGGAGGACTAATCTCTAGGCAGCAGAGCAAGCACAGCGGCTCCATTCTCACCTCACCTCACCCACACTGCCTGTATCATCGGCTCCTCTTCCTGTCTCACACACTCCTAAAGCAACCAGCTAAGCTACTACAGGCATGCAGATGGGCCATGTCACCACGCCCAGCAGCCAGCCACTCATCTGCAGGTGACACTGAGTGATCACAGCCCTTGCTTTTCTGAAAGGGAACGTGTAGTGCCAGAACACTGAGACAGCAAGTGGCCCACATGACCCAGCACGGCCCTTCCACGGGGAACTGCATAGAGGTACCCACACTAGCAACCTGCCTCTTCCCACCGGAGAGGTTAACCTGAATCTCAGCCTCCACAAGTTCCTCTTCAGGACCATACCCCCAGCAAGCTCGTGTGGGCAAATACTCTGCCTGAGCCACTAGCAGTATGAAGAACAAAATGAAAATAAGAGGCTAATGAAGTGTGTGTTAAAAACAAAGCATGATTGTGAGCTAGGGAGGGAATGCAGAGCACAAGCATGTGCAAAGCATGTCTCTCCAGGAGCACTGCATGCACATCAAAGATCCACCAAAGGATCTGCAGGACAGAACATCCACTACCCACGAGGTGAGGCCGGCACCTGCTACGGACCCTTAGCTCCCTTTCTCTCTCTCTAAACATGGGTCTGTGGTGTTAACTCCTACGCAGGAGAAGACATAGCTGTTTCTCCCAAGAGGGTCTTCTAAAGTCAGGTGTGGTAGCACACTCTTATAATAGCAGCATTTGGGATGTGAAGGAGAGAAGATCAAGATTTCAAAAGCCATCTTCTGCTATATAGGGAGTTCAAGGCCAGCCTGGGCTACATGAGACCCTGACTCAAAAACAAAACAAAGCAAGTAATATATGACGGAGACATAAAGACAAATGTGTGCATGCATGCAGACAAGCACACACAGACATACATGCACACACACCCCAAACTCCAAAAGGTTCTCTAGTTAAGCAGTTTCCAAACTTCTTTGACCTCAAGACCTGTTTATACTCTTAAAATAATTAAAGATGGCTGGCAGGATAGCTCAGTGGTTTAGAGTACTTGTTGCTCTTGCAGAGGACCTAGGTCTAATTCCACCCACTCCAGTTCCAGGGGATTCAATGCATTCTTCTGATCTCCAAGGGCACCAGGCACATGCACTACACACCCATGCCTTCAGGAGAAACTCTCATACACACAAAACTAAATAAACAAATCTAAAATATAAGTTAGCTTACGTGGGTTATGTCTGTATGCCAATTACTATGGATTATACTAAAAATGAAGTCTTAGACAGTTCCATGGGCTGGGGAGAAGGCTCAGTGGGTAAAGTGCTTTCTGCACATCAATATTTGAGTTCAGATCACCAGCACCCACATGGAAAGCTAAGCATGACTGTAAGCTCCTGAAACCATGACCCTGGTAGGTATGGAGAGAGGTGGATCCCAGGCCCTTGTTGGCCAGCCACAGCAAGTTCCCAGTTCAGTGAGAAATACTGTCTCAAAACATTAGGGTGGAGATGATAGAGGAAGATGCAGCTCGATGACATGTGCATACCAGGAAGACCACTCCCTCATGAGAAAACGCTCTAATGAGCTCAGTGGTGAGCACTTGCCTAATGTGCAATGGACTCTGGGTTCCATTACCCAGCCTCACAGAGGCATGTGCACACATGTGGGTGCTCTCAGAGGGGCTGAACCAAGCCTTGTCAAGGGCTGCTCACCTGGTGAGTACCCTCTTGATGCAGGGCTGCTTCTTCCAATGGTGGGTAAGGAGAGAGCACAGAGCATGGCCTGTGCTGCTTCTGATCTGCCCTGATTCCACACTCGGGCCTCTGGTTCTGCTCTCTCGGGTACTGAGGCCCTAACTGTTACCTGTATTAGTGTACCCAAACCCACTCCTGCTACATCTGAAGTATGTACTCCTGAGAAACTCAGCATTTGCCTTGTCAAAGAGATGCACTGGCTAATGCCTGGAATCCTAGCATATAACAGGCTGAAGCAGGAGGATTACTGTAAGTTTGAGGCCAGCCTAGGCTACAAATCGAGACCGTCTCAAAAGCTTCCCAACAGCATCTGAGACATTAGCCACTATCCCCTCACCACAGTGCAGGCTGAACGTGTCCTAGACCAGCTCCGGGCAGCGCAGCAGGTAAAGGGCGGAGGCAGACTCCTGTAATCAAGTTCTGTGTCCTAACAATACTATCGGCACACAATCAAATGAGTCTTCGGAGACTGCCCAGAGAGAATGGACAGAAAGTACATCTGCACTATCTTGTTCCAAAAGCAGATCAGATTAAGTCCTCACAAATTAAATCCCCTATCAATTGTAGCCCACCCTTTCCATGTCCCTGCCAAGAGGACCTGCCTTGATTAGCCTCTCTCTGCAGGATATGAGTTCTTCGGAGACCCACACACCCTCACAGTGTGAAAGCTGCCAAGTAATTGCACCCTGGGAAGATAACGGACGTGGCCGCTCCAACTGTTGACACTGCATGTCTTGGAGTTTTATCAAGAAGATGAGGACCAGTGAGGCTGAAACCAGGAGTGTTGAGAGTCTGGAGCCCTAAGGTGCTGTGGTGCCCTCTCACAGCAGATTGTGGGTGCGGGGCTCTGAACTGAACTCAGCTTCCAGCCCAAGAGAGAACAGCAAACTGGGATCCCGAAGTTAACATTTAGGAAGAGACAATGCAATGTATAATGAAGTCAACTTTCAAGAGATAGAATTTCACTTAAGCATTAAGCTTATTTACATTCTTTGAGCAAATAAAATAAACAAGCAACTTCTAAAGCAGTTGGCAATGCCTCAGAGTTTTGTATGGGAAAGGGTAGAACCCACTGTGAAGGGCAGGCAGGGTCTGGAATAAAGCTGCAGAGCCAGGTGCTAAGACTCACTCATGGAAGAGTCCCAGATAGCTGCTTTATGGACAGGAGCGCTTACCTGAGTTTCTGACCCTCTGCCAGGGGTCTGAGATTTAAACAACAAAACATTACCATTTATTTTTTTTAGCTAATACCTATTTTTTAATTATTTATTTCTAATTATATTTATAGATGAGGGTATATATACACACAGTGTAGCCCCATGGAGCCAGAAGACGAAGTTGGAGCTCCTGGAGCTGGGGTTACAGGAGGCTGTGGGTTGTCTGTCTGAAGTGGGTGCTGAGGACTGAGCCCAGATTCTCAGGAAAGAAGCATGTGCTCCTAACTGCTGAGCCAGCTCCAGCCCCAATATTGCCATTTATAAATTAGAAATATTTCCTAGTTTTTTGTCATATTTGTTCTAAGATATACTTTACCTCACTGACAATTTGTAGTTAGTTATTATTTTGCTATTAAAAGGGTTGGGGGCTGGAGAGATGGCTCAGCGGTTAAGAGCACTGGTTGATCTTCCAGAGGTCCTGAGTTCAATTCCCAGCAACCACATGGTGGCTTACAACCATCTGTAATAAAAGCTGGTGTCTTCCTCTGACATTCAGACAGAGCATCATATACATGAAATATATAAATCTTAAAAAACAAACAAGTATGGTAAAAACCCCAAGTCATTATGCTAGGTGTGGTGGTGCACACCTGTAACCCCAGCACAGAGAGGACCAGACAGGAAGCCCACACACTTGAGGCTAGCCTCAATGAGACTCTGTGTATAATGAACAGTGAGATGTTACCTGCTCGGCTCTGGTGAGTGTGTCCAACTGCACTGACCTAAGGATGCCAACTTGTCACCCGATGCCCTTACTCAGGGGTGCAGCAAGGCTCCCAGAAAGGAAACTGAAAGCTGCCTGTCTCGTGTTCCAAACTGTCTAAGACAGAGTGAGAGACACCTTACAGACGTGAGCCAGCCACTGTGATGATACTGCAAAGCACACACGGCAACTTGGAAAAGTAAGAGTAAAGCACACCTACACGGATATCCTCCGTCATTTCTATGCTACAAATGCAGGGCTCCACACACAGTGCACCACTGTGCACACACAGTCCAACACCTAACGGTAACCGAACAGCATGTCTCCTCTGCTACAAATGCAGGGCTCCACACACAGTCCAACACATAACGGTAACCGAACAGCATGTCACACCATGAGGTAATCTATGTTCTCTCCCAGATATTTGAAATGTTCTATGATTTTTTTTGGCTACTTAAAAAGTTACTCAAATGATTCAAGGTTACTACAAGAAAATATTTTTAGAAACAGGGTAAGAAGAGGAAGAAGAGAAGGAAGAAGTAATTCCAAAGCTATCTACACCACTAGAGGAACCTGTTAATTTTACATTGCAGCTTCAGAAGTCTCTACCTACAGAGTGCATCCTAAGGGACGAGGTGCAACAGCCGTGGTTACAAAGCACCGCACACTGCTTTTCCAGTTCCTCTCCCTTCCAAGTGTCAGGTCCGTGTGAATCACCCCAGACCACTGAAGTCTGGGCTGTTTGTTCATGCTCAGTAATAGTACTAGCAACACTAACAATACTTCTGAACCCTGTATCTGCATTCTCAACCTCCATGTGTCTTTCCTAGAGCTTGGATAGCTAACTGCCAGCTTTTTTGGGGGGTCTGAGCCATTTTTAGGTTTCCTTGTATCTGACGGCTCTCAAGATGGCTTAGTGGGTAAAGGCACTTGCTGCCGAGCTCAGTGACCTGTGTGTGATGCCTGGAACTCACATGGTAGGAGGAGGGAACGGAATCCTTCAAGTTGCCCTCTGCCTTTCACATGCTGGCTGTGGCATGTGTGCACACACACAAACACACACACACAAACACATGTGTGGAGAAATTAAAAGAAAAGCAGTCGAGGCTGGAGAGATGGCTCAACAGTTAAGAGCCTTTGCTGCTTCTCCAGAGGGCCTGAGTTCAGTTCTCAGAACCCATGTTGGGTGGCTCATAGCCGTCTGTAATGAGCTCCAGGAGATCCAATACCCACCCTCTTCTGGCCTCCAAAGTTACCTGTATACTATGCACACATACACACAGAGAGACACACATTAAAAAAGAAAATCAAAAACCTCTTAACAAAGAGAGAGGCAATACATTATTTGAGCTGTCTTCCCCCCATAATGAATCAATGTTTCATAAAGAAAAAGGCAGAGGGAGGTAACCACATAACCACTTGCACTACGACTGTCCCTTGGACGGTGACCTAAGAAGCTGCTTCTCTCTCCAGACTAGACACAGATGTCTGGCTGGGCTAAGGACACATTCATGGTCATGAACCTTTGCTGATAACAGAAGAGATATCCGTAGAGCCGGATATTACGGGGGCCTCTCTCAGACACAAAGGCTAGAAAACACAAGGAGGTGCTGCTCCAGGCCCGGGAAAAGTGAGGCATGGTAAGAGAGCAGACACAGGGAAGGGCTGCCTGGCTGTCTTTAAAAGTGTTTAAACTACATTATTTGAAAGTGCGAACATGCCATGGGGTGGGAGTCAGAGGACAACTTGTGGGAGACTGTTTTCTCCTTCCACCGCGTGGATCTCAGGAACCAATCTCACAGTGTAAAGTTTGGAAGCAAGGTCCTTTACCCAATTTCATTGGCCCCATTTATACTTTTCCCTCCTTTTTGGGGGACAGCCTTACCTGTCCTTGGCTGTTCTGGAACTCACTCTGTAGACCAGGCTGGCCTCGAACTCACAGAGATCCGTCTGTCTCTGGCTCCTGAGTGCTGGGATTGAAGGCATGCGCCACCATACCCGGCTTCCATTCAATAAGCAAAAGTGCACCCACCCCAAGGAAAAGCCCTTCCCTAAGTGGCCCAGAGACGGCTGCTTACCTCTCCCCGGACCTTGAGCAAGCCTGAGACTACATGTAACTGGGTCAGGCCAGGGTCTTTCCTGCCCAAGGGTCTGATTTCACAGGTAAATTTTCTCTGCCCCTCAAACCATCACTCCTTGTTCTAGGGTAAGTCTCCTGGATGGCAGGCCACATTACTACTTGGCCACACACCTCTGACTTACCCAAAGCATGCTCCAAATGCCAAGAACTGCTGTCTGAGCTACCAACTCCCTAGCCTCTCCATAGCCCTGGCAAGAAGCCCCACCCTTCATCAAACTGCCTCCTCCTGGAGAACTCCTAAGGAGGGCCACAGTTCACTCTCCCTACTCATCATTCTGTTACCCAGCACGTATTCCTATGTTTGTTATATACGCACGCACGCACGCACGCACGCACGCACGCACGCACGCACGCACGCACGCACGCACGCACAGAGAGAGAGAGAGAGAGAGAGAGAGAGAGACTGACTGACTGACTGACTCTTACTGTACTAGACCAGAGGACACAACACTGACATGCTGGTTTGGCACACAGGACAGTGTTAGTTAGCATCCCAGACTCCTAAAGTTCCCGAAACCGCCTGTGAATCTAAGCCCAGAGCATCCTCCCTTTGCTCTGACTGCTCTGCCATTGCATGACTATGGCCCTCAATCTCCAAACACCAACCTGGCTGCTGAGGTAGCCTTTCCACCCTCACCTTCTCAGGAACCTCAGCCCTGCCTTCCCACATCTCCCCACTGAGGTGCCATGCCCAGCCCCTCCTCTCTCCCGTCACCTGCCTCTTGGAGAAATCACCTTCTTCTCTTTTCTCGGTCTAGTTGTCCTGTATCTTACAGTCTGAGAAGCACACCATGAATGCCACTTCTATCACATCACAGCCCTCTTCCAACCCTGTTCCCATGTCCCAGGAGATTAAGTATAAATTCCTCTGAGGGTCGGGGACATTCACTCCATCACGGTCTGTGCACGGGTCTCTGCATCCCGTTGATAAATGTGAGCTGATGCCACTGCTAATGGCTTCTCCTCAGCACCGGGTTTACTCCTCTCCACTGCCTTTTCTCACGAAACTGGGCTCACCCTGGAGCTGTGACGTAGTAGCAGTCATGCTGAGAGCTGTATTCTCAAAGCTCTGAGGCCAGAACCATGGCCAAGTTAGACAGTCCTTTCCAAAGGAGAAAGTGAGCGAGGCGACGCTCCTGCACCCGTCAGTGTAGAGCATTAACGGCAGGCAGCAGCCAAGGCAGGGGCGTGCTCCTCTGCACTTCACATACCAGTTACACACCAGCTTTAGAGATGAAAGTCACACCCAGGCTCAATACCACGTGAGTTCCAGGCATCCCACGCAGGTCACTGAGCTCGGCAGCAAGTGCCTTTACCCACTAAGCCATCTTGAGAGCCGTCAGATACAAGGAAACCTAAAAATGGCTCAGACAGACCCAAAAGAAAGCTGGCAGTTAGCTATCCAAGCTCTAGGAAAAACACATGGAGGTTGAGAATGCAGATACAGGGTCCAGAAGTATTGCTAGTGTTACCAGTATTATTACTAGTAATAATATTACAGAGGTCTCTACCTACAGAGTGCATCCTAAGGGATGAGGTGCAACAGCCATAGTTACAAAGCACCGCACACTGCTTTTCCGGTTCCTCTCCCTTCCAAGTGTCAGGTCCGTGTGAATCACCCCAGACCACTGAAGTCTGGGCTGTTTGCTCATGCTCAGTAATAATGGTAGGAGGAGGGGACGGAATCCTTCAAGTTGCCCTCTGCCTTTCACATGCTGGCTGTGGCACACACACACACACACACACACACACACACACACACACACACACACAAACACAAACACATGTGTGGAGAAATTAAAAGAAAAGCAGTCGAGGCTGGAGAGATGGCTCAACAGTTAAGAGCCTTTGCTGCTTCTCCAGAGGGCCTGAGTTCAGTTCTCAGAACCCATGTTGGGTGGCTCATAACCGTCTGTAATGAGCTCCAGGAGATCCAATACCCACCCTCTTCTGGCCTCCAAAGTTACCTGTATACTATGCACACATACACACAGAGAGACACACATTAAAAAAAAAAAAAAATCAAAAACCTTTATTTGCAAGGTAAAAAATGTGGGTTAAAATTTTTAAAAGCTCATGTACCTAAAAGATGCAAACTAATTTTATCTTGGCTCAAAGTGAGTAAGAGATTTGTTTTGTTTTTCAGGACAGGGTTCTCTGTAGCTTTGGCTGTCCTAGAACTAGCTTTATAGACCAGGCTGGCCTCTAACTCATAGAAATCCACCTGTTTCTGTTCCCTGAGTGCTGGGATTAAAGGTGTGAGCCACGACTGCCTGGCTAAGAAGCAATTTTTTGTTTTTTTGTTTTTGTTTTTTTTTTGAGACAGGGTTTCTCTGCGTAGTTTTGTGCCTTTCCTGGAGCTCACTTGGTAGCCCAGGCTGGCCTCGAACTCACAGCGATCCGCCTGGCTCTGCCTCCCGAGTGCTGGGATTAAAGGCGTGCGCCACCACCGCCCGGCTAGAGGCAATTTTTAAAAGATAAAGATTTTCATCCAATGAAGAGAATTTGCAATATTGGAAATACCATCTCTCAAGGGTTATTCTTTTCCTTTTTTTTTTTTTTAATGTAATCTTAGCACTCAGAAGGCTAAGACAGGAGGATCACTGAGAGTTCAAAGTCAGCCTGGGCTACAGTGTGGGATTCTGCCTCAAGACACACACACACACACACACACACACACACACACACACGAAAGCAGACTGAATAAGCACTAAGAACTATGTTATACGATACTCTGCCCTGTCTCAAAACCACAAAGAATGTCTCCTCAGCCACTGTTTCTGGTCACCAAAGATCGATCATTGTTTTAGTTACTTTTCGACTGCTGTGATAAGAGACCATGTCCAATGCCACTTACAGAAGAGTTTATCTGGGGCTTGTGGTTTCAGGTTAGAATTCATGACCATCATGGCAGGGAATATGGCAGCAGGCAGGCAAGGCGCTAAAGCCGTAGCTGAGAACTCCATCTTGAGACAACAAGCTTACGGCAAAGAGAGAGAGAACTGGGAATGGTCTGAATGACCAAGCACTCCATCATGCACTGTCTTGTGAGTGGGCCAGATGTTTCCAAAACAGAAATTCAGAGAAAGCACAGCTGAGCAGTCAGGAAACCCAGCTCTGCTGTCAGGCTAGGTTCTGATTTTGGCTCCATCACAGATCACTGAGGGCCTGCAGTCACTGGGGCTTAAAGATTATGCTCTCTCAGGTAAATTTCTGACTAAGGATGAGAGGAACCAGGGGCGATTTCCTCTATTATTTTTTGGGGAGAAGGGCTGATACTGGGTCTCATATGGCACAGGATGACCTTGAATTCCTAATCTTCCTGTTTTTACCTCCCAAGTACTAGGGTTATAGTATAGGCCACTACCCTCAGCACTATTTCCTCGAACTTACACTTCTAAACAGCTTATAAATTATTTTACCAGATCACCTTTTTAAAATAAAAAATAAGGTGGCAAATCCTACAGTCTTTTTCCTTATCTCACTAAGAGATCCACCTCTGATACAACCCAATAACTAGGATCATATGAGGCCAGCATTTCAAGTAGGGGAGGAAAACCCCTGTGTGGGATGCCTGCTCGACATGAATTCCATTTCTCTGTAGCACAGCAGACTGAACACTGACACTCACCAGTATCAAGTAGCCCAACTGGTACAGCAAGGCAAGACCCTTCCTTCTGTCTCTTTTGGTCAGAAGGAGCCTCTGCCCAGTCTGTGAAACAGATTATCTGATTTACTCTGCAGTCTCTGGGTGGGAAATGCCAGGAACATGACAGTGGAGAAGACTGAAGCCAGACCAGGGCAGGGAGCAAGGGCAATCTGCCTACATAGCTTTGCTTGTTTACATCTAGCTTATAGTACCAAAGCCACTTTTCAGAATCATGGCTCTTAACAGACAAAAATCCCGTAGAGAACAGTTACAAACTATTAACAACGTCTACAGAAACAAGACTCCAGGTCCCACTTCACACAAATTAAAGGCCTGGCTCCCCAGGGCCTGCCAATGCCCACCAGGATGACAGACAGGAGGACCGTGCTGGAGTAAACATACGTTGTCAGCAGATAACACACTGGTGCTCTCTAAAGGCCAGGCAAGCGTGCCAATACAATCAGATCATGTTTGCCTTCCTTCCTGGTAAGTCAGAAAGGACATTACCAAGAAACACATAAGGGTTCTTTATTTTGGCTTTCAATGAACTATTCCGTGGCCATCCCCAGTTCAATCTCTTATCTTTGTGGCCCTACAATCTCAGGCATTTTAGCTATTTGAGAACAACCACCCAAACAGTATTCGGCCTTCACTAAACAGAGAAGATCCCAAGAGTGTGAGCATGAAGACCCTGGTTCTCAACACAGCAGAGGCTGTGGGACTGAGAAGTTCAACCTCTACCACCCAGGGCACAAGGGTCCAGCTGCAGGGGAAACTAGCAAAGGGCCAGAACCCTCTGGCTTCAGAGTAGTGACCACACGAAACACACAACACTCTCCAGCCTCTCTTACACCCCAAACCCAGTGACATCAGAATGAAAATGCCCAAAAAGCAAGCTATGACTTTAGTCCCTTCTTGGATGGAACCCATTTACAAAGATGGGACAGGAGCCAGAGACGCTCACCTGAAGCAAGAGGAAATGACTGGAACCCAGTATTTTAGGTTTGCTGCAAGTGATCCAATCCTTTGAAACAAGCATCCCTTTCTTTTTTAAAAATTAAAATGGGAGACGCATGAAAATAGCCCTAACTTCTACAGATTATGCACGTGAGTTTTCTGCATTTGGGGAAATTGCAGGGGATCAACACTGGAGTATAAAGGATGAGCCTCGCTCTGGGAAACCATCTTTCTGCATCTCCCCTGCCGATAACATAAGCGTTCATTTCTTGTGGGATATTTGTACAATGTGTGAAAATGTACTGCTGTGACTGGCCTAATAAAAAGCTGAATGGTCAAGAGCTAGGCCAGAGGTATAGGTGGGATTTATGGGGAGAAAAATGAAGAGGAGGAGGAATCTAGGCATGTGGGAGACATGGGGAGGAAATAGGAGGTGCAAGATGGAAGAGAGGTAATGTCACTTGATAGGATGTGGATTTATATAAATGGGCTAATTTAAGTTATAAGAGCTAGTGGGATAAGCTTAAGCTAATGACCAAGCTTTCATAATTAGTAAGACGTCTCCATGTTGTTATTTGGGAGCTGGCTGGCGGTACAGAGAAAGACATGCTATATCCATTTCTTAACTATCACTGACTTACAGGTTTAACAGTCACCTTCACTCTTTTTGCTAGCTTTGTTAAGGCTTAAAGCCTCTACTCAATATTTAAAGCCAATTGTATTTGTATTAACATGAAAGTGACGTAATAAAAAATCATGCTTTTTAAAGCACTGCATTGTAATTCATAACAGTGAACTTAAAACTTACAGAATCATAGAAGAGGGACGTGTGATCCCCAAATACTGACAGAAGTGTACTAGCAGGGTTTTATTTGTTTATACATGGAGCTGCCGGACTTCACACGGTCCCCAGGGATGGTTAACCAAAATCTACCAGTGACCATTTTCACAAGGAGAAGGAAGAGAGTTGGAAGGGCAGTTAACAGTCCTCAGATGCTGGCCATCATAGACAAACTGGGCTATGCTGCTCAGTTAGACACTGAAGTCCTGTCAGGATCAAAGCAAGTTCCTTGGCTAGTCTCAGGCAGTTTCCAAATACAAGCAAGAGAAGCACCATCGGGTCATCTCCAACCTCCTCACCTCCTTCAGCTTCCAGCCTCGGACATGAGCATTCTGAACAACACAGTTGGAAAGTCACTATTCTAACACAAGGAAGGCGGAGATCAACCCTCCCTTCTTCTGATCTGTTTGGTCCCTGTTGGATGAGATGTGTGCTTTAGCTTGGTTCTAAGTGTCTATCTTGTATCTCTGGTTTCCACACTCACACCTTTCATTCTTGTAAATAGTCTAATAGGCTATGTGGTTAATGTTTTCTCCCAAAGTAAGGAAGACAGACGACAAGAAAGAGCTGGCCACAAAATACTACCAGTCCACACATGTACGTGTTCCTATCACACGTGACTACAGCTACTATTTTAGTTTTACGATACTGGGGACTGACCTAGGTAGGGCCTTGCACACTGGTGAGCACTCTCTACTGAGCTATATCCCCAGCCCACTTTGGGGATTCTGTTTTGAAAAAGGGCCTCACGAAGTTGCCCAGGCTGACTGAACTCTCCCACAAGCTCAGCTGAGGTAACAGGCTGTGCTACTGCACCCGGCTTTCCTGCTCTTTCTCCCTCCTTCACCTTCCCTGCTCTGTCCATTCTGAGGACTGACTAGGTAGGTCCCGTGCCTGTTAAGCAAGCACCCTACCACTGAGTTATATTCCCAGCCCCCATTTTCAGCTTGAAGCTCTAAAATTTAAAGCATAAAAACAGCCTTTAAAAAGCTTTTATATATCAACAAAACAATCTCATGGTTTCCAAGAACATTCCCAACTATTAATCAGTGGTCAGTTAGAGATCTTAATTTTCTTAGTTATCCATATATAAATTTTCCTACAACCTGTATATACCTACTTATTCTGTTTAGCCTTGCCACTGTAGCTTACTCTGATTTCTACGAGGGTTTGAAATTGCAGTATAAAAAAGTTTTAAATGGTAACTTTAGGCTTCCTAACTTAAGAAAATCCTAAGAGCTCCCTACAGAAAGTTTCGTTTTGCCAATTCCATTTTCCCCTTTGGAAGGCTTCTTTCTCTAATATGCTGGTGCAGAGACAAAAATGTATGAAATGACACACACCAGGGACTCACTATCTTCCATTCAACCAAGATATTGTGTCACAGTCCTGCAGAGTCAGTGTGGTGTGGAACCAGTAACAACACACGTTGGTCTCAGTACATGGAGGAGGCCATGGGAACCCTGGGGCAAACAAGAGCCTGCTGTTTTCCTGTAGAACAGTGAGCCAGAGGCATGAGTACTGACAAATCCCTACACTGGGACAGCTTTCCACCCGGAGAGGCGGAAGGCAGCAGACCCCAGGTTCGCTGAGTCCGTGGTTGAACCTTACCTTTGTGGCCGTGGTCTTCACCCCAGGAATTCTCTACTCTCCATTTCAGAAATACACCATCCTGATCATCCTGCCAGAAAGTGAACAACAGTGGACAGTGTGAAATGAGATTCTCTTAGCTGGTGCCACGTCACTTTAGGTCATCTCAAACTGCTTAGAGGACTGTAAGGAGCAGGGCCATATGTCAACAAGAGGACACTCCAATATTAGTGGAATTTTAATCTCTTGGATGTAAAAATACAATAAAATAAGAAACACTACCTCCTTTTTTGTTTCAAAGATTTATAAATTATTTGTGTGTGCGTGTATGTGTATATGTGTAGGTGCGAGCAGGTGTGAGACCCTTTGGAGCTGGAGTAACAGGCAGCTAGTTAATTTCTGAACTTCCAACCATGGGTGCTGGGACACAAAATCTCATCCTCTAAAGAGCAATAATCTCTCTTAACCACTGAGCCATCCCCCTGCACCCGAAATCCCCTCCTTTATTTTCTATTCTACACAGGAAAGAAAAGGCACATGGGGCCGGCTGGAGGACTCAGTGGGTCAAGTACTTGACGAAGCCTGACTACCTTGGCTCTCTGGAACCAAGCAAAGGCGGATGGAGAGAAGCCACCCCTCAAAGCCCAAAGCTGTCCCAGGAACTCCTGCTTTCACTCACATTCTTTGAAAAGCATCCCATTGCATTCATTTTAGGAAAGATTCTAAGACCTAATCAAAGTTTTTAAAAAGCAAAACAAAAATATGATACCCAGTTTTCTATTTAAGGAAACTAGGTAATGATACCCTCCCAATGTGTTTTTACTGATTCAGTTACATGAATACTGAATTTCATATGAGATTGAATGGCAAAGCAAAAATAAAAAGAGCAATCTCATACCAAAGCCCAGCCAGTTCAGCCGTTCTCCCTCTTCTGTCCTCATTCATAAACTCAGCTCAGTTTTCATCTTCCTCACAAGACAGTGACACTCACCAAAACCCTCATTCAGTCTTTATTAGACATAGAGAGGGACAAAAGGCAGGCTCTATTTGGGAAAAAAGTTTTCCTCGTGTTTACCCAGGACATTGCTCGAGTCAGAACAGTCCCCATCCCTGTAGCATGAGAAGGGCACTGACCCTCGTATCATCTTCCAATGACTTCAACTGTCAGCTCCCACTTGCATGTCCCTGCCCAATGAGTGTCACCCATGTGGGATTCCATCTCCTCTGCCTTTGCTCACCCCAACACTCTACTCTAGCAAGTTCCTTAGATCTCAGATTGAGCCAACAAATCAACCGACAGGCATCCAATACCTGTGCTAATAACGCCGAACTAGCCATGCTCCCAGCTTGTTAAATGTATGCTCTGCTCTCTACCCCGCCCACTGTAATCCCTCTTCTCTTCCTCTGAAACATCACTGTTACAACCACATCTGTTCACCTGTCAAAGTCTGACAATGTCTGCTGTTCTCTTTATCTTAGCAGCGCATTCTTGTAAATGACCTAGGTCAAGTTGTCATCTAGATCACATACAAATCAAATGATACATGGTCCTACTTCATCGAGATTCCATGAAATCGTCAACAAAGAAGGATATTTTAGGAATATATCACTAGTGTGCATTTACCTCAGTATGATTATTAAAATATAGTTCAAACTAGTTTTAGTGATCAAAAACTCGTAGTGGTAGGAAAGAAAATTTATTTTCTCTCTCTCTCTCTCTCTCTCTCTCTCTCTCTCTCTCTCTCTCTCTCTCTCTCTTTTTTTTCTCTCTCTCTTTAGCCAGGCTATTTAGCTATAGTCTCTCACTATAGCCAGGCTGGCCTTGAACTCATGGCAATCCTCCTGCCTCTATCTCTTGAATGTTAGAATTACAAGCATGAGCTACAATGCTTGGCAAATGTTTTCCTTTCAACAAAAAGATTATGTGTAGGAATGTACTGCGGCATGCTGTGTGAACGGCTTTCCTAATCTGCAAAGGCAACAGCGATGAACTCCACACATCTGTCTGTATCTTGGTGTGGCGACCTCTCTACCTATAGAGCTAAGAAGATTCAATGATGAAGAAAATAGCTCCCTGGCTGAAGACCTCCCCTTCTGTACCCATTTAGGGAAAGCACATGAGGATCAGGAATGACTACTGGCTGTCTAACTAGTTCAGGGTGCTTTACACACCACACTGCGCTTGAACTAAAAAAAAAAAACAAACAAACAAAAAAAAAAAAAACTCAGAATACCTAAGAGTCTTATTACTTAAAGACCAAACCCTATAACTTATATAAATGTAATTAAACCTCTAAGAGCAGGTTTGGGTTAGAATCGTTCCATTTTGAGGCAGTCTTGAGATACAGATCAAACTGGGACCTAGCACACAATCTGCCTGCCTCAGGCTCCCCAGGGCTGGGACTATAGGAGCACACCACTACAGCCAGCTAAGATCTGGATTTGAATAAGAAAGCACAAGGTTCTGGAACACAGAGAGCTCAAAGCACTTACATCCCAATTCCTACAGCTATCATAATCCAGTGATGGGCATGGAGGCCACAGATTTTTGTGTACGACAGTAACCTGTGAATGTCACTGAGCAATGCGAAGAGGGTGAGTCTGAGCAAGGCCATCCAGATGCTTACTCTAAGAGCATATTTTAGTTTCTTACATCTTCTCCTAGGTTCCTTTACTAACCCTCCAGATTACAGAAAAGAAGTTACCTCTGCTTCTTGCTGGTCTAAATTTTCCTTCTCACAGTACACTATTGTTTTTATTACCACTGAGCACGTAGCCGAGCACCAAGTGACTGACACAGGAACATCCTATTTGGAAGCTAACATTCAACAGAAATCAAACACAGAATGCCTACGGCTCTGCGGGACTGGCCGTCTGCAGGAGCATGTGGATCCACTTGTGCATCAATAGCCCAATCAATTAGTGGCATGCCGGGGGGCCTACCTTCTCTGAGACAGCAGTGAAGGTCATGGCGTGGGTCATGAGTGACTCACCGAAGGCCAGCCTCTCAGCTTTGTTCATGTTCTTCAAGGAGACACCAAACACTAACTCATGGTCATAGCTGTAGAAACAATGACAGAGTAAACTAAGGAGAGTGTAGCCAGCTTGACTTCACGAGGACACTGAGCTGGCCAGCTCCAGAGGAGCCGCTCTGCAGACACTGGCACACAGAACCACTACAGAGACTCCTAACAATGTTACTATGGTTTGCAGGACAACAGAAGACGACCACATAAAACTCTCAATAATAAACATTGACGAGTTCAATTTGTACTGTTATTTTGAAAAGAAAACTTAAATTTGTTTTTTGTTTGTTTTTGGTTTCTTTTTGTTGTTGTTTCTGTTTGAGACAGGGTCTCTCTACATAGCTGACTGTCCTAGAACTCACTCTGTAGACCAGGCTGCCCTCTAATTCAGAGATCCACCTGCCTCTGCCTCCTGAGTGCTGGGATTAAAGCTGTGCACCACCACCATAGGCAAGAAAACGTTCTTTTAAAAAATGAAAGCTTTTAAAATAACTTCTTTGTTATAAAAATGGTCTCTTTCAAGTTGGTAGACCCTCCCAGTTACTGAATCAAACCACTGACTGTGGAATTAATTACTTGATAGGCAGGATCTTATGTATATGTATCCTAGGCTGACCTTGAACTCACTATATAGCAGAGCTTGACTTGAAATCTTGATCCTTCCTGCCTTCATTCTCCAAGTGCTGGGACTACAGGCCAGTGCCACCACTTTGCTCTGAATGTGACATTTAAACATATAAATGCTAAAACATTGAAGACTAATTTCATATATAAAACCACAAAGTTTCACCATTAGAAGTTTCTTTCCTTTTGTTAAATATTAAGACATTACTCCTACTAGTAACATTTATTTAGGGGTAAATCTAAAATGATGTATTTTATTTTATTATTTTTGTAAAGACTGAATTCGTGTGTCTGTGAGAGTATATGCACATGTCTGCATCAGATCCCCTGGAGCTGGAGTTACAGGTGGCGTGAGCTGTCTGACATTAGCTGGGAACTGAACTCGGGTCTTCTGCTCAGCCAGCTCTTCAGCCCCTAAAATGATGTTTTTTTAAAACCAAGGAATCTTGTCTGATTCAGCTTGGAAATGAACCTTCAATGTCACCAAAGATGAAGGAGAATGATTTAAGGTAAATATATAAATTAGTCCAACTTGTCCTGAAGAGAAAATATATAAGGCATCAAAGTAAGAGAAGCATTTAAAGAAAGATCATTAAAGAGCTCTGGAAAGTCTCTCATTTACACCCCAAATGTGCCGAGCAGCTTTCCCGACGACCCACTGCATGTTCAGTGTCTTTCCACATAGGCCAGCATTTTAGGAACACAGTGATTTCTGCTCTAGTACATCTTGGTTTCCTGGGTTACAGCAGATACACATGCGCAGTCTCTGCCAGGAGCAGATGCAGAGAAAGACCCACCCTTAGGCCAACCTCAGTGTCTCGATGAACCTCAGCAGAGGCATTTCGTACACGAGTGCACGCCAACAGCAACAACCCACAAAGAACTTTCTATTTGAATTCCGGGCACTCACACATTCATGTCACTGAGGCCCAGCTTGCCATTGAAGTGTTTTCCAACATCACAGCCAAACCACACAGCCTAGAAATAGAAGAGAGTCAACATAAACCAAACAGTGAAAGGAAAGCAGCAGCTATGTTAACCCCATGTGGGAGACACGGAAACGTAAGGCAGTACTAACCTCTCCATCTTTGATGGAGGCAGCAACCATCTTTTTCAAGAAGTCAATGGGCTGGTTGTTATACAGCGTTTTTCTCCCTCCAACCATATTGCTCAAGTAGTCTACTGTGTACAATCTATTGTACTTGTGCTGGGGCCGTGGGTCATTCACAAAACAAATCTTTTGAGATCAAGAACATGTGTATTAGAGCACAAGACCAAGGATGTCAAGCAAGACACAACCCTCCCTGCTAGGCTGCTATGGTTACAAGCTCATCACCTCCAACTACAAGAATAAACATTACAGCCACAAGGTAAAAGTAACAAGCAAAAACTGGCCAAACACATATAAAGAAGGGAACTGCATATTCTAATTAGCACAAAGAACACACTTGAGAGCTGTCTCTACTTGTCTTCCCTCCTGGTAAAAACTGCCCCCAAATTAATTCTGTCATAATGCATAGAATACATAAGGTGCCAATCATGGAACATTGCCACAGGCCCTTCCTCAAAGTGTAAGAGAGGCTCAAGCAATGCAATTTTCTTGGAAGAGGGCTGAAAAGCCCATCAAGGAAGGAGGCCCTGGTCATCCTGCTAGGCAGACGCAGAAGAAGGAAGAAGAGCCAAGAGTGGACGCCTCCTTTAACAAGAAAGCTCCCAGAAAGGCCAGAAGATTAGGGTGTTCTGAGCCTATATGCACCATCCAATATACCACCATTTTTCTTTGTCCTGAGATTGATCTGGACCCTACATTACAGGGAAGAAGGTTGGAGATGTGGGAATAAGCTGACCCTTGGCCTAGAGTTAGAAATTCTCTGAAGAGAACCACTGGGGGAAAGTGATCCTGGTGTGCCTACTTTTGTTAGGTGCATACAAACTTCAGAGACTGAAAACAAAAAGTGTCTTTAACATCTAGTTTGACAGATGCGCACGTTAACCTGGACATCTTATACCCTGTGTGTAAACAACAAACACTTGAAAGTAAATAGCCAGCAGCGCCGGTACCAGTCTCTAACCTTATCTTCCATATTGAAGAGTGGCTTCACGTGTTCCTGGTAAAATTGCAAGGGTGTGATGGGGCCAATCTTATGGTAATTTTTATCTTTGTCTCGATACTCCCAGGTGAAGGTCTCTGGTGGGTTACCCAAACAGATGCACACCACTCGGAATATCTGTAAGAGAAGGGGTGATTAAGGGTTTCATTTCCACAAGCCTAAACAGCTTTGAGGAATTAACAGCCATGTTTCAAACCCAGAAATTGCAAAAGAAATCGTCTACTGCTCCAAGATTCAGAAATTGTCACAGTCAACATCAGTTCAAGCACTCTGAACAATACAACTCCAAATGTGAATATAGTAATATTCTTAGCAATGTGTTGCAAATTAAATTGCCTTAGCTGAGAAACTTGCCCACACCAGGCATGGTGGCACACACCTTTAATCTCAGCACACGGGAGGCAGAGGCAGGTGGATCTCTGTGAGTTCGAGGCCAGCCTGGTCTACATTGTGAATTCCAGGCCAGTCAGAATAAATAGTGAGCCCGTCTCAAAAAAAAAAAAAAAAAGAAAAAGAAAAAAGAAAAGAAATGAAAGGAAGGGAAAGGGAAAGAAGGGAGGGAGGGAGGGAGGGAGGGAGGAAAAGAGAGAAAGAAGCTTGAACACCACTAATGCCCAACAAAATCCAAGTTGTTACTCTGCTAATTGCTCATTTGGAACCTCTAGCTGCCCTAGCCCAATCCAGAAAGCCCCATTCCTGTCTCTCTCTCCAAACCCCACCTGCTCAGAGCCTCTGAACAAAGGGAAGGTGCCCAAAAGCCCAGTTCCGCATTCTGGGGAGGCTACTGTCGTCTCCCCGTCCCCCCCACCCCCGCTACAAACTTGCCAGCTGCCCAAGTCCCTGCCAAGCGCTCAGTTTCTGACCATATGTGGGCACAAACCCAGCTTGTGGTGGACACATCATCATTCCTTACCTACAACCCATAAAATCTCCTGCTTTCATTTGGGGGCACAACTTCTTTGGCCTCTATCTCTGGGACTGGAGAACCCGCCCAGGAGTTGCTCTGCTCAAATAAACCAGTTATAGTTTTTCAATTTGGATTGATCTGGCTTACTGCATCAGCAGAGAAACTTATGGGGGTGGAGAGCGGGAAAAGGAAAACCTATTACTAATGATCTGTTTTTTTTTTTATGTGTATGGATGTTTGCAAAGTTGTGTATGTTTGTAGCACATATGTACCTGGTGCCCACAGTCTAGGAACGGTCAGTTCCTATGGAACTGGAGTTCAGACAGTTGTGAGTTGCCTCATAGAACTGGGAGGAGTATACCTGGTACCACAGCAAGGGTAGCTGAGCCGGCTTTCCAACCCTGCTAAAGATTGTTGGAAAATACTGCACTGTTTCATGATCCTCTTCCACTCTCATTCCTGTGCCTCCCTTCGTGTGTGTGTGTGTGTGTGTGTGTGTATGCTTGCATTATTACTGAGGATTGAACCAAGGCCTTATTCACGCTAGCTAAGTACTCTGAACAATACCACCAGTCCCCAAAGCATTTTTAAAATACTTTTTACTTTTAATTATGTGCATATGTGTGTCTGTGTAGGGAGGCACAGGTGCTAGAAGAGACCAGAGGCATCCAATGCCAGAGATAAAGGAACTTCTAAACTGCCCCATATGGATACTGAATCAAACTCAGGTCTTCTACAAGAGCTCTTAACCAGCCCCAAATAATATATTTTCTTAAAGCCATAACAAGACCTTTGTGTTAGCATTAATAAAATTTAAAAATATGATTGTGTTACTTTCATTTTATACAAAGAAAAAAGGAATAAATACTTTGTACAAGGCCAGAATATATAAAATATTTCCTTCTCTTCTCACATTTCCTTGTCTTTTTTTTTTTTCCTTTGAGAACACTGCTGTGGTTGTTTGAATAAGAATGGCCCCCACAGGTGCATACATTTGGACACTTAGTCACCAGGAAGTGGCACTATTTGAAAGCATTAGAAGGATTAAGACGTCTGGACTTGTTAGAGGAAGTGTGTCACTAGGAATAGGCTTTGAGGTTTCAAAAGCCCATCCCAAATCCAAAGTCTCTCTCTGCCTACGGATCAAGACATAGCTCTCAGCTACTGCTCCAGTGCCCGCCTGCATGCCACCTTGCTTCCTGCCATGGTGATAGTGGACTAAACCTCTTACTAGGCTCACTTAGTTACTGTAACACTCTCAAAGTAATCTACTCATTCCCTCCCTTTTCTCAGATGAGATTGTGACTCAAAGAAATGAAGTAATCTACTTAAAATCATAGAGCCGGTGACTATGAGATCACAATCAGAACTGAAGTCATGTGCTATTACAGAAAAATATTGCTTCTTTTTTTAAAGCTACAAGCTTTAAAAAGGGACCATCTATTAAGGCCTACTGTGTTGTACTACAATCTCTAGACTGTAGCTCTCAATCCTCTCAACAAAGATGGCAGCTCTTACTGTCACTGGAGAGAGAAAGCTCAGGAAGTAAGTGGCATGCTTGAAGTCCCAGAGCCAGCAAACGGCAGATCAGAACTGAGTTCGGACTCAACTTTTAAAATGCTATAAATTTACCTCATGGCTTTCTGGTTTCATAGAACTTTTCTCCTATAACACAGCACAAGGTTTTTAAGAATAAGAACCAGTAAATTGTCCTCTGACCTCCACACCTGTGTTGCAGAATGCTTGTGCCCACATGTACACGTACTCAGGGAAACGTACACACATATTCTCTCCTCTCCCTGCTAACAAAAAGAGGAAGTGGGGGGAGGACCACTTCATCACGGCTACTTTGTGTCCCTTAAGCACCTCAGCCATGCTGAGCATGTGACCTGGGTAGAGCAGCACACCTGGCTCCTTCTCCACGTCACCTCAGGGTAAATAATTTTAGAAGCATCACTTTCTTAGTCACTTCCTGTTGAGAATTCGATGAAACTTACCTCTCACCTCCTATAACAAATCCACGCTCCACGACCTAATTTCCTGTCTTACTTTTGTCCACATGCTCAGGAAGTGTAGCATGCCCTACTCTTGACTGTGGAGCTCAATTCACTGTTTTAACATACACGGAAGTACCCACAATCCAGAACAGAATGCACTGAAAAGGGCCCTGGTTCCTTTTTAGTAAATAACTCACACACTCTCCCAAGGTATCTGTCATTCAACTCCTAGAGTCATGGTTCATGTCTTGCCTACTCTTAAACTTCATACAACTGGATCACAAAGCATGCTCTTTTGTGTCTGGTTTCTTCTTGTCAACATGCCTGCAGGCTTCACTTGTGTTCCGTGCATACAAGCAGTTTGTTCTTTATTGTGATGATTCCACTATCTTTACAGGAGATTAACCTTCAAAAGAGATGTTACACTTACTTTTCATCCTGTTCTGTTCTGTTTTCTGGGAGAGAAGAGTCTTTTATTAGGATTTGCTGTGTGCTTTATGAGCTTGCCACAGCTGGAACATCAAACCCCATCCTCTACTACTACATTCTCAGCTGGTTTCCGCACAGCAGAGAGGCAGAGCAGCTACAAGCAACTGTAACTGAGTTGCCCCAGCCATGGACTGTGAGCTCTGCCTGGGCTTCACATGGATCATACAGCATCTTGGATTTGCTCAGTGCTAAGACTACAGAAGGCAACTTTAGGACTCTGTCACCATGAGGACACTACCACTGATAACTAAGGTAGAGACCATGATTTGTATGTTCAACTGTTAACTGCTAACATATATGTATAAATATCTATCAGTGAAATTGTTCTGATCAACTACCAAGTTATCCAAAGGTGGTAAATCCACCACTCTCTGGCCAAAATAAACAGAGTGAAAGATTAAGACAACTAAGTGAATATCTGGTTATTTCTAAACATATTTTAAAGACAAGTAAGGACAGTTTCCTCTCTAAGGTGCATTGTACCTTATAGTATATTCTCTCTCCGTACCTGAATATCCAAAGTAAAAAGTATTAAATTACTACCTCCTCCCCAAAGCTGCACCTGAGGCAACACACACAGACACACAGACAGATATACAAACACACACACACACACACACACACACACACACACACACACACACACACACACACACACGAAAGCATCAGAAGAAATTTGGCACTGGTCAAGATGGCTCAGCAGGTCAGGGCACTGGCTGACCAAGCCTGAGATCTGAGCTCTATTTTCAGAACGCACATCAAGGTGGAAGGAATCAACTCCACAAAGCTGCCCCCTCCAGCCTCCTTATGTACACCATGGCATATGTCCACCCACAAACACAGTATACACACAAGCATTAATAAAATAATAATAAACTGGGCAATGGTGGCACACACCTTTAATCCCAGCACTTGGGAGGCAGAGCCAGATGGATCTCTGAGAGTTTGAGGTCAACCTGGTCTAAAGAGAGAGATCCAGGACAAGCACTACACAGAGAAACCCTGTCTCAAAAAAACAAAATAAATAAATAAGTAAAATAATAATAAAGTTTTTTAAACTTTTAAAAAAGAAGTCTGCATTTATGTTATCAAACTGAATTCTCTAGTAAGCCCCTTTTCAAGACCATAGCTACCCAGTTGCTCACCTCTTAGAAATCAAAAGCTTTTAATCAAATATACATGATATGGCTGACAGCACTTCCTTTTAGATTCTAGAAAATTTCTTCAACTTAAGACTCATAGTTTTGCAAGCCAGGAGTATCACACACCTTTAATCCCAGCACTGGGAGGCAGAAACATGCTTATTTCTGAGAGTTTGAGGCAGGCCTGGTCTACACAGCGAGTCCTAGGACAGCCAGAGCTACATCAGTGAGATCCTGTCTCGAAAAACAATCGAAACCACATGGAGTTTTACCAACCAGTTGTTTGTCATCCCTGAACCATCTGTACCAATGTGAAGGGGATAATTTTAAGGAATATTCCAAAGCATCATCTCAAAGGCTCAAGAGACTGTATTTTCTTGGTATGTAAGAGTCTCTGTTTTGAAATAATGCTATTTCCAAAGGCACAAAAAAATGACAGTTAACGTTGACTATCCAAGTCTGCTCTCTGGTGGACAAAGCCGGAGTGTCACCCGATTCTCACAAAACTGAACTGACATTCGTGACGTAGAAGATATTCCTCAGAATAGAATTACACGTCAGAATCCACATGAAGGCACTGGGGAACGGCACCCCCCACCTCTGCTCCTCCCTCTGTCTTCTCCACGGGGTATTACACTTTGACATTGTCTCTACCTACTAGAAAGTCAGCTAGAGGTGGGAATTCCTATAATTGTTCACTGCCAAGTCTCCAATGCCCAGAGTACTATGTCCACAGAATTTACTGTGTGTGCCTTCCAATTGTGATTTCAGAGCAAACGGGTGTACAATCCAACCTGATCTAAAAAAACAAAACAAAAAACGAACACAGTCAAGGCAATGAGCTTAAGCAATGTTGGCTTTCCAAAATACTGGAAAGCTAAAGGCTTTCAGCACAGAGACCCCTGGACCTGATTCTACTCTCCCAACCCCCAGCCAACATTTATGTCGTCTTGTTCATTTTTATTTTTATGTTTTAAAAAAAATAAGCCAATGCATTTAGCTACTCTTCTCAGTAATAAGTTAATGGGAAAATTCTCTCATGTCTTTGACCCACTGAGACCGTTTCCCCTCGTACCTTTGGAAGAAGGCAGTCAAGAGAAGCCATGCTCAGCATGGCTACACTCGTCTCTTAAGTCCATCTGGCTTTTAATGCTTGATTAATTTAACTGCTAATTAAGTTGGAAATTTAAAGTACTCTTACTCTGGGAATGTGTAATCTTTGTCTACCAACATATAACCCTTCAGAAAAGCTGAAGTCTGTATAAGAAAGATCAAATTCCTATCTCTAGCTAAATACATCTTCTAAGGGGGCTCAAGAGATGGCTCAGTAGTTAAGAGCACTGGCTGCTCTTCCAGAAGACCCAGGTTCAATTCCCAGCACCCACATGGCAGCTCACAACTGTCTGTAACTCCAAGATCTGATACCCTCACATAGACATATATGCTGGCAAAACACCAATGCACATACAATAATAAAAATAATTTTAGGGGGCTGGAGAGATGGCTCAGAGGTTAAGAGCACTGGCTGCTCTTCCAGAGGTCCTGAGTTCAATTCCCAGCAACCACATGGTGGCTCACAACCCTCTCTAGTGGGATCTGATGCCCTCTTCTGGCATAAAGGCATACATGCAGCTAGAGCACTCATAAATTTAAAAAAAAAATCAAACAAATAAAAATAATTTTAAAAAATATATCTTCTAAGAAGATAGAGTCTAAGTTTGTAAAAAAAAAAAAAAAAAAACCCTATTTTAATCGGCTTCTAAAACTATTTTCCTCTAGCAGAGATTTCTTTTCACTGACTTGTGGTCTAACATGGCAAATGGCATAAAGAGTATAAGGGGAGGAAAAAGGAAAAAAGGCACAAGAAGCATGGGATTCGGAACAAAGCACAGCCCACCCGCCTCAATGTACAGACACCAGATGGGGCCGAGTCAGCTCTCATGCACACGGCTGCATCTGGAAGACAGAGAAGCTGGACAGGTGAGGGAGAAAGGATGCACGAGGAGGGCAATCATAAATATGCCCAAGGTGAGAACTAGAGACTTGAAAGCCAACCAGAGGGAGATGAGGAATGAAGAAAGGTGAGGAGACAGCAGTTCAGAGGAAACTGGTAAATCTCAAGAGTCCAGAGGCTGGAACTCTGTCGAGGTGGCACAACCTTAGAAGCACTGGTTGTTGAAAAAAATCGGAAAAAATCTAGAGCACAGGGAAACTTAGTTACTTCCATTGTTATAAAGTACAAAGCTACAATAATACTGTTTTGTTTTGAGATATTGTCTCACAATCTAGTGGCTCAAATTTGCAATCCTCCTGCCTCAGCTTCCCAAGTGGAGAGATTACAGGTATGTATCACAGTGTCTAGCTTGCTACAATGTTCTTAAGAAATCAATTACCGGAACTTCCTGCTTTTGCTGATGGAAAAACAAGGTTTAAAGGTAAAATGAACCACTGATCAGTCTGGCCACAAGTCTTCATAAAGGCAGTGAATTTGGAAGGCAGTTCAGGAGTTCAATGGACTATTGGAGAGGCATGGAATAGACCTTTGTGACGAAGCCACAGGGGAAGAGGACAGGAGACAAGCACTTCCTACTGCTTCCTGGTGGATAAGATGGATAAGATGCTTAAAAACAAAAAACACTACCTAAGTAAAGAGAGCAGATACACCCTAGAGGCATTACACATATCTTCAGACAGAGGAAAGGCGTGTAAGGCACATGCTGGAATACACAAGGTAAATGCTGCTCTGGGATGCTAAGAGAATGAACTCATGGGGTAACAGTGTTCTTGAGATGGCTTCCAGAGCAGTGTGTGAGTTCAACAACTAGAAACGCAGACTCCTCTCCGCTGCAGACCTACTCAGTCTGTAGTTTCTGAACTGCTGTACACAGACTGTGAAACTTTCTAAGTACTTCATTAGACCAATCTATCTCTCCCTCCTGTCAAATCGTCTCAATTACTATTTCTCTCCTTTATTCTTTCCCACAGTTTCCCTCCTCCTGATTTAACTGATAAAAAGCTTTTCCTCATATCTACAATCTTCCCTCAAGACATCATGACATCACCAAGATATCTCCCCTTCCCTGTCTTCCACACAGCTCACTGGCAAGTCCTAACACCACCCCTTCCAGACAAACCCAGAGATGTCGCTGCTTAGGAGTCGCACTCTCTAGCCTTACCCAAACTGCTATCATCTCTAACCTGTGGGTTACAATTAACTTTCCATCTAGTCTCTCTATTTCTACAATCTGTTCTCAAAATACAGAGTGAAGGTGTCTCCCTGTCCCTGTCTCTCTGATCAACACACACACACACACACACACACACACACACACACACACACACACACACACACACCTACCTTCCTTGAAACAGGCTTATATATAGCCATATTAGCCTCAATCTTGTGATTTTTCCTGTCTCAGCCACCCTAGCCCTACAATTACAAGTTTGTGCCACTATGCACAGCTTCAGAGTAAAAAATATTTTAAACAAAATATTAGCTTACACTCCCTAAAGGCTACCTTACTTAGAATAAGATGCAAGCTCTTCACCACAGCTCTGGGTCCTATATTAAGCCAGTTCCCATTCCCACTGTGATCTGTCCTCCTCCCAGACTCAAGCCACAGTGCCGCCGCCTCCTTCTTCTTCTTCTCCTTCTCCTCCTCCTTCTTCTTCCTTCTTCTTTCTTCCTCTTCTTCTTCTCCTCCTCCTCCTCCTCCTCTTTTTCCGGTTTTTCCGAGACAGGGTTTCTGTCTAGTTTTGGTGCCTATCCTGGATCTTGCTCTGTAGACCAGGATGGCCTTGAACTCAGAGGCCTGGCTCTGCTCCAAAGTGCTGGGATTAAAGGCGTGCACCGCCGCCGCCGGCCCGCCACAGTGCCTTCTTTCTGTTACTCAGGAATACCAGCTTCTTCCATCCTGGGGCACTGTCCTTGCTGCCCCCTGCCTGGCACACTCTTATTCCTCTTAGCTCAGCTCAGATTGTACCTCAGGAAGACAGGTAAAATATGAATCCTGGGCTGGAAAGATGGTCCAGTGGTTAAGAGTGCTTGCTGCACTTGCAGAGGACCTGCTTTAGGCTCCCAGCACCCACATCCAATGGCTGATACCCACCATATCTCATCTGATGCCCTCTTCTGGAGTCCTCCGACACTGCACTCTTATATACATACCACACACATGTACACACAATATGGTTTTCTTAATAGTAATTTTTAGGACCTGGAGAAATGGTTCAATGATTTAAAGTACTTGTTGCTCTTGTGGAGGACCCAATCACTTTTAACTCCTGTTCTAGGGGATTCAACAGCCTCTCTGACCCCTGCAGGTTCCTGCATACACATGGTATACAAACATACACTCAGACACAGACACATACACACAAAATTAAAAATATATATCTAAAAATAATTTTTAGGATATTAATATAGTTTATAAAAATGCTCAGCCTCATCCAAAACTATGTATGAGATAATGTTGTTTACCTATCAAATTGGTCCAAATCTGTCACTGATAATACGAACAGACATCAGTATAATCTCCGAAAAATCGGGAATGTGTTATCAGCTCCTCCCACTTCTCTTCCTCTGCACACTCAAGACCTTAAGCATGTTAGACAAATACTATACCACTGAACTATATCCTTGGCTCAATGTTTTATTTAAAGTTTTTGAGACAGATTTTCTCTGTGTAACCCTGTCTGTCCCGGAGCTTGCTCTACAGACCAGGCTGGCCTCCAACCCAGAGGTCCACCTGCCTCTTGGGTTAAAGGTATGTGCCACCACCACTTGACAGGTTTATTTATTTTTATTTTATGTGAGTAAGAGTTTGCCTATATGTGTCCTTGGTGTCCAGAGGCCAGATGAGGATATAGGATCCCCTGGAAATGGAATTACAGATAGTTGTGAGCAACCATGTGGATGTTGGGAACAGAACTGGGGTCCTCTGGAAAAGCAGCCAGTATTCTTAACCACTGAGCCAACTCTCCAGTGCCATTACTGTTTTTTAAGAACCCCTGCTATAGAATTTCTTAAGCTGTCAAAATTACTTCCTGTCCCTTTTCAGGGCCCTGGCAAGTATTAGTGGTCTTTGTTTGAGGATTTATTTTTAATAGAGCATGTTTTAGAAAAGAATACATTAGTAATCCTAAAGGGATACAGAGGCTTCCAAAGTGAGCACATGGAAAACATCTGTAATTGAAGTGGCTACATGATTCCAAAAGACCTGCTGGGTCTACCTCATCCACAAACCACCTACGCTCCTCTCTGAAAGAATGCCTTTGGCATAAACAAGTTCCATTCAAACTACCTCGGCTTCATGGTTACTCACTGAAGTCATCACTGAGACTTGCTCATAAGGCTAGGTAAATCATAGGTACTAATTTGTGGCTTTAAGTGAAGCTAGACTCTTCATTACAAAAGAGTTGGGTTCAATACTAAGGAGTTATTTGGAAGATTGTAAAAATGTAAAAACCTACCACACAGATCTGTAGTGAACAGATGAAATAAGTCATTAAGTAAACAACACTACAGAACACCCAGACTCAGGACATGGTAAAGTATTCTCTTTGGATTTCAAAGTAGGGGTAGGAGAAGAAAACAAAACAAAACATGTAAAAATGTATGGCTATAATTCTGTATCATTTATTGTCCTCTAATTCTATGGTTGGACATAAATCTTAAGGTATATTATTAATGCAAGGATCACTAAAGCAAACACCACAGGCCAATATGATACTTATGATCTATAAGTAGTATATCTGGGGGCTGGAGAGACGGCTTGGGCAGTTAAGAACATTTGTTCTTGCAGAGGACCCAGCCACCCACATGGCAGCTCACCACTATCTGTAACTCCACTTTCAGGGGATCTGATGTCTTCTGGCCTCTGTGGGCACTTCCTCAACTCACATACATGCAGGCAAAACACTCAGAAGTAAAAATAACTCTTAAGGAAAAAAAAAAGGCAGGGCAGTGGTGGCACACACCCTTGATCCCAGCACTCAGGAGGCAGAGGCAGGCAGATTTCTGTGAGCTGAGTTCAAGGCCAGCCTGGTCTACAGAGCAAGTTCCAGGACAGCCAAAGTTACACAGAGAAACCCTGTCTTTGAAAAAAAAAGAAAAAAAGGAGTAGTAATACTCCTCCTCCTCTCTGGACCTTTCTTTAAAGTTTTTAAATTCACTTATTGATTTGTGCATGCATGTGTGGAGATCAGAGGGTGACTAGGAGGAATCCATCTTTCCCTTCCAACATGTGGGTCCCAAAGACTGAACTTAGGTCATCAAGCTTGGAAGCACTCGGTCGGTCCCTGCTGAGTCACTTGCTGGCCCTGCTATACGGTCGTCATCCCTGCTACATTCCCATTACCTTAATCTAATCACAAATTAAGGTAAATTCTCAGGAGAGATGGCCTCAGCAAGAGCCACCATTCCAAACAGGAAGAGAAGTCAACAAACGTTTACTGAGTGTTTGCTGTCTATATGCAGGACACTAGCACCAGGCATTTGACATCAATTCCATATTTGACCTCCCTCCACTCCTTGTCTCCCCACCATTCCAAGGAGGGAAGTATTTTAAAATCTCAAACTGAGTCTCAGGTTAGTGAGCAGATAGATCACAGGATTTAAATCTAACCAAGTCAGATTTAAATCCACGGTACATCTAACGCTAAAGTCTCTTTCCTTCTGTACTAAAAAACGGTTCTTCAACAGAATATTGAAGAAAGTTGAATATAATTGAAATACAGTTGGCAAATAAGCAATGTGCACTCATTCATCTATTCAAATATGTAAGAAACAGCTACCATATCAAACACTGATATGTAACCATGAACAAACTGAGACTTGAAGGAGGAAGGAACTTGTCCTAGGCCATGTGGCTGAGCAGGAAGGCCACCAATCTGACTCTGCAGACATGCTCCACCATGCTGCACTGTCTCCCTTAACATTCATGTTTCCCACTAAGTGACAGAATGGGAAGCCGCTCTGCTCCTAAACTGTGGTCTCACCACTGTGCCCACGGGCTGGAGAAGATAACCTCTGTTCTTTTCTCAGAGAATTTCAGCTTCACATCTATTAGTACTGAATATGGATATTAATACAGACTCTTATCTGCCTTAGTAAATACCTATATTTGGTGACTTTTCAATTTTCTAGGTGTTCAACACACATTACTTTTAACAGACACAACCATCAACAGCTCCTCATTACAGAATAAACCCAGCTGCTTGGCTGTCTATCCAAGAGCCCTTACATCCCACCTGCTGGATACAAAACTTCCTTTGCCTGGGGTGGCAGTCCCTGCTAATCACACAGTTCAACTATCTTCCCTGATCAGTCACTTCCCCTCCATGACCAGAGAACTCTGTTACACATTTAGCACACAATGACTACCATGATTCATGGTTTTTCTTTTTCCCCAAGACTAAACTTGTAAAGCCAGGGATATTGCTCCATGATAGAGCAAGAGGCCCTGCCTCCATTTCATCTCCAGTACCGGGAGAGGGAGGATGGGAGGAAATGGCACACAAATCCTGAGCTCTTTGAAAGCAGAAACTTGCCTTCTCATCTTTATTCCCTCAGTGCCAAACTCACAGAAGGTATTATTTATAAATGAAAAAAAAAATGGTTTTATATAGAACCTAAACTAGGAATTAAGAAACATCAGTACAAGTCCTTAAAATGCAAACAAGCATAAATCTCATTTTTTTTTTCAGCTTTAAAATAAGTAGTTTTTGTTTTATTCAGACAGGGTATCCTGTAGCCAAGGTTATACAACCAAGGCTGACCTGGAACTCTTGATCCTTTTGTCTCTACCTCTTAAGTAAAAAGTAAGTAGCTTCTATTCAATTAAATATTCCTTTGCAGTGACTGCATTCCATAATCAGTTTAGCAGGATGTTTCCAGGAGCTTTTTAGACAAGCCACAAAAGTCCAAAGACTCTTATTACCTCCTCCATCATGGCATCTTGTGTAGATGAGATCTCCCCTTTGGTTGCTCCACTGTGCACCAGGTTCCGTAGCCGTATACAGAATTCTCTCATCTATGATAGAAAGTTATTCAGCATTCCAGTAGTTACACAAGCGGTTAATAAGCCTAACAGATCACCACTAGCTAAGCTTGAAAGTACAACACAGCTAACACCCTGGGCAAAGTTTATAGAAACAAGTGATTTTCCCCAATTGGTCCACTAAGACAGATAGTGAAAACTACTTTCAATAAGGACACAGATGTGGATTATGCCCCCAAATACTGGACAGAACTGATCTTTCTCTGCAATTGACAGTCCCCTGTGTATATGCATGGAAGAACATCTGGTCCTGGTACCCATCATCCCGAGGAAAGCAGGAGACAGATCATGGCAGCACTATGCATGATCTTAACACATTCTCATTTAGAATTCTATTTGCTGTCCACTTTACCTTCTCTGCCAGTCACTGTGACAGCGACTACATAAACCTCCAACATGGTTTTCTGTTTCTTTCAATTTTGGGAGAAGCCTAACATTAAAGAGATTCTGAAACTGAACCGCAGTGCTAAAGTAACTTGCTCTCAATCAAAATGAAATCCAAAGCTAAGATTTATGATAAGAGACCCAGAGTTCCCTGGGTAGGAAACAGTCTACATCTAATATTGGGGAAACATATCTATGCTTATTTTTAAATACACTCTTTTCCCTGGGGATAACATCTAATTTCAGCCTTGAAGATCTGGGCGGCAGATTTTGGCAACTTCCAGTTCTCAAAAAAGAGACCTGGCAAGCAGAGCACCACCGCACAGGGCTTATAATCATCCCTGGGAAAATGTGGAGGAGAAATGATTCATTAGGGTAACTTAAGCCATAAAAAACAGCTCAGTGACTACATCAAATCCTCAGTGGGTGGCTAAACCACACTGATGTGGTCTGGGTAAGCCTAAGAACAAAGCACACTTTTAAAGGAAGTCTAACAAATTGCTCTGCTTGGTTCTGCTGGTACATGAAGCAGCCCAGCACACCTCTACTAGAAGCAAGTGAGGAGCACAGAAGCCTGTGTCTTCGAGACCCAGGTTAACTGACCCCAGAACCTTCACTTGAATACATATAAGAAAATACTAAAATCAACAGAAACAAAACACAGTAATCTTAATTTCTTGAGGTTAATGTGTAGCCACATTGCTTTTGATAGACCTTGACATCAATAGTTATCCTTTTTAGTTTCTTTTTAAAAAGTCAGTTACAGTTTTAAGGTCCAGTGCACTAACCCAGTCCCTCCTACTCATATTCCGTACCTTGTGATTCAGAATATCATTCATTCTTCTGCTTGCCTCTGTTGTATGAGATTCAGGAAAGCATTTCTTGGGGACAACACCATATTTTTCTAAGAGACAACAAATTTTAGTGTTCAATAAAATGAAAATAAATTCTAGTATTAGAAATCCTGTCCAAATTATTGGCTTCTTTAAATAGGCTGTATTAATAAACAAGGGTAGGATTTCATGTAGTCCAGGCTGCCCTCAAACTCTCTATGTGGCTAAGAATAACGTTGAACTTCAAGTCTTTCTGCCTCAACCTCCTGAGTATCGAGATTACGGGCATACACCACTAGACCTGGTTTATTCAGTGCTAGATTGAACCCAGAGCTTTGTGCATGCCAGGCAGCACTCTGCCCACTGGACTTCATCCCCAGCCCTTACCAGTCTTATTGGATTGTTTGATTCTAGGGACTGAATCTAGGGCCTCCTGTGTGCTAAGTCCCTTACTACTACTGAGTTATACCTCCAGTCCCAGACTTTTAACATGCACAGCTATCCACCTTGAAATTAATTCTAATATTCTGACCTATGATACTTTATAAATACTCAGCATGCGGCCTCCCAAAAGAAAATGTTAGGATAAAGACACTTGCAAACAAATGCAGGGTTCTGTCTGCTTGCTTGCTCTGCCTGTGTGTTGTCTCACTGCTAGGGATCAAAGCCGCAGCCATGTGCATGCCAGGCAAGCGCTCTACCCTGACCTACACCACCAAACCAACTGTCTTTTCTTTTTCAGATTTGTTTTGATTTTATGAGTATTTTGCCTGCATTTATGTACGTGCACCCTGTGTGCCTGAGGAGACCAGACAAGTGTCTGGAGTTACAGATGGTTGTGAACCACCACATAGGTACCAGGAACTTAACCTGGGTCTTCTGTAACACGAGTAAGTCCTCTTAACTGCGTACCCGTCCCATTAGCCCTAGTAATATGCTTCCCGATTCCTCGGTGCTTTCTTTTAAAATTAGTGAGTATGGGTGTTTTGCTTGCATGTGTATCTGTGCACTATGTAAGGGCTAGGAGAGGATTTAATACACTAGAACTAGAGTTACAGGTGGCGATGGGCCACATGTAGGTGCTGGAAATTGAACCTGGGACCTCTGGAAGAGCAACCAGTGCTCTTCAGCCGCTGAGCCATCTCTCCAGCCCCTCAAGTGATTTTTTAATGGGAAGTTACTTCTACTTAATTCTTCTCCCAGTCAAGCCTGCACGGCATCTATTTCTTTATCAGTTATTTAAAGAAAGGGACTTCACAGTGAGAATGAGACGTAAAGGTTTGTAGAGCTAACTATGCAGCCTCTGGAAAGCCAGTTCCACTGTGTACATAACAAAGAAACGGCCTAGTCCTACCTGCAGAGCTTGCAATACCATTCAGACACAAATTCTTACCAACAATATTGACAAGCATATCCCATTGTCCACCATCATTGGTAGGGTTCATAAGCAAATACTGCACCAGTCTCCCATCTTCAGGCTCTTTTTTCTGGGCTGTGTCCACGAAAGCGTTCAAGAAGAAATAACAGCGTTCAACCTAAAGTTAGAGAAGATAAATAAATAAATAAATAAAGGCAAAGAGAGCCAATCACGTCACTGCCATGCATGATCACTAGAATGGGAGACTTGGGACAACTAAGAATTCAACATATAAGATTTTTAAAACTGAAGTTGGCAATTAAATATTGGTATTTGTCTTCAAAAGAATATCTGGTCTTTTCTTATACATGCATATATTTTGCAACATACTGCATCCATGTGCTGCACATACATTCTAATGTTCAAATAAATTCTGTTAGTCTTTAATCAGTAAACATCTAATGAATAGTTATATTTTAAAGATTTTAAACTGAAATAAAAATATTTACTGATTTTTTTTTTTTTTTTTCAGAAAGGCGCTACCAAAAGAAACTGAGTGCTTAAAAGATCCAATGGCCTAAGTAAAGATGCTAGAAAGGGAAATTGCTGGAAACAAACTTTTACATTTTAAATAAAGAAAACACGGGCAGTGAGTCAATAGATTTGTTATTTCCTCAGAGAATGCAGCCACCTACCAAACAGAAAGCCGCTGTGGGGCAGAGGTCAGGGTCAGAGCTTCATCAAATCTCGCCAGAAGCCCTGGCCCTGAGCCTGGCACCACAGAAGGAAAAGTACTTCTGCTCTGAGAAGCTAGACTTCTGATACTTGGGAATCAGAATGGTATCACAGCTATAATCAAAAGGCACACTATCATGAGAAAAGCAGAATAATATAAAGGCTGCGCCTAACTAGTTTGCTATTGAAACAGAAAGAATCATGCAAGGTCAGTCCCCTACCTTGTCCCAAAAAAACAGGTAAGATTGACTAAACTCAAATTCTTCAATATTAAATTTTTTCATGAACGGAAGTCTCATAACATTCAAACAAGAAAAGATCCAGCATCGTCCTAAAATGAGAAAGCAAACCAAGAAGTTAAGACTGTTTACAGATCCCACTGCCCCAACTGTACCTCCTAACCCCAAATCCCTAAGATCCGCACATCAAGACTAAGTAAGAAAGAACAGAAATATTAGATTCATTTGTTTTTGAGACAGAGTCTCCTATAACCCACTATATAACCAGAGTAGTCTTGAACTCCTGATCCTCCTGCTTCATGTCCCAAGTACAATATAGACATGTGTCACCATGCTTGGTTTTATGTGATACTAGGAACCAAACCCAGGAATTTGTACATGCTAAGCACTCTACCAGCTTAACTACATCTTCAGTCCAAAACAGAAATATTGAAACCAAAGCAAACTGAAAGACATGTCGTGATTACTACTATATGGTATATACACGCACACTCACTCATTCACTCAAATACAAAATCAAAAGAAAACAAAAACCAATCAGAACCTTTTAGGTTGGGCATGGTGGTTTATACCTATAATCCCAGTACTTAGGAGACTGAAACAAGAAGATTGCAATAAGTTCAAAGTCAGCCTAGATAATACAGTGAGTTCTAGGATAACCTAGGAACACTAAAAGAAAATGAAGAGAGATCATGAATAAATTACATGATGTCCAAAAAAGACACACAGAATAAAGAAACTTTTGTTTTTTAAATTCTTCATAAGACATTAGTGAAGTGGGAAAATACCCTTTTACTTCTTGATACTGCCCAATAAGCATTCTACTTCTGAACAGAGAGCTAAGGAAATACAAATCACCTGAGAATGATTTGGAAATCAAAACCTTAATTTGAAATGAACAGAAACCTTGATTTGGAATGCACAAGAAACCTTGATTTGGAATGGACAGTGCATCCTTCAGTGAGTGCTAAGCTTAACATAGAGCACTTGCCTCTCTTCCCAAAACTGAGTTGTTTTTAAGGGAAGTATTTGACTAACTGGGCTATATAAATATTTAAATACAAATGAAAAGTTTGGGAGGGCTGAAGCAGGAGGATCACTTCAGTTCAAGAGCTAAAATATATGTAATTTAAAAATTGAGACATAAATGAAACAACGAAATATTTTCCTCTTAAAATCATGTTAACACAGTAAATTTACTTAGAAGCACTATTCTCCAGGATGGAGATGTTGCTCAGTTGGTAGAATGCTTAACTAGCATGGAGTAAGCCCTGGATTCCTCTTTAGCACCATATAAATCAGACACGGTAGTACGTGGCTGCAATCATAATCCAACACCTGGGAGGTGGAGGCAGAAGGATGAGAAGTTCAAGGTCATTGTTGGCTACAAAGAAGGACCATTTTTCTACTTTTCTACTCTATTTTCAGCTTCATACTCTTTATATGCACCTGGCCATCAGTATCCACGTTTTCAACCACAACACACCATCATTCTTCTACTTAGTAAGTTTCTGATACAGCAATGTTTTAAACCCACACATGATGATGTCCCTGAAGACTTTGTAACAAGCACTGAGAATACAATCATGTCTTCATTTACCCCTATAAATGCATAACCAGAGCTTCTATAGTTCACAGCTTTCTGTACCAATGTAAATGAAGTTTCTAAAGGTCTATTTCCAATGACACCCAACATTTCTATGTGAAGTCATGTCCAGAACATTCAAGTATTTTGCCTCTCAGAAACTGATGGAATCTAATATCTGTAAGCATTCCAAACTAGTGTGGACTAGGGCAACTTCAAAACACAACTCTACTTCAAGATAAACTCAGCATGTCTATCCTGAAAGCCTCTGTGAGCCTTGAATAAAGAGTAACGCTCTTCTGGAGGAAAATTCAGGGGAAACTTTCAACATATTTGGATACAATGTTTTTACAGATAAGAACAACATATGAACAAATGAAGAGGTTTATAAAGGGCACATATAAAAATTCTTCAAGGATGATCTCATATTAAAACCACTTGTACAGCGAATAAAGGCTTGATGGATAAACAAAAACTATTCCCCTACTGGTACTTCACAGATTTTCTACACTGAACTAGAATGATTTTGTAACAAAGAAAGAAAAATTAAATGGTGTTTCCGAATAGTGTCATCTTAACTTCAGGCTTATCTGTACACTTCCTCTCTCCTGTACACTATTTCTATTTCTGCTACTTTCGGGTGATCTGTTAAGATGAAAACATCACAAGAACAAATTACATCGCTCATGCACTGTTAGTATTTAGAGGAAATTAAAGAGATACACCACATTTCCCAGGTTACCCTGGGAGACCATTGCAATCAGAACACGTGGGACTACTGTAATACATTAACTAGATAGTCTGTAGCCTGGCAGACCTCACCATCCCAAACATTTCTGAACTAAGGGCCTGAGCATGCTAAGTAAGCACTTTCTACTACATAAAAAGTTTTTGCAAGGTCAGAATTTTTTCCCTTCAAAATTTAAAAATCAATCCTTAATCAATCTTTAATCTATAATTTACATACAGCAAAACATTGCCCATGTTAAATGTATCCTTTTGAGTTTTGAGTTGCTCTAAGTAGCACTAATGTGTTTACTGTAAGTACACATGAACTTGGAGAAGTATCAAAACGAAAAATAATGCAAGGTCCTTTTAGTTCAATTTTGTTGTGAGAATATTTCTTCTCTTTGGATTCCTGGATACCCAATCTCTCAGTGTAGATGTATTTCTAACAGTGGTAACAGGACAGTGTACAGCAAAACAAGAATTCTCCGTCAGCCAGAAATGAGAACTCAAGAGTACTAGAAAGTAGCCTACTGATGGGAACTGACCTATGAGCCCAGTAACTCCAGCTGCACCCATGGAGCACATTTTAAAATAATAGTCAATGACACTTGGTTGTAATCACATTTTTTTTCCTATTTTATATATTTGGATTTTAGCATTATTCTGGGAAGTCTTCTAGGGCATGGATATTTTTGTATGGACTATCTGTGACCAAGGGCATAGCTCATCTTCGATTTTTGGTTTATCTTTGTATACAACCTCTCCCCTCTAACTGTTTCTCTCTTCACCTACTTCTAGATGAACTGTTAAGATAAAAATGGCATGAGAACAAACCACACCAATCCAATACCACATAATATCAAGACAATAAGGCGATGTGCAGTCAATGGCCATCACCCATTTATAGTGTTCAAACTAAACGCTAACAGGCCACCACACAAGCAACGTTCTTGGGCCTGCGTGTTCTTGGGCCTGCGTGTTCTTGGGCCTCTTTTCTGGTTTATTACAAGTTCTTTCAATGTGCTACAAAGCTCTGTTCTCCCAAGGCCATTTTTAGGACAATAAAACAGGCTGCAGTCAGTAAAGTAGGCAAGAAGTCGAAGACCTCACCAGAGCTCTTCTGGTTGGTGACTGGCTTGCCTTCCTGAGGCACAACGTGCTGGAACACATGCTGAGCACCCTGCACCGTGGCCCTCTTCAGACAGATGTCCAACAGATCATGAGTGGTCCCAACATTCTGGGCAAGTACGAACTGAGGGTCGGAATTTAGTTTATGGATCAGAGCAGCTACCTTCTCCGAATTGAGTCCTGTGGGGAGATCAAACGCCATTATAATTATAACCTCTCCCCCCCCCCCAAAAAAAAAAAGAGGCTGACGGGGGAGGGGGAGGCAGCTTTAGGACAGAGTCACTGTAGATCCTGGATTTAACTTCGCAAGAGCATCCTGGAGAGTGCTGAAGTCAGAAAGCCCTCCCCCGCCATCCTCCTGCAGGATGCCGGCTCCCTCCTGGCTCTCTGGCCCTCCGGGAGGGCTACATCCCCGCCCTTGCCTAGGTCTCACCCCCGCACCCCGGCCTTTCACGCCGCCGGGCCTCACGGGTCCTTGGAGCCTGGGAGAAGACCCTGGGAAACACTCGCGGGAAGAGGGGCGCCTCACCCGCGTTGTTCATGGCGCCCACGCTGCCTCGTGGGGAAACGTTAGTTTTCGGGGTCCTCAGGTGAGCTCTGGGGTTACACTACAGTCCGCTGCCTAGCTGCTCGGACCTAGTTCTTGCACCCGGAGCGCCGGAAAAAGGAAACCCGCTCAATGGTGGCCGAGAGAAACGGGGTCCGCGGAGGGACAAAACTCCCCCCTCGCGTTGCTGAGTCAGCGCCGTCGGGGCTGGCCCCGCCCGGGGGAGGGCCGACGGGGGGCGGCCTTGCTGACGCCGAGGCCGGCACCCTACCCCGGGGCGCGGCCCCGCAAAGCCACCCACGTTGGCAACCCCGGTAGCCGGTGTTGCTCACTCTTCACCCCAGCGGCGCCCTCCGCCATCTGTGATCCTACAAGGGCGCCCTCCCAGGATCCCAAGCTCCCAGAGGAAGTAGGCTGAGGGTTTTGTGCTGAGCCCAGATCCCTCACATTCTAACGCTGGGGAAACTAACGCCCAGAAGTCTTTTGAGAAGCCAAAAGAAGGCTCCAGGAGATGAAAAGGAACCTGGGGTCCCAAAATTAGGCATGGGACCTTAGGATGGGTTGGCAGGTCTCAGGAAATCCACCCCAAAGCTTTTCCTGTCAACACTTGGCTGACCAATCTGTTCATTTTTTCAATTGCAACTTGTTGCTTGGATTCTAGTGAGAACAAAGTTCTTGTGTTTGAAAGGATTTTGGAACCAATCTCTTTCCCACCCACCCATAAGCTACTACCACGGTTCTACAAATACACATCTGCTCATTTCATCTACACATTCTGGGCATCACAAGGCTCGGTGAGCGGCTTCTACTGAGCCCAGCTTGGGCTAAGGAGAATGACTAGGTCAGTTTTATGCACCAAAAATTTCCCCCCAATATCTACAAAACCTGTAAAAGAAGCACACACCCTTCAAGATAACTAATCAGTTTTTCAAGATTGGGTGGGTGGAGCACTGCATATAAAATAAGTACAACTGCTCACTGTAACCTTACTATTGGGTTTTCTGTGGAGCCTAGAATCTAAGTCTTAAATTGATAATCATCCGCGGTTCAGAGGAATTCTGATGTTTGGAAAAAGCCACACGCAGACACTCATCTGTCGTTTGAAAATTCAGTCTCTGTGTCCCTGAGAGACTCCGCTAAAGGCTGGCAACGGACATAGCAACCATCTTCAAGAGAGCCAGCCTATCAACAACCCTGTTCTGAGATTTTTCCCTTTTCTGAAAAAGAGAAACAGCTAAAACTCGTGCTGAAAGAAATCATTGATCGTTTTGCAAAATCATGTCCAAAGTTCCTGCCCAATTCAAATCATAGACTTTTACTCAAGATCTACAGTATAACAGATCCTCGTCAATCTTCTGATGATATGAAGACTAAAAAGTTTAATCTTGCCTTCAAGAAACTCCTAATGTGGGCCTGAGAGACTGGCTAGCAGGTAAGAGTACTTGCACAGCCGGGCGGTGGTGGCGGCGGCGCATGCCTTTAATCCCAGCACTCGGGACCGTGGCCAGCCTGGTCTACAGAGTAAGATCCAGGACAGGCGCCAAAACTACACAGAGAAACCCTGTCTCGAAAAAAACAGGGAAAAAAAAGTACTTGCTGCTTTTCCAGGGACCCAAGTCAGAAAACTGTAAATCCAGCTCCGGAGGATCCAACATTCCCTTCTGGCTACCATGGGCACCCATCACATGTGCACATATATACACAGACACACACATATACACATTAAAAAATAAAATCTTTTTTAAAATGTGGTGGGAAAGACATTGGACATAATCTATAATAACAACACAGTAATGCCATGTAAGTAGCAGCTAGTTATTAGAGCCAGATGCTTGCCGGGGGGTGGGGGGGGGGGTGGGGATAAGGCCAAGCTCAATGGTAGAACACTTGCTTAGCAAGCATGGGGACCCTGAATTTAGTCTTCAGCACCACAGAAAGACAATGATCATAATTTTGAAGAGTGGATGGAATTTTACAAGACAAAGAAGAAGAGACAGGGCATTCAAGGTAACAGCAAAGACACAGGGCATGGGAGCACATGACAACATCACACGCAGGCCTCTGTGCATCACTATCTGGTGTGGTTAAATGTGTTAAGATCAGAGGCAAGGTGCATGACTGGGAAAGTACATTTGGGCTGGGATGTGAAGGGTTTTATATGCCACACCTGAGCATCTGGACTTTATTCTATGCTTAATTAGGAGTCAAATGTTTTAAACAAAGGAGCAATAGTCTCAGATCTGTGTAAAGAAAAATCTGGTGACGATGGGGAAGGGAGAGATTCTGGAGACAGGGAAATTAGTCAGAATGCTGTTACAGTAGAACACTTGGGAGACAACAGCAGCTTTAGATTGTGGAAATGGAAGAAGCATAGATAGCCTCTAAGCTTGCAGTTGAACTAGAGGCTAGAAGATGATGTCATTAACCAAGACCTGGCTTTTACAACTCTAGGTTTTAACCCCATATGGGATCATGTAACTGGAGGTAGGATGGGGATCATGAAAATTTTTTCAGCAGGGGCTAAAGTGATGGCTCAGTGGTTAAGAGTACTGACTGCTCTTCCAGAGAGCAGACCCCAGAACGCACACTGTGGCTCACAACCATCTATAACTCCAGTTCCAGGGATCTGATGTCTCCGGGCCTTTGTGGGCTCTCTGATGTGTGGTACAAAGACATACATGCAAGTAAAGCACCCATACACATAATACTTCTTAAGAACTAAATCTTTCCTTTAACTGGCAATTGTAAAAGGGTTTCTGAACACTTAATGACTAAAATTCATTCAAAATCCAGCACTCAATGTATTTGAGATGTATCTGGCAAACTTAACCGTGCTGCCTCATAGGACGTCACTGCAGCCTGGTATTTGAATACAGGATAGGCACACTGACCTGTGTGTGCTGTCACACCAGGTAACATAAGTGAACATTGCCTGAGACACCTCAGCGATAGAGTATACACTGCTGTATACTATAAACTGCAGTGTTTTACTGTACATGCAAGATGTTCTGCTCTTGTTGAAACATAATGGTTAATTACAAAAAAATTTAAAATATTCCCTATCATTTTCTTCATGTAAATGTCAAATTAGTGCATCATTAGGATGTTTGATTTTAAAGACTGCTGTTTGAGTGGCTGACTTGTTTCATATAAAAAAAATATTCCCAACATTTTCTGACTTTTTTCTTTGTTTGTTTGTTTGACACAGGGTCTCACTACGTGGCCCTGGCTGCCTGGAACTCAGAGATCTCCCTGTCTCTGCCTGGGAATAGAGACATGTGCTATCACTCTTGGCTCTTCCAGCAATTTCTAAAGGGGCCCTAACTGTACTTCTCCCATTGAAAGTTGTTTTACATTTATTTGTTATATGTTTGTGTGTGTGTGTGTGTGTGTGTGTGTGTGTGTGTGTGTGTGTACATGTACACCTCCTTCCAAGTGCCCTGATCTGCTAAGCCACCTCACTAGGCCACTTCTGCCATTTTTCACTCTCTGTTTATGCAAAGCATCATTCTCAGCACTGGAGATGATAAAACCAAACTGTTGATCAACTCTAAGAAATGCTGAGGATGGTTCATGCCCTGCAATATCGAGCATTCAGTCAATATTTAATTCTTTGTAAAAAATAAACAAGCACCTCCATCTTCTCAGTATGAAAATTCACCTTGATCTTATATGCATATCAAAGAATTGTATCAAAATAAGTTTATGATTTATTAGTAATACATTTTTGGTACATATACACATACTCCTAGGGTCACATAAAAAGTACTTAAGTGGGGCTGGAGGGATGGCTCAGAGGTTAAGAGCACTGACTGTTCTTCCAGAGGTCCTAAGTCCAATTCCCAGCACCCACATGGTGGCTCACAACCATCTGTAATGAGATCTGGTACCCTCTTCTGAATACGTAATAAATAAATAAATAATCTTAAAAAAAAAAAAAGTCCTTAAGTGACAAGTGGTTGTGAGTGGAAAAAGTTTAAGAAACCCCGAATCAAGAAGAAATACAGAAAAACCAGCATATTTGGGGGTATGAAGGTATGGGGGTATGGGGGTCTGAATTCTATTTGAACCATGACAACTTTGAGGTTCCTACAGGAAAGCAAAGATGAGGACTGCAGGGGACATATGGAAGTCTAGAAATGAGGTAAGACACCCTGACTAGAGCTGTGACCACGGGAGTTTGCAGAAGAGGCCAGAACCAGAAAGATGAAGACCAAGGCTAGCACCCCGGACCTCAGCATTTTACTGCACAAGGGGTTCAGAGGGCACCAGGCTAAGTGTGCTCAGAGGGTTGCAATCCATTCTAGGCTCTGTGTGCTGCACACCTACCCTGTCCCAGGGCTGTGCTAATCAGGTTACGGTAAGTCTTACAAGGATGCTGTGGGCAAGGGGAGCATCGGTGAAAACCGAGGAGCTGGGAGGGAAGGAGCAGCCAAGGAAGTTAGAGATGGCCTGGGGAGCTCTGTGTTCAACGTCCAGATCGGCCAGATGGGATGGCCACTCTTGGTTGTCAACTTAATCTACCAAGCCCATGAGACTGCTGGTGCTGAGAACTCCAGTCTTGAGAGGGCAGCTGCAGCGGCAGTCGAGGGGTGGGGAAAGCCTCACTGTAGTACGCGGAGATGGAATTATGTCCACTGGGGTTGTGGGGAGGACGCCGGTACAGATGAGAGATGGGACTGTGTGTCAGGAAAATGTGTATCTGCTAACGTAAGCACTCAGGTCAAGAGAAGATGGAATCACCCAAGAAGTGGAAGGGACTCGTTCTACAGCTACTGCCACCCCTTTCATGCCGATAGTTATGTTCCCCACCCCATGCCTGCAGATTCCTATCACCATCTCCTCCCAGACCTCCTGCTCTGCCCTGCTGTCAGGGTGACACCCTTTGTACTAGCTTTCCAGCAGCTCACACCCATACACTCAGCCCTCGTGTGGGCAAGGAGGGGAGGTATATAGTAAACTGGTTTCCATTGGGTCCTCCCCCACCCAGGAAGACAATTCCCCTCAAACAAAATGTGTGTATTTTTTTCCCCTCCTTTAACTCCAGCCAGAAGAAATGCGGTGGGACCCAGTGACATCTCACAGTGGGACAAAGCTACACCCTAGGGAATAGCACAATGCGCCAGTGCGATTAGACTTTCTGCCGAGCGCTCCTATGGCAGAGCAAACAGGGCCAGTCTCCGGCAAATTTTCCATCCGGGCCCCTCCTTTGCTGTCCACGAGTCTTTGACAGGTGCGGATCAGCTGCTTCTGTTTTGATGGCACACGTCAGCCTTCTATGGTGGCTAGAGGCCTGGACCGGCATCTAACACCAACACTTTACAAGCTCATGAAAATCATTTACAATTAGGCATTTCCCAAACAACTCTGCTATTTGCTTTTGTCAAAAGTCTCCTGACTTGATAAGCTTCAGGGTTTACACATCTGAGGCCTACTGGAATAATTCCAGCTTCCCTATGCTCTCTTTGCCCCTGGTGGTGATTTAATATTTATTTATTTTTAAGACAGGGTCTGGTTATACAATCCAAACTGGCCTCCATCTTCAGAGTTCCTCCATCTGCCTCTTACGTGGTAGGATTGCAGGCCTGCGCCACCACACCTAGGATGATTTCAATGTTTTGAATCAATATTTAAAACGGAAAAGTTCTCTATAAAACTCTGAATCAATATTTAAAACTGAAAAGTTCTCTATAAAACTCTGGGTGGCTGACTTGTCTTAAAAAGACTGTCAAGGAGGGTATATATATATATATATATATATATATATATATATTTTATATATATATATACACACACACACACACACATATATATATATATATATATATATATATATATATATATATATATATATATATATATATTTTGGTTTTTCAAGACAGGGTTTCTCTGTAAAGACTGTCATTTCCAGGCTGGGGAAAGGCCCAGTTGCTAAAGTGCTCACTGCATAAGAGGAGGGACTTGAGTTTAGTGTCCTAACACCTATATAAAAGGCCAGGTATGCTGGGCGGTGGTGGCGAATGCCTTTAATCCCAGCACTTGGGAGGCAGAGCCAGGCGGATCTCTGTGAGTTTGAGGCCAGCCTGGGCTACAGAGCGAGATCCAGGACAGGCACCAAAACTACACAGAGAAACCCTGTCTCGAAAAACCAAAACACAAAACAAAACATAATAATAATAAGATGGAGATAGAGGAAGGCATGCAACATTGACCTCTGACCTCTAGGTGCATGCACCCAGCATGTACATGTGTAAATATACAAAGGCATCTCTTCCATACAAAATTGTCATTTTTCTCAAGGGGGTCCACATGTGTGTGGATGTGTGTGTGTATAACTTGTTTCACATTTATCTTGATGGCCTATGGATGTAGGAGTTTCCTAATGTCTGGTGTAGAGTTACCTAAGTGGAGTTTGGAGACATTACTTCTCTTTCCATTCTTTCCCTTACCTTCATCCTTGGAATGAGGAAAGCCACTAGGAACTGATCTGCCAAGGCTTGGAGATGCCAGACCTAGAACTTTCTGAGAGAAAGGAACATATATTCCTTTTCCACACTTTCTATTTTTGTTTTTGTATTCTGAGGCAGGGTATCATTAGGTATCCCCTGCTGGCCTGGCGCTCTCTATGTAGACCAGACTGTCCTCAAACTCACAGAGACCTGCCTGTGCCACTCTGCCTGGCCCTTCACTACATTTTCAACACACGAGCACAGGCAGACTGCTTTCTCAGGAGTTCTGTGTTCCCTGCTGCTCCTAAGTCCCTTGCAAGTTCAACCCAACACTTGACCTTTCTCTCTTGGCCCAAAGACTTGGCCTTTTGTGATACTCAACATTAGTTGTAAATTGTGTCTGGGTGTTTGCTTTGCCTTGTTTCCTGAAATATAATGTTGTAAATTGTGTCTGGGTGTTTGCTTTGCCTTGTTTCCTGAAATATCACCCAGGGATCTTGAATGAGGCTGTCTCTGCAAATTTTTTCCTGCCTCTGGATAAGACACTCCTTCCAAGCCGGGCGGTGGTGGCGCACGCCTGTAATCCCAGCACTTGGGAGGCAGAGGCAGGTGGATTTCTGTGAGTTCGAGGCCAGCCTGGGCTACAGAGTGAGTTCCAGGAAAGGCGCAAAGCTACACAGAGAAACCCTGACTCAAAAAACAAACAAACAAACAAACAAAAAAAGACTCCTTCCAATCACCATTGTCCCAGGTGCTTGCAATCCACTGACCAGACAGAGAAAAGGGCACAGACAGGCAAAGGGGCCCGGATGGACTCGGGTGTGATGCAGGAACAATGAGAGAGTCTGGTGAAATTAGAGTGCACTCCTCAGGCCCCACAGGGACACATTAATACACGAGTGCTCTCAAGCTCTCAGGATGCCCACTTCCTCTGTATAAAATCACATAGTATTTACCTACCACCGATGCAACCTCCCAGGTAGTTTAAATTATCTTTAGCTTGCTGATAATTCCTCACATAAATACTATGTAAAAGGTTGTTACATCATATTGCTTAGGGAATAATAAGAAAAGTTGGCACATGTTCAGCAGAGGTGCACTTTCAAAGATTGTGTGTGTGCACTGGCACATGTGCTTCAGTGCAGTGTCTAAGGGTGCCAGAGGTGTCAGCTCCCCTGGAGCTGGAGTTACAGGCAGTTATGAGCTGCCTGACGTGGGTGCTGAGAACCCAACGCAAGTCCTCTGCAAGAGTAACACACACTTTTAACTGCTGAGCCACCTCTCCAGCTTCCAGGGGCATTCTTCTCGGAATATTTTCAATCAGCAATCAGTTCAATTGTATATAGATACAGAATCTGTAAATATGGGGCCCATGGATATAGAGGACCAGCTACATTTGATTAAGTATATTTGAAATAGTTCATTATAACCACTAATAATACTTCATGACATGCACAAAATCCCAAGCAAGGTGAAGTCCTCACAATATCTAACATTTGTCAATAAATGCATACTTTGGAGACTGGAGAGATGCTTTAGTTATGAATGCTTGTTGCCCTTCCAGAGGAACCAAGATCAGTTCCCAGCACCCACATCCATGGCTTACCATATATAACTCTAGCTTCAGGGGGTCTGATGCTTTATCTGGCCTCTATCAGCTCGTTCGCGTGCACACACACACACACACACATACACACACACACATAAAATAAAAATAAGTCTTAAAAGAAATGCATACTTTTGAAATTGGTGGTAGTGAAGTGAACTAGAAACTATTTGTGCTATTGCCACATGGAGGAGCATTTTAGCTGGGAAAATAGTATCTGCTCTTCAATGAACTTATACTTGTTGCCAAGAGGAAATAGTCTTGAATTGAGACAATTTTGTGTAACTGCTCTGTGTGTGTGTGTGTGTGTGTGTGTGTGTGTGTGTGTGTGTGTGTCTGCCAAGTGACCACACATAGAGACCAGGTAGCAAATTTCAAGTCTGCAGGTGCAGGATAGGGTTGGGGGTGCTGACAGGATGGGGATGGGGAAGGTGACTGGGGTTAGAAGTCACCAATGCTCTGCACACACAGACTGCCTCAGCTTACCATCAAGGCCCACAGAGGAGTGTTATCTATACCTCTTAGGTAAGTGGGTGGTTTTGTTTGTTTGTTTAGTGGCTGGTTGGATTGTTTTTGGGGGGTTTTGTTTTTGTTTGTTTGTTTGTTTGTTTTTCAAGACAAGGTTTCTCTGTGTAGCCCTGGCTGTCCCAGATCTCCATCTGTAGACCAGGCCGGCCTCAAACACAGATTTGCCTGCCTCTGCCTCCTGAGTGCTGGGATCAAAGGCATGTACCACCACCTGGCAGATGGGTGGTTTTCAAAGGTCAACTGAAAGCAGATGAAAAGGGTTGAAACGAGCCGGAGGGGTGGTGGTGGTGGTGGTGGTGGTGGTGGTGGTGGTGGTGGTGGTGGTGGCGGCGGCGGCGGCGGCCCACGCCTTTAATCCCAGCACTCTCGAGGCAGAGGCAGGTGGATTTCTGTGAGTTCAAGGCCAGCCTGGGCTACCAAATGAGTTCTAGGAAAGGCGCAAAGCTACAAAAAAAAAAAAAAAAAAAAAAAAAAAAGAAAGAAAGAAAAAGAAAAGGGTTGAAACGACTCTTTCTAGCTCTCCTCCGACTTCCATAAGCATGTGTGTGCACATATGTACCCATATAATAAAATACAAATAAAGTAGTTAAATGTAATTTAAAAAAAAATTAAAAGTAAGCCCAAAGAAAAAGGGCACAAAAGACCTAAATAGGCAACACACAAGAAGGAAACAGATGAGGACAAGAATGATAGCACTACAAACTAAAACTGAAATAAGATACCACTGTACACCTCTATACTAAAACGATTAAAAGAAAAATGCTAAACAAACAAACCAAAAACACCACCATTGACAATTCTTATATGCTGCTCATGGGAGCATAACTTAACATTGCCAGCTTAAAAGCATTTGTCAATGCAGTCCCAGCTGCTGACTGACAGGAGCACATCCTGAGAACTGTGTTGTTGACTTCGTTGTGCAAACACACAGTGACCTTACACAAGCCTGGATGGCCTAAGTCAATCTTTTGATATGACCTCTTGATACGATCAAGATGAGGTAAACAGTAAACAGGGGATGTGTGAGGTTCAAGCTAGTATAGTATGGCATGCTGTTCGGCAGTAAAACAGTTTACGTAAGTGGAAGGGTCATCCTCTAAATGAACAATGAGAATATCATATCATGGATACATAACATCATCAAACATCATATCTGTGCTATGCTATCACATGGCTGGCCATCCAGCAGGTCTGCTTACAGCAGCACCTCATAAACTTGTAACCTATTGTGTTGTGCACTGGGACACAAGGAACTTTTCAGCTCCATTATAATCTTGTAGATACTTTCTTGTATACTATCTGTTATTGACAGAAACATCCTTATGTAGTATATGGCTATATTTCATAATATCCAAGGTGTACATGCTCTCTAACTCAGCAAGTCCATTCTAGAAACACTCTGGCTACCAGGAGTTTGTTGGCTATTTATTTAAAGTAAAATTTCAAATGTAGATTAGGAATGTATCTCGGTGGTAATCATGAGTGCCTCGTAAGTGTGGAGCTCTGGGTTCAGCCCCTAGCACAAGAACTAAAACAAAAATTCAGTTTTTCGATGGAGGAGTCACATTCTAAGTGTTTAATATCCATATCTGCTTGGAGGCAAGGCCACAGTGTCAAGCTGCTGTACAGTAGAGACTTTCATCATCATGGGAAGTTCTGCTGGACAGCGCTTCCCAGGAGAAATTGCTCATTAGGTGTCATGGTCAAGACTGTGTATTTTAGCATTGCTAGAGATTGCACAGAATCCTCCCCCCAAAACCCACTAGCTCATTCATAGACACTTGCATAAAATATTACACAGAAATAAAAATCTACATGGATGAGTTTCCAAAACAATATTACTGCATATAACAAATCATGATGTGAACACCATGCTGCCCTTTTTAAGAGTTCAAAGACAAGGCAAACTAAAGAATGTATTGGTTAGAAAGACTTACAAAATGACAAAATAATGAGGGTATATGTAGTTTAGTGGTAGAGTACTTGCCTTTGGTTTGATTCCTATCAGCAGAGAGACAGACAGACAGACAAAGACAGAGATCCCCAGCATATCAAATAAGACAAACAAATAGATAAAAAGACAAACAAATAGACAAAGCAATGTTAATATCAAGTCCAGTATAGTTAACAGAGAGGAGACAACCTGAACTTCAAAGGTATTTTTAATTCTTCATTCTTTCTTTTCTAAATTTTTATTATTTATTTACTTATTTATCATTTGTTTGTTTTTCAAGACAGGGTTTCTCTGTATAGTCATAGCTATCATGAAACTTACTCTGTAGACCAGGCTGGCCTTGAACTCAGAGATCCATCTTTCTCTGCCTCCTGAGTGTTGGGATTAAAGGTGTGTGCACCACCACCACCACCACCACCACCACCACCACCACCACCACCACCACCACCACCCAGCTTAATTCTCTTTCTTTTTTTTTTCTTTTCTTTGTGTTTTTTGAGACAAGGTTTCTCTGTGTAGTTTTGGCGCCTGTCCTGGATCTCGCTTCTGTAGACCAGGCTGGCCTTCAGAGATCTGCCTGGCTCTGCCTCCTGAGTGCTGGGATTAAGCGCATGCACCACTGCCACCTGGCAATTATCTACTTCTTAAGTTGGCTCACAGGTACTCACTTTATTCATTAAAACTAATTCTGTGTATTATCTGAATTTTGTATAAATGGAGTCTCTCTACTTTAAAAGGTCACTATGACTGCAGTATAAATAATAAGACTAAAGAGAGGAAGGAATATAAGTTTCATGTGTGGTGTGCATGTGTAGAACTTACCACTTAAGTGGTGGGAACAAGAATATTCTGAGGGCTGGAGAGATGGCTCAGAGGTTAAGAGCACTAACTGTTCCTCCAGAGGTCCTGAGTTCAATTCCCAGCAACCACATGGTGGCTCACAACCATCTGTAATGAGATCTGGTGCCCTCTTCTGGCCTGCAGTCATACATGCTGTATACATAATAAATAAATCTTAAAAAAAAAAAGATTTATTTATTTATTATGTATACAGCGTTCTGTCTGCACATATGCCTGCAGTTAAGCGTGCTCTTAACCTCTGAGCCATCTCTCCGGCCCAAATAAATAAATCTTTAAAAAAAAAAATATTCTGAGTCAAAGCCAGCCTGGGAAACAGAGAGAGACCTGGAGAGGAGGAGATGGAAGGAGAAGAGGAAGGGAGAGATAGAAGAGGAGTGGAGAGAAGGGGAAGAGGGAATGGGAGGAGAAAGTGGAGGGGTTGGGAGACATCTCAGGAGACAATAATTTTATCCAGAAGGCAGTAATATCTGGGCACGGTGGTGTAGGCATTTACTTCCAGCACTCAGGAGGCAGAAGCTGGAGGATCTCTGAGTTTGAGGGAAGCCTAGTTTACTTATCGTGTTCCAGGGGGTGCGGCATGGGGTGGAATTGGCTGGATCTGGGATACGCACTGGCAATGAGTGGTGCAGTGGAGGATGTTTGCCTGATGTGATGTGGAGCATAAAGGAGGAACTTTGAAGTCGGACTGGGAAATTTGGGGAGAGCTTTTCTAGAGAGACTAATGACTACCGGGTCTTGTCCAATTAGGAATTTGTCAAGTGACAATGGGGGGGGGGATTCTAGTTGAAGTATTCTAGTTTGCTTTCTACTGTTGTGATAAAACACCTACCAAAAGCAACTCAGGAAGGAAAGGGTTTATGCTAACCTGTCACAGTCATAGTCCATCATGGATAGAAGTCAGTGAGGGAGCAGAGGCAGGAACCATGGAGGAAGCTGCACATTCATTCACTTGGCCTCCATGGCTTACTCAGCTTTCTTTCTTGATTTCTTTGTTTTGTTTTGTTTTGTTTTGTTTTGTTTTCGAGACAGGGTTTCTCTGTTTAGCTTTGTGCCTTTCCTGGGACTCACTTGGTAGTCCAGGCTGGCCTCGAACTCACAGAGATCCACCTGGCTCTGCCTCCTGAGTGCTGGGATTAAAGGCGTGCACCACCACCGCCCCGGCCTTTCTTGATTTCTTTATGAGTAGGTGTGTTTCACCTGTTTAGATGTACATGCAGGACCTGTGGAGGCCAGAAGAAGGCATCAGGCCTCCTGGAACTGGAGTTACAAGCTATCGTGAGCTGCTGGGACTTGAACCCGAGTCCTTTGAAGGAGCAGCGAGCACTCTGAACAGCTGAGCCATCTCTCCAGCCTCTCAGCTTACTTTCTTACAAAACCCAGGACCACCTGCCCAACTCTGTCATGAGCTGGGCCCTCCCACATCAATCCTTAATCAAGAAAACACCCCACAGACATGCCAATGGGCCAATCTATTGGAAGTGATTTCTCAGTTGAGGTTCCCTGTTCTCAGATACCTCTAGTTGGTGTCACATTGACAGGACTTAGCCAGCAACGACTTAAGCAGATTATCTTAAGGCAGCAGGTCTCCGTTTAAACAGAAACTGAAGGCTGAGGGATGTGAAGAGAGGGACTGGAGGGCCCACTGTGCCCACTGAGGAACTGAAACCCAAAACTGAAAGATTCACGGGAACTGCCTTCATTTTTCTTTCCCTCCTCCAGGAATAAAGGAAGTTCCTTGTGATAATGGGACCAAGGACATAGCCCATCAGTGATGCACTTGCCAACATGAGGACCTGAGTTTAACCTCAGTGCCCAAATAAAAAGCTACTAGGTGTGGCAGCCCACACTTGTAATCCCAGCGCTGAGGAGGTAGAGACAGGCGGGTCCCTGGGGCTTGCTGGGTAATCACTAACCAGCCTAGCCCACTCCGCCTGTCCTAGTCCCAGTGAGAGGTCCTGTCTCAAAAAAACAAGGTAGATGGTTCCTGAGAGACGCCATGTAGGAGAGGTGTCTCCTGCTTCCACACACATGAACACAGGTGCCCACACCCAAAAAAGAAAAAAAAAAAAAAAAAAAAAACAGGATATAGAGTGTCCTCATCCTCAGTATTGTGGAAATCAGGTAGAAGGGGGCCCTGACTGAGCTCTGAAAATGCTTCATGTGTGAGCCCCTGAGGTAGGCTGAGGCTGGGGTGGAGTTGAGGTCGGGGGAGCACCTAATTTCTCTAATTAAATAAGTTACTCCCTTCTCTTACAAAACGTTCACCTACAGTCACCGAGACAGAAATACTACTGAAATACAGAAAAGCTGGACAGAAGATAAAAACAAGAGAGGAGTGAATAACAGGAGATCCAAAGCCGGAGAGATTTGACCTGAGGGAGAACTCTAATTAGGTTTCCCCTGGAGACCACAGGTCTTTGTTCCCTTTTAGGAATGCTGTCGGACCGGCTTTGCTCAGCCGCAGACGCCAAGGTTTTCACTCTTCCCTTGTGTGTGAAGTGGATTCTAGCTAAAGTGAGGGCATGGTGCAGAGCAATAGTCGTGATGTTCCTGTCTTCTTCCTTTTCTTGGGACAAAAAGTGAAAATGTTGCTAAATAAAGCACGCAGGAGGGGGTGACTGGGTCCCACCCTTCCGGTGGGAGCTCAGGTGCTGTTTGCCGCGCAATTTCCAGTCTTCGTTCTCGCTTTGTTTCTCTTTATTCTTTGTCCCAGGAAGGAAGGATTCATCGGACAGAAGTGAAACTGAGTGTGTTCATAGCCCAGATGAAAACCAAAAAAGATTTGGCAGCATCTCACCGCGAAAGAGAAAGAAAAAAGAAGTTTCTCTTTTTAGGACCAAAAAAAAAAAAAAAATTTCCTAAAACCCCTTAACTAAAAAAAAACCTGGAGATGTAGCTCAGCGGTGAGTGATTACCCAGCAAGCCCAAGTCCCTGAGTTGGAGGCCGCCTGGTGAGGGGCCAGGTTTCTTCAGGAGAGCAGCACCTGGAGGTCCATGTGGTCCATGTCTGTAATCCCATCATCACTCAGGAACTGAAGCAGGAGAATTACAAGGTTTGAGGTCTGGGCTACAGAGGAAAGGTCTGTCTCACAAAACAGTATCAGAAGAAAAGAAACAGATAAAAAAAGAGGCCAAGTCGGGTGGTGGTGGTGCACGCCTTTAATCCCAGCACTCGGGAGGCAGAGCCAGGCGGATCTCTGTGAGTTCGAGGCCAGCCTGGGCTACCAAGTGAGTTCCAGGAAAGGTGCAAAGCTACACAGAGAATCCCTGTCTCGAAAAACCAAAAAAAAAAAAAAAAAAAGAGGCCAATATTTGAAATCCACTCCATCTGGCTCTATCGTTTAGGGGTGTGAGGTTACTTAATTGCTGAGTCCATTTCCTCTTCTAAAAAGGGATGTTCCTATTTAACACAAGACATGAGCAAAATGATTCCGGCACCACTTACGTCACAGACTTTGCTCAGTAGTCTTTGGTCATGTATTCCCCATTAACAACCCTATGTCTGAAGTGGGTTCTGTCACTATTCCCTCGTCTTAGGGTTTCTATTGCCACAAAGAGACACCATGACCACGGCAACTCTGATAAAGGAAAACATTTAACTGAGGTGGAGGCTTACAGTTTCAGAAGTCTGGTCCGTTGTCATCGTGGCAGGAAGCATGGTGGCGAGCAGGTAGACATGGAGGAGCTGAAATTCCTGCATCTTGACTCAGATGTGAGTCAGACCACTTCCTGTTGCCTGCAAGTCAAGATGAATAGTTGAGATGTGCTGATGCTTCTACTCCAAGCTTTGACAGGCAGATGGAACATCATTATCATGAAGCTTCGGCATGCATTTGTAGCTGCTAAGTTTTCCCATTCATCTGATGTGGATGGAAAACAAGAATGGCCAGTCAATGTTCAAACAAGGATGGCCAGTCAACGTTCAAACAAGGAACACACAGCAGAAGCATCAGTAAAATGACTGGCGACTGTGAAATCAAAAAGCATCATCCCCCACCTTTAGAGTGATCAAAAGAAACTGTAAATTTAGCAGAAAGACAAAGTTGGCAGTCAATCCATAGATACTTCCTTAAAAACAAACGCAACTCACATCTCCAACTGGAACAAAGTCCATCAGCCTGGTGATTTCCATGTGAGCCAAGTTTCGTTATCAAGCCGTTTTATGAAGTCTCATAACTATAAAATCATTTCTGGAATCCAAGGTTATGGTGCCTCAGCAGCAACAAAGTTTATGTCCTCTTTGATGAAATTGTTTAATGATGCCCTCGAGCGACCCATCAGATCCACAAGCAACAGCTGGACAGAAAATGCCCTGTTTGGGACTGAGAATTTGCTTTGGAAGGAACGTGCAGTTTGCAAAAATGGTATTAAAGGTGGCAACACCTGAGAGTCGTTATTGTTAAATATATACTTTTTAAATTGTGTATTACGGGAGCTCATGGGGCTGTACAGAGGATGCTCCTGAATGGTCCTTCCGTTTTGAATCTATAAGAGATGAATGATTCCGTGTGCTGGAGCCAGGATGAGCGTCCAGTTTTCAAAGCAACCGCTCATATACTATACGTCGTGGATGTCTGTCTGGCAGCTACAGCATTCCCATGAGCGGTGTTGGCTGTGCATAACAGCATAGCCTGAAACCGCAGGAACCTGGCCACTTGCTTCAGTACCCTAACCCTGACCAAAGCTCTGAGAGGAGCTGCACCCTCCCAAAGGACATGATTCCAAAGCCAAGGGTGTAAGTCAGCTTTCCATCGCTGTGACAGAACAGGTGAGACCTCAACTTAATAAAAGCTTCGTTTCGGCTCACAGTTCAGAGGTTTCCGTCTATGGCTATTGCATCCTGTTGCTTTAGGCTGGTGGCTGATAGGAACTTGCAGTGAAGCCCTTATTCCCTTCCACACTTGCTAAAAAGCAGGCGTCCCACAATTCCCTTTGAGGACACACCCCTACTGGTCTAAGACCGCCCACTGGATGCCACATCTTAAAGGTCCCACCACCTCCCAGGAGCCCCACAGGCTGAATCAAACCCAGGCACTAGGCAAGCAACCCAATGACTGTCTGCATTCCCTATACAGCAAATCCTGAACACAAGACACAGTTCATGATCTACTCACTCTTTAAGAACCATAAAGGAACCCAGGACCTGCCTGGGTGCTTATTCACCTCCTTGCTCACGTCAGGGCTCCTGTTCTTTGAGTGGATAAGCAGAGTCTGGTCACTGGCCCTTTAAATTATTCCATCTCCTGCTCTCCCTGTTTTTGTCTCATTCTGTTCTCCCTGTCCGTCCACATCTGTTTTCTATTTGATGTTAATGTGTCGATTCTGGGTGCTTCCTCTCTATATGTGTGTTCTGTGATATAGGAAGTACCTTATAGATGTTTATTCTTGGTGTAGGAGGCAGATGTGAACTGAGGTTTCTGTTGTCTATATGAAGTAAGTCTCCAGACTGCCCTTGGCTGGCTTGTGGACAGAGGGAACGTTGTAGTTTGAGATCCAAAACTTCTTTTAATCTTACCATGGACCCTTTAACAACCTAAGGGCGCCAAATAGAAACAGCTGGAGCTTATGTGTCATGGTCAAAATTTCCACCTCCTGTCTCTGTTCTTCCTGTCAACTTGCCAAAGAGCTGAGCGTCCTGGAAAACCAAGAATAATTGTGGTACTTACAGCCAAAGGCTTGATAGAAAGGAGTGGCCCTCCCTCCTAGCTGTGTGGCCTTGGACAGATCACTTAACCTTTCTGAACTTTAGTATCTCCAATCATAAATAATGCCAGCATCACCTACCAGAGTGGCTATGTGAGTCAAAAACAGAACCAAACCCCGAAAAACCAGGTGTAAAATGCTTTATAAATTACAAGGTAACAAGAAAACATAAGAGAACGCCCTTCCTCACTTATTTAGACAGGGGCTAACATTTGCTGAGAGCATCGGAAGAAATAAAGGGCAGTAGTATAGTAAGCCACGAGTCTCCAGAGCAACACTTTAGGAATCTGTTGGTACTGGCTCAGATCTCCACACCGCCCACCCCCGGCCCCGACTCCACCCCCAACCCGAGCCGTATACATACAGGTAGGAAATGCTCTGAGAACTACATGCTTTACAGCGCTATGGAAGGCAACAACCCATGATACAAGTCCTTTGCTATGTGCCCACATGTACATGCTTGATGTTGCCAAGATAAATTCTCCCCAAAAGATTCCCTAAGTGCTGAGACATCTGTGGTTAATGGGGAGTGTGCGTTCTCTTCAGTCCCTGGCATGAAGTTAAGTAGAATTTGGATATTTGTTTTTCATAAAATGAGACAAGTGGCTTGATTTTATTTTGGCTCACATCATTGCTCCCCTGTCTCCTCAAAGATGTGTTCCCAACAGATATAAACCTATTCAAAGAGATAAGCATGGTTTTCTGGCAGGTCAGTCAGCATTTTCTATGACTCAGAGTCCATAGGGGGTAGGAGGGATAGGATTATTAAGAAAACTGTCCTTGGGTTGGCAAGATGGCCCAGAGGTTAAGGACACTTGCCACCAAGCCTAATGACCTCAGTTTGATCCCTGGGACCAGCATGGTAAAAAAGGAGAGATGATTCCTGCAAGATGTCCTCTGAAGTAAGCAAGCAAGCTACCTCCCAACACAATAAATAAATAAATAAATAAATAAATAAATAAATAAATAAATAAATAAATAAAATTTTAAAAATTAAAAAGAAACTTGCCTTGACATTAAACATTATTTTATTAAACTTTTTTTTTTCCATTTTATAAACTGTTTTGATTTGCTTCATTGCTGGAGATTGAACCCAGGTCCTCACACATACTAGGAAGTGCTCTGCCACGGAGCTACACTAACTCTCTTGAGTTCTTATTATGATGAAAATATCTGTATTAGTCAGAAGTAACAACAACAAACACCTTTCCAATCTGGCGGCTTAACACAGAAGTCTCATTTACACATGAACAGGAAGCTCTAGTCCACAGGGTTATTAAGGCCCTGACATCTGTCCACAGCTGCCACATCTGGGAATGGAAAAACCTAAAAAGCCTGTTCTGCTTTTCTTTGTTCAAAAGTGATGCTACTCGATGACTAGAAGTCATATAGATGTACTGATGTCAAACAGACAGGAAACATGATGAGTACATACTCAGAAAGTATGTCTTGGTCACAATCCTCAGCCCCTCAAAGAGGCAAGAGGCTCTGGATGACTCGCCCGCCTTTATCCTCATCCTTGCACCACGGAGCAAGCCGCCCTGGTTTAGACTCCCAGCTCAGCCCCGTGCTACTTGTGTGACTGAGCAAGTCATTCTGTCCTCCATTTCTACACCTGTCAAGTGGAGATTCCAACGTCCACCTCTGCACAGGTTCGAGAGACACTTTATAATTGTCACCGGGAGGGCACAAAATAGCTAAGGCAGCAATTCTCCCCCAACAGTTCTGATATGGCAGACTCTCTCAAAGACTATGGTGACATTTTCCAAAGGCATCATAACCAAGATTATTGCAAATTACCTTTGCTTATAAATTCTCTGTAAGTCATTCAAAATAGGATGAATACCGACACCATTCTTGGTATAATGGGAGGTGTGGTTTCCTTCTATTGTGTAACTTTCTTTTCCTTCTGTGATACCGTCCCCCACTCCAGTGCCCAAGCGTTAGATCAGCCTGGGCGTGAATCCCAGTTTAGTCACCCTCTTTAGTTAGCAAGTGTTCTGGGCCCAAGTGTCCTCATCTTTTTTTGTGCTGAGATTGATTCAAGGCTTCTTAACATCGGGGCAGTCATGACTGTTTCACAGGGTTTGCTACAAGATTAAAAAATAATTGGGATCAAGTCCCCAGCACATTATAGTGTAACTGTCTATCCTTGGATACATTTTAATGAGCATTCCTGAGTTTGGTGTGAGAGCTTTGCCACAGAAACCCCACTGAGTCGGTGAAAGTTCAAGTGAACACCAGGTTAGGACCTATGTGTCCAGAAATGGCTTTCGTTAGCACGAGAGGACTCATCTACTCCTAGACATCAGAGAGCAAAGCAACAACAAAAATATCCACTTAGGAGACTTAGGCATGTGAGTACACATTTCTCACTTCTTCTAAAGACTTGACTCTGTCGCCAGTGGTCAAAATGAGCTTCTAGCAGACAGGTGACCTCTCTGAGGATGCCAACAATCCTTATCACTCCATAACAGGAGTGAATGAAGGGGTAGAGATGGCCGGGAGGGGAAGCCATCTTAAATATTCAGCCAAACACTAATGATTATATTGGGTGTTTTTGCTGCTCCTTTTATTTTTATTTATTTTTTATTCTTTGAGAATTTCATACAGTATATTTTTGTCATATTGCTTCCCACCCCCACCCCCCAGCACTATTCTTTTTGGGTTTTGGTAGTTGTTATTTGACACAGGATCTCATCTAGCCCAGGCTACCCTCAAACTTACTATGTAGCTGAAGTTGACCTTGAACTCCTAATAGTCCTGCCTTCACCTCTCAAGGGCTGGAATACAGGCATTTGCTACCCTGGCTTATATTGTTAACCTCTAAAAGACTGCAGAGTTTAAATAAAGTACCATTTTCTTTGCTTTTCGGTGGAATGATATTGACTGGGTAATTGGATTATCCTAATGCAAATTCAGCCTAACAAGCAAATATTATTGATAAGTGTTTCTAAAATTAGGAGGATAGATTACTACAATAAGTAGAATCTGATTGATAGATTACTTCTGGCAAAAATATGGTGGAGTAAAGGATAAAGGTTAGTGGTAGAGCACTTGTCCTAGGTTTGATCCTTAGCACTAGGGAGGAAGAAAAGGAGGGGGAAAAAAGAGGGGCTGGTCAGTTAAAGGCACAAACTGTTCTTGCAGAGGACCTAAGTTCAGTTCCCAAGACCCATGGTCAGGTGGCTCGCAACCAGCTACAGGGGATCTGATGCCCTCTTCTGGCCTCCATGGGCATTACACTCACACACACACACACACACACACACACACACACACACACACACACACCACAATTAAAATAAAAATAAAAGCCGGGCGGTGGTGGCGCATGCCTTTAATCCCAGCACTCGGGAGGCAGAGGCAGGAGGATCTCTGTGAGTTCGAGGCCAGCCTGGGCTACCAAGTGAGTCCCAGGAAAGGCTCAAAGCTACACAGAGAAACCCTGTCTCGAAAAACAAAACAAAAATAAATAAATAAAATAAAATAAAAATAAAATCCTTAAAAAGAAAGAATGAAGTTCAAAAAGAAGAAAAATAACAATAAAAGGAGTCCTCATTAATGGAAAGACTGAGAAAGGACCAACTGTCTCTGTCCTTTCTGCTGGAACTTGATCTAAAGTCAAAATTAGAAGTCCAAGTGTCAAGATTTCAGTTATCTCAGAGTAAGTAGAGAAAACCCTGGGGAAGAGGCAACAAATGGGATCTATTTCCAAGGCCTGTAATTTCATAGCCTTAGCAAACTCACTTTGATTTTAATTGGAGACCTAGTATTAATACTGACTCTGTTTTCTCTGAACCGAAAAGCAAAATGAAATGCAATGTCCATTTATGATTTTGCTGTGTGTGTGTGTAGTTCACAGTCTGTGCCAATGTACAAGGCCACTGTATTGTATATGGGTGAAGAAACTCTCTCCTGATGACCTGCAATTCTCAAGGATTGTTATATGTGCTAGAACATATTGTGATTCATAATTTTGCTAGGTGGGGCAAAGGTATTACCTTTTCAGTCCTTGTCAGCGCTTTACCTAAAGTATGTGGGCATCAGAATTGCCAAGCTAATGTAAACGCATTAAAGCTCTCCTAATCCAGTCCCCTCGTTTTCCAAACGCCCAGGGAAGGGAAAAAGACTGCCCAAGACAGCACAGCCAAGACCAGAGCCAGGATTCTCCCTTCTACCTCCGTTTCTATATGTACATTTTTACTTCCTTTGCCTTTCAAAACAAACTGCCACAAGCTGTCATTGCCTGGGATCTGTTTTGTCTTTATACGTTCTAGGCTTCCACCTAATCATCCAAGCATTCTGACTTATCCACAGTTCTCCTACTTTACCCTTGTAGCATCTTACCAGGGCTTCCGGACTCTACTTGGAGAAATCCTGCATGAAGCCAGACCATCTTTCCACCCACCCATCTCCTCTCTCCCCATCCCCTTTCTAACATATTTATTACACTAAACACATTCTGAAGAGGGGAGAGAGGCTGAGTCTCTTGTCTAGGATGTAAAGAGAACTAGATTTAACTCCAAGTACTTAAACACACACACACACACACACACACACACACACACACACACACAAAAGAAATTTCGTTCAAGTTAGAAGGGGATAGCTGTAAACATACTAAAGATGATTCTGGCTAGTGCTGTCTCTTGCCCAGCTCACTCCAGTTGTATGGGAGAGGAGCATTAGTTCTTATGAGGAAAAAAAAAATAAGGAAGGCCAAGAATGGATGCGGAGGGAGTCAATGATGAATGATAAGTGAACTGCAATTTAAAGGTGATCTATAGGGCTTGAGTACAGGCTGAGTCACAATGCACATAGAAAGGTCTATGCAAATGACGACGGAGAAAGAGGTGAAGGACACTTGCGAGGCACCGTCCAGCCACCCTGCCCTCTGTACATCCCATGCCACCTGTCAGTTTTACGACAGTGTCAGCCGGGTTGAGATAAGAAAAACAAGGACATATGCTAAAAATTCCATGATACTAAATTTATTCCATTTGAAGGAATGTCTTAAGTCTGAGATTAGATCCTTCCTTCTTTAGTCCTAAGACATTAATGAGACTGCAAGCAGGAGATAATTTACATCTTTATGTGCTCCCTGGCAACTTTGGAATGTCATCATTCGATGATGTTTTCTACTTTGATTTTCTTTTTTCTTTCTTTCTTTCTTTCTTTCTTTCTTTCTTTCTTTCTTTCTTTCTTTCTTTCTTTCTTTCTTTCTCTCTCTCTCTCTCTCTCTCTCTCTCTCTCTCTCTCTCTTTCTTTCTTTCTTTGCTACTGCATTGATTTGGAAAACCCCAATGTCAGTTAGTCTCCTATCTAGAAAAATATAAGTCAGATAGTGAGTAGTTACTAATCTATCAGGAATAAATCACAGTCAATTAACATGTACTTCAAGGAACTTAACAGAATCTTTTCATTACAAAACCTTGTGCATAAAATAGTTCCATAAGTAGATGGAATTAATCATAACAACTACTGTTTAGTAATTAACAATTAAATACTTCTTCATAACCTCTGACAATTTGATCGGAGTGAATTGAAAAGTAGCAATAAATACAGATGACATTTCACAAATTGAGGTGGTCCTGATGCAAAAACTCTTCCCGTGTTAGGTGGCGGCTCAGCTTTCTCATCTGAAATGAAGCAAGAAATTAATTTGAACCATGATTGTAGTAATAAGGGAAAAAAATTCAAAACAAAATCCATCCTCTCAGGCAGAATGCTTTTGTCTCTTCCCCGCTGCCCACTTGCCACGTGTGAACAAAAGGAACAGTCCCCAGGGGTCACAGCATGGAGGATGAGGCCAAGTGCCCTGGCCTTGCTGTGAGGATAGGGCAGCAGAGGCTCTTTCCGGGACAAGCTCCCTCAGTTGCTGTGTGGCAATGCAGTTGTGCAAGCCTTGGCCAAACCTGCTCAGAGAGTAGGCAGAAGGCCCCAAGGTGTTCCTGCTTCAGGCAACCTTCCCAGTGCTTCCTCTAAAGTGGAGGCAGGTTTTCCCCCCACTGTCTAGTCTCCTCTGGACCCCCTTCACCTTCCAGCACTTCCATCCAGTCTCTGGAGAAGGATGCTGATGATGGATGCCATTGCTGCCCCTACCATCCCCCACTCCCACCCCCTACCCCTGCCGGAGTACTTACAGAGCTGTGTCTGTATTCTGGTCTTTCTTCTTCATGCAGAGCTAAAAGGCAAGCACAAGCTCAGGGGTTTGCCTCCTTTTCGAAGGTCAGGAGTGAACATTTTGAATGCATCAGCATGGCAACGGGTGCTGCGGAACTACAAGGCAGCCATCTCTGTGTGGGCGCAGGTCTCTTTGACCACATGGATAGATTTTATTGAGCATTGAGAAGATATTGGTCTCAATCAGAACATTTCTAAGGTTCACAATTAGGTCTTCATTATATATATATTAAAAAAAATCTGTGTGTGTGCGCGTGTGCGAGCACAAGTGCATGTGCGAGTGCGTGTGCATGTATGTGTGTGTGTGTGTGTGTGTGTGTGTGTACACATATATGGTGAGGGAGTCTCATGCCATAGTGCATATATGGAGTACAGAAGACAACTTGCAGATGTTCATTCTTTTCCTCATATGAGCTCTGGGAATTGAACTTAGATCATCGAGCTTGGCTGCAAGCATCCTTACCCACTAAACTATCTTCTCTATCTAGGCTGTTCTTTTCTCTCTCTCTCTCTCTCTCTCTCTCTCTCTCTCTCTCTCTCTCTCTCTCTCTCTCTCTCTCTCTCTTCCCCTCCCTTCCCTCCCTCCCTTCCTTTCTTTCTTTGGAAAAAATGTTTTGGACTGGAATCCAGGGTGGGGCGGATTTCTTCTTGGGAAACACTGTTGCCCTGAATCAGATCTAGTTACTGTTGCACGGAGAATGTCACTTGCTGACTGATGAGTTCAGCCTAGGGCATTCTGTCTCTCTTTAGAGGTTTTCTGCCACATGTGCCCTCTTTGGCCCTGAGAGATCTGGCAGAGTCGAATGCATGGCATTAACCTAAACACGCACATATTCTGAATTGCAGTAAACAATGATGTCAACACTTGGACGAGTCAAACTCCAGCCCACAGCAGTAGAGCATGTGGCTGTATTCAAGAGCAGAGCATGCAGTCTGTTCCTCCCTGTGTTTGTTTATTGTACCAAGGGCACCATAGCAACAATAAAAGGGGAAATTATTGATTGGGGCTTTTGTTTTTGAAACAAGATTTGACTATGCAGCCCTGGTTGGACTTACATCCCAGATCTTCCCGCCTCTCCCTCCCCAGCACTGGGAAGACAGGTGTGCATTGCCACCCACACCTGTCAGGAGAAATTTGAAAGGAGGACAAACTGACTTCAAAGCCCCCGCCTATGACACCATAGGTATTTCCACTCAGGCTTTGTCCTTTGGCACTTGTCTTCTTGTAAAGCTATACACAGGATAGATGCTAGAGCCTTGTATGTGCAGGGCACGGTCTACCACTGAGCCGTAGCCCCAGCCTCTCAGATGACGTTTTACCCCAGTAACTTAGACTACTTAGGTACCTTCATTATTCTTTTTCTCCTAGCAAGCAGTCCAAAACCCAGTGTCAGGACGACCACCACACAAGCGGCAATGATCGCTTCTACCGGTAAATCCGGAACCTTGTCTGTTGGGAAAGCAAATGCAGGGAGGAACAGTCAACTTCTAACTTACGTGTTTGTGATATGAACCAGGCATGGCCCCCTATACTTTGCATACACCACCCTTTTAATTAAATCCCCCTAACAACCTCAGTAGATGAGGAATGAGGGTCTTTGACAGGCTAGGTTACTTATCCAAAATGACAGAGTTAACAGATGGCAGAGGCAGATTTTGAACCCATTCCTTTGTGAAAGAAGTTGCTGAAATATGAGTACCTCACCCCAAATGACCACTCAGGCCATTTTGTGCTTTCTTTATTTTTCTGTTTCTGTTTTTGCCACAGGAAGCAGAAGCAAACGTGAAGTGAATGCCTTCTCAAAAGCACAAAGGTTTTTAGGGGGACTCTCAGAAGGATAAAGAGAGGGAAGGAGGCTGGGAGAGCGAGAAGACAGAGGTGGAAAGGGCTCCCTAGACTAAGAAAGGCAGGAGGCATGGATGGGTCCATGGAGCAACGCACACTGCGGTCCCGAGCTGTGCTAGTGCCCCAGGCAGATATGGAGACATGTGGAGAGCGGCCGCTTGGTGTCTGAAAGGAAGTAGAATTTCAGTCATCAGCCCTCCCAACTTGGCAAAGATCCCCATGGCTCTCTAAACGACAAGGACAGTGAGGGAGCTGCAGCAGCCGTGACAGCTTTGGAAGCGAAGGCCACTCGCACGTAAAGTTTGCTTATTTGTATTACATGTATTTATTTGTGGGGGTGGAGGTGTGAGGACAACTTGTGGGGGTCACTTCTCTTCCTCTAACATGTGGGAAGCAGGGACAGATCTCAGGTTGTCAGGCTTGGCAGCGAATACCCACTCAGCCATCTTATTGGCCCGACCAATTATCTTTTAAACATTTTCTTCCAATTATTTCTTTCGGTTCCTGCTCAGGATAATGGGGGTGGGGGAGCAAATGGATAAAATAGACCTCATTTTGTGTGTATGGGAATACTAGGGATAGAACCCAGGGCCTAACACATGCCAAGCAGAAATTCTATCACTGAGCTACACCCCCAGGGCAGAGTATCCTCCACTTCTGCCCTTTCTTAGCTCTTCTCCAAACTATTCTCATGAAGGTGTGGGTAGTGCCACCCCTCCTTAGAGGTTGGCCTGGTGAGCCTTCTAGAAAACCCTCCCTCTATACTCATCAACTCTGGGACAAACTGGAGACCTCTACTTGCTCACCAAGGAAGGCTATCAGAATGAAGGGTCCAGGAATATAGAAATATAACATTATAAACTTAAGGAATAAAAACTGACAGCCATCAGCTTGGCTAGCAAAAAAAAAAGATTAACCTTTAACTGGACCCTTCTGTGTTTTGTGGTGGGCAGCTCTGTCAACAACCCAAATGTTAGTTTTCTTTTACTAGAGATTACCCTTTGCAGCCCTGGGGTCAGCTATTCTTTGATAATCCCCTACCACTCATTACTGAAACCAAAGTTAACTTTCAGTAGTTGTTTCTACATGACTCCTAGCACACACTCCGTGCCTGATACTGTAAAAGGGGGCCAGCACCCACCTCCATTGCCACAGGCCCAGAATTCCAACATTGGCTGGGGTCTCAGCTAGCTGATAAGCTTTCATACCCCTCGGTGTTTTATAATTTTTTTATTCTTTATTTTTCTGGAATAAAATTTGCTTCTGGTTTAATAGACTTTGGCGGTCTGTCCCCCATTATCGTGAGACCCCAGACCCAACAAGAACAGAGAGGAAGGGGCAATCGGATGAGTAGGAGAAATCAGAAAGCAGTCCCAGATCGGAATACCTTTCACCACACTGGAAATCATGAAGCCACATGTAACCGTTTTCCTTCTACAAGCCAAGCTGAAAGCAACGACTGACCTACTGGCTCACTTTGCATTCCAAGTTCCTGGTTGAAGTGACTTTGACACACGTGTGACGGTCTGCACGCCTCCCTTGTCCTGCTTTGATGTCCCTCTCCCTCAGACCGTTCAGGCCAAACAGTTCCTAACACGTGTGCTAACTCTTACGCTGGCAAAGAGCTTCAGGCCATTTCCAGCATCTCACAGCCCTTTAGAAACAACCCCCACTGTGAAGCGGGAAAGCCTGCCAGAAAATTCGGCCTCAAGCCCCACTGAGCACCAGCAGCAGACCACGTGTGCTATAAAAGCCACACTGACAGCCTGGGCAGTAACACAGCAAAAAAGAAATAAGAAAACAAGCTGGGTTGGCAGAACTCCACCCAAAACACGGTTCTGCCCACCTAAAAGGCAATGTGCTGATTGCCACACAAGCTGTGTGATTTAAAAAAAAAAAAACCCACAAAAAACAACAACAAAAAACCCCAAAAACGTGTTTATGGAGCAATTATGCTTTCTTCCTAACCAACAAGGATGCTATAATCACTCAGTCTTCAAGTGTGGTCTTATATCTAATTAGGATAGTACCACATGGGGCTCACCCCACCATGTTTTTGTAAAGGTTCTGGGGAAAGTTAAAAAAAAAAAAGTCACAAGCTCCAAGGTGGTGTCTCTTCCACTGCTTCTGCCCTTTGGACACAGGATCTTTTGCAGGTTTTGTTGTTGTTTTAATCAAATAGCCCGAGGCGTACTGTCGCTGCTCTGCAGGACACATTATTGAAAAACCCAGTGACCACAGTGATGGGGCAGTCAGCTAACGGCCACTCTGGATCCCACGGCCACTGTGCTTGTGTCCCTGGCTCCCCGAGGTGGGGAGGAAGAAGCTATGCTCTGGTGACATCAGTCCAGATAGCAGGAAGGAGCTTGGTTTGTTTCCCGGGAAGTGGCAAGAATGGCGATGGGTAGGTCTGGTGAGTAATGCTCTAAGAGGATGCAGGAGCCTGGACTTGTTGGCCTGCTCCCTGAGTACCTGCCAAGACCAACCGTGTACAGAGGAATGGTGTGCACTGTGGCATCCATCAGGCACTTCAATCTCCTCTTTGAGCAACAAGCCAAGGAAAATATGCCTACGGTGCACATACATACACTCAGGCAAACACTCACACATAAAACAAAGTGAAGAAATCTTTTAAAAGGAGACAAATCTAAGGTGACTACTTTCTAAACCTCACTGGTTCTCCATGAGTGATAAGCTTGAGCGAACGGAGCAGAATGCCCTCTGGTTAACCATGTTTCCCCACTCCCTCTGCTGATCAGGCAACAGGCTAGAAGTCAAGAATTAGGAATGATTTCAGAGATTTTTTTTTTTTAAATCTAATCCATGTTTTTCTTTTGTGTATTTCTGAATTCTCTTCTGTTACAGGCTGTGAACTCAAAAGGCTAGTTCCTGCACACATCAACGCTGGAGCGAAGTTGTAGTCACACCAGAATTGCTTTCTACCTTGGTCCCAGATCTCTGCTCAAAAGCCAGTGGTCTATATGGAATGAGCATAATTCTTCTAAAATAGAAAAAAAAAATTTTTTTTTGAGACAAGGTTTCACTATGTAAGTAAGCCTGGCTGTCCTGGAACTTACATTGTAGACCAGGCTGGCCCTGAACTCACAGAGATCCACTTGCCTCTGCCTCACAAGTGCTGGGATTAAAAGCATGGGCCACTACACCAGGCTTAGAATTTTTTTTTTCTTTTTTAAAGCAAATACTCTACCACTGAGCTATCCCAGCCATTTGCAGTGCCCAGGATCAAACTCAAGACCTCCTGCACACAAGGAGAGCACCCTACCCACAGAGCTATAGTCCCAGCCTCCAGCTCTTTGCCTTTTTTTATTCAGAGTATGATCTCACTAAGTTACCCAGGCAAGACTTGAACTCACAGTCTCCCTCCCCTAGCCTTCTGTATAGCTGAGATTATAGGCTTGTGGCATCCAGCTCTGACTCAGACTAGAATTCCTAAAGAAATTCTCCTGGCTGGGGATAATTTTCCAATGAAAATCTTCGCTACAAAGCATAATGGTCACCACCATCGGTTGTCACTGATCATATTTCCTGAGCCGTCTTCTGAGTGATGCATCATACTGAGCAATTACTTAAGAGGAATTACCTGTAACAACCAGGTGGAAGTCCATGGTCTCCGTTTTCAGAGACGAGCTGGCAACACAACTGTAGACTCCGCTGTCAGATTTCTTGACTTTGGTGATGGACAGCTGGAAAGATTCCCTTGTCTCTTGGATTTGGTGACGGCCTTTCTCTAAAATCAGGACGCTGTTGTTTTTATACCATGTCATTTGCGCTGGGGGGTTGGATTTCACGTCGCAAACCAACCTTACATCCTTGTCTTCCCCTATGGTTTGGAAGGCATCTCCGCTTAGAAGAGGAGGGACTGTAAGATTCAAGCATTGAAGGTTAGTTAGAAACAAGCAGTAGTTAGTTCTCTGTCAGCAACTGGAGATCTCCCTTCCGTCTTTCTCAGAGTATATTCACCCCTTAGACAAAAACTGTGTGGGCCAGCTATTGTGCGCTAGGTACAGAGCTAGGAACCGGGACATGAAAGTAAATGACAAGCATTCAGTTCCTAACGTCATAGAACTTCAAAGGTTGGAAAGATGACCTTGAAGAGCTAGAGAGATGCTCAGCGCTTAAGAGCACTAGCTGCTCTTCTAGAGGGCCCAGGTTCAATTCCCATTGCTTCCATGGCAGCTCACAACCGTCTCTAACTCCAATTCCAGGGATCTGGTGGCTTCTTCTAGCTTCTGTGGGCACTGGGCACACACAGTAGACAGACAAGCGTGCAGGTAAAATACTCATGCACATATAATAATAAAATAAAATGTAGAGGTTTTTCCTAAAAAAGACATACCTAAAGCTGTATATGATGCGGAACATAATATATATAATAATAGCTGAGCATGGTAGCTCATGACTTTAATCCCAGCACTTGGGGGGCAGAGGCAGGTGGATTTCTGTAAGTTCGAGGCCAGCCTGGTCTACATAGAAAATTTCAGGCTGGCCAGGGCAACATAGTGCAACCCTGTTTCAAAACCAGTCCTGCTCTCTGAGCATATGTAATAGTCTGATTGATACAAGGGTTGGCTAAAACAGTACTGTACTAAAGACAGACATGGGAGCCAGCACTAATTCCATGTATGTCCTCTAGTGTGAATTTGTGACAGCTACTCGACTCTTCAAGTTTCAGTTTCCTCATTTAAAAAGAAAGAAAGAAAAAAAAACTTGGATGATAGTACCTTCCTGCTGCTGTGAAGATTAATTGAGACAATCCCTGCAAAGAAGCTGATATCATGCTGACTACTATTACGAATGTGGTGGTGGTTTGGAAAGCTAGTCACACCCTCAAGTTTTGCATTTTGTCTGACCACATTTGCCCAGGCTCAGTGGCCCTCTAAAAAGAACGTCCTGCTTCAGGAAGCCTCTAGGTATGGTAAATCTTGACTCTACGAAAGCTTAGTAAATCCTCATGCCTCTTCTCTTTCATCCTCCACAGCAAGAGTTGTAGCTGTGGCTAGTCAGACACATTCATCCTCATCCGGTGATTCCAACCCTCACCCACATCCAGGAGGAGAAATGACCAAGCCAGTTTTCCCTTCCTGTCTATGCCCCTTGTGTTTATTGGTATATAAATGTTCCAGAAATTAATCAGTGGTTAGAGTGGGCAGTAAGGAAGGAGGCAAACCTGGAGAAGGAGGGAAAAGGAGCTTGTATCATCTGCACACTGAATAATTAGACCCTGAGTGGGTTGTGTTATTAATAACTTTCTCAGAAGAATGACATTTTGTTGCTCTTTGGAATGAGCTTGAATTCTGTATCCATATCCAACAAGGGTGCTATGTGGTATTCAGACACACAGGAAGCTGCTGGAGTAGAGAACAGAACTGCCAAACATAACAGTCCCACTTTTGGACACGTCCTATTAACCGTTCCCTTTAATCATTTAACATTAATGAATGTTTAAGCACCAGGCCCTGCTGCTGATACAAGTTAATGACTAAAAGGTGCAAATACCCAAATAGAAACATAGTTAAAAGGCATGGGCAGACATCTCACAGAGAAGAAACATGAGCAGTCAGTAAGTACAGGAAAGGGTGAATATCCTCATTTTTAGTTGAAAAAATGAGTAAGCGAGTTACGGTGGCTGATTTTGAAAGACTGAGATAGAGCAACCGCTTGAGCTCATAAGTCTGAAGCTAGCCTGGGCAACATTGTGAGATGAGAGACACGCATGTGGGAGGGTGGGTGTAGAATTTCACTGTGACTGGCAGATCCTTGGTGCTCCTGGGGAGATGGGGGAATAGGCATTCCGATGTTTCATATGGGAACCTGAATGGGACAGTGTGGCCGAATCAAGACTGGGACCTCAACTGTCACTTAACACAATGCAGACATGCAAGGTTGACTGGCAGTTTCTTTTCCCGCCACTCACAAATAACATTGAGCACCACGGAGACCGACACCTGCTGATCGCTCTGCAGCTTGCAGGTAAAGCGGACTCCATCGTCTTTTTCGCTGATGGAAGAGACACAGACAGAGCTGCTGTTGATTTTGTTCCCAGTCTTCAAATCTACTCTTCCATCTTCTCGGTACCAGAGAAGTTCTTCATCTCTGGTGTGGTTTTGAACAGCACATTCCAGAGATGCTTGGCCACCAGATGTGGTGTCCAGGACATAGTTCTCAGTTTTACCATTCACAGTTAAAACAGAACCTGAGGATATAAAAAACAAACAAACAAACAACTGTTAAGATAGGAAAATGTCTAACCTAGATGTCCACCAACAGAGGATTGGTTAAATGAATTATGTTACATCAATGCAATCAAGTACACTCTCAACAATTAAAATCATATAGATCTACGTGATTTTACAAGGAGATAGAAACAATGTTTTTGTTTGGTTGGTTGATTGATGAGTTGTTTTCAAACTGAGGATCCTCCTGCCTCAGCTTGCCAAGTGCTAGGATTACCTGTATGAGGGCATGATTATTAGCTAAAATAAGAAAAAAACGTTAAAATTGTGGCCACCATATTTTGCTGCACATTGAAATACCCAGAGATCTTTTACATCCTGGTGCTAGGCTCGTACCCTGATCATCTGATTGATTGGCAGGAGTACAACCTAGGTATTGGGCTATTCAAAAGCTCCCTAGGTGGTTCAAATGTACAGTGAAGTTTGACAACCACCAAGCTAGAAAGTGTGTACAAAACAATTCCAGAGTGACCTGATAGAGAAAACAATAATAACTGGGATGTTCACTAAGGAAAGTCTTAGGAAAATATCATATATTTATATAGACTAAAACTGGTAAACAGAGGTAAAAAGCAGAGAAATATCAGGTTTGATGTGGGTTTTTTTTTTTTTTTGAGGTGGGTGGATAGAGTAGAAATGCAAGGACTTGAAAAAGATTATCAAAATGGAAAAATATTTAAAACAAAAATCCAAAGGTAGAATACAAATTCCATCTCTAATAATTATCACAAGCATCAAAACTGACAAAGACTTTACTTAAAAATACTTTTTTTTTTTTTCCGAGACAGGGTTTCTCTGTGTAGCTTTGTGCCTTTCCTGGATCTCACTCTGTAGACCGGGCTGGCCTCGAACTCACAGAGATTCACCTGGCTCTGCCTCCCGTGTGCTAAAAAATACTTTTCTTGTTAGAGGACAGGAACATGGATGAATTTGTTCTTGTGTTTCTCATTAAAACTCCCAGTTTTAATACTGGACAGTACAGTAAAATTAAAAAATGTTTAAATGACGATGATTTCTGAGGTAGACAAGATTTTGTGGGGTGCATTATTCAGGATCTGCAGCAGGTCTCTTTTGTTGTTTGTTTTTTGAGCCAGGGTCTCACTATGTAGCCCTGGTTGTCTTGGAATTTGCTATGAAGACCAGACTGGCCTCAAAGTCACAGAGATCCCCCTGCCTCTGCTTCCCAAATGCTGGGATTAAAAGCATTCACCACCGTACCCTGTAGGGTTTGGGTTCTGCTTTTTCGATGTGATTTTTATAAATTTTTTTCATTGTATAGTAATATATACCTGAATTTCAGTTCTTCTTTTCCTGGTTTAGAAGTTAGAGCTCTGGCTGCTGCTAGGCTGTCCCCCCAAATATGTGTTAACACAGCCTCTAACTTGACTACAAGTGTGCCAGTACCTGCAACTGTACACACTTCCGCAAAGGCCAGAGGACTCCAGGTGTCTGTCTCCCTCTGTTCTCTGCACCTTACTGCCTCGAGGCAGAGTCTCCCACTAAGGCAGAAGCCATCCTCTGCAGGCCAGTAAGCTCTCAGTCTCCACCAGTCTCCGCTCCCCAGTGCAGAGGCTTCAAGTGCACAGAGACCTGGCCAGCTTTTACAGTGAGTGCTGAAGACGCCGCTAAGCCAGCCACCCAGGCCCCTTGTTTTGGTTTTTGGTGTTGCACATGGAACCTGGAGGCTTTCGGCAAATTAAGTATCCACTTTACTACCAAGCTACAGCTAAGCCTTTGGCCTAATTTGTTTCTATCGTGAATAAGTATTTTTAAAATCTGAGAGAGGAGAGAAGCCACTTTAAGGCAGAGACAGAGATGAAGATAGGGGCAATATTTTCCTCGAAGTGATGTGTTCAAATCGACAGAAGATTATCTCTCCTGAAATCGGTACTAAAATATATTAAAATGTGAGAAAATTCTGACTACAGTTCTAGAGAGAATAGCGCACTTCATCCTCTTATACAATCAGAGCCATAAAACAGTAGGTTTTTTTTTTTTCCCACTTTTAAAAATGTTTTCTGAGCCGGGTGGCGGTGGCACGCTCCTTTAATCCCAGCACTCGGGAGGCAGAGCCAGGCAGATCTCTGTGAGTTCGAGGCCAGCTTGGTCTACAGAGCAAGATCCAGGACAGGCACCAAAACTACACAGAGAAACCCTGTCTCGAAAAACAAACAAACAAAAAACAAAAAAAAAAAAAAGAAAAGAAAAGAAAATGTTTTCTGACTCCTATTGCCTGAACCCATTGTATTGGGTAGCCATTCCAAAATGGAACTTAAGGTTGTTCCCAATGTCCATAGATTATTATTTTAACTAATTTTTTTAATCTAAAAAGAAGTCATAGAAAATATTTAACTTACTTGTTCTCACTTGTGGCAAAGATAAAACCACCAGGAGAAGTTTGCATGCTTGCAGTGGCCAGATGATCTTCAAAACCATCCTTAATGAATGCAGGTTGCTCTCCTGGAGGCAAAGAATGCAGTGGGTTCTGTACTTTGATCTACAATGACTTTATGAACTTTCTTCCTATTAGGCCCTTAAAATAAAGTCCCAAGTGAGTCACCCCAGCTGTAACGTACACTCCCAGTTTTTTAATTAAACAATTCTGATTAAGTTCTTTTCACTTTTAAGACTTTTTTTTTTTTAATGGCAACAAAAAAAGAAACTACAGACAAGTTATCAGATGGTCTTGAAGAGGGAGAAGTGAGAAAACTATCACTTTAACAGAAAGACAAATGAATTCTCTGTTCTCAGGTGGTCCGAACTGAATGAAGTCATTCTTTTTGGAAAGTCTAACTTGCGTCACATTTGGAAAGCCGTTCTCCAATCAGAGAATTCCTTCAAAAGAAAATCTTTGTCTTATGTGTTTGGGCATCTTGCCAGCATGTATGTCTGTGTACCACTTGTGAGCAAGGAGACAGGGAGAAAGTGTTAGGTCCCCTGGATTGGAGTTACAAATGGTTGTTAGCTGCAATGTTGGTGCTGAGAATCGAACCTAGATCCTCTGTATTAGCAGCAAGTGCTCTTGACCACTAAGCCGTCTCTCCAGCCCCTCATGGAGAGTTCATGAGATTACTACAGATTCAAAGGTGTCCACTTGTTGTAAACATGGTCTCATCTTAATATTTCTTCCCCTTGGTCACATGTGGACTATCAAGAATGGATAGTCGAGGCTTCCTTTTCCGATCTTCTGCACATTGATGCTCCATCCTTCTAAGATATCTCAGGTCTGTCCAGGAAAAGCATGTATATACGATTTCCCTTAGAGCTAAGGGCAAGGAGTATATATAGCTCAGTAGTAGAGTATTTGCCTCAAATGTACAAAGTCCCAGGTTTGATGCCCCAAACTAGAACTGCAGCAGATGGACAGACAGAAAAGAAAAGAGTACAGAGTACAACTCCACATATGGCAGGAATATATCTGAAATGACTTCTAGACACTGTTAAACACTTCATATATATATATATATGTTCAATCACAACTAAGCCCTACAACTACTTACTTGTTTTATTTTAAAACAGAGTCTTCCTTCCTTTCTTCTTCCTTCCCTCCTCCCTCCCTCCCTGCCTTTTTAAAGATGGGGCTTCTCTTTGTAGCCCTGGCTGTCTTGGAACTCCCTATGTAGACTAGGCTGTCCTTGAACTCACAGAAACCCACCTGCCTCACCGGACTTCACTTTCTATGAAAGACAAGCTTGTCTCTTACCTGCTGAGCTCTGAGCAGCTGAGCTCCTCAGCTAACTCTTCCTCTGCCCAGGAACCCTGCATTATTTCCCTGTTATGATCCTTTATAATGCTTGAATTTGAACACTTTATGACAGTGGGGTCAAGTAACTGAGATAACCTGGGTGCAAAGTCCGTTTCCCTTTCTGCATTCTTAGAGAAGACAGGAATTGGAAATGACATCTTCACAAGACCTAAGCCTTTCTGTGTACCTAGGTCACTGGGTGGGGCCAGATATTCCTAACAGGGGCGTATTGTTCCAGGGAAGCCTGAACTTGTGCAAAAACCTCTAGCACATCTCACCCCACACTGTCACCTCGACTGAGATGACTGAGCCTGACGATCTGATAGCTTGAGGACTGTGACCAGACAAGTCTCAGGAGAGGTTTGACTTTCACAATCGCAGTAACACTTGAAGATTTCACATAACTTAATTCTGGAAAATTTTTTATCATCAGTAACCTGAGCCCTGTGCTGAAGTTGTACCAAGTGACAAGAGACAGTTTTAGCTCCTCGAGGCTCTCTCTGGATTGAGGAGCCACTGCCCGATACTTCAAGAATGAGCTAAACTGATTTTATTGATGAAAATACTTGGCTGGGCGGTGGTGGCACATGCCTTTAATCCCAGCACTCGGGAGGCAGAGCCAGGCGGATCTCTGTGAGTTCAAGGCCAGTCTGGTCTCCAAAGTGAGTTCCAGGAAAGGCGCAAAGCTACACAGAGAAACCCTGTCTCGAAAAAGCCAAAAAAAAAAAAAAAAAAGAAAAGAAAGAAAGAAAATACTTAAGTTAGACTCAAGAAACGACTCAGTGGGTAAGGTGCCAGCATGAGGACCTGAGTACAGATCTCCAGAGCCCACATGTTGTTGTTGTGTTGTGGGTTCATGGAAACAAGACACAGCTGCACCTTTAGGATGTCTCTAGCCTTTCCAGCTGCAGGGAAACTCAGCCTCTCTCAGGACTGAGACACTTTCCCTTAGCCAAGGGCATTTTTATTCTTCTCCAAATTTACACTTAAGCAAGTTGATTTCCATATCCTCAACACAACCTGACCAGGCCTCCAAAAGGGACAATGCCAAAGGCAAATACTCAATCAAGGAATAGCACAGTTCGCCAGGGATTTTTCCCAAACAAGTTTTGCAAAGGCTTTGTATCCTTGGGAAACTCTCAGACAAGATTCACATGGAGGGCAACAGGAGAAACAAGGGTAACTGAGAAACAAAGGTGGATTAAGGCTTGGTGCTGGCTGTCTGGAGCCAGGCCAGATATAACTCAGTGGGGATTCTCCTATCACCCACATAAAAGCCTGATACAGTAGTTGTAATCCCAGCACTCCTACAGTGAGATGGGAGGTGGAGATGGGGGGGGGAAGAGACCGAAGGATCCCCAAAAGGCCACTGGCCAGTTAACTTCATATACAAGAGACCCTGTCTCAAACAAGGAGCAAGATGAGGACCGACACCCAGAGTTGTCCTCTGACTTCCACACGTGCATGGATGCTCATGCATGTGTGTGCACACAGCCCTCACCCCCCATACTTTATGGTAGTATTACTAATGGACATTTTACCTGCCAAGTACTATTGTTCCCACTCATTAAAAAAATAGAAGAATGCTTATGATTATCCATACCCCTCCCTTTTTCCGTTGCTGGGAATCAAACCCAGTCTTATATATATTAGGCAAGCACTCTACCACTGAGGTACACCCTCAACTCTCTCTATTTTTGTTTTGTGTTTATTTACTTATTTATTTTTAGGCAAGATCTCATATAGCCTAAGCTGGCTTTGAACTCACTATGTAGCCATGGCTACTATTACTCCTGATCCTCCTGCCTCTCCACTCCCAAATGTTAGGATTGCAGGTGTATACTACCACACTTGGCTCTTTGTATGCATTTTAACACATTGGGTAACCATGCTAGAGATCTATTTCTTACTGACTGTGTGACTTTGAAAAGTTATCTAACCCCTAGGAGCCTTCAGCTCTTGATGAACACAATAGAATTAGTAATAGTACCCTCCCTACGGAGTCACTGTGAGGATTAAGTGAAATGGAGCATGTAAAGCTGCTTTACAGTAGGCCCTTCATAAGCTGTAATTATTATTGTTAGGAGGATAGGCTGGTTGCGGCCCAGCCTTGCTCTAGCATTGTTCAAGTAAGGATCATCATCGAGAAGAGCTCCTGTTGACTGGGTGGAAGCCTCCCACCCCGAGCAGGCTTGTGGCATGCTTCTCAGCGGATACAAGAGCAGCACATCCTACTATTATCATTGAAAGATGAATTTAGCAGGGCTGGAGAAATGGTTAGGAGTCCTTGTTGTTCTCGCAGAGGACCTAAGTTTGGTTTCAAGCACCAATGTCTGGCTCACAACTGCCTATAACTCTAGCTCCAAGGGATCTGATGCCCTCTTCTGGCTTCCACGGGTATCTGCACACACTCACTTACAGGAACAAATAACATTAAAAAACATTTTTAAATGATTTATTCATTCTTATTTTCTGTGCATTGGTGTTTTGCCATGGGTGTCAGGATCCCCTGAACTAGAGTTACAGACAGTTGTGAGCTGCCATGTGGGTGCTGGGAATTGAACCTGGGTCCTCTGAAAGAGCAGCTAGTGCTCTTAATCTCCGAGCCATCTCTCCAGCCTGACACAAATAACTTTTAAGGGTGAATTTTGCAAAGGCCCGATGCCTTGGGTTTAGATCCCTCCAAAGCAGATCTTAGGATAAAGCTTTGAGTCCAAACAGTTCCCCTAACAACCATCTCAGGAGGCATCACTAGTGAGACCGGGAAAGAACTCCCAAAGGATGTGCTGGTGAGCAAGTGACCACTGTGGAGCCTTCGATGAGTTCTGTGCAATACAGCCCAGAGTCAGTTCATGCAGGGCAAGGAGCTTGAGCAATTAGCCGTCAGTGTCTTTCTGTCTTCCAGCCTGCCTGGTGAGCCAGCTTCAAGACACACAGGAAGTTACTCACTCTCTGGGAACTGTTTGTGGGCAACTTCTATGTAGGCCATGAGGCTATGGGCAGGGCACTCACAGCAATTTCTGTACCTAGATATTAGATAATATTAGGAAACAATGGTTGATTATTCATAGGTGCGATAACCATGTTGCAGTTATGTGGAAGAATGCCCTAATTCTCAAGAGATGCCGGCAAACTGTGTAGGGGTTAAGTGCTATGAGAATGACAACTCTCAAATGAGTCAGCAAAACCAGGACTGGGGATCTGGCTCAGTGAAAGAGTGGGTGCTTGCCATGTGCAAGGCTTTGGGTGAGATCTTCAGCAACACAAACAGCCAATCAACAGAATAAACACTGTAAATGTTAATTGACGGTTACTGAATCCAGCCAGGGGTTATATAGATCTTCCTTTTAACTGCTATCCTTTCAACTGTGTATGTTTGACAGTTTTAATACTAAAATGTTGAAGCAGTGTATTAAACAAGTATTTATTGAGCACCTATTGTTTACTAAGTATTTGGAATGCCAGTTCCATCCAAGCCCATTATGATGGCTCTGTCCTGAAAGGTGTCTTCTCAAGTCCCTCTACTGCCCTCTATGGAAAATTGTTGAGGTAACTCTACAAAGCTCTGATGTCTCCTAGTACTCCCCAATCTTCACAACATTAAGTGGGTACCCTCGAGGATGCTCTAATGAGCAGGACAACTCTCCCAACTCCAAGGTGGAAATGGCTCTAGTCATTCTAAAGAAACTAATAAGGAAGCTTGTGAACCCTGCAGAGGGCTTTCAGGTGATGAGGAGGGATTTCCAACAAGAAAATGGTGGTGTGGTGGTACCCTATTCGGAGAGTCAGGGAAGTGATGTGATTGCCCAAAGTCATATAAATCCCTGGAACAGTCCCCCTCCTGGAATGGAGGGAAAGGAAAATCATCTTTCTGCTAACAATTAAGTCTAGAAGTTAACCCAAGCCTAAGGAGTATGGGTGGTTGGACTATTAGTAGAGTTCAGGACTTGGGTAGGAACAAGTAACAGAACACCTCTTTTGCATGCACGGGATCCTGGATTCTAACACAAGCACTGAAAAAAATATAGTTTATTACTCAACAGCTTTCACTTTGAAAGTCCTAAGAACAGTGACCCATATGTGCTCCACATTCCCCAGACCCAGGCCTTTCTGGAAAGATGCCAGAGAAGGAGACCAGGAAGTTGTGGGTTTCTGATTAAGGTGAGCATGAGAATTATGGGGTTGGGGTGGGCAGATGTGTTCCTTATCAGTAGTAAAATATGCACTTAGCACATGTGAGGCCCTCAGATTATCCTCAGCAATACACACACACACACACACACACACACACACACACACACACACTCACATCCCCTATATATACACACACTCTCTCACACATATATATACCCCCCCACATAAACAGTCTCCACATACACACACACACCCCCATACACACACACACACACACACACACATATACCCCCTACACACATATATACACACACACATATATATACACACACACACATACATATATATCCCTCACATACACACACATACACCATCCCATACACACATTACACCCACACTCACACATACCCATCACAAATGCTCACTCAGGAACATATCTAGGCACCTTTCCTTCATCAGCTCTGAAGAGACTCAGAGTCTTACTTGAACAAACCTCCCCGGCAGCTCTGACAGAGTGGCTTGTGAGTCTCCTTGAGAGCCACGGGCTATAGAACTAGGTCTAGATCAGGGTGGTAAAGTAAAAACCTTTGCCAGGGTCTGGAGAGATGGCTCAGCGGTTAAGAGCACTGGCTGCTCTTCCAGAGAACCTGGGTTCAATTCCCAGCAACCACAGGGCAGCTCACAACTGTCTGTAACTCCAGTTCCAGGGGATCTGACACCTTCACACCAATGCACATAAAATAAATTTAAATTATAAATTATATAATTATTAAAAAAAAAAACCTTACCTAAGGGCAGAATCTAGTGCAGCATCCCCTTCATAGCAGCCTCTCGAGGGCAAGAGCTGAAGGAAGGAAGGGACAGCAGGATGTTGATTCCAGCACAAGTTAGAGGTGCGTGTTAGGTTCCCAGCCCAGGAAGGGACTGCACTGTAGGTCCACAGCAACAGGGTCACAGGTCACTAGGAATGCCACTGAAGGTTACAGAATGACAGAAAAGCAAGGAATCTGGCCTTCACACCCTAGTGATCACAGAGCAGCTTTTGGATCAACACAGAGACCCAGGCTGTTGTCTTTTCTACCCAGAATCCAACAGTGCCCACTAAACTGCCTTCAGTTACTCGCAGGCATGATGTACATCTATCATCCCAGCTACTTGAGGCTGAGGCAGAAGAACCACAAGTTTGAGGCCAGCCTAGATGACATGGTGAGTTCAAGGCCAGCTAGGGCAGTTTAGCAAAGTCTGTCTGAAAATGAAAATGAAGGGCTGGGGATGTAGGTCAGTGGCAGGGTGCCTGCCTAGCATAGGCCCTGCTTCAATCCCCTGTATTAGGAAAAAAGAAAAAAAAGGCATGGGGCCTCCAGGATTTCTAGCTTAAGCAACTTCCCATTCCCTATTATTAGGATTCCTCATCATAAAAAACTATAGCCCTTCAATCAAGACCTGAATTGCCACAGAACTATAGCTCACTGGTGTTAGAGAGAATGCTTAGCCTATGGGAGGCCCTTGGATCAGGCCCTAGGACAAATCACCACCACTACCACCACCAAAAGCATAAAACAGAGACTCGAGGCTAGAGAGAGGGCTCAGCTGTCAAGAGTATTTGTTGCTTTCTCAGAAGACCCAGACTCAGTGCCCAGCACCCACGTGGTGGTTTCTAATCGTCTGTAACTCCAGTTCTAATGGATCCTGTGCCCTCTTTTGGCCTCCATGGGCACCAGGCATGTACATGGTATACATACATATGTGCAGGCAAAACACTCATACACATAAAATAAAATAAAATAAATCTTTAAGAAAAAAAAAAGACCCAAAATCATGTCTAGGGTTTCCAGATTTAGCAAGTGAAAATATAGAACACACCCCATTGAATTTAAATTTTAGGTAAATAATACTTTTAAAAATGGTGTTATGTCCAGTATAATGATTAATGCGGTAATTCATGACAGAGTCAACACTTGGTATACACTAATACTTAAACAAAAAAAAAGTCATGGTTTCTCTGAAATACAAATGTAGTTAGGCATCTTATCCTGTATCTGGCAAGTTTACATCAGTTTAACCTTCACTTGTTTTTAAAAACAATTGTTTTTATTTTATATTTTATGTGTATGGGTATTTTGTCTGCATATACATCTATGCAGCACATGCGTACAGTGCCCAGGGAGGCCAGAAGAGGGTGTTGGATCCCCTGGGACTGGAGCTACACAAAGTTATAAGCCACCATATGGTTCTGTGTACGGAACGTTAATCCTCCGGGAGAGCAGCCAGTGCTCTTAATGCTGAGCCATCTTTCCAGGACTTCTTCACGTGTGCGTTTGAGACCCAGTCTCACGTGACTTAGACTGACCTCTAGCTCACTACATAGCCAAGTATCACTGTGATACTCTCCCTTTAAAAAATATTCGAAATGCTTCACAAATCCGTACATCATCCTTGCACAGGTGCCATGCTATCACTCCGGTTTTTTGTACACACACTGCCAAGGCGAGCACCAATATGTAGCAGGAATCTTAACAGGTCTTATTAATAAAATCAAACCTGAGGCCAGTTATTGCGGTGAATGCTGGAAGATCAGAGAAGCAGAACAAGCCACAGCTTCCTCACCATGCCAGTTCCTCAGCTGATCCTGTTTCCTCAGACTGGAAGCTTCTGTGTCCTCATCCCAATGGCTCTCAGCTGAACTGCTTCTCAAAAGCCTGATTGCTTAACCAGCCAAAAGCTTCTAGTTTCGCCTTGTATCTCTTTCTGCTTTCTGCTATCACTCCCTGGGATTAAAGTCTCGCTTTCTGGGATTAAAGGCGTGAGTCACCATGCTTGGCTGTATCCTTGAACACATGGATTTCTGCTTCTGGAATGCTAGGATTAAAGGCGTGTGCTACCACTGCCTATCTTTATCTATGTTTAATATTGTGGCTGTTCTGTCTCTGATCCCAGATAAGTTTATTAGGGTGCACAGTATTTTGGGGAACACAATATCACCACAAAAGGGGCTTGTCTAAGGGGACACACCTCTTTACTGACCAACTGGGAATCAGAATCCATTGAAAACTGCCCTCTGCACATGCTTTTCCAGATGTATTTAGTTTTTCTTTAATTAAAAAAAATTACATTTATTTTTCTAGGGGGAGGGCATCTATGTGCCACCGCTCATGTGCGAAGGTGAGGTGTTCTCTCCTTGTCCCATGTGTGTCCTGGGGATTGAACTCGGGTCTTCTGGCTTGGTGGCAAGCACCTTTACATGCCCAGCCATCTTGTTTCTTAATGTGACTTCTTAAACTACTACAAACGGGCTTGGAGCGTTGGGAAAACTGCCAAATCTGTGAGGACGTGTGTGTGTTTGTGTGTATGTGTGTACATTTTCCTAGGGAGATGGTCTCTCATCCTGGGCTCTTACCCTCCACAGCCTACCTGTACTAAAAACCAAAACCAGTTCCTCCCCTCTGATCTATCCCTTCCTTCCTTCCTCAGCCTCTATGAATTTTGGATCTGAAGGACCGAGAACCGATTTTAACTGAGTACCAAGCACACGCTGACCCTTTCCTTACACCTGACCCCTGCTCTTTCAGTCAGCCTTTGCCTCCATTTAGAAGGCGCTCATGATAGTTACCATTTCCCACGGAAGGATGCTAGGCTTAAGGGACCTTGGGTTAAAGACGATGAAACTAAGATGGGGTGGCAGCTGTGGCTCAGTGACAGAGAGCCCGCCCGGCGCGCACAAAGTCCTGGGTTTTAGTGGCAATATAAAAACAAAAGCAAACAAGACCAACAAACAAAAATACTAGTAACTCAGAAACCCAAGTGCAAATGTTCCCGGGAGACACATGCCCTGCCCTCAAAGTAGACAGCACAGTAGTGACGGTGAAAATCTGATTTCAATCTTTTTCTCTGTGTATGATATATATGTGTGTGAGTGCATATGAACGTGTGGAGGCCGAGTTTTAACATCAAACGTCTTCTTCTATCACTCTTCACCTGTATTTATTTATTATTTACTTATTTATTTATTTTTAAAGATAAGGTCTCCCTATGTAGCCATGGCTGGCCTAGAACTCACTGTGTAGTCCAGGCTGACCTCAAACTCAGAGACCCACCTGCTTCACACCCCCTCCCCCACACTGGGATCAAATGTGTGTGTCATTATGCCAAGCTTCACCCTCTTTTTTGAGACAGAATTTCTCACTAAATCTGGAGCTCACAGTCTTGGCTAGACTAGCCAGTCAAGGAGCCCCCAGATACACCTGTCTCCCCACCCTACCCATCCATTGGATGACAGGTGCACTCTTCACATCTGGTTTTGACCTGGGTACTGGAGATCTACACTTAGGTCCTCATACTTGTATATCTGTGGGGCGTTTACCCACAAACCCCACAGCTCCCCAGAGTTTTCTTGAGTGAGAGCAACAGGAAATATTAGATAGAAGGATTTAGACTGTAGAGATAAACAGATAGAAAATAAAGGATAGCCTCCAGAGGGCCTGGAACCTATTCCAACGGGCCCTGACTGTCTCTGCCCCAGGGTATTTATAGAGACGCCAAGGGGTGGAGCAAACCCCCCCCCCTCCCCAGCACAGCCAAGTGCAGACCATCTCAGACACCTGCACTCAGGCCCGTGGTCCTGATCATCTTCTATGCGGACCTGCTGGGTAAAGCCACGAGGAACCTGAAAAAGGGCTCCCATATGTATCAAGCACTGTATCCACTCCCACATCTCCTTGACCCCTTTATCTTATCTTTGACACAGGATCTTAGTATGTAGCTCAGGCTGGCCTCAAACTCCAAACCTGCTTTGGCCACCACATTCTTCCTCCGCTTGAGGACCCCCCACCCCACCCCCGCACTGTTTAGAGCCAAAGTGGGTGACCTTTGCGACTGACCACTAGAGGTCACTTCTCACCCACAATGGTTCTACACCGGTCTCTGTTACTGGCAGGACTGGTCTGTTCTGATCAAGCCGGGGAGAATAAAGTTGAGTCCCTTAGAAGGAGCGGACAATGTCTTCTATTGTCAGTCTTGATTGAAGTGGAAAGAGTTCTGAGACTTCCTTATCCAAAGCGGGAGAGGAAGAGGAGGTGGTGGCGGCACCCCCAGATGAGATGATCTGCTACCTGCGTCACCGGCAAGCATTCGCTTTCCTTCTCGAACTGCCTAGTAAAATCTAATGGAGCTCCAGCTCCAGGCACCATGATGTACACAGGCCCTTTCTAAAGGCCCGGATGGTCGGTCAATGAATGTTGGTAATTTGGTACTCTCTTCCTTAAAGGGGCCTCTCCACACAAGCAGCGAGCCCCGTGGGACCCGGCTTTAGCCCCACTGGCTCCAGTACAGAGGATTTAATGAGAGAGGAAAAGGAGGCCAGGAGTTCAGAGCACCCGCCCCAAGACTAACCAGGGGGCGCTTCCTGTGGGAGCAGGAGGGTTCATTCAAGGGCCAAAGACCCCAGCAGCCACTTAACTTCCAAGGGGTGATGGCTGGCAGTCAGAGGTGAGGGAGTCCTTCCTCCTGACGGCCTAAAGGTTCCTGTGGCTGGCAGCAGTTTGCCTGCCGCATCCTGTCAGCTGTTTTCTGAATAAACAATGCTCTTGCCAACCATTGTGTCGATTTTGGAAGAAAAAGTCCAACACCAAAAGGACAGTCCCAGAATTCCTGTGCTGTGAACTTTGCAAAGGGGTAAATGACAAGGAAACCACCTACTCGCAGTTCCGGAATGCCTGTTTTATCAGTTCTTGATTAGAATCTGCTCACCTTACCCCACACCTGAGGTTATAAACAGCCCCAAGTCCCACCCTCCCGGGAGTGGATTTGAAATCTGAGTTCACGAGCCTGGCTACCCTGCCAGTAATCTCCTTTTGCAAAACCTGTCATTTCAGAATCTGGTGTACTGTGTAGTGGGCAAGGGGACCTGGACCTGGTTCTGTGAGGAGTTCTCAGGGAAGAGGCAGTGGGGGCGGGGGCGGGGGGCGGTGTGGAGAGGCCGGAGGGGAAGTGCTAACCTTCCCATGTAACAGCTGAACTACTCCGCAGCTGGATTGCTGCATTGCCTTTGGTGTTTCCCTGGGCCAAGGATCATCCCGGCTTAGGAGATGACGTAATAGGAGGGGGTGCGAGAGAAAAGAGGATCAGAGGAGGAGAGGGGCCAGGGGCCAGCCCAGAGTCCTCCAAACGTTCTGGAAACCCCACCCTTCCTGACAGGGTGCCCTCTGCTTCTGCTTCAATAACCACCTGTCTTCAGCTCTCTGCTGAAGTCTTTACTTCCTTTGTCCCTGGGCCCTCAATGCTCTGTTTACCTCTGGAGAGACCTAGGACATCTGGGAAGCCAGCCACAGCTCTTGGTACAATTCCATAACAAGATAGACAGTTCTGTTTGGAAGATGTGATGGGTTCTGGGATAAAAGTCCAAGCATTATCCACAAGGCTAGGGGCAGATGACTTGAGGAACCTAGGGGCTCTCTGGTTTATAATCGAACCACAGTGCTGGAACCTGGCTGGACCTAGCAGCCAACAGGCACTGCTCAGAACTGACGGCTTCCCTCCCAGCTCCACATCCAGTGACTTCAATTGGGTAGCTTGAAATTGGCCAAGGTGCAAGAATTTATGTAATTGAAATTGGTAAGCGCTGCAAAGCCAGGCTCTCCTCTCCGGAGCTGTCAGACATTTACCAGAGCATCACTGTGCCACCCCAGCACACGTGTGTGCCACCCGAATGGCCCGAAGCCTCTGTGTTTGTCTGGGCATGGACTCACAGAGGAGCACCTGCTCACCTTCCCGGGCAATCTTCCTTGTTCTGTTACGCAGGTATTTTAAGTGTTTTCCTATTAACTACATCCTGATTCCAGACAGTTATCTCTTTTCTTTCTTTTATAATACATAATTGTTCTTGCACCTCATTTGGAGGCCCTTCTTGCCTTAGGGATTAAATGCTTTCTTGTGAAATCTTCTGTGGCAATAATCCAGCCAGGACAGCAAATTACCCTGTCTTTCCATGAGTGAGCAGTACAGATGCCATCAACGACGGCACAGTACCATCCAGATGGAAGCTGTGTCATGATTGGTCTGTCTGGGCGCCTTTGCGATGGTAGAGACTGCACCACCTGGCTTCATCCCTGATGGTAGACACGTTGTCTACCAAGCTCCACCCTGTGCCCTGACCAGTGTTCTTCCAAGAAGCTTGAAGTCCTTACAGAGGTCCCACAATGAACAACATCCTGTCCCTCTAGGACTCTGGGGAAATTTACATGAGCATCTTAGTGTCAGATAGAAACAGGCAAAGAGAAGTCACCTGATCTGCTCAGGCCAGCCCAGAGGATGGATATCTCAGGGTATACCATGGGAAGATGTACAGGAGGGAGTGGTCACCCACATGCCCCCTTCCTACCAAGTACTCTTATAATAAATGGTTTGAGGTGCTAGAGATGCTTTGTGGTAGAATACTTGACTAGGCAAGTGCAAGTCCTTAAGTTCAATCATCAGTCACACACATACACATACACACACACACACACACACACACATACACACACACACACACACACACACACACACACACACACGGCAGGTGGGGAGACACTGGGTGTGATTATATACCTGGGGGAGGGTGCTGAGTGTGATAACACACCCTTGTAAACCCCACACTTGGGAGGCTTAGGCAAGAAGACCCTTATGTTCAAGGCCAACCTGAGTAACAAAGTGAGACCCCGTCTCAAAAAACTAGAAAAAACAAAAAACCCACTATACAGCTCATAAATAGTTAATAATTGAAAATTTTTAAAACTTTAAATCCAGATGCACAGCAGGACTCATAAGGAAAAACAACCCCAGGCTGTGCTTCTGTCCATGGCTCCCCTCTTCCAAACCTGTTCCCCAAGGCATCTCTTTTCAAGACTCCTATTTGCTCTGGTAGTCACTGTCTTCAAGGTTTGTTACTGTAATAATGAGTACAGCGACTTTGTTTGGTTTTCTTGGTGTATTTATGTCTAGAACAGTGTTTGGCACATGGTACATATCTGTTGAAACCACACTGTCCCTCCCTCTGGGCTGGGCTTTGAACCCAGTGCCCCTAAGCTACATTTCCAACCCTAATAACTTTTTAACTCGCTCACATACTAACCACATTTCCTTTTTATGTCCCCAGCTGCTTCAAGGTTTTGCCAAGGTTTATTAGTTCTCTGTGGTGCCCTTTATAGCTTCGTTTCTTCTTCCAGAACTACAGATGATATCTCTGGACTCTGACGTAGGAATCTTGGTTTCTGAGCCAGTCTGCCCGACTTGAGAGCCATGCCTTTCCAGTCTACACTGACTCTCTCACACTGATCAATTCTGGGCCAGAGCTCCTCTGCATAAGTAGGGGAAACGTATTTTACATCGATAGGCAGTGGGAAATGGATTTTGGACTAGAAGCATTTTGGAGCTAGTGCATCCCATCCCAAGGAAGAACAGATGGAAGCTAATGGGGGGAGCCCTTCCTAGATTATTAGAGTAAGGCTAGGTGTTAGGACTGGGGAGATAGCTCAGTGGTAGAGTGTTTCCCTAGCATTCATGAGGGCCTGGATTCAGTTCTCAGCACTGCATTAAGTATAGTTCAGAGGCATTTGGAAATAAGTATATGTCCACATCCCAAGGACTGGGAATGTAGTTCAGCAGCAGAGCACATGCCAGGCATGCACAGTCCCCTTTTCTTTAAGGGTCAGAGAGATGGATCAGAGAGTGAGGGTACCTGTCACCAAGCCTGATGACCTGAGTTTGGTCCCTGGAACCCATGTGGTAGAAGTTAAGGACAAACTCCTCTGGCCTCTACCTTCCCACATAACACATGTGCAGCGCTCTCTCTCTCTCTCTCTCTCTCTCTCTCTCTCTCTCTCTCTCTCTCTCTCTCTCTCTCTCTCACACACACACACACACACACACACACACACACACACACACACACACACACGCACACACACACAGAGTTTTTAAATGTAATTTGAAAAAGCTCAGATTTTTGCTAACCGTCTCCTGTTACCTAAAGTGGACTCCTGACCTTTCTACAGCACAGAACCTGCTTCATACAATAAGAATCCTTTGGGCCTAAGAAACTGGTAGGCACCTTGGGCTCACCTCTGCTATTGTTGGATCCTGCAGATGCCATCTATGTGTCCTTGGCATGCCATGAAAAGGAGGGTGGGAGGTGAACATAGCCCTGCCATCAGCCTGGGTGCAGGTTACACTAACAGCGGCGACGGATCAGAGGAGAGCCGAGATCAGGCAGGGCCTTTGTTTTCCAAGAGCCCCTGGTTAGCACTGTATGCACAAAGCAAACACTGTCCACCCTGATGCCTCAGTACAGACTTCTTGTCTGTAGCCTTTCTCCACCTACTCCCCCCAAGTAGAAAAGCATCTCTTGTCTGTACTTCCTCATCCCCAGCCCCTCCCACTCTTTGTTCTTAAAGGTACACACTGGCGCTGTGGGTCTCAGGCCTTTGGACTCAGGCAGCAGATAGGGCAGACAGCAGGGCAGCAACAGCTTCCCATGGGGCTCCACACGTTGAAACCCCAAGCGCTAGCCCTTCTTCTACCCAGCCTCATCCCTGTGGCTCAGGAGGGGCGTCCGGCTTTCTGCCAGTTTCCCCACACAGCCAGCCATCTGCACAGCCTGAGTTCGTACCCATTGCCAGGGGGACCCCGTCAATGTTTGCTGTGCCTTTTGCTCACCATAGAGAGACAACACACCCACTGGAAGAACACTGTAGGAAGTAGTAGGCTGCTCAGGCTGTGACCTAGCTAGGTTTAATTCGAATAAATTTAGCATTTGGACTTAAAGAAAACCATCCAATTAATTGACATTATGTTCCACCAGGAATAACAGAATAATCTAAAAGAGGCTTTCAAAACGAAACTTCATTTCTATTGCATACTTGACAAGCCCAGAGATAGCTCAAGACTGATATGGCAGCCTGGTCCCTGCCATGGGAGGAAGGGACAGTAGGCTAAGGTCTGACCCGTCAAAGAGCCAGACCAGGTGTCCTAGTTTCCCTTTGTTTCTGTGATAAAACACCGCTTAGAAAGGAAAGAACTCATTTGGCTTACCCTTGGATCACAAAACAATTATTGTAGATGAAAAATACCTTCTCCCAGAGTACAAGTCTGGGATGATAGAATGAAAAAAAAATGCCCTCACACACTTTCCCACACGTGGGTTGCATACATTTGCTAGAGGCTGATCTCTGCTCAGTGTCAGCCCTTTCCTTCCTCTGTGGTAAGAAATGTCTCTAAGATGTACACATACTAGTAATTACTTTTTTTGTGATATCATGCAACATATTTGTAGTCTTCCTCTGTCTCCTGGTATACCAACTTCTAAAGCCTTGGAATCTTCAAAGTGATGAGCCTCATACATGCTCATGTGATTATGGTGGTTGGCAGCCTCTGGATTCCTGCAGGATGATGGCTGGTCTGGACCAAGGCGTGATTAGAGGGTTGGGATTTATGAGCCCTAGTTCTCAGTCTCCCAGCAGGGGACTAGGAGAGTGGCTGAAAGTTAAGTTGATCATCAGTGGGCAGTGTTTGACTCTACCAGCCTGGTATAATGATGCCTCCATAAAACCCCCAGCAGTCTGTTTGGAGAACTTCCAGGTAGCTGACCAACACAGAGATGCTGAGGGGTGGCAAGGGTAGGGAGGCTCTGCATCCCTTCCTCTGCGCTTTACTTAACCCCAATCTTCATGCGATGCCGTTTATCAGGAGCCTCTGATTTTCATTTTTGTTTTGTTTTGTGGTGCTGGGGATTGAATCCAGACCTTTGTCATGCTAGGCAATCACTCTACCACTGAGTGCCTTCCTAATATCTGTCAGTGTTATTTTATTATTTATTTACATGTACGCATGTCTGTGTGTGTGTCTGAATAGTCAGAGAGGACACTTTGCTGGAGATGGTCCTCTCCTACTCTATGGGTCCTTGGGATTGAACTGGGCCACCTCAATGGCCCCTTCATTTTAACTTTATTTATTTTAATTTTATGTATTTATTTGCTTTACTAAGTATTTATTTTTATTAGTTTTAAATTATGTGTATATTTGTGCATCTGTGTATGAGTACGTGCATGTGACTACAGGTGTAGTTCAGACTGACATGGAACTCATTATGTAGCTCAAACCAACCTCTAACTCATGGCAATGCTCCTGCCTTCCAAGTGCTGGGATTACAAACACGAGCCAACAAGTCACGGTCTCTGATAGGTACTTTTGTGGTGAACCAGTAATCCTAAATGTTTCCCTGAGTTCTATGAGCTACTCTGGAAGACTAACGGAAGTGGAGAATGAGGCTGTAAAGTCTGAAGTCAAAAGCACAAATAAAACAGCCTGGGCCTGGAGACCAGAGCTGACGTGGGGGAGGGTAGCAGAATGGGGGGCTGAGCCGTGTGGTCTAACCCAGTGCCACACACAACAGAATCCGAGAATGTCTGTTACAGGAAGGATCACTTGTTTGGTGTCTGTGAGAGAAAACCCAAATATTTGATCACACAAGTCTTTCTTCAGTTGGCTGTTGAGCAAGAGTAGAGGAACTGGGTTTGTTTTTTCCTGAATGTTCTCTGATGCCTTCACTCTGTGTGCTGTCAAACTTATGCAACAGCTTAGACTGTCATAAAAGACTTCTGTTCGGTTTCTCATCGCACATGAGTCCTGTCAGCTTTGGGAACAGGCCTGTGCCATTTTAACAATGGACTGATTTACAGCCTTGTTTTGACTCAATAAATAGAGACATCAGGGATGTTCCAGTGGTTTTGAGGTTTACTAAGTCCATTAGACATAAAAACTCATCAATTTGGAAAGCAAGATCTTGTTCTAGGAGGGAAAAAACATTTTCGCACTGGACAAGTCTCTGTGATTTGTTTGAAAATGACGGTAAAACAAGGACAGACAACTCAACAGGAGCAGCCGTGGTGGCATCTGGGGGACAGACAGCTCAGTAGGAAAACACGTGCTCAGCTGTGTGAGACCCGGCCTCTGGCTTCAGCACAAAGATGAATAAATAAGAACCAAAGGAGAGCCCAGTAGTGGTGGTACACGCTTTTAATCACTCTGGAGGCAGAGGCAGGCAGACCTGAGTTCAAGGCCAGCCTGGTCTACAGAGTGAGTTCCAGGACAGCTAGGGCTGTTACACAGAGAAACTCTATCTCGAAAACACCCCCCCCACCACACACACACACAGGCACACACACACACACAAAAAAAAAAAACTGGCAAAGGAAAAGAGAAAGATGAGTAGTGTTTTGCTCATATATAAACTAAAAATTAACAATATATTCAGAAATAGGGGCGAATAAATTGTGAACCCAGTATATCTGTTGGGATTCTCCAGGGATATATAGAACCAGAAGTCTCACTCTATGTACCTGTCTATCTTTATCTGTCCGTGATGAGACTTCTGGGATTGATTCCTAACACCACGAAGGCCAAGGAGTCCCACCATCTGCCACCTGCAAGCTGAAACCTGGGAAAACTGGTGCTGTAACCATTCTGAGTCCAGAGGCCTGAAACACAGGACAGCCTGGTTTAAGCAGGGAGAAGGTAGATGGTACAGCTCAAACAGAGAAGATGTGGGCCTTTGCTGCCCTTTTGTTCCCTCTGTGGGTTGGATGATGGTTACCTGGATGACGGTAGGGATTGGCAATGGCTGGTCTTCTTTACTTGATCTACTGATTGAGACTTCACCAGAAGAGCATCTCCTAGATACCCTCAAACAATGCTTTTCCAGCTTCGTGGGCATCGGCTCACACAATAACAGTGATACAACACACAGTGAAATGCAACAGTGCAGTCATACCATCCTTCTATTATTTGGAATGTTTTTTTATTGCCTACTTTTGTAGAATAATCATATTTTCAGATACTTATATAGAGTCACATTTCATTTTAACTAGCATTCTGTTCACTATTTGGCTCTAGAATGCTATTCTGGTGTGTGATTTTTGCATTATTAGCTATGATTTTACAAAAACTTGATATACAATTAATATAAAACTTGCCCTTTAAAATTACAGTTTTGTGGGGTAGAGAGATGCCTTACCGGTTAACAGCACTTGCTCTTGCAGAGGACCTGGGTTTGGTTCCCAGCACCCATGTTGAGGCTCACAACCATCCAGGTCCAGGGAATCTGATGCCCTCTTCTGACCTCCATGGGTACCAGACACATACAAGGTGCACATGTGTGTTTGCAGGGAAACAGCACATCTTAGAAATTACAATTCTGTGCTGTTTAGTGTGTCCACAGAATTGTACAACTGTCACTGTTATCTAATTTCAGAACATTTTCACTGCCCCAAAAGAAATCCTCAGCAATCTCTCCCTATTTCCTCCCTGTTTTCCAGCCCTGGAAGCTGCTAGTTGACTTTCTGGCTCTTCAGTTGCTTGTCCTGAACATTTTAGATGAGCATAACCACACAAAATAGTGGTTTTTGTTTTCAGTGTTGTTTGTTTGTTGTTTGTCTTGGTTTCTCGAGACATGGTTTCTCTGTGTAGTTTTGGTGCCTCTCCTGGATCTTGCTCTGTAGACCAGGATGGCCTCGAACTCACAGAGATCCACCTGGCTCTGACGTGCTGGGATTAAAGGCATGCACCACCACCGCCTGGCTTTGTGTTCAGTTTTTAACTAACCTCTTTCTTTTATCATAAGTGTTGTTTTTAGATTTATTATTAACTACGGTGTATATGAATCTTTGTGTGTGTGCATGTGAGTGTGGGTATCCACAGAGGTCAGAAAAAGCCATCAGATTCCCTGGAGCTGGAGTGACAGGCAGTTGTGAGCCACCCAACATAGGAGCTGGGAACCCAACTCAGGTATTCTGCAAGAGAAGCAAGTTCTCAAGACTGGAGAGATGGTTCAACAGTTATGAGCATTTGCTGCTTTTCCAAAGGACCTGGGTTCAATTCCCAGCACCCATATGGTGGCTCACAATATCTGTAACTCCAGTTCCAGGGTATCTGATGCCCTCGTCTAGGACCCCAGCCACCAGGCATGCACATGGTGCAGACATACTCAGGCAAAACACCCATGCACTAGAATGAAAAATATTAATAATAAAAGAAAAACAAGTTCTCTTAACTGCTGAGGCATCTTTACAGCCCAGCATGGTATCTATAAGACACCAGGGACTTCATTCTTTGTTATATTAAAATGTCATGGGGTTGGGGATTTAGCTCAGTGGTAGAGAGCTTGCCTAGCAAGCTCAAGGCCCTGGGTTAGGTCCTCAGCTCTGAAAAAAAAAATGTCATTATATAGGTTTATTCACTCATCAGTTCACAAACTTTTAGGTTGTTTCCAGCTATTGTGGACCATGCTACCCAAACAGAAGTTTCAAGTGCACATGTTTTCATTTCCTTGGGGTATGTATCTGTCTGTGAGTGTAATTGCTAGTCAGATGGTAACTCTGTTTCACTTTTTTAAGAACTAAACCCCAGTTTTCTAAAATGGAACTATTTTATTGAATCATCAATCATGGAGAGTTGCAATTTTTCACCAACTTAACAGTCGGAAAGTGACATCTCAGTATTAGTGTCTGAGTGGAGGTGGTGTGCGGGCGCAGGAAGTTGCGATAGTTTTACTGAGCTATAGTTCACTAACGTACAGTTCACCCTGTAACATTCACAGTTCAATTTTTGTTTGGTTGTTTGTTTGTTTTTTTCTACATTCACAAGTCATAGCAGCAATCACTACAATTTGCCTTACAGCATTAACACTGCTGGTCTCAAGGTAGTTTTCATTTTCTTTTCTTTTCTTTTTTTGTTTTTTTTTTTGGTTTTTCGAGACAGGGTTTCTCTGTGTAGTTTTGTGCCTTTCCTGGAGCTCACTTGGTAGCCCAGGCTGGCCTCGAACTCACAGAGATCCGCCCGGCTCTGCCTCCCGAGTGCTGGGATTAAAGGCATGTGCCACCACTGCCCGGCCTCATTTGCTTTTCTTTAGTGGGTAATAATTCTGAACATCTTTCCATGGGCTTATTGGACATTTGTATTTTTCTTTAGAGGAAAATATTTGTTAAAATCCTGTACCTTTTTTTTTTTTAAACTGGGCATTTAAATTGAGTCATAAGGATCTTTATATATTCAAATTATAAGTCCCTTATCATATATATGATGTGCAAATATTTCCCATCAGTTTGTAGGTTGCCTTTTAATTTCTTTCTAGTGTTCTTTATGGAATAAACATTTTTAATTTTAAAGAAGTCTAAGCTGAGTAGAGGAGGCTGGTGTATGCCAGTAGTCTTCATCTGTTAGGGAAACTGAGACATTTGAAGGCTAGGATGTTAAAGCTGTCCGGTCTCCTTTGTGACTCTGGCTGTTCTGGAATTAACTTTTAGGCCAGGCTGACCTCAAACTCACAGAGATCCACCTGCCTCTGCCTCCTGAGTGCTGGGATTAATAGCGTGCACCACCACCACCCAGCTGACTTTTTAAAAGGGGAGCGGAGCTGGAGAGATAGCTCAGTGATTAAGAACACATACAGCTTCCAGAGGACCCATGTTCTCCTCCAGTACCTTGTCAGGTGGTTCATAACCACCTATGACTCCAGTTCCCAGGGCTCTGATGCCCTCTGTTCTCTGCAAATACCTGCACTCATGTGCCACCCCCACATATATGTATATATAATTTAAAATATAAAATAAAAACAGAGGGCTGGCAAGATATCTCAGTGGGTTAAGGTAATTGCGAGCCTGACAAGCCAAGTTGAATTGCCAGGATCCACACGGTAGGAGAAAAAGGACTTCTGCAATTGTCTCTGACCTTCACACGTGAGTGGTAGCAAGTGAGTCCATCCTTTGACACACACGGAAATGTTTTAAAAGGTTAGCTGCTGTTTTGCTTTCGTGGATTTGTATGTGTGTGGTGTGTGCTGTTGCAGCACTCTGGTTGTGAGCACAAGGCACCTCACAGCACTCTGGATTTTTATGTGGATTCTGGGATTCCAAACTAAGGTCCTAATGTTTGCACAGCAAGCAGTCTTATCACTGAGCCCTATCCCTCCCAACCCCTATTCTGTGTTTTAGTTTTCATTTTGAGACAAGGTTCCATGTAGTCCAGGCTGACTTGCTATGTAGCTGAAGATGACCTTGAACTCCTGATCCCTCTACTTCCACTTCTCAAGGCTGTGATTACACACATGTGAGACTATGCCTGGCTCTTTTTTGTTACTTGTGTTTTCTGATGACATACTAAGACATTATTCCCTTGTTCACCATCACAAAGATTTATTCCTATGTTTTCTTCTGAGAGTTTTATGGTTTTAAACTGTGATCCATTTAGCTGTATACAACATGAGATTGTTCACATTCATTATTTTGCAAGTTACCATCCAATTGACCCAGCACCATTTGCTTAAAAGACAATTATTTCCCTCTGGTAGCTTTAGCACCCTTGTTGGAAATCAGTTGACAAGAACTGGGAAGGATTTCTGGACACCGGTTTCCATTCCATTAATATCTACCCCTAGGCGATTGCTATTCTCTCCTCCAGAATTTAATGTATCCCATGCTGACTTCAAACTCACCATGTAGCTGAGGGTGACCTTAAACTTCTGATTCTCTGGCCTCCACCTCCTGAGTGATGGAATTAGATATGTGCACCACCATGGCCGGTTTATGGAGTACTGGGGAACTGAACTCTTAGTTGCCTACTGCTTTTTGATAGGGTTGATAGGTTTTTACATCTTCCAGAGAGTTTTGGCTATTCTGAGTCTTGCATCTCTCTATAAATGTTAGAAGCAACTCACTGATTTCTGAAAGAAAAAAAAAAGAGTAAGAAGATGAAAAGGAAGCCACTGCTGCTGCTGGCATCTTGATAGACATTGCATTGGATGTGTAGAAGTTTGGAGTTGTGCCATCTTGTCTTTTTAAAAATAATTTATTTTTCATTTTATGTGCATTGGTGTTTCACCTGCATGTATGTCTGTGTGAGGGTGTCAGGTCCCCTGGAAGTGGAGTTGCACACAGTTGTGAGCTGCCATGTGGGTGCTTGGAATTGAACCCAGGTCCTCTGGAAGAGCAGTCAGTGCTCTTAACCGCTGAGCCATCTCTCCAGCCTCCAGAGCTGTGCCACCTTACACTGTCTAGTCATCTGATCATGAGCAGGGGAAGCCTTTCTGTTTATTTAGGTCCCAATTTCTTTCAGTGAGGTCTCATAGCTTTTCAGTGTAAACACCTTGTACTTTTGTTAAACTTATTCCTAAACACCTTACTCTTTCTGGTGCCATTATAAAATGGCTTGTTTTCATTTTCTCATCATACATATGTGTCGAGAGCACAGAAATACATTGAAGCCAAGTGTGGTAGCATAGGCCCATAATCCTAGCATTTTAGAAGCTAAAGCAGGAGGATTGAGCTCAAGGCTAACCTGGGCTACACAACAAGAGTCTGTCTCAAAAACATTAAAAAGTACAACTCATGTTCCTCTTGTTTTGTGCAGCCTTGCTGAACTTATTCTAGATTTTTGGTGGATACCTTGTCTATTTAGAGATCAGGTCATGTCATCTACAAATAGAGGTAGTTGTACCTTTTTTTTTTTTAGATGACTTTTTTTTTTTAAAAGATTTATTTGTTATGTGTACAGCATGTATGACTGCAGGCCAGAAGAGGGCACCAGATCTCGTTATAGATGGTTGTGAGCCACCATGTGGTTGCTGGGAACTGAACTCAGGACCTCTGAAGAACAGTCAGTGCTCTTAACCTCTGAGCCATTTCTCCAGTCCTAGATGACTTTTATTAATTTCCTTTTCCTCGTTTACTTACCCTAACTGATGGGTGTGCCACCACATCCAACTTTAAAATATGGAGCCCTTCATGAATGTGCATGTCATTCATGCATGTCATGAATGTGCATGTCATTGCACAGAGGCCATGCTAATTTCTGTATTGTTCCAATTTCAGTATATGCGCTGCCAAAGGGAACACTTGTTCCTTATTCTAGGGAAAAGACTTCAGTCTTTCACCATTAAGTACCATAGTAATATAGTTACGATGTTTTAATAAACCACTATCTAGGGATGGATTCTTTTAAGGGTTTGTTGTTCAATTTTATGTCACGCGTGCACTGTGTTCAGTGAACATGCAAAGTTTATCCTCCTTTAGCCAAGGGTATTAGTCACAAGGAACAGAAGCTGACCCTAGTTTATTTGTGCACAAAAAGAATTACAAAAAGAGATACTGTTGATGAAGATGGAGTCGCAGGCTCTGAGAATGGACAGCGTGGGAGGGCCCTTACAGCATCTAGACAGCAGTCTAAATAACATCATAAACCAGAATCAGCCAGAAAGCTCTGCATTCTCTACTGCTTGGAAGAGAGGTGACAGTGACATTGGGCTATTACACAGTGACATTGGGCTATTATAGTGCAGAAACTGAAGTTGCCTCTGGGAATGGATGTTTCTGTCATCACGACTGCCAGTGGACACCATCATTAGTCCTTCTCTTTTTCTTCTTAATTGCTGTGAATTCGAAGTTGGAAGGGCTGAGGGTGTAGCTCAGTGGACGAATGCTGTCTGGGTTCCAATCCAGCACCGCCAAACACAACAACAGAACAACAGACTGCTGTTCTGGAATTACAAGCGCACATGCTGGCCTCCCTGTTGGCCGAACTCAGTAAGGCCTTTCATGACTGTTGTATGGGAATGAAGGTTGGAATTTAGTAATGCGCTTTGGGTGCATTTGGTGCTTGTAACTAAGAATATCCTTGTCAGCTATGATGGCAGTTAAAAACTATTTTTAAAAGTGAACTGAAATTAGAAATGTGCATCTGAATTACTGCCTCACAATTTGGTAAGCCAATATGTTTTGAAAATAGCGGGTATTTCTCAATTATAGGAAGAACAAACAGTTTTGACCTCTAAAAACTCAAAAATGTAAATTAAAAACCAGGCTGGGGATATAGACCAGTGGTAGAATGCTAGCTTAGAATATTAGAGGCCTTGGGTTTACTCCTCATCACCGGGCGGGGGGGACGTTCACTTTCTATTTCCTTTTCATTTCATATTAATATATACTTCTATTTTGTAATTATGTACATTTAGTTATCCAGGTACATAATTTAGAAATATATAGTATTTAAAATACTCATATAATACTAGAGATTTATGCTCAATCATTTTCACGGATACAGTGTGCTTCCTGGAGGGTTTGGCGACCCCTGCCTCAGAACAGCTCTGAGTCCATGTATGAGAGAAGCAAGAAGGCAGAACAAAGAGAACAAGAAGATAAGGAGCAGTCACTGTGTCAGCAAAGCAGTGTTCCAGGTCCACGGTCAGAGGCGGCTGAGGTCGGGTGGTGGCTGAGAAGGAACAAGTCCTGGGGATATGGCGGAGCGCAGACCGTACCACTGACAACCAGCAGCACAGAGAGTTACGGAACGGTGCAGGATCGACGCCTGGATGGAAAAGAAAAGAAAGTATGGAGGGGGGGGGGACAACAAATTCTTCTTTAACTCTGCTGAACCAAAGTGCCTCTCGGACATCCAGTGAAAGGGCCTGCGGTGTAGTTGAGAAATGACAGCTGGCAAAATGACCTTTTAAAGAAATTTCCAAATCCATGTTTTACAGTTCTACAGTACGATACTGTAAAGATGCTGTTGTGAACTATTGCTTTAACTAGGCAAAGATGTGTACCTCTGTTTATGCTGCAGAATATTACTCTGTGTAAAGGTGCATTACATTTGTTTATGCTGCATTGGTTTAACCATGTAAAGATGTGTTGCATTTGTTTTGCCTTGCCTGCCTAAGGCACCTGATTGGTCTAATAAAAAGCTGTGCGGCCAATAGCTAGGCAGAAGAGGGATGGGTGGGGCTGGCGGGCAGAGAGATAAGTAGGAGGAGGAATCTAGGAAAAGGAAGAAGCAAGCTGAAAAGAGGAGAACAAGGAGAAAGAGAGGGACACACCCAGGGTCAGAAACCAGTCAGACAGACTGACATGGAGACAGCAGGGAAGTAAGAGATTTTATATATATATAAAGGCAAAAAGCTTTGAGGCAAAATGTAGATAAAGAGAAACAGATTAAATAAGGGCTAAAATAAGGCTGAGCATTCATAACTAATAAGTCTCCATGTCATGATTTGGGAGCTGTTTGGTGGCCTAAAAGAAAAAAACTAGTACAAGATGCTATCATAGGAAACAACAAAAAATTTGACTTCTTAAAACATGGGCACTCCTCTGGGCATGGTGGCACATGCCTTTAATCCCAGCACTTGGGAGGCAGAGGCAGGTGGATCTCTGAGTTTGAAGCTTGCCTGGTCTACAGAGTGAGTTCCAGGACATCCAGGGCTACACAGAGAAAACCTGTCTCAAAACAAACAAATTAAAAAAATTTATTCTAACGATTGTTCATTATAATTCTTGGAAAATAAATGGGCTCCTGTGCCATTGTTACTCGGTTGAGGGTCCCATGATGCTCCACCCCACTGCCTCCTATGAGGGAAGGTAAACAGTAAACAGGCCCACTGAGGGTCAGTATCATGCTGTCTCTGTATAGCAAAACCTCTACACAGAGGGTAGGCAGAACAATGATGCAAAGTCCCGAGCCACTGTTCCTTGGGAAAGCACTCTGAAAGTCCACTGCCAGTCGCTCCAAGCAGGTGTCAAGTGACCGCAGACGTTTAAAACTAAAAAGATAATGAAGTCAAACCTCAGTAAGGTCTAATAAAGCACAGAAAAATTCCATCCCTTTATATCCATTGATTCCTCCATGGGTCAGTGTTGGACACGGTTGCATGGAACACAAGCACTAACTTAGTGAGCTCTCCACAATCTTCCATCATTCTCTCCAAGCCATCCACTTCTGTGTCCTGGAACTCTTCCATAGGGCCTTCCTGTACTTCTCCTGCTCTGATGAACTCCATAGGGCTGGCTCAACGTGGTCATCCCCTCCCAGGGTCAAGGGAAAGCTAGGCCCCACTGTCCCCTGTGGTACCTACTGGTTTCCTGTGTCCAAAGGGTCCTGGGTTGGCATTGTAATTAGAGTCACAGCTGTTGACGCTCCATCCACATCTGGATGCTAGGGGAGACCCTGATTGGGCAAACCATCTCCAGCTCTAGCATCACCTTCTACAGGAAGGAAATGTTTCATAAAGATCCTGCCCCACTAAGGTGTTCAGCACTGCCACCAATGCTCCATACCAGTCTCAGGTCCTTGCTGAATCAGTTTCTTTCTTAGGTCTCCCATATACACAGTTTGGGCCTGTGGACTAGGCATCAGATAACAATTCCTGCTTACCCAGTTCCCTCCGTAGTGCCTGTCTATTGCTTTCTAGTTCCTGATATTCATGGGCATTTCAGCTGGAGATAACCTTATGTTCCCAATGGCTCACATGAACTGACATCAAAGTTTACCTAGTATTGCCTTAGATTATGAAGCCCTTGTCTCAAGGAAGGATGTGTGATCATATTGCTCAGCTTCTCTGCCTCTGCAGCACCAAACTGGTCATGTGTGCCTCCATGTTCCACAGCCTTGAAAACCAGGTTACAAGGGCTCCTTCATTGCTTGTTTCAAAGTCTTCCTTAGCTGGAAGACAGACTGCACATATAGAACCTGAGACCTCTTGGACCACCTCAGCTTGCCATGTCCAGTCACCTTGTTCCTTTCCACCACTCATAGACACACAGAGCTTAGGCATGGAGCCGACTTTCAGAATTTCATGGTTGAATGTTGGAGCCAACTTTTAAATTCATTTGATTTCACACTTTTTTTTTCTTTTTCCTTTTGTGGTAGAAGGCATCAAACCCAGGGCCTGCACATGCTAGACAAGCATTCTGCCACTAAAGCCACATCCCCAGCCCCCGCACTAGCTTCTCATGCTACCCTGACACCTCCACAGAGATGTAGCCTCGAGGCTGCCTCAAGCTTCGGGTTGCTTCATTTCCTGTCTTCTGAGAAGCCCAAGTTGCAAGAGCTATTGCCGTGGAAGCTGGTGCCGCATTAAAAGCGCACACGTTAGAATCTAGACGCAGGGTAGCCAGAAGTGCACTTATCTAAATGTATGGGGCAAGGATGACCTATTTTCCAGCGCTTACTCATGCTCTGGAAGGGAGGCCTCTCTGGCCTTCAGTCTTCCAGTAGCTGTCTGTAGGACAGTTTCACACTGCACACTTTCCTGCTATACCTGAGTGAAGCAGCTTCTAGGACAGGGCGGAAAAGATACATCGCGTCAAAATAAAGTCCTACGGGCTCAGAGTTTTTAATTAGTGGTAGTACCATCAACTCACTTTATTTCTGTAGTGGTTCCAAACTCTAATTCAAACTGGAGCTGATTGGAAAGATTTTTTTTAAAATTAATAATCTATGATGAAACAAACAAACAAACAAACAAACCCCAAACAGTGTGATAACATAGGAGAATATATCCAGGTGTACACACACACACACACACACACACACACACATATACATGATGAGAATTTATCAGAATTAATGACAGGCAGCAATCCAGCCAATCCAACAGTGGCTATCTATAAGGGGAAAGTCCAAGAATCAAGTAGTTGTTCAGTCCATGAGGCTGGGTGTCTCAGCTGCTCTTCAGGGTACGCTGGAATCCCAAAGAAGTAGGCTCCAATGCCAGTCAACGAATGGACTTGATAGCGAGGGCAGGAGCAAGCAGGCAAAGAGTGAAGCTTCCTTCTTTCATTTCCTATATAGGCTGCCAGCAGAAGATGGACCCCAGAATAGAGGTGAGTCTTCCTGCCTCAAAAGATCTGGACTGAAGGCATGTCTTCTCACTTCAAAGATCCCAATGAGAAGTGAATCTTCCCACTTCAAATGATCCAATTAAGCAAAATTCATGTATCCTACACAAGCACCCCATCCACTGAGCTACATCTTCAAGTACTCCATCAACTGAGCTACATCCCAAGCACCCTATCAACTGAGCTACATCCCCAAGTACCCCATCAACTGAGCTACATCCCCAAGTACCCCATCAACTGAGCTACATCCCCAAGCACTCCAAAAAGTTTTTGCTTTTTTTCTTTATTCCCTTCTCTCCCAACTATGCATGAGAGTCTCATTTTTTTTCCCCCAGTTCACAATTTGGTATTGTCAGTTTTTAGAATTTTAACCATTTTAGGGTGTGTGTGTGCGTATGTGTGTGTGGTGTGTTACTTCTGTGCAAATTTTTATTGGTTCCCCCAATCAATTACAAAAAAAAAAAAAAATCTAGTGGATTTGCTGGAAAGAATTCGGTTGGGGAATATTATTTTAAAGTGTGTTGAATTTTTTCCTACTGATTTTGTTAACAATTCACACATGTGTTTGATTAAATAAAATTAACCTGTGAGCAGGAGGCTGAGTCAGCAAGTAGCTGACAGGAAGTGGTAAGGAGCAACCACGTGTAGCAAGGGTTTTTATGGGGGGCCTGAGAGAAGGACGCCAGCAAAGGGATGTTAGAAAGAGGAGAATTCCACCTAAGCCGTTGAATCATGAGTTCTTCAGATTTCCATAGTTTCCCTTAGTAGCTTTGAATGTCTATTGTTGGTCATCCTTTAAGGGAGAAAACAAGAGTGACAGAAATGTTCGTCTTTAATTAATAAAAATCTCAATTTCACAGCATAGAAAGAAGTTATGTAATTTTAGCATACAGGTAAGGGTCCATGTCATCCTGAACACAGCACTTTATCTAGAATGCTTTTGCTGGAAGGGACACTCTCATCTTTACAGTGTGAAAGCCTCCAAGGCTCTAATGCATCTGACCTGTGTTTTCTTTACTTCCGAATGCCCACAGAGAGACTCTGCTTAATCCAGATCTGCTGGGTGAGCTACTCTGTGGCTGGGAGAGCTTGTAGAGCATAACTAAGGAGCAAGAAAATGATAAAGACAAGATCTGGGGACCAGGGTAGGAAGCAACACAGGAGGCTTAGCCGGAACATCAGCTGCCCTTGGAAATTTGCTACAATTTCCGCCAATCTTGTCTTATCTTTGGTTGCACCAGTTTCCCTAATTTTTATCTGGATTCATTATCTGTTCTTTCCTCTCTCTGAGGATTTCCAATGCATAATGAGCAATGACGTAGTAATTCTTTCCTACGAGGTACTTTCGCAAGCCTTCCGCCCTGCTCTGTGAGAGGGGTCTCCTCGGGTGCTCTGGCTCTCTGGTGCAGGCTTGTGGTATGTGGGTAGCTGCTTTCTCCAGGGCTCTAAGCATCACTTTTCTCCCAGACCTGTGACAGAGAGGTGGCTGCAGATTGTCCCCAGAAATAGCATCAATTTCTTCACCTTCTGGTGCTTCAGCTTGTCCTCTTGGGACACAATCCAGCTGGCTGGGTGTGAATGTGCTTTATGCCGACTGAAGCATTTCTTCCAAGTTGGAGGTGGGTATTGTTGCCTGCCGGGACATCATTTAGTAACTGAACTTTTTATTTACTTATTTTTATTTTTTGGTGTGTGTGATTAAAGGGTTGTAATGTACTCTGGGCTCTATCTGCAACAGAACAGTTCTGATTTCTTGTCATTTTTGTCATTTTTCATTAATTGGAAAAGGTCTTTGACTCTGGGTATGATTATATATATATATCTGGGCAAGAGAACAAACACTTGGGAGCATTTGAATTTGTTGCTGAAATCTAGGGCTGGTCTCTGGCAAACTTATAAAATAAGTATAAGATACAACTGAAGTTATAACCCAGTTGCATTGAGTCCTAACAGCAAAGTCACATATAAAAGAAATCCAGATCCACTCCTATAAAAACTGTAAAAACTAACTGGTGAATATTCACTGTAGTTACCTCGGGGATATCCAGAAGGAAGCTCTAGGGCCCGTGAGATGTTGAGTGGATAAAGCCACCACGCCTAGCTATCTCAGCCATTTTAAAGAGCATGTTCCAACAGCATTTCATATACTCATGACTAGCTCTGTTGAGTTCTGTCAAGTTTTATAATCCAGAAAGGAAAACTTACTTAGCAGTGTCCCTTTATCTCTGGTTTCATTTTCAATAGTTTCAGTTACCATAGTGATGCGAGATGGAAAATTCTAGAAATAAGCCATTCAAATGTTTTAAATCGCAACCATCTTGAGAAATATGATGGAATCCTACACTGCCCTGCTCTGACCACTGTGGAACATGAGTTATCCTTTGTCCAGTTTCTACACTGTATATGCTACCTTGTTATGAGTCAGTTGATGGCCACCTGGGTCATCGGCTCCACTGTTACAGTATCACAATGTTTGGGTCCAGTTAACTTTTATTTTGGTTAGTAGTGGTCTCAGAGCATGAGAGCAGGGACACTGACAAAATACTTTAGTGAGGGCAGGAAAAACAAAAAAAACCATCCAAATGCTAGTCTGGGGAGATGGCTCAGTGATAAAGTGCTTGTCATGTAAGCAAGAGAATCTGAGTTCAGATCCCCCAGCACCCTCGTCAGAGCTGGGTACGGCGGCATACATCGATAACTCCAGTGTTCGAAGAAGCTGAGACGGGGACCCTGGAGCTTATCTATGGCTTTAGGCACCTACCAGGAGTCTCAGGATCTCTCTCTCTCAAGAACAAGGAGGACTACTGAAGCGCTGAGCTGTCAGTCTCGCCACTGAACCTGGTTTTGTTTGTAATTACATTGGTTAAATTCTAACGGATAATTAGGATGAGCACCCATCACTTGATAGTAATCTCGTGTCCCCCTCCCCCCTCTCCGCCCACTCCCGGAGCTGAGGACCAAACTCAGGGCCTTGGCGCTTGCTAGACCGCTACCACTGAGCTAAATCCTCAAACCACAAATTTTTGCACCCCCGCCCCCAAGTAATCTAGTCTTCCCTGGGGCTTTCCTACATGGAACGCCACTCTTTTTCTAGATGAGAGGCAGCCAAGCCAATGATCTACTTTAGAAATGTCAGACAAATTCAGCTTGCCCCAGCCACGTAAGTAGCCCCTGGGAACCCAAGTTTTCTCCTTTTAGTATCTTACCTTGTTCTGTGCTCTCTACACGCAGTCTGCTTTCAGGGCTCTAGCTCCTCTGCAGTCTGTTATATCTTCTCTGGGGTCAGAGGACTTGGAGGAATGCTGTCTTCAAAGAGTAACAGCCAGATTTCTTTATCAGAAGCAGCCGCAACTTCTTGCAAGCCCCCGGTCAAGATCCAGCCTGTTGATGCGCAGGTGTGGAGGCGTGGAAGGAGGGCCGGAAGGGTCCTGAGATCCTCACCTGAGATCGAGGACTCCCTGCGGCTTCTCCTGCTCAGGTGCACGTAATTCTGCCCCTGCTGCACGTGGTCTCATGGTCTCAGAGGGGCTCGTGTATTCTAGGTATAGAAGGTTACCTGAAAGAGGGACTCCATCTATACAGCTCTGGGGAAGTCATTATCCACGCGGGCTGAGACTTGGTGGTATAACTATTTTAAGGTCGCCACGGATTCTGTCAGTAACTACTCACCCATGCTCTGTAATTAAGCCCAACAAACTTACTGTTTCACCAAGCTAGACTTAGGTGGGCTCTTTATTCCCATCTATTGTTGGTCAGTAGCCATTTGTTCAAACTGCCCCACGAAAAGGTCATACATAACAACACCCCGCCCCTAGATATCAGCAGTCACATTCGCAAGCCCCCTGGAGTATTTGTTTTTGTTTTTTTAAAAATATTTTTATAATTATTTATTTTATTTTATGTGTGTGCATGCTTTGCCTGCATGCATGCATGTGCATCATGTGCTTGCTTGTTGCCCTTGGAGGTCAGAAGAGGATGTCAAACCCCTTGGAGCAGCAATTATAGACAGTTGTGAGCTGCCGTGTGGGTGCTGGGAATTGAACCTTAAGAGTAGCAGGTGTTCTGACTGCTGAGCCATCTCTCCAGCTCATTTCCTCCCCCCCCCCAAATAATATTTCTATTGATTCTTTGGGAATTTCATATCATGCACCCCGGTCACACTCATTTCCCAGTCTTTCCACGTCCATCCCCCTCCCTTGTGACCCCCCCCCCAAAATAGGAAAATAATAATAAGAAAACAAGTTCAATTTGTTTTATGGTTTTTTGAAACAGGGTTTCTCTGTATAGTTTTGGTGCCTGTCCTGGATCTCGCTCTGTAGCCCAGGCTGGCCCTGAACTCACAGAGATCTGCCTGCCTCTGCCTCCCGAGTGCTGGGATTAGAGGCGTGTGACACCATGACCAGCTAACGAGTTCAATTTGTATCATCCATATACTCACTGCAGCATAGTCAAACTCTCAGTGGCCTGCCCCTTGAATAGAACTGGGTCCTTCCCCTCCCGAGCCCTCACTGGAAGCCATCAGTTGTGGAGAGCTATACCTCAGCACCCTTATCACACTTTTAAAGAGTTCTCTTCAATGACTTCTCATTTGCTTTTTTTTTTTTTTCTTTAATGGAAGAGAAGCTTCGGAATGCTGGAGCCCTTTCCTAATGGTGCATTTCAGGCACTAGACAGATGGGTGGAGGAAAGGGTGCTTTTTGGGAAACAAAAGATCCTGTTCTGGTTACTCCTTACCTTGAGCAAGTAATGCACATGCTTTAAAAAAGGGGTGGTGCTTGAAGTTTCCAGAGAAAGGTGACAAACATGATCCTAAGTGCCCCCACTTAATCTCTTAGGACCTGTCCTCTCTCCTGGAAAATGAGAATAATCCAGCCCTCCAAGGGTTGTGTTTCAATAAGGTGCAGCCCTAAGAAACTAGTTCTGGGGGGAAATGCATTCAGTATGAGGATAATGGCGAGCTGAGGCGTGGCTCTGACAGAGCACTTGCCTGGTTTATAAGGTTTGGCACTCCCCAAAAGAAAAATAGTAAGTAAGCAAGATTTGTTTCTCTGTAAGTAGCCTGAGATGATCTGCAAAGAATACTTCACTATTTACTTGACTTGGAAAGCCCCACAAAACCACACATATCTAGAGGTCCAAATTATCCCTGAAGAGAAGGCTGTACAGGAAAAAAAAAAAAAAGATATCCCAGAAGAAACAAACCCTTATGGCTCGGCGTGTGTTAGTTAGTGTCCCATTGCTGTGACGAACAGCTGAGATTAAATCCGTCTAAATGGAGGAATGTTTTATTTGGACTCATGATTTCAGTCCCTGGTTGACTGGCCCCTGGCCCTGGACCGACCAGTGGTGGTGCAGTCCATAATAATGGGAGCATATGGCAGAGGCCATCTGTTCAGCTCTTGGCTACTAGGGAACACGAGAAGAAGAGACCAGTGTCCCCTATCCCCTTCAAGGACAAGGCCTCAGTCACCTGACTTTCTTCCACCGAGTCCCTCCTAAAGGTTCTGTCAGTTCCCAGCAGAGCTTCAGTCTGGTGACCAAGCCTTAACACATGGGATGCTATTTATGACCCGAACCGTGACAGCACATGAATATATTCAGCTTAAAATAAACACAAAGCAGAGTAAAAAGACACTGACTCATTCATAGATTTGCCAGAATGTTGGACAATCCACAGATTATACACAGATAAGAACAACGTAAGTGGCCGGACTAAAGTAGCTACAGTCACCGAGTGCCATCTGCTGCGACTTGTCCTGCCATCACCTCTGGCTCCAGAAGCCAAGTGTCCTGTTTTCTGTGTCGCCCCAGAAACCGTATTTCTGCCTTTTCTATTCCACCTCAGCTAGAATTAGCCACAGCCCATGCTTCATTGTGTCACCAGCTCCCAATGTAAACTCTGTCACGGGTTCATCTGCTCGGCCCTGCCCTGCGAAGGAGGAGCCCCAGAAGGTGCTGCCTGAGACTCCTAAGTGGGGGTGGGGTGAAGTGGGAGTGGGGGTGTTCCTTCAGCGGGGGAGGGGCTCAGATACCGAACAGCCAAGAACGGGACACATGTTTCCTTTTTCCTTTCAAACTGGCGATTATCAAGATAAACTGGATGAGATGTATATTGCAAACTAAATTGCCGTGCAGGCCCAGGCTATTAGTGCTTTGTTCTTACTGGTGCTAGTTCAGGGTACCGCTCCTCTTCTGTCCTGCGCTCACTCACACCCCCTCCAATCCAGGCAAGGCACCCTGGGAGATGTTACATGAGGAAGATGTCCTGCAGGTCGGTGTTTCCAGGTGGTCTCCTCAGATTCTGTTCCCTGATGTCTCCTTGCCAGAACTTTGATTTCCATTGTGGAGTCAGGTGACTCGTGGGAATTAGACACCATCCCTGACCCCAGCAAAGGCTACAGGGGTCTTCTCCCTGGCCACAGTGATCAGTTCATGGGTAGGCATGAGACCCAAGTTTCTCCAATCTGAGTGAAACCAGATATTTGGCTATCCCAAAGGCGTGATCAGTTTTTCTTGCCAGGTATGAATGAGAAAACACGTGGCAACCAGCAACCTTCCTGGAATCACATGGGGAGCCAGACTCAGAATAAAGTAAACATTGCAGAAGGCAGGGCCAAGAGGCAAAAATAAACGAGGCACTTGGATAAAGCAATGCCTGAAACCAGATTTCACTTTGGACTTCTCAGTTATACGAGCCAATAAATTCCAGTTATTATTTAAGCAAGACTGAGTCAGATTTTCCAATGTATACAACTGAAAGTGTCTGAAACCTGCTCCCTTCCCTGCCTGTCTCACAGGAACAGAACTGTCCCTCTGTTGTTGGCTCAGGGTCTTTTGGAAATATAGATCGGAATTACTAACCTGGTTTCATGATTCAGTAGCAGTGACCTATGCCCTAGAAACTGGCTCTAACTGCCATTTAAAATAGGGGTGGGGATGAAGCTTAGGCAGAGCATCTATCTGCCTAGCCTACTCAAGGCCTTGGCTTCCATCTCTACCACTGAAACGAAAAACCTCCTTTAAAACAGAATAGTCCTACCTATGGTTCTAGTTTAGTGGGTTCAAGGCCAGCCTGGGCTACAGTGTGAGACCTCATCTCAAAATAGAGCAAAACAAATGAAGAACTAGAATAGGCCGACTTAACCAAAATCAAATCTGAAACTTCAATAAACATATTTCATTTCCCTTTGGCATAGAAGGAAGAGACTTAAGGGAATTAAGAATTCTGTAAAACAAAAAAAGCTACAGAAGCAAATAATAACATCAACAAAATACAAAAGAAAGCAAAAACATTCCAGTTTTTAATTTTTTACAGGTATAAGTGTTTTGTCTGCATGTATGTATGTATGTGTCCATGCACATGCCTGGTGTGGGTGGAGGCCAGAGAGGGTGTTGGATCCTCTAGAACTGGAGTTACAGGCACTTGTGAGCAGACATGTGGGTACTAAGAGCCAAAGCCAGGTTCTCTGCAAGAATAGCCAGGGCTCTAAACCTCTGAGCCATCTCTCCAACTCCACACAGGGCTGTGTAAAAGCAGGTTTCTTGGAAGCATTTCCTGAGACAGGAAGCTTGTAGAAGGGATTTACTGGGGGAGTGTCTTGAGGAGAAACCTAGGAAGGTTTAAAGGAAACAAGCTAACAGAAGAAGCCAAGCAGGATAAACGAGCTCGAACTGCAGTCTGATTCCATAGAAAGTGGTGTCCCATTCAGAGGCCAGGAGGTAAACTGTGACCTGGCAAAGGGTGGGTTGGAGGCAAAGGCCACGCCTGTTAGATAAGAGAAATCTTCCCACGGAAGGGTTGGGCGGAACCCGGAGGCTGGTAATGACAACAGCCGCACGGATGGGCCAGAGTCCACCGTGAGTTTTCCCTTCATTAACACTCCCCTTTAAGAGTGAAACTCACTTTATTTTCCCACGCAACGTCCCAGCAAGTACGTGAAAATTCTAGCTGTGCTGCATGGTTTCTTCATCTTTTCTGTCAGCTCCTCTAGTATTCTTTAAGTTAATGGGTCTCTGGAGTCCCGAGTTAATTCTTCGGATTTCTTCCTCCACAGGCACTAACCACATACAAGCTCACCTGCATTATTGCATTGTATTTCTTTGTTAGTGATCAGTGAACCTTAAAATTATTCACACATTCTTTCGGCCATTCTCACAGACACGTGTCTCTGTTCTAGGCTTGCTTGTGACTGCCCTTCACTTTTAATCACTGTGAGTTATGTAAGTTTATAATGTGCATATACTTCATGCGGAACAAATAAAGTCCACGGTGCAGTAACAGGCGCTCTGGAGAGGTTCCCCAGATGCAGCAGATGTCTGTGGCTCTGCTGTGTGTCTTGCTGGATTCCTTCCTGAGCTAGCTAGTGGCAACTTAAAACTAGGACCCTTTCAGGGTGCCCTGCCAGCCTGCAGGGTTGCTGTGAGCATTGCCTGAGATAACGTACACAAAAGCACACATAAACATAAGGGGATTATTATTACACAGACGACGACGATTGACATGATTGATAAGTCTTGCACGCTGAAGGCCTCTCCGCTGACGCAGCTATCCAAATTAAACCGAATCGGAGTGAATTAGAAAAGGCCAAGTTTAATGGGTAAAGTGTTCCAGGTGATTTCCTGGCCCCTCAGAGAGGAGACCAGAACAGAGACGGGAAGAACCACGTGTCTGTTTTCTGGGATGCAGCTTAAATACCTCGTGGGATTGGTCTTGAGCCTCTCTGGGGGAGGAGCTGTGTTTGGTGGGCTTTGAAGGGGTGGTTTAGGGTAAGAGATAGGGGAGGGGAGTTGAGGTGGATCTTCCATCAGAACATTCCAGACTCTTAGGGTATAGGGATGCCAGGGTGCCAAGGGTTGAAGTGGAGTTCCCATCCAAATAATGATATTATTCTTGCCTATTTCAAATTTGCTTTCAGACAGGAGGGTCAGGAGTTTGATATTACTTATTGAGTTACTTAGAGAGTTTGAGGCCAACCTGGGTTGCATGAAACCCTATCTCACAAAACAGAACAAAAACAAAAGAAAATTCACTAGTAATCTCTGCATTACTAAACTCAATGGTTTAGTTTAGTCAAGTCATACTTGGCCCTGAGTAACATTTAACACAATCCGTTCTTTCTCCTTTAAATATGCTGTTTTCCCCCATTCCTCTCCCTCTCCGCCTTTTCTCTTCCTTCCTTCCTTCCTTCCTTCCTTCCTTCCTTCCTTCCTTCCTTCCTTCCTTCCTTCCTTCCTTGTTTTTTGTTTTGCTTTGTTTTGTTTTTCCTTTTCTGAGACTGGCAAGCTGACCTTGAACTCTTCATATAGCCCCGACTGGCCTGGATCTCTCTATTCTCCTGCCTTCCCTTCCTCCCAGACACCCACGACCACACCTGACAGTGAAGCGCATCCCTCACCCGGCTTCCAAGAACTCCTGCTCTCTTGACTTTTCTCCACTTACTGACCACCCAGAGACTTTTAGTCTTTCATTCCTCTGTTTCCCACCTGCGCACATCCAAGGGCCCCAAGGGGACAGGATCGGGTGTTCACATCTCCATTTCCGGCTCTCTTCGGTCTCTCTCACTCCTGTGGTGGTCCTGCCTTACAGTTGAAATGTCTCCCTGCCCTGGACTCAAACGGAGACCCTCAGCCCAGACCTCTCCTAGGACCTCAGATCTACACGTGCGGCTACCTGCTTCACCCCTTGGATGTCTAATAGGCAGCTCTACAAATTCGGCTTCAGCTAATTCTCCACAGGCCTGCCCTTCCCCCAAACCTTCCTCCTCCAGTAAATAGTAATTCTCTTTTTATTGTTAGTTGATTAGATCCTGGAGTTATCAGTTCTTCTAGTTCTGTCACACTAATCCATCAGTGAATTTTATCATCCTACTTTCAAGATATATGTAGAGTACGGCTATGTCTCAACACTTTGACCTCTACCATGACCTGTTCCAAGCCATCCAATGGCAGGGACTCTGCACTGGATTGAAAAAAAAAAAAAAAAGTAGAAAGTGAGCTGAGCCCTGGCACTCATTTGTGCTTTGTGACTGCAGTGATGACCACTTGGCTCACATGCTTGTCACCAGGCTGTCCCACCATGACGAACCATATTCCTCTGACATCAACCCAAATAATTCATTTATTTTTCTTCAGCTGCTTCTGTCAAATATGTCACAGCAGGGAGGGGAATAGCTAATACACTGTCTGAAACCCGTTTATTTTGAATATTCCCTTTCCATCTGTTCATATTCATGCCTCTTGTATTATATAAGCTCTCCCAAAGGAAGGGATCTCTTCTTGTGGTGATGGTGATTAAGTTCAGGGCCTCATGCACACATGCTAGGGAAGCACTCTGCCAATCAGCTACAACCCTAGTCCAAGTATTTTCTTCTATTTTATTTATTGCTGTCCAATTATGTCTGGTATATAGTATATATTATGCATATTATATACATATAATAAATATTTATTGAATAAATGAATATAGTATCTCACATTTAAATTGAGAATTCTTAGAGTTGCAGCTTTGGTCTGTGAAGAAAGCTGTTTGCCTTCAGATGGGCCTCAGTGCCTCTCTTCAGTACTTTAGCTACACAAGCTCAGACATCATCCAGCCTGTTCAACTCATTGGAAGACCTACTTCTGGGACACTGCTTCTGAAATTGTTCCCAAACCTCCTAGACGTGCCCACCCCTCTGAGACCTGGTCTCACACACCACAGACACAGACACAGACAGACAGACACACACACACACACACACACACACACACACACACACACACAATGAGTCTGGAACTCAGAAGTTAGAGGCAAGAAGAATAGGAGTTCAAGGCCATCCTCAGCTACATAATAAGTTGGAGGCCAGCCTAGACTGCAGGAGACTCTGTCTCAAAGGGAAAAGCATACAGATGAACAGGCATGGCCACTCTGGATTTCATACAGGCACCTCAAATCTGAAAGGTCTCCAGCCCAATACCCAGTTCCTTTCCCTCTCCCCAAGCTCCTCCCACTTAGCTTCCTTCCTTCTGAAGTCTTTCTTTTTGATAATGGCAAAGCCACCTACCTGGTCACCCTCACTGGTTTTTCTTTTTTCTTCCTTCCTTTGTTCTTATCCGGGTAATTGTTAAATCCTGTAAACCCGACAACCTAAACATACTTCAAATCCTCCTCTCCTTAAGTTTTGTTCATTTTATGTGTATGAGAGTTTTGCCTACATGTATGTATAAGGACACATGTGTCTGGGGAGGTCAGAAGAGGGCATTGAGGGCTGGAGAGATGGCTCAGAGGTTAAGACCACTGACTGTTCTTCCAGAGGTCCTGAGTTCAATTCCCAGCAATCACATGGTGGCTCACAACCATCTGTAATGAGATCTAGTGCCCTCTTCTGGCCTGCAGTCATACATGCTTATACATAATAAATAAATAAATAAATAAATAAATAAATAAATAAATAAATAAATAAATCGTTTAAAAAAAAAAGAAGAAGAGAGCATTGAATTCTCTGGAAATGAAGTTATGGGTGGTTGTGAGTCACCATGTTGGTACTGGGAACAAAACTGGGTCTTCTACAAGAACAGCACATGCTCTTAATTGCCAAGCCATCTCTCCAGCCCACTCTTTTTAAAAATAATTTATGTGCATAGGTGTTTCACCTGTACGTATTTATGTGTACCATATGTATGCAGTGCCATTGGAGTCCAGAAGAGGGAGTCCAATCCCCTGGAACTGGAGTCACGGACAGTTGTGAGCCACTGTGTTGGTGCTGGGAATTGCATCTGGGTCCTCTGGAAGAGCAGCCATCTCTCCAGCCCCAAATCCTTTTGTCTTTCTGAATTTAGCAGAATCAGCTTTTGTCTAAACAGAGCTTTTTAACCTATTCCACACATGTGGCACGTTCTTGCTAAAGCACAGGTGTTGTCTGTACCACCCTCACACATAGTTCTGCACCTTTCCTATTGGATGTGGAATAGCACAAACCCCTCTAGGCATGGCATTCTCGATCGTTCATTATAAGACATTTACAAGTGCATGATCATGCTGTTGTAATTATCTACATTTTTTAAAGATTTAGTTATTTATTATGTATACAGTGTTCTGCCTGCATGTATATCTGCACACCAGAAGAGGGCACCAGATCTCATTATAGATGGTTGTGAGCCACCATGTGGTTGCTGGGAATTGAACTCAGGACCTCTGGAAGAGCAGCCAGTGCTCTTAACCTATGAGCCATCTCTCCAGTCCCCTATCTACAAATCTTGTGAAGAAAATGGTTATTGAATAAGGCAGGCTATCTACTATCTTCTGTCATTTTTTTTTTAAATCCAGATTATTACTACTCAGCTACTGTAAACAGGAAGCCAGTAATTTTTTTTTAACCTTTTTGAGCTTTCCCCAAGTTTACTTATTTGTGAGCCAATGCTTTTGTGGGAGGTGGACTAGGAAAGGGACACCTATCACAAGCTCCTAGAGTTCTGGAACAGAGGCGGTATTCAGCTGTGGGTAACTACAAAGCCAGCCCTCCACCCTTCTATTCCCCTTCACTGAGCAGTCAGTGACCTGGTCTGTAGCTTTGGGTTTCATGACAGGCCAAGTTGTACTTGAAAAGAAGAAAGCTCCAGCCTTTTCAGGGCCCAGGAGTGCGCTGTGGGAGGCCTAAGGATGCCAGAAAGAGCACTGGCTCAAGTTACATACCATTGTTTCGCTGACACTTGTGTTTCAGCCACTCCTCCTTAGGGAAGCTGCTCTGCCAGAGTGAGGGGCAGTCAAAGAAGAGTGATCACGATAAAGAAGGAAACATATGATTAGAGGTTGATGTGTTCCCTGGGCTCTTTGGATTTGGGTGATTGCAAAAATGCACAGTGTAATGATTAAGCATTCCCAGAGGGGAGGAGGGTCTCTGCATGCTGTTGGGGTAAGTTACAGCTGTTGTGCATGATGCAGTGTAAGTGGGACATGGAGAAGAAGTGTTCACAGCACCAGAATGACTGGGGTTTGTAGCAATTTCCTTCAAGATTAAAACCTTCCATCTTGGAGGAAATCTCATTAAGAGGCAGAATGTCAAAAGGAGAGGAGAAACTTTCCATCCTGCTGCGAAGTTTTAGAAGGAAACACTTCAGCGGCTTCAGGAAGTCCCTGAAACTGACCAGACTCACTAGACCCCTCCCTCCCTCAGCACATAAGCCATAAAGACTGCTGAAGGACACTCTTCAGACCTGCTGAGCTGCCTAGAAAAGGCTCAGACCAGCTGAGCTGCTTAGAAGACACAGCGATCAGCTGAGCTGCCTGGAGGAGGCACAAACCAACCGAATTGACTGAAAGACAAACACTGTCAACCTGCTGCACTGTCTGCAGGTTGCAGAGTGCCTTCCAGTTTTCCGGTTTATGAACCATCACCCATACTGGGTAGACTCCTGGCGATGCAGCTGCTGTCTTTGAGTCACTTCTGCTCCTGTCAGTGACCCCTCATCCATATTCTATAGCCTCAATAAACATCATTAGTTCACCAAGTCAGACTCTGGTGGTGCCCTTGCTTTGGTCTGTCACCGGTTCCTTAGCTGGGGTGAGCAGACGACTGTTCACGTCTCTGTAGGAGTAGGTGTCACACACCACTGCTTGTTACCATGGCAAAGCACTAGTTCAATCTGGAGCCAGCCTACCATCCTCTCCCTGGGGTGGCAGGAACTGTTCCATTTCACTCCTAAGCCATTTACATCCATTTCCTCTTTCCCACTTCTGCCAGCTCCGCCCTTGTTCAAGCCTTGTCGTCTTCTTGGATTATATGTCTCATCTTTGAGATTGCCTACCTAGTCCATTCTCCAAGTCATTGTCAGAGGGGGATTCTTCTAAGTTACCTTCAAACCCATCCTTTGCACTCTATGGATTTCTGGATCAAATGTAGTTAGTTCCCAGGTCCTGGTTCGCAGGGTCCTTCCATTTTGGTTCAACATACCTTGTTTCTCGTTACCTCTACTTCTGTGATCCCCTTTACTAGTAGCCTGGACCTACAGACAATTCTAGAACACAGAGTCTCTGCTCTCAAACTTCGCAACCTGCTGTGCTTGCTCCTCCTCCTACCCAGAGTTCTTCACTTCTCTTTGGGCTTCTTCCCTGTCTTCCTGTTTTCCTCTTCCTCAGGCTGAATGAGTTTCTCCTCAGGAATGCCTCCGCAGATGTACATTACAAACTGCATTGAATCTCTATCTAGGCAGAGCTATGCATTGCTTCCCAGCATCCACACTGGGACACACACTGGTTACTCAACACATATTTGGTAATCAGTGAATTCCACAGGTCCTATGAAGAGTCAGTTATAGTTCGGAAAAGAGATTTTGAAGTAGCCAGCACTGAAATCGGGGAATAATAATAGTAATAATAAAAAATGGTTATCACAGTTATGTGGTTAGATGGGTTAGCATTTCACACTTAGTAACAGGATTGCCAAACTTCAAATTTCTTCACGCTAAAGTAATTAAAGCCTACTTGGAAGGTTAGGTTTTCTGGATTTACCCAAACACTGGGCTAGGGGGATTATGCTTGCTGAGCAGTTATTTCTAGAAATGCTAAACCTCTCTCTTAAAAACAGCGTTCCAAAACTGCAGTTATAGCTGTGCAGAGGTGATCTAGATGCTCTTACTCAAAAGAAGTGTGAGAGGAGGGAAGGATTACTATAAAATGGTATCTCCCCAACGAGGGCCGAGACCAGCACACACAGAAGACCAGTTGCAGTCCAACACTTTTGGGTGTCCAATGAAACAGACCGCACTAACACCGGGGGAGCCTACTACAGTTTTCCATTTCAGAAAGGAGACATCTAGCCACGTGGCGAATCAGAAACAGAATGGATTGCTTTATGAGGTGCGTCAGGTGTCTCATTCTCTTCCATGGCATGCCGGCAGGTGGGCTCAAGCCTAGGCAGGAGGGGGGGAAATGTGCAAAGGAGATGGGATAAGGAGGTCTTTGATTCTTCAGCGCAGATTCTTCCTAACTTTCTGATTTTCTCGGGAGTCCTCTGAATTTTTGGAACCGTTTACTTCTTTCGATTATCGACTCTAAAGCGTTAAAGCGTAGCTGAGAAACGCAGCAACAAAGAAGGGGGCGGATAGTAAAAGCTCTCAGAAAAAGGGGGCAAGAATTCCAGGGGAGAAGCTATAGAGACTGAGCGAAGAGAGAAGCCGTAGAGCAGATGCAGAAGAGGAAATAAGGAGGCGGGGAAGACAGAGAAGAGAGCCTTAGTGAAAGAAGAGAAAGTGACTAAAGTCTCTGGGGTCTGGAGTGGAGAAGGCACGCCCAGAGGGAAATCGACCGCTTTAAGGAAGGCCCCGCCCCCTAGCGTGACGTCCAGACATTCCGGGCCACGATTGGCTGAGGCCGGAGGGCGGGATGGGGTTGCTAGGCGCGGAGGGGATCCGGCGGGCTGCGCCCGCCCGGAGTGCGGAGCCGCTGGAGCGGAGCGGTGTTAGCGGCGCTGCTGGAAGATGGCGAGCGGCCGGGATGAGCGGCCGCCCTGGCGGCTGGGTCGCCTGCAGCTGCTGCCGTCGCCACCGCTGCTGCTGCTGCTGCTGCTGCTCCTGAGGAGTTCGGCCCAGGCCGCGCACATCAAGAAGGCTGAGGCGACCACGACGACCGTCGCCGGCTCCGAGGCGGCCGAGGGCCAGTTCGACCACTACTACCACGAAGCGGCGCTGGGCGAGGCGCTGGAGGCGGCGGCGGCCGCGGGGCCGCCCGGCCTGGCGCGGCTCTTCAGCATCGGCAGCTCGGTGGAGGGCCGGCCGCTGTGGGTGCTGCGCCTCACGGCCGGCCTGGGGCCGCCGCCCACCGCCGCCGCCTCGGGGCTGGACGCCGCAGGACCGCTGCTGCCCGGCCGGCCGCAAGTGAAGCTGGTAGGCAACATGCACGGCGACGAGACGGTGTCGCGCCAGGTGCTGGTCTACCTGGCCCGTGAGCTGGCGTCGGGCTATCGCCGTGGGGACCCGCGCCTGGTCCGCCTGCTCAACACCACCGACGTGTATTTGCTGCCCAGCCTGAACCCTGATGGCTTCGAGCGCTCCCGCGAGGGCGACTGCGGCCTCGGCGACAGCGGCCCGCCCGGGACCGGTGGCCGCTACAACAGCCGAGGCCGCGACCTCAACCGCAGCTTCCCGGACCAGTTCAGCACCGGCAAGCCCCCTTCCCTCGATGAGGTGCCGGAGGTGCGCGCCCTTATCGACTGGATCCGCAAGAACAAGTGAGTGTTGCCTGACCCTGCTCTCGCACACACGTGAAGTCTTCAAGGGCAGGAGGCTGATCCCGGCACCCACTAGGCGCTCAAACAATGCTTGCCAGCCTAAGGGGGTGGGGGGCAGTCCGGGTGGAGGGTGACACTCTGTAACTGGAACGAAGGCCGGGCTGCAATGCATCCTAATCTTGCTCATTGTCAAGAAGCCTGCCCTGGGGCTGTCATTTGTGCAGGGCATAGCCCGAGGGGAGACTTTCTGTCATTCCGCCCCTATTTTTTAAGGACCGCCGTATAAGGAGCGCTGGGTAAGATTTTAAGGATTCTTAAGTTAACACCTTCATTATGAGGCTAAGCTGTCGATGTCATCACTAGAAACACTGTGGTAAGCACTTTCTGTGACTGCATTATATCACTTGATGTTGACCACAACCCGGCGACCTAGACACCACTCACATCCGCTAGACACCGCTCATACCCTTGTTTTGCATACGGGGGAAATTGAGGGGCAAACTGGTTGTCTAGACTCGGGCAATATAAGCCTGGTGCTCAGAAGCCAGGGAGACAGAATGTCGCTCAGAAATAGCAAATGACACCCCCAGCACTTCCTCTGACATTGGACAGAAACCGATTTCCCTGCCTTTATTTCCGATTCTGCTTAGGGGAGAACGGAATAAGGGGAGACTCCCACAGGTCAGAACTGCTTCATTTCTGATGCCGGTTGTGCGCCTTCTTATTGGGGGCAGCACAACTAATCATTTACATTGACAACATTTAAGCATTGTGTGGGATTTTAAGACTTAAGATCTAGAAGGACCTTCAGAAATTAGTATGTAACAAGATTATATATATAATGGTGTTTACTCAGTTACAACTTTGCAGAAACTCTTCCCCCTGACAAAATGTGCATGAGCTGCAGTGGTAAGGACCATCTCTTGTGGGAGAGGTAGCATATGGTCTGAGTCTTTAGAGAGGAAGAGGAAGGGGTAAAGGAAGATGGTACTTACTCCAGATGGAATCTGAAGTGAAGAACGTGCCTCTTTCTCAAGCATCAGCGTTGCCAGCGTGTTCCCACGTCCTGTCTTCAGAAGGCTTTTGAAGGCAGTAGTTACGACCTTTGTGTCTTGAGTTGAAGGGTTTTTTGGGACCGGTGGATGAGGCAAAGGTAAAAATGAACGAAGAAATTTCTCGGTGAGACTTGGAATCCTTTCTTATGTAGCCCAGGATAGCCACGGACTGGCTGTGTAGCCAGGTATGACTTGAGCTCCCGAGCCTCCTGCTTCTGCCGTGGCTGGGGTTCCAGGCGTGTGCGGCCACTCTGCCTGTGGTTGAACTCAAGGCTTCGTGCATGCCAGCAAGCATTGCACCAACTGAGCCGCGTAGTGCCCTCCTGAGATGTTTTTTGTAAGACTGCAGTCATATGCTATGAGGTCTAGAAAATCTGTGGACATTATGATGGTTCCAAGTGTTTTAATCATCCACCTTCCACTTTACTAGTGGTTAGAAGGTCCCTTGCAGATACTTAATTTGTTTACATGTTCTAGGACAATTTCCTTTCCCTGACCATGTGAGATCTCTGAACATCTATATAAATTTGATTTTGATATAATACTTGCTGTCAGAAGCTATAGTGAGCAGGGCTTTTTATTTTATGTTTTGTTGTTGTTTTGAGACAGGGTCTCTCTCACTCTGTAGTTTTGGCTGGCCTGAAATTCATAGCATAGACTGTGACCAGACTGACCTCAGACTCACGGAGATCCTCTTGCTCCTTGCTGGAATTAAGGGTGCTTGCCATTGCCAGCTAGGGCTTGTTGGAGAACCTGTGTCTGCTGCACTAGTTCCATTGCTTGGGTCTAACGTGTCCCGTCAGAACTCTTGCAGGGATTTTTGTTTCCCGTTGCTCTGCTGTGGCCAACATGCAGAATTTCCTTTGGTATATGTTACCTTGAGGCTATACTGAAAGTCTCAAGCCCAAAATTCACTCTTTGGCAACTCTTCCAAATGAGTAGTCGTATTTAATGATCACGAGTTATGTCATGGTCTTGTTAGGTCATTGAAAGGAGTGTGTGAGGTTTTTAAAGTTCATGGAGTCAGTTGGTATTACACAGTCACTTTGCCTGTGGCAGTGGTTTGGATACTCTAGTCACTCCCAAATTTTGTTGTTTTCAGATGTAACTCTAATCAAAAAGGAAAATTCATTCATAGTCTCAGTCTTAAAAATTAACTCAAAATACATATTCATTAATGATTAATCAATAACAAAGGATGTTGATTAAATAAAATTAAAAACACAATTTGAGATGGATGGATGGGAGGGATATTAAAAGGAAAAACACAGACATTAGTCTATATGAGAAAACTACTTTGTTTTTGAGACAGGGTTTCACTGTGTAGTCCTGGGTGTCCTGAAAGTCACTGTAGACCATACTGTCTTCAAACTCACAGAGATCCTCCTGCCTCTGCTTCCCGAGTGCTGGGATTAAAGGCCTGTGACACCGCTGCCTGGCAAGATTCTTATTTTTAATATTGTATATTTAGTAACTTTAAAAAATCTTATGATACTGAAGCCAGGCATGAGAAACACTTAGGATGTGAATGGAAGTCTTAAACTATCTTTCAAATCAGATTGGAATTGATATACAAAGCTGCTTTGACAAAGATACTAAAGAGTAGTTTTACAGCTACTGTGAGAGGTATTGCTTTGTTTTGAAATTGGCCCCAGAAGAGTGACAATGGATCTTAAAGCTATGTAATTAGAATTCAGAAAATCAAATTTAATCACTATCAGATATTACTAATGTTTCCCTGCAATAAAAGTAGTTGAATTGTCAGGTCCTCTTTATGATCTTTGTGAGAAATGTTACAAGAAATGTTGAACAAAATGATCTCTCATTTAGTAGAGTTTTAACTTGAAATATATGAAGTAACACACCCCACTTACACAGACTATTCAGAGACTTTTTGTTGTTCATGTATTCTCAGTGCCTACAGTAGTAGTCAGCTCATAGTTAATACTTAAAAAAAAAAAAAGCTTGTTGCTAAATGAAGTGCCTGAACCTTTTGATAGTCTTCCCAAAGTAAGTAGAGGGGGAAGAAATACTTGAGTTGTTTTAGAAATACAACCAGACAGTAAATAGTTAATACGTTAGCCAGGGGGCGGGGAAGCTAGGAGAAGGTTGAAAGCTGGAGTGTGACCTTCATTGTTGTTTCTCTGTTATTCTATCACTCAAGAAATGGCAGTGGAAGTCGAGCAGAATGAAAATCTGTATGGCAGTTATTCTCTCACCAGGATGCTAGATAGCTCCCAAGAAACGCATGTTTGTTGAGAAGTTAGCACGTAGTAGTTAGCCTCAGTGTTTCATGTGTGTTGTCTCTAGTAGTTATAACAATTCTGAGAGGTAGGTAGAATATTCCCATTTTATAGATGAGAGAGAGAAACTGGGATTTAGAGGCAATGACTCTGATCATATTGCTGGTGAACACCAGCTCTGGGAGACATTTGCCCAGCTCCAAAGTTTGTCCTAATGCCACTACAGCAGACAGTGTACTCTGCTGTCTGGAAGGGAGCTAATTAGAATTGTATTCATTTTAAACTAATTGCCTTTATTTTCAATTGTTGTCTTAATCATTACTGGCTAAGTTCTTTCCTCTGTTATAATTTTCATTGTTCACCTCAGAGATGGTACCGATCATGCCTAAAGTAGCCTTTCAGATTACAATATGATAATTTTCGTTTTCTTTCATGCATACAGAGAGAAATGTTTAGACTCTCTAAAGGTCCGTTTATTTCAACTACAAGTAAGCAGGTGCAGGAAAATTCTAGTTAAAATGCAAAGAGAAAGAATTTAATCTCTATTTGTAGTAATGGTTTAAACTGTTACATAAGGGAAAGATGTACAAATAGAATATGCCTTTATTTTTAGTTTTCTCCACTAAAGGAGCTCTTGTGATTTTTCTGTATCCATAAATTTGAGTGCATAAGTGGTTCACTTAGACATAGAAATGAGGCTGGGGCCGTAGCTCAGTGTTAGGATGTGTGGCTTACGTGAACATGGAGTTTGATTCCCAGAACCCACTCCCACCCCAAGTAGAAACATTTTTTTTTTTTTTTTTTTTAAATAGGAGCAGCCTTGTCTGTCAGTTTTTTATTCAGTCAGAAGTCCTGTAGTAGCAGAGGGCGGCTCTGCTGTGCTGGATTAGTTTTCTCTGAAGGAGGCCCACTGTATCATGCTGTTCTTTCTTTCTCTCTTTTTTTTTTAAGCTTTGAAAATATAATTTGGTATTAGGATTTTGTGAAACTGGAGTCATATAAGATACATTGTGTTTTAAATTAGATACCTTATTTTAAAATTTTTCTTTGGGCAGTAAGTATACAAAACATGTTATTAACTTACCTCCTGTATTCAACAAGTATTTATTATATTAGTCACTTTTCCTACGAAACTGACACATTGTGAAACACAAGTTCGAGATTACACTATATGAAACTGTCACTTTCGTAGGTAGGAGGAGAAAAGGTTGAATTCTGGCAAGTTCCTGAAGGTCAATCTAATTAATGAACTTGAAATTCCTCATGTGAGACACTTCCTAAAACATTAGTTAATGCTGTATTATTTAGGAGCATGTTCAATGATAGAAAACCCTGTAAAGTACTATGCAAAGTGTGTTGGGTATTTTTGCTCTTTTGGTCTTTTGGGGGGCCTGCCACCCAGCTCCCAAATAAATTGCACATGAAGACTTATTCTTACTTGTCAATGCCCAGCCGGCTTAGTTTCTAGCTAGCTTAACTTATTCCGACTACCTTTTGCCTCTGGGATTTTCCTGTTCTCTAACTTCTGTAGATCTTACTCTTTCTCCGTGGCTTGCTGTGTGTGTGTGTGTAGCTGGGTAGCTGGGCACTGGAGTCCTCCTCCTTCTCTGGCTCCTCCTTCATCTTAGATTCCTCTTCCCAGTTTTCACCTTCTATATATACTCTCTGCCTGCCAGCCCCGCCCATCCTTTCTCCTGCACTGCTATTGGCTGGTTCTTTATTAAACCATAAGGTGTTTTACACAGGCACAGTAACACAGCTTCACAGAGTTAAACAAATGCAACATAAACAAAAGTAACACACCTTAAAATAATATTCTACTATAAAAGTGGAATGTATTTGAAATGTCAAAGCACCTTTATTTATTTATTGGTTGCTGGAGATCAAACCCAGGGCTTGCTTATGCATGCTAGGCAAGTATTCAGCCACTAAGCTATATCTTTAGTTCTGAAATTTTAAGTAACTTTTTGTATTTATTTATGGGGGGGATGCACATGCCAAATGTGCATGTGGAGGTCAGAAGACAACTTGTGGGACTCAGTTCTCTCCTTCTACTGTTGTGGGCCCAGGGGATTAAAAGAAGGGCTCGAGGCTTGGTGGTAGCCACCCACTGAGCTACCTTGCCAGCCCCAAGGTAAGTATTCATTTGTGGAGGATGGAGTCAGTGTTAACCACATGCCTAGCATGTGCCAAGGCCCTGGGTTCATTTTCAGGACTGAGTGAATGAATGAATGAATGAATTAATTAATTAAAAAAAGAATGAAGAAAGAAAAAAATGAGTTTATTTATGAAAGATCCTGTGAAATTTTTAAATGCTTGGTATTTTCTGTTCTTTTGAAGGTGATATGTAATTTGATTGTGTTTTCAAAGGTTTGTGCTTTCTGGAAATCTGCATGGTGGCTCAGTGGTCGCAAGCTATCCTTTTGATGACTCTCCCAAGCACGCGACCACGGGAGTCTACAGCAGAACATCCGATGATGAAGTCTTCAGATACTTGGCGAAAGCCTACGCTTCTAACCACCCCATAATGAAGACCGGTGAGCCCCACTGTCCCGGAGAAGAAGACGAGACTTTCAAAGATGGCATCACAAACGGTGCACACTGGTATGACGTGGAAGGTATGCAAAGCACTGAAACAGCTCTATTTGCCTTCTGCTGGCTTAGCTTTCTTTTGTATATTCTGAATATAAGACAAAAGTGTGGTGTTTCAATTTTAAAAAGGTTATTTCTTTGCATTTTTGAAATTTCCAAAACTACAGTAAAATTAAAAGATGACCACAGAAACATGTATTCATCCTTCATTTAAATTAATCCATTGTTCTCTTTTGCCATATGCTTTACCTCCCCACCTACTTATACCCAGACATGCAATCTTTTGCCAGACCATCCAGAAATAGGCTGCTGCTGAAGTACCTCAGTTCCTCAGCACTGTTTTACCAGCCCAGACTTTGTTCTGTCATGCACCATTATCATGACTGAGAAATCACTAGAAACCCAGTACTATCATCCACAGGCTGCCTGCAGCTCATTCCCCTTCTTGTCCCCAACCATCCTCTGTAGCTCCTTTTTCTCCAAGATCTGCTTAAGGCTCAGCCATTGCATTTGATCTTGTAAAGAGTCCAGGCTGGGATTAGCAAGATGGCCCAGTGCCCAGTGGATAAAGGCTTCTGCCACCAAGCTTAACACCTTGGGTTAGGTCCTTAGGACCCACATAGTAGAAGGAGAAAACCAACTCCTGAAGGTTGTCCCCTGACCTCCACCAAATGCACTGTTGTGTGCATGTATTTATACACACACACACACACACACACACACACACACACACACACACACACTCACACACTCACACACACACACACAGGAATAAATGTAATTGTAATGAAAAGGAAAAAAAAGTCCAAGTTACTGTCCTCTAGAACACTCCAGTTTTTAGGTTTGTCACTTTCCATATTATAATTCAACTCCAGTTTCCCAGTAAAATCATTCTATAGAGCATATCACATGTCAGGGTACATAGAAAGTCAAGTTATGTGTCTAAGTTGTTGAGTGAGTACAGTGACCACCAGTCTTACCTTTTACATAAAGGTACATTTGCTGTTGTGCGGTGATCATGGAATTCCAGCTTACTTTTTAATATTTTATATAAATCTCAGAAAATTTGCCATTTTGGGTTGTTTTCCATGCATGTGGGTGTGCTTTTTTTGTTATTTTTTGTGGTTCTGGCAATCAAACTCCAGGAGCCCACGCAACCTAGACAAGTACTTCAGCACCGAACTGCTCGTAAGCCCAGCAGTCCAGCTTCTATTGTTGTTGGGTTTGAGGCGGTCTCATGCGGCTCAGACTGGCCTGGAACTCTTTATCATCTTGCCTCCCACCTTCTAAGTACTGAGTTACAAGGTTACACCATGATGTCTGGCCAGTTTTCTAGGTATAAGTTTCCAGTGTTAGTAACAACATTCACAGTGTTATATACAACCATTACGGTCTATTTTCAAAATACTCCATCACTTTAGACACTCTGTAATGACTTGGTAATCATTTCCATTATATTCCCCTTTCCTTAGTTGCAGGAAACTGCTAATCTATTTTCTATCTCTGTGAATTTGCCTGTTATAGATATTTCACATGACTGAAGTCATAAACTGTTTGTACTTGGCATCTAGTGTGCTTCACTTAATGTTCTTAGGGTCCATCCATCCTATAGCATGTACCAGAACATCATTCCTTTCTATAGTTAAAGAATATTCTCTCTGTAGAATATATGCATGTATGCACAGATATGTAATAGGTTTTGTCTAGTCATTCCCTCAATGGCACTGACTCATTTCTGCTTCGCATTGTGAGTAACACTGTAATGAACACTATTGTATACATCCTAGTTTTCTTGGTGTATATGACTAGGAGTGGAATTGCTGGGTCATGTATTAATTCTTTGTTTAGTTTTTAAGGGGACATCAGACTATTTTCCATAGTAGCTATACCATTTATTTTCCTAGCAGAAATATATGAGGGCTCCTATTTTTCATAGACTACTATTTTAACAGAATTATAAAGGTAGATGGCTCAGTGGATAAAATGCTTGTGGAACAAATGTGAGGACTGGAGTTCAGATCTCCAGAACCCACAAAAACCTATAAGGGCACCGTGGCCCATCTGTAATCCCAGAGCTCCAGAGACATAGAAGGGAATCCCTCGAACTAGTAGGCTAGTTGAATTGGGTTCAACAAGGGACCCTGCCTCAGTAAATAAACTGGACAGTGATGAAAGAGGACACCCGATGTCAACCTCTGGTCTCCACACACATAAGCATGTACACCCACAATCATATGTACCAGTATGCATGTCCATCTGCAAACACAGTTACCCATGTACACCCACAATCATATATACCAGTATGCATGTCCATCTGCAAACACAGTTACCCACGTACACCCACAATCATATGTACCAGTATGCATGTCCATCTGCAAACACATTTACCCACATGGATGTACACCCCCTTCGCTGTCTCTGAAAAAGTTATTAAAGCAAGCTTGAATTGTTTGCCTTTCTTGTAAAAGTCATGAAAGTGGGGCTAGAGAGATGGCTCACCAGGTAAGAGCACTTGCTGCTTGTTCCTCCAGAGGTTCGATTTCTAGTCCCCATATGGCAGCTCACAACTTCCCACACCTGTCTAACTCCTGTTCCAGGGGATGTGTAGTCCTCTTCTGACCTCCACGTGCACCTGATACTCACGGTGTGCAGACATACATGCAGGCAAAATACCTATATTCATGAAAGGTAAATTAAAAAAAAATCAAAACTCATGAAAGTAATTATTATCTTAAAATCTTCAGTATACTTTGAATAGTAAAGCATAGAATGTTTGATTAAGAATATGCAGAAGTGGCCGGGCGGTGGTGGCGCACGCCTTTAATCCCAGCACTCGGGAGGCAGAGCCAGGCGGATCTCTGTGAGTTCGAGGCCAGCCTGGGCTACCAAGTGAGCTCCAGGAAAGGCGCAAAGCTACACAGAGAAACCCTGTCTCGAAAAACCCAAAAAAAAAAAAAAAAAAAAAAGAATATGCAGAAGTGGGTCTAGGAAGATGGCTCAGCAAGGGGACCCGAGTTCAAATCCTCAGCACCCACATAAAAGTCCTGTACGGCCATGTGTGCCTGTGACCTAGCCTTGACAGACAGAGGCAGGAAGATCCTGGAAACATAACTGAAAAGGTGATCTTCAGGTTCGGGGAGAGACCCACTGTGGAGAGCTAGAGAGGAAAGGAAGGTGCTTGACATCCTCCTCTGTCCTCATTCATGTCCATGGGTGTGTACACCCTCTCTTCATACATACAGGGCATACATCACATCAAATATAAGCAATATGCACAAGAAGCTTGGCATGGTGGCACACATGCATCCCAGCACCCAGAAGACAAGGCAGCAGGATTACAAGTCTGAGGCTAGCATGAGCTACACAGACTGTCTAAAAAATCTTCAAATAGTAAGCGGAAGGGACAGCTGAACCCATGGGGATGTCATTGGAACCCATGGGGAGATGCTTTGGTCTTCTTACCCTCCTACCGGCACTCTCGTTAGAAAATGTCCTGTGACGTATCTGTTAACACACCTTTATTTAAGCCTGTCCTGGAACTCACCGTGTAGACCAGGCTGGCCTCAAACTCTCAGAGATCCACCTGCCTCTGCCTCCCAAGTGCTGGGATCAAAGTTGTGTGCTGCTATCATGCCTGGCTAATTACTTTTTTACTTTGTATATCCATCTGCATATCCTGAAAATGAGTCATAAGTTTGAGGGCTGAATTTCCTGCTCCCCACCATAGTTTCTATCCATATTTTATGTGTAACAAACATCTAGAAAAAGGCTTGAAATATTTAGAAAGTAAACTTTTCTCTCATTAAAGTTAGACGTGATTTGAAAACCACTGAAACTTTTGATAAGGGGCATACTTTAATGTGCAATCCTTATATTTCAATCTTTAGTAAATATATATATTAAAATCTAACTTTGTGAACTAGTAGTTTTGTGAGTTGGTTAAGTTACTTTATGAATGAGAGATATTATTTAAGACAATGGGATAAAAGATAATTTACCTTATCTTTTTGGGAAAAAATACCCTAAAAGGTTAAAAAATAATTCCTAATTGACCATTGATTGAAAAATATACTAAAACATACTGTTTGATAAATAGCCATCCTAACTTCAGAGAAAAGAAGTGTACTTTGCTACATAGTCACGGTTTATTTGATTAAACCAGTTATTAAATTTTTCTGTTTCTCCCCACATCTGATGAAGCTGAGCTTTGTTGCTGCCATTGTTCATTGTTTTGGGAGCATTAACTTCACTCTTATTTGAGCTGAACGGTCGGTCAGATGTGGTCTGTTGTTTCTACAGTAGCTAGCTTCTCTTCCTGCCAGAGCAACCGCTCCTTAAAGAGAAAGCTGTGCTGGCTCCAGTAGCTTGAACAGGGCAAAACCATCTTGTTTATCTCATGGAAGACTTCAGTGAGATGTTGTAAACCTGTGACTGGGCACATTTTCAAAGCTGATGACCTGGAATGATTTTGTTAATGTTCCATGTGATATATATATGAATTCCTGCTCAAAGAAGTGTAGATGTCTAGAGCTGAAAATGATTATAATGATCTAGTTCAGTTCTTTTGCTTTATAGAAATTCAGGAAGTAAGAGATGAAATAACTTACAGTCTAACTCTTCACTTAGCAGATGGTTCTGACTACCTGCCATGTTTCATATCCTGTATTATGTGATAGGGACACAGTAAGAACAGGGCAGAAACAGTTGCTACTTGGAAGGCTCAGATAGCAGATAAGTAGTGGGGGAGGGAGTGATTTTTCCACTGCCACCTTTACCTTCCTTGCTAAGGCTGACTCGAGTGTCTAGCTGCCCATGTGCAGTCCTTTCTTCTCTCACGTCTTTCAAGCCCACAGGATCCAGTTAGGGAATGTCTGTCCTAATAGCCTGTGGATAGTCACACTCACCTGCCACAGCCTGGTGGTTGTGTCTAGCCAGGAAGTCACTTCTAGACAGCCTCGTTCTGAGTTCTGTGTGCTGGTGGGGCAGCCATTCTAGCTCAGCTGGTGAGCTCTGTGTGTGCATGTGTATGAGAGATTAGTTGATCTTGAACATGTTAACGGATTCCTTAACCTTCAATTCCTATGTATAAAATAAAGATAAAACTACAGAATCTATTTCATCGGAATATAAGGTTTGACTGAGAACTATTTTTAAGCACTTAGCTTTGCATCAGTTACTGAAATTACTTATTTCTGCTAGAGTTTCCACTTCATCAAGGCAAGACTTCTGTTTTATTTGGCTTTCTATTCCCATGACTTAAAATCATGCCTGGTATATAGAAGGCAAACAGTACATCTTTTGTGAATTGTTGAATAAACAAATTCTTGTTATCGCAAAAAAAATGGGTACATGGTTGTTTAAAATATTAGATACATGAACTTTGTACTCAAAATTTATAAAAATATTATTCCTCCCCTGAGAAAATAAGTTTGCTTTATGGTAGGTCTCTGTGGTTTTTAAATTTTCACTAATATCTTGTAGTATGAAATGCCTTTAAGTTTTTTTAAATTATGTGTATGCCTACATGTGTATGTATAAGAGTGCTGTTGCCCATGGAGGCCAGAGAGTGTCTAGTCCCCTGAGCTGGTGTTCCTGGTGGGTGTGAGCTGCCTGGCATGGGTGCTGGGAACCAAACTGGGGTCCTTACAAAGAGCAATATCTCCTGTTAGCCACTGAATATCTTCCCAGTCCTCTTTTTGGTTGCTTATGTGCATTTCATCTGTGGGTATACATGTTAAAAACTTTATTATAACTTAATGAGACAAGTGGTGGTGGTGCACACCTTTAATCCCAGCACTTGGGAGGCAGAGGCAGGTGGATCTCTGTGAGTTCCAGCCTGGACTAGAGAGCGAGTTCCAGGACAGCCAAGGCTATACAAAGAAACCCTGTCTTGAAAACAACAACAACAACAACAACAAACAAACAAAAACCCTTTATGAAACAATACTTAAATGTGGGGCTAGAGATATAGCTCAATGGTAGAGCATTTATGTAGCACACAGCAGGACCTTGGCTCTGCTGCAAAAAACATGACTATCACTGCAGAGAACTGATAACTGATCTACCATTGTAATATATATGGTATTATTTCCTCTAGTCTGTTCTATTTCATTTTATTTTGAAAGTGTAGTAACGTATCTTACAATCCAGTAATGGGCAATAGCCTGCAGTTTGAAACAGCTCTGCTCTTGATCTCTGCTGCCATAGAACTGAATTACTTTCAATTTTTTCTAACAGGAACAAAACACCTTGTAATTTTTATGTGATAACTTCTTTTTCCTTTTTGTCCTGGCATGCTTATATACTTCACTTATAGTCATTTATAGTGAAGTTTGAGCTACAACTTACTGTGGGTTGCTTTCCCTATAATTTGAATGAGTATGGAGACAGGAAATTAGTCAGAAATATAGCCACCAGCCTCATGTGTTCACATGTCTATGAATATTGTTACTAGTTAGGACAGCTGCTGTAATGCTTTATATTTATGGGGTTTTATTTTGTTTCTTAAGCTGTTGCTAACATGGAGCTGAGCCTTTTCAAACTGGCAATTATGATTTTTTTTCTTCCTTTGGAAGAAGGAAGCATTCTGTTGATTTATCCAACCTTCTTCCCTCTTTTTATACTTTTGGCAGAGTTATGAAATGTGAGCAGATACCACATCACATAACCAGAGCAGCCCTGTGTAAGTGTGAGCTCCTTTGATCATGTGGACATCATTCTTCTTCTAAAATGGCCATTACGTTGAGCAGCACTAATGTGCTCTAAATACTGAAGTGCACGCACTTGAAATAGCTTGCTGCTGTGAAGAGAATAACACAAGAGTTTTGTATTTCGTTAAATAGGGTATATACCAGAAAACTGGGATCGAAAACAAGAAATTAAATAAGCAATGCATAATTGAAAAAAAACCCTACAATTTTGATACCAATAAAAGATGAATTCTTAGCCAGGCGGTGGTGGTGCACACCTGTAATCCCAGTGCTCAGGAGGCAGAGGCAGGCAGATCTCTGTGAGTTCGGGGCCAGCCTAGTCTAGAAAACCAGTTCTAGGATAGCCAAAGCTGTTACAGAGAAACCCTGTCTCAAAAAACCACCACCACCACCAACAACAAAAGATGAGTCCTTAAGGATGGTAGGGGTTTAAACTGTGTTCCAGTAACTGTTAGATCATGAAGACTAGTGGATCTAAACAGCTTAGACAAACCAGTCGAACCTGAAGAGCAAACGTGTGCAGAGAGCTGCTTCACAGCGTGTTTCCTGACCTCTGTTTACTAATGAGGTACAGTTGTAGGGCTTGGGAAAGCTGGGTCTGGGTCTAGGAAGTGTGACTTGGTTTTCTAAAACTATGTCGTAAACAAACAACACATGAAGGCAATCTTAAAGGGTTCTTCTGGCTCTGCTGGTTTCACGTTTCAGTAGATCAGGTTTGAACCTACTTAGTCAGCCTACTTATCTACCTGTCTCCAGCCTTTCCTGTGCACCAGACTCCTTGTCCTTCCTGGGCAAATAAGGACCTTTCCAGGTCACCGAGCCTCTGGAAAGCCTCCCATGCAGTAACTCAGCTCTCCTGCCTTCCCAGAGCACCCTCTTCTTTCTAAAGCATGAATGTAAATCTTGCCCACTTGTGTTGGGCAGGGTGGTACTGCCCATTTCAGAGTTACCTTTGTTTAACATGCAGAAAGGGACAGAGTCTAGAGCAAAGGGAGCCTAGGGAGAGTTTTTATTGTTATTTGGAATGTGATCTCTTGACGATAAGGGCTTTATCTACAAGAATATGAGGAAAGGAAAAGGGAATGTGAGAGGTATAAGAAATTGTACGAGGATGAGCTGGGTGGCGGTGGCGCATGCCTTTAATCCCAGCACTCGGGAGGCAGAGGCAGGTGGATCTCTGTGAGTTTGAGGCCAGCCTGGGCTACAGAACGAGATCCAAGAAAGGTGCAAAGAAACTCTGTCTCTGAAAAAAGAAAGAAAGGAAGGAAGGAAGGAAGAAGTTGTGCGAGAAGAATCAAAAGACTAGCCACTAGTTAAGTGTCAAGGAGAACCCACAGAAGAGATGCCCCCACCCCAGCCTTGCTGTGGGAGAAGAGGGCAGCTGGGGTAGTACTTAGTCCCACATTCCAATGGAACTGTTAAGAAACAGCTTCTAGAGCATGGGTGGGAGCAAAATGAAGAGGCTTGGGCTTGTGAGACATCTGAACGGCATATGTCAGTCCACGATTTGGAAAATTGAATTGATACTCTTTCCTGGCATAATTTTATTGCTTAGAGTCAAAATCCAACTAGAACATAGTTGAACAGATGGGTGATTTTTCACCTCCCGAGTGAAAACGTTTGTAGCATTTTATACCTGGAAGTTTTCTTGAAGGAATGCTGACAATTCAAACATTAATTCTGAACCTGTTCATGTTTCACAAGTACGACTGATAGTGAGATGTGTCTTATAAAGTGCTTTTAGTCTTACCTCATCTTGTTCATTAAAGACCTGGTTGAATTTATCTCCTTTATCTTTCTCCTCTTTAGTCTGAGTGCTACCTAATGTAAAAGGAAAAAGGTGAAACCACATTCAAACAGAACAATTGCTTCTACTTGAGTCATGAGTTTGCTTTTGTGAGCTGTAGTTCTCCCTCGTCTACAGTCTGACCTTTAGGCTCAGCACACTTGTATCCTTTGTAACATGATGATGGGCTCAGGAGAGAGCCAGATGCGCCGGTAGGGTTGTGGCCCAAGTTTTCAGAGCTCATGTTTACGAATTCGATGTTTTCAGTCCTTGATCTCTTTTCTGTGTAATTCATGATCGGGAATAATTTTAGAAGGATAAATACAATTCAGACGTGAGAGAGTGTTGACCAAATGGGAAGCGAGAACAGGCAGGCAGGACTGTTGTAATTAGTTTTGTTCTGTAGAATCAAATCATTAGCAAATATATATCTAGTGGGAGCGGTGAGGAAACGGATGTTCACAGGAAGTTACCAGGGCACAAAGAACAAGTTGAGAGGAATTTAAAGATTTAAAATTGAGGGTTTTTTTTTTTTAAAGGCCAATTTGTACTTTTCATTCTTTTGGTTCCGTGTTTCCCCTTAAACTTTTTAATGAATGTCATGTTTATGAACTTTTTAAAAGTGTCTTGGGGGAATGCAGAATTATCATTTATTGTACATAGAGAAATTAACAGAAATCCAAATTATGGCAATTTCTTACTGCCTTTTGAAATGCTAAGAAGTCTGTCCTTATCTGAAGTTGAACTGTCCCAAGCTTCAGTTCCTGGCTATCAATCATAATCTGAAAGTCTTAAATGGAAAATTTTAGACATAAGCAATTCATAAGCTTTAAATTATGCACTGCTCTGCGTAGCACGATGAATCTTTTGTCTTGCCTGGGACCTGACTCATCCCTTTGATGAGAATATCCACAGTGTGTGTGCTACCTGCCCAATAGTCTGGCTTTTCACATGACTTTCAAATATTGTAGTGCTCCAGTCAAGCCGTGCTCACACAGTAGCTCAGCACTGTCTGGAGTCACATCACCTCCTCACCAGAGAAATGAGTGCATTCCAGTAAGACATGAGGAGACAACACATTCCTATGACTTTCGGTATGGTATATTGTTACACTTGTTCTATCAGTTCTTAATCTCTTATAGTACTTAACTTAAAATTCAACAGGTACTGTAAGGGAGTAACAACAACTGGTACAATAAGAAAAGTACACTCTTCTGAGATGTTCCTTAAGCCTTGGAAGAGGGGGAACGTTGTTCGGTTTTTTGTGTGTGTGTGTTGTTGGGTTTGTTTTTGTTGTTGTTGTTTGGTTGGTTTTTCTAGGCAGGGTTTCTCTGTGTAGTCTTGGCTGTCCTGGAACTCACTCTGTAGACAAGGTTGAACTCAGTGATCTGCCTGCCTCTCCAAGTGCTGGGATTAAAGGTGGGTGCCACCATGCCCAGCTTGATAGTTGCTGTTTTTAACAGGGACACTTTTACTGTATTCTTTCCGTTAGCTTTCTGCTTGAGGTAGAAGAGTAAATAGTTAGTGTCTTATAAAAAGTTGACTGGAGCCGGGCGGTGGTGGCGCACGCCTTTAATCCCAGCACTCAGGAGGCAGAGGCAGGCGGATCTCTGTGAGTTCGAGGCCAGCCTGGGCTACCAAGTGAGTTCCAGGAAAGGCGCAAAGCTACACAGAGAAACCCTGTCTTGAAAAACCAAAAAAAAAAAAAAAAAAAAAAGGTGACTGGATTGAAGTCTCTCTCCTCTTTAAAGCCAGATCTCTGTGCTAAAATCAGTAACAGGGACTTGTTCTGTTAGAGAGGTGAATTGAGTATTACAAAGAGTAATGGCTATGAGTAGATAATTTGATCAGAACCTTTAGCTACTGTAGCAATTAATAATGGTATTGATAACAATTTGTTGTAGCACCAGACAGATTCTAATAATTACTTTGGAGGCTGGAGAGATGGCTCAGTGGTTAAGAGGACTGGCTGCTTTTCCAGAGGACCTGGGTTTAGTTCCCAACACCCACATGGCAGCTCACAAGTCCCTATGACTTCAGTTCTAGGGCATTGAACACCCTCCTCTGCCCTCTGTGGGCATCTGCATGCATGCAATGCACATACAGATGAGCAGACACTCATATATCACATAAATTTTTAAAAATTTAAGTTTCAAAAATAAATAGTTGAAAATCAATGCAATAAGGGGCTGGGTAGATGGCTCAGAGGTTAAGAGCACTGGCTGCTCTTCCAGAAGATCTGAGTTTCATTCCCAGCAGCCACATGGTGGCTCACACCTGTCTATAACTCCAGTTCCAGGGTATCTGACCCCCTCTTCCCTCTGTGGGTTTGATCATCAGTGCCACAAAAATCCATAAATTGTAAATTGTTGCTTTTTTTTTCAGTTTAGTGTGAACAAGTTGAAGATCATTGGCTTAGATAGCTCCCTAAGACATTAATTGATCACAGAAGCTTGCTTATATACAACTATTAATAAGACAAATAGCAGATCCCTTCTACTATTATTAAGGTGTTTTATTGCCTTGAGGTATACTTATAGCTGAATATTTTACTCCCCAAATTAAATTTTTCTTTGCCTGTATAAGATGTTATTGTGAAGTCTGACATTTCTCCTTTATGTTGAGCCAAATTACATACTAGCCTAAAAAAATAAGTAAATGTCTCAACTGAATTTGGCAGTGACTGCTGTGGCAATGTCAGATGAGTTACACATCAGTGGTTGCTTCCTGTTACAGTGAAGGCTAGCTTTGTGTGGATCAGTATTGTGTTGACGAAAGAAATCAAGACAATAGATCCAAGCCAACTACTTAGGTTTCTCACAATTACTTATGAGATCTTTGACATTTAGTATCAGAAAAACAAATGTTAAATTTAATATAGATGTCAACTGATGCCTACTTGTGGTAACTCACAAAAAATTCTTAAATTATTCATGCCAGACAGTATCTCCATTTGTTTCTAGATAATTTTAGAAGAAATTTCTAAATTATGAATTGAAGCTGGTGACAAAAGACTTTGATTTTCTAAAGGTAGGATAGCTTTTGTGTTGCTTTGCCTTGTGAAATAAGTCTGTTTTCTGTTCTTTTAACTGACAAGTCACGAGTTTTAGAAAAATGTAGATTAAAGTACGTAACCCAATCCATGAATTACCTTCTGAAGGGAGTTCATTCGTTCTTAAAGGAAATGCGCTTTACTTTTATGAGATTTTTATCAAGAAAAAGATACTTTTTTGGACCTCTTACTGGTTTCTACACTTTCATCATGGCCAGAGAACATGCTGGACAGGATTTCACTTCCTTAAACCTGTGTTTGTTTCATGACCAGGATGTGGTGTATCTGATGACTGCTTGTACGTGTTTGAAAAGCATGTGTGCTCTGCTGCTGTTGGGTGGGGACAGTGTAACGAGCCTTTAGACCTGGTGAGTTCCCAGTGCTGTGGATTCTCTGTCCTCTGCGGCCCCTGCCCCTTGCTTGTGCTGATGACTGAGAGAATGCCAGTTTGCAGCTGTAACTGTAGATTTGTGCATTTCTCTTCCTAGGTTTATCAGTTCTTCTTCCTGTTTTAAATACTTGTACAGTTAGGGCTATATTGTCTTAGTGAAGTGGCCCTTTTATCATTATATAATCTTATTCCTCACAGTTTTTATTTCTCTGAGTTAAGATATCAGACTTCATTTTTTGTTCTTATTTCTTTTGTTTGCTTTCTCCCCTGTCTCCCTCCCTTCCTCCCCTTTTCTCTCCCCCTCCCCTTCTTTCTCCTCCTCCTTTTGCTCATCCCTGTGGTGCTAGGAATTTATCCTAAGACCGTGCACATGCTAATCAAGCACTCTACTAGTGACCTAATATCCCAAGCCCTTCATCTCTTTTAAATGTGTCTACATGGTATCTTTTTTCCAGGTTTTTTTTTTGTTGTTGTTGTTTACTTTTAACTTATCTATACTGTATATATGAAGTAATCTGATCTCCAACACTAAATGTTAATTGATTTTGACAAAGTTATGGGTTTCAACTAAAAAAAATTGTCAAAATGAATGAACCTAGGTTATGGGTTGCCAGGTGTTACTGTTGCTTTTATTCTGTTTTGTTTGTAACGTTTATATTGAATGTATAATGACTGGTAGGTTTGGATTTAAATTTTAATTAATTTTCCTGTTATGCCTTTGGTTTTTGGAGCTTGGGGTAAAGCTATATTTTGAGATAGAATGTTTTTATGTAGCTCAGGCTGGCTTTAAACTTATGATCCTCTTGCCTCAGCCTCCTGATTGCTGAGAAAGCAAACTAGTTTTTTGTGTGTATGTCTACTGGGAACTGAACCCAGGGCCTTGTGCCTGCTAGACCTAGCCCTTGGTGTTTAAGGACAGGGTCTTACTAGATGTCCCTGGCCTTCTGAGTGCTGGGATTACAGTGTGTGCCACCCCACCTGGCTAAAAATAGTTTATATAGTTACCCAGATAGTTACAGCTACTGCTTTTCATTTGTTCTCTAAATCCGGGCGTTATTTCTTTTTTATCTGAGGAACTTTCTGGTTAATTTATGTTAAGGTCAGTTTGGTTGTAGTAGATTCTCTGCTTCTCTCTTATTGGTTATTGGTTCTATCTTTTTTACTAGAGGATATTTTTTATTGGCTATAAAACCCCAGGTTATGGGTTGCCAGGTGTTATTGGTGGTTTTGTTGGGTTTTTTTTAGCACTTTAAAATGTTTGCCTCATGCCACCTGACCTCTGTAGTTTCTTTTGAGAAAGCCACAGTCATTTAAACTGCCTTTCCTGAACATTCCAGAATTCTCCCTGCAGTGTTGCTGTCGGTCTGCTTTCAGGGATTGTTTCATTTGTGTTTGGTTGTTAGAAGTTAGGAAGAGATTTTTGTCTTTTTGACCTTTGTCAAATTTGTGAAGTGTTTGCCATTGTTCCTTCAGTTTCCTTTCTCTGCTTTCTCTCAGCTGATACTCCAGCAGCAACAGTGCTTAAGCCCCTTACCATTGTCCATAAAATGCCCTCCCTCCTTCCTTCCTTCTCTCCATTCTTTCCTTCTTCCCGTCCTTGTTTATTTTTATGGTAAAATTGTTGTTTGCTTGTTCTAGCAGGAAATGGCCTATTTAGATTCAACCGTAAGCTCTGACCTGCCTTAGGTGGAGTGGGACTCCAGTCTCAGTTCGGTTTTCAAAGGCCGTTTGGTGCTGTCGAGATCTGTCCTCTGTATCGCTCAAGCCAGTCTTGGAAATGTACTGTTTCAGGTCAGACATGCACTTCCGGAGTGTAGTTCAGGAGCCAGGACTTGATAGATAACCTTAGGAAACCCCTTTGTGAACATCCTCATATTTGCAACATTTTCAAGTCTGGCTTCCCAATACAGATGATAAAAATGTAGTGAAAGATGTCCCTTCATGGGAAAGGATATGTAATATTATCAATCATCAGGGAAATATAAATTAAAACCACAGTGAGATACCACTATACATCTACACATTTCCTAGAATGCTATTTACATCTATACATCCACACTATACATATATACACCTAAGCCATTTAAAATTGGCCAGTTGCTTAAGAACTTATCTAGGTAATACACAGCAGCTCACCCATTGCTGGTGAGATTGTGAAAATGTGACAGCCACTTTGGAAAACAGACTTTTTACATCATTAAATACATTTGAGGATATTTACTTAGAGACATGAGAACTCTTCCACTATAAGATCTATGTGTAACTTTTTTTATAAAAGATTAATTAATTAATTAATTTATTTATTTATTTTACGTATATGAGTGCTCTATCTGCATGTACACCTACACACCAGAAGAGGGCATCAGATCCCATTATAGATGGTTGTGAGCCATCATGTGGTTGCTGGGCATTGAACTCAGGACCTCTGGAAAAGTAGCTGGTATTCTTAACCGCTGAGCCTTCTCTCCAGCACCCACTTTTTTTCTTTTCTTTTCTCTTTTTTTCTTTTTAACAATCATATACACCAAAAAAAAAAAAAAATCAAAGTTGGAATATTCATTCGTCACATGGAGACTGGATAGATTGCACTATATCCACATAATTATAATTTTTATTTTTAGAGATACTTTATAGGTTTTAGGTAACTAAATCTATCATTCTTTAATGATTTCACATTTTGATATCATAATTAGAAAGGCTTTCTTCTGAGAATATAGAAGTATTCATATTGGCTTCTACTTTTGTTTATGACTTAATTTTTACATTAAACGCTATATAGATTAAAACATTTATTTGATATGTTACATAGTAAAACTTTCATGCTTTCTGGGTAAATATCTTCAAACATATGAGAGAAAATGTGGCTTATTTCTTTCTGAAATTGTGTGACCTTGCTTAATATAATATTTAATATTTGCAAATTAAATTGGAAAAATTTTATATCTTTATACAAGTCTCCTAATATTCTTAAGATCTTCTATGTCCCTCAGTAAATTTTATGATACTGATATGTATCATACATTTTATTATATTTAATCCTACAACTTTTGCTATTATCCCTTTTTCTGATTATGGTAAAGATGCTTTTTGTGTATGTATTTTTGGTGTGATGTTGGCGTTTGAACCCAGTGCCTATGCTTCATGTTCTTCTAACACTAGGTACCTTCACTACCCGCCAATAGTATGTTGTTGTTTGTTGCGTTTATTAAGATAAGGTCTGACTCCATAGATCTGGAATTCAGAGATTCACCTGCCTCTGCCTCCTAAGTGCTGGCATTAAAAGTGGGCGCCACCACACTCAGCCGAAAAACATTGTTGTCCTTTTTTACTTCCACTATCACTGTACATGGCTTTATGTCTAACTTAAATAGAGTTTGGCAAAGGAAAATTTGGGGCATGCATGTCAAGATTTTGATTGTCTCTGTTTCACTAGGTTCTGCACTGTGAAGCTAATATTAAAGTTATGTTTAGGTATACTGTTTACTGAAGTCTCTTCTTGGGTCTAAAGAACCTACAGAGAGAAGCTTATCTCCAAGAATCTGACCTTTAGTTTTGTGTCGTTCATAGAACTATTTGTTAAATACTCAATATTAAAAATGTGTGATCTTTAGGACTAGAGACAACTAAGATGTACTTTTAAAGCTCTTATTTATTTACTTATTTATTTATTTTTAATCTTTTATTTATTTTTGGTTTTTTGAGACAGGATTTCTCTGTGTAGCCTTGGAACTTGCTCTGTAGACCAGGCTGTCCTGGAACTCACTCTGTAGACCAGGCTGTCTTCGAACTCACAGAAATCTGCCTTCATCTGCTTCCCAAGTGCTGGAATTAAAGGTGTGCGCCACCACCGCCCGGCTCTTACTTTTATTTTTTTAAAGATTTTGTTTAACTTCATCTTATGTATATGAGTGTTTTACCTGCCTGGATGTAAGTGCACCCCTCCCTGTGTGTGCAGTGCTTGTGGAGGGCAGAAGGGGTCGTCAGACCTTTGGACCTGGAGTTCCAGCCCAGTGAGCTGGGAACTGAACCCAGGTCCGCTGAAAGAGCAATGAGTGCCCCTCTTAACCAAAAGTCATCTCTCTAGCTCCCAGATCTCATCTTTGTTAAAAGACTTCTGCCCTCTCCTGCTCACTACCCTGAGGATGTATTTGGATGTGCCAGTGCTTAGAACTGGCTGCTTACAGTCCTATAAAAGTTAATATGAAAACCAGATTACATAACACTCTGTAATAAATAAACTTGATCCTCCTTTCTTTAATTAGTATCTCAAAAATGGCTACTGAACTAAAAAAACAAACACCAGATAAAAGGATGCTAGGACTCAAGCTTGATCGCTTTCAGTGCTGTTACAGTCTGTTTCACTGCCCTCTGGCTTAATTAAAGTGTGGGTTGGGGCTGGAGATATGGCACAGTGGTTGAGAGCAGTGGCTGCTCTTCCAGGCGACCAGGGTTCAGTTCCCAGCACCCACATGATGGCTCACAACCATCTCACAGGGATCTGATGCCCTCTGCTGGCCTAAAGGGATCTATGCAGATAGCACACTCATACATAAATATTTTTTAAAAAGTGTGGTTTGGCCATATTTATAATAAAGTAGTTACTAAATTTCACCTATGCAAAAGACAAATTCATATTAATATTGTTCTCACATTGTTATTTTATATTCTCTGTTTTACTTCTTCAACAAGGCTAGCCTTTGGCTAGTAGTATTTTTTAAATTTATTTTTATAACAGTCTAGTTTAATCTCTTATACATAGTTGCCATTGTATTGTCATCAGTAATACTAAATGAAATAAGCCAGTCATAAGGATGTAGCTGAAATCAAAAATCTTAGAAAATAGAATGGTAGCTGCCAAGAGCCTAGGAGAGAAGAAAAAGGAGAGTTGTTCACTGGGCTCAAGGTTTCAGTTTTGTAAGATGAAGTTCTAGAGATCTGTCACGCAGCAACACCGATATTGTTATTCTCTGATTGCTATTACAGGATATCCAAGCCACAAGGAAAAGTGGCTTATTTAGCTTATGTTTCTGGAGATTCTGATGGATAATCTTAATTATAATCTGCTTGAATTGAGAAACATCTAGGAGATTAGGAAAGCACCCTTTTAGGTCTATCTGGAATATATTTCCAGTATTAGTTATAGTAGGATTCTAACCTAATGAATGAATTCATAATCTGGTGACATTATTAGAAGGTGGTAAGAAATTGGAGGTAGGGCCTTGTTGGAGGAGGTGGGGCCTTGTTGGAGGAGGTAGGGCCTTGTTGGAGGAGGTGGGGCCTTGTTGGAGGAGGTGGGGCCTTGTTGGAGGAGGTGGGGCCTTGTTGGAGGAGGTGGGGTCTTGTTGGAGGAGGTGGGGTCTTGTTGGAGGAGGTGGGGTCTTGTTGGAGGAGGTGGGGCCTTGTTGGAGGAGGTGGGGCCTTGTTGGAGGAGGTAGGGTCTTGTTGGAGGAGGTGGGGTCTTGTTGGAGGAGGTGGGGCCTTGTTGGAGGAGGTAGGGCCTTGTTGGAGGAGATGGGGTCTTGTTGGAGGAGGTAGGGCCTTGTTGGAGGAGGTGGGGTCTTGTTGGAGGAGGTGGGGTCTTGTTGGAGGAGGTAGGGTCTTGTTGGAGGAGGTAGGGTCTTGTTGGAGGAGGTGGGGTCTTGTTGGAGGAGGTAGGGCCTTGTTGGAGGAGGAGGTAGGGTCTTGGAGGAGATGGGGTCTTGTTGGAGGAGGTAGGGTCTTGTTGGAGGAGGTGGGGTCTTGTTGGAGGTAAGGCCTTTCAGGACTACATCTCACCCTATCCTCTTCTTGTATTCCCTATCAATATTTCCTGATCACCATGAAGTGAAGAGCTCACTCTGCCACTCCCACCCCCCTGATGTTCTTTCTGTCCAAGCACCTGAGCCCACACAACCCTGAACTGAATTTGAAACCGTGAGGCCAAATAAATGGTTCTCCGCTAGACTGTTCTCAGACACTGTGGTCACTTTTATGAAGAAGTAACTAACACAGGCCGAAAGCTCCAGTCAGACAGGTCCATCAGTGGCCTCTAGTGAGGGCCCTCTAGACTAGATGGTGATAAGGCAGAAAAATAAAAAGAGAACCAGCCACATGCAGAGGAGAGCAAGGTGATGATGGGCTGCTTTGTAAGGACTCTTTTTGAGAATTGACTGGGATTCCTTCAGAACTATATTAATCCCTCCCAAGGACAGTGCCCCAGGGACCTTATTACTTTTTGTGAGACTTTATCTCTTGAAGGCTCAGTCACTGAAATCTCACCACACTGTAGTTTAAGCTTCCAGAACATGAGCTGCTGGAGGACAAACCATATCCGAACAATGGCAGCAGTTAACATTATTGTAATACGCACTTAAATATGATTATGGCACTAAATTTTATGTTATGAACATATTAACAGAATAAGACCAAGATGATAACTTTGCAGTGGTTTCTATTGTACTTGAGATAAAATTCTAAACTCATTATCCTGAGTATCAAAGCCCTGTGTGACCCTGTATTGCTAACATTGCTCAGCGTCATTTTGAACCATTTCTCTTTTGTCATATAGAACCACAACAGCCACTTTCCCCTTTCCCTAAAGTGACAAGTCTCTTCTCTGTGGCTTTTACCCAGCTGGTTCTGTCTTGTTTTCCTGTTTTGGCTCAGTAGTGTGTGTTAGTTTTCTTGTTGATGTGATGAAGTACTAGACAGAAGCAACTTAAAGGAGGATTTCTTTGGACTCTGTCATGCACTCCACGATGGCAGAGAAGGCATGGGCTAGTCACACTGTCTGCAGTCAGGAAACAGTGAGAGGTGAATGCTGCTGCTCGTACTCAGGGTGGTCTTACCCACCTCAGTGAATCCTCCCTGGCAAGCCCCTCACAGACATGCCCAAAGGGGGTCTACCACTGATTCCACATGAAGATCCTCCTCACCAGAGTGTTTTCCTGATAGTCCAGCATCCACTGTCACCAGCCTCTGGCTGTCACATATAGCGAGAAATCCATAGAGTCTGCTTAAAGGGCAAAGGAATTTATTAAGGGAGAAAAACTCACTATACAAAACAAAATTGTCGCAGGCTCTGTAATGCTGTTCCAGCCGCCTATCTCAGTCCCACATCCAAACCATGAGGGAGGAAAAAGAGGATGCCCATGTGCATCTCAGGTCTTAAGGGTTGCCATGAGGCCACACCTCAGAGGCATGTACTTCAAGGTCATAGGCAGGTAAAGCAGTTACCTGCTGCATCTCTAGGGGTGGCACTTCAAGGTCATAGACAGAACAGCTGTCCACTATAGTCACATCATACTTGAACTCTGTACACCACTCCTCACTATTTGATACTTTTCACATTTGTCTAAGAATGTAAGTTATCTTGGTGTAGACATTGTCTTTTCATAACTGTATTACCCTGTACTTAGAACAAGGCCTGCCATGAATGAGTTAACTTCCTAGTCCTCAATGACTATGTCTTTTTGGTTTTTCAAGAGAGTGTTTCTCCATATAGTTTTGATGCCTGTCCTGGAACTCACTCTGTAGACCAGGCCTTGAACTCACAGAGATCCGCCTGGCTCTGCCTCCCAAGTGCTGGAATTAAAGGCGTGTGCCACCACTGCCTGGCCTCAATGACTATGTCGTACTTAGGGTTTCTGTTGCTGTGAAGAGACACCATAATTGCAGCAACTCTTATAAAAGAAGACATGGTGCTAGAGAAGTAGCTGAGAGGCCTAATCTTGTAGGCAACAGGAAGTGGCCTGAGAGACTGGACAGTATCTTTAGCGTATATGAGACCTCAAAGCCTGCCTCCCCAGTGACACACTTCCTCCAACAAGACCATGCCTGCTCCAACAAGGCCACACCTCCTAATAGTGCCACTCACTTTGGGGACCATTTTCTTTCAGACCACCACAGACCATTTCTTGAGAAAGTTGTACTCCATTACTAAAGCCTGCAATTTGAATTTTAAAATGCTTTCCTGGATGTTTCTATCTAAGCACTCTGCCGATACTTCAAACTCAGGTTTAGCCTGCTCCAAACCTGTTGTCACACCCCTCCAACCACTCTGCCAAGCTCTGTCTGTAGTTCAGCTGTCAGGCCTGAGGTCCTTCCCGATTCTCTTCTCTCCATCACCTTCCACTGTTCAGCAGACCCTGTCAGTATTTCATCTTGCATCTTTCCCATCCATTTGCCACCACCTTTAGGTCAAATCACGTTTGACTCGAACCATTGTTAAAAGTGCCAAAATAGGCTGTTCCTCTTCCCTGTCCTCTTCTCTAGTGTTTCTTCTCCTCTTTTCTCTCCCTATTCCTCTTTTCTGGACCATCGGACCTTCCATTTCTGATGCCACTTTTCTGTTCAAAACAAGAGAAACAGTCTTGTAGTGCAGCCTCTAGTCCCCAGACCCTTTAGACCTGCTCTCTCTCCAGCCCGATCTCTCACAGGATTCCCACGTTCCTGTTCATCTTGTAGCTTCCTAGTCACGAGTTACTACTTAACCAACATACGCCAGACCCTACCCCGAAGTTTATAATTCCACTTTCACTGATTCCTCTGATTCTGCAAGATTCCTTTTCTGACTCAGTTACCCATTTTTCTCTGAGACCTAACTAGAAAAACTGAAGCAATGAAACACCTCCCAAGAAACCTTTTAGGTCTCTCCTCAATCTTAAAATTGAAACTACCAGTATAGGCCCATAATCTCTCCATTGCTGTTTTTTTTTTTAAATTATGGCAATATATATAATATAAAAATAGCCACTTTTGTAGGCAGATGTTTTCTTGTCCTGACTGCATGTTCTCAAATAATCAACATGGAGATTTAAGATTATTTATAAATGCTCAATGGATAGCTCAGGCTTGTTACTAGCTAACTCTTACACTTAAGTTAACTCATATTTCTTATTTATGCTGTCATGTGGCTTGGTACCTTTCTCAGTATAGCATGCCCATCTTGCTTCTCTACATCTGCTGGCGACTCCTCTGACTCTGCCCTTCTTTCTCCCAGCATTCTCAGTTTGGCTGTCCCACCTATACTTTTTGCCTGGCTACTGGCCAATCAGCTTTTTATTAAGCCAATTTGAGTGACAAATCTTTACACTGTACTAAGGGAGTATTCCACAGCACATTTCAATAATTTTAGGTGTGCAGCTTATTGGCATTAGGTATATTCACATTGTTGTGTAGCCATCATGTGACCTGTGTAATCATGCTTATATTTCTTTTTTATGGCTGTAGTTGTCACCTCTAGATTATAAACAAAGACTTGGCCCCTGCTGGGGATCTAATTGAGCAATGGTGTACTTGTATATTTATGTAGGTCCCAGGTTCATCTCACAGTACCTCAAAATAATTTAAAAATAAAATAAATGTGAAACTCTACGCTTTGTATGCTAGCCTTAAAATTAATTTTAAAAACTCATCCTTGTTTACAAGCATTTGATTAACATGGATGGGCATGAGTATATTGATAGCTTCCTTTATGTGTCCTGAGAACAGATTGCATATGCTGTGGGATGGTCTGTATGTCAAATTGCTCTGATTGGTCAATAAATAAAACACTGATTGGCCAGTGGCTAGGCAGGAAGTATAGGCGGGACTAACAGAGAGGAGAAAAGAAAGAACAGGAAGGCAGAAGGGGTCACTGCCAGCCTCCGCCATGACAAGCAGCATGTGAAGATGCCGGTAAGCCACAAGCCATGTGGCAAGGTATAGATTTATGGAAATGGATTAATTTAAGCTATAAAAACAGTTAGCAAGAAGCCTGCCACGGCCATACAGTTTGTAAGCAATATAAGTCTCTGTGTTTACTTGGTTGGGTCTGAGCAGCTGTGGGACTGGAGGGTGACAAAGATTTGTCCTGACTGTGGGCAAGGCAGGAAAACTCTAGCTACATGCATATGTCCAGTTTCCTTCTTTGTATTTCTTCTTCTAAATGGTTTTTGTTGGAGATACAAAACTCTGATTCTATTTAAAGTTCTTTGCTCAGTTTCTTTTATTATGAGTTTTATAATCTAAGTGTTTCTCAACCATCCTACTGCCATGGCCCTTTAATGCAGTTCCTCATGTTGTAGTGACCCCAACCATAAAATTATTTCTTTGCTACTTCATGACTGTAATTTTGTTATGGCTATGAGTCATAATGTAAATAAATATCTGATACGCAGGGTATCTGGTATCCAACCCAGGTCTAAAATGTACCAAGAGTTAGAGAAAGATAACCCTCAGAATGCACATTTGTGTTTTGTGTTGTCAGGGGGTAGAGCCAAGATCTCTAGGGACAGTTGAAAGAGGATGCCTTCTTTGCCTGGGACAGGTACCTAGGACAATTTTGATGAGTTCTAGGTATTGACTCAGCAAATTTGAGCTTTGGGGTATCCTTCTGAGGGATAATGGAAATGACTAAAGTCAGGGCCTGTTTCACATGCAAAAAAGGGTGGGAGGCTCCTGGTTCTGTGTGTATTTGCCTACCCACATTTTAGAGCAAGGTGAGCTTATAGAGAAGTTATGCCACCCTCCTTCGCCACTCTTTATTCATCCTCCTAAAACAAGATGTGAGAAAAGCAAGTGGCAGGCACGATAAGGTGAATCGCTTGTGCAGGAGTGTGTGGGCTTGTGTAGGTGTGAAGGGGGGAAGGCAGTTGACTGTGGTGCTTCTTCTCCTTCCAGTTCTGCCTCCCATTAAACACTTTTTAAAGAGTTCATTTTCCCTGATTTATGGACCCGTACCACCCTAAATGGAGCCTTTTTCTCTTGCCACCTTCTTGATAAAGGGAATACAGCTAGAATAGTAGATGCTTAATGACATGTTAGCAGGGAATGTCCTTCATAGCTTTAGGATAATGTGACCTCTTTCTTCACTGTGTCCTTCTATTTTAAATATTAACATCTTTGTGCCTGATCTCTCACATATGTAAAATGGGAAAAATAGTAATACCTCCCTTATACAACTGCTAGAAATACTGTGACTACAAAACAGAACTGGTCTGACATTGTAAGCAACTGAAACAGTTGTTGTTACTAACTGATTTAATCATACTTTTCATAGCTACTCATCATGCTAGTTAAATGTATTTCTCATATGTGTATATATATATGTATATATATGTATATATATATATGGAAGGAATTCCTTCCCAGTGTATATAAACCTTCCTTCTTAGTTTATGTAATTGAAGAGCCTTCTTTCAATTTCAAACAATTTAATGTAAACAAAAATGTTTACAAAGGAAAAAAACTAGATGATTTAATTTCTTCAGTCTTTGGAGGGTGGAATTCCTTTCCTTTTGCAAATAAACTTGTTTTCCATTCACATTACAGGTGGTATGCAAGATTACAATTATGTGTGGGCCAACTGTTTTGAGATCACATTAGAATTGTCTTGTTGCAAGTATCCACCTGCTTCTCAGCTTCGACAAGAATGGGAGAATAATCGTGAGTCTTTGATCACATTGATTGAAAAGGTAAAAATTGCTGCCTAGAAGGTTGGGATTTAGAAATAATGGGTTAAATAAGAGAGAAATTTGAATGCACATGAATAACAATCCAAATAGGGTGTTCTTTATCTTATGTGTTTTAAGATTGTAGATTATCCCTAGAAATTATTAGTTTATGATCTATTAGAGTACATCAAAATCCACCTTTTCTATCCCTGTGTCCAACCCTGGCTCTGTGCTACATGGAAGCTTCCTTTGGCAGTCTTAGAACACTTTTACAAATGGAAATAATTGGCCAAATTTGTACTGGGGGTTTGTGATACAGCTCAGTAGTAGAAGGAGTGTTTGGCATGAATGAAGCCCTACATTCAACTCCTGGCACCAACAAAATCCTGCAAATTCGTACTGTCACCTTGACAGTGCCATTTGTTCATATTTGCTAGAGACCGTTTACCACTATATGAACTGTGGACATCAGTTTAATGTAATTATCAGAAAAGTTTATCTAACTATTGACTATGCCATATTATAGTTTGGAGAGAAAATTAGAAGCTTGTCTTCAAAGAGAGGGAATTTCAAAAGCACTTCAGGACTATGGAGATTTTTATAATTTAAATTTAAGAACTTAGTGATGGGGCTGGAGAGATGGCTCAGTGGTTAAGAGCAATGGCTGTTCTTGCAGAAGATCTGGGTTTAGTTCCCAGCACTCAGATGGTAGCTCACAACCAACTGTAATTCCAGTTAATTCAAGTTCCAGAGGATCCAATATGCTTTTCTGGCCTCTGTGGGGCACCAGGAACACACATGGTGCACATACATACATGCAGGTCACACACACACACACACACACACACACACACACACACACAAACAAATTCTTTAAAATAAAAAGAATTTTTACTTGAGTACTTGGTTTATATTTCATTTCAACCTCAAGGGTTTAAAAAATACTTTGGCTCCTGGACATGGTAGTGCACACCTTTAATCCCAACACTCCAGAGGCAGATGAAGGTGGATCTCTGTGAGTTTGAGGCCAGCCTGGTCTCTATAAAGAGTTCCAGGCAAGCCAGAGCTACGTAATAAGACTGTCCCAAAAAGAAAAAGAAAAATTGGAAACTAGTATAATAGTCTTACTGTTTAGAAACTCTAGCACCAAACCGATTGCCTCTGAGTTTTGATTTTTGTCTTTTAGGTCCACATTGGAATTAAAGGATTTGTTAAAGATTCAGTAACAGGAGCTGGGTTAGAGAATGCAACCATCTCAGTGGCTGGTATTAATCATAATATCACAACTGGAAGATTTGGTGATTTCCATAGATTACTCATTCCTGGAATTTACAATCTTACAGCAGTTTCAACTGGGTAAAAGTTTTAAACTAGACTCTTAATTATAATGCCAAGCCTCTCTTTAGATGTAAGACAGAGGGATTATCTAAATGCTACTCATCAAGTGTGGCTTCTGTTTTTCCTTGTTCTCTGACTTTTTGGTTCTTTAATAATGAGAAAGTACAATCACAGAGTGTTTTTCACATAGTCCAACAGTGTGGAGCATAATTGTAACAGTCGGCGGCAGAACAATTGTAAAAGCTTTACGAGAGATTCTGCTAATTGAATCTGAGAGAAGCAGCCCGGGCTCTGTAGATAGAGCTTGAAGGCCTGTCCTCACAGCTTTCTGATACATTAAAGCAGTGGTTTTCACCTGGGCAAACCTTACTGCATGCTCACGTCATGGGGATTTTATTACTAATCTTTAATTCTGAGCTTTTGTAATGGAAGGAAGTGGGAATGCTAGTCTGGCAAGGCTGTGCCGAGATGCCTAGCACCTGCCTCTGAACACCGTGGCAGCAGTACATGGGGCAATAGCTTGTCTGTCCCTTTGAATATCACAGCAGCTTTTTTTGACACACATTCTAGTGTTTGATGCCCGGGAAGCTTTGTGAGAGAAATAACTCTTAAAGACTTAACAGTATTTTCTGGGAAATAACATTCTAAGATGGCTAAATTATGCAGTTGTCTTAGTTTAGTTTTTGAGTTTTGATAGATCATTAAGTGCAGGAGTATGAAAAAAGGTCACTGTGTTTTCATAATGCTAAAACATTGTGTGTCTTAACTCCATGCCACCTCCATTTCTAATTTTTTAAAGGTATATGCCATTGACTATTAATAATATAATGGTGAAAGAAGGACCAGCCACAGAAATGGATTTTTCCCTTCGACCAACTGTGACTTCAGTAATGCCTGACTCAACTGAGGGTGTAGCAACTCCTGGCACAGTGGCTGTCCCTAATATTCCTTCTGGAACATCATCCTCTCATCAGCCAATTCAGCCTAAAGACTTTCACCACCACCATTTCCCTGATATGGAAATCTTCTTGAGAAGATTTGCCAACGAATATCCTAATATCACTCGTCTTTACTCACTGGGAAAATCAGTGGAGTCAAGAGAACTGTATGTGATGGAGATATCTGATAACCCAGGTGTCCATGAACCAGGTAATTGGCTGGCCTTACACATGATTTCAGTAGTTCCTCTCAAAGCTAGTGTTGTATCACTGTGCTTTGTTCAGAAATGTCATCTGTATAGTGTGTAACTTCAATTAAGAACACATGGTCAAAAATAACAGAGCCATTCTGTTCCCAGAAGAGAAAATCCATTTAGTAATCTATATTTGCATGATATTAGTGTGTTCATAGATTGGATTCATTCAGCTGAGTTCAGTTTGGCATGTGGATATACATGTATGCATATTAGAAAGACCCCTCTCTCTCTCTCTCTCTCTCTCTCTCTATATATATATATATATATATATATATATAATCTGCTCGGACATATATTCTGGTAAGGAAGCTACAATATGCTTATGTAGATTTTTCTTGATGTTGACTATACATATTTACTTAATATTTTAGCTTATGGTTTTTATATATATTAGGGAAAAAACAGACTTCATGTTAACTGAAGAGGAAAAAACAGGCTTTTCCATGTAATTATTTGTTTTCAGGGGAACCAGAATTTAAGTATATTGGAAATATGCATGGAAACGAAGTGGTTGGAAGAGAACTGCTATTAAACCTCATCGAATACCTTTGCAAGAACTTTGGAACAGACCCTGAAGTAACAGATTTGGTTCGCAGCACTAGAATTCACCTTATGCCGTCCATGAATCCTGATGGGTATGAAAAGTCCCAGGAAGGTAAAACAGAGCTGACTATTAAAGCCTCATCTGTTGACTGTTGTATAGCATGGTTATTCTGAAATAGAGAAGACATTGAAGTTTTTTGTTTTTATGATTTGTGAGTGGTTTTAGCTTTTATGTACTTAGAAAATAGGGCAGACTTTTCATTATGTGATGAAACATATGTATAGAATGTGTGTGTGGTATATGTACACTAGTATGTGTGTGGAAGGTAGAGGTCGATGTTGGGTTCTTATTCAATTGCTCCACTCCTTATTTTCGAGAACCTGGAATCTGATTCAGATCAACTTGCTAGTCAGTGAGCTCCAGGGATCTGCCTAACTCCGCCCCCTAGCGTTGGAGTTGCAGATGCACATTGAGTACCTAGCTTTTTAATGTGGGTGTCCGGGGTCCTAACAGGTATTCATTCCAGCCCTTCACCAAGATGTGGGGTCTTTGTTTGATTTTGCATTTCTGTAGTGATTATTTGTCTTCATCAAGGTTCTCTAGAGGAACAGAACTGATAGAGATGAGTGAGTGTGTGTGTGTGTGTGTGTGTGTGTGTGTGTGTGTAAAACCATAAAAAGGGCTTAGTCAGATTGACTTATATGATTAGAAGCTGGGTAGTTCAACAATAATCGTGTGCATTGGAGAACCAGAGAACTTGGTAGCTGTTCAGAACAAGAAGGTGGAAGCCTTAAACCAAGTCACCAATGATTCAGTCCACGGCTGAAGCCCTGGCAGCTGCCTGGAGTCCCTGATGCGAGTTGCTGTTGAAAGTCTTGAAGCCAAAGTCAGATCCATGGGTGCCAGCAGCAGAAGTGAATGCACCTGCTCAGGAAGAACGGAGCTGGCAGCTGCTAGCTGGCTTCCTCCTTCATAGGTTTTGTTCTTTCTGGGTCCCCCAGCCTAGTGGACGGTCCACACACATTCAGGGCCAGCCCTGTTCATCATACTGTCCCATGTATGTAAAACATCCTTGAGGGCACACCCCACAGTGCGCTTTGCTAGTCTCGTGTCTCAATCCAGTCAAGTTGACAAGCAAGATGAACCATCATTTATTTAAAAAAAAAAAAAAAGGAAGACTTTTCTAAATTGTTTCATTTTTAACTGTTCTTATTAAATTATTATATTTGTAACCTTACTTTATCCTTGGAAAATCAAACGAGATAATATTTCAAACCAGCAGCTCCCATACTCATCCATGTTCCATGCCTGCTAAGTGAGTGCTTTTCCTTTGCCTGCCTCCCTAGGCAGGCCCATCTCTCCTGAGGCAGTGCTGAGCGATCTGGAGGACAGGCTTACTCAGGCCGCCTTCTGCAGAACCCCAGAAGAGTAAGAATCCATCTTTTCCCACCCAGGACTCCATAGGGAACTTTTAAATATTTTTCCCTTAAAAGTTTGATAATTTTCATCTAGAATGACTTGATAGAGGGTAGCTTAACAGGAAAAGTTTAAATGTATTTATATAGAGAAACATAAGATTCATCTAAGTCTCAAGGGAGAACTAAGCAGTTGATGTTTACACCTAAGCCAGGGGCTTTGGGTCTGGTTGGGTGGGAGGTGGTTATGGGCTGTGGAAGGTTGAGGAGAGAATGTTCACAGCCAGCAAGGGTTGTTTTGTCAGGCAGATAAAGTCTTCCAGGTGACACCTATCTGTGATCATCTCTGGCCAGGTGTCAGACCCCAATCCCTTCTATGTAAGGGAATGGCTTTCCTAGGCACAAAGTGGGGTGTCAGGGAGGAAAGCTTTTGTATAAAAGGACAGCTTTGCAGAGCTATTCTTTCTCTGTAGTCTCTCCATAGCCAACCTGAGGGTGGCCAGCCACCTGTTTGGGCATGATGCTTTACTCTCCACAGCTGCTCCTAGCAGCGTCTCCTGTGGATGGAGCAGGCCCCGCAGTGTGGATGTGCAGACAGGAGGGTAGCTCCCACCGCGCTGACATGGCTCTCACACAGACAGGCTCCGGGTGATCTTAGCATTCTGAGGTTCTTGCTCCTCAGTTGCCGGCATCACAGATCCACACACGCACACCTCCAGTCTTCTGAAAGGGAGAGCACAGTACCCATAGGTCCCTCAGTTAGCTCCTCCTCACCTCAGGTCTCTCGTTATAATGACAGCAACGGGGCTCCTGCTCATGTAAGAATCTCCACAGCTAAGCTTGAGTGGAACCTTTTTCCTTTATCGGGTGAAATATCCCGATACAATGCTCTCTACTGATGGTACCTTCTTGTGACCACTTTAATGTCAGCATCCTCAGTTTTCTTTTTGTTGGTCTGGTTTTTTGTGATGAAGTCCCACCAACTCAAGGGGTTGCTTATGCTATTGTGTGTTTATTATTAACACTTGAGCAATGCTTTAGTATCATTTGTGTAATTTGGATTTTTTTTTCCTTTCAAAGGATGAGCAGAGGACAGATGCTAAAGAGTAATGATTTTACCTCTTTGCTTTAGAGATCTAGAAAAGAGATTTTTTTTTAAAAAAAAATATACAATGTAAAAAAAAAGATACATTTTGCTCACAGTGGGTTTGGTAGCAATGGGCCTGATGTGCTTACATTTAAGATGGCTGAAGTTGTGTGTGTGGCATTAACATGTAATAAAACATGTCTTAAATTTTAATCCTTTGTCCTGCAGGAGACTCAATAAGTGTAGTTGGCAGAAACAACAGCAACAACTTTGACCTAAATCGAAATTTCCCAGACCAGTTTGTTCCAATCACAGATCCCACTCAGCCAGAGACCATCGCGGTGATGAGCTGGGTGAAGGCCTATCCATTTGTGCTGTCGGCCAATCTGCATGGAGGTATGGCAGCTCCGTATGGACTAAGTAGCTCTTGTTGAGAGCATTTGAAAATTCTGCTGAAATTCTATCTAGTCCTAGGCTAGCTTCAAGTGAGTATCCTCTACTGCTTCTGTGACAGAGAACAGTTAAAACCTTCCTCCTTGCTCTGTAGGTCAGTGAGCTGGTTGTTCCTTCCCCACACACGCTTTCTTTCTTTCCTTTGTGGTGGTTGTTGTTTTAGACAGGTCCTCACCAAGTACCCAGGCAGGCCTGGGGCTCACTGTGCAGACTGTGTTGGCCTCACACAGCCAACCTCCTTCTGCCTCTGCCTCCATGGTGCTGGGATTACAGGCAAACAGCAAGCTCAGCTTCTCCTCATCTTTCTCTCATTTTTCATTTCATGCTGTTTATTATTGTGTATGTATGGTGTGTGTGTGTGTGTGTGTGTGTGTGTGTGTGTGTGTGTGTGTGTGTGTGTGCGCGTGCGTGCATGCATGCTATGGCATGTGTGTGGAGGTCAGAGGACACCTTTCAGAAGTAAGTTCTCTCCTTCCACTGGATTGAGGATCTAATTCAGGTTGTGGATTTGCCCACAAGTGCTTTTCTCCCACTGAGCCGTCTCCCCTCCCTCTCCTTCTTCTTCCCCTCCCCCCATCCTTCCTTCCCCTTTCTTGCTCTTCTTTTTCTCCTGTCACCTGCTCCCCTTTCTCCAATAGTTCTTCAGGGGCTTCATGTTCATTCGTTATCCTGTTAACTAGGCGCCATGCACTTTGTCATCATAAAAACCAAGCACCAGCAGATCCAAATGTTCAGTCTTGCTCGCTCCTGAAGTCTCATAAACTCTCTTATGTGAGTATAGGTTTTGATGTTCTCCTGTCTTCCACTGTGCACTCTGTCTGTCTGGCTGTCCGTCTCTCTCTCTGTATGTATATATACACATATGCTATAGCTACTTAACTGCAGCATAATGACTTCATTCTCATTGAGGGTTTGGGACTATATATGTCAATATGATTCATCAGGAGTGAGTCAGTTGAACAGAAAAGGTCATTATTAGGAAAAATACCATAGGTCTGTATCTGAGTTGGTAGAGTACCTGCCTAACATCATGAAGCCCTGGAATCCATGAACAGCACCCCCATAAACCTGGCATGGTGGCATATGCCTATAATCGCAGCACTCAGGAAAAAGAAGCAGGAGGAGGAATTCAAGATCCTTCTCAGCTTCATAGCTAGTTCAAGGCAGCCTGGGATACATGAGAACTTGTCTCAAAACAAAACAAAACATCACAATGTCCAGCTAGAGTTATGTGACTAAGAGTGAGGTATCAGGCCAGAGAGATGGCCCAGCAGATATGGGCACATGCCAGGTTCTATCCCCTGAAGCTACACAGTGGAAGGTGAGAGCCTACTCCAGCAAATTGCTTTCTGACTTCTACACATGCATGCTGATGCAGTAGAAAGCATAATAATAAGTGGACACATGAGAACAGTATGACAAGCTGGAAACTAAAGGATCAGTCCTTTGACACATGTAGCTCAAAGCTTTTCCCTAGACCCACCTTTACTACTTCCCTCCAGTGGAAAGCATGAGGGGTGTCAACAGCTTTTTTGTGCTTGAAAGCATCACTGTCTTTACCTTGAGTCAGATGGTGCAACTCCAGTGGAATAATTAGACTATAAGAAAGTTTAAGAATTTTTCTGTGTGGATCAGGCTGGCCCTGCTATCCATAACATAAGTTACTTAACCTGTTTTAGATTCCATGTCCAAAATAAGGGATGACTTAGTTGGACCTTAAGGGTCTGTTCTTATTTTAAAATTCCATGACCTTTAAAATGAGTTACTGAAAAAGTATCAAAATTTACTCAGTTTTTATGATCTAAAATATCATCAAAGCACTTTACACATTCACTAAAATCCAGTGTGAAGCTCCACAGCTTCAGAATGGCTGTTCTAGCCATTCTAGAAGTTCATTGAGCTGGGTAGACTTTGGGCCCGCTTAATTTCACCATGTGATAGTTTTTAATTGCAAGTTCTTTAAGACCTATTTAGTTAAGAGAGCCTTTTGATTCTTGTATGCTGTGGGATGGTCTGTATGTCAAATCTGTTGCTCTGATTGGTCAATAAACAAAACACTGATTGGCCAGTGGCTAGGCAGGAAGTATAGGCGGGACTAACAGAGAGGAGAAAAGAAAGAACAGGAAGGCAGAAGGAGACACTGCCAGCCGCCGCCATGACAAGCATCATGTGAAGACTCCGGTAAGCCACAAGCCACGTGGCAAGGTACAGATTTATGGAAATGGATTAATTTAAGCTATAAAAACAGTTAGCAAGAAGCCTGCCACGGCCATACAGTTTGTAAGCAATATAAGTCTCTGTGTTTACTTGGTTGGGTCTGAGCGGTTGTGGGACTGGCGAGTGACAGAGATTTGTCCTGACTGTGGGCAAGGCAGGAAAACTCTAGCTACACTTGTACGTGGGTATTAGTTTCCCACTTGCTCACTTTGATTTTCACTAGGGGAAGTGTGGGGTTTTTCTTTTTGCTGTTGTTTGTGTTTTTCTTTTTGATAGGCCTGGGGATTGGTGCCAAGGCCTTGTGCAGGCTAGACAAGCCCTCTGTCATGGAGCTACATCCCTAATCTTTATCTTTTTTTTTTATATTAAGATAATTGGCCTTGACAAATTTCATGGATCTCCCTTCTATCTTACTTTTTCTGTTGCTGTGATAAAACACTCTGACAAACTCTACCTAAGGGAGAAGGGGTTTATCTCAGCTCACAGTTCCAGGGTTCAGTCCATCCTGGTGGGGAAGTCTTGACGGCAGAAGTTTGAGGCATCTTCTCGTTTAGGAAATGGAGAATGGGCAGTGCTTGAGCTCAGCCAGCTTCCTCTGCAGTATAGCCAAAAGAATGGTGCTGCTTTTGGGTGGGTCTTCCTGCTACAGTGGACACAACCTAGATCATTCTTAAAGTGTTCCTAGTTCACAACTGTGGAAGAAGCTTGCCGATGATTGGTTCCAGATCCTGTCAAGGTCACAATCAGCACCACCCGGTTCTGACTGTACTGTGAAAAGCTTGTTTGTATTGCTGATTTATTTTAGAACAGTTAATGGTGCCTTTTCCTGTTTCCCTTGTAGGTTCTTTGGTGGTTAACTATCCTTTTGATGATAATGAACAAGGAGTGGCTATATACAGTAAATCACCAGATGATGCCGTGTTTCAGCAAATAGCGCTTTCTTATTCCAAGGTAGGTTTATGTTTGGATGCTGGAAAGTTAATTCAGTAAAAACTACCTTAAATTAAAGCATTTGTAGTTTGGTGGTGGTGGTGCACACCTTTAATTGCATCATTTGGGAGGCAGAGGCAGGTGGATCTTTGTGAGTTCCAGGACAGCCTGATCTACAGAGCGAGTTCCAGGACAACCAGGGCTACACAGAGAAAACCCAAAATATTAATAATAATAAATTAAAAAAATAAAACATTCAGATCAGGTACTCTCATAGCTGATTGTGATTTTATTGGTTATGGATCATAAAGGTTATTACTGCAACTCTGCTCTCTGATTACAACTTGTGATCATCCCACTTTCATACTCTTTCCCGCTCTACAAATGGACCTTGTGAGATTCATATTCAGGGTTGCTAATAAAAGAATGCAGCTGTTGATTTTACCTTAAAGAATTGTTACCTTTTATTTGGGTGTGGCATATCTTGGGGGGGGCATGCATACAATAAGAAGAATGAATATTTTACCATCTATCAAAAATCAAAATTAACTGATCAGATTTTTTCACATAGTCCCATCATACTCTACACTCATTCACCATGACTTAATATATTTTGTTGTTGTTGTTTTGAGACAGGGTTTCTCTGTGTAACAGCCCTGGCTGTCTTGGAACTCACTTTGTAGACCAGGCTATCTTCAAATTCACAGAGATCCACCTGCCTCTGCCTTCCTAGTGTTAGGATTAAAGGCGTGTGCCACCACTGCCTGCCCCAACAATTCTTTACCTTAATTTTATTTCCTTAGACTATTAAATTTTTTTTGTTTATCTTTCTCCCTAGCCTAGCCCTATAGCTATATCTTTCAGTGATATTCCTAAGGATCTTGCATATCCTTTTCACATACCTGCTTTCCCAATATCTAGTCCTCAGTAGTTATCACTGTCTTCATTTGGTTCTGTAGCTGTGATAAAGCCCATGACCAAAAGCAACTTATGGAGGAAAAGCTTTATTTGGCTTGCATATCCTGGGTCACAGTCCATTGAGGGAAGCCAAACAGGACCCTGGAGGTTGGAGCTAAAGCAGAAGCTGTGGAAATGGTGCTTACTGGCTTGCTCCTCGTGGGTTTCTCAGTCTGCTTTCTTAGAGCAGCTAGGACCACCTGCTTACAGGGTGGCACTACCCACAGCAGTCTGGACACTCCCACTTCAGTCATTAACAACAACAACAGAATGCCCTATAAACTTGCCTAGAGGCAATCTGACTAAGGCATGGTCTCAACTGGAGTTCCTCTTCGCAGATATGTCTATATTTATGTTGAGTTGACAAAAAACAACCAGCACAACCACCAACTTTCTCCTCATCCCATTGTTACAGACATAACCCAGAATAGCCACACAGCTGTGGCAGTCTGCTACAGTCAGCCTTCACTCACTAAGCACAGCTGAGCCCTCAGTCCTGGGTGGCAATGTTTGACATTTTGCTCCTTGGCCCCCCAACTCATTTCCCACTGTGGTGATTGTAAGCCTTTCTTCTGACTCCACTTATTCTCAGTAGGTGACTTTGCATTGAACAAAAGTAGAACTGCATAAACTGGTGTGAGGCCATCCAGATTCAGTCTTCGCAGCCATCATTTACTTGTATCCTACCTGTCCTCTCTTCCTTCTCTTGACCCCACTGCATCCGCCTTTGTCTCTGGAGTCTATGTCTACCTTCCGCCGTCAGTGGGGAAGGTGGTCATTAAGGTCCTCTGTCTTTGTTCACAGCCTCCTTTTTCTTGGCCAGGAAGCACCTTCAGTAAAAATACAGTTTACATAAACCTTAGTAAACACCCGCAAAGCTATCTCCCTCTGATTGCATCTCCATGCTTCCGAATTTCTCCAGTATGAACAGTCTTGGTAGGTTTCTGAGTGACCAAAGACAGTAATGGCTGTATAGTAGTCATCCTCTAAATATTTCTCCTCATTTGGTACAAGCCCACTTTATAATTACCAAAATTCTACCGATTGCACTATGAAAGATCTTGAAAATGCAAATAACTGAGTTAAAACAATAGGGGTGGAAAGATGGCTCAGCAGGCAAAGGTGCTGGCTGTGAAATCTGCTGACCTAAGTTCAGTTCCTGGGATGGACCCACATGTGGAAGGGGAGAACCAACTTCCACAGGGTGTTCTCTCACCTCTTCTATACATGCAAATAAAGAACTGTAAAACAATAATAAGCATGACCTGTCATGCACCCATCCTACTTTGCCTCATCAGGAGGGCTAGGCAGTGAGGAAGAGCTGATTAACCTGTAGAAGAAGACAGGTTGTAGAGATTGGGGTGGGGGGGTACAGAACAGTGAAGTAAGTGCAGGCTAACGGATGGAGTCCAAGATACTAAACAAGTAATGGGGCAAATGAGAGCACTGAGATTCTGAGAACAGATTTCAAAAGGCTCCAGTGAAGGCTCCAGTACTGCCAGGTGGTGGTGGCAGTGCACACCTTTAATCCCAGCCCTAGGGAGGCAGGGGTAGGTGGATCTCTGTTAGTTTGAGGCCAGCCTGGTCTACAGAGTGAGTTCCAGGACAACCAGGGCTATAGAGACACCCTCTTTCAAACAAACAGACAGACAGAAGGCTCCAGCATGATCTAAAAAGATAGACACTTTAAAAGGACAGGTTGGGTCTTGAAACTCATAGCTTCTGGAGGAGAAAGAAAGGTGCCTTCTGGCAGTTCGTTTAAGAGCAAGAAAAAGAGGTAAGTGTATGAGAAAGAAAAGTACTTCTAAAACCCAAAGCCTCATAACTTCACGCTTCCCAGCAGGGTGAACAAATAAAGCCACCTCATTCAAGTGTTGGGCTTTGCTAGACTGACAGAAAAGATAACAATTAAGCTAGAAATCATGTAAAAGAACCTCATAATATAAAAATGAACAGAGAGATAATCACAGAGAAATTCCTAAAAATTAGGAACTGAATTGTCACGTATATAAACCAGAAAACCCTCTTACTCCAAAAGGCAATCAGGAGAAGAAAGTCGTAAGTTGGCATCCCAGAGAAATTAAGTGTGACCCAGATGTGTGCTAGGCATGCAAAGCAACATCTTCAATTGAAAACTATGAAAAACGAGTGAGGGAGAGGGTGTAATAGGACTCATAGCATACCGTTTCCTGATCTTTCTGTCATTTATACTTTTGGTGTCTACCTAGTAAACAAAGGTCACAAAGATTTATTCCTAATTTTCACTCTTTTTTTTTTTTTTTTTTGGTTTTTCGAGACAGGGTTTCTCTGTGTAGCTTTGAGCCTTTCCTGGAGCTCACTTGGTAGCCCAGGCTGGCCTCGAACTCACAGAGATCCGCCTGGCTCTGCCTCCCGAGTGCTGGGATTACAGGCGTGCGCCACCACTGCCCGGCAATTTTCACTCTTAAGTTGTAGCTCCTATATTGAGATTTATGATCTTCTTTTAATTAGTTGGAGGTATGGTGTAAGGAAGGGTTATAGATTCAGTCTTTTGCATGTGGATATTCAATGTTTCCATTCCGTCTGTGAAAGATTATTACTTGCCTGTTGAAGTGTTTTGGTGTCCTTGTCAAGTATCTTTGGTCAGAATACATTTCCTAGAGCCATTCAGGTATCACACACCACCTTCACTGGCTCCTAACAGCTCTGAGAGTGAATCGATATGGTGGCAGTTACTGCCTAGAACAGTGGTGTCCAGAGTGTGTTTATACTAGATGATCTGAGAAGATGCAGGAATAATGCTAGGAATCTATTTAGATTTCTTTACAGTGTCCTTTAACATTTATGAATGTTTGTAATCTACATATTGGTCCAATAGTAGAACAGTACATCTCTGTAGTATAATCTGATGAGTAGGTAGACATGGATAGACATTGATGGAGTCAGGAGGATAGCGGATCGTGGTGGCAACCTTCAGTAGAAAACCAGAAAGCAAAGTATGGCTGGGTGTGGTGATGGCTGCACACCTTCAATCCCAGCACTTGGGAGGAAGCAGGATCTCCAGGGTCTACACAGAGAGTTCCAGAACAGTCAGTTCTACACAGTAAGACCCGCACTAAAAAAAGCATATGTACAGTTATTACAGTGATCTAAAATAATGGTTTTTACATGAGTGTGGTGGGATCAGATGCTTTTAATAGGCACAGTAAGTTTCTGTTAGGAGCTTGTTTATATATTTTAAAGTTAAACGGCTAATTCTAAGGTGATAGGAAATGTCACCATTTTTTGTCCTTCTTTTCTATTGCCAAGGAGGGAGATGCAGCTTTGGCCATCTTGTAGAGTTGCATTTCTTCAGGAAACTTCTTCCCCAGTCAAAGCCCTCTTCTCTCCTCTGGATCCCGTAGCATTTATTTGTGCCCTCACGGAACTGTAAATGATTGCATACATACTTCATGGCACATGCCAGGCTGCATACTAAAGACACCAACACACAAATTGTTTCCAGGAATGTTGTCCTAAAAGAAGAAAAATGGCGCCGGGCAGTGGTGGCGCACGCCTTTAATCCCAGCACTCGGGAGGCAGAGCCAGGTGGATCTCTGTGAGTTCGAGGCCAGCCTAGGCTACCAAGTGAGCTCCAGGAAAGGCGCAAAGCTACGCAGAGAAACCCTGTCTCGAAAAACCAAAAAAAAAAAAAAAAAAAAAAGAAGAAAAATGGCTGCAGAAATGGCAATAAATAAATAAAAATAAGAAAAAAATACCAGTCTCCCCACTCTGTACAGGAATGTCGACTGGCTTGTCTTGTGTAGACAGATGTTGCCACACCAAGCTCTTAATTTTCATTAATTATTTTTCCTTATTACTGTGTGTGAATGTGTGTTGTGCAGCAGGAGAAAGAGGTTGCCTGCCATGGCAATGTGTGGAGGAGGTCAGAGGACAACTCTGGAGTCAATGTGGATTCCAGGGGTCAAACTCGGGTCTCCAGGCTTGTGCAGCAAATGTCTTTACCAACGGAATCACTTCAGTGGCCTTTGATTTTTATTAAAAAAAAATAAACTCACATAGTCAAAATTCAGCTGACAGAATACTATATATACATTGAAAAGTCTCAAGCTTCTATATACCCCTCTTGGTAACCTTTTAAAATTTTTACTGTATCCATCCAGCATTTTTTTTTAAATATGGCTGCAAACAAATACTAGTAAACATTTTTTTTCTTTTTCAGGAAAACTCCCAGATGTTTCAAGGAACACCTTGCAAGGATAAGAGTATCCTTAATGAGTATTTTCCTCATGGGATAACAAACGGAGCTAGTTGGTATAACGTCCCAGGTAGAGATCAAGGCCGTACAGCTTGGGTTTTCTGTTCCCCTGGATGGTGCTGTTTGCTAATGATCTTTTTCAATTTTGAAAAAGAATTATTGTTTTTTATAAAATGCTCAAATGATTTAGACACTGCAATAACCTTTTCAACTGTTTGGCGTTTAGTGCTCTTTGAGCTCTGCATAGACACACTGCATTACAGCCTGACCAGGATCTAGATTTTTATCTCCAAACCATTATAGGTCTTTCATGTGCTAGTGGGAAGGCCGTGCAGTACAATGAGTTCTTAATGAAAACACAGCGTCAAAGAGCTCTCCCATGAGTTAGTACTGTTCTTCAGTCACTGCAGGGACAAGATAATTTGGCTTTTTACTAGGAATGATTCTCACCTTGTCTAAACAATTTCAAATGTATTCCCAGTGATATATTTTAATTCCATGTCTTTAGGTGGTATGCAGGACTGGAACTATCTACAGACAAATTGCTTTGAAGTAACTATCGAACTAGGTTGTGTAAAATACCCGTTTGAGAATGAACTGCCAAAGTACTGGGAGCAAAATCGAAGATCTCTAATTCAGTTTATGAAACAGGTAACTACTCAAGAACAAACACGATTCCCTCCAAGACCAAGAAGAGCTTTATGTACATGTAGGTTTTCTATAGTGAAGTTAGAGAATGTTTTTAAAACATTCTTATGTGTATGGGTGTCTGCATATATGTATGTGTACCACATGTGTGCAGTGTCCATGGAGGCCGTGTGGGTGCTGGCAAGCAAATCCAAGTCCTCTGCAAGAGATGCAAGTGTTCTTTAACCACAGAGCCATCTCTCCAGCCCCAGAATATACCTTTTCTAGTTCTAATTTGTTTTAGTATATTTGCTCTGTTTCTATATTCCAGTTTGCTTTGTATATTTACCTAGAAAATTCATGGGTGTAGATGAGTTTAATTGGGGAAGAAGAAAAAAGTGATTAAACAAGGTACTATTTGCTGTAATGGTTAGTGATTACTTTTTAATCCTGTCTTTATAAAAAGCTGACATGAATTAGCTGCTTACCAGCATTTGTTAGGTGATAGGAGGGATGTTTTTCTTATTGTCATTGATTATGTGTATGTGTAACATGCACAAGTATGTAACAGTTTTATTTGGATCCTTTTATTTGAATATGCACAGTGGCCAGCAGGTAAAGAGTCTTCAGAAATATGTGAATTAGAATAACCTGATATGTTATGCTACCACATTTCTATAGTTTTCCTGAGTTTGTATACTAATATTAAAACCACTATGTGTTGTTATTGACATGTATAGAGAAGGCATATGACTGGTACAGTAAACACACACCACTCCACACCTGGGTTTAACATTTTTTGTACATTTTGCTGTGTTTGCTTTATTTATATAAAAACTATACAGATGCATGTTTCTGGCTAACTATTTCAGTGGAAATTAGAGATGTTAGGGTATTTTACCTTTAAACACCTGTACATCTATTTACTTTTATTCATTCATTTATTTTACTTTTGTATGTTGGGTATTTGCATATATATATGGTGCTTGTAGAAGCCAGAAGAGGGCATCAGAATCAGATCCTCTGGAACTAGAGTTACTAGACAGTTGTGAGCTGCCATGTGGGTGCTGGGACATGAACCTAGGTCCTCTGGAAGAGTAACCAGTGCTTTTAACTGCTGAGCCATCTGTGTAGCCCCTAGGCATCTATTTCCTAAAAATAAGAATATTCTCCTGTATAGCATCTCTAAATGCTATTTTCTCACCTAAGAAAATTATACCAATTCTCTAATATTACATAATATCTGGTCTATATTCAAATTTCTATGTGCCCTACATGTAATCTTATAGATATATTTACAAGCAGGATATAGTATATTTGATTGTGGTATCTCCTTATCTTTTTTAATTTAGAACATTCTTCCTTTTTAAAGCAGTCTATTTGAAACAGGCCTGGCGTGTTTTCTTTTGCAGCATCCTATATTCTGAAGTAGTCATAATGTCCTAAAATTTAAGATGTTGTTATGTTCTTCACATGGCCTCTGCTTTCAGAAGCACAAATATGTTTTAATGAACATTTACATTTAGCTTTATTCAGAAGCCAAGGTCCTGGAAGCGCCTTTGTTTGCATTATTAGTAATCTGTCATTGTGGATATGTGCTCCCAAAGGAATTAAATGATCATTCAAAATCTGGTGTTGTTGTTCTTTCTCCAGGTTCATCAGGGTGTCAAAGGGTTTGTCCTTGATGCCACAGATGGCAGGGGCATATTAAATGCTACCCTCAGTGTTGCTGAAATTAATCACCCAGTGACTACTTACAAAGCTGGAGATTACTGGCGCCTCTTGGTCCCAGGGACTTACAAGATCACAGCATCTGCTCGAGGGTGAGTGGTGACTGCTTTCAGATTCAGGCCTTGGGAATAAGACAAACATGGCTCCCTTCTAGAAGGTTATTTCCAGAAAGTCCCAGAGAGCCTGGAACGTGGAGTTAATGCAGAGAGATTTAGAGCTAGTCTCACTACTGAGTATCTGCTGCCTATGGCCCTGCACCGTCAAATAGTCTCTGAAGTCATGGGCCTGCCTCTGCTCTGATCACCTGCCCTCTCCCTGTGATTTCCCTCAGTCAGTGGTAATTCTGGGATGTACTTGTTGGAAGAAGCAGGGAAAAAGGCAAATACTCTTGTTCTGCTGAGTTAGTTCATGCTGCCCACAGGGAACACAATTCTGTATATGTTCCCTTTTATAGCTTTTCCAAGCTCTCACATGCATTCATTTTTCTGTGATACATTTACATCATTGCTTCAGTGAAAATTTCTGCTGATTACAAGCTCTGAGTAAAGACATTTTCCTCTTAAGGGTTTGTTTGTCTTTTTATCTGTCTGTCTATCTGAAAGATAGGGTCTCATGTAGCTCAGGCTGACCCCAAAACTCCTAGTCCTCTCAAGTGCATCCCCAACTAGATTTATTTATTAAAAAGAAGAAAATAAGCCTATGGTAGAAAACTCAAACAACCTGATTTTCTTTATAGTCCTTTACAAGTGGCCTAGAATTGTGAACATTTACTTACTCTGAATCTTCTCTTTTCTTGTTTTGAGGCAGGAGCTGATGTAGCCTAGGTTGGGCTTTAAACATCCTATGTAGTGGAGGCTGGCCTTGCATTTCTGGCCCTCCTGCCCTTCCCCTGGAGTGCTAAGGGTGCAGGCTTATCACCACACTCAGCTAGTTTTCTTTGTTCTTGATTTAATGAGGCTGGGCGCTACCACAGAACATTCCCCTCTCCTTTCTAACCAACATACTTGTGAAGCTAGTTTGACCATCCATTGGAGGAAAGCTAAATCCATGGAGACAGAGTTGTTAGTACCTTTTTCCCCACAAAGAATAGAGCCTTTAAATATCTAGTGGCTCACAAACAGGCTCAGAAGCCCATACTATTGCATTACAAGGTTCTTCTGTTTTCTTCTACTTGGGCAGAATATTAGAGAAACTAGAGCACCAGGGTGTCTGAGAAGCAGGCAGAGTCATCTTTGGAAGAGAATGTCCTAAGTTGCTACCTCAGACTTTTCCACCCACATGCTTTAAAGGCTGTTGAGTGTATTCAGACCCCGGAGCCACTGGGTATCTTAATAAGCTCAAACTTTCATTTGAAATTATATTTTAATTTTTTACTATTTTAAGTGTGTGAGTATTTTGCCTGCATATATGTCTGTGCATGTCTGTTGCCCACAGCAGCCAAAAGAGGGTGTTGGATCCCCTAGAGCTGAAGTTACTGATGATTGTAAGCTGCCATGTGGGTCCTGGGATTTGCACCCAGGTCCTCTGGAACAGTAGTCAGTGAGTGAGTGCTCTTAACCACTGAAATCCTCTGTTTTTAAATTTATTTTTTATTTTTTATTTTTTTATGTTTGTTTGTTAGTTTTGAGACAGGGTCTCTCTCCATAGCAGGGGCTGTCCTGGAACTCACTATAGCCACCAGGCTGTCCTCGAACATAGAGAACTGCCTCCCTCAGCTGGGATTAAAGTTGTGTGCCACCACTCCCAACATGAAATCCTAATTGAAATCTTAGAAACACATTCATATTATACTTTTACCTAGGTTTGTTCTTTGGTAATTTTTTTTAATAATAAGTTGCCTCAAAGTTGAAAATTACTCTTTTGGGAACTGCATCACATTTATTCCTTGGATCTACACATCTCTATTTCCCAGTGCTTGGATACTAAGGAAATATGGGTCTGATCTGTCTGCTTTATTACAGGTATAACCCCGTTACCAAGAATGTGACCGTCAGGAGTGAAGGTGCTATTCAGGTCAACTTCACGCTCGTTCGATCTTCCACAGATGCAAACAATGAATCGAAGAAAGGAAAGGGGGATAGTGCCAGCACTGATGATGCCAGTGACCCGACTACTAAAGAGTTCGAAGCCTTAATTAAACACCTTTCTGCTGAGAATGGTTTGGAGGGCTTCATGCTCAGCTCGTCCTCAGACCTGGCTCTCTATCGATACCATTCATACAAAGACTTATCCGAGTTCCTGAGAGGACTTGTCATGAACTACCCACACATTACAAACCTTACCACGTGAGGATCACTTTGTTTTTCTTTCACTTTCCTTAAGCGGGTTCATTCATGCTTTGCCACATCCAAATGGATCTTAGACTTGCTTAGGGTTAGAGTTGTACAGACTGAGCCTTCTGAAAGTAAAGTTTCTCTTCCTAATGCTTCCTCCGACTGATTTCACACACTTGCCACGTTCCATCTGCAGATTTATATCCTGACTAAATGTTGTTTAGCTTATTTTATTTTGCTGAGGGCAGTGGGCACATTTTGGAACTCTGAGCTCATCTGCCAGGGATCATGTCTAAGACTTGTTGACTAGAAAAGAGGCTTAGCTGCTGTCGCTGCTGCACTCTGGTCTGTTCATAGTCTCTCAGCTGACATTTTAAAGACATGCTTGATTGCGACCCTGGGAAAGCCACAGTACAAGCTCATGTTAAACTGGTGATTGGGACAGCTTTTCCTTCCATTCTGGGGCTTCTCTGCTCAGGTTCCCTGTGTCATTATTCTAGGTCTTCATGCCTTGTTACAGTTACTCCAGAGCATCCACGATGAGTTGCTCACTGTGCTTTCCCTGCTGTAGGGAGGATGTTTACCTTCTGTCCCAGGCTTATGAGCTGCCTTCTGCATACCTAATGAGCATCATGTAGCCTTTTACTTTTTCTCATTGCATTGGTTCTTTGAATTTTGCCAGAAACTTTTGCTTCTTAAATTCTGATTTACAGTATTTATAGATGTAGGACAATGCTTAATTTGGCAGAACCAACTAACGTCCTTTATTGAACTGATTTTTTTAGCGTTTCTGCCTTGTTGGGCATAAAGTCATCTACCATACTACCACCTGCAGTTTAGTCTGCGTATTTTGAATAAACCCAGACTGAACAGTCTTCTGCTAGCTGACGTAGTTCATTTTTAAAACCCTTTTAATTCAAGGGTTTTTGATTCAAGGGTTTCTAATTCAAGGTGCTTTTGAAAATTAGATATTGCCTTAAAATACAGCATGTCTACCATTGTTAGGGACAGACTTTTTTTAGGTGGTCTATCACCAGGCACTAAGTGTCATTGAATTGCATCATGAAAAAGCAATGACTTTTATCCTATTGGTGGTTTTCAATTTAGTGCTAATACATTACTCCTGACCTGGTAAATCTTCTGTCACAGTAAAGAAAGCCAGCCTTGAGCTCAAAACTCTTGTGAAAGTGGAAATTTGATCATTTATTTTGACTTTATGATCTTAGCTTTTTTCTGTCAAACTAGTGTTGCATTTATTGTAAAGTGTGTTAGCTGTGTTATTTATGTAGATTAATTTAGGTTTTAAAAGGAGACACCTACATTTAGTATAGTTAAATATTTACATAAAAGAACTGAAGTGGCCGGGCGGTGGTGGCGCACGCCTTTAATCCCAGCACTCGGGAGGCAGAGCCAGGCGGATCTCTGTGAGTTCGAGGCCAGCCTGGGCTACCAAGTGAGTTCCAGGAACGGCGCAAAGCTATACAGAGAAACCCTGTCTCGAAAAACCAAAAAAAAAAAAAAAAAAAAAAAAAAAAACTGAAGTGACAGGCGGGGCGGCGGTGGTGGTGGTGGTGGTGCCTTTAATCCCAGCTCTCGGGAGGCAGAGCCAGGCGGGTCTGCTCCATAGAGAAGACAGATGCCAGCTAGAGCAGTGTGGTGAGGAATGAGGACTAGAGTCTGCAGGGCTGCCCAGCAGGGTCATGAGCGCCGCACCTGGCAATGCGGGACTTGGGTTTCACTTTCTTTGCTCAAGGAAAACTATTACTCCTAAGGTTTTCTGACAGTGACTCACTCTTTAAAATACTTAAAGGGTTCTGTGTTTTGTTGTCTTCATCTGTTTCTGTTTTTAAAGTCCATAAGTTAAGTTTCACATAACACTTGACTACTTGCTGACTTTTTGTTTCTGGCTCTAAAAGTTTGGGACAGAGTGCTGAGTATCGTCACATTTGGTCCCTCGAAATCTCCAATAAACCCAACATATCAGAACCTGAAGAACCGAAGATTCGTTTTGTTGCTGGTATCCATGGAAATGCTCCAGTTGGAACTGAACTGCTTTTGGCTCTGGCAGAATTTCTTTGCCTGAATTACAAAAAGAACCCAGTTGTTACCCAAGTAAGAGAATAGTCTGTTTTGCCATACTTTAAAGACAAAGGCTCTGGAATCATTGATATCAGGGCACCATTTAAAAATTTTTAATTTCTTACTATATTACACAAAAGCAGTGCTAGTACATTGTGCTATTGTAAGAAAAAGAACAATCGTAAGAAAAAGAACAATCTTTGAATATCCTCACTGTTCATAGTGTCTTCCTAGTATATTTCTTTGTGTATGTTGAGAGGCAAAGAAGAAAAAGTCCTAAAAGTTTGTCTTCAGCCCTGTATTCCTTGAAGGTGAGGCTCCTTTTAACCTTGCCCACAGTTCTGTGTGTTCTAACCTGAGGAACTGCCATTCTCAGTTACTTAAAAATGAGCCACTAGGTTGAAAAATAGAGTGAAAGATAGAATTCTTTTTACCTTTTCATATAGTATATAAAATCTTTGGGAATCTTGGCTGTAAGTAATTGTATACAAACTAATACAGCATTATCTAATTTAGCCATCTGTGGCTGTAGAAGAGAAAAGAAGTTTGTCCTAGGGGCTTAGGCATCTATGATTAAGAAGTCTTGCTTTGTGTTGTCTTAGGGAAAGGGGCAAGAACACTCAGTAATTAGCACTGCCTATATTGGATTAGAGAAAGAGGGAAGAACCAGTACTCTTTGAATATACACTGACTGTGCCAAGCACTACTGCCCAGTACTTTGGATATATTGTTATTCGGTCCTCATCCTTTCAAGGATGGGATTCTCTATTCCATACAAGTGGAAACTGAGGTAGAGGTATTTGTTAATTTACAAAACATCTGGAAGGCAGTCATTAAACCAACATATAAAGTCTCTTGTTTGTGTTTCTTATAATTAAAAACAAACGAACACTAAGTGTATCTTGCTATAAAGCCCATGCAGTACTGCCATACTGTACCACTCTCCCACAAGAGACTGGGAAAGAACTGGTGTCTTGATCAGGATTAGAAGCGACCTGTGTGCCTAGGTGAGATCAGACTTAATAAAAATTATTTTAGCATCTCCAGCAAAGGAAATTCCATCAACAGCTTCTTACAGGTTGCCAAAGTGTCTCCCAGACACTTGTTTGTTCTTTCTTAAAATGAGATAGTATAAGATAGTGAAACCTCTGGCTGCATATTAGAATACCTCAGAGCCTTTAAAAATACCAGGGCTTGGACTTCATCCCCAGGAGGCATCAGTATTTCTTCTTTAACTCCTTAGGCTTCCCTTCCCCCCTGCCACACAAAACGTGTCACAGCTTTCGGCTGTTTGCTTATTTGTTTGAGACAGTTTTACTATATGGCCAAGGTTGGCTTTGAACTTGCTATATAGCCCAAGTTGGCTTCAAACGCCAACACTCCCACCTCCACTTCTGAAGCTCTAGGGTTTAGGCATGTACACTCACATACTACAGATCAAACTCAGGACATGTACATGTCAGGCACATGCTCTACCACTGAGTTATACCCCAGCCCAGGCTGTTCTTATATATAGCTAAACTTGTACCTACTGGTCTTATGGTAATAAGAGACCATATTTAAAAAAAAGAAAGAAAGAAAGGAGAGAGAGAGAGAGAGAGAGAGAGAGAGAGAGAGAGAGAGAGAGAGAGAGAGCGCGACCATATCATAGGTAAAATACCTTAACAATCACAAAGCTTTTGAAGCCAGTCTGGGATACAGTAGAACCTGCCAAAAGAGAAACACGGTGACAGAATCCAAAGATTCTATTGAGTAGGTCCGTGATGAAGTGTAAATTATCTTAGAATATCCCAAAGGCAGAGATTTAAAAGCAAGTGAGTTAAAGGGTCGTATTTTCAGGAAGAAAGGGTTTCTTGTGCCTCTTGCTTTGAGGGCATCAGAGCCCATCGTGATGGTGAAGGCCTGTAGTGTTCAGGAGCAAGAGGTGGCCAGTCACAGTGGGTCCAAAGTCAGGAAGCACAGACATGAAGTGGTCTGTTTGCTTCCTCCTTTTTATTCTGTCTGAGACCCTGGTCCGTAGGATGGTGCCACAGTGAGGGTGGGTCCACAGCTAAACTTCTCTAAAAATACCCCCACAGGCATGTCCAGAGGTGTGTTCCTGGAATGAGTCTAAATCTAGTCAAAATGACAGTCAAGATTAAGTGTTGCACTATTAGAAATACGTAGGGTGAAGCACCTCAGAAATTATTTCATGTCACATGTATAGGTATTACATGTGTATTACTGCCTATGGAGCATCTAGAGGAGAAATTATAGCAAGGCAGATACCCTAGCTTGGGTTTTGGGACATGCTGTTTTCAACTCTCTTTGTCTGAAAAGGCATTGGTATTTTCAGATTTTACATTCCCACTTTTAATCCAGAAAAGAGTTCCACCATTACTATTAAGTCAGTGATCAGCAATTGTTTTCTATGAGGGCCAGATAGTATATATTTAAGCTTTGCAGGAGCAGACATCCTGTAGCTACTCAGCTCCATCATTATAACACACAAAATAATTAAACAGAAATGAATGGGCTTGGTTATTCCAGTAAAAACTTACACAGTTTTACTGCGTAAAAAGCAGCCAGCAAACTGGATTTTGCCCACCTGGGGTGCTTCTGTGACCCGTTTGTCACCAAGAGGATCGCTAATTATACAGTGTTGTCTCATTTTTTTTTTTATTTATTTGAAGGCAATGAGAATTGTATTTTACATTTTAGTTTCTTTTAGTGTTCTGCCTTTTAAAAACACTATTTAAAGTGAACAATAAAGACTGTGTTGAGGGGGAAGGCCATGTCAGTTCCACATAGAGCTAATGGACTCTTGATTTCTTTTCATTTTAGTTGGTTGACAGGACTAGAATTGTGATTGTGCCTTCTCTAAATCCAGATGGGCGAGAGCGCGCACAGGAGAAAGAGTGTACCTCAAAGACCGGGCAAGCAAATGCCCGTGGCAAAGACCTGGACACGGACTTCACAAGTAGGACCGTATTTGAGGACATTGAAGGACTTTGGGGATAACTCTTTCTGTACTGGAGACTGATCAGCCCCATTTTGTAGATGAGGAATGGGGTGGTACTTGTCTAGGTTATGAGTGTGAAGTATAAATCAATGCAGACTTCCAGAAAATACTTTGAACTTTTTTCCTTTCACTTTGCAAAAGTAATTGAAGTTTTGTGTTTGTTTTTTTTTTAAAAAGAAACTTAGTCAGGATTATTGGGGTGTTCCAGTGCATATAGAGGTAGCATAGGCCCTCTCTCTCTCTACCCTTCTGAATATGTGTATATACACAGGATATTTGCATGTTGTTATATATATTACTAATGTGCACACATTATCTCAAACTATGCGCAACTCAGAATAACCTCCCTGTGAGAACATGTCTTTTTTGCTTGAGGCAGCACGTGGAGAGATAATTACCTACAAGTTTTGTAAGACAGAGTTATAATGGAATTCAAATAGAGTATTTCTTTATGCTTTCACTAAAATTTAGAACTTGATATTTAACTTTTCTCTTTTTTAGGTAATGCTTCCCAACCTGAGACCAAAGCCATCATTGAAAACTTGATTCAAAAACAGGATTTCAGCCTTTCCATTGCTTTAGACGGTGGTTCTGTGCTGGTCACATATCCCTATGACAAGCCAGTCCAGACAGGTATGCTGAGTATCAGTCCACACATGTAGGAAATTCCAAGTCACTAAGTAACATCCCTTCTAAACGTTTTTGAGTGAGCATTTGATTTGCTGTCTGCTCACATAGTCAACCTTATCCAGTTGTCCATCCTGTACTTGAAGTGTTGGGGCAGGTTGGAGAAGGAAGGCCTGATCAGTGTGGTCTACAGACAGGTTTTGAGGAAACAGTGTTTGTAGAACTTGAGAATACCAAAAAGAATATGGCACAGTGCCAGATGCTCAGGGGACCAGTCTAAGCTCTCCCTCCCATGCTTGACATCTTGCCTACTGGGTTGTGCTTGTGGTAAGCTAAACAGCTGCTTGTTGAATTTCCACCAGGTCACAGCATATGCAGACAGTTTGAGTCATTTTCAATGCAGTTACAAGGGATATTGTTATTAGGCCCCAGTTGTCCGTAACTGAGGTACAATAAGCCAAAAAATCGTATCTTAGTGTAGTAGCATGTTGTGTAAATTCACCCTTAGTATTTTTTTAATGTGAGGAAGATGTTTGCTCCTAAGTATGATTATCTTGGACTAAACAAAACAATGTTGTTATTTATGGTAACTCCTCAGTAAACTTCAGTGGGGTGCAGAACTTGCTAGAAAGAGAGGAAGAGGACTTGAATCCACAGTACTGAACTTGAACAAAAATCTTCAATTTCTCCACTGACTTTCAAATTTTTCTTCTTGGTAGTGGAAAACAAAGAAACTTTAAAGCATTTGGCGTCTCTTTATGCAAATAACCATCCATCGATGCACATGGGTCAACCCAGTTGCCCAAATAAGTCAGGTAGGCATTCCCCCTACCCTGTGCTACTCATTTTGGTTGATTGCTTTTGGGAGAAGAGAGTCTTTTGGTCTTGTTGATCATACATCTCCCAACGGTTTTATAGATGAGAACATTCCAGGAGGAGTAATGCGTGGAGCAGAATGGCACAGTCATCTGGGCAGCATGAAGGTATGTTTCAGAGGATACAGTTAGAATGGGTTCAGAATGATGGTCATGGAGTGAAAAAGCAGGTCCTTTTTCTAAGACAGGGAAGTGATTGGCATCTGCCTCGTGACTTCTTAGACATGCTTAAGCCTTAAATTAACCTGACAGTGATCTTCTCTTGTAAACATTCTTAACTGTGTAATTTCATAACATTACTTATACCTACAGTCTTGTACAACCACTACCAGGTATACTTCCAATTTTTTTTCATTACTTCAAACTGCATCTGTACCAGTTACATACACAGTAACTCCCTGTTCTCCCTTTCCACAGACCCTGGTAACCTCCACCTCTATGTCTAGGAATTTTCCCATTCTAAATATCTGATAAGAGGACTTACTTGGTAATCCTTTGTGTCTAATTTCTTATATTAACATATTTTTTGAAATTTATCCATTTCATACCTCTTATCACATAGCCTTTAGAACAAAATATAATTCTATTATACATAGCATATTGTATATGTTTGTCTCCTGACCTCCACAAACGTACCATGAGATGGACACACACACAATGTTAATTTAAAAAATTCAATTGGGGGCTGGAGAGATGACTTAGTGGTTAAGAACACCTCTTCCAAAGGACCCAGGTTTGATACCTGGTACTCACATGGTGGCTATCAACCATCTGTAACTCCAGTCCTAGGGGATCCAATGCCCTCTTCTGGATTTCTTGGGTACTGCACATACATGCACAGACATTCATGCAGGCAGAACAGCACCCATACACATGAAATAAGAATAAAGTTAAAACATTTTTTTATTCACTGGGTTGTTAGTTTTCCATATAGTCTACATATTAAATCCTTATCATGTACATGACTTACAGATAGTTTCAACTACCATCCTATAGGCTGCCTTTTTAACTTGAATAAAAAGTACATTTATTTGGAGAATGAAGCAAGCAAGTGCTACTTATGGAAGCAGAGAGCAACTTTTGAGTGTTGGCTCTCTCTTTCCACCATGTGGGTCCTAGGATGGAATTCAGGTTGTCAGTCTTGGTGACAACTATGTTTACTTACTGACTCATTTCTCTGAGCCTGTCTTACTTTCTTAGTTTGTTTGTTTGTTTGTTTAAGACAGGGTTTCTCTGTGTAGCTCTGATTGTCCTGGAACTCTCACTCTGTAGACCAGGCTGGCCTCGAACTCAGAGATCTGCCTGCCTCAGCCTCCTGAGTGCTGGGATTAAAGGTGTGCACTTCCACTGCCCGGCCCTTTTTTACTTTCTTGATCATGCCTTTTTGATAGGAAAAGTTTTGGTTTTTTTTTTTTAATTGATGTCCAATTTATCTTACCTTAATTTTTTTTCTCACAATTTGTTGGTTATTAAGACTGTTTTTCTTGTCAGAGTTTATGGCTTTAGTTCTTGATATGGTAGATGTTCCTTTTGTATATGGGGTAAGGCAGCTCAGTCTGTTGGAGGGTAAGGATCTAGTTGTCTTTAGTTGTCTTTTGTTAAAAATGCAAGCCTTTCCTCATTGAATGGTCTTGATGTCCTTTCCAAAAGCATTTGAACACAGATGTGCAGGTTATCCAGACATGCTGTCCCTTGTCTGCATGCAGTCTGTCCTTTGGTTTGCTCCAGCTTTGTGATATCTTTCCAAACGAGGCTTCAGAAGCCCTTTGACTTTGTTCTTGTAGGGTTGTTTAGGGTGTTCAAGGGTCCTTGCAATTCCAGCTGAACCTGAGGTTGGCTTTTCTTTCTCTGCATAAAAGGCTGTTTGGATTTACTTAGGGGTCGTGTTGAACCTATAGATCTTCTTTCTGACAGCATTTAATTGGTTTGTCTGTGCTCTTACAATTAGACAATGAGAGATTAACTGGTCTTTGGTTCATGTGTGCAACAGAACATTGACTTCATTCCCATTTCTTTGCTCCTTTACTTTTTAAGAATTTACTATATGTGGGGCCTGGAGAGCTAGTCCATCAGTTAAGAATGCTGGCTGCTCTTCCAGAGGACCCAGGTACAGTTCCCAGCACCCACATGCTGGGACAATGTTGGCTTACAGCCACCTGTATCAAGTTCCAGGACAGTGCCTGCTGACCTCTGTGTCACTCCATACATGTGGTGCATATAGGTACATGCAGGCAAGACACTAATACACATAAAACAAATCCTTAACAAATTTCTTAAAGAATTTACTATGTGGGAAAGATTTTTCATATTAATGACAAAATATTGTTCAAGACTTACTGAACAAGTAGCTGTTAGAGAATTAATTGGTTTGACCTAGAAGAGAATATCTTTCTACATATATGAAAATTTAAAGACAGAAAATATTATACCTAGTCAGAGCCATAGCCTTCTCTTTATATGGAGATATGTTTGCAATACAGAGGGTGAAGCAAGATGTTCAGAAAGATTTAGTGGCATACACTGGGACCAGTAAGCAGCTGACTGAGGAGCCATTACTAGATAGAGACAAGAGTGAAGAGTTTAGAGCTTTGAATTAGTGTGTTTGCATTAGGAATGGAAAGCCACTGAAGGTTTTGAGCAAGGCGATGGTGACATGATCTCAGTTGTACTTAGGGGAAATTAAGTTCATAATAGTGGGCTGGATACTTTGGAAGGGAGGCTGTGAAGAAACTGGTTTGAAATAGTCTAGACAAGCAGTCATCAAGGAAGGCTTTGATTGCAGTAGTGACACTAGGCTAGGAACCAAGTGTTGAAGTTTTGGTTGTAGGGTCCGAGGAGACACTGAAGGAAGACCCCAGCTCCAATAGTATGCAAGAACACAAGTGTTTAATATTCCAGCATGCAGGGGTCGACACTTGTACACAATGACAGCGACCCTGAGAGGAGCGTGCAGGCTCCCTTTTAGCACAGCTAAGGGAATTTCAGGAGTGGTTAGGTCATCTCAAACATAATTGGTCAAGCAAGGAGCAGTTACATGAGTACACTTTCATTGGCTGAGGTTTTATCTTTGGACATGCTTGGTTAAGTTTCAAGGGTCCTTAAGACATTGTGCGGCTGACTCAGGCCTTGTTCATGCTCTCTCCCTCGTCCCTGAATGTAGTTTGTTGATAAATGGCCCTTTGTTGGGAGAGACACCTGTCTGCCCCTCTCAGAGACCTGAAACCTAAATTCAGCTGTAGAAGTGGGAAAGTTGAAACCCTTCATTGTACTGAAGTAGAGCTGACAGGGTTTGGAAATTGTGGGTGAGAGTGAAACATGTCAAAGGTGAAGTTTCTGGCCCTGCAACCCCGAGGGCGCAGTAGTGGCCTGAATACCTTGGCAGTAACCAGCAGCTCTCTAGATGGACTTAAGACCCATTCAACAAAAGAAACCTGGCCAACTTCTCAGGGCTAGTGAAGTCAAGGATCTTAGAGGAGAACCTACAACCACCACTTTACTACACCAGCACAGTCCTTATTCTAAACACTTGTCCTTAGACCCACAGGTACGTGTAGTCCTCACCCTCATCAAGGAAGCCTCTCTTTATAACAGATGGAGACCACTACAGAAAACCACAACCAATCAAAATGCAGAGCTGCAGAGCCCAATCCCAACAGATAAACTATAAAACAACTCCAGCACATATAGGCTTAGTGAACATTACAGAAGAGAGGGCAAGATTTCAAGAGCCAGCCAGTCAAGGAGCTTGCTGTGAGACTGTGTCTCTTAGGAATGTCAGAAGCTATACCCATAAAAATCTCACCAACATGACTGCCTAAGCATGAGCTGAACAAGGACAACACAGTAAACATGCTAAAGTGGATGGGGGGAAACCCACAGGGCCTCAACCCTATACAAAGAACTACAGACACTGTGCTGGGTGCTGGTGGCGCACGCTTTTAATCCTAGCACCTGGGAGGCAGACGCAGGTGGATCTCTGTGAGTTCAAGGCCAGCCTGGTCTACAGAGTGAGTTCCAGGACGGCCAGAACTGTTAAACAGAGAAACTCTGTCTCAAAAACAAAAACAAAAACAAAACAAACAAGCAAACAAACAAACAGAAACTACAGGCAACTTAGGAATGGTTAGAATGGAAGATATAATATTCCCCAAAGAACAGCATACCAATTGGTTATCAAATACCACACCAGTTGGTTAGAATCCCAAATAGTTGGCCCTGGAAACACACATATTAGTAACATTGTATAGACTAAGCAGGTTATGTTTAGGGATCTGTATGTATACAGAATATGTGTAACAACAATCAATGAAAAAAGAGGTCATGGATTTGGAAGAGCTCGGAGGGATATATGGAAGGCTTTGGAAGGAGAATAGAGAGAAGTGACATAACTACATTGTAATCTCAAAACATAAGAGAAAAAATGTTATTAACAAAAGATAGTTTCATGACAACGTGAGAAAGTTAGTATCATTAGGTAAATGAGAAAAAGAACAAGTTGAAGGGGAAAGATGGCAGGTAAAGTTTGAAATCTGTCTGCACAAGTGGTTCCTGCACTTGACTAAGTGCTCTACTGTGGCCATGGCCATTGTCACAGCTGGTTCAGACTGAAGGTATCAGGCGCAAGTGCTGTCCTCCACCTCCAGTGCCGTGGGAGCAACAGAGGATTCTAGAGATGAGAGGCGAGCTGGCTGTCCGTGGGGACTCTTTCGTTCAGCAACCCCAATAAACATCACCCACACGTAGAGGCATTGTGGGAAACACTGCTGCATCAGAAGGAACGAGACATCGTCACTGTCCTGTTTGCGACCCATTATTGTACATGGTGACTTGTTTATATTTGGTGTAAGATGCATCACAATGCTGCTTCTATCACCCATTTCTTTTCATTTCGTTTACAAAGTTAATTTCGCATGTATTAATTTGATTCTGAACTTTATGTTTCAGGATTACAGTGTTACCTACGGCCATTGCCCAGAAATCACCGTGTACACAAGCTGCTGCTACTTCCCAAGTGCAGCTCAACTCCCTGCCTTGTGGGCAGAGAACAAGAAGTCTCTCCTTAGCATGCTGGTGGAGGTGAGCTGGTTTTGAGTTGTCTGTTTCCCTCTGATAATAGGGATCAAACCCAAAGCCTCATCCATGCTAGGCTTCATCAGAGGAGTGTATTCAATGAAAACATTTATTAAAACATTTTTTAAATGTATATAGAAAGATTTTGTTCTGTGTGTGAAAAGGTGTGTGTGTGTGTGCGCGCGTGTGTGTGTGTGTGTGTGTGTGTGTGTGTGTGTGTGTTATTGGTGTGTATGTGTATGCTGTTAACACATGGGCCATCATACACGTGTACATGTGCACATGGAGGCCAGAGGTTGAGCTCACTTTCCACTGTATATACTGAGACAGGATGTCTTGATATGTCCAGAGCTCAGTAATCTAGCTAGTCCAGCTAGCCAGCTTGACCCTGGGATCCCTGTCCCTATCTCCTGAGCACTGGGTCAGGGTAGGCTACCATGGTCACCTGGCCTTTTACATGGGTAATGGGGGATCTGAACTCCAGCCCTCCTCACACTGGGGTGGGAAGCACTCTCCTCCTCTGATCCATCTCCCCAGGCTGAATTTTTTTTTTTTTTTTTTTTTTTTTTTCCATCACAGGCATTTTATTTTGTTCTATTCATTCACAGTTAATACAGAAAATACTTGGAAACATTTCCATATAATGTTTGACACAGAAATCATCAAATAGAAGTATACAATGTTGACAGGAGGCAGTACATTTATAATTTATAACCCCAAATGTATTTATAAATTAGAAATGGAAAGATCTACAAATGAAATTATGAAGGTTCACCAAAGTCATTTAATCTGTTAGTTTCTCATTCATTTTTATGTCTTAATAATATTCTATTGTATGAATAAGCCACGTTATATTTCTCTCCAGTATTTGATAGCTATTTGAGTTGTTTTAACTTTTTTACTATTAGCAACACACTGCTGTAAACCTTCATGTACATGTTTCATAGGGTCAGGATTTCTATTTCCAGCATTCCCTCAGCATGTGTTTTCTTTATTGTCTCAAATTCATTTTTCAGATCTTGGAATGTTTCTTTCATCTGTTTAATTGCTTTTTCTTGGCTTGATTTGATTTCTTCCCATTTTTTGTTCATTTTTTCTTCCATTTCTTTAAGGGAGTTTTTTATTTCCTCTTTAATGGAGTTTTTCATTTCCTCTTTAAGGGAAGTTCTTATTTCCTCTTTAAGAGAGTGTTTCATTTCCTGTTTAAGGAAAGTTTTTATTTCCTCTTTAAGGTAGTTTTTCATTTCCTCTTTAAGGAAAGTTTTTATTTCCTCATTGAGGGAATGTTTTATTTCTTCTTTAAGGGCCTCTATCATCTTCTTAAAGTCATTTTTAGGGTTGATCTCTTCTGTTTCTTCTGTCATGGTATGTTTAGGTCTTGCAGGTGTAGAATCACTAGGTTCTGATGTTGCCATATAGGTCTTTATGTTGTTGCCTGTATTTTTGCACTGGCGTCTACTCATCTTTTCCTCTGTGTGGTGCAGGTGGTGTCTGTGTCTGAGAGTGCCTCTCTTGTTCTAATTTTTAGTCTTGGTTTAGTAGGGGTTCTTGGTTAAATTGGTGCTATTGGGCTGTTTCTTCAGGGACAGCTGATTTCAGTCAGTGAATTATATACTTATGATTCTGGTGATCTGGTTTAGTGGCTGGGTAGCGCCTTCTTCTGTGTTCCCAGGTCACGTTTTGTTCATTTGTCAACTCCTCAGCTGATCTTGTTTCTTCAGACTTCAAACTGTAGGCATCTGAATCCTCTCCCAGATGGGTTTCAGCTGAGCAGGGTAGTCTCACCAACACCTCCAAGTTGTTGGGTTTCACAGGATCAGCAGTTGGGCCCTGGGTTGTCCCCAAACGGAGTGCCCAGACTCGCCCTGGTTCTGACCCACGGAGATAACCTCTTCCCCAGGTGTTGGGGCTAGGGGCGTCCCCGTTCCAAGCTGTGTCCGCCCCTCTCCATCCCTGGGCCTGTCCACCCCTGTGGCCCGCCGCCACAGGCCCACCTGGGTCCACTTGTCTCTGCCGCAGGGCCTGTATGTCCCTGTCAACTGCCGCTGGGTCTGTCTGCCTCTGCGGGTGGCCAACGGGCCTGTATGTCTCTGCCGGCTGCCACTGCGGGCCTACCTACCCCTGCCCGTCACTGCTGCCGGGCCCATCCACCTCTGCGAACTGCCACCAGGTGTGTATGTCTCTGCCGGTTGCCGCTGGGCCTGTATGTCCCTGTCGGCCGCTGCCACCGGGCCCTTCCACCTTCGCGAGTCGCCGCTGCGGACCCACCTGCGTCCGCCCGTTTCTGCCCAGTGGCCTGTCTACTTCTGTGGGCCGCCGCCGCCGGGCCTGAATGTCTCTGTTGGCCGCCGCCGCCAGGCCCGTCCACCTCTGTCTGCTTATCTCCACCGCAGGGCCTGTCCACCTCTGTGGACCGCCGCTGGGCCTGAATGTCTCAGCCGGCTACCGCCGGGCCTAAATGTCCCTGTCGGCCGCTGCCGCCGGACCCATCCACCTCCGCGGGCCGCTGCCACAGGCCTACCTGCGTCTGCTTGTCTCCGCCATCTTGCCTCTTCTCGTGATTCTGTTTTAATGCCCAGGCTGAATTTTATTCATCTTTTTGTTGCCAAAATAGATGCTGTGCATTCATATATCTTGAATCTGCTGTGGCTGCGAGCTTCATGCTCTTCCAGCTGAGGATCATACAGTTATACAGTCACTGTTCCATGGAAGGAAACAACTCAAGGCATTTGAAGGCTGGCTTCTAATGCTTTAGGCTTCCAGAGACAAAGTTCTTTCTCTTCCCTCTGGCTCTGAAGTACTGACTAATGAGCAAATGTGGTCCGGGCCAGTGGGGTGAAGGGTAAGCCAGGCTGACAGGGGCATGCTTGGTTCGGTTTGATTTTTGCAGAACCTTGCAGTACCAAAAACCCTTGGCATGCTCGTTAAGTACTCTACCACTGAGCTATAATACACCATCAAACCCCTACTTTGTTTAGACAGGTTTGCTAATTTGATGAGGGTGGCCTTGCACTCTGTTTCCTGCATGTGCCTCCTAAGTAGCTAGGATTATAGGATGTGCTCCACTCATAACTACAAGGGTTTTGTTGTTGTTTTGTGTAGGGAGTGTGTGTGTGTGTGTGTGTGTGTGTGTGTGTGTGTGTGTGTTTCAAGCCTCAAGCTATATTGCCTGTAAAATATCTGCTGACATTGTGAAACATAAATTATGTTATCATTTTTTTCAGGTCCACAAAGGAGTCCATGGGTTGGTTAAAGACAAGAGTGGTAAACCGATCTCTAAAGCAGTCATTGTACTTAATGAAGGAATAAAAGTACACACAAAAGAGGGGGGTTATTTCCATGTGCTTTTAGCTCCCGGTGTCCATAACATCAATGCCATTGCTGAAGGATACCAGCAGCAGCATTCACAGGTAAGAAACCCAAGTCAGATTATATAAGTATTTATTGTTAATAACATTTGTGTCTTATTTTGAAACTCTTGTAGAGAGCTTGAAAGGAACAAAGAAATGAAAAATATGTCCACCTCTTGATTACAGCATCTATTATCATTTTGTTGCCAAAAGTTTTCTGTTCCTCAGCAACAACAACCAAAAAAACTTGCATAGCATTTTGTATAGTTAGGATGACACTCAGTTACCTTCCTGGTTTGTTTTATAGGCCCAAAAGCATTTCGTGAAGCAGGGCTATAGTATACCATAAGTGACTTTTTAAATTTTAATTTTAATATTTGATGTGTATGGATGTCTGCTTGCATATATGTTTATGCATCCAGCACATGCATTGCCAGCAGAGGTCAGAAGAAGGTTTGGAGTCCTAGATTCTGTAGAACTGGAGTTATGGATGGTTGTGAGCTGCCATGTGGATGCTAGGAACCAAACCCAGTCCTCTGGAGGAGCAGCCAGTGCCCTTCACTGCAGAGCCATCTCTCCAGGCCATAGTGACTGTTTTATGATTCTTACACTTTATCCTTGCAGGTCTTTGTGCATCATGATGCCCCCAGTTCTGTGCTAATAGTCTTTGATACAGATAACCGGATATTTGGTTTGCCAAGGGAACTCGTGGTAACTGTGTCAGGTAAAGATTTTCAGTTTTTAGTACTTAAAGTTAAAACCAGTTCTGCTGTTATGCTTTGAGAGTGGCTAGCCCTGACAAACACCTCTAGCTGATTGCTTTTTCCCTAGAGTCTATTTATCTAAGCCTGTTTTCCCCAAGCTCCTGTCCTATATGTTCTCCTGGTTTGCCCCTAACTTCTGCAGGCCCATACTCAAGTTCACCTCCACCAAGAGACCTTGACTCATTACTCTAGCTAACACAGTAGCCCTGTTATTATCTCTACCCTATGTTTTTTTTCCATTATAATAGTCATCACTGATACCATACGTATCTGTCCACTGTACTGTCTACATTTAATGTCCTCCACCAAAACAAAAGCTCTAAGCAACAGAGAGTTGATCTGCATCCCCAGACCTTCGCGTCATAGTCAGCACAGTTGATCTTACTGGGTATTGTTAAATAAGCAAATGTTGCTCTGTATCAAGATCACACTGGCTGCTAGAACTTATGTTTTTCAAGGTCCAGGAAAGAGGGAACATTTCCCAGCCGGGTTAATGTGCCATTGTTTGAATTACTGAAAGGTTAAGGGGGAAACACATGAAAAACAGTGTTCCACTCCACTGCATCTGTTTGACACAGTGATCTTCCATTCATTTCTTCATTTGACTTGGACTTAAGGCAAAAGCCCAAGCTCTGTTGCAGGGGTGGGGTTCTCCGGTAAATCTTGGGAACATGGTGTGGTCACAAGACCTCTTGTGGGGTTCTTAACATTCTCATAGGAACCTGGCAAAATACAAAGAACTTGGTGGGTAAAGGCACAGGCATTGGATTCAGCCATGGGTGAAATCTAGCTTTGCCAGCCACTAGCTATTGTGAACTCAATTTTTATTTCATGACTATTATTTTTCTGTTGTTGTAAGACTGTTGTTTTGGTAACCTTGTATACAAGTTTAAAATAACAGAGAGCTTAAAGCAGAAGGATCACTGCAAGTTAGAGGCCAGTCAGGACTACATAGCAAGTCTCACCCTGAGATACAGTGAGACCCAGCCTAAACAAACAAACAAACAAACAAATGATGCCAGTGAGATGGCGTAGTGGGTAGAAGCTCTTGCTGCACAAGCTGATGGCCTGAGTTCAATCCCCGAAGCCCACAGTAGAGAGAACCAACGTTTACAAGTTGTCCTCGGACCTCTATATGCACACATGTGTGCACACATATATATGCACACATACACACACAATATAAATAAACAAAATGTAACTATTTTTAAATTCAAAAAAAGAAAGAAAAGAAGAAAGAAAGAATGAACAAACAATCTGGGGAGCTGGGAGTGCAGCTCTAGGATTGCCCTAGAATCAATCCCCAGCCCAGGAAAATAAAGAAAGAAGGAAAGAGAGAAAGGAGATGTAGGGAAATAACACTAAAGTAATTACAAGTTCTCTTGAGGTAGTAGGAATGTAATGGTTTGCTCATTGTTTCCCAGTTCGCACCCTGTGCATGTGCTGCGTCTAGGATAACAGGGTGGTTTTTGTTGAGATCCCAGAGATTGAAGCCCAGGCTTCCTGCCTGCCAGGCAAGCAGTCTACCACAGAAGAACATCTCCAGACCAAGCAAATTGCTCCTAGTTGCATGAAATTACAGTAAATGACATATTATTTAAAGGGCTCTGGAGGTAGTTGCTTACTCATAACGCCCTGTGTGGTCTTGTTGGACAGGTGCCACCATGTCAGCATTGATCCTAACTGCTTGCATCATTTGGTGCATCTGCTCCATCAAGTCTAACAGACACAAAGATGGCTTCCATCGGCTACGGCAGCATCATGATGAGTATGAGGATGAAATTCGCATGATGTCCACTGGCTCCAAGAAGTCCCTCCTAAGCCATGAGTTCCAAGATGAAACGGACACAGAAGAGGAAACGTTGTATTCTAGCAAACATTGAAAAACACGTTTTGCATATCTCCCTCCATAGGCACCAAGCAAAGTGACAGCTCCTCTTGGGAGACTGCAGTGAGAAGAAAGATTCCTTCCTTCTACAAAGAGCTTTGGGAAGTTATCCTGCTAAACTCCTATTCTCTGAATATCATGGGCAGTTTTGAACTTCCCTTCCTTAAAGTACTCTTAACCTTTTCTAAAAATCTGATTTCTATTTATGCAGCAGAAGATGGGACAGCCACTTTGTTTTCCTTTTTAATTTAAGATGAGCTGTTCAGAGCTTATATAGTAACAGCATAAAGCCATCTAGTAGATGTTGTATTTTGTACATCAGGTATTTACTAGTGGCTTTAGTTTTGTTTCTCTTTACTTTAAAGGCCAAAAGAATCTAGAAACATTAAGGCAGGGACACCAGTCAGACTCTGACATAAAGCTTTAAAAACTCGAGATATTTCTCCATCTACTGAGGAGTTCTCTTCTCCAGTTAGCAAATAGCTGGGGTTTCTCTTATTCAGGTAATGGAGGCTGGATGATTCTTAAACATATATGACATTAGAAAATGGAATAAATGGGCTTCCGTATTTATCTTTCTACCTGTTTCCAAGCTGGATCAGAACTGGTGGGCTGTGCTCTAAGCAGGATTTCACTACCTCTCTTGTAAGGTTTATCAAAGCTCTAAATATCCTCATCTTAAAGGGGAACACTCACTGGCTTTGCTGTGGAGGCACCAGGTGTCCCCATGCGTAGAGGTCAGAGGGAGACGGAGCAGAAGTAAGGACTTGCCTGTCTTAACTTGGGAAAACCCACAGGTGCTGCTGCTTTATCTGTGAAGCACTCGTTCTTCTAGGAATGCCTGTTCCTTAATGTTTCCTAAATCAGCCCCTTTCCGTACTGTACACCTACCGTTTCCAGATGACCCCACACCTAAAGGCCCCGAATTCTACTGATGAAAATATCTAGGAGTGGAAGAGACCTCCTTGGACATTCTTAATACACCTGGATCCATAATGTCTACACTTGATGCTCCAGCCCAAGCCTTCACCGTGTGATGGCATACTGTTATAGAAATACTGTGGCCTTGTGTGTACAGGCCTCTGCAAGTCCTAATGATTCCTTTGACAGCTTTTTTTTAAATCAGGCGATTATGTTAAAATTTTCAGTTCAAAGCTTTTAAATATGGCTCCCTCCATCTAAAAGAGTCAACTAAAGGACTGCCGTGTGATGGGACAGTGGTGTGAAGGTGTCCTCTTCACTGCCAGTCAGGCAAAGACCTGAAAGATTTGCATTTTATTGTGTCTCTTAATGCTGTTCAGTAGAATGATGCTTTTTGTAAGTGTGAGTCTTACCAATGACGTAACAGTTTGATAACTTTGAATGTTTTAATGGCCAAGTTGCTGCTGAACTTATACTAAATCAGGGGATCAAAAAACTAGCTCTTACCTTTCCAAACTGTATTCATACCATTAATGTATCAGTTACCCCAAAGCCTCAGCTCACCTTGGCCACTCGGCCACATTGGTGAGGAATGCATCAAAGTGGCTGTATGAAATCCAGATCTTGGTTCATGGAAGGGAATAATGAGATCATGATATTTGTTAGGTGTGGTCGGTTAGGTGGCTTAGGTTCAGCCATTCTGGAATTAGTGCTGGTATCAGCAGATCTGAACCCTTGTTTTACCATATGAACAGAACAGTTCGTGGAAGTTAATATTAGTGAAAGGCACATGGTTTCATTTCTTCTAATAACACTTTGTGTTTTTCTAAATGATGTGTATTGCTCTTTTTCAGCTTTATTTTTCAAAGTGCCAAGTCAGAAAACCAACAAGGGGCTTGTGGCTGGGCCCTGCTCGGGACATTACAGCTAGAAACCAAGTTCCTGTGACAGCCTTTGCTTTACTAGTGTTGGTGTTCACCAAAGAACACCTTGCCGCTTGTTCTCGGATTAAGTGTGTCCTTAACAGTCCATCTCAGTGGTCAGAGGCCATGCCTTTTAAAGTATGTGTGGAATTTTTAGAGGTGAATATACAGAATAATTTTTCCTGAAATGAAACCCAAATTCTGCTCTAAGTTTCAAGTCTTTGGTGAACGTCTAATGCATTGAGCTGGAAAGCCAGCCCTTTCCACCCTCTGTTACCTGTGAACATGAATGTACACGATCCATGCCTACTAAGACTGTGTTCTTAGCCCTGCCTTCTTTTGTTTGTGGATCTAATCGAATGTTGGACCGCTTTGGCAGCAGAGGGCACTGAAGCCATATGGGATGGGGAATGCATTCCTTCAGTGTTTCTCCTGGAGACTTGCCATTTCTGTAGTCACGGACCCAAGTGTCACAGTATTAGGAACTTTGCCCCAGTCTGAGATGTGCCTTTCCTTTGCTCACAGGCTTTGTTTTGTCCTGGTGATGAGTTTATAAGCCTCGCCTCCCTGCTCCTTAATAAAGGCTACATGATTGGTAGGTGATGTTTAAAGTGTCTGCCTGTGAGGATGCACTTGTACTGACAAAGATTGCCAAGTGTATCTGGTGGAACTCTGGGTGGTGATGGGATCTGATCCAGCGAAGAGGACTTTCGGTCCTCACTGAAGGGAACTGGCTTTGGGACTCTGTCAGCCTCAAGGAAGGAAACATTGTATTTTTGGCTCAGTGATTAATCTTTGGTGATTTCATCTGAATGAGATTTGCTGAATTAGTGAATATTAAATTTAAAACTAATTATGAGTGGAAAAATAAAAAGGTAGTACTTATGTCTGAACTTGCTGTGTTTTTGAGCTAGCCCCAGGTTACCAGAAACCAAGACTCGCTACTCCATTGATTTCTACTTATTCCCAGCATTAAATATGTTTATTGTCTTGTCACACTCACACTTGTGCCAGGTTTTATCCCTGCTCTCTTAGAAGCTTCTTGGCTATGAATCTGTCATGGTGTCCTGTGATGTGGGTCTCTGGCGGGATTGTTTTACGGTAGCAGCCCGGCATTTTCCCCAATTTTTCCTTTATTATTACTAAAATTCCACTAATAGTTAAATATTCAATGATCTTTCTGTATAGCAACTTGTTGATAACTTTAGGTTTCTGGTTAATTTTAATTATAGCAGGTTTTGGGGGAGAGGGTGAGTAGGGCCTTTGATTAATGTCAATTGAATTTGGATTTCTAGTTCTTGAAGAAAACCTTCCCAACACCCACTTCTCTTTTTATATTTGGCAAAAAATTCATTAATGGTTCCACTGACTCTGAGAATACTCCCCTGGTTGATTCTGAAAGTTGAAAGTAGGTTACCATTTTGAGGCAATTGGATAAAAATTATGTAAATATAGACAATGACGATGTTTATAAGTGGCATAACATGAATGTACTAGCTACATTCTGTGCTGCAGATTTTTTGGAGGTATGACATGGAATTTTTTATGTTCTTTTCACCTCTCTGCTTTCTTTCAGAATGATCCTCCCCAGCTCCCAAACCGCCCTTAGCTATTTCTGTGGCATGCCTGACACCCCTTCCTCCTAAGTGCTTTGGTCTTTGTTGGATTTCATGCACTGTGCCTTCAAAACAAAAAATTTAAAAGGAACTTTAAAAGAATTGAATAGTAGTTTTAAAAAGTTAATCTGTGTAATTTATGTGAAATCTAACTGTAATGAGGTCCTTTGTTTTTTATATATGTAAACAGATCTACTAATCCTGTATAAAAGTTATTTTATGATGTTTGTCTTTCTTTGTGTGTTGTCTCATAATCTTTATTCAAAAACAATAGGCCAAAGAAAGTTACTGCTCTAATTTTGAAAGTTTTAAGTTAAGTTTTTCTACCTGACTTAAGTAGAAAACAGTACCAAAGTCAGAGAACAGGGAGTCACCTATCCAATGTTCTTTCTGTAGGAATTGACAAACAGGTTTTGTTTCAGAAGTGACGGTATCACGTAGCAGCCACAGTTGCGTAGCTCGCCCAGAATGATGTGTTCAGCCACTCCCCAGAAGCACCACACACAGTAACAACCCAGGTTTTAACACTGTGCCCACTTCACATCTATTCTGTGTGCTGTCCTTCAGATCAGGAAAGCACGAGAGGTTTATAGACCCATGTTAAACTTGTTTGTTAAAATTATGGTCCCTGTTCCAGGTGAAGCCCATTTAGAATAACCTGCCCTGATGTCAGGCGTGATGGTGATAAATTTAATGTCCCCTTGTTATTTAACAGGTTTCTTCGCTATTGCTGCTCTACTGAGTTGGGAAAACACTTATGTAAACAAGCATGGGCTGTGCCGACAGGGAACTCATAGTTCAGACTAGAGGAACAGAAATGACATTAGACTGTGCTTCGGTAGCGTTTAGCATCTCTCAGTAGAAAGTCTCCTGAGCAAGTGTGGAGAGGTTTCAGCCTGGCCCAGCCTGGGATTGATGTCCTATGCAATGTGACCTTGAATTTCAGGACTCTCAGATCAGGCTCCGAGGCTCGTTTTCATGTTTGTTAAGTCTTCAGTAGAATGACAGTGTGGGTTGATGAGGTGGAGTTGTCTCAAAACTGGATACCTGGAGTGGCCAGTGTCATTTTCCTTCATCTGTTTCCTGATCCACTTGAAAGGACTTTTCCAGCAATATAAACAAAGCTCTTTTAGAGGTCATCCTTTCAGTTTAAAAGACATTTAGATAGGACAGTTTGCTGGAACTCTCTTCTACCATGTGGGTCAGTAGGTGGTCTGGAGTGTGGCAGACATTTTAATTTTCCAGACGCTTCAGACTGTCCTTAGGTGAGATTAGGTTGTCTTTACACTTCTTTGGTAAAAGCTTGTTTAACTTTGAAATCCTGTCCTGAGTTTGACCATTTTTTTCATGCCTGAATCCAGAAGTCTTTTGGTTGGTTTTATAAACACGGTCTACCAGTTGTGTTCAGTTTTCAGATGTCTAGGAGCTGTTACCAGCATTGTGAATACAGTAGTCACTGCTCAGACGCTTCTCAGTTATGAATAAAAGCCAGCATGCAGATCCGCATGTCCCATTCTCACTTCCATTTAAAATCCTACTGCTGATTCTCTATTACTTATTATAAATGTTAAATAACGATGCCATCAGTGACCTAAAACTTAAAAAGCAATGGAATGACATTTAAAGTTACAGTTTCCACCAGCATTACCCAGTAATAGGTTTAAAGCAAGCACGCTACTTCTTTAGTACTTTTGGCTAGGTCAAATGGAATTTGGTTCCCTGGTACAGTGTAAACAAATGGGAATGAGATGAGCAAGAATGACAGGTTGGCCTCAGTGGAATAGAGTGAGGGAGAAGTGTGTGAGAGTCGAGTGCAGTTTTGAGGCTCTCCTGGAAGAAGACTGAAGACACAAGGGTACAGGTTTCATGAATAGATTGAAGGATCGTAGTAATTAAAAGAGTCAGTATAGCTGGGCATAGCGCACGCTTTTAATCCCAGCACTCAGGATGCAGAGGCAGGCTGACCTCTATGAGTTCAAGGCCAACCTGGTTTATATAGTCAGACCCCTTGTCTCCAAAGGCGGGGATAGGCGTAGAATGGATACCTCAACTTTAGTACAAATAATGTATTCAAATAGAAGAGTATGAAGAGACCAAGATAAAGTCAGAGTTGTAGTGGAAAAGAAGACTGATAGTTGTATAAATTTAAGGTGGACCATTTAGAAACAAGAGAATAAACACACTGTTGATAACATTGTTCATATTCTAGGACTGTTATTGAGCTTGAGCCAAAGTGAAGGAGGTGTGAGGGAAGTTTAGGCTGCTAGAGCAGAGCTGAGGGTGTAGCTCAGTGGTAAAGCAGTGGCCCACCATGGAGAAGGCTCAGGGTTCATGGTTCAGCCTGAGCATCACCACCTGTTAGAATTCCAAGTGTTTCCCAGGACTCCAGCATCTGTACACACTGTCACTTGGGATGATCATATTGTTTCTGGAAGAGCCCAGTGTCAAACAAGCTTTTGGGTTAGGATCTGAAAAGACATAAGGAACCTAGAATTAATCCTAAAGACAGTATGGAATGAGTGAGGTGTGGGCAGGTTATGGTAATGACAGGATTAGAGGATTGCTGGATTGGGGAAAATAACTTCAGGAGGGTTTCGGATAGATGAATCTGCAAAGAGAATGCAGAACTGACTGCTGAGTTTTAATGTGGAGGATGTGGGTGTTGGAGGGGTACAGGGAAGGACTCTGTACTGTTTTCTCTCTAACAGGACTTGAATGGTGGCACATTTGAGGAGGAGCCGGCATAGGAAGGAGGATGCCTAGAGCCTGGCCAGCTACACAGAGCTCAGTTTCTGTGGAAGGTGTCTCCATCATAGAGGCAGAGGGGACCCCACAACTTTTTCACCACCGTAGGAACAAATAAAAAAGCTTCTCTTTGTTTCGGGTGTTGGCATTATCAAATGCTATAAAACAAGAAACAAAAGACAGTCAACAGGGACTATCACAAGAAACTATAAAATAAGAGACTTCTGGAAACAAGATATGAAAAATAAATTTAGAGAGTTGTTTTGGCCAGAAGATAGACTTGTAGACATTCTTAGGAGTCTTAAGAAATTTGAACTAGGTGGTGGTGGTGGTGGTGGTGGTACATGCCTTTAATCCTAGCACTCTGGAGGCAGAGACAGGCAAATCTCTTGAGTTCGAGGCCAGTGTAGTCTATGAGTGAGTTCCAGGACAGTCAGGGTTACACAGAGAAACCCTGTCTCAGAGAGAGAGAGAGAGAGAGAGAGAGAGAGAGAGAGAGAGAGAGAGAGAGAGAGAGAGAGAGAGAGAGAGAGAGAGAAAAGAAGGAGGAGGAGAAGGAGGAAAAAGGAAGAGGAAGGGAGGGAGGGAGGGAGGGAGGGAAGGAAGGAAGGAAGGAAGGAAGGAAGGAAGGAAGGAAGGAAGGAAGGAAGGAAGGAAGGAAGGAAGGAAGGAAGGAAGGAAAACTCATTCCCAACAACAAACAAACATAGACTGAAAGTCTACTTTCAAAATACTGGCTGATGCCTGAGGAAGGAAGGAAGGAAGGAAGGAAGGAAGGAAGGAAGGAAGGAAGGAAGGAAGGAAGGAAGGAAGGAAGGAAGGAAAACTCATTCCCAACAACAAACAAACATAGACTGAAAGTCTACTTTCAAAATACTGGCTGATGCCTGAGTGATTCCAACATAGAATATGTTAATACATTCTTCAAGGATGAAGATGAACTTGCAGATAGCTGGAAACACTGTCAGCAGCCTGGCTGTCTCCCAGTATTTCATTTCAGAAAAATGCAAAACAGAAAAGAGGTGGGCGTGAGGGCACACACCTGAAATGTCAGTAATCTGAGGCAAGAAAGCAGGAAGACCCCTAATTTGAGGCCAGCCTGTCTCATAGCAAGAACCTGCCTCCAAGAAAAATGTATATAGAAACCATATGCTTGATATAATATGAAAGTAGAGAATGTCATAATCAAAATTGAACAAGATGAAAAAAATAAACATCACAGCATGTCCTTGCTAATACCCCTCTACCCTTACCCCCTCAGTGGCGCCACCAGGCTGGGAAGCGAACTGAGAGGAAGACAGGAATGCCAGCAAATGGATGTGCCACTCCAGTGTTGATCTAGAATTACCGCCAGACAGACAAGGCTGTGCCATCTGAAGGGTCTGATAGCGCTGTTGACAGTGTCCACTTGCAGCCCAAGGAATTTTTATACAATCCTGGCATATAAGAACAAAGAGTAGATATACAAAGCAAGCATCCAGTGATAGTCAATCATAAAGAATTTATTTTAATTCTTTGGTACACATAACTTCACCATTAAAGATGAAAACACTTACATGCTAATGAGATAAATACACTTGTCTATTTTTATTTTTGGTTTTTCGAGACAGGGTTTCTCTGTGTAGCTTTGCGCCTTTCCTGAGACTCACTCTGTAGCCCAGGCTGGCCTCGAACTCACAGAGATCCACTTGCCTCTGCCTCCCAAATGCTGGGATTCAAGGCGTGCACTAACACTGAACTTTATAACATAGTCTCGAATCTGAGCTGGGTGCTTCAGGCAGCTGTCATTGCCTTTGTGTGGTGTGATGTCATGCACAGTGCAAAGTCTGGGCCGTGTGCTCGAACCAAAACTCATGAAGTACTGTGAGAAGACAGGCAAGCACAGCTCCAGACACCTTGGAATTGCTGCACACTTTATTGGGGTGGGGAGTGCATTTTGAGTCAGGGTTTTTCTGTGTAGCCCTTGCTGTCCTGGAACTCACTCTGTAGCCCAAGCTAGCCTCAAACTCAGAGATCTGCCTGCCTCTGCCTCTGCCTCCCAAGTACTGGGATTATAGACACGTGCCACCACCACCTGGCATATATTTGATTTTGAATTAATTCTTTTTTATATGATTATTCCACACCATTTTATTGATTGATTTTTATATTGTTCGCATTTGTGTTTTGCCTACACGTATGTCTGTGTGAGTGTGTCAGATTCTCTGGAACTGGAGTTACAGACAGTTGTGAGCTGCCATGTGGGTGCTGGGAATTGAACCCAGGTACTCTGTAAGAACAGCCAGTGCTCTTAATCACTGAGCCACCTCTCCAGGCCTTGGATCAATTCTTAGTGATGGCATGTTCAGAAACCTCTTACCACTGTCAACTCTATAAAGCATATGTTGGGTTGCTGGGCCCATGTAGAATCACCATATGGTCTAAAACATGTCAAAGTGGAGCAGACCACAAACTGGAGAGTCAGGGCTTCAATGTAAGCCTGATCTGAATTGGCTAGGTGTGACTTGAGGGCATCTTTGAGATGTAGCTTCTAATGAAGCGTAGAACACACAAGGAGAAGCACCCTTTTGACAATTGGGGATGAAAGAAAAGCAAAAGGCATGCTTTAGAATCCTGTCAGATGAGAACTGCAGAGGTGGAGCACTTTCTACCCTGTCACCAAAACCGAACCACTATGGAAGTAGCTGGACTTTTCTCTGTGACAAGAAATCTCTGCATGAAAATAAGATATGGATACCAGGGGCTGGGAGTTGGCTCAGTGGTTAAGAGCACTTGTTGCTACTGGAGAGGACCCAGGTTCAGTATGTAGTACTCACATGATGGCTGACCATCCCTAACTCCAGTTCCTGGGGATCTGACACCCCCCTCCTATCTTTGGACACCAAGTGTGCATATAGTGCACATACATGCAGACAAAATACTCTTACATATAAAATAACTTTTTTTTGGAAAAAAATCTTTTAATTGCAGATAATATGATTATATATGAAAATACAAAATAATTTACAAATTATAAATAATATAATTTAGTTCTACTTGTAACTCTGGGTAGACTGAGTTGAAACAGACTTTATTAAGAGCAATTACAAAAATTGGGCTGGGCATGATCACACACACTTCATCCTAGTAGTTGGAGAAACAGGCAGGTATACCTCTTTGAGTTCCAGGCCAGCTTGACCTATGTACAGATTCAGGACAGCCAGGGCTACTTAGTGAGACCCACTGAGTCAAAATAAAAAAAAAGTTGGGATAGGAAAAATAAATACACACTAAAGAATTGGTGAACTACTAAGAGTTTAGTAGCCTAAAGCAAGTGAGTTGTGAACAGGATAATAAAATGTTTGCCACAGGCATTTGCTGTTTCCTACATGGAGTTAGGAGAAAGAGTGCTATCTACCTCTAATCCCAGCACTAGGGAGGCAGAGCCAGGCGAATCTCTGTGAGTTCAAGGCCAGCCTGGACTACCAAGTGAGTTCCAGGAAAGGCGCAAAGATACACAGAGAAACCCTGTCTGGGGGCGGGGGGGGGGGGGGAGTGCTATCTAACAGCAGAGAAGCCAAGCAAGAGCAGAGCACCCAATAGGTCGGGCCTTGTCACTGACTGACAATTGTGTGAAGTTTTGTTTGTGCTCTAACAAATAAAGCTGGCCTGGAGATCAGAATGAAGAGCTAGCCACTAGTTAACCTCTAGGCCAGGCAGTGGTGGCACACAGCTTTGATCCCAGCACTTGGGATCTCATGCCTTTGATCCCAGTACTTTAGAGGCACATGTGTTTAGTCCCAGCACTAGGGAGGTGGAGACAGGAAGTGATATGGCTGGGCAGAGAGAGGAATGTAAGGTGGGAGGAGGCAGGAGCTCACCCTTTTCGGTCAGAGGATTTGGTAGAGGCTCTTTAGTGGCTGGCTCCTTCACTTCTCTGATCTTTCAGCATTTACCCCGATATTTGACTCTGGCTTTTTATTATTAAGACCAATTAGTGCTACATCTGGCATCCAACTTTTTGGGCATGAATTCACAAAAAAGCCTCTTGCCTGTGGCTTTGCAGCCACCAGGACAGGCTGGAGCTGCATGAGGCCGGAGTCACTACCCCGCCTAAGGTTTTCCTCGAGCCTCTGAGTGAGTTGGGATTTTTCAGTTGTGGCCTCTCTGCAGCAAACACCGTAGGCTTTTGGACTCCAAAACCACAGGAGTTAGCAGCTTTCACATGTCCCCTTTGCAGATGGCAGGCTCTCTGGCTTCTCTCCCAGGGGGTTGTGGGCTTTCCCTGGACCCCCTCCTCAGGCTGCTGCCACACTAGGTAGCTGCCTTGAAAACTGCTCAGGCTTCTATTCTATGCAGAGCAGTCAGTCCCACACTTCACTGTCATCTGAGTCGTCATGTTGGCAGATCTGGTGAGACAACTGGGAATTCTTAAAGTGGGAAATTAGTTAAAAGAGGGACTCTTTTCCCGCATTAAAAAATGGGAAACACGATTACAATGGAGGGAGTTAGGTCTCTATATGATAATACTTTGGCCAGTTTGGAAATGGAGCAATTAAATGAGAGGACAATTAATTTAGGTGGGATTTACATGATGTCAATTATAAATGTTATCTGTTTGATCATTTTTGTTTTATCATTAAAGTTGGTTAATATGTGTGCCAAGATAAAAGTTTTGGGAAAACTTATTAAAACAGATCATAGAGATATTCAGACCCAGACAGAGAAATTTAAAGGAGAACCAATCTCAGCATTGCATTATAAGGTTAGAGAGGAACAGCCTAAGGTTTTCAAACAACCAACATTAATTTATCCAGTAACAGGAATTGCCAAACGATAGATATTCCCAAGGCTGTATAAGAGCTGAATGGACTCCTGTGCAAATGTTAGATTTGAGGAGATTCAAGGAAGTGATAGTCTCATATGGCATGCATTCACCTTTTGTGAAGCAGATGTTAAACTCGTGGCCAATTTGTAATAGAATTATACCTCAAGACAGGAGAGACTTGGTTACAGCAGTCTTGGAGCCTGGTCCTCAGTTACAATGGAGGACCTGGTAGAAAGATGAAGCTAAGACCATTGAACAATGAAGTAGGGCTAGAGGCATGGAAATCTCCCAAGACCAACTTCTTGAAGAGGAAGATTATGCTAATGTACACAGACAATCTCTATATGATGACCACACCCTGGCTTTATGCCACACAGCAGCCTTGAATGCCTGGGACAGAATTGAAGAAGTAGAAAGAAAATTGAGCTTTTGAAATTGCTAATGCATGATGCAAAAGGATAATTGGGCCACTAAATGCAAGATCAGTACCTTAGAGGAATGGATCCTCGAAACAGTCAATATTGAATCTCATAACCACAATGATGCTTGGGTAGGAGAGGTGATTTCCATATGTTTGAACAAAAGTAGTAATGTCAAATGTTTCAATTGCAGTAAACAAGGTCACCTACAAAGGGATTCTAAACAGGACATTCCTAAAACCAATGTTTTTTCTAAGAATAATCCCAACAGAAAGCCCCTCCCTTCTGGAGTGTGCAGGAGGTGTGGCAAAGGCAGACGCTGGAATAATGAATATAGATTAACAAGGGACAATCAAGGTAATCCTTTGCCATTGAGAAACACCTTGAGGGGCCTCTCACAGGCCTCCATGTCAAATTCAATTCAGTCATTTCCTATCGTCATGGAGGAAACTCCTTCCCAGAGCAATTAAAGAACCTAATGCCTATTGTAAAAAATTCATACAGCTCTGGATGATCGAATAGCTATAGAAGAGAGAACAAAAATTTCAGGAGAAACTGTAAAGTGAACATTTTGGCAAACTTCTATAAATGAACAAAGACCAAAATTAAAAAAGAAATAAATGACATTGTCATTGAAGGTCTTACAGACACAGATGTGGATGTAACAATAACTGTACCAGAATCTTGGCATCCAAATTGGGCTCTTCAGGAGGTAAATGTTCAGCTTTTAGGAATTGTTATCTCAGGTGAAACAGAGCATTTGATGGGTTGAATGCATAGGGCTAGAAGGACAGACAGGAAAATTAAAGCCATATGTGGCTAACATAGCAATGAATTTATGGGGACATAATTTGTTACAGCAATGGAATACTCAGATTAACATTCCTCTAATCTCAGAAATAAACCATAAATTAGCATATGTGTCTGGGGAAATATTAGAAGGTATTATAAAGAATAGTCACTGATCATTCAGGTTGTATAAGAAAAAGACACACAGCTGCTAATCTTTCAAAGGCACCAACAGCCCTACCTTTAAAATAGTTAATGTATAAACCTGTATGGGTTTGAGTAATGGCCTTTAACATCAGAGAAATTACAGGCTTTAGAACAGCTGGTACAGGAGCAGCTAAATGCTCAGCATATTCAAGAATTCTTCTGTATTTGTTATTAAAAAGAACTCTGGAAAATGGAGAATGGTAACAGATATAAGAGCTGTTCATAAGGTGATTTAGCCAATGAGCTCTCTACAGTCTGGAATTCCTTTGCCTTCCCTGTCACCTAAAGAATGGCCTCTTATAGTTATTGATTTAAAAGACCATTTCTTCTCAATACCCTTACAAGAAAAAGACTGAGAAAAAATTTACTTTCACGGTGCCTACTTATAATAATTCTCAGCCTGTTAAGAGATATCAATGGAAGATTCTCGCACAGGGACTGTTAAATAGCCCCACCCTGTGCCAATATTTTGTACATCAGCCATTGGAAATGATATGTAACAATTTCCTCAATCTATAGTTACTCTTACTAGATGATTCAAATATAGATACTTTAGAAAGAATGTTTGGAGAAGTAAAGAAAATTTTGCCTTGTTGGGGATTACAAATTGCTCCTGAAAAAATACAAAGAAGAGATTCTATTGATTATTTAGGATATAAAATATGTCTACAAAAAAATTAGACCCCATAGGTGAAAATTAGGAGAAATCGATTGTGGACTCTTAATGACTTTCAAAGATTGCTAGGAGACATTTCTAATCTACAGCCCACTACTGGGGTAAAAAATGATGAATTGAGTAATTTGTTCAAAACCTTAAATGGTGACAAGGACTTACATAGTCCAAGAGAATTATCAGCTGAAGCTGAAAGAGAACTGGCTTTGGTGGAAAAGAAAATACAAGATGCACATGTGGATTTTTTGGATCCAGAGCTTGATTGCATTCTAGTTATTTTACACTCTACACATTCTCCTACAGGAACATTAATGCAGGAGGAAAGATATTATCTTGGAATGGATCTTTTTACCACATAAACAGAGTAAAAAAATAAAAACTTATGTGGAAAAGGTCTCTGAGTTGATTCTAAAAGAAAAATTGAGACTTTGTCAATTAGCAGGAATATACCCAGCAGAAATTGCAGTAACTTTTACTAATGATGAAATTGACTCATTATGGGCAGAAGATGAACACTGGCAAAAAGCTTGCAGTAATTTTTTTTGGAGAGATTAACAACAAATACCCCAAAAGCAAAAGAATTAAATTTATAAAAGAACTGACTGGACTCGTCCTAATATTGTATAGGGAACTCCAATTTCTGGAGCCCCTACATTTTATATTGATGCAAACAAGTCAGTAAAGGAAGGTTATAAATCAGGAAATTTAAGTAAAGTGGCTCAAAGCCCTTATGATTCTGTCCAAAAGTCAAAATTATATGCTATTCTGATGGTATTAGTGAATTTTACAGAACCTCTTAACATAGTTACTGATTCTCAGTGTGCAGAAAGAGTTGTTTTACATATTGAAACTGCTGAATTTATCCTGATGAGTCAGAATTAACCTCATTATTTATTCAGTTACAAAAAATAATCAGGAATAAGAATCATCCCATAGATACAACACACATCTGATCCCATATGGGTCTGCCAGGCCCTCTGGCACAAAGTAATGAAGAAATTGATCAACTATTGATAGGAAATGTGCTAGAGGCCTCAGAATTTCATAAAAACACCATGTCACTAGCAAAGGTTTGAAAAAAGATTTTTTTTCATTACTTGGTAAGAAGCCAAGGAAAAAAGGAAATGTTTACTTGTTCTTTATACAACCAAACTCCACTACCTGCAAGAAATAACCCAAAGGGTACTCAAAGGAATGAAATATGGCAGGTAGATGTGTTTCATTTTGTAGAATTTGGAAAATTAAAATATGTACATCACACCAATGATACCTATTCAGGATTTCAATGGGCAACTGTTGAGTTCTGAAAAGGCCGATTCTGTAATCATGCATTTGCTAGAACCTTTGGCCATCATGGGAATACCTGTACAAATTAAGACTGACAATGCTCCAACATATGTCACTAGTAAAATAAAAAATATTTTTCTTATTACAATATAAAGCATATTTACAGGTATACCACACAATCCTATAGGACAAGCAGTTATAGAAAGATCAAATAGAACTCTAAAGGATATGCTAAATAAACAGAAAGGAGCAATAAAGACCCCCAGAAATAGACTGCATAATGCTTTAATAACTGAATTTTCCATTGGATAACAGACAAAAACTACAGAATTAAATCAGGCTGTATACTTTAAAGATGTGTTGACCTCAGAATGGAAACCAGGATATGTGTTGAGTTGAAGAAGAGGTTTTGCTTTTGTTTCCACGGGAGAAGAAAAGCTATGGATACCATCAAAATTGATAAAGGTTCAATATGAACAAGAGAGACCTCTTAATTAGAAGAGATTATAGTTCATCAAACAACGTGGCCATTCAATCTAGACTAACTTTATGACTAACAAACACTTTTCATTTGATCAGATATAACTTGCCAAAAGGGAACCTCCTCAAAATTAGGACTGGGGAAGGGTTTTGTTTTTGTCTTTTCAGGAGAATGAAGGCATCCAGCTAAGGAATCTGAAGACCACTGGACAAATGAGACATGTGAAGGAAAAGGACAAATCATCCAGAAAAAAAAAATGTCCCAAGAAAAAGAGTATATCGGCTTATTGGTATATCACATCTCCAACAGGATAAAATTCCATAAACCTTCCTAAATGTTTGTTTCTGCTGTTCTCTACAACATATAATGCAAAAAAGTCTTTTTGTAGTCTCAGTCCAATTGGAAATTAAAGCTGGCTTTGGAGTTGGAGTGTGGCTCTCTCTTTCTCTAAACCCAAGCATGCTTGTTGAAGGAAAATCCAAAATCTCTGTCTCATGTAAGAAGAGCCACCTGATATGGGACAGAAGAAAACCAAAATTAAGGGACTATTCTATTGCTACTAATCTCATAATCCTTTGGTTTTATTTTGACTCTTGAAAACTTTTCTTAAAGTATAAATATTATAGCAAGATTTATAAGATTTATATTTATAAGATTAATATGTATATGTTTAGAACTTTTTGTCATGATATTAATGGTCATATAGAGTACTAACTAATTTTAGAAAAAGGCTTCATCTAGCTTCCTGTACATGATTTCAGGTTTGCAAATATTGACCTCTTTGAGATCTGATGCATATGACTTTTAAAATGTTTATATTTTCTGCAGTGAACCCTGGCCATGCCTAACAGTGACCTTTGAAGTCCCCAAAAGGATGATGGGGCCCCACAATGACGATTCCAACAGGAATACAATAGCACCACTAAGTTGAAAAACACCACCTAAAGATTAGCTTTGGACTACTAACTGCTCAGGAACATTTTGAGGTGGCTAGCTGTGATGATCCAGCCTCACAGACTACTCTAGCCAGGACTTGAGACAAGCCTTGCACTTTCCCATTATGCAAAAACTGGATAAAAAAATTGTGCAGCTACTTCTCCCAGGACTTAATAATTAACCCAATTTTTTCTTTTCAGGAACCTTTAAAGATGCTAGACAGCAGGAAGTAAATTTAAGAACATGACACCTGCCAGACAGTGGTGGCGCACGCCTTTAATCCCAGCACTTGGGAGTCAGAGGCAGGCAGATCTTTGTGAGTTCGAGGCCAGCCTGGTCTACAGAGCGAGATCCAGGAAAGGCGCAAAGCTACACAGAGAAACCCTGTCTCGGAAAAAAAAAAAACCAAAACATGACACCCACATTCCCAAGAGGTAGAGTGGTTGGTTTTTGGTCTTTCATTGGGCTATGGATATCTGTCATCGTTTAGCGTGGTTGGTTATAAGTTATTATTGGTAATGGTCAGGAAAAAAGTTGAACAAAGGAGATTAGATTCAAAATTCTTGTTTTAAAAAGAAAAATGGGGGATATAGATATGATAGGATAAGGGTACATTATTAAATCTACTTTTAAACAAAAAAAAAACAACTAATAGTCTTAAATATGGATTTTCGTATATTGATACAAATTTAAGGTTATTTTTGTTAGAACATATTGTACATACGTTTCTATTCTTGTTCAAGGTATTGTACCTATACAGCTCATTTAACAATGTAATGTAAATTTCTAGTCCTTGAAAGTTATTATTACAAACTATTTAGGATAATAAAGAAATTCAGGTTAGTAGTTAGCCACCTATTAAAATCATGTTAGGTATGTCTTCAAGGTCAAACAGAGATATATTTTTAGATAGGCAAGTGGTCTTCAAACACTTCAGAGATCTACAGAATATGACATTTAAGATGATTTAATAACAGGGTTTTTTTTATGACAATGAGACATGTCTGCTCCTGAAAACACCAATCTACTTCAGAGAAGATGACGGGCATCAAAGAAATTCCACATGGACTTTACTTTCTTTGTGACAAAAGTAAGCCACTGGGCAAGAAAGTGCTCTTGCCTCAACTGCTAACAATATATTTTCCAAATTGGACAAGCAGAACACAAAGAAAGTGGCTGCCAAACTTTGCCAAGGCAAGGTGGGATAGCCCTTCAGAATATCCTGCTTCACAGGAAAGTCTGTCAGATATGCTAGACCTGTAGGCCAAAGATGGATACCCCAATGTTACAGAGGAATCTTGGGTGACTGTCCAGGCAGCCAGATGTTTCTTTCATTTCTCACAGTTTTTAGAAGTCACTTGCTTGCATTTTCTGCTTACTTGGGTAATATTATTTCTTTCTTGGGTCTCTGATAGAATTGGAGACTTTATAGTTATAGTTTTCCTTATGAACATATTCAGAAAAGAAATTCACTCAAGAAATGTAAAGTGTATAAGGTTGAGGAACATAAAAAGTTAGTTTGGGGTTGGTAATGCAAGTTAGGATTGAAAGTAAATTAGGTACAACACTTTGCACTCACCAAGCTATGATAGATAATGGAGTATTTTCTCTGAATTTGTCAAATGCTAATGGACTAGACATTGTTAATGTAATTATTGCTTTTCTGATCATTCAGCATTTACCCCAACATCTGACTCTGGGTTTTTATTATTAAGGCCAATGAGAATTCATGCTACAGACAATAGTCCAGCATGTCACGCAGTGGACACAGGTAAACCTGCTTTCTGTTAGAAAAGGAAGAGCTTCACAGTAAAAGTAAGGGCTAACCTAAAGCAATCAACTTCCACAGAGAACCATACCTGGTGCCAGTTCCACCCACAGTGGATTGAGCTGATCCGTCCCTACTCCAACTGTCTGTAAGAGACAGGTAAATTCTGGGTCAGAGAAATGACTCAGTGGGTGTGGTGGTTTGAAGTGGAATGGCCCCCATGGACTCATGGGTTGGAATGCTTGGTCCATGGGGAGTGGAACTATTAGGAGGTGTGGCCTTGTTGGAGGAAGTGTGTCACTGTGGGGACGGGCTTTGAGGTCTCATATATGCTCAAGCTACACCTAGTGTGGTGCACAGTCTTCTCCTGCTGCCTGGGAACAAGATGTAGAACTCTCAGCTCCTCTTTAGCACCATGTCTGCCTGTGTGCCAATATCCTTCCCTAAATTGCAAACTGAAACCATCCATCTCAAAAGGGGTTGGGGGGAGATGGGGTAAGGAGTGCTGGGGAGCAGGGGAGAGAGCTACTCTGGCTACCTGAATGTCTGAAGCCAGGGAAACCTAAGTGTCCTGGGATGTGAGCAAGATGAATATCCAAGGTGTGGCACCCAAGCAGTAAACAAAGAACAGAGGCATCTAGATACCCTGAGAACTCCTATGGGCCAGCCAGACTATAGGTCTATAGCCCCAGCTACTCTGGAGGATTAAGAGTTCAAGGCTTTTAGGGTACAGAATAAGTTCAAGGCTAAACCAGGCAATTTAGTGAGACTCTTGTCGCAAAATTTGAAGTTAAAAAGGGCTGGTGAGGGAAGGGGAGGTGGACATGGCTCATTCAGTAAAGTGCAAGCATGAAGACCTGGTTTGATTCCCCAGCGTGCACATAAGAATCTGGCTGAGGCTGCACACACTCTCAGTACTGGGAGGGCAGAGACAAGACGATCCCTTCGGTTTGCCGGCTAGCCAGTCTAGCCAGATCAGTTCAGTGAGAGATCCTGTATCCAAAAATAAAGCAGACAACTGAAGAAAACACTGACTTCAACCTCTGGCCTACACACACACACACACACACACACACACACACACACACACAAGGGCTGGAGTTATAGCTCAGTGATAGAGCACATGCCTAGATGTGGAAGACCTAGGTCCAATGCCCAGCATTATAGGAAAAAAATCCACTCTATCTGAGATCTGAACCCATGTGGCTACCTGTTCCAAAACCAGAAGTATATTATGGAAGAGGCAAAAGTTACTACTAGGGATGTAGTTCTTCTGCCAAGCCAAGGAATACCTCAAACTATTGTACCTTGCTATCGTATCATATCATATCATATCATATCATATCATATCATATCATATCATATCATATCCTACATTCCTGAAAACTTTGATCAGGAAAGACTCATAGAACACTGCAGATTATCCCCTGGCACTCATACTGCATCTGTAGGTTTGTCCAACATGAACCCCAATGCCCTGGTGAGACCCCAACAATCTTAGTGACAGCTTCGTAGAACACACCCAGCACTAGTGCCCGTTTCCTTGACTCTTTCATGGGTTACAGTGTTGAAGATCTGCTGAGCCAGGCATTAGAGGATGCCATAATCAGTCAGGGGGCAGAGTCCTTGCTGTTTGTCTCATGTGATAGAGATTCCATTACATGATGATTGTATAGCCTTTGACTCCTACACCTTACCTACAGGCAGGATCTCCTCCTAGTCTGAAAGAGAATCCAGCTTCCCACCTTTAACACATCATTTCCTGTGGTGGTTTGAAAGAAAATGGCCCCCAAAAGGGAGTGGCACTATTAGGAGGTGTGTCTTTGTTGGAGTAGATATGGCCTTGTTGGAGGAAGTGTGCCACTGTGGAGGTGGGCTTTGAGGTCTCCTATGCTCAAGCTAAGCCCAGTGACAGAGTTCACTTCCTGTTGCTTGCAGATCAAGACGAAGAACTCTCAGCTCCTTCTCCATCACCATGTCTGCCTACACACCACCATGTCCCACCATGATGATAATGGACTAAACCTCTGAACTGTAAGCCACCCAATTAAATGTTTCATAAGAGTTGCTGTGGTCATGGTTGTCCCTTCACAGCAATAGAAACCCTAAGACATTTCCCATTCGTTCCCCCTGCCAGGGTTCATCTCTCAGGTCCTCCAAGCTAGGTAGGGCCTTTCCTGGGTCCTAAATGGCACACTCACAGTGTCTCCTCTCCTTGCCCCTGAGGTGTGAGTTTGCTGACAGCGAAGCTCCTGTTGGGGCTGGCACACCTCTGTGCTGCCGAGCTGCCTGGTGTGGATCTTTGGTGCATCCAAAGAAACAGGTAAAGAGCTCTCTAAAGCAAACATTCTGAGTTTGGCATGGTCTAGTGCTGGGAGCTTTGATTAGAGATATTTTTCTAAATCTCTTGCACACCCTTAGAGTAACTGGTTCTGTATTAAAGAACTGCTATGTAATGATGCTACATATTTGTGTTGGCGTTTCTATGTTAGAAAAGTATAAATGCTTATGTTACATGTTAATGGGGAGGAGGGTCTAATAAGGAGGTACTGGTCGGGGAATAGCTCTTTGCTTCTCATTTTCAAATTAATGAAGTGTTTTCAGATGACTGGGTTTTGTGAACCTCTCTATGGGAAGCCGTACATACTCACCCTGAAGCATGAAAAGGAACTCTCAATAGACTAAGGAGGGATAGGTTTAGAGGCTTCCATGTCTTCTACTAGATAAATGAGATTGACCTGAGCATTGCTTTCTTGTCACACATGGTGTCCACACAACCTGGTTTCTATGTGTAAATCTGTGTTTGAAAACCCTACCTTTCAATGTAGACAGAGACTGTAGGAAACCCAATGTCAATACCCTGTTGTCTCTTCCAAGAAGACACTCTGTTGGAAAGTCATGGCACATTTTTGAACAGTTAAGAAAAGCTGTCTGCCAGGGCTCCCTTCAGGAACACCTCAAGAAATCTTCAGTTCAGCATTCCCACTAACAGCAGTAAATACGAGACTAAGATCTGTAGAATTACAGATTATTAAGGTTATTAAGTATTACAGATGATTAAGTCTGTAGGAGCAGATCCTCTAACTCACGAAAAAATACCATGGATTTTGATTCATTCTTCTATATTGCATGCCTATGTTTGTGTGGCATCTGTGCATGTATATATGCATGTGTGCATGTGTATAGGCATACATACATGTGTATGTGCATGTGTACACTAGAGGTTCCTGTCAAGTGTCTTCCTCACTGCTCTCCTGGTTCTCTTACTTGAACAAAGCTCACTGATTGGCTAGCCTAGCTAGCCAGCTTGCTTCAGGGATTACAGGCAAGCAACCACACTTGCCTGGCATTTACGCCAGTGCTGGGAATCTGAACTCAGGTCCCCACATTTGCGCAACACTTTAACCATCTCCCCCAGTTCCTGGTTCATGTCTCTATCTCTAGTCTGCATATGGACGTTTTTTTGCTGGTCTTCAGCTGAGGTCTAAAGTGCCATTGGACTTTAGGCTCGTGCACAGCTGCTGTGGGGCTCTCCCCACCTACCATGGGAGAACAAACTCAGAGGCCTAGTAACGAGGGAACATGGGCTCATTTAGAGAAAACTATGTTTTTCTAATATGTTATTACTTGGAAAGACTTCATCGCCTCCAGCAAGACTCCACCTCCTAAAGGTTCCACAACCTACATAGCACCACCCACTGGAGACCAAGTGTTCAAATACATGACTCTGTGGGAGGACATTTCACATTCCAACCATGAAATTTATAATACCTAAAATATTCACAATACATTTTTAATCTTTAATTTTCTATTCTGTGTGAGAGATAATTTGTGTGTGTGTGTGTGTGTGTGTGTGTGTGTGTGTGTGTGTGTGTGTGTATACATGCAGATATGCATGCATTTGTGTCCGTGTGGAGGCCTGACATGGATGCTGGATGTCTCCATCAATCACTCTCCACTTGATTTTTTTTTTTGTTTTTGTTTTGTTTTGTTTTTTGTTTTTTTGTTTTTTCGAGACAGGGTTTCTCTGTGTAGCTTTGCGCCTTTTCCTGGAACTCACTTGGTAGCCCAGGCTGGCCTCGAACTCACAGAGATCCACCTGGCTCTGCCTCCCGAGTGCTGGGATTAAAGGCGTGCGCCACCACCGCCCGGCTCCACTGGATTTTTGAGACAGGGTCACCCACTGAACCTGGAGCTTCACAGGTTCCACAAGGTTGGGGGCTGCCAATGAGCTCCTGCGATCTGGCCATCTCCCCACTCTACCCCCAACACCCACACTAGAGTTACAAATTCAATCTACTATTCCTGGCTTATTTATTTTTAACATAGGTGCATGGATGCTAGGGAATTCGAACTCATGTCCTTGGGCTTGCTTTACCAACTGATGCATCTTTTCCCCACCCTAAAATACTCAAGACACATACATAGACAGACATATATCACTCATACACCAAGACCCCAGGAAATGTAAACTAATGAAAGAGCACAACCAATGGACTCCAACATCCAGATGTCAGGATTATCTGACGAAGAATTAAAAACACCTATGATGAAAACAATTTGGAGAGCACTTATAAACAAACTCTTTTGATTTTGCTTGTTTATTTTGTTCTCTGAGATAGACTCTTTCTACTCAGCCCTGACTGTCCTGGAACTCACTATGTAAGCCAGGCCATCCTCAAACTCAGAGATCCACTTGCTTTTGCCTCCCAAGTGCTGGGACTAAAGCTGTGCACCACCACACTCGTCTATAAACAAACTTGCAACAAATGATGTTTCAGAGTCTCAGCAGGAAATTGTGTTCACAAGGAAAAGAACGTGAGGATGTGAGTGCAAGTTTTCAGATCTGAAAAATTCAATAATTGAAATAAACTCACCAAATAGGTTCAGCAGCGACATGGAGGGGGCAGAGGAAGGACCCAGTTGTTTGTTAACCAACGTGTAGACAGAAGAACGGATATTCTCCAACCAGAACAACGGGGAATAGAGTTTTAGAAATGAGTACTGGCGGGCATTGGGGGGGAGAGGGCTCAGTGTTCTGTCTGAAGAATGATCTGCAATAGCCATGCTCTTTTCAAATGAATGCGCTTTTTAGGTATACAGCAAGCGGAAGTAAAAGAATGAAACAGCCAACAGGAAGGAGGTAGTAGTTCATGAGATCAGACACTTACGTCATCCAGCAGAAAGCAACTGCGGAAGCCTGGAGAACAGAAACAGTCGGTTGGAGCCTCTGATCCACAGAAGGGCTCCAGGAAGAAAGTCTTCTCTTAGGTCACACTGCCAATGAGCCGTCCCCACCACAGGCGTCTTTATTCTGGGAAGGTGAATGGGAATGATTGGCCCTCCAGCTGTGATCAAGGTCACAGTGTTTAGACTCAAACACGTTACTCTCTTCTGTTCTCATGGACATGGTATTTTGACTCTTTGGGCCATTTTGCTGTTCTACTTTTCCCTCCTCAAAGGACCAGCCAGCCAGCCCATCCCCAGACGGGGCATCTGATGAGACACTTTAAGAGAGACATTCTTGGGTATGAAGTGTGTGTATGGGGGGGGGGCAGGAAGTGGCAACCCTATGTCCACAGCCAGCTTCTCAATAAACAACACATAACCATTTATTAATATAATGCATATGATACTCAACCCGTAAAGTGCCTGGCATACAAGCATGATGTGAGTTCAGATCCCCTGCACAAACATGAAAAGCCAGGCAGAGCTGCCTATGTCTCTAATCCCGGCACGGGGCAGCAGAAGTGGGGCTTGCGGGCGGCCAGTCTAACCCAATCGGTGAGCTTGGGTTGTGGGCACATTAGGAAAGGGAAGGAAGCAGTTAGCACACCCTTGCTGATTAGAAAGGAGACAGAAGACTGAGCTCTGCTGTAGACATAAGGAAACCAGGGAGTGGAGAAAGCCTCACATGCTGGGGAGAGGAAGATGGGCACAGGTGGAGAGGTGGAATGAGGCAGAGCCTCTAGCTCCGAGAAAGGAAAATGCTGACTGAAGATGCCTTTTCCCCCTTGAGACAGGGTTCCATTTATCCCTAGCTGCGAACTTCCTACGTAGCCGTGGATGACCTTAATTTCTGATCCTCCTATCCCCACCTTCTGAGTACTAGGATTGAAGGCATGTGCTACCCCATGTTCTGTTTACGGAGTGCTGGGGATCGAACCCAGAGCCTTTTACATACATCTAAGGCAGGCATCTTACACACTAAACTACACCCCACCCCCCAAGTGCCCAAACATCTAGTTAGGGGGACATGCGGGAACTGTGAGTGTCTCTCCTCTCAGTCACCTGCTAAAAGGAGGAGCAAGCCTAAGACGAACGAATCGAAGGTGGAGGCCCTAAAAAGAGAGATTCAGGCCGCGTCATAAGCTAAACCGAAGTTTTCTAACGTGCCACTTCAGGCTGTAAAATAGCGAACTGTCCACCAGGTGGAGCTATCTACGGAGACTCGCACGTCCCATCAGCCCTGGCGCTCTGGGTGGAAGGAGGCGTGGAGGTGACTCTCTGGCCCGCAACGCCTCTACTCTCCCGTCCCGACTGACGTTGGGCAACAAAGATGGCGGCGGGGTCCAGCAATTACTGGGAAGGTGAGGGCGAGGCCTCCGGGTGGCTCCTGCCGGTGCACAGGGGACTGAGTGGGGCTGGGTCTTGAGGAAGGCAGCAGAGGGAAGAGACAGACCTCAGGAACGGCCACACGGCGGGAGGAGGTGGTCCGGGAGGAGCCCCGGGCCTGGGAACTTGAGCAAGAGGCTGGGGCGGAGTGAGCCGGATCCGGGAAGGGGTTGGGCGGCGTGGAGGGAGCGGGGAAGGGGAGGGAGAGGCGCCTGAGGCTCCTGGTGGACGTAGCTGAGGGTGGTGAGACTCTGCGGTAGGGCTTTGGGGACCAACTCTTGCCAGGAGACGAGTGTGGAGCCCGGAAGACGAGTAGTCAGAGCCTGGGAGTTGCGGGCACTGTCAGAAAACTAAGAGCGAGAGGAACTTGTCAGTCCCGGCCTTGGGCAAAGTTTGCGAGGAATGTCTCCTCCTGGACCCCTGTTGGCAATTTAAGATTGAGACTTCACCGAGGATGGGGGGACAGAATACTGAAAATAACTTTACCTTCTGTCCTGGAGTCCAAGATCGGTTTTGTTAAGATGATAAAGGGTCCTAATCGATACATTTGCTATCCTTCTCTCACCAAGAGAACATTCAGGTGTGTTTAATTCCTGAAAATCTGGTCCCATCAAGTGAGGTCATATAAAACATTCCTAGACCACGATGAGCCACAACAATCAGAAATGGCTTATATTTTCATTTAACTGTTTGCTTCTTTCTTTCTTTCTTTCTTTCTTTTTTTTTTTTAACCTATTTCCTCTTTCTGACTGATGAAGCCCCTGGAAAGTATGGTATTCTTATCATCAACCTCTTGACATAAAGGACTGAATTTTAAATTCCTATCTGTCATATTTTCAAAATGCTTTTTACTTGATATTTCCCACTGGACATAACTATGGTTAGAGAAACATGCCTAGAGCTTAAAATATGTATTTCAAATGCCCTATTGGGAATAGTTGTAGTAGCTAAAATTTACTTTTAAATTATGAAGAAGTGGCTACTGGTATCTTTGATAGTCATTAGGCTATGAAACACTATGTTGTAATAATTATAGCAAGTCATTATTGGCAATATACCTTGTGCTAGATTCTTTAAAGCTGAAGGCTGAAGTTTTTAGATGAACTGAATCATCAGTAAATCTCAAAGACAGTAGGTGGCGGAGCTGACATTCGAAGTGGGATTTGGTCGCTGGGTAGGTTTACTCCGTCATATAATTCTGCTTCCTGCCTTTCACTGCATTGTATTCCTAAGACGTTCTTACATTATTCCTTCCTGTATTTTAGCCTTTCATTCGAACTCTACCATGAATAAGAATACTCAGATTTTATATATATATATGAATTTCCTGGTATGGCTTCTTTCATTCAGCCCTTTAGAAGCCAAGCTGTTACACCTTTTTATCTGTTTGCTTCTACTTTTAAAACATATGCTTTTAAATAAACCTGTTAGATTTGTATTTCGCCTTGTTCATAGTACAGTTAGTTTTTAACCTCTATTTTTCCCCTATGTTTTTGAAAAAGCATTTTTAGTTTTTGTTGACTTGCTTTTTCTTTGTGTTTAATTGCTAAAGTATTTTACCTGTATAATAAATCCTAACAAAGCTTTGAAACATAAAAGGAAATGTCTTTCAAAAAGAATGCAGGCAAGCTGGAGCACTCGGGAGGCAGAGGCAGGTGGATCTCTGTGAGTTCAAGGCCAGCCTGGTCTACAGAGTGAGTTCTAAGACAGGCACCAAAACTACACAGAGAAACCCTGTTTCGAACAAAACAAAACAAAACAAAAAAGACCAAAAGAATGCAGGCTTCTTATAAAGTTAGCTGGTAAATTGATGTGGTGGTCATAAACCATTTTCATATCTTTGTGATTTATATTCTCTTGTTTTCCTTCAAGTTACAACTTTGGTTTATTGCTGTAAAAGTAATCTCAGGAATGTTAGGGCATTGGTTGTCAAGCTGTCTCTTAAAGAAGAGTGACAGCGGCAGTGGTGGCTCTCGCCTTTAATCCCAGCATGCCGGAGGCAGAGCTAGGTGGATCTCTGTGAGTTCGAGGCCAGCCAGGTCTACAAAGTGAGTTCCAGGAAAGGCGCAAAACTACACAGAGAAACCCTGTCTCGAAAAACCAAAAAAAAAAAAAAAAAAAAAAAAAAGAAGAGTGACAGACAGGTTGTGTGTCTCCTACCGCTGCTTCTCTTAGCGCTCCTGTCTGAAGTTTAAAGACATGGCTAATTTACTTTCTTGGGTAAGTCTTCCATTTCTGGGGAGCTAGATCAGAGATCAATATACAATAGTTGGCTTTCTTCAAAATTGTCTTGTGATTTTAATGTCTCTTGGTGGAAAATGATTTGCTTTTGTAATTTCCTCACAGATCTCAGGAAACAAGCTCGACAGCTGGAAAATGAACTTGACCTGAAGCTAGTTTCCTTCAGTAAACTGTGCACAAGTCACAGTCACAGCAGCGCTCGGGATGGAGGCCGCGATAGGTACAGGTACTGCCAGATTCTCGGGTACCTTAACTGTATGACGTTTGTAAAAGTAAACCGAGCTGTAGAACTCTATGACTTGGTGTGCTGGTGAATTGTTGATGTTTTAATTTCTTTGTCACTGTCTTTGTGGGGGTGGTGTATGTGTGGAGGGTGTCTTATCGAAATTGTAATTCTTAAGACTAACATTTGAGAGCTTTAGACCAAGATTGTAATAGCTCAGGAGGAAACTTCTAGAGCTTAGAAATGAGTTTATATCCATAATGTTTTTGATGCCAGGCCTGTGAACATGTGGAGGCTGACAGGAGCCACATGATTGCAAACTCATCTGGGCTCCATAGCAAATCCAGAGCAGTTTCAGTCTCAGTCCACGGAAATGTCTGATTTGCCCACAATGATTTGTTTGTTTGATTTTTTTTTTTTCAAGATAATTTCTCTGTATAGCTCTGGCTGTTCTGGAACTCACTCTGTAGACCAAGCTGGTCTCAAACTCACAGATCCTCCTGCCAATGCCTCCCCAGTGTTGAGATTAAAGGAGTGTACCCCCAACCACCTGGCTGATTTTTGTTTTGTAATTTCTGAATGGAACTGAGGAGTTAACCTAAATGCAAAACGTACAAACTTCCTGGTGTTTTATTCTTTTAGCATGAATCTAATGCAGGACCCTCACAGTTGATCATGGAAGCTAGTTTTAATGTTTGATCTATTTTTCTTTTTTGAGAAACTAGCATATTATAACCCAAGAAAAATTTATTCATATTTTTAAGTCTTATGATTAAGTTATCCACTTGTTTCATAAAAAAAAAAAATCAGGAAATGTTTGAGATGCTTAGAAAGATATAAGGAATAATATAATGAACCCTTTTTTGCTTCTGTCTCTTTTTAAAAAATAATCATTGCAGATTCCAGTGAAGCCCCTAATAGCATACCATGTTGTCTTTCCTATTTGCATATAAATATTACAATTTTTGTTACATATCTTAGTATTCCTGGGTAATTCATAGTATATTACAAAAGCTATTTTGCAGTGTGTTTTTTTTTATTTAACATTGTCTTTGAGGTTCAGTTGTTGATAGATTTAACTCTACTGTCTTCATTTGCTTCACATATTAAACAACTGCATTAGGATTTAGCTATTTGATGGACATTTCTAAGTTTTGCTAATTAATAATAATAATTTTAATAGCTAACAGAGTAATCACTGTATTGCAAATTCCATTCTTAGAGCCTTGTAAAAATGCTGCTGTAAATATTTCCACCTAGATTGTACTTATGTCCATCATATATATCAATGCGATGATAGCATTGATAGCAGAGTTTTCAGTTGTTAGTCGGCAGTTATTTCTGTATTTTTCAAAGAGTAGTGGAGGATGGATATTTTTTAGCTAATAATTAAAACAACAAAACTGAGCTTGAATCTGAACTTATACCTTCTCTCTCCAGAACCCACATTCTCCCCCCTCACCCCACCCCCCACCCCCCCGCCAGGCAGAGTTTCTCTGTGTAGTTTTGGTGCCTGTCCTGAATCTCACTCTGTAGACCAGGCTGGCTCGAACTCACAGAGATCCGCCTGACTCTGCCTCCCAAGTGTTGGGATTAAAGGCTTGCGCCGGCTCCTGCCTCTGCCCCCCACCCCCCAGAACCCACATTCTAAAAGCCACTGTATTAAAAACATTCCAGCAAGAGCTCTTTTCACTGTTACAACAAAAGTGTTCCTTTTTTATAAGGACATGTGGCTTGCAAAGTTAGCAAGGCTAACTTTGTGGACCTAAAAATGTTAGTTAGCATACCCCATGGACTCCAGTGCAAGGCATTGCTTTGCACACTTTCTTTCACTAAGTAAGGAGAGTGAGGGAGTGAGGATTTTTTTTTCCCAATGAATAAATTTTCTGTTCAGAAAGCTTTTCACCAGATTTAAAGCTCACATTTGGTTTTGCCAATAAGTATACAATTTTAAAACTCAAGTCTGTCAGGAAATACTATTGCAGGATGCTTTTTTCTGTGGTCTCTGCTTGGATTCCCTTTAAAAGAAACAATGTGTTAAAAATATTCTGAGTTCAGCTACAAACTGGAACTGATTCTGCTTTCACTAGAGAGCCTAAGGCTGTGAGCACACAGGCTCTGTGGCAGGGCACTTAGCTGGTGGGTGTGAGGCCTTGCCTGTAATCCCCAGCACTGGAAAATAAAGACTGACTTCGAATGCTGAGGCTTCTGTTTGATGCCCAGATTGGAAGCATGTCACATGTCAGATGAATAAAGTTAGCAGTCACCAGAGCTTTTAGGAATCTTGGGGGTTTTTGTTTTGTTTTGTTTTTGTTTTTCTGTATGTCGAAAATCAGAAGGTCCCTGGACAGTGGTGTTACACGCCTTTAATCCTAGCTCTTGAGAGGCAGAGGCAGGCGAATCTGTGAGTTCAAAATCATCCTGGTCTACAAAGCAAGTTCCAGAGCAGTCAAGGCTACCTACACAGAGAAACCTTGTCTCAATAAATAAGTAAATTAATTAATTAGTTAAAAAAAATCAGAAGGTCTGTGGATCATCACACACTATCAAGTGAATTAATTTAACAGAATCCTAATATTGTAGAGATCGAGTTTTTGACCATTTCCCTGGACTTCTGTACTGTCCTAAGAATAATGAATATGGAATATCCAGTAGTAGAGATGCCCTGTTACTCATTCATTCAACAAATATTTAAAGAACAGTAACGTGTCAGAATTTGCCAGGTGCGAGGCATGTAACTATGAAGCAGACAGACAGTCTCCTTCCTTGACCTCTATTGGCCCACTGCTCTTTTAAGTGTACCTGGTGGAGGAGAGTTTATATTAGCAATCAACAGGTTTTTTGTGGTTGCACATTCTAGGAGATACGTTCACAGCCTTAGCTTAGCTGTGACACAGTAAAGAACTGATCCCAGTCTCCACACCATGCTCTTTTATCACTGTGTAGCCCAAGCTGGACTCAACCCCGTTACCTCCTGCCTCAGCCTCCCAAGTGCTGGAATTACAGGCGTGTACCACCATGCCTGGCTAAGAACTAGATATTTTTATGTCATGTTGCAAGGCATAATGTATATGGGAATGTTTGAAGAAGAAATAAAGCTTAAAACCTAGTTAAACGTCTAATAAGAATCCTTATTAAAACCAGTCATGGTACATGTCTATAATCCCAGCACTTAAGAGAATGCGGCAGGAAGGTCACAAGTTCCAGGCTAGCTTGGCCTGTGTATACAAAGTAAACCTCTGTCTTTAAGGACAAAGAATCTGGGGCTGGAGAGATGGCCGTGAGCTCTTACTGCTCTTGCAGAGGACGCAGGTTTGACTCTCAGCAGCTACATGACCATGCTCACTACTGCCTGTACAGGTCCGGGAAATCTGATGCCTTCTTCTGGGTCTCTTTTGGCTCCTACATGCACATGATGCATGTAAACTCACATAGGCCAACAAACAAACAAAAAACATAAAGTAAAATAAATAATCTTTTAAATAATTCTCATTAGCTACTTTTTGGCTGTTTCACTGATTGGTTTTGTTGTGAAAGTAAATAGGGGAACAGTGGTCGTTGAGGTTCTTTTTGACAATGAATCGATGATTTAGTCTTTGAGTCTCCACATTCAAATGCTATAAACGGGCAGGAAAAGGTCTTAAGTCAGATTAGAGAGTGTAATCCATTTTATTTGTGTGAAGAACAGCTGGTCTTTATGAAGCTGCTTGTGTGATTATATCTACACTACTTGGGTTCCTGATAAAAGGTACTGTTTTTTTTTTTTTTTTTTTTGGTTTGTTTGTTTTGTTTTTTCAGAAGAGGTAAATGAAACTCTCAGGGTATGTGATTTTAAAATTTGAGTCTCAAACATCTTTCATCTGTAAAAAGTCAGATTTCTGACTGGCTATTGTGGTATAAAAAGACATTCAAGATGTTTTTGTAAAATAGTATGAGGTGAACACGTATTACGATGGAAATGTGGGAACTTAGTATGAAAGTGTGTTGGTCGTGGCTCTGTTGGCCTGAATGCTAGCTCCTGACTCCTTAATAACTGCTTATCTAATCAAGTCACTTAAATCTCAGGTTTATTTCTTATTAAGAGTCAGTAGAGGAAGAGAGAATTTAAAGGCGTAAACCATAATTTTGGAGAAAAGCTAAAGGTTATTTCTCACAGGCTCCAAATGGAATCTATAATCCATTTTTTTCTTCACCATTTTAAGGAGTTTTTGGCTTCTTTCCCATTATTTGTTCTCTCAGATTCAGAGTTTGAGTTGCTTCAGCTCTTTTCTATCATTTGGGGAATAGTACACAGCATTCGGAATGTCTTTATATTTGTTTATATTTTGCACTGTGTTTAGTATTTTAGGACATGTGGGATATTTTTAAAAAGAAAAACAAAATCATAGTTTTGTTTTGTTTTTTAAATTACACTTATTTATGTAGAGGGCTACAGTGTGGACTGTCTGGGGACAACTTACAGGAGTCAGTTCTCTCCTACTACCACGTGGGTCCCAGGAGCTGAACTGGGGGCATCAGGCTTGGCTGCAGGCACCTTTATCCACTGAGTCATCTTGCTGGCTGTAAAGCATAATCTTTAAAGAAACAGAAGGGATGTTTCGGGGTTCATTTGACCTCTTTAAGAAAAATTACCTTTAAAAAAAAAAAAGAAAAGAAAAATTACCTCATTAGTTTAGGCTGTTTTAAAGCACTAAGTAATGGATTTTTTTTTAATTTAAATTTTCTTTAGTTCTGACACAACACCCCTATTAAATGGATCAAGTCAAGATAGAATGTTTGAGACAATGGCCATTGAAATTGAACAGCTTTTGGCAAGGGTAAGTGCTTTTGGTAAACAGCTAGTTTGCTATTTGTTAGATATGGTTCTGAGTTATATTGTTTGTTGAAACCATTCATTTCTTCAAGGTGTGTTTCTCCTCCAACTGCTTGAATTTTAATGGCAGCCATCCAAATTGTGACAGATGTCGTTTGTGGGAAATGCTGATTGACTGAGTCTTGCCTTGTTTACTGCCCGCCAAGAGGACATGTTGATTTACTTGCGCTGTTTCTGGTGCTTTTTAAAATGCTTTCTCCCTTTCTTCCTAGCTTACGGGGGTGAATGACAAAATGGCAGAATATACCAACAGTGCAGGGGTCCCCTCTTTGAATGCAGCACTGATGCATACGTTGCAGCGACATAGAGACATTCTACAGGTAATGTGTTCGGCATAGTATTTATGTTGTCGAGGTAACAGGGAAGAGGAATAGTTAACTGTGTTTAGAATATCAAAGTATAGCAAAACAACCTAAATGTTTGAAGATGTATTAGGTGGTATTAAAATACAGAAGTGAAAATTGGAAGGCAAACATTTTTATTACCAAGAAAAGTAATCAACCATTACAATTTAAGAACTTTTTAAAATAACTTACTTATTTTTATTTCATGTACATTTGTATTTTGCCTGTATGTATGTATGTGAGGGTGCCAGATCCTCTGGAACTGGAGTAACAGGCAGCTATGAGTTTCCCTGTGGGTGCTGGGAACTGAATCAGGGTCCTTTGGAAGAACAGCCAGGGTTCTTAACTGCTGAACCATCTCTCCAGCCTATTTAAGAACTCTTTAAAAATTAAGCCAGGCGGTGGTGGCGCACGCCTTTAATCCCAGCACTTGGGAGGCAGAGTCAGGCAGATCTTTATGAGTTCGAGGCCAGCCTGGTCTACAGAGTGAAATCCAGGAAAGGTGCAAAGCTACACAGAGAGACCCTGTCTCAAAAAACCAAAAAAAAAAAAAAAAAAAATTGATGCACACCTTTAAATCCTAGCACTCAGGAGTCAGAGGCAAGTCACTGTCAGTGAGTTCAAGGCCAACCTGGTCTGCATAATGAGTTCCAGGTCAGCCAGGACTGCAGAGTGAGACCATGTCTAGAGGTGGTGGTGGAGGTGGTGGTGGTGGTGGTGGTGGTGGTGGTGGTGGTAATAGGAGCCTGGGGAGATGGCTGATTGGTCATAGTGCTTGCTATGAAAGCAAGAGGATCTGAGTTCACATTCTGAGAACCCACATACAAGCCAGGCGAGGCCACATGTCCTGTTCCTCTAGTGCTGTGGGAGACGGACACAGATGATCCTAAGAACTTGCTGGCCAGCTATCCTAGGCAAGACAGCAAGCTTCATTGAGAGAGCCTGTCTCGAAAAGCAGGTGGAGAACAGTAAAAGAAGATACCCACATTCATTTCTGGCCTCTGCATACATATGTATAGGAAACACACCATACACATGCATACACACACACACAAAGATAGGAATCTTTTTAAAACTTTCTTTTCTTACATTTATTTGTGTGTGTGCGTGTGTGTGCACAAGTTTGTGCGTGTGTGTCACAGTCCATGTGCCGTGGTGCATGTGTGGAGGTCAGAGGACAATTTGCAGGATTCAGTTCTAGTTTTCTGTCTTGGGCTTGAACTCAGATCGTCAGGCTTGGCAGCAGCGCCCTTACCTGCTAAGCCATCTTGCTGGCTCACAGCTAGGAATCTGAGTTTGGTGGCATGTAGCTATCATGTAGCTGACCAGCACCGGCAAGGCAGAGGCAGAGGCAGGGGGTTGCCACAGTTGGAAGTCTACCTGGTCTGTGTAGTGAATTCCAGGCTAACCAGGGGTACATAGTGAGACGATGTCTTAAGAAAAAACAACAAAAAGGAATAGTTTGTGATTAGCATGCACAAGGCTCCAAGTTTAGTCTCCAGAAGTGCAAGTGTGTGCTTGTGCTGTCTTAGTTAAGATTTCTATTGCTGTGAAGAGACACCATGACCACGGCAACTCATTTAACTGGGGTGGCTCACTTACAGTTCAGAGGTTCAGTCCATTATCATCATGGTCGGACATGGCGGCATGCAGGCAGACATGGTGCTGGAGAGGTAGCTGAGTGTCCTACATCTTGCAGAGGCAACAGGAAGTGGTCTGTCACTGGGCATGGCTTGAACATAAGTGAGACCTCAAAGCCCGCCTCCGCAGTGACACACTTCCTCCAACCAGACCCACCTGTTCCAACAAGGCCACACCTCCCAATAGTGCCACTCTCTTTAGGGGCCATTTTCTTTCAAACTACCACATATGCACTAACGCACATACAAAGAAGGATTAAAAATAATTTGCCTAATGCAAAAATGTGAATGTCAGGTTGAGAACTAGGATTATGGCCAATGGTAAAACACTAAAAGTGTTCTCACTAAAGAAAAAGGGAGTTGGGGATACAGCTTAGGTAGCAGAGTGTTTGCCTGGTATACACAAAGCCCTGAGTATAAGTCCCACTTCTGCATAGAACTGGATGTGCTGGTACAGGCCTGTAATTCCAGCACTTGGAAGGAAGAGGCAAGAGAATCAGACGTTCAAGGCTACAGTAGACTAAATTAGACCCTGACTCAAAGAAAAAAACAAAACAAGAAAAGAGTACTTATAACCATCATAAATGTCTGACATTGCTTTGGAGTTTCTTGTTGGTACAGTTAATAAAACCTGAGAAATAAATATTTGAAAGGAAGAGGCAAACTTCCTAACATGTGGCATGATAAGATTGTATATGTCTGATAAACCAAGAAGTTAAGTGAGAAAAGCTAGAAACAAATTCAGTAAAGACATATATCTAAAGCAAGCCATTATCCTCTGTATAAACAATGACTTATTAGAAAATATAATGAAAGGGGCTTGGGGGTGGGGCAGCATAGTGATAGTGTAAATGAAGTCCTTATTCAGTCATGAACACCAGAAAATGAACACTCACACTCTCTCTCTCTCTCTCTCTCTCTCTCTCTCTCTCTCTCTCTCTCTCTCTCTCTCTCTCTCTCTCTCACACACACACACACACACACACACACACACACACACACACACACACAAACACAGCCAGATGTGATGGTGTACACCTGTAATCCCAGTACTTGGGAGGTAGACAAGAGTATCAGGAGTTCAAAACCCTCTTGTGGGGTAAATGAAAACTTATATACACATATATAAAGGAAAACATGGGAAGTGATTTTTGTTTGGGGCAGGCTCTATGGTCTAGCTTTGTAGTCCAGACTTGTCCTTGACTTTCATCCTCCTGCCTCAGCCTCCAAATGCTAACATTACAAGTGTGTAAGTGTGTGCCCATACCCAACTCTTTGTTTTTTAAATTAATGAATTAATTTTATTTTGAGACAGAGTTTCCTTTACCACAAACTGACCTTGAGTTCCTGATCCTCTTGTTCCACCTCCCAAGTACTGGGATTAGAGGTGTGCACCAGCCAAGCATGACTTTCTTTACTTATTTTAGAATAGCAAGATGACACCAAAGTCCATTTAGTCCATCATAAAAGAGTAACCAAGAATACAGTTTAATACAGTTCTGAAAGTGCACAGGACGGGTACTGAATTCTACCACATGTTAAGGCCTGTTTCAAAATTAGGGTAATTGATAGTTTGTATCTAGGGGCCAGCCAAGTGGCTCCATGGGTTAAGGCACTGGCTGCCAAGCCTGATAATTCACTCCTTGGACCCCACATGGTGGAGGGAGAGAACTAACCCCTGCAGGTTGTCCTCTGACCTCCACACATGCACACATGCACCCACATACAAACATGCATGCATAAATTGTAAAAATTCTTTAAAGGGGTGTGTGTGCGCGTGCGCACCAAAGGTTGACCTTTGTTTGTTGCTCCTTAGTAGTTGTTCTTTAGGTTTTTGAGGAAGGGTCTCACTAGGAACTGGGGCTTGCCAATTTGGGTAGGATGACCAGCCAGTGAGCCCAAGGGCTCCTCTCTTCTCTGTCTCCTCACTGCTGGCATTACAGGGGTACACTATCAACACCCAGCTTTTGACAGCCCAGCTGTGATCAGATAGTGCTTCACTGGCAGATCTCCCCCCACCCCCAGGCCAAAGATTTAAATGTAGAAAAAGCATAAGAAAGGAGGAAAGGAAAAAAAAAAAACATCAAAGTTCCAAATAGAGCCTGGATGAAATTTATAATATAATTTCTGAGTACTAAAGAGCTAAGGAAGATCTAATGTCAGAAACTACAACAAATGACTCGTTTGTTTAATATACACAGAATTAATATAAACATAAATATAAAAGACAAAATAGGAAAATGGACAAAAATTATAAACACTTGAAAATGAACTGAGGGTGTAGCTCAGCGGTAGAGCATTTGTTTTGCGTTTGTAAAGTCCTGAGTTGGATCCCCAACACTGCGGGGAAGATGGGGATGGGGGCAAAGGTTTGAAAAAAAATGAGCCATGAGTCTTACTAAGTACATCATTGAGTAGAAGAATCTCTCTGCTCTTTTATCCTATGCTATCTGAAGTCATTTTGTCTTAGACTTTTGTCTTTATAATTCTGTGTGCTATGGTACTAGGTGGTAGAATGCTTAGTGTTTGAATCGTGTAACCTGATGACCACGCACAGCTACTTTACAGGGATAAAAGTACATTAATAGTTTGTGTTGAGACTGGATATTGATTTATTTCAGGATTATACACATGAATTCCATAAAACCAAAGCAAACTTTATGGCAATACGGGAAAGGGAGAATCTCATGGGATCAGTACGAAAAGATATTGAGTAAGTTACCTTTCATGTTCATAGAATGTTTATGTGGATTTAGGCTACATCTGTGGTTAATTGCAAATTGAGTAGCACAACCAGGATTTAGATTTGGGGTTTCTGATTTCCATTCCATTGTCCTCTGTGCCTTGTTACAGTATGGGCTGAATCTGCTTTGCCATCTCCCAGTCTTCCCAGGAGCCCCTGCCAACCTTGATCTTAAGTCCAGCTTGAAAGATGTGCTAAGAAGGGCTGATTGCCAGTAACTGTCCATTTCCCTGACTTTGGCCTCTCTCTGTTGCCCTAGCACTTACATATTCAGATAACTATTAACATCCCTGAAATTCTGAAATGTGTTTGTATGTGGGTAGAAGTTCCCAGGTTTAATACAAAATCAAAACCTTGTATGAAACTAAGGACTTTGAGCAATTTACAATGACCTCAGTCTATGAGATTTGCTCTTTTCTTCGATACCTTCACCAGATCCTGTTTTTGTAGGCATTGGTTCAGTTTGAGAATTTTAAAAAATTTGTTCTAAAAGGCCAGTTGTGGTGGCACACACCTTTAATCTCAGCATTCAGGAGGCAGAGGCAGACAGACCTCTGTAAGTTCAAGGCCAGCTAGGGCTACATAGGAGACCCTGCCTCAAAAAGAAAAGAAAAACAAGAAAAGAAAGTGTTCTTGATTCTTACTACTAGTGGAAAGCAGGAAAATGATAATATTGATAGAAGTAAGTGTCACTTTGGTAACTTTATTGTGCTAGCAATGAATGTGGAACTCCTAAGTGAGCCAAGATGGAACAGTTGGGTCTCAGTGTTCCTCAGGCTGGCACTGCTAGGAAGGATTACATCGTTTGAGTAGCTCTCTTGCCCAGTGTGCTATGTGCTGACGAGTGTAAAGTTCTGCTTCTGTTGGAGAAAACGATGCAGCAGATAGCACACGAAGGGAAGTGAGGTCCTCTCTTGAGATTGGGTTGGGCTGGTGAAGAACAGAACACCCCTAAATCTAATCTGGAGCAACATTTGTGTTGACGTCTGTAATAGTGTTTTTCGAGGGAAATGAAAAGCATTGTGTTCTGATTGTTTATTGGAAACTGTGGTCTCTTCTGCTATCTCAGGGTTAGCCCCTTCACCTGATGGTGCAGCGTCTTCTAAAGTGTTCTTGCCTTTTCTTGACGTTGTTCTAGGTCATATAAAAGTGGGTCTGGAGTGAACAACAGGAGAACAGAACTGTTTTTGAAAGAACATGACCACCTTCGGAAGTAAGTGCTGCCTGTAGAGTAAGGGTTTTGCTGGTGAGAATTTATCCCTGCTCCAAGTGGGTTCAGTAGAAATGGATGCCAGCTCATCGGCCATAATTAAAAGATAGCCTTTGAGGATTTTACTCCGCTCTTTGCCTGTCTTCTCTTTACCAGACTGCTGCTGTGCTGCTGTTACCCTTCTGCAAGTTATTAATGGTGCCATAAGAATACTAATAACTCACGCTGGAGTGGTCTCGTACCACTTCCTTATTAGTGAAGCTTTATAAAGGGGAACAAGGCCAAATATCAAAAAAGAAAAAGAAAGGAAAAAAAAAATGAAAAAAAAGCTTGTTTCCCGAGATTTCAGTTGATGATTGGATGAAGTATAGATGTGTTTTAAAACAAGTCCCCACATTCTACTCTTGTGTCATCTATTTTTCTCCATGATTTTTTTTTTTATCTTATTTGTATTTTGTGGTAGAACTTCAGGATCAAAATGGTCTTCTCTGAACTCAGCTTGTCAGCTCTTGAGTATTCATAATAGTCAATGTTAGGAGTTCATCTGCTGTTTGTTACTGAATGTCATTAGTTGGTTATGTCTGGTAAGCTTAAGGTACTGTTGAATTTATTTCCCTATAAAGGCCACCACTTTAAATATAAGCTGTTAAAATCAAGACACGAGGGACTGAAGCAATAGCTCAGTAGTTAAGAACACCAGCTGCTCTTGCAAAGGACCTGGGCTCAATTTCCAGCACCTACATGATGGCTCTCAACTGTCTGTAATTTCATCTAATGTCTTCTTCTGGCCTACACAGGCACCAGGCACACAAGTAGGCAAAACACACATACACATAAAAATAAAATGGAATATAGAGCCGAGTGTCGTGGTGCATGTCTACAATCCCAGCTACTTAGGAAAGTAAGTCAGAATGGTTGCTTTGACCCACCAGTTCAAGACCAGTCTGGGCAACAGAGTAAGAGCATATCTTAGCACACTTTGTGTGTACCATGTACACATACACAGAGTAATATCAAGTCTTGTATGTGGTGTTGAGGATTGAATCATGCTAGGCAAGTGCTCCACCTCTGAACTACCAATTTGGCCAATTAAGATCTCTTTAGAAGCCATGATTCTTCTAGTGTTAGAACTGGTTTTTGGTTTTTTGGTTTTATTATCCATCATGGGGTGTGTGTGTGTGTGTGTGTGTGTGTGTGTGTGTGTGTGTGTGTGTGTGTACACACGCACATGTGTGGCTATATGATTGTAGAGGCCTGAGGCTAGGGCTGATTCTCTCCCACTCTTCCACCTTGTTCATTAAGGTGGGGTCTCCCAAGCCCTTGGCTCACCAGTATAGCTGGTCTTTCTGGCCACCTTGCTCTTAGGACCCCTTGTCTCCTCATGCGGAAGCTTGAATTCCAGCTGGGCCACTACACCCGCCTGGTACTTCCGTGGATTCTGGGGTCTCAACTCTGGTCATCATGTTTACATGGCAGTTGCTCTAACCAGTGCACCGTCTCTCCAGCTCCTTTTTCGTAAATTACAGTTTTAAAATGTATTTTGTGTTTGCAGGGTTTGTGCCACAGCGTGCACATGAAAGTCAGAGAACAAGGTTTAGGAATCTCTTCTTTCCTTCCACCATGTGGCTATAGGGCTCAAACTCATGTCCCTAGCCTTGGCAGCACACTGAGCCATCGTATTGGGCCCTAGTTCTTTTTTTTTGTTTGTTTGTTTGTTTGTTTGTTTGTTTTTAATTATGTATACAGCATGTATGACTGCAGGCCAGAAGAGGGCACCAAATCTCCTTACAGATGGTTGTGAGCCATCATGTGGTTGCTAGGAATTGAACTCAGGACCTCTGGAAGAGCAGTCAGTGCTCTTAACCTCTGAGCCATCTCTCCAGCCCGGGCCCTAGTTCTTTTAGTTGTTGCATATTGATTGCCACAGGGGCAGTCAGTAGAGTATACAGTTATAGGCCTTGAGAGTTGTCTATGTGTTGGGTAAGACCACTGTGAAAGAATTTTCATTGCATCCAGAACTATATCAATATATTCCTAGAGTACAGAGTAATTCAAAAGGCACTATATTCAAGTAATACAAAAGAAAAAATCAGATTGTTTTAGTGTTCCTGTATTTATTGCCTCAAAAAAAGACAGTCAGTTGGGCATGGAAAGACCTGCTTAAATATCCCAGCATTTAGGAGCCTGAGGCTCACTAGTTTAAAGCCAGCCTGAGCTACGCAGTGAATTCCAGGTCAACTTAGCCTATGCAGTGGGACCGTCTCTCGAGAAAGTAAGGAAGACATCAGAAATCCAATAGTTTCCTTCAGCAGCAGTGATTTGGGCTGGAGAGCTGGCGTGGCATATGGAAAGTGCTTCCTGCATAGGCATGAGGGCCTGAGTTCAGACCAGGTACAGTGGCCTGTGTCTGTAATCCCAGTGCTCAACAGTGAGGTGGGAGGAGGAGGAGGCAGGAGAGAGCTGAAGTTCCTGGGCCAGCTAGCCTGCCATAGACAGCAGCCAACAAGAGACCCTTCCTAAACAAGGGGAGTAAGGACGAGTGGTACCCGAGGGTGTCCTCTGGTCTCTGCACACACACATATGCCCCCACTAACACACACACACACACACCCCGTATGCATTCATATCAAACATATACACACATAAGACAAAAAAATTATTTGAAACCCAACAAGATGGCTCAGAGGGTTAAGTCTCTTGCTGCCAAGCATGATAACTTGAATTTGATCCCCAGGACCCACATAGTGGAAGGAGAAAACTGATTCCTAGTAGTTGTCTTTTGATCTCCACAAGTGTGTTGTGACATGTGCATGCCCACAATCATACACGTGTGCACACAAAAATAAGTAAGATGTATTGAGAAATACTTTAAAATTATTGTCTAAAAGAGTATACCAAAATAACAATTCATGTTAATACTTTTATTTCAAGACTTCAGAATATTTCCTACACTATATTTTATAATAGTTTTTTCAGGAAGTTGGGTTTTTATTTTGATTATTCACAGTAAATCTTGTAGGAGTTTGATATTGTTTATTTTACAGGGAAAAGTGAAGCAGTTCAAGTACAGGTATCTAATCTAATTGTTAAAAGTTATAAAAGAGGATGAGAAAATAGAATGTATCTTGATTTCAAAGTACTTTATATGTATTCCTTTCAACATTCTTGTGAGAAAAGAAACGGAGGCAAGTAGAAGTGTAATGGAGCAGGGTCTTGATACTAGTCAGAGGATTTAGTCATTTCTCAGTGTCAGAACACAGTCTCCCAGTGAGTTCTGGTCTTACCCTTCCTCAGCTCTTCCAGATACACCTCCGCTTCCTTTCCCACCCAACTTTGTGTCATTTTTTGCCCCCATCAAAACCAATTTGTGCAGCCCAAATATTCTTGGAGGTGTGTCCTTCTGCTGGAGCGTGCTTCATTATCATGGGCTACACTCTTAGAGGAAACTGACCCTTTCTTTCTGCTGGGATTTGGTCTGGCCTGGGCTTGCACAAATCTTGTGCATATGTCACAACTGGTGTGAGTTCCTATGTGTGCCTGCCCTGCTGCGTTCAGAAACATTGTTACCATGTCATCAGCCGACTCTGGCTCTTACACACTTTCTGCCCTGACCTCCACAATGATCCTGAGCCTTGGAAGAGGGGGTGTGGTGTATATAATCCCTTAGAGATGAAAATTCTGTCATCTCTTATTCTCTGCATCTTTCCTAGTTTCAGATCTGTTTTAATCATCACCTGCTGCAAACAGAAGCTTCTCTTTTGAGGATTGAGAGATGCCTTAATCCATGGGTATAATGATGGTTTAATATTAAGTCCTTTTTATCAGAATAACAATAGTAAATTCTCTCCTTTAGCCTATGACGTATCTTGCCATAGGTACTTAGCCTCATCATGGTGTCAGGTCCAGATTTCACCTGGTCAGAAAGTAGTTGGTTAGCCCCGTGGTGTCCATGCTGCTGTTGCACCAGGGGGCATGTCTTGCTGGGCCAGTCATTACTGTAGCTGCAGAGTTCACAGCTAGAAATGATGAATGTGCTCTTCCTCTTCCAGGAGAAATGGAACAGAGGTCCTTCTGCATGCTGGGCAAGCATGCTATCACTTAATACACCCCTAGCCCTAGGACTCTGTGTGTGTGTGTGTGTGTGTACACTGTGCTAAATATATTTCCTGTTATAATAAGTATAATGAGATCTGTATGGGAGGTTGAATTGTGTGGATTATAAATTTGAGGCAAGACTGAACAACATATTGAGACTTTGTCCCAAAATAAGAAGCAGGGCTAGAAAAATGGCTCAGTGGATAAAGGTACTTCCACCAAGCCTGGGATCAATGGAAAGACCTGCGTGGGAGAAGGAAAGAATCTACTCATAGAAGTTGTCCTCTGACCTCTGCTTGTATGCTGTGACACCTGTACACACACACACACACACACACACACACACACACACACACACACACACACACACACGATAAATTAAAATGTAATTTCATTTGTATGAGTGTTTTGCCTACATATATGTGTACTGCATGCATTCTTGGTGCCTGAAGAGGCCAGAAGAGGGTGGTAGACCTGTGGAATTGTAGTAAAAGATTGTAAACCACCATGTGGGTACTGGGAACTGAACTCAGGACTTCTGGAAGAGCTGTCAATGCTTTTAACTGCTGAGCCATCTCTCCAGCCCCCGACCCCTAGTCCTTAATTAAAAAATAAAATAAAATAAAATAAAAACAGATATAAAAGAAGATTCTTGGAGACTCCGCAATACTGTTTCTCCTCAAAATGTTCTCACTCCGTCCGTTTACCCTTCCTGTCTGATCTCACTCTCCCTGCAGTGTTTTCTCCTGGCTGTTGTTTCATCAGTCCTTCTTCCGTTGATTTTAGATCTGTAGGAAGTATGAATGTTCCTCAGCATAGAGTCAGATGCTTTTGTCTGGGACTGTAGTTACTTTGTTACTTACATCATGGAGCCTCATTTGGGTTAGCATCTGTCATTTGACATCCGGTAGCATGAAACATTCATGGCTCATGCTACATTTTCCTCCCTCAGCTCAGCCACTTGACTAAGCAGCCTCAGTTTCTTTTATTAGCGAGTGTTATTCAGGAACTCAGATATAGGCATAAGGAGGGTTCGTTGTTGTTTATTGCCATTGAGGGCATTGTTTCCATGCTCCTCTTTGCTAGTAGTTTTTATCATGAATGGTGTTCAGTGTTTTAATTAATTAATTAACTACAACTATTGAGAACAGTTGCTTCTCCTTAATTACCGTAATATGATCAGTTACATTATTTTCAAACATTAAACTAGTATTGCGTTTATGGAATCCCAATTGATCATGAAATACTTCTTTTCTGTAACTGCTGGATTTATTTTAAGGAATTTTGCATTATTCGTATGAAATATAATCTGGTTTTCTATTCTGGGAATGTCCCTGTGTGGTTTTTATCACGAGTAATACTGTCCCTTTTAAGTGACTTGGGATGTGTCCCTTCTGTTTTCTGAAAGAGTTTGTGCAGGCTGTGTTGTGTCCTTCTTACGTGTGCAGGGTTTAGCAGTGAGTCCATCCAGCTCGGGGTTTCCTTTGTGGGAAGGTTTCCTAGGTATAAGTTGTGTGGATATCTGTAGATAAAGGGCAAGAAGTCTGAATATCCCTGGCCAGTAGATGGCTCACTGTAATCAGCTCAGCGTGAGGCATAAATCATTCTTGTTGCCAGAGGGGTGGGTATGCTCCGTGTATGCTCGGGGCTCCGGTGAGGTTTTTAGCCAGCCGGTAGCATCCGTTTGGGCTTTCTGTTTTCTGCTAGCCTACAGACTGAGCAGAGCCTCTTCACCTCATCCACTCCCTGAAAGAAGTTCTACTTTGACAGTCCCCTCCTCCCCCGTTCCCTCAGTTGAATTAACCTCCCCAGGGTCTGCAGCGCCCTCCGTGTGGGTCATCTTACCTAACCGTCTTAACTCCATCTTCATCCCTTTGCAGCTAGCTGCCTGCCATGCGGGTCATTTCCTTTCCCAGAGGCCAAGCCCTTCCCTGTCATCCTCTTTGTGTCTTTGCTTTGTTTGATCCACTGTTTTCTTGCTCTTCCAGAGAGCTTGTCTGCTGACAAGTTCAGGTTCTGTGCTTACCTGCCCCTCCTCAAGGAGGCCATGTCTACACATTAACTCAGCCAGGCCACCCATCTGTGGCCTAACAAAGCCTCATGACAGTGTCTGACGCTTTGTTCTTTCTGTCCTTTCCCTCTCAGGCCCTTCTTGAATGTAAATTTCATGAGGGAGAACTTCGTCTGCCGTTAGCATGTTTAGTTCACCAGCCCCTGCTGTGCCCATAACACTTAACACCTAGCTGTATGCATCAGTGATTTTAAGCAAAGCTACTGATTTTATTTTCATAAACATGAGTATACATTATACCCTAGTGTAGAAGACTACAAACACTTATTGAATACTTAATACACATGCACAAATATGAAATTAATTTTAAGGACTATAGGAAATATTATTCATGTAACCAGTTATCTTTTGCTTTGTAAAGTGGATTCCTTTTGAAATTTTAAATTCTGGGGCTGGAGAGATAGCTTCTGGTTCAGAGCACTTGCTGCTCGACCATGAAGGCCTAGAGTCAACCCTAGCACTCCGAAGTGCTCTCACATGTGCCTGGGACCAGCACCCGAGCTCGGAGACAGGCTGCTGCAGCTTGCTGACCACCAGCTAGCTGGAAAACATGAGCCCCAGGTTCGGAAAGAAACCATACCTCCAAGGACTCGGGCAGAGAGTGATAAAAGGCGAACACCTGACACCCTTCTCTGGCTTTGCATGTCCACTAACACATGCACTTGTACACATATGTGCATATACCACACGCACAGAGAGAGAAAAGTGTGCAAATTTAAATTCTTCACTAAGTCTCTAAGAAGCGTCCCTCTGTGTACAGATGAAGAAACAAGACTTGGAGAGGATGTAGGTCGAGGTCTCATAACTGTTTAATACTGTAGCTTTTACTTAACATACCTTTCCTAATGCTTGCTATTTGTCCAGGCCTCACTGCCTTCCTGTGGGTTGTTTCTTTAAATTTTTATATTTGTTGTAACAAGGAACCGTCGTGACCTGATTTTATAGAGAACTGAAAGACCAGTTACTATGAAAGCGCATTACTTGGCTTCTCTCATTTTTTCACCTTTAAAGTGGAATGCAAGCTTGTGATACATAAAAATGAATGCCATTAAAGTCAAGTCACTTGATAAAGTTAACAGCATTCTGAAATGTCACAGAATTTATTTCCGGTAACTTTTCAGATGCAGAACCATCATTGTACAAAGCACGTCATACAATGTGTAGTTGATAACTTGTTTGTTTTCATTCTGTTGACCGCTTAGCAGACACAGAGAATGTACACTTATCTATTTGTGTTACCTTAGGTCTAACCATGTCTGTGAATGAGGAAAGAATTATTTTATTGCCTTTTAACTATTGATTATTTTTCATATACATTATTCAATTATGTTTAGGGTTTTGGTATTTTTAATTTAATTTTAAATTTTACCAGCCATGTCATTTGTATAGTCTAAAGTTTTTTGCAGAAATATTTTAGTTAGGCTTGATTTTTTATTTGAGACAGGGTCTTGTAGCTACTAGCCTCGAACCCACTATATAGTCAGGTATCTTGAATTTGTGATCCTCCTGCCTGTACTAAGTGCTGAGGTTACAGGTGTGTGCTTCCATGCCTAGCTGATGTAGCACTGGGGTTTGAACTCAGAGCTTCATGCATGCTTGGCAAGCACTCTGCTAATCACCACTAGACATTTTGTTTTCTTTCTGTTTTGAAACAGGGTCTCACTGTGTAGTACTGGCTGGTCTGGAACTCACAGAGATTTGAGCCCAGGTCCTCCGATTTTTTGTTTCTGTGCTGTTCCTCAAAGTGGTTCTGAATGCAAAGACCGCCCAGGGTTGCAGAGATAATGCATGCTGAGGTTTTGTCAGCCCGTCCTGCACATAAGAACATGGTACATGGAACATGCGCATGTGTACATGTGTAAGATCAACAGAAGTAAATAGTAGGTCTGACAGATGGCTTAGCCGTTGAAGGCTAGGATCACAGCCAAAAAGACAACTGTAAATACTGAAAGAGAAAGGGACTACACCAACAACCCTTTTTATATGCTCTGTGTGTGTGTGTGTGTGTGTGTGTGTGTGTGTGTGTGTGTGTGTGTGTGTGTGTGTGTGTTTATGGGGCTTGAGGGATGGCTTAGCAGTTTAGAGTGCGTGCTGCTCTTGCAGAGGACTGAAGTTTCATTTCCCAATCACCCACATTAGGCAGTTCACAACTACCAGTGACACTGACTGCAAGAGAAGCAATGCATCTGGCCTTTACAGGCACCTACATTCAGTACATGCATATGCACACATAAGTAGCATAATTTAAAATAAGTCTCTAAAAAGTTTTCTACATGGTTGCACTGTAGGTAGTTTAATAAGTATCATAGAATTCAAGTTATATAATGGTCAGGTATAACATCAATGAGAGAAATAATACAGAATCCTGGCATTTAAGGATTTGACCTTGGCTTTCTTGAGTATTGAGTGTTACTGAGTATTATATGCTGTGGGGTTGCTGGTAGGGAAGCCTGGCTGGCTGGTTAACAGTCCCACTCACCCATCTGGACAGCAGGTTTACACATCAGCCTTGGTGCTAAGTTCCTACTTGCTCCTGTTGTTATTCACATGTAACTACAAGGAAACAATTTATGTACATGCATACGTAGTCTTTGGTTTTGTGCATGCTTGTGTGAAATGTTACTCCAAGGAGAGAACACCATAGGCAGAGAGAAAATGTTTACAAAGCATTATTTGATAAAAAATGTTTATCATTGCTATGACCACAACCAGCTAGATAAACTTAAAGGGAATCAAAGACTTGGTTTGGCTCCTGAGTTCAGAGTTGTCGGCCCAGGTGACAAGAAGGACAGGATGGTAGTTAAGTAGTTCTCCGACAGCAGTGTTCTGAAGGGAAAACCTGGGAAGCACAGTGAAGAAATCCTAAGGAATCCCTCAGCTCTACCAGGGCTCATTTGCATAGTAGAGAATTTGTTCTGTTGTGTGTCTCTCATTCTATTCATGGGCTATTTCAAGGTTCTCTGTTACAGATTTGTCTCAAATGGTCCAGTTATCTCCAATATTGAAATAAATGGCAAAGCAGAATGACCTGGTTAGCCAAGGATGACCTTGAACTTCTGATCCTCCTGCCTCCATGTCCCCAGAACTAGGATTATAGGTTTGCCCCACAGCTGGATCATAGTTATGAGCTATTACACACAGCTCATTTTTCTTTAATTTGAACTTGCTGGTTCAGTAGTGAAATCTGTTTTTAGTTGGCACACGCCTTTCTTAAACAAAAGACTTCAAATGGAGGAACTATGTCTAATGAGGAATTATAAAATTATGATTATAAAATGTGTGTGTGTGTGCTTCTGTGGAAAACTTATAGGATTGTAAGGATTATTTCAGTGCTAATCTTGATTGATATTTTATTAATGCAAGAAGTGTCTGTTACTCGTTTTATCCATTCATTTATTAAGCATTTAATGAGTATCTCCTGTGTGCCAGGTACTGTTCTAGACTCTGGGGAATCAAAGATGCATCAGACTCAGTCTTTACCCCTGGGAACTCACACTGCTTAGAGAAGTAGTAAACAAATAAGTGTGATATCCTCTGAGATGGTGTATTTTCAAAGCCTTCCCTTTTCTTTCTCTGTAGCATAATATCCGAAGTACACTACATATTATATTCTCGAGTGAACTGATGTGAGGACATACTGTCATAATGTAAAGAAGAATGGTTTTGCCTGTATACACTGGTCCATAAGGGGAAGCTTCATAAGGGCACAGCTTTTGAGTTAGACTGAGATGGAAGTTGTTTATGGGAACAACTACGAGGGTTGGAGGGAAGCTGCATGACTTAGAGCTCTCGCTGCTCTTCCAGAGGCCTGCATTCAGTTCCCAGCTCCAGAGATCCGATGGCCTGCCCGTTGGTGGTCTCCACAGGCACCTGTACACACAAACACACACACGCTTACACATACATTTGTAAGCCTTTAGAATTGTGAAAGGAGACCCTAGACTAGAGAGCAGCTAAGAGACATCAGAGTGCCTGATCTAGAGCAAGCCGCCTACAGGTTACGCCATTTGCAAGCTGCTTTCCCTTAGGTTATTTTCTTTAACCTTATGGTATGAAAAGTCCATGAGATGGGCTCAGATAGCCACACGCTTGAACCTTGACCATAATGTAGGTTGAGCTGAAGAAAAAAAATGTATTTCTGGTTAGCTCTTACTCCATATATAAGAGGATTCAAAACCAATTACAAAGTGCTATTTTATAGAATGTTGTGATTCATCTGGTTTTCAAAGTTCCGGTCCTATTCATTTTTTTAATTGATTGTTCATTTGTTTGTTTGTTGGAGACAAGGTCTCTTGTATGCCAACTTGACCTTTCTCTTTCTGTAGCTGAGGATAACCTTCAGCTTGTGATCCTCCTGTCTTTACTTTCTAAGTGTTGGAGTTATGGGCATGTGCCACTGCACCTAGTTTATACACCCTACCAACTGAGCTACATTCCCAGTCCTCCAGTCCTTTTTAAACATTCATATAACAGAAAATAAATGGAAACTCCGAAGCATTTCATCTCTGTTATAGTTAAAAGGGTTTCTCTGTGGCGCTTTGGTGCCTGTCCTGGATCTCACTCTGTAGCCCAGGCTGGCCTCACAGAGATCCACCTGGCTCTGCCTCCCAAGTGCTGGGATTAAAGGCGTTTGCAACCGCCGCCTGGCTTAAATTCTTTATATACTAAAATGTTTGATCGAAATACTCTGAAGTATGCCAGGCATGGTGGTGCAGGCCTGTAATCTCAGCACTCAGGAGGCAGGGGCAGATGGATCTCTTGAGTTTGAGGAGGGCCTGGGTTTTGTAGTGAGTTCCAAGACACTATCTTTGATACTTTTAAAAATTTTTAATTGTAGAACTTATGCAAGGTATTTATGGCATTCTTATGGAACTCATCTTTATTGAACTTTATATCACTGATAAATTGAAACCAGAGTAATTCTTTTGGAAGAAAGTGGCTGGGGAAATGCAAATATTTATTTCTGTGCTACTCCATGCTTTGTAGCTGCCAGATAAATGCCAAATTCTGGAAATCTGTTTCTGATGTTAAGCTTGGTAAAGGCCCATCACTAAGTCCCGAGCTTATCTCAGCCTGGACTGGCTGTTTCTTACTTGGTGTGAGCTGTTGGGGGCATGGTTGTTCTTCATTCACATTCTTGGATTCTCAAGTTTCAGGAGCTGAGATTTGGTTTAGTTGTGTTTGTTTGTTTATTTGTTTTCAAACAGAACAAAACTAAAAAGGAAGGAACTTTGAGGTTTGAACGCTACTACTTAGAGGCACCAGAACTGTGTTTGTTACCTTGTCTCAACAAGCTGGTTGTAATTCTTACCTTTTGAATGGATAGTAGTGACAACTTTGAGTTATGTAGATCGAAGAACTTTCACTTCTTGATACTGTCGTTAAAACTAGCCAGACTTTAATAATAAGGAATGTCACCAAAAAAACCAGAAGGTTTAAATTAAGTTAAACAAAATGTAAATTATTTCACGTGTGGCTGAATTAATTTTTCAGGATTTTCTCAAGATGCACTTTTAAAAAATCTTAATTATTTTATGTACAGAAAAGGCTGTAAAGTTTATAAACATAGAAAAAGTAAGAAATGTTTTTAAGTATATGTTTAATAATTCCAAACTGTGAATTTTCTTTCCTTTTTTCAGTTCTGACCGTCTGATAGAAGAAACAATAAGGTAGGAATAGTTTTTGTTTTACTTCGTTGCTGTTTGTTGCACAGATCAATGAACAGATCAAGTCAACCCATTCACAAAAGGGAAGGTCAGCCATGCTCCTCAAGAGATGAGAATTTCACTAGATGGTAATGCACTTACTTCTACTGTGGCCTCCCTTTATAAGGGACATTTAATCTTCCTAGTAACCGGCTCATGAGATAGACATTGATCAGCAGATACTGTCTCCAAAATGAAAAGAAATTAAGGACTTTGCTGTGGTCACATGACTAATAAGTACTCAACTCCCCAAATTGGAATTTCTTGTAACTCTAGAGCTGCAGTATCTTTACTGAACCACTGTTCTGAGACAGTGAGAGGGTACATCCTTCCTACTGAACCACTGCCCTGAGACAGTGAGAGGGTACATCCTTCCTACTGAACCACTGCCCTGAGACAGTGAGAGGGTACATCCTTCCTACTGAACCACTGCCCTGAGACAGTGAGAGGGTACATCCTTCCTACTGAACCACTGCCCTGAGACAGTGAGAGGTACATCCTTCCTACTGAACCACTGCCCTGAGACAGTGAGAGGGTACAGCATTCCTACTGAACCACTGCCCTGAGACAATGAGAGGGTACAGCATTCCTACTGAACCACTGCCCTGAGACAGTGAGAGGGTACATCCTTCCTACTGAACCACTGCCCTGAGACAGTGAGAGGGTACATCCTTCCTACTGAAACCACTGCCCTGAGACAGTGAGAGGGTACATCATTCCTACTGAACCACTGCTCTGAGACAGTGAGATGCTCAAAGGATACAGGTGTCTGCCACCAAGTCTGATGACTGGACCCTTGGGACCTCCTTGGTGGAAGAAGAGAGCCAACTCCTGACAATCATCCTCTGACCTTGACATGCACATGTGACACACACAGAAACATGCACATGCACGCATGCATGCATGCAGACACACATATACACACAAGGTAAATTAATTTTTTTAGATAGGTAACTATGCTTTTAGTTCATAATACTGGTAAGAAATCTGAAGTTCCAGTAAATATATAAATGATTTATCATTTTTAAAGCATTATATATTATATGAAGCTTATGTTTTATCTCTAAGTATTTGACTTGAAATAATAGCCTACATTTCACTCAGCTCAACTCCAGATGATGAGATAAGATGGGAAAGTATGTCTAGATAGACTTTATGTGGTACTGGAAATCATGCATATTCAACAAGGTAATAACTTAATGTAATATCTACTCTCCAAGGAATACAAAGTGCTTTGTGGAAATTATTTTTTAATGTCTATCCACTTGTGAGTCAGAGTGCACATGAGATAATGGTAGTCCCCCTTTAAGAAACAGAGGCCTCTGTGTTTCGGATGGTCCTCACGACTCAGATGGGCCTGTGTTTGAATTGGTCCTTTCTGTAAGACCGTAGTGCTGCTTTAAAGTCGGAGTGCTTGGTTCCCGGCCCTGTTGTCCTGTCAGGCGGAATTTGGTCAGGGTCCATCTCTTTGCTGCTTCCCTTTCTTCCCGATATTTTCAAAGGATCGATCCTCCGAGCCAAATGACACATGCCTGTATCCCAGCATTCAGGAAGCTGAGGCCTCAGCTCCCAGCTGATGGCCTGGATTCGAGGAGCTTCGTGACATTGTCTGGCCTTCATCACTGCCTCTCTAGGGAACTGGCCATTTACAAGGCCAGCAGTGGAGAGTTCGTGTGCTGTAGAGACAGCTTGCTCAGAGCCTTCCTTGGCCAGAGCCCCACAGCTGGCTTTCTGGGCCTTCCTGGCCGCACTGCAAAGGACTGTCCACTCTTCTGCCTCCTTTTACGTATCGCCTGTTTGCCTGTCAGTAGCTCTCACTTCCTTTCCTAGCTTCAGTGACCATCTCCTGACGGCTACTCCATGGTTTTTCCAAAGAGCCTGGGCCACTCTGAGCTCATCCTATGCCGTTCCGATTCTGTTCTGTGAGGTCACTGGCTTTGTGGGGTGTTTCTCTTATTTTTTCTGTTGCTTTTCCCCCACTATTCTAAAATGCTTCAGTAAATACCCTTTTAGGTATCCCCTTACACGTTCTTTGTCGTCTCCATCATAAAATTAAAGTGTTGATTAATTTCTCATCCCTCTAGCACCCCCTCATTAGAACACCTGGTAGTTGGTTCTGTGAGTCTTTGCCCATGGAGACCAGCAGCTTACCAGCAATGGTGGCCCCATGGGTTGTCCCCTTCGGGGCTGAGCACCTCACTAGTAGCCCCTAAGTCTCTCTGCAAGTACAGACGCCAAGGGGAATTGAGTCCAGTACTGTAACCTCAGGGCACACGGTTCGCAGGTTCCTACGTCGGGTTCCCTGTGTTTCTTCGGGTCTCTCGCTCGGGAAGGTACATGAGTCCCTCTAGCCGGCTGTCTTCCTGACACAAGGGAGTGGGGCTTGAGACGGTCCTTCCCCAGCGTGAGTACTTTTGTTCTGCTGTCACTCCGTGGAGGAAAATGGGTCAAAGGTAAACCAGGACAGTGTCTCTAGCTACCATTTCCCCCAATTTCTATGACTCTTTTAAAATACATTTTAGAGTGTCTTCCATTCTTTGGCTATTCAAATATGTACAGTGATTCTTGATCATACCTATCCAAAACCTCCCCCTTTCAACTTTCTTAATGTTCACATCTAAAGCACCCCCTCCCCCATGTGTCACATGTCACAGTGGATACTGACCCTGCCCTCTGGGAGTCTAATATCTGGGGCAGGAAGACTTGAAAACACATGGTCATAGAAGTGATAGCAAAAGGTATACTATCTCAGATTCTCCACAGGATGTCAGAGTGGTCACGTGAAGAGGCTACATTCTGTGAAAAATGGACGTTTTCCCTTACATTTAGTGAAACCCCAAATCTGCCTACTGCCTGCCTAGCCTCTTGAAACCTCGTTTGTCTCTGTGGAGCGCTGGTGGAATGTGGAGACGTACCTGGGCTGTTTTCATGGCTGTGATTCTTAGCAGCTTTTCCTGATGAAGAGTGTTTTTGTAGTTGATCCTTTTCAAGCCATTAGAAGCACTTTGTAAGGGTGAGTTGTGTCTTAGTGTCTCATTTCATTAGTTACTTGAAGAAAACGCGAGGTGACTCATAACAAAGACCGCATTGGGTAACAGTGGTAACGTTAAGTCCAAAAAAGACAACGGGAAGGTAGCTGGGTGGTCTGCACCCATTTCCTGCCTGGTCATTCCAGGATTGGTTGCTCACTGTACTTTTAGAGATGTGATGAATTGAGCAAGGTGACTCTCCAGTGCCAACTCAGTTGTCTCTTCTCCCCTCTCTTGAAGCATTGCTATGGCAACAAAAGAAAACATGACTTCCCAGAGAGGAATGCTCAAGTCAATTCACAGCAAAATGAACACTTTGGCCAGTATCCTTTCTGAAATCTGTTGGTGGGGTGAGGTTTTTTTCTTGCTTGCTTTCTTCTGTTTTATGGGGTGGGGTGCAGGTCACCAGCACTGTCAGTAGCTATAAGACCCCTAAGCAATTAAATCCTGTGAGGATTTCCTACTGTGTGTGTGGTAAACTTAGGTTTAGCACCGTTTCTAGGGGACAGCACTCCAGAGATTTAATACTAAAGACTTAGATTTGTAAAATTTGTCACAAATTTTCCTTGCCCTTAAAAGTTCTGGATCCAAGTTAGTACTCCCTGCCTGTGTTATTCTTAACCTCCCCAACACTGTGTTTCTAACTGCCACTTGGGAGTCAGTCACAGGTACCTGGAAGGGAGGGGACACTGCGGTGCACATAACTGCTGGCAGAACATGGCGACCGCACATGCCCAAGTGCAGAGTACAGCCTCTGCTTGTTGGTTTTTACATTTTTACCTTCCCAACTCATCTGGTCCACAGTAATTTGAGGGTACTTTTATCCTGATAATCTATCCCCCGACCCCTTCAAAAAAGAATATACCTTGTGTTGCTTGACGTTTTCTAATCCTTTGTTAGTTTTCTTAGTCTAGTATAAAAACTACAATGCCAAGTCATTCATAGTTCATATAGTGCTATACAATTTATATAGTACTATTCATATCTCATTTTGTCATTTTCATAAAATGGAAAAAACAGGAAATTATTTACTTTGCAGATAAAGAACTAGGCTTAGAAAAGTGGCCTGGCCTAGATCCACTATATATATATATATATATATATATATATATATATATATATATATATGATTTGTATTTTAAATTCCCATGATTTTTCTTTCTTTGTGTGTGCATATGCATGCATCCATTGCATGTTTCTGCGGCACACATGTGGCATCTGAGGACCTCAGATGCCTGTCCTCATCTTCCACCTAGTTTCAGTCAGGGTTTCTTGTATGAAGCTATATGCCTCAGGCTAGCTGGCCCTTAAGCTTCTAGGGATTCTCCTGTCTCTACCTCCCCATCTCTCCACAGGAGCACCAGAATTACAGATGCTTGCACTATGCATTGACATTTTATGTAAGTCCTGGGGATTCAAACTCAGTTCCTCAAGCTTGTACAGCAAGCATGTCTGTCCACTGAGGCCTCTCCCCGGCCCCCAGTGCACTTTTCATGCATTTCCATGAAATCAAATCATTACCATACTTCCTCCTCCCCCAGGTGATGTCGCTCTGTCCCCAGTGTGAGTTTGCATCTCCAGAACTCATATAAAAGGTCAATGCATGTCATTTCTGGGGTGATGCAACACACTCATTTACTCACCCCATATATGGGGACCACTATAGACCAGAGTACAGATACCACCAAAGTCCAGCTTGGTGAACCAATGAGTTGTATTGTTGCTACTTACAGGAATATGGATGCAGGGTTACTACTGGAGCAGAAGTGACTCATAGACAGCTGTATTTCCAAGGCCCACCCCAGCATGGGTGACAGCTCACAAAAGCTGGAAGCCTGGAGCACACGGCACAAGCTGCAGGCAGCTCAACAGGTTAGAGAGTGTCCTTTCCAGGTGACTTTGGCCTAAACCTATTGTAGGTAGCTGATCTGGTTTTAAGAGTCTTCTTTGTATGTTAGCTCTGCTTTCTCTCCCAGGGAGGGGCCTAGTGAATCGGTCAGTTTCAGGGACTTCCTGAAGCTATTATTGAGTTGTTTACCTCCTGGCTTAAGGATCTTCCATGGAAGCTTTCAGTCTCTCTGGATGGAATGTTTCAGTCTCACAGAAAACTGTTCAACAACACAGAGCCTAGTAAGATCTCCTAGACTCAGGTACTCAGGTGATGCTCCTGCCTCAGCCCAGAAGAAGCTGGCATACTATATTTATTATAAACTATAAGCTTAGTCACTAACAAGAGCAGAACCAACTTAATGAATGTAAAGGTATTTGTATTTTGTGTAACCACTGAAAATAAAATAGAAACTAGGTGTGGTAGCACAATTGTTTTTTAATTCCAGTATTTGGGAGAAAGAGGCAGGCAGATCTCTGAGTTCAAGGCCAGCCTGGTCTACAAAGCAAGTTCCAGGCCAGCCAGGGCTACACAGTGAGACCCTCTCTCAAAAAATAAAATAAAAAGTTAAAGTGGCAGCTGAATAGTTGGGTTATTTTACATACTGCTTGAAACCGAGTTGTCCATTCCAATCTGTTAGCACTGTGTTTTGTACCTTCTCTCTGAATGTATGTGTCCTCCAAGTCCTACTAAAGGAGCAGTATCCAAGCCCGGCATATTCCCTACCACAGATAAAACACTCATCATTCCAAAAGAGTGTGTGCTCAGGGCCTCGGAAGATGGCGAAGTGGTAAAAAGCAAAACAGAAAGACAAAACCTGAGGACCTGGGTTTGACAGCATCAGCGTAACCATCAGCAGGAGGCTGTCATTTCCCGGCGTCTCCGCCCTTCCCCGTCACAGATCTCCTTTCTTCTCCGTTAGTCTGCCTCTCCCCTTATGATGACAGATGGTTACAACACAGCTCGAGGGCCATAGGGAAAGAACAAACTTTGTAACAGCTGTCACCAAATCCCCTAGCCTATCCCACTGCCCATTCCTAGCAAAGCCACTGGCCGAGGGGAGGACTCTTTTACCACCCGAGTACAGATGCTCCTGCCTGCAGAGACTAAGTTCAGCCTTACCCTAACTGCATTATTAGAAACAAGAGAGGAGATGGGCGGTGGCGCACACCTTTTATTCCAGCACTTGGGAGGCAGAGGCAGGTGAATCTCTTGAGTTCGAGGACAGCCTGGGCTACAAGTGGAGCTCCAGGACAGCCAGTACTGTTGCACAAAGAAACCCTGTCTCGAAAAACTGAAATTAAAAAGAGAAAGAAAGAAAGAAAGAAGGAAGGAAGGAAGGAAGGAAGGAAGGAAGGAAGGAAGGAAGGAAGGAAGGAAGGAAGGAGAGAGAGAGAAAGAAAAAACGAGAGGAATAGTTCCCAGAGATTAAACTAAAAACTGGATCCACTACAGTCAAGGTTTTCTGATACTACAATTTGATGCTGTTTTATTTTTTTAATCTCTGTGTGTGTGTGCTCACACAGAGGCCAAAGGAAGGTTTAACTGGAGATACAGGTGGCTCTAAACTGCCTGTTGTGGAAACAGAACTTGAGTCTTCTGGCCAAGCAGCAAGCACTCTTAACCTCTGACTATCTCTCCAGCCCCTGATAATTCCTTTATCCCTGCATTGAACACGAAAAAGTGAAGGATTTTTCTCTGTGAAAAGGTTTTACTTTGTAAAAGATTTTGTCACTTTGATATGCGTGTCTTGTTCCTGATTTTTAAACTTGTTTCTCTATCAGTTATCACTTTGTTTCCCATTCAGAAATGTACTAATGCCGGGAGTATACTCTAGACATTGAAGACATTTTAGAGTCATGATCATACAAGATGTAGGTTCTGTACATACACAAGTAAACGTGTCCCTGTAATAGTCATGGGGGAAATACACTGACATTTCTCAAGAAGAGGATGGTCATTGCTCTTTCTGAACTTGGTGTAATGTCTCTGCCAACAAAGAGGGTGTGTCGCCAGAAAAATGGAGCAGTGCAGCTGCTTTGGTCTACACGTGCAGGGAGTATGATAATGACTTGAAGTACTAACTAAAATATGGTTGGGGTGGTTATCAAAGCCCGATATTGAAAATTTCCTAATTTCTTTCTCTCTCTCTTTTTAAAAAATGTTCCCCAAATAGAGCAGCTAGAGCATTTAGCCCATTTTCCTATTACAGAGTGCTGCAAAGTAAACCTAAAATTTTGAATAATTCACTAGTGCCCAAATGCCTGAGTCCAAGAAGGAGTCCTTCCTGGGGCAGAAAGGGTTGGGTTTTCTTCGGAACCCCTGTCTCTGAGGGGAGGGCACAGGACAGAAAGGGACCTGCAGAGGCGGCCCAGAAGCCCTGGCAGACTCTGCACTGTCCTGTTTCTCCACTGGTTCTCTTCTGCCCGTTCGTGTTGCTGGTGCGCCCTGCAGCCTGGGTGGACTGAGTTCCCCAGTTTGGGAATGCGGGTTGCTCTTCTCTTTCCCATGCTTTCTCGACATCTGTTGTTTGGGATCATTTACTGCTTGGGATTCCTGTGACTTTTCATTAAAGAGACTTCTCAAGTATGACCTTAACCACATTTCTCAAAGACCGTTTTCCTGCCGTGAACAGCCTGATACAAAGGATCAACCTTAGGAAACGACGCGACTCGCTCATCCTTGGGGGGGTCATCGGCGTCTGTACCATTCTGTTGCTGCTGTACGCATTCCACTGAAAGGACGGCCCCAGGACTCTGCCCACTGCCTTCATGCCGTGCCCTGGAGTGGGGAAACGAGGAAGGGAAAGACTGTCCTGGCCACAAGCCTGCCAGGGATGAATTCTAATGCCACCCATGACTCGGACCTGGTCAGACTGAGCTGAAGCCACAGTTTTTCTGTGCTAGCTTTTCTAATACACATTACTCTGTTTTTAATTTTAAAAACAACAACAACAACAAAAGGTTTTCAGTTGCTTGTGTCTCCGTAGGAGGTAAGCAAGCAGAAGCCAAGAACTGGGCTTCAGTCACTGGTGGAGCCTGATGACCAGTGGGCCTTATAGCTGGACTCCTCACAGCACCAGGCTCTCCACATCCAAAGAAGGCTTTGCTTTCAGCCACGAGATTGGATGTGAATAAAAATAATTCTTGTCCTTTTATTTAACACTTGTGATGAGAAATCAGCGGTCCTTGGCTGATACTCTGTGATCTAGATTCTACTCTGTGTCCCTAACTCTTGGCAGTCAAGAAAAAGTCCATTTTGCACCAGTCTGTAAGATGCCGATAGTCCAGCTTCATCATGCTTGAGGTTGTCTGAAATGGAGAGCGCTGTAGAAAGGGCGTGTCTTTTCTGTTTCACTGTGAGCACTGGGGCAGCTATACGACCGACCGGGAATACATCAAGAGTGCAGACCTTGCACCGGAAGAGCTGGTCATTGTTTATTATTACTTCCCCTGGATTAATATTTGCTTCTACACGATAAAATTGCATTTCCACTCTGACAGACAAGCAGCCAGTGTCTGTCACTGCCCCTAGTGGTCCCTCATCATGTGAAGATTAGTACTAGGAACTGAGGGGGGAACTGTGGCTCTCAGTGAAGTCTGCTCATGAGCCACATGTGAGAAAACATTGAGGGGTGGCTCTCCATGTCATCCCATGGGACAGTGCCCTGCAGCCTGGATCACAGGAACTCTGCCCTGGGAGGATCTGTCTCTTCATTCCTCATCTGTTAGGATCCTCTGCACCCCAGGCCACAGTCTCGTTGCTGAAGGTGCCTGTGACTCCTGTCTGCACCTGTTTATTGCTATGGACAGTGACAGAGTTGTAAAGGCTTTTTGAAGTTAGCCATTTCTCAGCATCTGAAATCGATAACTTGTCTTACTGAACTAGCAGATATTTTATAGACCTCTGGCATCTGCTCACTGAGAGAGAAGGCTGCTAGTCCCACTGGAATAGCCTCTGGCACCCCAGGCAATGAGAGGATGTTAGGGTGTAGCCCTTCACCACCTCATGGTGTGGGCATGGTGCCACAGGATGGACTTGATGTACTTAGTGCTGCTCATGGGTAGATTGACATCCGGTCTGGGACTGAGAGGAGAGGTTTGTCATTGTAGTGTTGAAGTGTTAGTACATTCTGGGTATGAAAGGCATTTGATATATTTTTCTTAATTATGGGGTTTATTTTTCTAAGTATGGGTTAATCAGCTTGTTGACTGGGTATGCCCTTAAAAGGAAATTAAATTTCCCACTGTGGACCTTAAAGAATCAGGGAAATTTGTTTGTTAAATTCTCCTTGGGAGAACAGAACTTCTCTTCCCTGACACTTTATTATCTTTGATTTTTTTCAAAGGGCCTTGATTGGTGGTTGTGCCTCAGCTAGACTTTATGGGAGTTTGGTATATAGTGGGCGTATATAAAACCTGAAGTATCCTAAATAAAGGTATTTATTTAAATATACTGCCAGTCTTCTACTGGTTTGATTACTTGGTTCATCCACTAAACCTGATGAGGGAGAGGAAGCCAGGGCAGGGCCTGGGGCTGGGAGGCCACAGCACACCACGCAGCTGGTGCCGGGTGGGCCGCTCCGGGAGGCTGTGCTCAGATGAGCGAATAGAATTATGTTGCCTGTTTTCCTTTTGAGTAAACCAGTTCTTCCAAGGATGCCGAGAACGCTCGCTGTAGAGGCTGGGGTCTGACTGACTCCCAGTGCGGTGCTCGAGAGGGAAGGGTCTCCTTCCTTCCGGTTCTGCCCTTTACAGGACCCTGTGGTAGCCATAGGAACTTCAGTTTTATGACCCGTAACTTTTCAGCTTGTCTTCGTTTCTCCCCTTTGGGCTTACATACCCAGTTTTCAGGCTAAGGAGCTGGCAGTTAAGAAGTTCTGGTCAGAGCCTGAGGTCAGAGGCCTTTTTGACTTGTGATCCCAGTGAAATGCTGCTTCTTAGGAAAGATTTGTTCCCGTAGCCATCATTTTTACAGAATACCTTTTTAAAAAAAGTTTTAGTAACCATTCAAAACTTCCCACTTCACTAAAAGATAGAAAAAATGGAAACAAACAGGAGAAAATTCCAAGTGTGTGTTTGTCTCGAGAGTGACTCCTGCCTCAGCCTCCTGAGAACCTTGGACTGCTACCTGGTGCAGACCGCCCACCATGCCGGGGCCCAACAGTAAGTTCCTACAGTTTTGTCTGGCTGTGTACCGGTGACTTAGAAAAGACGTTCACTGAGTTGTTCCCGAGATCCACAACTGCGGCAGATTGCCTGCCCTGGCTGTCCCCGGACTTCAGTGATGCTGAGGGATTCTCTGCCACTGCATCAGTCACCTTGGATTTTTCCCTTCTCCTTTATACCAAATTTCCTTTTATTGAGAATGTCTTTTCCCTTTCTTCTGGTACTCAGATCAAATGTGGGAATCTTGGGAGTTAAGAATGGAGACAGGGAGGGAAAGAACTCCCTTGAGGATACCAGGTACCTAGAACCCGATACTTACCTGAGCACCTCCCGGTTGGTGTGGATCTGTGGGTGGAAGTGTGCTCTCTGGTCCCGTGATGCCGTGGCCTGGGGCCATCAAGTTGAGCGACCTTGGTCTCCCTCCCCCACCCCCCATTACTACCCTGTCTCGCCGCTGATGACCGGAACCTAAGGAAGTGGCTTTTAAGAATGGGCCTGACCTTTCTGACTTCATCATCTATCATTAACTAGACAAGATTTTTGGAAAGTCACTGAGTTTTCAAACTTGTAATAGTAAGTTGTTGGGGTAAATGCTGTGCCCGGTCACTTGTAAATGTGACAGAGTAGTCAAACCTGCTCAAGTGATTGAGTGTGCTCCGTTCTTCACATTAGGTCTCCGAAAAGATGGGGAATTTCCCGAACTCGACTTGTTCATTCCTGTGTGTGCCCCCACACCCCTCTCGGGGAGTCAGGAACAAGAAGCAGGGTCTAAGCATGGTGTCTGGGTGAGAAGCTGGGGAGGCTGAGCCATGTCTTAAAGGATCTTTCTTTTTTTTTCTTTTTTTTTGGCATCTGATCTAAAATTGTAGTACCAAAATATTTGTATCACACCCTAGTAGCTCTTAGAGATGGGAGCAGAATCAGTTCTGATCACACTTTATTCTGATGGAAGACGATTTCCTCATGAAAAATGCCATACTGATTTTTTTAATCTGTTCTTTTCCAAATGCACTTTCTAATTTTTTGCTTTTAAAATTGCTTCTTGGAACCAATATTATTGTATTTGTACTTAATTTTTGTTCTCATCTAAATGTGCATTTTCTGACTGTATAGAAGAAACTTTGTTATATAATTTAATAAATTAAATATCTAAATAGTCAGACCTGTGGTTGTCTGTACTGGCGAGATAACCTTGAGCCCCTCTGGGATTGTGACATCACTGCTGTGTAGGACTTCTCGAGATGCCCCAAGCTTTGAATGAACAGTTGGGTGGTGTTTGAGCTCAAAGATGAAAGAAGGGCTGGAGAGATGGCTCAGTGGTCAAGAGCACTGGCTGCTCTTCCAGAGGACCTAAGTTCGATTCCTAGCATATATGTGGGAATTGAACATACATGACATACATGAATGGACATACATGAAGGTAGCTTTACCTACACACCGTTTTTTTAATGAAGGAGAATATCTTTATCGTAACATGTCAGGGGTTGTGACAAAAGTCTAAAGATGTTTATTTTAGTCAGAAACATAAGCCCTCACCTCCTTAAATGACTGTTTGAACTTGATTCTCCAGAAAACGGAAATAGCTCATTTCCCAGTCTTGAACCAAATGTTCTTAGTCATGTTTTCTGTCTCTTTGTAAGATAACACTGTCAGGGCTGCCTACAGCTCAACACTAGAGTACTCACTGAGCATGCAGGAGGCCCTGGCTCTGAGTCCCAGGACCACAGAAATCAACTAACTACAGTATAAGGTGTGCAGTCCATGGAGGTAAAGTTTGGCCTTGTAAAGTGTACTGCTGGGGTTTTAGTGTGCCAGTTCTCCAACTGCAAGGCTGGCCAGAGCCTTGCCTCACTGCAGAGAGAAGCCCCGCCCTCCACAGCAGCCCACGCTCCACAGTCCTTTGTATCCGACCACAGTGTTCTCCTTTCTCAGCACTGCGGCCATTCCCTCCTGACCAGCATGGCTTCTGAGGTGCCACCCGCCTCTTCCTTGGGGACCTAACCTTACAACCACTGTGTGCTGCCATGTGTGTGCACACTGCCATGTAGACACAGATAATGACCAGCGCTTTCGTGCGGGTAGCCTTTCCATCCCATAGATAGGAAGCACAACTGGGTGTTGCCCAGTCCCTGAGTGAGTGGTAAAAGGATTCGAGTCTTGGGGGCTTGTTTTTCCCGGCGCTGGGGGTGGAACCCAGGGTTTTGTGCATGCTAGGCGAGTTTTCGACCACCCAGCTATGCCCCCGGCTCTTGAGGAATTTGGTGTCAAATTCCAAAGAGATCGTTTAACTCTAGCTGCCTGATTAAGAAATAAGGGAAATTAAAAATCACTGATTTTGCTTAAAAGTAATCATTCAGAGTTTCATAGCCTTAATGATTTCAAAGGCATGCCACTACCCAAGTGCTATTGAGAGGGTCCCATCTGTAAGTTACGTTTCTTACGGGTGCTGGTGCGCTGCAGTGAAGTCAAAGGAAATGCTTAGGCCACTGACAGAGTGCAGCTTCTCTCCGCCCTCCCGCACCCTCACTCGTAGCCCTGGCCAGCACCAAGGCCATCCAAGAGAGAAGGCAGAGGTACCCTGCTGAAGGGGAGTCCTCTGAAGGAGGCTGTTGCTGCTTGCTCAACTCTTTCCTCACAAAAGGTCCTGAGCTTGGCCCAGGGCACCCTAGTCTCATAGCCAGAGATGACTGGACGCTCACTGAAGATGTTTGCCATCAGGACATTTTCCTTAGCGTGAAAGCTGGGAGAAAAGCAAGTGTCCTGAGGACAGATGGTGTGACTGAGCTGCGACCAACAGGATTCTTCGCCTTGGCTACAGTTCCTGGCTCAGCAGAGTTGCTCAGTGTGCAACTCTCTGTTCTAGGCTAACTCTCAGAAGACACTAGAATCTAAAAAGACCAGGTGATGTAGTTTGAACTTCCTGCTTAGAAGAATTCCCACGATGGCTGGGAGACTTTCTTCCCTCCCGCATGGTCCTTTGATAACCGTCACCCCGACATTCTGTGGTTTTCCATTTGCCTGCTTCAGAGATGTGGCTTCTAGCAAATGAGCACTTACCTCAACCCATTTACTCTGTACATTTTCACACACCCAACCTTTTGCAGAAATTTCTTCTCTCTTGAGCACACCAATATGGTTGGTACCTGATTTTAACCCAGTGCCAATAGGTTAAGGTTTAAACAGTTGTCTCCTAAAAATGAGAGATCTCAACGTGAAGATAGCATTCTATATTTTTTCACCCTAGATTAAATAAGTCTACCATCCTCTCCATTTCCCTCTCCCCCTCATGGTTGGAGCTGGTTCTCACTGCCCGACTGGCACCTGCTGTGGGCATGCCCTGCCTCTGTCTGTCCTCTTTGGCCCCCTGCACGTAGCAGCCTGTCTTAGCTTTCTGAACAACGAATGACCTGTCAAGGCTATTGAGGAGCATCCCTAGCCCCCCAGTGTCTAGCACAGTGTGTAAAGGAATGATAAAATTCCTTCCCTGGACAAGACAACAATGTCTACCCCTCCCTCCTGTGATCTCAACAACAGACTGAGGAACGCTTCCTCCAAAGTTCTGCGTGTCTGTCCTGTTCGCTCTCCTCTCCCAAGCCATGGGTCCCGGGCTGTGGCCTGCTGGATGCCGCTCTTAGGTCCTGCTCCCTGCTTCTGTGCCTGTTGGCATCTCATGCTTCCGCTCAACATGTCTCGTTCTGTTTGTACTCTGTTTGCCCTGTCACTGTTTGCTCCCTTCTGCCGCCGCCGCTGCCACAGCCCGGGAGGGATGGGGTCCCCTCCCTCCCGCCCAGCTGTGCTGCTACTCTGTCTCCCTGTTTTCTCTACAGCACCTTCTCTGCACTCCAGTGCATGAGGCGCCTCCGCTTGCCCCTGGACTGACAATGCCCAGCAGTGAGCTGGCCCGATAAGAACAGCATCCCGCGCCACAACCTCCGCCACCTTGGCCAGGAAACGTCTTTCATTCTTAGGGTCTCTCACGTGCTGCTTTATACTGGAAACTCGTATTTTAGGATTTTAAGTTGGTCAGCTGACACCGTTTCCTTTGAAAACTTTGTGTTTGTCTCTTGGAGTGCAGGAGTGTGGCTACAGTGTGCTTGGCTTGTTTTTTAATTACGTGTTCCGTGTGTCTTGCTAACAGCTCGGCTGTGTTCTCTAGCCGCTTGGGTTCAGATTTTATCATGACAGAGAAAGTTCTTTATGCTGTTCTACCTAATTATGGGGGAAAAAAAGCTAAGAAATTTGGTATGGTTTAAGACCTAAAAAAAAACAAAACAAAAAACAAAAAAAAAGCCTTGTAATTCCAGATTAAACTGCTCTGGAAAACACCACATACATGGTCTGCCATGGTGAGGAGGTGACCAGGTGATTAGTTGCCATCTTGACTAAGGTTAAAAAGAGAGTCATCTTTAGTAAGGGTGACGGGTCCACCAGGAGACATCAGGTCTTCGAATTATTTTGGATTAAATAGATTTCTATGTGATAATTCCTGTCCTGTCCTAAAAACAAGGTTTGTAAACGATAGGATTTAAAAGAATGCTGCTTTCCTGAGATACTAAAGCTGCAACTCTGCGTTCATGTACAGGGATGACTCTTGCTGGCAGCCAGATTGTGTAACCTAAGAATAAGCCCATTGATATTGAAACTAAATTGTTTGCAACGTTAAAACTTGGTTTTGCCTTATATATCTTAGGACCACAGCTAAATGCCAGAGACTGAGATATTCCTATTTGATGATACCTAGTCTCTCTCCTTATCTAAGGTCTATTCGGGCTAACAGAGACCAATTTAAGAATATATGCCTAATCTTGCTTTTACTAACATTAGTAAGCTGTAACTAACTGGGAAAATTGTATGTTCAGATTTACCTTATATATGCTCTCAAAGTTAAGCACAAACTACATTTGTCTAATTTAGATATACCTAAAAGATTTTATTCCCCTGATCCTCAAATACCTTTAGAGATCTGAGAATATGGCATTTAATATGATAGAGAGACATGCCAGCTCCTGGCAGAATCCTGTATCTCCTCCAAGAAGATGTATGGCCACGGAAGAGCCTTCACCTGGAGGCTTGCTTTGGATGTGGCAACGCTAGCCACTGAGCAAAAAACTACCTTTCACCCCAGCCGCTACCTAGATCCTGCCAGGACTAGAAAAAAGGACATTGGAGAATTGATTGTCCCATGCTGCGAAGTCAAGGTGGGTCAGTCTCCCCAAATACCTACTCCAAAAAAAATCTGTCAGATCTTCTGGGCTTAGCAGCTGAACTGGGACTTATGGCCCCTACCCGCCAACAGCCATGTAGAGACTTGAGAGTGCCTAGGTAGCTGGAAAGCTGCCTCACTCCTCATTTACTTGTCCTTCTCAGATCTGATGGTGTTTGGTGACCAAGGTATTAATAGATTTGCCAGTTTTACAGCTTCCCCCCTCCCCCCGCCCCTCCAACCCCAAGGCTACAAGCACCTTGGTAGCTCATTATTAAGTTTCCTGTTAAAAGTACAGACAGATGTGCCTCATTCACAGACTTCAGGGTACAGGATAAACTGGTTTCTGATGTAATTTCAGAGGTTCAAAATTTTAGCATTGATAAATGCTGTTCTGATAAACTGATAGAGTACTGACTACAAAGTATTTTCAGGAGTCCTTAAGTTTCTAGCCCTTTGCGATGACACCAAGATATAAATCTGTTGCAGTTGTTTTAGACACCTGCAGGTTCCTGCACAGGTCCACCCCTCCTGCCAGACTCATGCCAAGGCCAACCCACAAGGGGTCCTCCAGATATGCCAGCCCCTGTACCAGCTCCAAGGACACTAACCAGATGAGTACCGGCAGGAACCTAACTTCACCCACATGTCCACTTATAAAAACTCTGTTATCTCCTAACTTACTGACACTTTTACAGGATGGAAAGAAGCATTTCCCATCTCCAGAAAAACAGCAGATGTGACGGCTCCTGTACCCCTGGAATACATCATCCCTCGATTTGGTGTGCCATCCCTCCAAGCTCCTGGGACTTCACTGCTGGTACCACCACTCCAGACTCAAGAGCATATCAACTCTTTCATCTGGCTCATTCACCCTTGCCTCTTCTGTACAACCAGGGCACATCTCCATTTCATTCTCTCTGACAGTTATCACTCTTCCCATGGCTAGCCCAGCTCATGGGGCCAATGATAACAATCTGTTTTTTCTCCTAGCAACCTGCCTTCTCAGCTCCCTCAAGGAACAGATGCCTGAGTTCTCCAGGATGACAGCTAACTGAATGCTTCTTCACTCACACCTCCCTCTGTGCATGGCCCTGACTCCCAACTTCCCTCTTCCCACCTCAAGAACTCAGCTCCCCATTCCCACTCACGTGCTACCGATTCTAACTCCTCGCCTTTTAATAATAAACAAAAGGGGGAATATTAGCATTTAGATGTTACCTGGCCAGTAGGCAGGCAGTACCTTGGCCTACTCAAGGTCCTGACAACGTCCTCCTCCGTAGCCCCATTTGCATAGCCCGTTTGTACGTGTTCGAAGCCTGCTTTAAGAGGTGGGCTCTGCCCACCTTTCTGTCTCTTCTTTTCTCTTCCCACGAGGCTGCTCCTACACCTCCTCTCTTCCCCCTTTCCGTCTCTTCTCTTCCTCTCTCGTTCCTCCTCTCTCCTCAGCCTTTATCTCCAGAGGTGCACCCTGCATCCCTTCCCTTCCCTTAATAAAATCCTCTATGGGAGTGCTGTCTGCAAGCTGTGCGTGACTTTCTGCCTGGCCCTTTGGCTCCCAGCCGCCGGCCAAGGCCACTGCCCACCGTTTTTAACTACAACAGTGCAAATGTATGCCTGAGTATTTAAGAAATGCTAAGCTGTTCTTCAGCTTGTGCCATGCCACACGGGGAGCCCCAGTTCACCCCCATCCTCACCAGTGTTTAGTCCAATCTCAAGTTTAAGACCTGATGCGTGACGACAGCCCAATGAGCCTTTGTTTGAATTTCTCTGTTTGCTGTGGATGTTGGTTTTTTTTTTTATGAGTTTGCTTATCACCTACATATCTTTTTTTTTTTTTGATAAAAATAACTATTCAAGTACATTATATCCGTCTGGCCTTGAACTCACAGAGACCAGCCTGCCTCTTCCTCCTGAGTGCTGGGATTAAAGGTGTGCACCACCACCACAGCCTGCTTGACTGTTCAAATATTTTACTCGTTTTCACAGATTGTTTTATATGTAGACTATTGAGAAAGATATTCAAGAAAACTGTTTACAAAGTGGCCTGGGGGAAAGAATGACAGGCTGGAAGTCCCAGACAGACAAGAAGGATTTGATTCTATACACAACACAGATAGTATTTTTTAATAATCTAAATTAGATACATTTTAACTTTAATTTTTTTAAAAATTTTGTATGTAGAGTATCTTGCCTATATGTATGTCTGTGCACCGTGTTTGTGCAGTGCCTGAAAATGCAAGAAGAGGACATCATATCCCTGGAGCTGGCGTTACAGAGGGCTGTGGGCAACTGTCTGGGTGCTGGGAACCAGATTCTGGTCCAGTGCAAAAGTAGTAAGTTCTCTTAACCACTGAGCTCTCTGTCTCTCTGTTTGTCTGTCTGTCTGTCTCTCTCTCTCTCTCTCTCTCTCTGTCCCTCCCTCCCTCCCTCCCTCTCTCCCTCCCTCCCTCTTCCCCCCAGCCTCCTAAATTACATTCTTATAAAAAGAAATAGGCTGCTTTGAAAACATCAGTATTGAAGGCGTGTCTCTTAATGGATGTATAGAGGTTGCCTGCTTAGCCAGGAGCGCTTCAGAAACTCCTCGCTGGTAGGAAATTGGAGCGATGAGCCATTAATGGAACCGTGAGCATCTTGCATCCGATTGTTTTCAATCATTTATGGTGCTGCCCAGTTGGCAGATGTCTGGGCTAGGATTCCTCTAAGCAGGACCTAGTATTTGTACTGAAGGAATGATGTTCCTGTGATGTCCTCACCTGTCCCTGCTGAAGATGACCTCCGAACTCTCAGAGACCCAGTTTGCTTCAACTTAAAAAAAAATCATAATGAAATAAAACATGTTGGATTGTTGCCCCTCTTCTTCCTGCCTGGGGTGTGATACGGGTTTACAGAGGTGACAGATCTGGGAAGGTGTGGGAGACCTTGACTAGGCAAGGACCTCATCCAAGAAAGCAAAGGAGAATTCACAGGGACTCTTTTCTGGCCCTGCTCTTTGATCCAATCCATTAATTAACTAGTTCATAAAATTTTCACATAAATTAAAATTCATCTCCTAGACTGAGTCCTTTTTATTTTCCTTGAGACAGGCCCTCATGGAGCCCAAAAGCTCCCTGTAATCTGTTGAAAATGGCAAGCTCTTATGGACCAAATTACATTTTTCCAACAAAAAATAGTGTTTATTCATGGCAGAATACATGGACTGAGTAGAAAAGGGGGGAAAAAAGATGTATTTCCCAATATTTTTAAATTTTATTTTGTTGTATGGGTGGATTGCCTGAAAGTATGTCTGTACATCATAGCACCCAAAGAAGACAGAAGAGGGGTGCTGGATCCCCGGGAACTAGGGTTACAGATGCATGGGAGCTGCCATGGGAGTGCTGGGAATTGAACCGATTCCTCTGGAAGCGCATCCAGTGCCCGTAACCACTAAGCCATCTCTCCAGCCCTTTTACAAAATCGAATCATGTATCATAAAAAATACCCCCCACCCCCCACCCCCCCACACACACACACACCCGGCTTCTCTCTCCCCCTTCCCTGCCTCTCTCCTCAGGGCAGGGCATGCTCACACAGCAGGGAGCTCTCTGCCACTGAGGCGCCCCGGCCCCACACTGCCTGTGGCCAGCGTCTTCACATAACGATGCCCACAACTTCCCGAGCCATTAATTCTTCATCCGCATCATGTTTTGCAAAAGCTGCACTGTTTCCTTCTGCAGATGGCCGAGCCTGATTAATTTTTCAAGTCTACACCCCCACCCCACCCCACGCACGCTTTTAAGCTATGCCTGCCAAGTTTTAGCCCATTATAAATAAATGAGCCGCACTGACTTTTCCTTTTAAAAATCCTGAAAACAAATCATTCTGTGCACTCCTCTGCTGCTAAGTGCACAGCCTCGTCCTTTCATTCTGTCTGTTTTATGAATTGGACTGAGGGGTGCTCTGCAGTTTACTAATGAACGCTTAGCTGTTTTTTGAACTTGAGAATATACTGACAAAGGCCAAGGAGGAGGACCTCCAAATGAGAAGATGAGCAAGGCTCCCTTTTAAAGCAGGCCAGAAAGCCAGGTGTAATGATGCAGACTTGTAATTCCAGCGCCTGGGAGGCAGAGGCAGGAGGCTTGTCTTGAGTTCAAGGCTAACCTGGGCTACCATTGAATACAAGTCTGTGTCGATTAATTAATTGGTTAATCAGTCAGACAAGTGAAAGGAATAGGCCCCTTTTAAACTCAGAGCCTCCAGCATTTGGGAAGTTGAAGTTAAAGGCTAGCCTGGGCTACATAGTGAGGGCTATCACAAAAATAAATAAAAATAAAAGACATACAGATAGTTAATGAAGTGTCTCGCATACCTGAAGCTCTGTGTTCAAGCCCCAGTACCACATATGCCTGTAATCTGAGCATTCAGGAAATAGAGGCAGGAGGATCAGGGGTTTGGGGACATTATTGCTAGGTTGGTCAGTTGTTTCTTTGGTTAATTGATTGTTGGTTTGGGTTTTTATTTTGTTTGTTGGGTGTGTGTGTGTGTGTGTGTGTGTGTGTGTGTGTGTGTGTGTGTGTGTGTATGTATGACAGGGTATTACTATGTAGCCAAGGCTGGCCTCTAATTTTCCTGCCTCTGCCTCCCAAGTGCTGACTCTAAAGCGTAAGCCACCATGTGGAGCTTAGGCTGCCTTTTACTCTCAAATCGAAACTGCTATAAGCCATGCTGCTCTGAACATTCTAGAGAAGGAGCATGTGAATATTCAGTCTCAGGCTGTACTATTGATAGGTCTTTTTAAATGGCCATCCCAGTCTCCATTTCAACCACCAATGAGTGACCATTCCAGTTCTGACATGCTCCAGTGGTTTCTTCCAGGAGCCATACTGTTGTGTTTTTCATGTTTAGGGCTCTTATTTTTCTGCAGTTGATTTCTGTCGATGATGTGAGGCAGGAGACGAGACTCCCTCTCCTATGGAGAGCCTTCCTGCCCTCACTGCACTGGGAATCCAGTATATCCGTCTCCTCCTAGATGTTCCCATCTTTCTCACTGGTCTATTTTCCTACTCCTGAGCCACTACCACATTATCATAATTACTAAAATGGTATGATGTATCTCGACATGTAGGTGCATAAATCTTACACATATGTTCATCTTGCCCAGGGCTGTCTGGGCTACTTCTTGATCCTTTGCAATTTTATCTCCATTTCAGAACATCGTAGGTCCCTAGAAACCCTGCTGGATTCTGGTTTGGGTCTGCCTGCTTCTGCAAATCAACTGGAGCACCAGCTCTACAGTTTGACCACCGACCAGCCACACACATTTCTCCCTCCCATTGCCTTAGATCTCGTTAATACTCGTGGCCTTTCATTGGTGGAACTTGTGACAGGGTCCATGCACAGTCCCTTAATAGCCTGCCTGTCAATGGGGACAAGAGACAGGACATAAAACCATGGGCTTACAACTCACACTCACAAGGATGACCGCTACCAAAGGAAATAAATGGTAAGGTCTGGTGATGATGTGGACAAACTAGAAGCCCTTGGACACTGGGGCCAGGGGTGATTCCAGCACTGGGGAGGCAGAGCCAGGCGGATCTCTGTGAGTTCAAGGCCAACTTGGTCTACAGAGCAAGATCCAGGACGGCCAGGCCCACAGGGTGAAACACCCTGTCTCAAAATAGATAAAATAGAATGCATTGTTGGGGGTGGGGATATAACTCAGTGGTAGAGTGCTTGCCTAGCATGGACAAGGTGCTGGATTCAATCACAATGCTGCAAAAAGTGATAAGAAAAAAATTAATTAGTTAAATTAACTTGAGACAGCTCAGTAGAGAAAAGCACTTGCCCCACAAGCCAGATGATCTGAATCTGAAGCCTGGGACCTGAACAGTCCTATTTGGTGGCACGCACCTGTTACCCCAGCATTTGTACAGGGGGATGGGAGGCAAAGACAGAAGTGTAGCAGGCTTTCTTGGACCACCAGCTCCCAAGTCATGACACAGAGACTTATTATGAATGCTCAACCTTAGCTTAGGCTTATTTCTAGCTATCTCTTTTTTTTTAAAGCTTCAATTAACCTATTTCTATTCATCTATGCGCTGCCCCGTGGTTTATTTACCTCATCTACATACTGTCCATCCTCTTTTCTTGCTTCCTCCCTGTCTGTCTGGCCTCCAGCTGGCTGCCCCCCCACCCGCTTGCTGGCCAGCTCCCCTTTTCTCTCTGCCTTCCAGCCCCACCTATCCCTCCTCTGCCTAGCTATTGGCTGGTCACTTTTTATTAGACCAATCAAATGCCTTAGGCAGGCAAGGTAAAACAGCAATACATCTTTACATAGTTAAATAAATGCAGCATGAACAAATGCTACACATCTTTACACAGTTAAACAGTTATTCTGTAACACAAACAAATGCAACACATCTTTACATAGTTAAACAAATACTCCATTCCACAGCATAGAAGTGTTACCTGGAGTGTGAAAAGTGACAGAAACAAGAGAGACCGGACCAACAAGGGCAAGGGAAATAACTCCTGCCCTGAGGTCCTCTCACCTCCATACTCAGGTCATGATGTGTGTGTGTGTGTGTCTGTGTGTGTGTGTGTGCGCGCGCGCGCGCGTGTGCGTGTAAACACACACAAATAACAAATATTTAAAAATATTAGTAATAAAATACATAGTCATGAGGCTCAAATGAAAGGTATATGAATGTGAGCAGTAGATTCTCATAAAGCGTTGCTTGTATGACTCTCTTGAGTTTTTTGAGACAAAGTCTCCCTGTCTAGCCTTGGCTGACCTGAAACTCACTAGGTAGGCTTCAAACTCGTAGAGATCCACTTGTCTCTGCCTCCTAAATTCTGGGATTAAAGGTGTGTGCCACCACACCTGATGTATGTGACTCTCTTAAAGAAAGTCTGGGGCCAGTGAGATAGCTCCGTGGGTAATGGAGCTTGCTGCCGAGGTTGACGGCCTGAGTTTGACCCCCAGGACCCACACAGTGGGAGGAGAGAACTGACTCTCACAAGTTGTCCTCTGACCTCCACATCCACACCATGGCAAGTACATGCCACACTCACCCAAAGCATAGGATAGTTAGTGAAAATGATCTGCGGCTCACTATGGGCATGACTCCCGATGCCCATTATCTCCCTCTCCTCCACTGTGTAACAGGGAGGACCGGCTCATCTCTGCTCTCCACCCACATACCCTGCCATGCCTTCATCCTGGGAGCTTCTTGATGTCTGTGTCCCTGAATCCCTCCTTCCATCAGAGAGAAGACTCCAAGGAGACTCCTTCCCTTGAAGGACCATGCGTCTATCAGAGGATGAGCCTCCAGGGCCGGCTTCCCCATCATCTGCTTGGGGAGAAGCCTCTGGGTAAGGGAGGCAGGGCAGAGGACTCTGGGGCACCACCTGCTGCGTCACAAGTTCCTCAGGGACTCCCTTGGGCAGGCAGGACTCTGCCCCTGATTCGAATGGACCGTTTGGGACCACTAATTAGGCCAGGACTGAGCTCCAAGCTGCTAGGAACTTGAGCAGGAATCCAGGGATGAGAACACTAGGGCTTCTCATTAAAGTTGGGAACTGGGTTTGGTGGTGCAAGCCTGGAAACCCAGCCCTCGGGAGGCTGAGGCAGGAGGATGAAAACCTTATCTAACAAACCAAAATAAAACCAGAATTGGGCTGGGGTATAGCTTAATGCAAAAGCCTGTGCCTAGCATGCATAAAGCCCTGGGTTCAGCAACCACAACCAAAAGAAGAACCAAAGATATAGTGTGGCCCGTGGACGTAAATCCAGCCCAGAGACAGCTCTGACTGGGTAATAAACAGCAGTAGGTGACCAGAAAGGAGGCAGACAGGGAAGAAGCCTGACTGGGTGTGGTGTGGAGGGGGGACAGGGGGAGGCTGAAAGACCTATCTGTGCATTTCTTTTAAAGATGTATTTCTTTATTTGGGGGCTGAAAAGATGATTCAGCAGTTAAGGGCAACTCTTGTAGAGGACCTAGGTTCTGTTTCAAGCATCCGCATGGGCTCACAACCATCCATACCTCCAGTTCCAGGGGATCCAATGCCTTCTTCTGACCTCCACAGACATTAAACATCCATATAGTGCACATGCATATATGTAGGCAAAACACTTACACACAGCGACTTGTACCTGGGTCACTGCAAGGTCAGGGACATTGCTAAGCACCGCCAGCCCCTGACCTAAGGATCTTAAATTAGAAGTCAGGGGTTCTCTGTTGGAGCATGGTCACCTCTTGGTGGCACCTGCCCATTTCAGTGGCCATGTCTGAAGCCACTGAGAAATTTGTAGTCTTGAAAGAATGAGACCAAGAGCTGTGTGGAAAGTTCTTTCTGAATTAGCAAGCATAATTAATATTTGTTTGAATGAGGTGATGAATGTATATAATTGAGAGACTTTGGTCCACTCAGCCTCCATTGCATGTTTCCACAATTGCCTGTGTTCTGTAGAGCTTTGCAGTTCAGACGGGCAAAGCCCACACACTGCACCAGCCAGCCAGCCTCCTCGTCTTCACGTGTCATACAAGAACAAGGGTCACCCCATCTTAAAGTCCCTGGGAACTTTGCCTCAGTTCATGAATCAGCTGGCCAGCCCTGGCCCCAGCAGTCAGTCTGATGAACTCCATTTCCTCACCAGCCCAGACTAAGGCTCTCCACAGAGTCCCGGTTGCACAGGCGCTTAGCACTCTGAAACGTCCTCCCAGTTCCTTTGTAATTGAAAGCCTCTTCACAACATGGCCTAGATTTCTGCTTTGATGTTTTCCCTAAGCAGCCGCTTTCATTATTGGATCTGCGGCTCCCATTCAACTCCACTGCTGACCAGCTGTGAGATCTCAAGTCCAGTGATCCTCTGTGATGTATGTACAGAACCTACTGGGGGCCCAAGGATGGAGCCCCCCACCACACACACACACACACACACACACACACACACACACACACACGAGGTAGGGATTTGACAGGAGCCTGCTCCCATTCGGCTCCTCTCAGCGGAGTTCTTGGTAACATCTCACTGTACTATCACCTGTTGGGGACCAACCTTCTCTGTGCCCCCCCTGTCTATCCTGAACCTAAGCTGCCATCCTGGGCATGACCTCAGCCCCATCCCACTTGGGGTGAAGAACCCAGTGACATTCCGGGTAGTAAAATTAGTCTAGGGACCGACAGTATAACTCAGCACTTGCCCCACTAGCCTGTCCAACCGAGACCTACAAAATGGTGGAGGGCTGGAGAGATGCCGCAGGGGTTAAGAGCACTGGCTGTTCTTCCGGAGGTCCTGAGTTCGATTCCCAGCACCCACATGGTGGCTCACAACCATCTGTAATGAGATCTGGTGCCCTCTTCTGGCCTGCAGGCAGAACACTGTATATAATAAATAAACCTTAAAAAAACAAACAAAAAAAAGGTGAAGAGAGAGAAGAGAACGACTCCACCAAGTTGTCCTTTGACCTCCACATGTGTACTGTGACACACATGGCCACACAAATATCGTGTTGCACACACACACACACACACACACACACACTAACAATATTTAATTTAAAAAATGACAATCATGTGGGGAATAAATATAACAAATTAAAAGAAATTAGAATAGGAAGCTGGGTGTTAACAGTCTATACCTGCAACACCAGCAGATGGGAGGCTAAGACAAGAGGATTGCAGGTCTGAGGGCAGCATGACTGCCCAGTGAGACAAGGCAGAAAGAAGTGTCTGAGGGAGGGTTACTATGGCTACGATGAAGCACCATGACCAAAAGCAACTTGGGGAGGTGTAGTGGTTTGAATAAAAGTGGCCCTCATAGACCAGGGAGTGGAAATGTTTTAAAGGATTAGAAGGATTAGGAGGTGTGGCCTTGTTGGAGGAAGTGTGTCAGTGGAGGTGGGCTTTGAGGTTTTAAACGCCCATGATAGGCCCAGTCTCTTTCTCCTGCAGATCAATGTGTAGCTCTCAGCTACTGCTCCAGCATTGTGAGTACTGCCATGGTCCAGCCATGCCCTCCCATGATGATAATGGACTAACCCTCTGCAACCGTAAGCAAGGCCCCCCAGTTAAATTCTTTCTTTTATAGAAGTGGTGTTGGTCGTGATGTCTCTTCACAGCAATAGAACAGTGACTGAGACAGGAAGGGCAGGCTTACTTCACTCATATTCCCACACAACAGTTCGTCAGAAGCAATAAGGACAGCAGCTCGAGCAGGGTAGGAATGAGGAGGCAGGAGCTGATGCAGAGGCCGTGGAGGAGTGCTACCCTACTGCCCTGCCTCCCATGGTTTGCACAGCCTGTGTTACAGAACCCGGGACCACCAGCCCAGTGGTGGCTCCGCCCACAATGGGCTGGTCCCTCCCACATCAATCACTAACAAAGAAAAGCCCTACAGGCCTGCCTACAGCCCAGTCTTACGGTACCATTTTCTCAGACCAGGCTGCTTCCTATCAGGTGACTCTAGCTTGTGTCAAGCTGACCTAAAACTAGCCAGCACAGGAAGGGAGAGAGGGGAAGAGAGGAGGAGAGGGAAGGAGAAGGGTAGGAAGGGAAGGAATCCGTGTGCAAAATGGCAGGAACTGTGTGATCACACCTGAGCACAAACGCTCACCGATCAACCACCATATAGCAAACCGAGCCCCGACTCTGTGTGTGTCCCGTCCCGTCCCGTCCCCCCCCCCCACACACACACACAAACAGCAGACAGGCCCCTGCTCTCAGGGGACTTAGGAGCACAGCAGGAAGAAGCCGGCAGTCAACAAGTCTGCAAGAGGAGCCGCTGTGGGAGGGGCTTCAGGCTCTGAGTGTGAGGAGGTCCACCGAGCAAGTGGGGCAAGGGTCGTCGTTCTCTACTCTGCACGTTCGAATTCTCCCAGTTTGCTGCGGTGAGACTGTATTGATGATGCGAGGAAAACGAAACCCGGGAAGAAACAAAGCTCCCCTCCCCCCAGCCAGGCCCCAGAGAGGCAGATCACGGAGGCCACAAGTACAGAGAGAGTACCCCCCCACACTCCATGTCCCCAAGTCTGCCCTGCTGTCATTGTATTGTGCTTATGATGAAACCCTCCTCTGTCACCCTGGCATGTGTTTACCTCTTGCCTGTTTAACCATCCCAAGAGCAGCTCCCACGGGCCACCATCAAAACATGAGTTCATCCAGCCTGGGGCCCCTAGAGGACAGCCTGGCCTGCCTGGAACTGTGTGTTCCCCTCTCTGGGGAGTGTCTCCACCTCCCAGCCAGGCCCAGGGCCTTCCAGTCTACCCAGCCCCCAACAGATGGGTGGGTACATGAGTAACTTGCCTCTTTGTTGTTACAAAATACCGGAGAAAAGCAACTTCGGGACTAAAGGGTTTGGGCTCAGTTTGATGGTACCGTTCATCATGATTGGCAGGAGGAAGGCATGGCAGAGGGAAGGGGAGGCTGCTGGACTGGAAGCAGAGAGAGATGCATGCTGGTGCTCAGCTTGCTTGCTCCCCTTTATTCAGTCAGGGACCCTAGCCCAAGGGATGATGCTGCCCACATTCGGGTTGGGTCTTCCTCCTCAGTCTCTGGAAACACACACACAGATGGGCCCAGAGGTGTTTCCATGGTGAATTCGAATCCAGTCAAGGAAGGTGATGTGAACATTGACAGGTCTCTAGAATCTGACTTGGGGGGAAAAAAGCCTCCTCTGCTGCCCCAGCCCTGTCCTAGGGACTGGCTTCTCAGCCAGGGGACGGGGTTCAGACTTGGGCCTCTGCATCTGGATTGGCAAGAAGATAGTGTTCAGACAAAGACAGAGTGGGGCCGAGGGGAAACTGTTGACGGGAGCCGGGTGCGCACAGTTCCAGGACCGTGAAATCCACGGCGTGGGTCCTGTGTGGCCCGGTGGTGAGCTGCAAGGGCACTTCCCTGCAGCGTCCCCCGTCCCCCGAGTGGGTAGAGCAGGCCCAGGGCACTCAGCCTCTCTGACACCTCCCAGGCTGTTTCACTTCCCAGGATTCCAGCATTTCAGTGTGTGAGGTTAACATCTGAAGGAGGCCGGCTGCAGGGACAGAAGAGGCCCGTGGCTTAAAAGCTCCGTGAAGTCCAGCGGCCAGAGAGCACTTAGCCAAGGCCTGTCGCAAAGTGGCTCTCACTATATATTCAAAACAAACCCCCTTTTAAAAGCCCGGAGACAAATGCTCAGATATTCACATTGATTGCCTCAGCTAATGGATCACGGGGAATAATCCTTCCTCCCTCATACATTCTTATTTCTTAAATTAAATTATGAATTATAAAAGTAATGTAGGAATAAAGGCTTGCTGTAAGTTTCTGATGATGTGATGTATTTGGAATAAAAACCCAAAGGCTTCAACAAGATATAATAAAAAAATAAATAAAAATAAAAAGCTGGGCATGGTGGTACGCACCTTTAATCTCAGCAGAGGCAGGCAGAGCTCTGAGCTACAAACCTGGTCTACAGAGTGAGTTCCAGGACAGCCAGGGCTATACAGAGAAACCCTGTCTTGGAAAACAAAAAGCCCAAAGGCTGGGTTCCTCACCTCTCCCCGGCCAAGCCCACCCCAAGCCCACCAAGTGCATGGTGCATGGAACTTGCATTGGTTTTGTTTGGTTTTCATTGTGAGGTGCGGGGATGGAACCCTGAAACTCACACACAACAGGCCAGCATCTGAACTGCCCCACCCAGTCCCACCCTTGTACAGAATTGGACAGCTGTCTGAGAGTCGGGGTGAGGGTTGAACCCCCAGACACGGACCTCTGGGACACTGGTCCCCTGCTGGCTACATTCCCAGAAATGTCCCAAGAACACCAAGGTCTCCTCTCACCCAGAAACTTCTGACAGTCCACTATGCAAAAGGGGATCCCTGTTACAAATTCCTGAAGAACCCTAGAATTTAAACCAGACTGAGCTATTTCTAGAAGAAAATCTCCATGCAGTGAAAAATGCAGGGGGCAGGGCAGACCTTTAGGGACCAAGGGTACCCAGGCCCTGAGTGGGAGTGAAGGCTACTCAGCCCCAACCACTCAACATCCCAGCCTGACCTTCGCCCCAGCAGGCATTCTCAGGGAAGAACAAGGTTTCTAGCTGAGGCTCTGGTTGCCTGGCACTCTCCAGAGTCATGAGGAAAATGACAGCTATCATTCCCAAGGGATCCCCAACAGTCTGGTCTAGACAGCCTCAGTGCCAGGCTCCTGGCTGTCTGGTATGGGCTTCCAGCCCCATCCAAGAGCAGCTTCCCCCTTCCTGACTCCTGGGTTGCCACAGTGACTGGGTCAGCTGCCCCTGTGGGAAGCTAGGCTCTGGATGTCATCACCGGCCCAGAAGAGCACGGAACTCAGGTGTGAGCAGGTGGAGATGCCCTGAAGTGCCTTCAGAGTTTACAGCCTGGTGTTTAACCTGTAGACAGGAAAACAAGTGGGGAGAACAAGGTTAGACATGGGGATGCCCAGCACTGTGGGGAAAGGCAGGTCAGTAAACCGGAATGGTTCACACAGTACATTCAGCCATTTTTTTTTTTTTTTTTTTTTTTTTTTGGTTTTTCGAGACAGGGTTTCTCTGTGTAGCTTTGCGCCTTTCCTGGGACTCACTTGGTAGCCCAGGCTGGCCTCGAACTCACAGAGATCCGCCTGGCTCTGCCTCCCGAGTGCTGGGATTAAAGGCGTGTGCCACCACCGCCCGGCTAACATTCAGCCATTTTAAAAGGATGTGATCCCAGCAGTTAGCGGAAGCAGGGGCCATTGCGTTCAACCTAATCCGTGTAAGGGAGTCTCAAATAAATAAATAAAGGGTGTTTACAAGAGTTTTTAAATAAAAGAGAGAAATACTTGGGATAGCAAATCTAAAATGGGTTTTGAGGGGGAAATGCCTCTCAAAGAAAGCTCAGCTTCCCACGAACTGGGGAATACTGACAATTCTCTCGACCTTGGAAGGTCTCAGGCCCATCAGCCCACTAAAGGCTCAGAGAAGTCTTCACCACTCTGGCCACTTGCTCAACTTGTTCAATCCAGAGTGTTCTATTGGGTGACAAAGCCCTTTTCTATAGGACAGGGCTGCTGGGGACCTCACGGTCCCTTCTCCTTCCAATGGCACAGCATGTCAGCTGTCACTCCACCTGCCCTGTCATCCCTCCACCCACACCAGGCTGCATCACTGAACGGGCATGAGCCACGGCCCGACATGGCCACAGGAGCACCCCACACTGGCCCAACCGGACCCTGACCTTTGGCCTGGCTCTGACTGGACCCTGACTTTTGGCCTGGCCCTGGCCCTGACTGGACCTTGACCTTTGGCCTGCCTCTGACTGGACCTTGACCTTTGGCCTGGCCCTGACCTTTGGCCTGCTCTGACTGGACCTTGACCTTTGGCCTGCTCTGACTGGACCTTGACCTTTGGCCTACCTCTGACTGGACACCTGCCCTTCCACACACCACAATGATATAAGCGTCTTCCTCAGGTCGCTGATCATCAGGTGGTCCCGTAGCACAGATGTTCATAGATGCCTCCTAACATCCCCCCCCCACACACTGAGAGTATGTGTCCATCTGTCTGTCCCTCTAAACACTGGAAGGTAAGTCTGGAAGCTCAGCACAGGCTGTCACACAGGAGACACTTAGCAACTCTTCTCTCGGTGACTGACCCACAACTAGGGTTGGTGCCGTGGCATATCATGGTCAGAGAACATTAAGCAGAAGTTGGAACCTCTAGGGAAGCTCTTCAAAAGCCACCCACTCCGCGGCCATATGCCCGTATGCCTTCCCCCTTTCTTCCTCCTTGATGCATGCAATGGCTGGAACTATAGCAGCCATCCTGTGGCCACGAGGTAGTCTGTAGCTAGACAAATGCCATGAAGGTGCCTGGGACATGAATGATGACATCGTGGAGGCCTTGAACCTGCCTGAACTGCCTGTGTCTGGACCTTTTCTTTCTTTCCCCTTTCAGTACCAGGGATCAAACCTAAGGCTGGGTCTGAAGTTCCCTACCACCGAGCCATGCACCTGACCATGTTAAATCATTCTTGCTAAGTGAGCACAAGACAATCCTATCCTGTCTACACCAGTGTTTGGAAGGCCTGTGCATGCTCAGCCAAACGTGTTTCCTAATGGATTTAACTAAATCGTCCCTGAGCAGGAGAGGGCAGAAGAGCAGTTTGGAGACTTGTACCTGGCTTCCTTTTAGGCCACTAACCAGCTTCCAAGTCATGACACAGAGACTTATTATTAGTTATGAATTCTTGGCCTTATCTTATGCTCATTTCTTGCTAGCTCTTTTAACTTAACCTGTTTCTCTTCATCTATGGCTTGTCTCCGGCCTTTTCACTTTCTTCCTTTTGTATATCTTACACTGCTTCTCCATGGCTGGCTGGAGGGCATATCCCTCTCTTTCTCCCTCCTTCTCTCCTCCTTCTCTTTGTCTCGTTCATCTGGAACCTAGATTTCTCCTCCTTATTCTCTCTGCCTGCCAGCCCTGCCTGTCCTTCCTCCTGCCTAGCTATTGGTCCTTCAGTTTTTTATTAGACCAATCAGCCTTAGGCAGGCAAAGTGAAATGAATGTAACACATCTTGACATCCTTAACAAAGGCAGCAGAAACAAATGTAACACAGCTTCAAGTTGGTAAAGTAATATTCCACAGCAGAAACAAATGTAGCACATCTTTACATAGTTAAAATGATAATCCACACCAGGGACAGATAACTCAGGACCATCACAGGTATTAAGGACAATGGAATGGAGAGATCTCGGTGACAAATGAAAGGGCCAAATCATTTCTGCCTTAGCCTGCTGTGACCCTGCTGTAACCCTCAGGGATCTGACTAAAGCGTCCATCTGGCAGAATGGGGACAATTAAGTTAGACTATAAGGAAACGCCACCATTTCTTGTACAAGTGGGTTTGGCCTTAGAGTCAGGCATTCTATTGCCTTCAGTAATGTTCTGCTGACCAGAACTGAGCTTAGGGTCTTTAATGTATGAGGACTGAGCTGGCCAGATCCACTGTTATCCTCCTGCAGTAGCAATGTCTTTCCAGCCTAGAGGGAAGCCCCCCCCCCCCACCCCGAGACTAGACTTCAGAAACTCTGATCAGGGAGGAGAAATCACTGCAGGATTCTGGGTGATTCTATAACTTTCCAATGTCTGCCCTTTGATCCTTCCTGCCCACCCCACCCAAAGACTCCCTGGCTTGGGCTCCCCACTCTCAGAGGCAACCACTCTCCTGAAGCACTGAGCAGTCCAGCACGTCCCCTTTCCCAAGCCCTTGGTGACACTGACGGGAACCAGCATTAATTATAAACAGCATGGGCAGTACATTTCACAACCATGGGCTGCAGGGCCGGGGATGCCCCACTCATCCACATTATAGCACAGTCTCCAATATGGCCCTGAGGCTCAGAGAGGCGAGGCTCCGTGTGTCCAGGTGGCTGGCAGCTCCATCCTGGGTTAGACCAATTTCAAGTTGTAGGAGGCCATGCCCATGCCTCCCCCATAGGTGGGAAGAAAAACCTGAGGTTTAGATAGACCCATTAAGACAAGAAACGTAAACCCAAAGCCAGGGGAGGGTGGGGAGGAGCCGGGATGCCTCCAGTTGGTGAACCTCCTATTTCCTTGTCCTGGTGAATTATTCATCCTCGTGGCCAGGCGGCACATCAATAATGCAGCAGGCAGCTGCCTGGGCAGGGCCCAGATTCCAGTTGACCCACTCAGCTGCTAAAGGCTCTGGGGAAAGGCTTGTGCTCTGCTCCGCTTGTGGGGTGTTACTTGAGGTCTCTGAAACCCGGCTGCCCTCGGCGGCGGCTCAGGGTCAGTGTCAGGGGCTGCAGACAGGAAGCAATTTGGGAATGGCACCTGGACCCCTTCTGGGATGGGAATGCCTATTCAGCCAGGAATGCAGGAGGAAGTGAGTCTCCCAAGGTGCCTTCCTCCACCGGCCCCATCTAGTCCTGGAGGCTGAGAAAAAAGGCCCTCTGGAGCCTAGAGCCTTCTTTCGGTTGTCAGTAGAAATTTCTGTCCAGACACCTGCTTGGATTTCCTTCTGCCCTGAGGAAGCTTCCAATACCATCCCTCAGGTATTGCGATCTGGGGATATACCCACCTTGAGCCTCCCACCCTCACACCTGGGCTGCAACCTTACTGGCAAGCACTTTAGAAAGTGGGGTGAAGTTCTCCACTGCTAAGAAACACCCACTAAGCTGAGCTGGGGTTTATCTTGTCCTTCCCTGTGCATCTCAAGCAAGGAAGATGTCTGAGAAGCAAGACTGCCTGGGTGTTCTCAGGTTGTTACAATAAACCCTTAAAAGGAAGGAGAGTAAGAGGGACCAGTGGAAGCAGGGGTACGGTTGGGGAGTAGAGTTCTTGCCGAGCATCTACAGGACCCTGGGTTCGATCCCCAGCACCATCAGGAAAAGACTGAACAGGGAAAGTCACTTGAGAGGAGGACTTTTGGAGAGATGAGGCCTGAGGTGCCTCTCTATGGCCTGAAAGTCTCAGAGGACGGCAGGACTGAGAGCTGGAGACACATGACAAGCACGAGGTTCCAGACTGAGAGCTGGAGACACGTGACCAGCATGAGGTTCCTGAGCTTCGCTCCTGGGCAAACAGGGCTGTGGGTCAGAGGAGGAGGGTGAAAGACAGCCGGGACTTGGGAGCAGGAAGCAGGGACCAGGTTCTAGGATGCACAGGCCTCCAGGCTGTGTCTTAAGACAATGCTATCCATGACCCTCGTATGTATACAGCTCTTGTCCTTTCTGCCAGCTTCCTTGGGGTGGTGGGGAACATCGCCTTGTGCACAGATGGTGTGTTAGTTTCCTCTGTTGCTGTGGTAAAACACCGTGACCAAGTTAGCTTATCAGGAAGGCTTACAGTTCCAGAGGAATAAGAGTCGGTCACGGCAGGGGACCGTGACAGTAGGGGGCAGGCACAGTGGCAGGCACTGGGGTCACGGCAGGGGACCGTGACAGTAGGGGGCAGGCACAGTGGCAGGCTCTGGAAGCTGAGCGCTTGCTCACATCTTCAACTGCAACAAGAAACAGAGAACTAGCGGTGGAGAGAGTCTTTAAACTCTCAAAGGCCACTTTCAGGGACACACTTTCTCATCAAGGCCACGTCTCCTAGGCACCCCCAAACAGCACCACCAACTGGGGTGTTCAAATGCCAGAGCCCATGGGAGACAAGGGAGACCCTCTGTCCTCAGCACAACCTCGGTCATTTGAAACTTCCTGTGTTGAGGGCTCCAGCTTCCCCCTTGCTGGTTCCAAAGTTCCTTCCGGTCCACTCTTACGTTTCCAAAAGTTGATTGTCTCAGGCAAATGGTCCCAGAGTCACTTTCAGACCACCAAGCCAAGTGGTGTGGTCACGGTCATCTGAAACAGCCTAGGAAAGACTGAAGACTTGGGCGGTAAAAGAATTGACTAAGACACAAGTGGACGGGAGAGAATGCATTGAGACACATCACGTGAAGGCAATGGTTAAGTTCCAAGAGGGGATCACTTCACTGAGAGGGCACATCACCACAGAGACGGGGTGGAAGTACTTTCATAGCAGCTGAGGGGGAGATTCCCCATTCTTATCATCCAAGGACCGCTGTGCACCCCGGTATCTGGGGGACAGGCAGCCCTCTCACTGTCTTATCGAGTGGTAAATTTCACAGTGAGAGTCGTTCTTCTTGAGACTGGCCATTTGTGTAGATGTCCTGGGTCCCTGGGGTCAGGCTCTAGATGTCTGCATAAGACACCCCCACTCAGGTTCCAGAGGGCCCCGGCCTGATCGGTATAGTATGGGCCCTTGCTTCATGCTTGCCTTTGTCTCTGTAACCCTAATAACGGTGCCCCCGTAAGGGCCTGTTCACCGAAGTGTTGCTGGTGACATCACCCTGGTGGCATTTCTCCTTACTGGGGACCTTCAGGGATTGCGTTAATGCTCTTTAAAAGATGGCTGTCTTGCAGCCCTAAGGCAGAGGTCATATACCATATGTGATGGTCTTATACCCAGCCCTGTAGTGACGTACATTAAAATGTCCAATTCTCCGGGAAGAGAGGGCAGGTTCCCAGGCTCCCCAGCTCCCCAGCTCCCCAGCCAGCACCTGTCTCTTATTAGGAGAAAGGAAATGCACCCATACACAGAGAGAAAGACCCTGCCCAAAGCAGAGGGGGCATGGAGGAAGCCCGGCCTCTCCCCCAAGGCTGGTGTTTCGGTGTGGTTTGGTTTTTTTATGTCTTTGAAGGATCTTCCTCCCCTAATTGAGGGCTGATCAGTTTGAAGAACGTCTAGGTGGTGGCTGATTGAGCCACAGCTGTTGTGTAAATGTGTCCTGACGAGGCTTTGAACTTATTGGTCCATCAGAAGGGGCCTGTATTCCTGGGAGGAAACGCCCCCAAGGCCTTTGTTTCAAGCTGCTTTAGTCACAGTGCAGGAGGGTGAGGAAGAAGCCTGCCATCTTAGAAGTTGTCCATCTTTCCTTTTTTTTTTTGTTTTTGTTTTTTTGTTTTTTTCAGGGCAGAGTTTCTCTGTGTAGCTCTGACTGTCCTGGAACTTGCTCTGCTGACCAAGCTGGCCTCGAATTCACAGAGATTCATCTGCCTCAGCCTCTGCTTCTGCCTCTGCCTCCCAAGGGCTGAGATTAAAGGTGTGTGCCACCACTGCCGGGCTGTTGATCTTTATGGGGGCTTTTTAAGGCCTAGAGGGGCCCCTGTAACCCATACTGCTTTTATTTCCTTTAAAAAGAAAGAAAGGAAGGAAGGAAGGAAAGAAAGAGAAAGAGAAGAAGAATCAAGAGAAGGAGGAGGAGAAGATAAAGAAGAAGATGAAGAAGAAGAAGAAAAGAAGAAGAAGAAGAAGAAGAAGAAGAAGAAGAAGAAGAAGAAGAAGAAGAAGAAGAAGAAGAAGAAGAAGAAGAAGAAGAAAGAAAAAGACGAAGAAAAAAAGTAGCAGCAGCAGCCTGAAGTGGTGGCTTGGGAGGCAGAGTCAAGTAGATCTCTGTGAGTTCAAGGCCAGCCTGGTCTATAAAATGAGTTCCAAGACAATCAGGGCTATACAGAGAAACCCTGTCTTAGGAGAAAACTTTTTTAAATTTTATTTTATGTATATGAGTGTTTTCCATGCATGTATATGAGAGAGGCAAGCAGATGCCATAACAGGCTGCTCACTCAGTCTTCTGTCAGAGATCAGGCCTCAGTTTCAGTTTCCTGAGACTGAGCAAGCAGTTCCTGTGAGAACCATGAACCGTGGACAATCAATCTTGAACACCCCTGACAGCAGGGATGAGGGAGATGGCATGTACCAAGCCTGGGCCATCCCTTACGGCGTCTCAAGGCAATGACCAGAGACAAATCTTCTATCCCGCCTTGGAACTTGACCAAACTTACCCAACGATGGTAAAGCTGTAGCCCTAGCCAGCCCCTGCTAGCCCTGGCCAGCCCCTGCTAGCCCTGGCCAGCCCCTGCTAGCCCTGGCCAGCCCCTGGCCAGCCCCTGCTAGCCCTAGCCAATTAGAAATGTACTAACATAGATGCCACTTACGTAAGCCAATCATAGACAGGATGACGTAACTGCTTCTAGAACTCCTTTAGCTGTGTATAAAAGGAGCCTGGGAGTTTCTCTCAGGGTCACCATTTTGCCTTTGTGTCCAATGTGCGGTCTCAGCATGCCGGAACTCTTACTCTTGAGATAATAAACACCTGCTGATTGCATATGTGTCCAGTGGTCTTTTGTGGGACGTCTTGTGGACCCTAACTGTATGGAAAACATGTGCAGGCTTGGTGCCCATGAAAGTCAGAAGAGGGTGTTGGATCCCCTGGAACTGGAATTATGTACCGTTGTGAGCTGCCATGGGCAGTGGATATCAAACCCAGGTCCAGCCAGTGCTCTTAAGCCCAGAGCCTTCTCTCCAGCCCCCACCCTACTTTTCCAAAGACCATTCTGCTTCTCCATTGTTTCTCCCTGTCTAACTCTGTGCCTCTCTGAGTCCTGATTCATCTCAGGACGATGAATGAGCTCTCTCAGAGGTCTTAGGAGGGTTAAGATGATGCTGGCACCCAGTATAAGGAAGTGCTAGCCTCAGCCCTACTTGACTGAGGGTCTACAGTAAGGAGAAATGCCACCAGGGTGATGTCACCAGCAACACTATGGTGAACAGGCCCCTACGGGGGGGCACCGTTATTAGGGTTACAGAGACAAAGGCAAGCATGAAGCAAGGGCCCATACTGTAACAATCAGGCCGGGGCCCTCTGGAACCCGAGTGGGGGTGTCTTATGCAGACATCTAGAGCCTGACCCCAGGGACCCAGGGCATCTACACAAATGGCCAGTCTCAAGAAGAACGACTCTCACTGTGAAGTTTACCACTCGACAAGACAGTGAGAGGGCTGCCTGTCCCCCAGATACCAGGATAAGCTCCTGAGGGGGCCACTCTCCTGATGGCTTCATCTGACCTCCTGGGACAGGCCACTAAACTGCTGCCATCACCGATCCAGGCAGCTCCCCAGCCACAACAAAACCACCCCTTCCTACCTAGAGCTTTCCTGGAGATCAAAGATCACGTGATCCAGGAAGCCTGTCTTTTTCATCTTTGTGTCTCTGGGGGTCCAGTGCCGGGCCTGATACACAGGAGGTCTTTAGTACAAGTTTGTGATGAGAGGGAGAGAGGGAGGGGCCCCTCAGGAAAGCCCTCCTCCCCGAGTCCCCCCCCCCCTTCCCCTTCCAGGCAGACTCTGGGACTTCCTCCTGCTCTGGAAACCCCACACAGGTCCCCATGAGTATGCGCTGTGTGTCTTCCTCACCCACTGCCTCACTTCACACATTCACGTCCCATGTAGGAGGGAGGGTGCTTGTTACACAGATGAGGACTGAACGTGAGACCAGGTGGAAGGGGAGCTAGCTGCTAACCATGTAGTACCCCATCGACCCCACAGGAAGCAGGTCCCAAGGAAAGGGGTGTGACTAGGATACTATAAAGGCAGGGGGAGGTGTGCATGTGTGTGTGTGTGTGTGTGTGTGTGTGTGTGTGTGTGTGTATACCTGTGTGTGTGTTGCTGGGGATTGAGCCCAAGGCATCACATGTGCTAAGTAAGTGCTCTACCACTGAGCTGTGTCCCGAGGCTTTTTATATTGAGATGGGACTTCCCTAAATTGCCTAGAATGATGGGTTTGAGATTATTCAACAATCAAGTTAGTCTTGAACTTTCAATCCACCTGCCTCAGCTTCCCAGGTAGCTGGCATTACAGGTTTGTGCTACCAGATCTACCTTCGGGATGGTTGTTCATGAACCCCCCACACATGTGTATAGCGCAGGTAGACTAGGCACTGATTTTTTTCTGCAGCAGAAGGAAGCAGGGCCTCCAAGCACGGGCGTGGGCAATCCTCCTAAGGCACGGGGAGAGAAGGACTAAGCCTCCAGCCAGCCTCATGGGCCATGTGCACTCCAGCTTCAGTTCTTGGGTGATAGGTAGGCCTGAGGTGGTTGTGGAGGTGATGTTCTCATCTTGACATGGATTATTTCACTGGATGCTCACACTTCAGATCTGATAAGGCTCAGAGGGGTTAGGAGCTTCCCCAGGGGGCCTCAACTAGTAAATAGCCAACTGAGATTTGAACCCAGCGCCATAACCTGACCCACTTTGTTCTGCTGTCTCTTGAGTCCTAAGACCCTTCCTCCCCTGCTCCCCTCCCATGTCTGGGCTTCTCAGCATTTCCTTCCATGCCCATTGGCTGCCCAGCCTGGTGACCCTGCCAATGCTCTCTCAGCACCCCACCCCGGGAAAACAGCCCCTGCTTGTGGCGCCCAGCAGCTAGAGAGCCGCTTCCTTTCCTCCCCCCCCCCCCCCCCCGGCCCCAAACCATCCATGTCTGCCTTCCTTCCATTGGGCTTTTCCTTCCAGGCCAGCAAAGTGTGTGGCAAAAGCTGAGGGTGGAATCCTGTCACCAAAATGTCTTTACTGTTTTCTGTGTGTCAAGCATGGTGTGACTTTAGATAAGACCCAGAATCTTTCTGGGCCTCAGTTTACCCATGTGAGTACAGGGATAGTGATGCTAGCTATCACAAAGGGCTCTTATGTGGATTTGCCTGGGACAAGAGCTGGTCCCCTGCCTTCTTTTCTCCAGCTCAGGATCTTGGGCCAAGAGCAGAAAGGACGGAAGGGGTCTTGGGAGGCGGCTCAGTTGGTAAAGTGTCTGCCCTGCAAGCACAAGGACCGGAGTTCTATTCCTAACACTCAGTGTAAAAATCCAGATGTGAAGCCGGGCGGTGGTGGCTCACCCCTTTAATCCCAGCACTCGGGAGGCAGAGGCAGGCGAATCTCTGAGAGTTCAAGGCCAGCCTGGTCTACAGAGCGAGTTCCAGGATAGCCAGGACTACCCAGAGAAACCCTGTCTCAAAAGAAAATAAAACAAACAATCCAGATGTGGTAACACATGCAGTCTCACTGCTGAGAGGTAGAAACAGATGGATCCCTGAGGCTGGCTGGCCAGCTAGCCTAGCCTAATGAACAAGCCCCGGTCCCAGTGGGAGACTCTGTCTCAAGACACAAGCTAGATGGCTCCCGAGGAACAACACTTGAGGCTGACCTCCGGCCTCCACAAGCATGCACACACACCTGCATGCACACACAGCTGCATGCACACACACCTGCATCCACACACCTGCATGCACACACACCTGCATGCACACACACCTACATCCACACACCTGCATGCACACGCACCTGCATGCACACACACCTGCATGCACACACCAGACAGAGAAGGTGGGAGTAGCCATTGCCCACCTGCTTTATAGAATGTAAACCGAGGCCTGTAGAGAATGGTGACTCACCCATAGGAAAACCATGAATTGTCTATGGAGCCCCAATGACCACAGGATCCCCTGGCCCAAATCAAATCCAGGGATTGACAGCCTGAGTGGACTGCTCCCGCTTGGCTGTTTGGAAGCCCCAACCTCAGCAGTACACACACAGGGAACACATATGTTCAGCTTTATTTCTTTCCATGCCAAGAAATACAGAGTCACTAGTGTGTGTGGTGGTGGTGGTGGGGGTTAGTTCTTGCTGTTCACCAGGATGCCCAAAGAGAGGCAAGGTCAGTTCCCTCACAGCCACTGTGTGCATGCAGCTGGCCCCAAACCAAGACAATGTTAGGACAGCAGGGCCCTTGTCCCTCCCAGCTTCGCGGGGACTGGGTGCCATTGAGAACTCTTCCTCAGTCTTCTCCCATCCCAATGGCTCTTTCCTCCTACCCTTGTACTCCCCTCTACCCAAGGGATACCCCGGGAACCCCTAGGCTGTGTCTCTGGAACCATGGGAAGGCTCTCAGCTAAGCCATTCCCTGATGCAGAGACTCCAGTTGTTCCGGACTGAAGTGTGAATAAGTGTGTGCGTGTGTGAGGGTGTGAATGGCAGACCTACTGTACACTGGTGACCAGGGGTTGGGGAGGAATGGCTGGGTGTGGGCTGGACTCCAGGGACGCAGTGGCTGAAGATAAAGGCACCTCTGCCTCTTCTCCCCGTCATGATAATCCCTCATAACAATTCCCTCTTCTTGAGGGTCCTGAAGCTGGACCCCCAGTGTGTGTGTGTGTGTGTGTGTGTGTGTGTGTGTGTGTGTGTGTGTGTGTGTGTGTGTGTGTTGGGGGGTGCTTTAGGAAACCGTCCACTCAAGATCAGGAGCCTGTGGCAGGCTGTTTCCACACACAGTCCATCTCCCATGACCCGACCTCTCACCTCACACACATGTTCTGGGCTCACACACTTACTTCCCGCAGCGAATGGGAACATCTCTAGTTTGGCCTCAAAGATCCTGTCAAGGGTACACAGCCAGTCCTGCTTTGGGAACATAAGTCCAAGTTGATTCCCCCAATGGGAGCCTGGTTTAGGGGCATCAACCCCAGAGAGACACTGCCAACCCCTCGGCCCTCCCAGCAGGTGCTCTGACCTTGTCTGGGAGCCCCAGAGCCTCCTCTCTTAGTGGCCAGTGCTCTGTACTAACCTGCCCTGCCCAGGGTCTCTGAGATTGTAGGGAGCCAGGCAGGGAGCCCTGGGGAGGAGGTGTCGGGTCCTAATTTTGCTCAGAGGAGATGAACTTCCAATCCCCACCCAGTGTGGCTGTGGTTTTACACCCATTCCCCCCACTGAAGCCGTTAGCCCTAGCCGCTGGGCAAGGAAAGCCTGGATCCTTCCTCCTCTCCCAGATCTGAGCTGAAGGTGGTGGTGGTAGGGTGTGACATTGGGTAGTGGTGGCTCAGAGCAAGCAAGACCAGCAGGTGAAGCCCCTGTGGGCACAGTCTGTGCCAGGCAGGAAACTGGAGAAGCAGAGGCAAAAAGCAGGTGGCTAGTTGGCAAAGGCTTCTGTTCGGCTCCTTTCCCGTGTTCTGCTAGGTCCTCAGACAGAGGCTGTAGCTACTGGGCCCTTACTCCCTGCCCAGTTCCCACTCTCTAGACTGACCCTTCTGCTGGGCCTTTCCTTCTAGACTCCGGGGGCTCCAGATTAAGAAATAGCAAGCCTTCTTAAGAATTCTCTAGCCCCCCCCTTACAAAATGCAGCAAAGACTCCCGAGAGCCTATGAATCACAGAGTCCAGTAGGAGTCTCAAAGTTACCCCTAGGGAAGAGCCTTGGTTGCTGTGGATGGCCAGGGACATGGGGCCAGGCACAGAGCATCCATTAAAGCTGGGCTAAGAGCCTGAAGCCAGGGTCCAACTCAGCTCTTCTGTGCAGGGTCCCTGAATGCCCTATAGAGGGCCCCTGAGTCACTCGCACGGGTTACCAAGATGGGATCCCAGACCCCCAAAGAGTCAGTGACAGGCGAGAGCTCAGGCTCTGTCCCTCCCCCATGGCTGACCTGGGTCAGGTCAAGTTCTAGGACTTCCAGGTTGGTGCCTCTGGCTACAGCACAGGTGGGGAGCAAGAGGCAGACCCTTCCATGGTTCTGGAAGGTGCTCTGGAAGCAGAGTCCTTGGTAGAGAAGTCTCGAGGTTGAAGTTCAGTAAGAGGGCCCGGTGTGTCCTGCTATCCCTACCCAATCTTCAGTGGAAGATTTCCACATGGCTCTTGTCTCTTTGCCGGTGGGTATTCAGGGCCCATGCTGAGTGACACCTTCTCCTTTGGACCCAGGCTAGGATCACCGTGGATGCTCCACGCAAAGCATGCAAGGCGTCTGTTTGCTCCCTATCAAGAAAAGTAGAAAAGACAGCGGCCCAGACTGTGCTCATGTTCACAGACACCCAGGGTGTGTGGTGCTTCTTTCTTGGCTGTGGGGCTGGTTTTCTTCCCATTCTGGCAGTTTATGCTGTGTGTAAGTCCCAGGAATTGTGGGGATAAGAAACAAGCCTGAGAACTGAGGTCAAAAGGCGAGTGATGTGTCTATGAGATTATTCATTGGGTTCACGGCCAACTTCATTCCAGATTTTCCTTCCCATCTGCCATGGGCTGACAATGGAGTGCTGTAGAGGTTTCCCTCCAAGTTTGTGCTTTTGGAACTTGGGAACAGGTGGGGACTTGGCAGCCACCATCCTGTCCTCTGTAATGTGTGGGGATGTGTGGGTTCGAAGCTCTCCAGCTGGCTGGCATCTGCCTCCGCTAGAAGCAGCTCTGCGGTTACTTCGGAACTGTAAAGAAAAGAAAGGTTATAGTGAAACTGTGCTGAGGACACTGAGTCTTCAGAGCCCTGATTTAAGGAGCCATGAACCCGTGTTAAATTGTCTCTTGGTGGGAAATGGTGACCAGGATGAGGTACAGGGCCACGGACGTCTTTGGTTTGGGGTTCTTGGTGCAGGAACTCCCACCAAGGAGAAGACTGTGGCTTTGGTGATTGGTTAGAGAAAGGTCATGTAACACCAACTGAACCAACCAAAATCAATCCTGGGACCTTTAGTCTGTTGTTAGAAGCAATTTGTTTATTTATTTTCAAGATAGGGTCTCACTAAGTAGCCTTGGCTAGCCTAGAGCTTGCCATGTAGATCAGGCCACCTGCCTCTGCCTCCTGAGTACTGAAATTAAAAACACAAGCTACCACACCCAATCTAAAGATGATTGATTTTCTTTTAGGCAGAGTCTCATGTGACCTAGGGTTGTCCCTAAACTCACTGGCCTTAAACTTCTGATCCTCCAGCAGCCACCTCCCAAGTGCTAGGATCACAAACACAAGCCACAGTGCCCCGTACATCACCTTTTCAAAATTACCGCTTAATTACTGGACTGGTTTGCATGTCTGCCTCTATTAGAACGCTGTTATCCCTGGTGATTGTCACCTGCCCTCCTAAGGAGAGACCCTACCTGGAAATTAAGTCAACACACCGAAAGCTGGACAAGACCATGAGACACAGTCCTGTCACTTCCCTCCAAGTGTCTAGTTACAGCTTTGCACCAGACTAGAGCCGCCCATCTGGAAATACCTTTTATGAAAGCTACAAACTTCTTTTTGCCAAACTGAGTTCCAAAATTGCCCCAGCAACAATGACAAGCAGCAGAACAAGTAGCCTGGGACACTGTAAGTGATAGGAAACCCAATGCCTCCAGCTGCTGGTCCCTGCCACTCACATGCCTGGATGCCCATCAAACTCCACGCTGATGGAGAAAGTCCAGGCTCAGAGCTTATAAAACACAGAACTTAATTTACCCAGGAAGTGGATGGAGGATCTGAACTCTGAGCCTAGTCAAGCTGACCAAAACCCTGCACACTTGCTTTTCCTGAGTAGACAAGGCTGCCCAGGATCCTGCACTGGGTCCCAGGCTCTGAGCACTTCCCACTCTAGGCCAGCACCTCCTGCACTGGTACCTGAACTGGACATCTTATTAGAATGCACATTCTGGGCTGGTGGCTAGTTCTATGGGAGGTCGCTTCCTTAGCATGAATGAGGCCCTCAGTTCCATCCTCAATGCCGCCAAAGGAAGGCAGAACGAGTCCAAGGTGCAGATTTCCATTCAGCGGGGTCTGAGAGTCTGAAACAGCCCCAGGGGCAGCAGGACCACGGAGCACATTTTGAACAGCAAAGTCTTTATGGGAAAGGCTTAGATTGATCTCTGAAATAAACAGAAATGTCCCAGAGTATCCCGTGCTTGGGACAGCTCTGAGATAAATAGCCTCCACACCCTCAAAGCTAGGGCTGACAGTGTCCTTTGAAAAAGGTTTACACCTCAGACCAGTGCCCTGGGCCACCTTCAGGTACTAACAGCACTGCTTCCTGCCTTCCTGCGAACACGCTGCTTGCTTCCGGTCTACCCTGACCGCACAGCAAGGAGGCCTAGTCATCAGCCTCCAAAGCCATGGCATCCGTTATCCAGAGTAAGGCTTGCAAAAGCCCTCCATGATGGAAGCTTCCTCTCTGCACTTTATACTTGAAAATGCAAGGTTCGGCCAAATGGGACACTGGCCCAGGTCCCAGGCCATCAAAGTTGAGACTGGAATTTGTGGCCTCTGATTCCTAGGGCAGTGCCCATTCTAGACGCTTTTCTATTGATCCGTAAGTCCAGGCCTAAGATGAGTAAGAAAACCCATCTTCACCTAAACAGTCTTGACTGAAGTGAAAGGGTATGGCCACACCCTCACCACTGCCCTGTCCCCAGGGCGCTCTCTCTCTCTCTCTGCTCCGTGCCCCTGTGCCTCACCTGTGAAGTTGACGGTGACAGCCACGATGATGATGACGATGCCCAGGATGATGAAGGTGATGCTGAGCAGTCGTGCCAGGCGGCCCAGCCTCCGTGCCCCGTCCATGTCCCCCTGCTGCACGCTGCTTCGAGACTGCAGAGAGAGCAGAGAAACCTCAGGAAGCTTGCCCCCCCCCCAGCCATGTGGCACAGAAGCCACACGGTGGTCTTGTGAACTTCCAGATGCGCCTCACCCTCCCGACCACCCGCAGTCCAGCAGGCTCCTCCAGGACACATGACCCGGGCTTCTTGGGCAGACCCCTCTCCCAGGGGACTGCTGGGCAAAGGAACCAAACAATATCAGGTGCTTCTTCTCAGGGGAGTGGCAGGGCAGGGACAGAGTGGCAGGGGCAGGTGATATAGTGGAGATCAAGGAAGATCCAGAAACCCTGCAGATCCCTTCCAAGTGCAAGTCCACAGCCACGTGGGGACGGGAAGACAGTCCTGTGGTTTTCTCTACTCACAGCATGCCTGGTCTCCTTCTCCCAAGACCTCCTCCTTGCCACAAAACCAAAGGCACTGGCCTCTCTCCTAGTTCCTTCCATGGCCGGGACCTTGTTCAACACAGCCCACCTTTGTGATCCCACAAGGGAAGCCAGGCTGTGGTAACCCTGGTGGCTCTCTTGGTGTTGAGCTTCAGTTCTCTGGGGCCAGTGAATCGGGTGAAATCAGGTGGATGTGGAAGGAGTGGAGACGGTAAGGACAGGGAGGCCCCTGGGTTAGCCCTGGCTGCCTTGGTAGGGGGTGTATCCAAACATCCACACAGGGACCCCAGGCCTCTTCTGTTATGGCCTAAGACTATCTGCTGGCTCCATGTCTTCAAAGTCTTTACCCTAGAGTCTCTCTGTCCCTCTTGGGCTCCATGCACTTGCCCAAAACTCTAGGCTGCCCAGGCTCTGAGGGTTAAGTGGGGTGTGACTGCTTTCAGGGCCACAGACACACTGGAGGCTTCTTCTCAGTACTTGATACTTGAAAACACAGTGTTCAGCCAGACAGGACACTGGCCCAGGTCCCAGGCCATCAGAGCTGAGACTGGACTTGTGGCCTCTGACTCTCAGTCCCTTATGTATTTTTCTTTCTATTGATCCAGCAAGTCCCGGCATGAGATGAATTCGTTTTGGAGTTCTGCAGTGTTAAGGATAAAACCCAAGGCTTTGCCTGTGCTTGGCAAATACTTTACCGCTGAACTGTATCTCTATACACCTTTGTGCAGGTCTTGCTAAATTATCTGGTTGATCTTATTTATTTATTTATTTATTTATTTAGGTGTTTTTCGAGACAGGGTTTCTCTGTGTAGCTTTGGTGCCTTTCCTGGAACTCACTCTGTAGCCCAGGCTGGCCTCAAACTCACAGAGATCTGCCTGGCTCTGCCTCCCGAGTGCTGGGATTAAAGGCGTGCACCACCACCGCCCGGCTTCTGGTCTGATCTTAAATTCATTCTGTAGCCCAGGCAATTGTTGAACCCTCAATCCTCCTGCCTCAGTCTGCCAAGTAGTTGGAGTTCCAGGCCTGCATGACCAGGCCTACACAGATATTTTATCTTCTGATTCAAAGAGGCTCAGGACCTGAGCAGCAGAGACATGTAGTCAAGTACCTTGATGGTGGGGTGGTGGTGGTGGTGGTGGTGGTGTTGGTGGTGGTGGTGGTGGTGGTGGGGTGGTGGTGGTGGTGGTGGTGGTGGTGGTGGTGGTGTGACTAACTGAGCCCTGACTTGTACCAGGCAGCTTGCTCAGGATGGCACCTAGAGATCTCACCCTGCCTCAGAATCACCAAAGCAGGGTGGCAGGTGCTGCCCCACTTCCCTGACGTAAAAAAAAAAAAAAAAAAACGAAAACAAAAACCAACAAAAAACTATGGGCCAGAGACCTGAGACATAACCTCTCTTCCCTCCTCACGAATGTATCCCCACCCCTGTGTCAGTGCCCTGACCTCTCTTCTCAGATTCTAACCCATCCCTAACTGCACCCCACCCGAGCGACTGCCAGGACATAGTGGCATCCAGCTGCCCCTTGCTCTCTGGGACGCCTCTCACTTGCCTGCACCCCACTTACTGGCTGCATCCACCACCTAAGTCACAACTGGTTTCTTGTCTCTTTGTTCATTTTAAGCACTGGGGATTGAACCTAGGGTCTTGTGCGTGCTAAGCAACGGCCCTACCACTGAGCCACATTCTCAGAGCCCAACATGCTAACGTGTTTCCTCTCCTAGTCAATTCCGTTGCTAGGCGGCTCTCTAACATCCTTGTACCTAGTTCCCTATTGGGCTGTGGCAATAGCTTCCTAAAGATCCTTCTGGATAGGATCTCTGTTATCTTCCGTTTCGTTCCCAACACTACCATTTCATTCTGCTGATACTTATACCAAGCATCCTGTCAGGACCTCAGGGTGCTACAGTGTAAGACAGCATCAGTTTCTGTGCTTGGAGTCTTACAACCTGGTGGCCTTCTTTTCCATCACACACACACACACACACACACACACACACACACACACACACACACACGTGAACTTGCAAGCACAGAGGGTGTTAAAGAGGAGACACACATGACTTATGAGAGCTTATAAAAGAGGATAAGCAAGGACTTCTGGGAGGAAGGGCTGCAATGTTGACGTGAAGGATGGGTAGGAGTGCCGTGTGCAAATGGCCTGTAGGGCAGATGTGCACATGCTCAATAGTCACTCCTGAGGAAAGTAGGAGGTGTCAGATAAAGGCCAGTGTGCCTAGAGTTGACAGAGTGGGGTTAAGAGGCTATAGGATGGGAAGGGTGTCTTTGTTAGCTACTGGTGTCTTCCAGTAACTTTCAGAAGCCTCCCCCATTCCCCCCCCCAAAATGTGTCTTGGTTCAATAAACAGCTGGAGCTGATAAAGGAAGGGCAGGGGGTGGAATGGTTGGAAACCCACTTCTGAAAGGCCACTCTGGCTGTTAGTGAGGATCAGAATGGAGGTAGAGAGAGCATGGTGTGGCAGAGTGAGTCCATCATACTAGTGCTCAGGAGGCCGAGGCAGGAGAATCACAAGTTAGAGCTCACCATAGTGAGGTCCTATCTCAAGAATGATAATTTTTTTTTAAAGCTGCAGGGATGAGGGTGGTGTACGCCTTTAACCCCAGCACTCGGGAGGCAGAGGCAGGGGGAATCTCTGTGAGTTTGAGGTCAGCATGGTCTACAGAGAGAGATCCAAGACAGGCTCCAAAATTACACGGAGAAACCCCATCTTGAAAAACCAAAAATAAATAAATAAATAAATAAATAAATAAAAAACCTGGAGAGATGATGACTCGGTTCACACAGCCCTTGCTCTGCCAGGTCCACAGCGCCCGTGCACAGAATCAGGCATGTTGGTATGCCTGAGCACAAGGTTCAGATTTTTTCAATCTGTATGTGTGTATCTGTGTGAGGGTATGTCACATGTGTGAATGCCTGTGGAGGCCAGAAGAGGGCATCAGATCCCCTGCAGCTGGAGTTACAGGAGGTTGTGAGCTGCCGGGTGTGGGTGCTGAGTCCTCCGGAAGAGCAGCAAGTGCTCTTAACCACTGGACCATCTTTCCAGCCTCTGTACAAAGGATGTGCGTGTGTGTGTGTGTGTGTGTGTGTGTGTGTGTGTGTGTGTGTCTGTGTGTGTGTGTCTGTGTGTGCATGTGTGTGGGGGGGGTACACACCAAAACGTAGAAAACCTGACAGTTAAAGAATGTCCATTTAGCTGGGTGGTAGTGGTGGTGCACGCCTTTAAATCCCAGCACTTGGGAGGCAGAGGCAGGCAGATCTCAGGGAGTTCAAGGCCAGTCTGGTCTACAGAGTGAGTTCCAGGACAGCCAGGACTGTTGTACAGAGAAACCCTGTCTTGAAAAAAAAAAATGTGTTCATTCAGCTCTGTTGAGACTATGAAAGATTGGTAAAACTTAGTTTAAAATTTAAATTGCTAACTCAAAAAAATAATAATAATAATAATAAGGTGGAGAGTAACTAAGAAAGACATCAGAAATTGACCTCTGGTCTCCACATGTACATGCACCCTGCTACACACACACACACACACACACACACACACACACACACACACACACACACACACACAGAGAGTCCAGAGGCTGAAGAGATGTCTCAGTGGGTAAGAGCACTGGTCCCTCCTCCAGAGGACCCAGGTTTGATTCCCAATGCCCACACGGCAGCCCATAACCTTCTGTAACAGTTCCAGGGGGTCTGACATCTTCTTCTGGCCTCTGAGGGTGATGCATGAATGTCGTGAACAGATATACACACAGGCAAAACACTATTCATGTAAAATAATAATTTTTAAAATTATTAGTTGCATGCCTGTTAGCCCAGCATTGGGAGAGGAGGTGACGAGACAGATCCCAAGCTCACATGCCAGCCAGTGTAGATAGAACAGAGGTTCTGGTTCTGTGGGAGACTCCACCACAAGGCAATAAGAGAGCGATAAAGGAAGACACCCCAAGTCCTCCTCTGGCTCCCACACACACATACACGGGCACATGAATGTACATGCACACATACACCTGTGCACAAATACACATGCACACATATACCACACACATAATCTGGCTCCCACATACACATACACCTGCACACGAATGCGCATGTACACATCCACCTGTACACAATGGAGGCTGAAGGAGTCCTATCTACTCAGCGTCTCATAGGCTGTCCATAGAAAACGCCCCAACTCTGGTCAACTTTAAACCCTTACTGCTCTCTTCCATGAGCTCCAGGAGGCCACTCTGTGCTGCCCAAGGCATGATGAGTCCTGACCTTTGCTCCTTTTCAGTCTTCTGCTTCCCCCAATCCTATGTGGCCAAATCCTCCCACCAATCAAGGGATTACTCCAGTAACACCTCTTCTGTGAAGCATGCCAAGATTCTTCCACCTCTGGGGTGTAAAAAACAAACCCTCCTAATATTTGAGTGTTAACCTTATGTCAAGATCTATACTGGTGGCACACGCCTTTAATCCCAGCACTCGGGAGGCAGAGCCAGGTGGATCTCTGTGAGTTCGAGGCCAGCCTGGGCTACAAAGTGAGTTCCAGGAAAGGCACAAAGCTACACAAAGAAACCCTGTCTCAAAAAAAAAAAAAAAAAGATCTATACTGAGGATATTTCATTCTCTGGATACACTTATGAGGGGGGATGGAGCCAGAGTGTAGACCACTGTGTGTGCATGATGGGAGATGCAGTTACCAGAGAAAGGCCACATCAGGAAGAGCCATATACAGTATGGCTGACACCTGCCTGTGACACCTGCCTGTAATCCCAGCACTCTGGGAGACTGAGTCAGGAAGACTGTGGAGCTTGAGGCTAGCCTGGGTTACATGGCTAATTTGAGGGTAGCCTGGGCTAAGTAGTGATCTTGTGGAAGAAGAGGGCAAAGAAGAGAGGAGGGGGAGGAAGAGCAGGAGGCGCCTTGGCTGCTGTGTAGCAGAGGCTAGATTTCATCCGGGAGAGCAATAAATGGGTTTATTTTTGTTGTTGTTTATTCGAGACAGGGTTTCTCTGTGTAGCCTTGGCTGTCCTGGACCTCAGAGATCCACCTGCCTCTGGCTCCTGAGTGTTGGGATTAAAGGTGTGCATCACCACAGCCGGCCTTGTCCTAATGAAGGATTTTAATGGTGGACAAAACAAGACTTTCATCGGGGAATGTAAGTCTGACTACAGCGTGGCAGCTAGGCTAGACAGATGGGGGCAGATTCAAAGACCTGAAGTGAATAATGATCTGGACAAGAGCCCAGCCTGGAGAAGTGATGGAACCGGAGGTAATACACAGAGTGAAAAGAGACTGTCTGAGATGATGCGGAGGTCTCTGGCTGGATTGATGAAAAAGTGGATGGAGTTGAGATGCCTGGGCACTATGAATTTGTCTAAGTTTGGGACACACTCATGAATCCACGTCACCCCCAGCCACCTGGATGGTTAGCCCAGGTCACTGAATCCGTGACATCGATGATTAGGCAACATTAGAAGAGAGAGGGGCTGGCGTAGATAAAGACCTTGGGGATTTCCAAGAAGTTCAAAATTAGCAATTTTAGGATTGTGGAGCACAGTGGCACACACCTGTAATCCCAGCTACTCGGGAGTCAAAGGAAGAAGGATCAAATATTCAAGGCCAGTCGGGACAACTTAGAGAAAGTGACCCTGTCTCAAAATAAACATTTGAAAGATTTGAGGCGATGTGTTCACTAACCTAGCGTGCACAGGGTGGTGGCTTCAGTCCCCAGCACTGCAGGGGAAAAGATGGGACGGAGAAACTCTAAAGCTGCCTTGGGTAATTTCTGAGGGCTCTAAGAAGTACACTTTATGTGCAGGACACAGGGGCAGGGTTTGCAATGGGTGAAGCTCCAGCTTCACAGAGAAACAGCAGCCCGTGCAGTAAGGATTCAGGACCATGGAGAGAGACTAGTGAAGCTGCGGGAAGCAGAGAGGTGGGGAAGAGGAAAGATTTCCGCCCCCTTCTTTCTCTCTCCCTTATGCACAGAGGCACAAGTCCCCAGGCCCCAGCTATGCGTGTGCCTTTGGGCCTGGGAGACACCAGCACATACCCCTGGATGGGACTAAGCGCGTCTGTCCTCTAAGTTGATGAATGGACAAATAAACAGATCTAAGCATGAAAACCATGTGCTGCTCCAGAACATGCCTAAGGAGGGCAAGAGGTGCAGGAGTGTTTACCTAGCATGTACAGAGCCCTGGGCTCTGCCCCCAGCACCACATAAGCCAGGCATGGTGATACACGCCTCTAATCCCAGCACTTAGGAGGAGGAGGAGGCAGGAGATTCAAGAGTCCAAGGCCAAACTGGGCATGTTGGTTCAAGCCTTTAAATCTAAGCACTTGGGAGTCAAGGAGGCAGATGTCTGTGGGTCCAAAGGCAGTTTGGTCTAGTAGCAAGTTCTAGGCCATCCAAGACTACATAGCAAGCTCCTGTCCCACAAGACAAAACAAAATCACACACCTTCAAGGTCATCCTTGGGCTACATCAAGTATACATAGCCAGGCTAGGATACTTGAGATCCTGTCTGGGAGCAGGGGAAGCCTGAGGAAGCTGTCCCTGTGGATCTGTGAGGCACTGTCCTGTGTTATAGGAATAACCCACAAAGAAGTGACGGTCCTGTAGTCATCACAGATGGAGATACCTCCCGGGAGCCAGTAATGCCTTTTGGGACCTGATAATTTTCAAACTGGTGAAAGCCAGACTTTCCCATTCACAGGAGTTTTGTCCTTTCCTCTGGCCTTGCAAAGTTTCGTTTAGTGTCTGTAAAAATGAGGGTCAGCCCCATGTATTAAGCATCTACTATGTGCAGGTTTTGTGCAGGTGCTGAGCTCACTCAATCCTCCCAACAGCTCTGCGAGATGGGTGTTTCTATTATGATGACTTTAAAAACAAATTTGCTGATTCTCTGAGTCAAGGTCTCCTGTAGCCCAGACTGGCCAATACCTTGTTACATAGCTGGTGTTAACCTTGAACTCCTATCCTCCTGTCTCTACTTCCCGAATGCTGGGATTAACGAGCACGTGCCACATGCCCAGCTGTTGGTCTCTTTTATCACTGTTACTTACAGAGGGCCCATTGCCCAGGATCTTCCTCCACTGGCAGGAAACCTTGCTACAAGAACACAGCCATTTCTCAGTCTGTCCTATGTGCTAATCTGCCCCTCCCCCAGGGGATCACGAAGATTGCAGTGCATACTTGAGCTGGAGCTGGACATCTGTAACCACTGCTCTTCAGACAGAGCCACTGACCCCACCTCCCTGGCCACCATAGGCCCTGTCAGACCCATTCATCTCCCTCTGATGGGCTTAATGGGGAGGACAGATGAGTGGGAAGAGGAAGACGGGTGAGGGCATGGTGCTCCCCTACACACACAGAGGGGTTGACTTTCCTGGAAGTGTCCTCAGATCCAGATATGGGGTGGGGCTATGAGAGAATGAGGGATTCAGCATCCTGCTGACAGACCTCCTACCAGCTATGTGGCCATGGCCCATTCTGCATAGGATGTGTGTCTGCGGACAGCAGCATTCTCTGAGAGGCCAAGAGCTTGAACCTGCATCCGCAGGGACTTCAAGACTGGGAGCCCCAGTGTAGGAAACTGACCATCCCCTCCAGGGACTGTTACCCTGCCACCTCCAGGAAGGACATAGTGTGGAACCCTAGATGGATAGCTGACCCTTTCATCCCTGGGGCATGGAAATGGCCTAGAAGATAGACTGGCTTTGAAGACAAGTAGCCGCAGGAACACCCAAGAAGGCAGGAGGTATGGTTGGTAGGAACATGTACTGTGATCAAGGCAGCCAGGCTGGATTCCAACCCTAGGCTTCCCACTTATTACCTTCTTGTCTCTGCACTTCAGGTTTTCTTTTTTCTTTCTTTCTTTCATCTGTACCATGAGAATAATAATAGCACCCAAACCTCGCAGGGCTACAGTCAGAGCTAAATGAGAGAATGCATCTAAACCATTTGGAGCTGTGCCTAACCCTTAGTAAGCATCCGTGAATTTGAGTAACATCATCCTTCGATTTCCTCACCCCTGGTCCTGATGCTTCCCTTGGACATTCGTTCTCAGAACTACACTCCACCCTTTGCCATCGCTCCTCTGAAATCTGAACCCCCAACATTTCCTTCAGCCTGCTATACTGGTGGGGCCTGCCCTTCTCGGAGTCCCCGCCTGTGATCTCTGTTCACATCCGAGGCCATCATCACCTGCTCCTTGACCAGCCCTACTCTTTGGCGTGTCACCTCAGCCACTCTTGCCCACATCTGCTGTACCACCCGGCCCTGGTCTAATGCCACCTCTGCCACTCAGAGCCCAGTGTCTACAAATCTACACCTAATGCTGGAGCAAGCTACAGCACCCCAGAAGCCGGTGGCAGTCCCCACCCACAGTCTCCAGTCTCAGCACGCCATTATCTCTCTGTCCCTGGTCACATCCCATCTCCTGTGTCATGAGGCCCTTTTTGCTCAGCAAATGGAGACACTGCCTTCCACTCCCTGGCAGATCCCTTCCCTCTGGGTATTTCTCCTTCAAGGCCTCTCCTCTCCAGGGACCCCGCACGTCCCTCCTTCTGTCTCTACCTCTCCACCAAGACACCCAGAATCTAGGAATGGCCAACCCAGCAGAAGAACCACCCTCCTTGAACCTAACCTCTCCAGGGCCTTGAGCCACTCCTGGCCACTTCACACTGCCCTTCATTCCCTCCCTCCTTTCCAGTGTTGCTTGCACCTTCTGGAAGCTTCTCTCGGTACATGCTTTTTGTTGTTCTTTGGTTGGTTGATTTGGGTTGGGTTTGATTTTTGAGACAGCATCTTGTTTTGTAGCCCAAGCTAGTTAAATAATAATAATAATAATAATAATAATAATAATAATAATAATAGGACTCACTCTGTCGCCAAGACTGACCTTGACCTCATGGCAATCCTCTGACCTTGGGCTCACAGCAATCCTCTGGCCTTTACATCCGTGTGCTAGGATGACAGGCCTGTGGGCCACATGCAGCTCCACTCTATAAATGTGGACAGTCCCAGAGCTAGCTTTGAGAACAGGCTCCAATATCCCTGAGTTGGAGCCTGACCACATGCTACACACACACACACACACACACACACACACACACACACACACACACAGAAGCCTTCGTGTTCTTCCTTCCCAGTCCATCTAGAGCTCAGACATCCCCATCCCTTCCTATCCATGGGATCTCCTTCCCGTAACCCATTTCCCACAATGCAACTGAAGGCTGGTTTTGCAATATGAACTGACCACATTGTGCCTCAGCCTAAAACTCCCCAAGGGCTCTTCAGAGGCTTGAATTCCAAGAGCGAGTCCCTGCCTTGCAGCAGCCCCCAGCACACTCTAGTCCCCTCTCGCAATGCCAAACAGCAGCCCCTTATCTTAGCCATCGACCTCTTCATCTAGTGCCTGCTTGTTCCCTAAGACAGGCTCGCTCACCCATGTGAAGGCGGTATCCCGTACTACTCTGTTCCCGCCCAACAAGCAACTGGCCGTTCAAGATGAATGAGTAAGTCAGTAAAGAACCAAATGAGTGGAAGGTGAGTGGATCCACATCTTAGGGGCTTCCCAGAAGCCACCCCTGCCCGCTGCCAGGAAGCCTGGTCCGGGTCCCAAACCTCTACTACTCCTGTTGTTGTTGTTGTGGTTGTGGTTGTTGTTGTTGTCATTATTGGCGATGAGACCCAGCACCTGGCACATGCTGGAGAAGTGCTCTATCACTGACCTATAACCCAGCCCTCTAAAAAAGTGAAAATTTTGAGATAGGGTATTCCTAAGTCATTCAAGCTAGCCCTGAGCTTACTCTGTGACCCAAGCAGACCTTGAACTTACAATCCTCCTGCCTCAGCCTTCTCAGTAGTTTAATTGTAGACCTGTACCACCAGGTGCATTGAATGCCATGCTCAGCCAGACCCTTCAGTCTCTCTTATCCCAGACCTTGATGGAAATCTAACCACAGATGACATATGAAGGCTGTGTATGTGAAAGCAGTCAGTCACAAAAGGCCAAGACAGGGTTTCTCTGTGTGTAGCTCTGGCTGTCCTGGAACTTGCTCTGTAGACCAGGCTGGTCTTGAACTCAGATCTGGTTATCTCTGTCTCCTGAGTACTGGGATTAAAGGCATGGGCCACTACCACCCAGCTATATATAATTCCATTTCTAAAGTGCCTGGAACAGGCAACTCTGAAGACAGGAAAATTGGTGCCACCCTGGGCTGGGAGGGATCAAGGACACAAGTAATATCTAACACACACACAGGGTTTTTTTTGAAGACAAGGAAAGTATTCTAAAATCAGCTGGGGTTAAGATATAACTTGTTGAGTGCACTGAAAACCATGGAATGACCATTCAGCCATAAAGAGGATGGGTCCTGTCATTTGCAACAGCTTGGGTGGAACCACAAGCCAGGCACAGGAACTTCTCTTGCTCCTGCTCAGTCTAACAGTTGATCTAAAACTAGGTATGGAGGCTCCTGTCTAAGAATCTCAGCACTAGGGAGGCTGAGGCAGGAGGATATCCACACCCTCAAGACCTAAGCCACAGGGTCTCAAGACAAACAGGGGCAGGGGTGTGTGCATATAACCCCAACTAGGGCAACCATGATGGTGTGTGTGTGTGTGTGTGTGTGTGTGTGTGTGTGTGTGTGTGTGTGTGTGCTGGGAATTGAACACAGGCCTTGGGCAAATTAAGCAAGTGCTTGCCCCGTGAGCTACATCTCCAGCCATCTGCTTGGAGTACAGCAAGTTGCCCAGGCTGGCTGCAAGTCCCAGGGATCTGCCTATTTCCACTTCCCCAGCACCGGGATTACAGATGTGTAATGCCCAGCTTTTTTATGTGAATTGTGGGTTTGAACTCAGGCCCTCATCTTGCAAGGGAAGCACTTACGAATTGAGCTTTCTCCCCAGCCCAATGCACTATCCATTTTTTGTTTGTTCAGTTGTTTTTTTGTTTTTTGTTTTTTTCAAGACAGGGTTTCTCGGTATAGCTCTGGCTGGTCTGGAACTCGCTCTGTAGACTGGGCTGGCCTCAAACTCAAAGATCTGCCTGCCTTTGCCTTCAGAGTGCTGGGATTAAAGGTGTGCACCGCCACCATCCAGTTTATACGTTTTTAAAACTATAAGAAAGTGTTCTGAAAGTTTCTACAATGAGGAAATGATGAGGAGATATCAATGTTTAACCTAATTTGAATATGACACCGTGTATACTATATTGAAACAGTACATGGCATTCCGTTGTCATATGTAATCTTTATGTGTTGTTTTGCTTTATTTTGTTTGTTTGATGAGATGGAGTTTCACTATGTAATTCTGGCTGTGCTAGAACTCACCGTGTAGACAAGGCTGGCCTTGAACTCACAGAGACTCTCCTGCCTCTGCTTTCCTGAGTGCTGGGTTTAGAAGTGTGCACCACCACACCTGGCTAGTTTTTTTTTTATATATATATATATATATTTTTAGCTGGGAGGCAGAGGCAGGCATATCTCTGAGTTCAAGGCCAACCTGGTCCATCCAGCAAGTTCTGGTCTATCCAGGGCTACATATGAGATAGAGGAGGGGGCAAGGAGCGGGAACCCATTAAGCCATGCACTTTAGGTGGGTGAGTTATATATGAATTACACTAATACAGCGTTACATTATGAATTACATTAATAAATCACTACATTAATAAAGCTATTTTTAAACCCCGTTAGAAAATGAAGGGTGCAGTGGCCCGCTCTGTCAACTTAGCATTTGGGAGGCTGAAGGAGGAGAATTGATGTGAGTTTGAGGCCAGCCTGGGCTATATTGCAAGACCATGATTCAAAACTCTGAAAAATAAATAAATAAGGCCCACAGTGACTTCTCATCCCCCAGAAGGGAGACTCCCTACAACACTTAGTCCCTGTGACCACAGAACACACTTATGTTGGGCTGGGCTCTGTTCTTAAGCACTTTGTGGGGATTCATCTCAGCCTCTCTCAGCCCTTTAATGCAGGCATTATGCTTCTGCCCACTTTGCAGATGGGTAAACTGATGGCAGGTTGAGTACCTTGCCCAAGATGACTTAATTCCCTTGTGTTTGTGTCTGGCCTGGGCACTTCTTGCAGTACGTCCTAAGGACCTGTTTAGAAGCTTCTCTGCCTGGAGAGCAGCCCCAGGGACTCTGTCCCAGGGTCTGGTTTAGAGTTATATCCCTTCCTCCTAGCCCATCAGAGCCGACTCAAATATAGAAAAAGAAAGAAGTGACAGAGATGGGTCCGGTGGTCTCATGGTCTTCAACCCAGCTTCTTTAGGGAGAGGACAACACATCCTGCCCCCAATTCCCAGAAGATAATTCTAGAACCTGTTTTCTCCTGAGCCCTTGTGTGGTTTCCCTTCCTGGGATCTTTCTCTGTAACCAAGAAGTTGGCTCTGCCCAGAGCCATTGGCTACAGCCTGGAGCCTGGCGTGGTCCCCAAGTGCAGCAGGCAGCCCGGGAAGTTTAGATGGGCCCTGCCCAGGACCCTGCCTCACCCTGTCACCTGAATTAAAGCCTCTATACCTGAGATGCTGCCACTGTCCCTGTGGCCTGTCAGGTGGCTCTGGATCATATGGGAACCTAAGGGAGTGGACAGAGACGTCTGAAGAAGTACGGAAGGAGTGACCACAGTTCCCAGGGGCTTGACAATCAATGACTCAGCTGTACTGTCACTCCAAAGGAGATGGTGTCACCCACCCAGCTCTCTGGCTCTAATTGGCCTGTTTTCTCCCTCATTCCAAAAGTCTCTGTACTTTCTAGCCCTGTCTGTCAGCACACATTCTCTGTGAGATCTTCTGGAAGTAGCCACCCTACCCAGTGACTTCGCTTGAGGACAACCCAAGACAGAATTCAGAGTCCTGCAGAAGCCAAGACTAGCTCACATGCCCCTCCTTGGCAAGGCTGGCCATGCATGCCCTCTGACTTATGCCCAGACCTCTAGCAAAAGCCAGCTGGGCCGGGTGGTAGTGGCGCACACCTTTAATCCCAGCACTTGTGAGGCAGAAGCAGGCGGATTTCCGTGAGTTCAAGGTCAGCCTGGTCTACAGAGCAAGTTCCTGGACAGGCTCCAAAGCTACATAGAGAAACCTTGTCTTGAAAAAACAAAACAAAACAAAACAAAACAAAACAAAACAGCCATCTGGTGGAATCTGGAAAATCAGGAGACTCAGAGCCTTGAGATCTCCATTGTGCCCCAACCCCCAGCAGCCTGACAACTCCCTCCCTCCTCATGGGCCCCAGGGGAAGTCAGGCCCCAGGATCCCAGTGCAGCAAGGCCACTGTGGCTCTTGGAAACAGGCAGCTGGTACAATGCCCTGGTGGCCCAAGAGGCTTGCCTCTCCTTGGGGCATTCAGACCCCTTAGCCCTCTTCTGGCTACACTCTCTGTTGATACAGAACTCCACTCAGACAGCCCCCCTACACCTCAAAAAAAAAGCAATCAAGAGCCCCCGGCCCACCCCAGTTGGCTGTCACTCTCTCCTGCAGAATTTCACTCCAGATGTACCCCTGAATGCTTCTGCCAGAAGGGTCAGGAAGAACTTTACCAGGGATACCCGGGGGCAGACGTGAAGAAAGAAGATACAGAACGGAGCCTTTGGGCCCTCTAGAAGGGAAGTCAGGAGATAAGAAAATGTTTCTCACAAGGCTCCACCACCCCACCGTCCTCTGCACTTCAGTCCCTTCCCAGAGGACATGCCTGCCATCCTGGGGCGCCCAAATCCATTCCCCGCACAAAGCACGGGACTTACCATGATAGAAAAGATGAGGGGGATGAGGTTGAGGGGCCAGACGGGGCAGAAGCAGGAGGCGATGGCAAGGATCAGGTAATCTTTGGGAGCTTCTTGGTCCTGGGCATAGGAGGTGGTGACAACAGAGGACGCTCTCCGAGAGCTGGCCCGGGAAGGGGAGCCAGGGAGGGAGGGCTGGCGGTGCACCTCGGAGATGACCTTGAAGGGCAGGCTGTGGCCATTCTGCTCCAGGTCCAGAGCCCCCGACAGAGACTTGGACAGACCCAGAGCTTTGTCATCCTTGTTTTCCACTTTGGTGAGAAGCTTCTCCATCTCGGGCAGCTCCAGGGGTGAGATGGAGCCTGGGTCTTGAAACTGAGGCTGCCCTGGGTTGGCCATGTTGGCGTGGGCCTTGGGTTTCTTCGGGTCCAGGTAGGCACACTGTGCTCCGGAGGGTCCTCAGCACACCATTCCCCAGCTCAGATTTCAAATCCCCGGGACAAGGGTGGATGTGTTTTTGCAGGGGCCTGGGGGCCAGCTGGGTGCTGGAAGACTCAGAAGAGCTTCTCAAGGCTAGCAGAGTTCACAGCTGGAGGCTGCTGCTGCTGCTGCTGCAGTTGTTACTGCTGCTGCTGCTGCTGCTGCTGCTGCTGCGAGAAGCTGGAGGCTTCAGCTCCGTTCAAGTTTGAGGCCAACTTTGCTGGAGCTGCCGTCTGCACAGATGGGCGGGGAAGCGAGAGAAAGTGGCGTGGCGAGAGCAGAGAGAGGAAGAAGGCTCTTCTCCTCGCCTCTCTAGTGAGTGAGGCTGAGGCTGAGGCAGGGAAGCTGTGTGTGTGTGTGTGTGTGTGTGTGTGTGTGTGTGTGTGTGTGTGTGTGTGTGTGTGACACAGCCTCCCTCGCTCTCCACCCTCCTTGGAGATATCTCTCTTTTTCAATTCCCTTCTCCCCAGAGAATCACCCCAGCAGCATCTTGCCCCTGGCCCGGCCCAGCCCAGCAGAGTCCACAGGGACTTGGGCCAGCCCCTGGTTTCCTCTGCAGTCCCAGACCTGCTCCTCTGGGCCATGGCTTAGATAGGGGAAAAGACAGTGATCACCAAAGCAAGTGCCTCCTGCTCCTCTAAGCAGCCCTGTGCTTCCTGTTGTCTTTTGGCAAGTGCTGGGCTCTGGGCCCATCGTCTCCCACCTAGACCTTCACCCTCAACACTTATCTGGGGAAAGAGATGTGAGGGCCCTGTGGTCCCTGAAGGACCCAGTGGGGCCCTAAGACTAAGTTTCTAAACAGCTCACCAAGGGCCAACGAAGGGGCCTGTGGGGTAAATGCCTCTCCGTCTCATGCCTTCCATGGCTTATGGTGCCGAGCGGTAGGCAGAGAGCCTCTTGGGATTTCTCTGACAGATGCCAGCTCTGAAAGGGCCAGAGGCTCCGCATGTCTCTCCTCAGACTCTCTTTCCTCCTCTGTTTCTGCCTCCTCCACTCTCTTCATCTCATTCTCCTTCCCTTCCCTGTCTCTGCCCTTGGCTTCAGCAGAGCGACCCAAAGCCACCAAGGTATATAGAGGAGCATAGCTTGGATGGGACATATGAAATCATTTAAAGTTCCAGAATCATGTCTGATGTGCGAAAGCAGAGCTGGGAGAGACCATGGAGTTCAAATCTATTGCTTTTATCATTTAGAAATAGAGGCCCAGATGGGAAGGAACAGGCATCTCAGTCAGCTAGCAATCCCTGGCCTATGTCCTGGGGCTGGCATGGAGCAAAACCAGCCATGTTAGTGGGGGGGGGGGCAGGGGGGGAGATGGCTTTGGTTGGTTTCAAGTTTATTTCAGAAATACAGCTTCTAGCAGAGGTAGAAGGGGAGCCACAGAGAGCTGGCTGGAGGGAAGAGAGGAAGGGATGCCATTCCTGAGGAGGAGCCACATGTGGGACCTGCCCGAAGTGGGACCTGGGTGCTGAAGACACACCCGGGAACCAGTAAGCTTAGAAAATGGTTGAGAATTTAAGGTGATGCCGGGCAGTGGTGGCGGCGGCGGCGGCGGCGGCGGCGGCGGCGGCGGCGGCGGCGGCGCACGCCTTTAATCCCAGCACTCCGGAGGCAGAGGCAGGAGGATCTGTGAGTTCGAGGCCAGCCTGGGCTGCCAATTGAGTCCCAGGAAAGGCGCAAAGCTACACAGAGAAACCCTGTCTCGAAAAACCAAAAAGAGAGAGAGAGAGAGAGAGAGAATTTAAGGTGAATTTTCATGTTTGATAAATTAAGCTATATTAAATAATTTTTTATTCAAGGGCTAGGGAGATGGCTTAGTGGTTAGGAATGACAGCCTTCCTGTATTCCCAGCCCTTGGGAGGCAGAAACAGGGATCCCCAGCCTGTGAACCAGTGAGTTGCTGGTCCAGAAATTAGTGAGCTGCTAGCTTAATGTCGAAGAAGATACCCACTGTCAACCACTGGCCTCCACAACATGAGCACAAACATGCATGGGTACCAGCACACATGACCACCTCCCGCACATACTCATGCTATTCTACCCCATAAAAAAGGAACTTGTAAAAGTAAGGGAAAACCATTGTTATTTGTAAAAGGCAGCCCTTTGGGAGACCTCATGAGAATGGCAGGGAAATGTACTGCATGGGTGGCCCAGCCTGGGAGGTTCAGAAAATAAGCTACTGCCTTTCAGATAGAAAAAGCTTTCCGAGGCAAGGAAATTAGGTCCCTGGCAGTGACGGGGTTCTCATCAGTACCCAGGTGCACAGGTGTCAGGTTACAGTGTGGGAGCTGTCCCTGGGACGAAGGACCCAGGCCCAGCCCAATCTGAGCAGAGCTTCCAGCCAACTGTGGCCCTGAGCGCTTGAAATGTGACTAGTCCAAATAAACATGTGCTGGTAAAAAATATTTCCAGTAAATAAATATTGAAGGGAAGCAGACATAAATAGACCTTTTTTGGCTTAGCAAAAGATACAAGGGAAAAAAAGCCAAGATGCCCCCCAGAATGGTCTTGGGCAGTAGCAGGAAAGGGGCCTGGATAGACTGGTATTGTGGGGGCCACCAAGTCAGGTTGACCAGTGTAAAATACTGGGTCTGCAGTGCCACCTAGTGGGTGACAGTGATAGGGAAGGACCAGAGTTGGGGGTGGGAACCTCAGAGGGTGGGAGTGAGCAGAGAAGTATATGTTTTGGTGTTTCTAGATGAATCCAACCTAGCCAGTGGTACAAGTGTGCTGGTCCATTATGCGGTCGTCCCAGATAGGGTCCCATCCAGGACCCAGGGAGGCTCATGAATGCTACCCATTCTAGGGTGGACTTGGCCTACACAGTACTGTTTGTGTGTGTGTGTGTGTGTGTACTTATATGCATATATATATATATATATATATATATATATATATACTTATACACACACACACACACACACACACACACACACACACACACACACGTATCCATATATATATGTGTGTGTGTAGAGGCCAGACACGGGTATCAAGTGTCCTCCTCTCAACCTTAATTTTTGAGACAGAGCCATTCGCTGAACCTGGAGATTGCTGATTGGCTAGCCTGGCTGGACAGCAAGCCCCGGGATTTTCTTCTTTCTGCCTCCCCAGTGCTGGGATGACAGGGATGTGCACATCTGGTTTACATGGATGCTAGGTGCTGAGCTCAGATCCCCCAGTAGTCACTAACTAAGGCATCTCCTGGTTTCTAACACATGGTAGTTTTTTTCCCTATCCCTCCATTGCCCTCTCTTCTTAAAAACTATTCTTCTTACATTTATTTATTTTGTTGGGGGTGGGGTGCATGTGTGTGCCGTGGCAAACATGTGAAAGCCAGAGGACAGCTAGAAGGAGCTGGTTCTCTTCTTCCACTCCGGAGGTTCCTGAGGTCAAACTTAGGTTGTCGGGTTTGGCAACGTGTGACTTTACCTACTGAGCCGGCTCCCCAATCCTTAACAATATTTGTTTTAATTTACTCCATATAAAAATTGGGGTTTCAGCTGGGCGGTGGTGGCACACACATTTAATCCCAGCACTCGGGAGGCAGAGACAGATGGATCTTTATGAGTTTGAGGCCAGCCTGGGCCACAGAGTGAGTTCCAGGACAGGCACCAAAACTACACAGGGAAACCCTGTCTCAAAAAAAAAACCAATAAACAAACGAAAAAAAAAATGGGCTTTCAGAATTTTAATATAAAGATATTGGGACCTGAAGAGCTTTGAACTCTACGACCAATTCCTTGTTCACACGGCCCAGCCTGCCTGGGGATGAGAGTGCTGAGCCCTGCCCCAGCTGGACAAGTAGACTGCAGAGCCCTCCTTCGCTGTGAAGATGCTAAAGTACTGTAGCTTTTGTGTTCTCCGCCATTAGAAGTCAGCCTCAGACAGGCTTAGCAGGCACGGGCCTGTGAGCTCAGCACTTCCGAGACGGAGGCAGGAGAATGGTGAGTTCCTGGCCACCCTGGGCTTTCCAAGCAGATACTATCTCAAAAAACAAAACACACACACACACACACAGAGAGAGAGAGAGAAAGAGAGAGAGAGAGAGAGAGAGAGAGAGAGAGAGAGAGAGAGAGAGAGAGAGAGAGAAAGTAAAAAATGGGCATGGTGGTACACACTTTTAAGCCCAGTACTCAGGATTTAACAGGCTGGAGAGACGGCTCAGCTGTCAAGAGCACTTATTGCTCTTGCAGGGGATCTGGGCTCAACTCCCAGCATGCACATGGCAGCTGACAACCATGCGTAACTTTAATTCTAGGGGATCTTCTGACCTCTGTAGGCACCAAGCATGTGCATGGTGTGAAGACACCTATACAGGCAAAACACACAAAAAATAAAATGAATAAACTACAACATTTTTTTAAAAACCAGTAAGGGGGTTGGAGAGATGTGTGGCTCTTGCAGAGGACCAGAGTTCAGCACCCGTATTAGGTGACTCACAACCACACTCAACTCCAGCTTCAGAGGATCGAGTACCCTTTTCTGGATTCTGAGGGCACCTGCACTCATGTGCACATACCCCCCCCATACACACACACACAATTAAAACTAATACAAATAAAATATTTTTTTAATTAAGGCAAACTTTTAAAAGTACCAATACTTCTACTGATACTAATACTAATAATATAAAAATGATATAAAAATCCCCTTGGGAGACTGAGTGATGTTTTTACTAATCTTGTGTAGATAAAGAATTTCTTCATGCATATCAGGGTTGTTGGTTTTTGTTTTTTTAATATATTTTGGCCATAGCAGCACTATTGTAGCTTTCCCTTGCTGGCACTTGGCTTTTAATAAGCATTTTAAATCATACCATTGTACTCTTTCTTTTCTTTTTCTTTTTTTTTTTTTTTTGCTATGTTTGAACAAACCCATCTGGTCTCAGTTGATAAACTCCATCTCTTTAATAGTCTCAAATTTATCTTTCTTTTACAGGATCACTCATCTAGGAGAGTGGATATGATCTTGGGAAACAAATTTTTTTTTCAAAACTCATGCAAACTCTTTGTAGAAAAATGATGTAGGCACATAATTGAGGCTCTTCTGGCTTGGGACCCCCCTAAAGCATCAGGGCGAGGCGGCAGCTCCTGTTAGGTTGGAACATACACGAACGCACACATCTTCACTCGGCCATTCATCTACATAAGTACATATACAATATGTATGTGCCAAAAGATTTCATGATAGGCCAATCCATATCAGCATGCCAGCACTCCAACACCGAGTCCTGATAAAGCAATAAAAGGAACCGTACTGCAGCCTCCACGGCTTCTAAACACCCTTCCCTACAGTCTCTTAAAGCAACCTCGGGATTGATTAAATAGCTTCCAGTGAGTGCTCACGGAGGAGCTAGACGCTCTGCCAGGTGCTTTAAAAACGTGTGACTCGTTTGCTCTGTACTGCAGCTCGTGAGCTCATGATGTCACAACTGACTGTAGCCCGTTATACAAAGAGCTTAGGCGATTCACTCAAGGTGGCTCATCTCACCAGCTGCATACCCTAGTTCTACCCACAGGGGGCGCCAACGCTGTCCTTAGGTGAAGAATGCGATTGGGTGAGAAAAATCTTATTATCTTAGAATTTAGGAAAATAGGATTTGCTAGTTATTTATCTTATTTCCATTGAAAAAGTCCCTGAAGGTAAACCACGGGTAACACATTGTCTGGGCCCCCCAAACGCAGGATTGTAGTACTGAACAGTGAGTTTATAAACAACCGCGGGAAACTATCTCAGCCTCCCTGGGGTGACATCACTATCCACATCAGAGATGAAGGAGCAGGGAGGTCGATCCCAGGCAGGCCCGGGTTCTTTCTTTCCAGCGTCCATCCACTTAGGGACAAGACTGAAGCTCTAGTCTCATACTTTGCTCCTGTCTAGACCCAGAGCAGAAGCCTTCCTGCGGACTGGCTCACAACCTTGGCTGCAAACAAGAGCCTTAAGGCTCTGACTGCAGGCAGCGTGTCACAGAAAGCAGATAGCTTCAGTTGTGGCCATGAACTTCACCTCGACTGTTCTGAGAAACCCGCATTCTCCCGAGTCTGTGCCTATGGGTATCTGTGCAACAGCCCAGCAACCAGTGCCTGCCACGTTAGCACCCCCAGCGGGAACCCATCCTGTAGCTGGCCAGTTCTCCATCATTCTCAGGGAAAGGTGCTCCTGCACCGCCCTTGGCCTAAAACCACTCTTCCCCCAACCCGCTCCTCAAAACCCTTCTGGATTCCTAGTCTACCTCGCTACAGAAGCCCTGGCGCTCTATTGGCTGAGAGCTCTGCCTGTCACTCTGGATCCCTGACCCCGAACCCCTGACCTTGCCCTTGACTCTTCTCAAGGCAGACTGAATGAGGCTCTCTGCAGACAGCAGTCCTGCAGGGAGGCTCACAGGTAAGGCTGACAATGACCTTAGCTTCTGATGGGAGGCTACAGGGAGGAATTTCTCTAGATTTCTCTCTCCCCGGGTCCAGCCGTTCCCAGGGTCTTGCTATAAACCAGTGCGCGGATGCCTGGGGGCTGTAGTTCCTACCCACCCTTCCAAAGTAATCCCCAGATTCCGAGGCTTTCCTGTCACACTAAATCACTGAACTCAGTGGAGTCCTGGTAGCAGATGGACAAGACACTTTCCCTTTTTATTTGGTCATTTTCCGAACCTCTCAGATCAGCAGCCCTCCCCCCCAAACATGGTAAGAGGGCCACAGCATGTGCCCTCAGATCACAGCAGCTGTCTACCCACAAACCCCCACAAGTCCCACTGTCCAGATGCGGCGAGAGAAACAAGGGCTCAGAAGCACAGGAAAGCAAAGGCCATTTTCCAGGAAGAAAAGGTTGACCAAGTCCACATACATCTAAGATCTCACTCCTTTTTCAGCAACCAAGGCTGGGAGGCTGTCCCGGTTCCCAGAGTTCCTTCCCACTGGTAAGGCAGCCTCCTCTGCCACTCAAGACGCAACCCATTCAGTTTTGCTGTGTCCAGGATGACTTTTGCAGTCTTCTCTTTTGCAGTCATCATTCCACCAACCTGGTTTCCCTCTCGGTGGCCGCCGGGTCAGGAGTGCTGGTAGCCCATCCCGGAGCCCCACCGCCACGGAATCGGTCCAACAGGGGGAACCCCGGGGCATCGGCGCCAGCTTCCCCCGGAGGCCTGGGCCAAAATGGACCCTTCGGCCATCACTCTGGGCCGCCCCAAGTGCGCGTGCGGGGAGCACGAAGCGCAGCGCGGTGCAGGCGGCACGAAGGAGCTGGTGACATCCCTGCGCGCGAGACCAGGCGCTGCGGGCGGCGGCGCGGACCGAGGAGCGCTGAAGCCGGAGTCCCCGGCACCTGAGCCGTGAGCAGCCTGGCCGTGACACTCCAGGTGGCCGCAGGGCCAGCGGGGCGCCGGGCTGGCGCGCAGGACCAGGGAGAGCGCAGTGATGCGGTGGATGGCTCTGCGCAGCGTGGCGATCTTGGAGAGCCTCTTGCCGCCCAGGTCGTGCTGCAGCGCCCGGCGCAGCGCGTTAAACGCCTCGTTGTAATCCAGGATGCGCTTGCGCTCCCGCACGTTGGCCGCCATGCGCCGAGCCTTGGACCGTGCCGGCCGCTCGCGCCTTCTGCCTGCCGCCTCCTCTGCCTCGTCCAGGCTGCGCCTCAGCACTCCAAAATTCCTGCCAGCCTCGGGGCAAGAGCGCCCCAAGTCCTCCACAGAACCCTCACTCCGTTTCAGGCCCCTGAGGCCTAGTCCTGGCGTACCTCGGAGCATGGCCTATGCCCTGGCCCTGCAGCTTCAGCTTCGGGTCCAAAGGGCTGCTGGTCCACTCTGACTGTTTGGCGCTTGCTGGCTGGACACTCTCTGGACAGGCCCTCTCTAGCTAGGCTTTATGGCACCACGTGTCTCCCCGCCCTCCCAGTCCATCCATCTCCCTCCTCCTGCTTTATTACCTGCCCCCAGGTAAGACGGTGAGGGAGGATCTCAGAGGAAGGAAGGAAGCAAGCGAGGAAGGAAGCCTGCAGATTCTTGTACACTGGACTAGTTGGGTAGCCTAGTCACGCCCGAGGCAATGCTCTGGTTATCACAGGGAACATGCTTGTCCTGCTCACAGACCCTCTGGTGTGACTGGTTTCTGTTTCTGTCTCCTGGCCCCAGATAGAAGGCCGTGTTTGATTCTGGGCAAGAGAGCAGATAGGCTTACAGAAGAGTAGCAAAGGAAGGTTGAGTGAGTTTTAAGAACCTTGAGCATCCGTGAGATGTTCCTACGAGTAAGGGCACCTGCTACCAAACATTGCCGCCTGAGTTCAATCTGTGAGCAACCAGAGTTGACACTAAGGTAAAGCATGACCATCCCAGAAGAATCCAGAAAGGAGGGGCAGATCTGATGCAGCAGGTCCTGCAGGGCCCTGCAAGTAACCTCGAGCTACCACGGTAAGGCTGGTCTGGATTCTGCATTCCCCCTATCTCTTTTGGGCTCCCACTTCTGCAAGCAGAGCTGGGATGAGTCAGAGGCAGAGTGATGAAGACTTTTATTTCTGGACTGTCTTGTAGTACCCATCAGGGAGCAACCCTTAAAGTCCAGGCAGGGCCTTTGAGCAGCCCTATCTCCCGGCCCAGTATGGTCAGGTTATGAGTGCAGTGGACAATCCCCATTGCCAATACCAAGGACTGGAATTTTAAACACGATCAAAAAGAGAGAGGGGAAAAAGGAAGGAAGGAAGGAAAGAATAATGCTTACTCCTAGGAACAGATCCCCAATGGAATTTCAGGTATGCATTCATGATTTATCAGGAGCAACTGTAAGATTAAGATTAATCTCACTCCCAGCCACATTCCAAATGTTGTGGCACCAGCCAGGATGGGCACACAGTTCACATCCATATTACCAATAACATCATTACTTCAAGCTGAGTTTTCCCGCAGAAGAGAACAGAGCACTGGGAAACCAACTGCGTGTGTTTACTTAAGATTGTCTGTCTTGTCCACTTGACAGAAAATAACCGAAAGACTGCATTTTTCAGGATCAGTTTCTCCAAAATGTCCAATATATGTGGAATAGAAAGCAGCTAAGCCCAGCCTGTTGGCACACACCTATAATCCCAGCACTTGGGAGGTAGAGGCAGGAGGATCAGGAGTTAGATATCAGCTACGTGAGACCTTGCCTCAAGAACAAAACAAAACAGTGGCTAGAAGCTAGGCATAATAGTGCATGCCTGGCACCTCTGCACTCAGGAAGACTGAATTAAGATCACCAGTTTGAGGCCAGTCTGGACTGCTCGCAGAGACCTTGTTGTAGAAGAGGCAGGGAAGAGCTGGGAGTTTAGCTCAGTGGTAGAGTGTCTATGCATAAAGCCCTGATTCAAAGCCTAGCACTGCTAAACAAAAACAAACAAATAAAAAAACAGGCTATGACCTGATAAAAAACAGGCTACGACCCGATAGCCCCAGTGTCTGAGCATCCTGCCCACCATCATGCTCAAGCAGCAGGATGCCAGTTTAGATGGCTCTCAGAGCAGAAGACAGACCAGACCAAAGACCAGGCATCGGGCTCCTGAGTGTCGCATTCCGTGACTACCATGTCTTTTAGCCTGTTGAAGCCATGCTAGAGACTGCTGATTCATGACCCTGTTCATCCAGGCAGACTCTGGGACGCAGGGCCTTGCCAAGCCTCTAAGAAAAGCCTGGGTCTAGGGTGGAGAGCCTTGGACAGGGTGGTGCACTGGACAGTTTGGTACCAAAGGAAGCTTGGTGGTGGGGCTCTTCCTCCCGTCCACTCCAGCCAGTGGCTCCTTACTGTGTAAATCTGTGTCCATCATCTCATCTGTTTACCTCAGTTCTGTGTGTTTTCTGTAGAAGATGCCTTCTCTGTGAGAGTTTAGCTAGGGAGGCTGGTGAGATGATTCAGTCTGTAAAGGGTCTGTTGTAGAAACAGAAAGACCTATTCCGATCCTCAGCACCCACATCAAAGCTGGGCATGGCATCTGTAGTCCCAGGGTAGATGGAGACAGGTAGACCCCAGGAGCCCGCTGACAAGGCAGCCTGGCCGTACTGGTGAGCTCAGGTTCAGTGAGAGGTCGTATCTCAAAAATACAAGGTGGAGAGCAACTGAGGAAGACCTTGGTTAAACTGGGGTTGATGGAGGTGATGTGGAAAGAAAAGAGAGCAGACAGACAGGCATCCTCAGAAGCAGAATTCTTCCTCTAATCAGAACAGCTAAAGGGTCACACTCTCTGGAGTGGGAATTGTTCGCACAAAGGCACAGGGAGCTTGGGGGCTTTATAGGGTAGACAAGGGGTGGATGAAAGGTTTCATGTGCAGGTCAGTTCCCCTGAACTCTCAAAGTGGTAGACACCCCCAAACAGCTGCACCCCTTTAATCCCAGCACTTGGGAGGCAGAAGCAGGTGAATCTCTGTGAGTCTGAGGCCAGCCTGGTCTACATAGAGAATTCCAGGACAGAGAAACACTGTCTCAAACAAACAAAAAAAGGGGTAAACAGGACAGAAAGTGGTTTGTGGCTCCTCCTGGGACCCTAACATCCACAGGTGTCATCAGTCAAGTCAACTGGCCTGTCTAGAGATTTTCAGTTCACCTGGGCTTTTTAGGTCATTAACCCTTCATACCTGGTGTCAGCCTCTAACCTCCACTTGTATGTGCATACACTCTTGCCTGCACACATACATATACTACACACAGGAACACCAGAAAAAAAGAGAGACAGACAGACAGACAAAAAAGAGTGTAACCTGGGCTGGAGAGATGGCTCAGCAGTTAAGAGCACTGGCTACTCTTCCAGAGGTCCTGAGTTCAATTCCCAGCAACCACATGGTGACTCACAACCTTTTGTAATGAGATCTGGCGTCCTCTTCTGGCAGGCAGAACACTGTATACATAATAAATAAATAAATCACTACAAAAAAAAAAAAAAAAAAGAATGTAGACCTACCAGGCCAAGTATGAAGACAAATAAAAATGTGGAGCCCTTGTTCAAAAGTATTAAGAATTTGAAGATGGAGACAGACAACACTTATCCAAACCCTGGTGTTTGGAAGCACTGAATAGTTCTCAGACCCAGGAAGGTAAGAAAGAGCTCAAGCTGGGCAGTGGTGGCGCATGCCTTTGATCCCAGTACTTGGGAGGCAGAGCCAGGTGGATCTCTGTGAGTTCGAGGCCAGCCTGGTCTACAGAGTAAGATCCAGGACAGGCACCAAAACTACACAGGGAAACCCTGTCTTGAAAAACCAAAATAAAGTAAAATAAAAGTAAAAATAAAAAATAAAAAAAAGAAAGAGCTCAAGCAATGAATAGATGCTCGTCTGGATACCTAACAAGACCTTCACTACAGCCAAAGATGGGCAAGCCCTGCTCATCCCTATCACCATGCACGTTTGGAGGGGACCAATCCAAGCAGGCTGTCCTTCCTCCTCCATCCCCAGAGAGCTTCCCGGAAGTGAAGGGGGAGGTGCCAGTGGGTGATAAATAAGCTTAAATTGCTTCTGATGCCTCCCTTCCTCCAGTGACTCAGGATTTTAGAACTCAAACTCCACTATGGACACTATGCAGCTTAGTAATAATTAATCATAAAAATAATAGTCTTAATAGTACTGATACCGACTTTTGCGAAGTGTTTACCGTAGCCGAGGCATCAGACTAAGTGCTCTTAAGCATACATTATCTTAGCCTCCCAGCAATCCTATGTGGAAGGCCTATTATTATAATACCTATTTCACAGACTGTAAACCGAGACTCGGAGAAACACGGAACTTACGCCAAGCCAGTGCGCTGACCTGCAGTGTGGCTCCTCTCTTCTAACACTAAGTAAGGTCTTAACCCTCCTAGTCTGGGCCTGCACTCAGCTCCTGAGCTCTTACCCCCGTACCCCAAGTCCCACTGGCCACCTGTAGCTATTAGAAGCCTGACGTTGCTCTTTTGAAGTGAAAGCTATCAAAGAGCCAGAGCTGGAACTCGGTGGCAGCACACTTGCTGACCACGAGCCAGGGCCATGGATTCCATTCCCAGTGAGGGTTCCCCAGAATCCCATGGATTCCATTCTCTCCAATGCCACTCACTGGTGTGGCAGCACATACCTGCAAATCTCAGCACTAGGAAGGCCAAGGCAGGAAGATTGAGAGTTCAAGGCCAGCCTAGGCTACAGAGTGAGGCTCTGTCTCTATTTATTTATTTATTTATTTATTTATTTATTTATTTATTTATTTATTTATTTATTTATTCATTCATTCATTTATTTATTCATTTATTTATTTATTTTAGGGATTTATTTTATTTTGAAGTGTATGTGTGTGTACATGATGCAGGTGCCCTCAGAGGCAGTAGATGCCTCTGGAGTTGGAATGACAGGTGTTTGTAAGCTGTTCATCCTGTTTCGAGTTTTAAAAATTCTTTTCAACCAAGTAATGAAAAACAAAAATCTCTTGGCCGATATGGAGGAACTCTGGGAGGTTGAGGTCAGAGGAAATGGAGACATGAGCCATGGAGGACTGGGCTGAAAGTCAGGAGAAGGCCAGAGCAGCTGGTGGCCTCAGGCTTCCTTGGCTAACCGTAATCAACCTGATGGAACAGATGACCCATGGAAAACCAGGGACAGCAGTAGAAAGCAGAGGGAACAAGCAGCCTGACTGCTCCAGCAGGTGAACCCAAAGTAGCCTGGAGGGATTCAGGATCAGCCTACAGCTCTGAGTCTGTATGCATACCGGTGTGGTGTCTTTGTTGGGAGACTTCTCCACTGAGTTCCCGTGGTGGCATGCAGTGCACCAGCCTCAGCAGAGTAACATTTCCCCCTCCAGGGAGCAACCCCTGAGCCTTCCCCTCTAGAGGGTCCCTTTGGTCTCCTGCACTAGGTCCCAGAGTTGAGCACTCCTGCATTCATGCTGGGGCCACCTATAGGCCCCCTGAAAGCCTCAGCTCTAGCACAGAACGTCACAGCTTCAAGGAAGCATTTCTCAACATTGCCTAAATGATGCAATCCCTGTTATTAAGATAATCATGATTGACAGTTGTGGAGGCTCACACCTGCAAGCCTGGTACTAGGGAGGTGGATGCAGGAAGATTGTAAATTTGAGCCCAGCAAGACTTTGTCTCAAATAATCATCATTAAACTAGAAACCCCAACGTGGGTCTGATCAAGCAGGCTTCCCGTTCATACACAGTGAATACTGACTGAGCGTCTACCAAGTACGCGAGCGCTGTGCAAAGACACTCATAAGCGAATGCATTAACTCAAGTCCGTGAGGCTCAGTGTTAACATAGAAGGGAGACAACCCTGCAGCCACATGGAAATGTTTTAGAGCCACCAACCGGCCGCCACCGCCCCCCATCACCTGGGGTCGGGGAGGGGTCGATTTGATAGTTGTCTTGAAGCTGTGGTTCTCAAATGTGGCAGCAGTGACTTCCAGAGACATCACACACCACACACACATAACACACACACACACACACACCTGCACCAGCGGTTGTATTCAGAACTGTCTCCACAACAAAGCAGTTTGAATGCTTAGCAAGATGTATTTAGAGTATAGGATCTGGAGAGATGGTACAGCAGTTATGGGCACCTTCTGCCCTTGCAGTTGGGAGTTCAGCAAGGTAAGTGTGTGTGTGTGTGTGTGTGTGTGTGTGTGTGTGTGTGTGTGTGTGTGATATGTATATATGATGTGTGTTGTGTGTCTCTCAACCACCTGTGACTCCAGCTCCAAGGGATCCCATGCTTTCTTATGATCTCCTGAGGCCTAATTTTAACTTTCATAGCCAGGTGTGGTGAAGCACCCCTGTAATCCCAGCATTTAGGAGAGACAGAGGCAGGAAGGTGCTAAACCCAATTTGGTCCATATAGCAAGTTCTAGGTCAGCAAGGGTCTCAACCACAGCAAAGTTTACCTTGCATAAAAACATTGTTCAGGGGAGGCAAAGGCAGGCATATCTCTGTGAGTTCGAGGTCAGTCTGGTCTCCAGAGCAAGTTCCAGGACAGCCAGAGCTACACAGAGAAACCCTGTCTCGCAAAAACAACAACAACAAAACAAACATTGTTCAGAGCTGAGCATGGTGAGTCATGTCTGTAGCCCGGCACGCCAGGAAACAGAGACAGTAGTAGTATCTTGTGTTTGCAGCCAGCCTGGGCAAGTTAGTGGGACCCTGTCTCCGGAGGGAAAAAAAAGGAATGGGGGAGAAAGAAAAGAAAAAGAAGAGCCTGCAGCTGTACGTCCCTAACTCTGGGACCACACTGTCTTGACCATTGGCTCCTGGGTGAGCCTTTTGGGATCCTCGCCTTGCGGAGATCTTCAAAGCGCTTCCGCGGCCCCTGCGGCGCTGGCCCTGGAGCGGCCCTGCCCGCAGCACCCGCAGCTCCGCAGCTCCTGCCCGCCCGGAGGAGGAGCCGCTGCAGGTGATTTAGGGCCGGGCGGTTCCGCTGTGGCCGCCAAGGTGCCTATTATCGCCTAGGCTGGCCTGGATTTCAGAAATTCTTCTCCGGCGTCGCTCCCTCGGGGGAGCACAGGATCCCACCTTGGAAGAAAAGCGGGGAGCCACACCTAGGAGGGTCGAGAGGGGCGCTGTGCCTCTGCCCCACCAGACCCAGGCCCTCTTCTTGCTATTCGGACCATGGCTCAGTACGGGACACCAATCCAGGCTCTGCTGCTTCATGCCATCACTCAGCAAAAGGAGAAAACAAAATCAGTGTGAACCCATACTGCATGCCATACTAAGTCCCCCCTCTACCACTGACCCACACTTCTGTCGCCACCCCGGCTGCCAACAACAAAACTATTTTCAGAGGACACGGGTTCAATTCCCAGGACCCACAAGGCAGCTAGCTCACAACTATCTGTAACTCCAGGTCCAGGGGGATCTGAAGCCTCTTCTGAACTATGCTGAATCACATAGTACATGCAGGCAAAAACACCCATACACAAAATAAAATAATAGTTTACTGCTTACTGGGTTGTTACAGCTGGTTTAGAGAAGAGGCTGATATGGCCAAAAACTTATCCGGTTGGGATCCTGGAGAGCAAATAATAATAATAAGTAATTTGTGTATTGAGGGCTAGAGATGTAGCTCAGTTGTTGAGTACTTGCCTAGCATGCAGGAGGCCCTGGCTTCCATTCCCAGCACCGCATAAACTAGGTGTGGTTACACAGGTTTGCAACCCCAGCACTCAAGAGGTAGAAGCAGGCAAATAAGAAGTTCAAGATCATCCTAGGCTACATAGAGAGTTTAAGGCCAGTGTGGGCTACATGAGATCATATATATATATATATATATATATATATATATATATATATATGAAAAAATGTAAAAAGTTAGTAGCTTAATAACACATTTTCCACAACATGAAATAATAAAGCTAATCTGGGGGCTGGGGGCTGGAGAGATGGCTCAGCGGTTAAGAGCACTGGCTGTTCTTCTAGAGGACCCAGATTCACACATGCCCAGCACCCACATGGCAGCTCACAACTGTCTGTAACTGTCTGACACCCTCACACAGACATGCATACAGGCAAAGCACCAATATACATAAAATAAAATAAATAAATTATTAAAAAAAATAAAGCTAATCTTTATCCAGGTCCCTGTGGGGGCGTGTGTGTTCTTATCCCAGCACTCAAGACAGAGAGTTAGGTGGATCTCTGTGAGTTCAAAACCAGCCTGGTCTACATTATTGAGTTCCAGGCCAAGTGGCTACCTAGTGAGACTCTGCCTCAAAAGCAAACAAACCACCAACACCAACACCAACACCACCACCACCAACAACAACAACAACAACACACACACACATACACTAAATTATATATTAAATAAGTATTGTCAAAACCAGCATAGTGACACATAACTGTAATCCCAGTATCTGGAAGGCTGAGGCAGGGGGATCTCGCATTTAAGGACAGTCTGGGTCATGGCTACCCACTACAATCCACACCATGGAAAGAAAAGAAAGAAAGGAAGGGACACACAAATGGACGAATGATAAATTACAAATATGGGAGACATTGGGAGCTGGAGAGACGGCTCAGCTGTCTACTTTTGGTACGACCTACTTTTCAAGAGGTTGCTGGTTTGATCTCCGGCACCTGCATGGTTGTCTGTCTGTAACTCCAGTTTCAGGGCATCTGACACCTTCTTTTGGTCTCTGTGGGTACTGCATGCAAGTGGCACATAGATGCATACAGGCAAAACACTCATACACATAAAATTAAAAACAATTCAAGACAGGGTCTTTCTACAAAGCCCTGGCTATTTCAGGGGGATCCAACGCCCCCCTTCTGACCTCCAAGGGCACCAGGCACACACATGGTACACAGGTACACATCCAGGCAAAACACTCACACTCACAAAAAATAAATCTTTGACAAAACAGTTGAGTCTTCTTGTCCTCTTTCTGGCAAAGCTGGCACTCCAGGAGTGCCAGCTTCGTGCACACATCCGGCCCCTTCTACGGCTCCCACTTCCGGCCCACACAGCATCACCCCAGAGTGGATCCCCTCCTTCCAAGCCTCTGCTTGCTGCTCTGGCCCACGGGTCTCCAAACACCCCCATCCCCTCTACTCTGCCTACACCCCACAGCCAGGAGTTGATTTGGGCCGGAATCCGTCTCGTTTTTTTTTTTTTAGCTAGACAGCCTTGGACAGATGCTTATCCACTTCAGGCTTTGGTTTCCTTGTCTGTCAAATGGGCAAGTGTAACAGGACCACCTCATGAGACTTCTTGTTAGAATTAAATAAAATGGAGTGTATAAATGGAGAACTCAGTCCCCTCCTAGAGGTGCTGGGGACATGGACACTTCCTCTTCCTTACATTGCCCTCTCCCTGTCAGGCTGTAAATCATTCACTTGACCAGGAGCAGCCTCTGGCCTCCCAGCCCAGCACTCCTCACCCCTCCACCCACTAATGACAGGGCCATTGGCTCCTCATTAAGAAAATGACAAAGAGGCCTCTGTGCTCAGCTGGGGTCCAGTTTTGAGACCTGCCCCAGTAAGTGGGGACTGAAGCAGGGATGCCAGGTCTAGGGGGCTGGCCTGAGGAAGGAGGGCTCTGCCTCCTGGGAGGGGCAGCTTCTGCTCTGACCCGGACTGATGAATACCAGAAGTCTTCTGGAAAGGACTCTGCTTCCATGAGGAGGACAAGCAGGGCTCCTTTCCTGGGTTCAGAAGGCTGAAAGCCAGGGGTGGACTCAACAATGGCCATCTTTGCCCTCCTTCGGTCTAGGGTCAGGGCGAAAAGAAAGTGGGAGAGACCAAAAATAAAATTCTAGTACTTGTAGATGTTCACAGATGAGCAGGAGGGAGGTATGACTGCTGCTTTCACCGCTGTTACCGGGAGCCAGGAACCAATCTTTCAGCTCCATTGGAGGTCTAGTTCACTGTCTCCAAAGGTGTCCAGTGCCACATCTCTGCCCTGCCATCAACCACCTGTGTGGAAGGTCTGGCTGGCCAGGTTCATTCTTCAGAACTGTCTTGGCCTTTTACACTCTTGGTTTTGTTTGTTTTTGTTTTTGTTTTTTTAAATATGTAATTAAAACCTCAGGATAGAGAGATGACGCAACAGTTATAAAGCACTGACTGCCCTTTCCAAGGACTCAGGAACCCACATGGCACCTCACAACCATCTCTAACTCTAATTCCAGGGGATCTGACGTCCTCTTCTGGCACCTGCGGGCACTACATGCTCATGGTGCACAGCCGTGCAGACAAAACATCCATACACACAAAAATACATTCATAATAAAACTTCTATTATAATTCAAATTAACCAAACAAAAAATACTAACCAGATCCAAAGTCTATACATTTCAATGAACTTCTATGCAGTTAGAATAGCCGTTCTGAAGCTGTGGGGCCACACTCTAAATTTTACACCTTCACTATCAATTTTATTTTTATATACTTAACCAACACACACACACACACACACACACACACACACACACACACACACTGAAAAATTCATGACAGTTAAAAGTAAAAACAAAAACAAACAAACAAAAAAAAACCTAATTAGCTTTATGTTCTCTTTCATGAATCAAGTGTCCATTACCTGGATCTCATTCTTCATCACCTACCATTTACACCTTTACACATTCAAAGAAACGTAAGAATCCCTTTGTGTAGTTCCATTTTAAGTTACTTATTTAGTTGTGTATGCGTGTCAGAAGACAACTTGTGGGGATCATTTTATCCTTCCACTGTGTGGGTCTTCGGGGTTGAACTCAGGTCACAGATTTGACAGCAAGCACTGCTCAGCCCTCTCACTGTCCCTCTCCTGTGGTTTCTTTTGAAATCCACTCCTAGGCATCTTTCTTTGTCAAGATGACTTCCCTAGTGTTGAGAGAGAAAAGAAAAGCCACAGTAATTCTAGAGTTCACGTGCATACTCCATTATGCCCAAAAGAGGAAGAGTGACCCAGGCAGCTACCCACCCCTAAAGTCCTGACTCATAGAGACTGTGAGCTAATGCGATTTTTTTAAACAAGATTTATTTATTTTTATTTTATGTATATGGGTGTTTTGCCTGCATGTATGTATGTGTACCACATGAGTGCAGTGCCCACAAAGGCCAGAAGAAGGCATGGGCTCCCCTAAATTAGAGTTATAGACCATTAGGAGCCACCAAGTAGACATCGGGAATTGAACCCAGGTCCTCACTCTGTCCTCTGGAAGACCATCCAGTGCTCTTAACCACCGAGCCACCTCTCCAGGCTCTTGTTGCTTTTGTTTGTCAAGGTAGGGTCTCTGAGCAGGCCTCCTACCTCAGCTTTGGGAGTGTGGAGATTACAGGTGTGCCCCACCAAGCTGGACTTGTTTTAAACCTATAGGTTTGGTAAGAGTCAATGAAACAAGCTGTCACTTCCAAGCCTTGGCCACAGTTGACTGGAGTGTCTGATGTGCGCAGACTCAGTGGGCTCCCCTCCCAGCCTGCCCCAACACACACTAGCCTCCCTCTTGCTCCTTCCCTTTCAAAGCTGCCAAGCCATGCCACCCACGGGCTAGAAATGACAGAGGTACCAGACAGTGACGTCCAGACTTCATGATGCCTGGAGGAAACCCGGAGTGACTGGCTGGAGACACTCTCATCGGAGGTACACGGACAGCAAATAACCCTTTATGTTCAGGTCACCGAGACTGAGGACGTAGCCATCACAGCACCTACAATTACTGGAACAGGGACATTTTCAAATGTTTCCCCTAAATTTGCTCCTAGCTCCTTGTGCAGTAGGTAAGGCCGAGTCCTATTCAGCCCATGAGGAGTGCTGAGCTTCAGAGAGACCATGCATCCGCCCAAGGACACACAGCCCATGGCTGGAGCAGGACAGGGCAGGTCGTGGTAGCAAAGAGATGGGATAATCTGGTCCAAAAAGCTCAAAGTGCCGGGACAGGTGGCCAGGAGCAGGAGTCCTGAAGGCGCTGCCGCTTACCAGTCAAGTGACCTTATCATTTAATTTCTTCCTTCCACTGGGACAAACTCTCAGGGCTGTTGGGGACTGTTCAGGAGGTAATGTGTGTAAGACTCCCAGCACCTCATACGCATTCAGCAAATATTTGATAAAGGAATTAAAATAGTGTTTAGCACAACTCGGCCGAAAGTCACCCATTGTTTCTGTTTAGATTTACTTCATATATAAACACACTGCAGCTTATTACTCTCAGGGTTGTCGTTTCTATGAAACCCTGGAATTTGGAAGTCTCTCAGGTCTCCAGCCCCCACCTCCCCAGGCTCCCCCAGACTTGCAGGCCTGGGCCTTTGCTCGCACCATAAATCAGGCCCCACAGGCCTGTAATTAAGGGACCACGAAGGCGGGCTGAGCCCACCCTGTCCCAGGGGCTTCCTGCACCCCGCCCCTCCAGAGGAGGAGGGATGGGCTGGGAGCTGGGGGGTCCCTCTGCAGGCCCCTAATTTATGGCCATTCTGTGTGAAGGAGATTTACGAGCCAAGACCTGGAGCCGGACCAAGGTGGGAGCATGGGGAACGTGGTGCAGGACCCTTGGTGACAGCCACGGGTGTCCCGAGCCAAGTGGGCCCATGGAAGGGGGTGACTGCCTGCAGAACACCAGCTCCTGGCTCGTGGGGCACCCCCTCCAGCTTGATGATTCTATAGGACTTCCGGCTGCATCCTTAGATCGATCACTTTGATTTTCAGATGAAAAAAAAAAATGAAATGTGAGATTACGTTGCTTTCACTGCAGAGCCCAGTGGCCTCTGGAGAGTCAGTAGTCACCCCCGGGCTTTGGCTTCCTCACGCCCCTAAGGCGAGGACCTAGGTGAGGACAGACACCAGGCGGTTCAGGGGAGGGAACAAAAGAGACATCCTCCAGGCCCTGCAGAGGCTCGTTAGATTTGAGTCCAGAACGCTGGACGCATTTTTTTGTTTGTTTGTTTGTTTATTTTGTATTTGGAGACAGGGTCTCTTTTAACCCAGGCTGGCCTCAAACTCAACAAATAGCCAAAGCTAATCTTGAAGCGCCGATCCTCCTGCCCCAGCTTCCAAATGCTGGGATTATAGGCGTGCACCACAATGTCCAGCCTTCGTGTATTTTTGTACCCATTTCATGGAAGTGGAAAGAACTTCCTGGTGGGCACACAGCTCAAAGTGAGCAGGCGTCTGAGTGGCTTTGGGTGCAGTTGGAAGAGACCTGGGGCTACTGGTAAAACAGAATAGATCGAAGGACACAATTCGTGGGAACTCCTGGGAAGAAAGGGCCTCAGAGCCTGGGGTATCAGCTGCAGGAAGAGGCCAAGACACGGCCTAGCGGGTATAACCAGGTCTCTCTCTTCTAGGAATATGCCCAACAGTGACGCCTCGGGTGGGACATGAAGCCTATTTGCTGATGGAGCACTCAACCCTTGCCCACCTGGAATATGCCAGCTTCTGAAAGGGCATTTGTGAAATTCCAAAAGCTTTTGTGCTCAGCAGGGGTTCAGAAACTGCCCCCCCCCCAATAGTCATGCTAGGCAGTCCTGCTAGGAGGAATAGGTGCGACCCTTGTTGAGGATCTTCAGTCCAAGAAAGAAATGCTTTCCCACAGATGTTTTTCAATGTTTTATTTTATGTGTGTGGATACTTTGCCAGCATGTATGTCTGTGCACCACATGCCTGCCTGGTGCCTGTGGAGTCCAAAAGAGGGCATTGGATGTCCTGGAACTGGAGTTACCAACCTCTGTGGGTTGCCATGTGAGTGCTGGGAACTGAACTCTGGAGGGACACTGAGTGCTCTTACCGACCCAGTGGTTACCATTCAGCCCCAATGGGTTATCACTTTGTTCATTTATTTTAGAAGGGAGCTCCCTATGTAGCTCTGGCTGGCCTTGAAGTTGTAGAGATCTGTCCTGCCTTGCCTCCAGAGAGCTGCGATTGTAGGCATGCACCATACCTGGCCATCTTTGAGAGGATTTCTGACTCAGACTCAGGTTTCACCTCAGGCAAGTGATTTAACCTCTCTGACCCGATTCCTCCTGTGAACAATTAGACCAATAAAACCATGGGGCAGGGGTGGGAGTGGGGGGTGGGGAGTTGGCTCAAAGCGGAGTGCTTGCTCCCTAAACGTAAAGACCAGAGTTCAAATCCCTAGCAAGCAAAGGCACTTTTCATCAGGAGAGAAAGCTTGATGCTGCCAAGCCCAACCACCTGAGTTCAATTCCTGGGACCCATAAAGTAAAAGAGAGAACCCACTCCCCAGATTGTTCCCTGACTTCCACATGTGCACACAGCATGTATGTGCGCACCCCCCCACACACACATACACAATAAATAAATGTAATGAAAAATAAATGAGAGAAAATCTGTGTGTGTCTCTGCATGCCTGTAACACCAACATTGGCAAAGCAGAGACAAATGGAGTTGGAGGGTCACTGGCCAGGCTAGCTCAGCCAAACTGGTGAGCCTCCAGGCCAGTGAGGACCTGTCTCAGATGGTGAGGTTGGGGAGAGCATTAGAGAAAGACGCCTGACATTCTGCTCCAGTTTACACACACGTGCATGCATAGCATGTGCACCTGCACACTCACACAGGATGTGCCACACACAACACACACACACAACCCGCACACTCACATAGAATGTGCCACACACAACACAACACACACAACCCCCACACTTACATAGAATGTGCCACGCATACACGCCACACAAAACACACACACAGCCTGCACACTCACACAGCATGTGCCACACATACACACCACACAAAACACACACACACAGCCTGCACGCTCACATAGCAAGTGCTGCACATACACACCACACAAAACACACACAGAGACAAAAAAAAAAGTCAGGTGGCTCACAAGCACCACATAAGGGAAAATAAAACTAAATCTTCAATAAATAAACAAGGGCAGAGGGAAGGGCTCAGTCATTAAAGTGCTGGTGCTCTCAAAAAAGGTGATGAGTGACAGATGACAACTCCACTTCACCCCTGGTCTTTATGTACACACACATACACACATGAACACAGACATGAACATATGCATACACATGAACATAGGTATGTCCATCTCCTTTGTATACAAATTTTATTTTTTTCTCCCTAATTTTTCAAGACACGGATTCTCTGTATAGTCCTGGCTATCCTGGAACTCGCTCTGCAGACCTTGAACTCACAGAGATCTGCCTGCCTCTGCACCCCAAGTGCTGGGATTAAAAGCGTACACCACCCAGTTGCAAATTTGCTTTTTACTGTTTTAAATTTTTTTTCCTTTATTTTTTATTTTACATAGATGGGTGTTTTGCTTGTCCCTGATATATTGTTTATTAATTAAGGAAGAGCAGGGGCTGGAAATATGGCTCAGTGGTTAAGAGCCCTGGCAGCTCCTCCAGAGGACCTGGATTTGATTTCCAGCACCCACATGGTGGCTCACAACCATCTGCAACTCCAGTTCCAGAGGATCTGACGCCCTCTTCTGACCTCCGTGGGTACTAGTCATGAGCATGGTACATGGACATACATGTAGGAAAAACACTCAGACACACAAAGTAATAATAAGTGGTTTTTGTTTTGTTTTGTTTTTTGTTTTTTTGAGACATGGTTTCTCTGTGTAGCTTTGGAACCTGTCCTGGAACTCACTTTGTAGACCAGGCTGGCCTCGAACTAACAGAGATCCACCTGCCTCTGCCTCCCTAGTGCTGGTGTGCCACCAGCGCCGGGTATAAGTGATTTTTTTAAAGAAATTAAATTTAAAAATAAATTATATATCAAAAAATTATTTTAAAATAATCTATTTACAAAAGTTTGATATGTATACCTCTTTTACATATGTATATACCCAAAATATAGAGATAAGATTTTCTAGGGTGAAAAGGGGTCATGAGTGGAAGAAATGAGAGGGCAATGTTTGGGACAGGGTCTCACTGTGTAACCTTGAGTGACCTGGAACTTGCTATGTAGACCAGGCTGGCCTCCCTAGCACTGAGGTTAAGAGCATACACCACCACACTCATCTGCGTGGAAAGGTTTTAAACAGCCCTGTGTGGGTGAAGTGCTCAGATTTACAGTCCCCAAATGAGCCCAGGAGCATCCTGCATGCCCCCACTGCCTACTTTGCCAAGCCTGTGGCCCACCAAGGCAGGCAGCACCAATCCAGACTTGTTCTCCGGTCTGTCTGCTCCTCCACAAATGTTCCAACATACATACTTCCGTCGTTAACTGGTTACAATCAACTAGGAATGCAGCGGAGCACAGTGGCACGTGCCTTTAATGCCAGCTGTCAGGGAGGGAGTGGGGGTTGTAAGTGGCAGGCAAATCGCTGGAGTTCCAGGCCAGCCTATATAGTGAGACTCTGCCTTTAAAATAAAAGTGGGGCGGGAATCCAGCTTAGCCCCGGAGCCAAGCAGACAGATCCCATAGAGCAACATCCAGAACTAAGAAGACTCCGTGGATGTGCCACCGTTGGTGTCACACTGGAAGCTAGCTACCTTAGAGGATCCGCAACCCACACACAGTGGGTCCTCTCCTTCGCCAGCCCTTCCCGGAGGTGTGAAGGAAGCAGGAAAAGAGGTTTCAGAAGCCCGAGTCAATTCTTTCTTTCCGGAGCCATCACTTAGGCTGATTCACAGTCTCCTGTCCCTTAAGCATGGGTAGCTGAGAAAACTTTGACTCCTAAAATCGAAAGCTCTGCAACTTTGGCAAGGGTACCTTGGAAAGGCAAAAGAAAATGTAGATGGCTCTCTTGCGCTCTCTGCTGGTCATGACGTGGAACTTTAAAGAGATGAACAAGTGCGCAGATGCAGGCTCTGGGGCTTGCGGCTCTCCCTGGGGTGACAGCAGTGTTGAAGTTTATTCTCACAGGTCGCCTAGCTCCTGCTGCTGGGGTGAGGGGCTCTTCCAGTTCCTTACAGCTTTCCCTTCCCAGTAGGTTTAAGGAGGGGGGTGGTTTGGGGCTTTATTACATACCTTTATTTATTGTGTGTGCACGCATGCGTGTGTGAGAGTGTCACACTGCATGTGTGAAGGTCAGAGGACAACTGGTTCTCTCTCCATCATGACCATACCGGGGATCAAACTCAGGTCATCAGGCTCTCCAGGCAAGTGCCTTACCCACTGACCCATCTTGCTCTTTTCACGGTGCAGTTAATCAAACCCTGGTCCTTGTCCATTTTTAAGATTTAAAAAAAATGATGTGTATATGAAGTTGAGCAGTGGTGGTGCACGTCTTTAATATTAACCACCACTCAGGAGGCAGAGGCAGGCAGATCTCTGAGTTCGAAGCCAGCCTGGTCTACAAAGCAAGATCCAGGACAGCCAGAGCTACATAGAGAAACCCTGACTAAAAAAAAAAAAAAAAAAAAAAAAAGTATGTGTTTGTGCATGTGAGTGCAGGTGCCCAGGGAGGCCAAAAGGGGGCGTTAAGGAATAGGCCATCAAACAGGTTCTGGGACTTGAACCCAGGGGTCCTCTGGAAGATCAGCCAGTGTTCTTAACCATGGAGCCATCACTCCAGCCCGTACCTTTTTATTTGAATGTGGTGCTAAAGACTGAACCCAGGGCTTTAAGCATAATAGGAAAGCATTGCACCGCTACAGTTCCAGCTTCTGCAGCCTAGTTTTCATATCAAATATCAGGCTGGGTGAAGTGGCTGATAATGGCAATCCCAGTGGTCCAGTATTCCAAGGGCGGAGGCAGGGAGATTTTGAGCCCAGCTCTTATAAAAGCAAAAACAACTAAGCACAGAAAACACAAATATTGAGAGCCGTGTATGGCGGTGCACACTTGGGAGGCTGAAACAAGAGAATCACAAGTTCAAAGCCACTTTGGGCCACACACCGAGTTCAAGGCCAGCATAAGTTTTATAACAAGACCCTATCTCAGGGGCTGGGGGAGGGGCTCAGCAGTTTAAAACACTTGCTTCCAGAGGACCTGGATTCAATTCCCGGCACCCCACAAGGCAGCTCACAACATCTGCAACTCCAGTTCCAGGGGATCTGATGTCCTCTTTTGGCTCCTTTGGGTACCAGGCACCAACATGGTGCACAGACATACATGCAGGCAAAACACCCACACACGTTAAACTGAAGAAGAAGGAGATACGTACATCCATCAGGGGATGAGTAAAGGAGTGTCCACACAAGTCCCAGCTGGGAGGCTAAGGCAGAACGATCGTAGGTTTGAGAGCAGTTTGGGGTACATAGCAAGATCCTGTCTCAAAAAGCAAATAGCGAACATTAAAATAAATTCATACACACTGTGGTGATTTGTATCTGCAGAGCCACCTTCCTGGCCCAGTCCCAGTTTCTTTGGAGGCTGAGGCAGGAGGACCCTTTGAGCCCAAATCCAAGGCCAGCCTGGGCAACATGGTGAGACCGCGTTTCAAAAACAAAAACCCAAAGCCAAAGAGCCCTACACTTATGGGGGAAACATTCTGTCTACAGAATCAGCTGTTCCCAGGTCCTCAGAACACCCTGAAGGATGAAAAGATAAAATATAACGCAAACTCTGTCAAGCAGCCTCCTTCTCACGGGGCACAGAACAGTGAGAAACTGTCCCTAGGACCCCCAGTGCTGGAAAAATTTGCTTGTGCTCCTGTTTCCTAATGGGAAAAAAGGGGGGGGACACATTTTTTTGTTTTATTTTGTTTGAGATAGGGTATCCTGTAGCCCACACTGGCTTCAAACCCACTGTGTAGCTGAAAATGACCTTGAACTTCTGATCCCTCTGCCTCCACCTCCAGAGTGCTGGCTAATTTAATTGTTTTTGTTTTTGTTTTTTTGAGACAGGGTTTCTCTGTGTAGCCTTGACTGTCCTGGAACTCGCTTTGTAGACCAGGCTGGCCTCAAACTCAGAGATCTGCTGCCTCTGCTTGCAAAATGCTGGTTATTTTCTACTTTAAAAATCAATGCGTATGTGGGATGTATGTGTGTGGCATGCTCTTGCCATGGCGTACAAGTAGAGGCCAGAGGCCAGCTCTGTGAAGTTGGATCTCTCCTTCCATCTTTATGTGGTTATGGGGATTGGACTCAGGTCCAGTCACCAGTTTAAAGGGCAAGCTTTTTTTTTTTTTTTTTTTTTTTTTTTTTTTTTTTTTTTTTTTTTTTTTTTTTTTAAGCATCAAGCCATTTCACCAGCCCTATTTTTGATTTTTCAAGACAGAGTCTCATTTAGCCCAGGCTGGCCTCCATCTGCTGCCCACACCTCCCAAGTGCCGGGAATACAGGTATGTGTTAGCATTGCTAGGCCTCTAAACTTCTTTTTTCTATTTTAAAATTAATTTCTGTTTATCTGTACATGTGTGTATCTGTGTGGATGTATGCCACATGTGAACATATGCTCATGGAAGCCAGAAGACATCAGATACCCTAGAGGCGGGGTTTCAAGCAGTCCTGAGCCTCCTGGTAGATGTGTTGGGAACTGAACTCAGGTCTTCTATAAGATCAGCAAACGCTCTTAATCACTGTGCCATCTCCCCAGCCCTGTGAACCTCTTTTCTTTATAAGTAAGCCTGTCTCAGGTATTTCATTACAAAGATGAAAATCTAATGCTGGCCTAGGTCTTTGCAGCAGCAGAATGAAGTGTTTCTCTAATGATTCTTTATCAATAAAAAAAATCGGGAGTCGGATATCAGGGTAAGAATCAGAATGATCAGAGAAGCGGAGAAGCCACCAGTGACCTCCTCTCTCTTCCGTTCCTCAATCCCAAAGGGCCGAGGTCCTCTCTCAGACCCACCTTACTACTTCCTGTCTTCTATCTGTTCTGTCCTTCAGAACCTCTATGGTTAACTTTAGCCAGCTCCAGCCTCTGATTCAAAGCAAACTTTGTCAGAATGCGGTCAAAATATCACACACCAGCAGAACCGTCACACAACAGAGTGAAGCAGCACTGTCCGCATTCCCTCAGAAACAAACAGCTTTGCATGGAAGAGGACCCTGAGGGGAGCAGGCACTCGGACCTGGTCGGTTCGTGCAGCGTGGTTGGTTAGGAAAGAAACAGAATCAGAAAAGGACTGGGAGGAAGTGAAAGGGATGGAAAGGTATACCTTTTGTTTTATGGTTGTTGAGACACAGTACCGCCTCAAGTGCTGGGCACCTTGTAAACACTGGGAATGAGGAGGTCAAAGACTAGGGTGATGGTGACTGGCAGGATCCAGACTGGTGCCCAGGCCACACCTGCAGCCTTACAGAGATGGCCGGGCTCCCCACTAAGATTGCTATCTGTGGCTCTCCAGGTAACAGACTTCCAGATGTTTGCAGGTTCCTGGATATCAAGGACATCAAACGGCTACTTCCTGTTCACATCCTGCTCTCCATGCCCCCTCCCTTTTTTCCGTTGGGGAATCAGAGAGCCTGGCTGTAGGCTTGTGCAGTGAAACCCAACCCTTTCCTCAGAGACCTATAAGAAGGGACCCAGACTCCACCACATGGGCCTGATTCCATTTTACAGTCTCTAGTGCAGGGGGCCGGACTCTCCTCAGAGGCTCCACCATGCTGTTCTATTGTTTGTCTGTCTGTGGTAACCCTTTAAATAAACCTCTTACCCCCATCAATCTGGTTTGGTGTAAACCCTCCCCCCCCTTTTTGAACAGGGTTTCTCTGTGTAGCCTTGGATGTCGTGGCACTCCTCTGTAGACCAGGCTGGCCTCGAACTCAGAGATCCACCTGCCTCTGCCTCCAGAGGGCTGGGACTAAAGGCGTGGGCCACCACCACCCAGCTGGTGTCCTTGAACCCCACATCTGAGTAGAAGTAACCATTCAAGCTAAGGTCCTGGGGACAGGAATACAGTTGTCCTAGTCAGTTTTCATTGTCATTTTGACACAGCCCTGAGTCACTTAAGAGGAAAGCCTCAACTGAGGAATTGTCTAGGTCAGATTGGAGGAGACTGTTTTGATTTTTTTTTAAAGGTTTATTTATTTATTATGTATACAGTGTCCTTGCAGGCCAGAAGAGGGCGCCAGATCTAATTGCAAGTGGTTGTGAGCCACTATGTGGGTGCTGGGAATTGAACTCAGGACCTCTGGAAGAGCAGTCAGTGCTCTTAACCACTGAGCCATCTCTCCAGCCCGACTGTTTTGATTATTAATTGATGCAGGAGGGTCCAGCCCACTGGGGGCGGCACCATCCTTAGGCAGGGGGTCCTGGGCTGTATGAGAAAACTAGCTAAGCATGAGCCTGCAAGTGGGCCGCCTAGGAAGCAGCATCCTTCATGGTTCCTCCTGTGCTTTCTTGAGCTGTGAGTGCATTGCCTCGTCAGAAGCAGTACTTCACCGACCAGTAAGCAGTCCTCCCTTCAGGTTCCTGCCTTGAGTTCCTGTCTTGACTTCCCTCAGTGAAGGACTTGCGACCGGGATGTGTAAGATGAAATCAGCCCTTTCCTCCCCAGATTGCTTTGGGTCACGAAGTTTTATCACAGCCGCAGAAAGGAAATTAGAACAACTTGGAAACTGCCTCCCTGAGCCTGCACACTGACTGGTCCTGAAGCGCTAGGCCTTGCATTCTGCTGGGTCTCACCTGCTGCTCATTCTTCAGGCCTCGGCTGCACACGGGAACCTTTTCCCTCCCTGTGGCCTTCAGAGTCCCCCAGTGCCCCTCCCAGGACTCCAGGAAGGGGCCAGGGTTTGAGGCCCCCCCGCCATGTAGAATGAGCTCCTGCTGAACACTGGGTAGCACAGGAGGCTGGCGTGAGCTTGGGCAGCCTCGGGGGAGGTTCCAGAACACAAGGCTAATTTTAACCTGGCACAGATGCCCTAGTCCCAGCTAAGGGAGGGGGCGTGGTGGGTGGGAAGCAAGCTTGCCTTCATGACTTACTATTGGATTAACCACTTAGGATGCGGGGTGCAGGGGGCATGACCTGGGTTCACGGCTAGTTTTCCTTGCCGCGCCTCCTTCCTGCTTCTTCCCGGGCAACCTTCTCCCTGCAGAGAGGGATGGGGAGAAAATGAAATTGACCAAGTGACAATGAGTAAGGGTAAGGAAGGGGTAAACGCTCTGCCGTGTGCCGTCAGCAGTGGGAGTGGGTCCAAAAAAACACTTAGCCCCGTGAATTGCTCACTTATCCTCTCTACAGTCAGTTTTCTCCAAATGACTTGGAAAACCATTGCAGCTAATCAAAGGCAGCTGGAAGGAGGCCAGGCTGGACCCAGCAGGAGTCTGAATCGAGCCTGAATCCATTATCCTTATCTAGTCCAGCATTTTAGTAGTGGGTTTTCGTTGGATTTCAGAGTGAGATGGTTAGGTCATTATTTGTTAAATTATAGCTTTTAATTAGCGGAGCTATTAAAATGAAAAGGCTGAGAGAGGCACACATGCCTCTGGGTTTTTATTTGGAATTTATAATTATCGCTGTTTAGAAAAGATTAGTTGGGGGCGTTCAAGTCTTTTAAGAAAATCCTGTTAACAGAGATGCCAATAAGCAGGATATAGAGTTCGCTGTTGCAGCTGTCTGCGTCATGATCCATGTCTCATTATTGCCGAAAATGGAGGAGGAAAGGGCTGAGTGAGGTCTGGCTCAGGGGTAGAGCACTTCTCAGCGTGCTGCAGGCCCCGAGTCCCTGAGATCCACCCCAACCCCACACAATCTATGAACTACATTAGAGGGTTTTTTTTTTCCAGTTTTGGGGATGGAACCCAGAGCCTTGTGAATGTTCATAAACACTACCAACCATCTTCAAACCAGTTCAGTACTTTTCCGAAGAGTGGGCCCGACTGGTCACCCATTCCTTATCACTTTGGGGTTCTTGGGCAGTAAGGAAGTTGGTAGCAGTTAGGAGAGCGAGTTACTGGATCTGCTTGGGTAGATTTAGGCCTTGGGAGATTTTGGCTTTGGCTTTGGGAGGAAGTAGCAGGACTCTTTGGAGCTGATCTTCCTTCCTGTCGCTGTCCAACCTGACTTTGCAGACTCCGCTGGGTGCAGAACAGTCTTAGTACAGCAGAGGGCGCGCCACCGCCTGTTTTAGACGCTCTCGCCTCCAGGGCAACACACTCCCACCATCTGTGAGCGCCCAGCAGCATGGCTCTCTCTAGGACTGTGTTGTTTTTTCCGTCTCTGCTAACAGCAAGGAAACCGATCACAATCTCTGCGCACGTCTGGCCTTGGGCTATCAGAGGCTGTCAAGGCACACGCTCTGGCTTCCTTCATCTTTTTACAAAAAAGCAGAACCCCGCTGCTCACTGCACCAAGGACTGTGACAAGAGAATCTGGGCATCTAAGCCACTTCTTCCTAGACCTCTGGTTCCGAAAACCCTCCTTCCAGATGCTCTGTGCTCTGCAGCTCCCACTGACAGCAGGTGGGGCGCCTCTCCCCAGCCTGACGTGAGCCCTTATCCACTGACCCTTCTTCAGCCTACTAGGCTTCACCATCTATTGCCTGTCACGGACTACAAAGGCCACCGGGGCAGCTACTGGGGGCATCTCTCTCCAGCAATCAGCGCAGTGTCTGACACAGACACTCCAGAAACACTTAACGGGTGCAGTCATGTAACTCATGTGAATCCAAGTGTCAGCTCTTTCATTCCCCATGTACTGAGCACGCACTCTGTGCCAGGCAGCGGGGAATCGGACACAAAAGGCACGCACGGTTCCTGTCCTCAAAGAGACTTGTAATCAGAGGAAGGCAGACATGAATCTGGGCAACTTGAATTTCCAGCTTCCTCTGGGGTGGCAGTTAATTTCACACCATCACACAGGAAGGCTGCTGGCTGGCCGGACTAACAACAGCCCTCTGAAATTCAACCACCGTGAACTTGACTCCCAACCTTTCCTCGGGTTCTGTTACTTTGCAGCCCCAGCTTACACTCCACATCTGATCCTTCCTATGAAACCAGACCTCCTTGCCGAGGTCATGCTGACCGTCGTGCATCAGGGTTTTGTCTGAGTCTAGTTTCCTCACAACCGGAAATGAGAGAACAACCCACTGCTAGTATGTGTTCTAAAGGGGGTGGGCCTTTCGCTGTTGGTGGTGTGCCTTGAATTCATAGCAATCCTCCTGCCTAAGTTTCTCATGTGAACCACCGTACCTAGCTTGCCGGTTTGATGTTGCAGAATCTGTGGCTAGACCTGGTGCTCGCCTTCCCAGGCTTTTGTCTGTGTGCTTAATAACTGCTTATAGGTGCTGTAAAGAGAAGCCTGCTCCCTGTGAGGGCCAGCAGCACACACAAAGCCCCAGATGGCCATTGCTTTCTGATGAGCCAATGCCACATTCTGCAGATAACCTTTGGGATAGCAGGAAGAGCTGTCATCATGGCCTGAAGCAACTCAGACTCGATCGTAGAGCAGAGTAAATGTTTGGGAAATGGTTTTATGAAAAAAATCTGGCTTCTGGAAAAAAAAGGGGGGGCTGGAGCATGAAATGAATCAAAGAAAAGGCTTCAAAGTGGTTTTTTCCCCCTTCACTCTTGCAGCAACAAAAACCAATAATTTGATCTCTACAATATCACAGTATTGAGATTTTTACCCCAACGAAATTCTTTGTTTTTGCGGTTACCATTGTTTTCCAGCCACACAATTGCACCAGCGACAGCTGTGTGCACTGGTGTGAATCAATACTATCTGTCATCTGGATTATATGTCTCCCCTCCATAGCCCCCAGCAAGGTCCCAAGGAACACAATTAAACCACTCACTGGATGGTTCACAGAGCAAGTCTATCAAACCTTTGAAAAGGAGATAATACTAAGGATTGCTTAAAATGTTATAGAGAGAAGAGGATACATGAGCACAGGACTGAGAGCTAACTCAACCAAGACTTCCAAAACTATGACTGTGAATTAACTCACTAGCAGCAGTGCAAAAAAGTACAAATAAAAAATTAGTATATACTATAATGCAGAATATCCTAACTAATTTATGATAATTATATAGTATTTATCCTAGGAACTCAAGGATGGTTTATCATAGTCATCTCTACCACCATCACCTACAACTTCTTCTGGTCATCGAAGACTAAGTTATTTGGTGTTCTGTTTTGCTTTTGCTCGGATTTTTAGTTATCATTATTCATTTTTGCACTGCTGTAATCTGAATTTAGGACCTTGTGTATGCCCAGCAAGTGTTCTACCACCGAGCTATATCACAGCCCACCTAGACAATCAATGAGAGTCTGTTCTATGTGTGAAAGGTCAGGAACTCACTTTGGTGACTAGAGGACCTGGCATCACTCTCCCCAGAAATGTTGGATAAGATTCTCAGGTATGTCAGACACAGCTGCACCTGTAATCTCAGCACTCAGAAGGCAGGGGCACAAGGGCTGTGAGTTCAAGGCCCACCTCAGCTGTACAGAAAATTCATGACCACCTTTGCCGCCATGTCTCATGCCCTGAGTTCTGTTCCCAGGACCCACATGGTAGAAGGGAGAGGATTGACTCCCAAAATTATCCTCTGGCTGCTTCCACCTGTGCATCCTGGCAGGCAAAGGTGTGGGTGCACACACACACACACAAAATAAGTAACTATGCAATTAAAACATTTAAAGGAAGATGCATGGTAACAACAAACCCAAGTAACTCTCTGGATTAAAACAGAGGTGAGATAAAGAAGTTCGGTTGTTGGCAGGAAAACGGAACCAGAGATAATCATGTTAGTGAATTAAGTCTGCTTCAGAAAGATAAAGTTCTCTCTCTTGTACTTTCTTGATTTTACACCGATACATCAAATCATGTTATGTATGACGTGGAGGCTGAAGTGAAGCTGTCCAGGGGGAAAGGGGACTAAGAGGAGGAAAGAAGAGGGACACAAAAGGGAGGTAGTGGGCACTGGGGGCACACACTCAATGTATAGCGAATACATGCATCAAATTAAAAATTTAAAAAGGGAAGAGGAGAGAGGCTCTGTGGTTGAAGCTCTGCAGCTCTTTTGGAGGACCAGACTTGAGTTCCTGTCGCCCACACCAGGCAGGGAACAGCTACCTGCAACTCCAGCTGCAGGGGATCTGGCGCCCTCTTTTGGCTGCCACAGGCACCCACATACATGTGCACATAACAAATAAGCACACATACATAAATCAATAAATAATAAATCTTAAAAAAAAAAAAAAAAAGAACCCCTGGGCATGGTGGCTCACACCTTTAATCCCAGAACTTAGGATGCAGAGGCAGCAGACTTTCTGTGAGTTTGAAGCCATCCTGGTCTAGGTAGTGAGTTCTAGGTCAGCAGAGACTGCATAGGAAGACTGCAGTGGTTTAGATGAGAATGGTCCCCAGAGGCTTGTGTATTTGAATGTTTGGTTCCCGGGTGGTAGACTGTGTAGGAGGGATTAGGAGGTGTGGCCTTGTTGGAGGAGGTGTGTCACCAGGGGTGGGCTTTGAGATTTCAGGAGTCCACGCCAAGCCCAGTCTTTATCTCTCTGCCTACTACCTGTGGATCAAGATGTAAGCTCTCAGCTACTGCTCCAACACCCTGCCTGCCTGCTGCCATGCTTCCCACCATGATGATCTTACTGTCCCTCTGAAACTGTAAGCATCTTATTCTATAAGTTGCCTTGGTCATGGTGTTATGTCACGACATAACTAACTATGGAAGAGACCTTGTCTCAAAAAAGTAAACCATACATTTACTTTTAAAATAAACTAAAAAATATCTAAAAGAGGAGGGAGGAAACCGATATATATTCATAGTAACTTGTATGTGATGTACATTTAAAATTCTCTAGACGGGTAAATACGATACCAAACAGGGTTACGGCACCGGGGACTGGGTGGCATGCAAACTGTGGGAGACTTTTGATGACATGCTTTGTTTGATGTTTGAGCCACGTGGGTGTCTCTTATCTTTTGCAGCTGCACTGTGACCTCAGGTGTCACCCTGCAGGATTCTCACCTGCTTTTAGAGCAGCAGATGGACCGTATTTCCGAGCAACCAGAGATGCTGCCCTGAAATAGTCTCTCTTCTAGGCAAAGGCATTGATTGTTTCTATCATCAGCTGGGCTCCCTGGCCCGGGGTTCCTGAGAGAGAATGGAACTTGTTGGCCTCTCTTAACTGTTATCTCTTTGACTTAAATAATTTTTTTTTAGTTGGGGTCTCTCTACATAACCTTGACTGGCCTAGAACTCACTCTGTAGACCAAGCTGGCCTGAAACTCACAGGGGTCCTCCTGCCTCTGCCTTCTGAGTACTGGGATTAAAGGCGTGTGCTGCCATGCCTGGTGACTGAAAATTTTAAATTGTAGTAAAGCACACATGGGGGAGGGGATGCCATTCCATTTAGAGAATGCCTGCCTAGCATGCATAAAGCCAACTTTAATCCTTAGCACCAAATAAAACCATGTTCAATAGTGCATATCTGTGATCCTGGCACTTGGGAGGGGGGGGGGCAGGAGGATCATGAGTTTAAGGCCAGCCTGGACTATGTAGTGAGCTCTAGGCAAGGTTATATAATGAGACCCTGTCTAAAAAAATAAAAATCAAACAGACAGACACTCTATCACTGAGCCCAATTTTAACCATCTTCAAGTATACAGTTGCTAGGAGTGGTAGTGCACGCCTTTAGTCCCAGCACTTGGAAGGCAGAGGCAGGAGGATCTCCGAGTTGCAGGTCTACAGAGTGAGTTCCAGGACAGTCAGGGCTACACAGGGAAACTCTGTCTCAGGGTGGGGAGGGGGGCACAGATGAGTGACATAAAGCACATTCACAATGATATGCAGCTATTCCAGCTCGATAAAAGACTGGTTCTCAACCAGTAGGTCATGACCCCTTGGGGACGTCAAACAACCCTTTCATGGGGGCCTGCACATCAGATATCCTGCATATCATATATTTACAGTATGGTTCATAACAGTAGCAAGATGACAGTTATGAAGTATCAGCAAAATAGTTTTGTGGTTGAGGGTCACAGCATTAGGAAAGTTGAGACCCACTGATCCAGAGCTTTGTCATGGATTCCATACTGAAACTCCCGATTCTTTAGACAATGACCCTCCATTCCTTCCTGCCCACCTCTTGGCCATTTAGTTCCTGGTAACCATAATTTCTGAAAAATGTGCTCACGAAAGCATGAATCACACGATGTCTGTGCTTCGTGCCCGACACAGTTCACTTCATGGCTCATCCACATCACAGCACACATCACAAGTGTCTCCTTATTTATGGCTGAATAATATTCCATTGGATAGGTGTATCCTATGTGTCCGTCTATCAATCCTATTTCACTGGTTCATGGATATTCGGATTGTCTCCACCCTTGGCCTCTTATGAATAATCTTGCTGTGAATATTGATTCAGACTCGCACAAATATCTGTTTGAGTTCCAAATCTTTGGGATATGTGTACTTGAGAGTGCAAGTACTCTAATTTTGTTTTTAATGAGCTGAGCCAACCCAGAGTGATACATCTCTAAGATTAAGGGGGATGTTAAAAAGAGAGTATCGGTTTTTCAAAAGGAAAGAAAAATTGAGAAGCTAAACTGTAGACAGCACAATAAAAACATGTTCCTTCTCAATATAAACGCATTCTAGGGGCCTGGAGACATGGCCCTGTGTTACAACTGCTTATCTCTCCTTCAGAGGACCCAGGCCAGTTCACAACTGCCTGTTAACTCCCGTTCCAGGGGATCTGATGCCCTCTTCTGGGCCCCATGGGCACTGCATGCATGGTGTACATACAGATACATAGTCTTTATGAGTCTTTAAAAAATTTTGTAAGTAAATAAATCCTTTTTATTTACTTACAAATATGCATTACAAGCTATATGCATTACAAGCTAGGCATGGTGGCACACACTTTTAATACCAGAACATGAGAGGCATGTGGGTTCAAGGCCAGCCTGGTCTACATAGAGAGACCCTGTCTCAAAAACAAATAAAATAAAGTGTCACAGCCTAATGGTCACAAGCTTCAATATTTCACCATAGTTCCTTTGTTCCTACAAGCAAACCTGTGTGCTTGTCTCTTTCGTATCAGTGTTCGTCTCGAGGCCAAAGATTTCAAAAGCCACCTGCCAGGTACCCCTCCTTGGCTTGCACAGGAAGAACAGATGACCTGCTGCAGCCACCTGCCAGTCAGCAAACAGTGAGGTTTTGTTACCTTTGGCACCTTGTGAAACTGGCCTGCAGGGACACCAATATAGCTGTCTGCCACTTAGAACTCTGGAAAGGACTGCAAACTCAATAATTGGCTGTTACTTCCGGCCCCTGAGAGGGCTTTTGGGAAGGGCACTGACTGCTGTTCTGAGTGAAAGAATCACTGGGCCCGCTCCCTTCACTGACATCACTTTCTCCCCACTCCGGGCATTTGGCCTGGCTCTTCCCAAGGCTGCTTCCTCTGAACCTTTGTCCAGTGGGTCACTCTTACCTCCCACCTTTGGTCACACACCAGGCTGGCAGAGACGTGCCTGTTAGGTGTATGCACGGCTGCTCCACATTCACCATGGATGCAGCATCCACATGGCAGGCAGACAGCAGAGTGAGGCTCACCATAGCATCAAGAGCTAGCACAAGGATGTTGTGTGCCCAGTCTCCTCTGCCTAGATCAGAGACAGAAAAGAGTGAGCCAGCTTAGTTCACGCTATACATTTTCTGCTTTTCATATATGTTTTACATTACATTTATTTATTTACATGTATATGTGTGTGGGCACACACACATCACCACACATGCATGGAGGTCCCAGGACTCCAGTCCTCTCCTTCCACGGTCTGAGTCCCAGGAATGGAACTCAGATCCCTGGGCCTGGTGGCAGGCACCTTTAGCCACTGAGGCATCTCACGGGTTCCTAACCCATCCATTTCCTTTTTTTATAATTGTTTATTTTTATTTTATGTGCATTGGTGTTTTGTCTGCATGTGTGTCTGTGTGACGCCGCCAGATCCCCTGGAGCTGGATTTACAGACAGTTGTGAGCTGCCATGTGGATGCTAAGAATTGAACCTGGGTCCTCGGGAAGAGCAGCCAGTGCTCTTAGCCACTGAGCCATCTCTCCAGCCCCCTAAACCATCCATTTTCATTTGCCATCCTCCTCCTCCATTGCCAATCCTGCCCTGATTTCTCATAGAGAAATTAACTTTCCCAGATAATAAGCCATGCAATGGAGGCACAATTAACCCAATCCCTAGCTCTACAGCTGGATTGTGATCGGCCTAAGACAGCATCCTGACCTTTGACTGTGGTGATTGGTTGTAAAATGCCACTTAAGGAGCTGGAGAGTTGTCTCAGGTGGTAATGCCCAGGACAGGAGTTTGGTTTGGTTCCCAGCACCCACATCAGGTGGCTCACTAACACCTGTAACCTCAGCGCTAGGGAATCAGACACTTTCTGACCTCTGTAGGCACTGGTACTCCAACATGTACCTACATACATATACACAGTTATATTCAAAAACAATAAAACATAAATTTAAAAATAAAGTAGCACTTAACCTAAACCAATAAGAGGATACTGGTGTTGCTGAGAACAAAAAGCACTCCTCTCTGGGTGAAGTGTGCAAATAAGGAAGGATGTAAGCCTGGTGTAGAGGCTCTTGTCTTTAATCCCAGCACTGAGGAGGCAGAGACAGGTAGATCTCTGTGAGTCGGAGGCCAGCCCGGTCTCCATGGTGAGTTTCAGAACAGCCAGGACTATATAGTGAGACCTTGTCTCAAATATCAAAAAGAAAAGGAGAAGACAAAGGAAGGGTAATATATAATATAATATAATATAATATAATATAATATAATATAATATAATATAATATAATATAATATAATATAATATAATATAATATAATAATATAGTAAAAGATAATGATAAAGTAGTTCAGACTCATTCTGGGTTCAAGGCTTACCCAGGACTGAAGGAAAAGGGCTAGGGAGGGGTAGTTCTCTCTCTCTCTCTCTCCTCCCCTCCCTCCCTCCCCCTCCTCCCACTTGTTATTATTACTGTTTAACTATTTATATTTGGACTTTTGAGCAGGGGTCTCACTGAGGAGCTGCTGCTGGCCCTGAACTCCTGCCAATCTTTTGCCTTGGCTTCCTAGGTGCTGGGATTACAAGTGGAAGCCATCACACCCAGCTTCCCAGCCACATAAATATATTTTAAGTAAAAAAAAAAAATACCAGTAAATAGGTTTCAAGGTCTGTTTCATTGTTCAGCCTCCTCTTGGGCAGAAGAATGTCCCCTGGGCTTGGGGTCTGAAAAGGGTTGTCAGTGGCCAGTACTGTCACCAGCCTTGGATGGTCTTGGCATACTCAATGACCCAAGCACTGACCACTTGGAACTGGCCTTCATTCTATAAGCGGGCCTGCTGACACATGACTGTCTGAGCACACTGTGTCCTACATCCTCGGCTGTCACTCTTGTAGGCGCTGGTGTCTGTACACCTCACTGTGGCTGTCTAGGGACTCAGCACAAGCTACAGCCTTCAGCACTATAGGTTTGCTGTCGTAGAAGATCTGGTCACAAATGTTGGTGCACGCCTTTAATCCCAGCACTTGGGCAGTAGACAGAGGCAGGCCAGGACTCTGTGAGTCCAAGGATAACTTGGTCTACAGCACAGTGAGTTCCAGGCCAGCCATGGGCTATATAATGAGACCCTGTCAGAAGAAGAGGAAGAGGAGGAGGAAAAGGAAGAGGAGAAGGTGGAAGAAGAGGAAGAGAATGAGGAAGAGGAGGCAATTTGAATTTCCTCTCTGAACAGGTAAGATGAGGCTCATATGCCACTAATACATTCACATTTTCATCCTTAAAAACTATTTATTTAATGTGTGTGTGTGTGTGTGTGTGTGTGTGTGTGTGTGTGTGTGTGCTGTTTGCATACCTGTGTGCAGGTCCGTGCACTTGTGCATGTACATAGAGACCAGAAGAAAGCATGGGTGCCCACTTCACTCATTCTCCCCTATTCTTTTGAGTCAGGATCTCTCCCTGAACTGTTTTCTCCCTAGGCTGAAAGCCAGCAAACCCGAGATCCTCTTGTGGAAACCCCATTCCTGGGGTTACAGGAATGCATGGGACATATGGCATGCTGTGTGGCTGCTGGGATCCAAATTCTGGTCATTATTGTGCAGCAAGACTGCGGAGCCATGTCTCTGGCCTCTGTTTGTTTATTTGTTTGTTTGTGAGAGGAGCTCATGCAGCCCAGGGAAGGTTGATCTTGACTTTTGGATCCTCCTGCCTCTGCTTCTTGAAGAGCTGAGATTACAGACATGTGCCACCGTATGTGGAGACCAAGCCCAGGACTGTGTGCATGCTAAGCAAGCACCCTGCCGACCGAGCTACACCCCAGCCTTGTTTGGGGTTTGTTTTGTTTTTCACTTTGCTCTGTGAAAAAAAGCTCGCTGTGGGTAACCCATATTCTTTTCAGAACTCAGAGATGGAGACCCTCACCCCACCCTGGTAGAGAATCAGTTTTGATGACAGGAACACATAAGCTGGTTTTGATTTCTGTGTTCCTCATGGTTGACCTTTTGATCTCGACCACTTTTGACCTTTTAATCTTGACCACTTTCTTATAAAGTTGATAATATTACAATCAATCCCTGTTTTACAAATGAGGAAACAGGCACAAGTCACGAAGTGGCTTCCTTAAGGACACAATTAGTGTTAACAATGTTATCTAATCTCACGCTCTCTCTGGTTCAGAGCCATTGTACTTTTGTTTCTATGGAACACACACACACACACACACACACACACACACACACACACACACACAGTCTTAGTCTCCGTCCACACACATGATCCTCACGATCTGGGCACCCAGGTTTTCTGAACAGTCTTGTCTAGCCTGGATCATGACCATGCCCTTTCATGCTGGCCCCACCATACCTATACAGCACCACTTTAAACTGTTCTTGCTACAGGTAGGAGTGGGCTGGCTCTCTGCGGATGAATTCTCTGTGGCCGATGCTGGTTAGTTCTGGGGCCACAAGTCCTGATGCAAAAGTGAGTATCTGAGCAACGCTCTCACTTCTAAACAAGGAGCTCTTTTTTAAAAGACATTTATTATTACTATTATTTTTGAGGCGGTGTCTCTCTACATAGCCCCGACTATCCTGGAACTCTCTATGTAGACCAGGCTGGGTTCCAATTCATAGAGATCAACCTCTCTCTGCCTGCCTCTTAAGTCCTGAGATTAAAGGCATGTGCCACCATACCCAGCTAAAAATAAATCTTAAAAAAATAATTTCCTTCTTTTTTTTTTCCCCCAAGACAGGGTTTCTCTGTGTATCCCTGGCTATCCTGTAACTCACTCTGTAGACCAGGCTGGCCTCAAACTCAGAGATCTGCCTGCCTCTGCCTCCCAAGTGCTGGGCTAGGATTAAAGGCATGCACCGCCGCCGCCGCCGCCGCCGCCGCCGCCGCCGCCGCCCAGCTAGCTCCCTCTCTCTTTTTTTTAAAGATAAGATCTTGTTATATAGCCAGTCTGACCTCAAACTCAAGCTTCCCAAGCAGCTGGAATGGTATGGACACACACCATTATAGCTGACACAACACGTTACTCTTAAAATGTGGGTGCCACCTGAAGCACCTTATGTACACAAGGCAGAGGGAGGCAGATCTCTTGAGTTGGAGGACAGCCTTGTCTACATAGAGAGCTCAGGCTAGCCAGAGCTACACAATGAGACCCAGTTTCACATTTAAAAATTTGATTTATAGAAACAAATTGATTCATATGTTTTTATTTTATGTGTATGAGTGTTTTGCTTGTGTGAGCCCAGTGCCTGCAGAGGCCAGGAGAAGGTGTCTGATGCCCTGGAACTGGAGTTACAGGTGGTTGTGATCCACCATGTGGGGCCTGGGAACTGAATCCAGATCCTCTGAGAAGATCAGCAAGTGATCTTAACCACTGAGCCATCTCTCCAGCGATGTATTTATTTGAATGTGCACTCGGCACACAAGCATTCACATAGGCAGACAGCAAATGTGTTCATGTTTTGTACACGATGACTTAGCAAGATGCTCAGAAAACAAAAGAATAGCGCGGATAGCCAGTAAATACATGTATAGGTGATTCACCGGCTGGAAAACACACTACAGAGATGCCTTAGGTCTGGCAGGTGCTGAGACTATCAACACTGGGTGGGGGAAGAGGCTTAACCCGGGGACTTTCCTGTACCGCAGACATACCTTCCAGACTCTAATTACCAAGGAAATCCTGAATCCAGCTTCACGGAGCCTGGCTTCTCCCTGGCACTCGGCAAAGACTCCAGAGCGTTCTCACTTGGGCAGCACACAGACAAAGCTTGGAATGACAGACAGCGTCAGCGCAGTCCTGGGCCGGGGTGACATATAGATAATGACAAATTTCGGGTGACTGCTGTGTGAGTGACTGAGTTGGCATGCCTGAGAACAAGAGCTCCCCTTTGAGCAGAGAAAAGTGAGATCTTTGAGATTAAGTCAAAATTCTGTCATCTTGAATACTAATTGGAAAATTCACCATGGACTCATAGAACACGCAAAATACGCATTTTCTAGTTTTGTCTACTGAACCAACCCAGCAAGTATAAACGCTTCTAATCTCCTGGTTGGGGTCTCTAAAATCCGTGTCTCATTGAAAAATACCAGGGCTCTTTTGAGAAAGGGGGATGTTTGGTCTGGGACAGAAAACATATGAGATAAGCTAAGAACATCTTGCTAAACCGGAAAGCCAGCGACAAAGCTCCTGGAGATACCAGGTGACACAAGGGGCCTCGAAAGCCAACTCAGAAAGCCCTCACCGGGCAAAGATGGGACAAAACAAAGTTACATCCCCAACAGAGCACATAAGTATATTTTAGTGCCAGAGTTATTGTTATATTAAGAATAATTCAGAACAAAGGAAAGCCTCACTGGTTGTCTTTCAGGAATACTAATGAACCAACTCATTGTCTTAAAATGTATTTATTTAATTAACTAATTTATTTTGGTTTTTTGAGACAGAGTTTCTCTGTGTAACAGCCCTAGATCTCACTCTGTAGACCAGGCTGGCCTCAAACTCAATAGAGATTCGCTTGCCTCTGCCTCCCGAGTGCTGGGACTAAAGGTGTGCACCACCACTGTGGCTTAGTTTTATTTTTTAAAGGTTCATTTATTTTATATGTATAAGGAGGGGTTGGGAGGTAAAGACAAGAGCATCCCTGGAGCTCACTATCTAGACAATCTAGCAAAAGTAATACATGTTCTTAACCATTTAGCCATCTCTCCAGCCCTGGAACTCATTATGTGGACCAAGAAGACTGGTTTTTGAACCTACAGTAATCCTCCTTCCTCTGCCCCTCGACTGATGGGGATTCCAGGTGTATGCCACTGTGCCCAGCTCTCTCCATTTACTTTTTTTTTTTTTTTTGAAACAACATCTTATGTAGCTCAGCTTCAACTTCTGATCTTCCTGCCTCCACTCTGAGCTAGGATTACAGACATGTGCTATCATGCTTAGTTTATGAGTGCTGAGGACTGAACCCAGGACCTTGTGTATGCTAGGCAAGGGCTCTATCAAGCTACATGCCTTCCTATTTATGTGTGTGAAATTTCCTGCAACAAAAATTGTCTTTAGTTAAAAGTATCCAATATTGGCAAAGATTTAGAGAATTGGTCTCTCTCATAACTCTGTATTTGTAAGTATGTTGCTGGGCAATTGCTGTACCACTGAACTACAGGACTAAATCCTCACTCACTTTTTAGGTTGAGACAGGGTCTTGTTACCCTCCTGGCAGGATGCTGGGTATATACTCTTAACTGATAAGCCACCTCTCTAGCTCCAGGAGATGGGCTATATTAAAGACAGACACTTGCACTATCAGACTACTAAAACAGTGGACCCCAGAGAGTTACATTTCCCCAGGAAGCCCATGCTGGAAGAAGAGAAAGGCTGAATTCCTTCTGCTCACCAGAAGAACTTGTCTCCCAGAAAGGGATTTTACTCAGTTCTGATGACCAGTCTGACCACCTTGCAGGGCACTCTGGAACCAAGACAATAATGGGTCAGTGCTGGGCAGGACCACCCCTTCACCAGGACTGCTTAATTTTGCATGCCTCTTGTCCTTTCTTTAAGTCTAAATCTTTTGTCAATGCCCTAAAGTGACCCGGAGGGTCACTGGATCCCTTGTTCCTCGTCTCTATGTGGTCACATTGAATAGATCTCCTTTCCCTGATGTTCACTAGTACTGTCTCTTTAATTGGCATACTGGGGCCAGGCGGCTGAGCCTAGCTAATTAGAGCTGTCCAGGCTTTGACCCTAAAAACTCTGGTGTACTGGGTGGTTTTGTGTGTCAACTTGACATAAGCTAGAGTCATCAGAGAGGAAGGAGCCTCAGTTGAGGAAATGGCTCCATAAGATCCAGCTGTAATGCATTTTCTCAATTAGTGATCAATGGGGTACCAGCCCATTGTGGATGGTACCACCCTTGGACTGGCGGTCCTGGGATCTAAAAGAAAGCGGGTTGAGCAAGCCAAGGGAAGCAAGCCAATAAGCAGCTCCCTGCCATGGCCTTTGCATTAGCTCCTGCCTCCAGAATCCTTCCCTGCTTGAGTTCCTGTCCTGACTTCCTTCAGTGATGAACAGCAATAAGAAATGTAAGCCAAATAAACCCTTTCCTCCCCAACTTGCTTTTGGGTCACAGTGTTTCATCACAGCAATAAAAACCCTGACTAAGACATCTAGTAACTGGTTTCCTAAGATGTCCTGACAGATCTTGAACTCTCTCTGTAGCCCAAGTAGAGTTTAAACATGGGCTCTTCGTGCCTCAGGCTCCAGAGTAGCTGAGACCATAGGCCCAACTTCCGCATACACTGTTGATGAGAATATAGACTGGTCTAATTTTGGGAGGCAATTTAGCAGTGTCTGTCCAGGTGTCACCGTACATATTCTATGACACAGGAAGTCCTCTCTGGGGCATGTAACCTAAAGTCATACAGTGACCCTCCTGACAATGTTCTTTTTGTAATAGGGAAACCACCACCAACTCAAATGTCTATCAATAGGGGAGATTTAGTCAACCACTGTGAGGACTAGCAGGGATAAGCAAATACCGGTGGTAGCTGTCAATAGGAAATAGTCCATAAAGCAAGGTCCATCTATACCACAGAATTCCCGGAGGCTACAAGAGGACTATTCCCACCTATGACATCATGAAAAATAAATATTTGCCATCCTTAGCTGTGACATAGAAGCCCTAGAATTTTTGGAATTCACTGAACATTGTATGTTAATGAGGTGACTCATGGGGCTGGTTAGCTTCTGGATCAGGTCTGATGGCCAGAAAAACCAAGCAGGAGATTAGGGTATTAGAAATCTCAGGACTCTCAACCCCCAATCAACCATGAAATTTTCATGAAAATCCCCAAAGAAGTTCAGAGAATGTCTGAGTTCTTGAACACATGTGGGAGGGAGACACATCCAGACAGGACGGAAGCTATGGTGTCCTACAGACCTTTCCTGGGGTCCTCTTCTAGTGTTTGCGTTCTTCAAAATGCACTGTAATTGAGACTAGCCTGTTGCCTGTAAGCCATTCTAGTGGATTATCAAGCCAGAAGAGGAGGGCGTGGGAACTCTTTTTTGTAGCCTGCTGGGCAGAAGGTGTGTGTGGGGGGGTGAGTGATGAGAATACACCATTTACAGCTGGCTCCTGAATAGTATCAGGGCGAAGATCAAGGCTGGGGGTTATCTGTCAGCCCAGGCTGAGGTGGGAAGATTGAGTTTCAGGCTACCCTGAAGGGAAGGAGGGGGAGGAGGAAGGAAGGGAGGGAGGGAAGGAGAAAGGCGTGGGGGAAAGAGGAAGGAAGGGAGCTGAGAGACCGGAGAGGCAAAGATCTAGAAGAACCACAGAATTAATACAATGTGCTGTTGGAACCAAGGGAAGTCCCTCTGTAGAGGGCTGTGCCTGACTGTTCCTGGGGAAGGACAGGTTCTAGAAAGTCATGGGGTGGCTGGGTGTCTTAGTTGCTGTTTTCCTGCTGGGAAGAGACACCATGACCAAGGGGGCTCTTAGAAAAGAAAGCATTTAATTAGGGGCTGGCTTACAGTTTCAGAGGGTCAGTCCATTATCATCATGGAGAGGAGCACAGCGGCAGGAATGGGGCTGAGAAGTAGACAAGAATTTTACATTCTGATTTGCAGGCAGCAGGCAGAGAGAGAGAGAGAGAGAGAGAGAGAGAGAGAGAGAGAGACAGACAGACAGACAGACAGACAGACAGACAAAGTGGGCCTGGCTTCTGAAATCTCAAAGCCCACCCCTATCAACATGCCTCCTCCAACAAGATGCTACCTACTCCAACAAGGCCACACCTCCTAGTCCTCCTCAAACAGTTCCACTCCCTGTGACTAGGCATGGGACACCAGGGAGGAGCTGGGGAAGGACAGTGATGTGCATTATTGTGGATATAGGAGAGAGCGCATGGGGACATTGGAGGGTATCTTAGTGAGGAGAGCAAAGCAGACCTGGGACTTAGAGTAAGGAAGAGAGAACAGAACGGAGGGGAAGCCAAGAGAGAGCTCCTTACTGGATGGTTCTCACTACTGTGAGCAATAGGGCTCAGTTCTGTTAGCGACTTCTTTATTTTGTTTATTTTTTGGGACAGGGTCTCACTCAGTAGCTGGCCTGGACCTTACGATGTAGATCAGGATGGGCTCAAATTCACAGATACCCTGGAGTGTTGGGATTAAAGCATGTGCTATACCTGGCTGTCAGAGACTTGTGTGTGTGTGTGTGTGTGTGTGTGTGTGTGTGTGTGTGTGTGTGTGTGTATGGTTTTTTGAGACAGGTTTTCTCTGTGTAGTTTTGGTGCCTGTCTTGGATCTTGTTCTGTAGACCAGGATGGTCTCGAACTCACAGAAATTCACCTGGCTCTGCCTCCCGAGGGCTGGGATTAAAGGTGTGCGCCACCACCACCACCACCACCACCGGCTGTTAGAGACTTCTAAACAAACATTTTAATGTATGCCTCAGAAAGGCCCTCAAAGATAGGAGCCTGGCAGTGTGATGGTGCAAGTCTGTAATCCCAGCACTTGGGAGGTAGAAGAAGGAGGATCAGGAGCTCAAGGCCCTGATTGGTTGCCTATAAAGTTCAAGGCCTGCCTGGAAAAAAGAAAGGGAGCAGGGAGGGGAGAGAGCAGCTGGGAGCATTTACTAACCAATGCCTATCTCATGAGAACTTCCCCATGGAAGTTTCTAGCTGGACCACTCTTGATAACTTTAAGATTTCAAGAAGAAAAAAAGTAAGAGGTAGAAAGGGGGCACAGCCAGGGTGTTGGCACACGTCTTTAAGCCCAGCACTGAGTTTGGGAAATGTTTTTGTTTTTTATCAAAAGTAGCTGGCCCAGTAAGGGTCAATACTGCAGGAATCTCCCCAACCTAGTAAAACTCATAGGTAAACGTTGTAATTTCCCACGCCTGGTAAAACTTCTGTCTAGACAACACCCCTCTACTTCTCTCACACCCCCCTACTTCCCGAAACTTGATGTCTTGGAGCTGTGACCCCCTCCCCCTCCTTTCGCTTGCTTTTCATCCATTCTTTCAAAACAAACTAGCCAGTCTCGAAAGACCATGAGGTTTGTCTCCAGATAATGGGCAAAAGACACAGTCACCACCCGTGTTAACATAGAACCCAAGTGAACGCCCTGCCCCCCAGTCTGCCTGCTAGCCAGTTGATGTTCTGGTGAACAGTTTTTGCACAAGGAAATGGTCTCACCTAGCTGCTTTCATTTTATTCACATGGTCCTTTGTATAGTACCGAGATTATCCATTGTATGTTTCAAACATCAGGAGGCAGAGGCAGGCGGATCTCTGTGAGTTCAAAGCCAGTCTGGTCTACACAGTGAGTTCCAGACAGACCAGGGCTGCATAATGGCATCTAGTCTCAAACAAAATAAAGAGTGTGGTGAGGGTTTGCATTTGGGGTGAGTTCACCAGCAGTCCATGGAGGCTGTCCACTACAGCAGCAGCAAAGACCCTCAGATAGACCAAGGGTAGGTGACATGGGACTTAAATCATCTGCTATGGAGAGACATTCAGGTTGAAGGTTGAATGGGTGCAGCAAGCAGAAAGAATTCAGGAAATGACGTGGGAAAACAGGCTGGCTTTAGAGCAGACACGGGAAGAATCTGACATGCCAGGTTATAAAGTTTAGCCCTCATTTGCCTGGCGCTGGCGCCTCCCAGGTGCTCAGCGAGTCTTCACTGGAAGAACTAATAGAAATGACAAATGTATCTGGACCACAGTGCTGCAAAGCCACTGGGCTTCAGAACCTGGCAGACCAGCTATATGACCTCTAACCTCTGTGACCTTTCATCTCTCTCTCTCTCTCTCTCTCTCTCTGAGGTAGCAACAATAGCTCTTTCTTTATAGGGTTGTTGTGAGAATTAGACAAGATCAAAGCTGTGCGTCTACTAGAATTGTGGACTTAATAAACGTTAGCCACACTACTCCTAGCCTCATGATAACCAGAAGCCAGGTAACAAAGCTGAACTACTCACCAACGAGAGACAATGAAGGCTGCTCCTGGGATCTGTTTGTGGAAGATGTATGCTGCAGTTCCCAGCCATATAGGTCCTAGTGGGAAAAATTAGAGGTTTTGGTAACAACTTCCTTGAGCCAAAAGGAAATCCTAGCGCAGCTTTAATTAAAGGACAGAGTTGAAAGTATCCTCCCTGGGAATTGAGGCCTTCAGAAATTGATGCTTATAGTAACTTACAGCTTTTCCTCTTCCCTTGTCCGTTTCAGTATACTCACTGCAAGACCTTTAGATCAATATGCTACTGACTGGGGTCATCCATCACTACTGGAGTCTTCACAGAGGCCTTGATGCCTATAGATTCTGACGGAATGTCCCTGAACTGGCTGCAGGGATGGGCGTGTCTCAACCTTCCCAGTAGACAAAAGAGGTTGTGGTGGCCTCCGAGACTTCAGGATATAGAGCAAAGGTGAGAGAATGCAGCAGAGTGAATAACTGGGCGAAAGATTTCAAAATCATCCCAACCGGGGACTATGAATTTAGTGTATTTTAAAAGACATTCAGCCCTCCACAACAGTCTGAAACGAAGACAAATGCTACGACAATCCATGCTAGTGTCACGCCAAATCAGAAAAACAAACAAAACAAACAAACAAAAAACAGAGAAGGAAGAGGGGACAGTAGTGAAGTCAGTAAACACAGACTTTGACAAGAAAGAAAATTCTAGAGTGGTAAGCCTCTGAGGGAAGCACATTTGGCCCAGTCCTGAAGGCTGCAGAAAGTAAGCTGAGCAGAAACAGAAAGGGGTGTGTGTGTGTGTGTGTGTGGGTGTGTGTGTGTGTGTGTGTCTGGGTGGGTTTCAAGAAGAAAAACCACACATAAAATAACTTTAAGGGGTGGGGTGGAGACTGGAGAAATGGCTCAATAATAAAGAGCCCGCCCCGCCGCCTGTGCTTTTCTGGTTGGACGCTAACTCACAAAAATCCACCTGCCTCTGCTTCCTGAGTACTAGGATTAGAAGCGTGTGCCACCACGCCCAGCCAAAAATAAAGATTTTTTTTTTCTTAAGGAAACTTTGGGAAGAGCATTGAGTTGCAGTACAGGAGGAAGGCGGAGACCAAACCTGGCAGGGGCCCCTGTGCCACGCCAGGGGCCTGGACTCCACCCTGTGGGTGACAGGGAACCAACCACTGAAGGAGTTGGAACCAAAGCATTGACATGATCTTCTTTGTGGTTAGGAAACCTCTAGCCAGCCGGGAGATGGTTCCGTTGATAAAGTATTTGCCTCCAAAGCACGAGGAAGGACCTTGAGTTCAGACCCCAGCACTCATTTAAAACCTGGTGTAACCAACTGGGAGCGCAAAATAGGCAGATCCTGGGTGTGGTGGTGGTTGGTGGGACTTCCTGGCTAGTGTGTGGAGAAAACAGAAACTGTCTCAAAGAGCATGGTGGGGTGAAAGTGATAAAGGAAGACACTGGACCTCCAACCTTTACAAGAGTAGGCACAGATCAGTATATATAGGCACACACCATGCTTGTGCATGCACATGCACATATGTGTACACACACATACCCACCTGACAAAGGATATATCTCAGAACCTGGAAGTATGAATTGGATTGAAAAGAGGGAGCTGGCTGGCCTTTGCCTGTGGTTCAGATGAAAGGCAGGAGTCTGGAAAGAAGTCGTGTTCTCCCCCCCCCCCCCTTGCATTTGTTTAGCTCCAGTTCCCAAAGTGAGAGATGAAAGGAAGGAAGCCTGCAGCTCTGGAGTCACTTTGCTTCTACATAGTATCAATTTCCTCATCCTTGAAATGAAGGAATCATGAATCTCTGATAAGGTCTCCGTTCTCCAGCAAGCAGGAGACAATGTACCAGGGCTCTCTGCAGGCTGTCAAGCTCACCAGAGGGTGCAGCTGGAGACCCTAGGCGGCCCTCCTCGTGCCTTCCCCCAGCTCCTATTTTCGCTCCCTACCTTCAAGGGCGCTGTCTGAGGCCACAAAGAGAAGGTGGACTGGAGGGCCATCTACTAGACCTAGGCCTCCACAACCACCGTTTGCCTCAAGCCACTCGGGAATGTCCTCAGCTTTGAGGTCACAGGACCATCACAATTTCCCCTCCGGAAAACCTCTAGGGAGCAATGAAGAGAACATTTAAAGGGACCCAAATACCAAAATGTTATCCCCAATTTTGGGTTGAGCCGCTGCATGATCTTGGACAAATTAATCCAAGGCGATGGGTAAATCCCTGGCTCTGGGCAGCCCAGAGGAACCTGCCAAATCGCTTTTCCCGCCTCTTTCTCTCCTTAGTCCAGGGTGCCTCCCTGACCCAAGGCAGGGTCTTGGAGAGCTTTCCGAGAGCGGGACAGGGATGGGGGGGCGAGGGGGCAGGGCTGGCCGGGACCCACGGCGCTCCGCGCGCTCCCTCTCCCCAGCCACCCCGCTCTCGCCCGGCCGCGCGCTTGGGTGCAGGGAGGGGGCGCGGACGGCGCGCTGCGGCTGGAGCTGCGCAACACGGCCATCCCGGAGGCTGCGAGCCGGCCGAGCGGCGGGCAGCGCCTGCTCCTCTGAGATGGGCAGCCCAGGCCGGTCCGCCCTGCCGTAGCCCTCTCCAGGCTGCCCGCGCGGCTCCGAGGCGCGCCCGCAGGCTCTGGCCCTGCGCCACCGAGGCTCCGCCTCCGCCGCGGCTCTCCGCGTGCCCGAGCCCACCGGGGCCGAGCCGAGTGGCTTCGGACAGCGGTCTCGGCGCTTGCGGCCCCAGGCCCCCGCCCCCGCGGCCCGGGTGGCTGCTTACGTCAAGGAGGCGAAACCCAGAAGAAGAAGAAGAGGGGGGAAAAAAAAAGGCACGAGGGCGGAAGGGGAAAAACTTTATTTCTTTTTCTCCTCCAGGCACCGAAGCGAGGGGCAGGCGATTGCGACAGCGCGCGCTTCCGAGAGAGCTCCAGGCGCCACCTCCGCCTGCCGAGGCGCACAGGAGCCGGGCCCGGGAGGCCCGACGGCGCGGCCGGGATGTGGGACCCGCAGGAATTCGAACGCCACTGGCAGGCCGAGTTCCCCGGGGAGGAGGCTCCGGTCATGAGGCTGGAGTCGGTGCCGGACATGGAGCGCGAGCTCGAGCGTTGCAAACTCAACCTGAAGCGGCTGCAACAGGTGTTGGCTGAGGAGAAGTTCAAAGTCTGGTACCTGCAGGCGGCCCTGGCTGGAGAGAAGATGGACTTACCGGGCGGCCGGCCGGAGGGCGGGGACGCCGGAGGCGGCGGAGACAGAGACGGCGGCGGCGGCGGCGGCGGGGGAGCCTCCGTGGAGGAGCAGGAGCCAGCTGGGCCCTTGTGCGCGCCGCCACCGCGCAAGGAGGAGGAGGAGGGTGCAGCGAGCCGCGACCCCGATTCCCCAGGCCCCGCGCGCCCCGGTCCGGAGGTGGTGATGACAGCCGAGCCATCCCCCTACGTGTGCCTGGACCTTCCTGCCTGGCCCGGGGTGGTGGAGGGAGGAGGCGCCGTGCGCAGCCTGACTGCCGCCATCCACCAGCAGCTGGTGCAGCCTCGCCTGCTCTTCGGGCTCCGGGAGGACTGTGCGTCCCCCGGCCACGATGGCACCGGGTCCTCCGCACCCGGAGAGGAGCAGTCCTCCGGGACCCGTGCAGGGCGGGGCTCGGAGGAGGGCGAACCGGACGCTTCAGGTGGGGATGACGGAGGCGACGGCAGTGACCACGACTTCGAGATGGTGGATTTGAATGAGAAATTCGTCCTCGGCCATCTACTTGTGGCCCCCTACCGGTTTGGGACCCGCGACGAGGCCGAGAAGCCGGCGCGGCCGTGCAGCCCCCACCGCTGGATGCACCTGATCGCCGGAGGCTGGCGGCACCACCGGCGGAGTCGAGACCTGGAGCAGCTGGAGGCGGAGGATGAGCCCCCCAAGCGCGGGGCGCGGGAGCATCTCGCCCAATGGGGGCGCAAGAGGTTCCTGCGCGTGCCGGACCGAGACTCGCCCAGTCACAGCTCGCCCGAGAGAGGCAGTGACTGCAGCCACAACAGCTCAGACCACGAAGACGGCTTCTCCGCAGGTAGGCGTACCCCACTCTCTAGGTACAAGAGCGTGCCAAGTGAATCTGGGGTTCGGGTGAGTTTATGAAAATGAGAATGATGGCTGTGCAGGGGTTTATGGGAGGGTGCACTTGACCAGACCTTGGTCTTCAGTCCTCAGAGAGTCTTTTGCACGACCCCGATGGTACTCTCTGCGGAAACTCCAGAGGCCCCCCACTTCCCCGAGATTCCTTGGTGTGGAAGTCTGAATCTTTCCCTAAGTGTTCTGAAGGTGGCTTGTATTGTCTCCAGCCTGCGTCTCATGCTGGGGGCCTAGTTCCCTCCAGAGGTGCCTAAGGCTCCTCTTTGTGGACCGGACCGTTCTTTCCGGGAAGGCTGCTCTGGGTCAGCTGGCTTCCCAGGAGCCCGAGAAGAGGGAAAGGCTTGGAACCCCAGTTTCGAGCCGGCCTGGTTCCTAGAGAGCCTGTTTGATCCAATGCCTTCACCTGATAAGGAACTGAATCTCGGATGTGTTCAAGCAGGTGACCTGAGACCTTCGCTGGTGTCCCCTGCCCTTGACTTCCTCCCGTCTGCCCTCTTTCTTGACAACGGGGTCAGATCTCCGCTGTTTTTTATCCTGTTGTGGTCATCACATTGCTCAATAAATAATGTCTGAATTAATGAGGCTGCCCAGCTCTTCTTAGGTCAGGGAGACGAACTAAGTAAGGAGAACTAGTTATTGGGCCGTGGGGTGGTAGGCGACCGCCCCTTTGCTGAATCTCCAGACTGTTAGGGTCTCGTCAGGCATGCAGAAAGCATACATTGGTGTCTGGTTTGATTGAGTTGCGGTAAGGAACTTAAGATGCCTCCTTGCTCTGTAAGTGGGGTGGTGTGTGTGTGTGGGGAGACATACCAGAGATTCTGGGATTGTTCCAAAATCTCCATTATTAGGTCTTCTCTGGGTGAGTTTGCATTTGAATGAAAAACTGCCCACTCTGCTAAAAGCCCATTTGGAAGATCCATCAAGTCATCTGTTTTGATCAATTACACTTATTCATTAGCAGATATTGGCCGCTTTTCCCATAGGTAATGCTTCTGCCACCCCTGCTAGTAATCATTTTTATGTTCCTCTTTCCTTTAAAGCAAGGGTTGAAGCTTTTCCTCTGGTGCCAAGTTTCAAATGCCCTCCTCAGCTGCTTTACAGTTGGCGTCTGTCCCACCGCTCCCGAGACCCACATCCGTCACTCTGTCAGGTGTGCTCAGGGCTCTGGATTTTCCCCAGGAGTGATTATTAATTCTGCAAGCAGTCTGTTCTTTGCACCTTGATGCGCAGGCTTGGAGCTAACCACACAGGTGCTCCTCAGGGTAGATCAGGGATGAAAGGATTCACTTTCCTTTGGACTAAAGACTCCAGAGCACGTGGTCTAGCACCAGTGGCTTTGGCTAGGCGTGCCAAGGCCAAATCCCTCCAGGCTGTCTTCAAGGCAAACTTGTATAGGAACACCCCTCAGCACCACCACCCCTTCCCTGCCTTCCCTCTTCGGATGTCATAGGGAAGACGTACACATGCAAGCATGTGTATGCCATACACAGTGAAACATGTACATACATGTGCGTAGTCACGGCACACTCCAGAAATCAAAAGCAGGCATCTTTTTTTCCACTGCAAAATGGTTCTCGGGCAGTGGATGCATTGTGAGGTCATCCTTGCTTGCTTTTCCTATGGTTCTCATTAAACTATCTCCTCAGACACTACTATTTTGTATGTGGATCCAATATCTTTCCCTGGATTCAAGCTCAGTCCCTGGTGAAATGGGAACTGTAGGAACAGAGGAAATCTTTGTGTCTTCATTTATGCAAGTGTGTCCAACATATACTGAGTTTCCCAGAAGTGTTTGTTGAGTGGTGGGTGTGTTTTTACATTTATTGTATGTGTGTGGAGGGGGGCGATGCTTGTGCCCCAGTGCATGTGGGAAGGGCAGAGGATGGCTTTTGTGAGTTTTGTGATTCTGTCCTTCCATCATGTGAGTCCCAACGACAGAACTCAGGTCCTCAGACTTGGTGACAAATGCCCATATCTGCTGAGCCATCTCACTCACTGGCCCAGAGTGATATGTTTATTTGGGTTTTGTTGTTGTTTTTGAGACAGAGTCTCACTGTGCAGCTCTGGCTGGTCTGGCACTCACTATATAAACCAGGCGAGCCTTGAACTCTCAGTGGTCCACCTTCCTTTGCTTACTGGGCTCTGGGATTAAAGGTGTGTGCTGCCATGCCTGGCCCTCAGAGTGATGTGATGTATTTTTAGTATGATAGAACAGAATTGAAAAAAAAAATGGAGTGAATTCGTGATTCATGGAGAGAATACATGCTTAGCATGCTCAAGGCCCTGGGTTCAGCCCCTAGCACCAAAAGCAAGAAGGAAGGAAGAAAGGAAGGAAGGAAGGGAGGAAGGGAGGGAGGGAGGGAGGGAGGAAGGAAGGGAGGAAGGAAGGAAGGAAGGGATGGAGGAAACGTGAGAAAGCATTACACACGGTTAGAACCATTGCTCTAAAATTTTGTTTAGGTGACATGTAAATGGTCGGGTAATTTGTATGCCAGGGTGCTGGCACACTCTTGTAATCCCAGCACTCCAGAAGGCTGAGGCAGGAGGATCTATGGAGAGTTCCTAGCTAGCCTAGGCTGCAAAGTAAGACCTGATCTAGAAAACGAAAAAGTCATGGTCTCTGAGTCACGGTGCTTGTGTGATAGAGGGAGACATTATCTGACTGTTCTGTGGCTTATTTTCTCCATCAGTAAAATGGGCCCTCCTCATGCTGTTGCTATGAGGAGTCAATGGGCCACCGTCTCTGAAGAGCTTTGAACAGGTCTGGGAATGTAATGAGCATGTGGGTATATGAACTGACTACTGCTACAAGCTGTGCTCTTCAGTTTGACTCTACGAAACTTTCTACTTCCAGAATATTCTACATCACAGATGGCTTGGTTGCTATAGGACATCTTTGTTTTCCTAGCACAACTGTGGCTCTTTCTAGAAGCTTCCAGGCAACAGGGCAGGGCATTAACCTTGGCTTCTGAGTCTCTTTGGGTTGGCCCTTTGTGTTATTTCTCCCTCTCTACCAGTGGCCACACCCGTATCTGTATCCAGAGGACTTAACTGTAGGTCAGATTTTATTGGATAATATAGAAGGCTTGGCCTTAGCCAAAGGGTTTTAAGGAGACACCAGAGGTAGCATATAAAAACAACTAAGGGGTGAGGCTAGAGAGGTGGCTAAGAGGTTAAGAGCACTGGCTGCCCTTCCAGAGGTCCTGAGTTCAATTCCCAGCAACCACATGGTGGCTCACAACCATCTACAATGAGATCTGGTGCCCTATTCTGGCATAAAGGCATACATGCAGGCAGAACACTGTATACATAATAAATAAATCTTAAAAAACAAACAACAACAAAAAACAAAACAAGACTAAGGGGCACTCCTCCATGGAAAAGGGACATTTTCTACTAAGTAAAGAGCAGACCCATAAACCTGTACACCTTTTGGCTTTCTCTTCGCATGTGAGGATAAAATCAGAGTTTAATTAATAGGCATGCCAGTTCACTTTAGGCATCTTTCCTTGATCATCTTTATTGCCTTGACTAGTTTGAGAAAAGTCTGGGCCATGATAACATGGTTAGTACTGGGGTTTGGCATAGGGCAGAGGCACCAGTGGAGGGGGAGGGGCAGAGCAGAATCTGGTGTGCTGGGCCATATGTACTGTGACGTTAGACCTGAGTCTGCCTGGCTCCTCTCTTAATAGATGTGAGGCCCTGGGCAAGTCACTGGCCTTTGCAGTCTCAGCCTGTTTCACAGGCAGCAATGAGAAGCATAGTATTCATGGCTTACTTTTGCCGGCCCCTGTTCTGGGTACTTTATGCCTAGTAATTAATTTATAACAAACAGCCTCATGACACAGAAACTACCATTGTTTCCACTTTATGTATGAAAGTCTTGAGGCTTAGAAAGCTTAAATGATCTTCCGCCAATCACTCAGCATACAAAAGGAATGCATAGGATTTGAACCCAGGCAGTCTGTTTCCCAAGTCCACGCTTTCAAACAAATGCTAAGCTTCTTGCTACAAATTTTAGTACCTTCCAGGATAGCTGTGAAGATTGAATTTAGGAAACTAGGAACCTTTTAAATGGGTTAATAGCACACTTGACTTATGACCATGAAGTCAGTATATGTCTATGTGTGTTATTATAGCCTTCATTATCACTGAAGTCCCTACCAGACTCCAGATCATCAGAAGCTGGGTCACTTCTCAGGGCTGGCACCTGCCTATGGGGCTCCTGTGAACTGGGCCTTGTAAAGTAGCAGGTCACATGCTAGATTTTAGACTTCCCCTCAGTGGCCAGCCAGTCCTGGGCACATACAGCTGAATATCCTCAAATGGAGGCTGGGGTTTCCCTCTTGTGCTAGCATGCTTCTGCACGACCCCTGCCCCGGACTCAACGGCTCTGTCCCCAGGGCTCATGAGTCCCTTCTGCAGTCTGTGGTTTCCTCTGTGTGTCTGCACTCCTTGTGGATCCAAATGCTGCCCTTCTAACAAAGCTCAGAGGTGGCTCTTCCATATCCAGCATTCTTTTGACTGTTAGAGAGACTATTTATCTGATATTCTGGCTTCAGTTCAAATATCAAAGTAAATATCATTAATATTGTAAACGGGTGGCATTTCCTTCTTGCATTAAATTTTGCTCAGTGGAGACAAGTTCTCTCCACACACCCTTCCTTTGCTTCTGAGATGGGAGATTGAACCCAGGGTCTTGTACATACTAAATAAGCCCCTCTACCACAGCTATAGTCCAGCCCCCAAGTGCTCTCTATTTCTCTGTTTTTGTTGGCCCTTGGCTGTCCATCCATCCACCCATCCGTCTGTCCTGCTCAGCGAGCATTTATGAAGATCATGCTTCATGCAAGCTGTGTTCAGGACTAAAACTGCTCAGGTTGGCGGCCCACCCTCATCATCGTTTTTACTATCTCTTGGCTGGGTAGAAACCTTGATTTTTGGATAAAGAAACAACTTTCTAATGGGTGACTACTGTTAAATCCTGAGTAAGGAACCAGACATGGGGGCACATGCTTGTAATCCCAACACTTGGGGGTAAAGCAGGAGGGGCGTGAGTTTGGGGTCACCAGGCTCAGCACGTTTCATAAAAAGAAACAACATTCTAAAGAAGAAATGTGAGCTGGAGAGAGAGCACTTAGTGGGTAAGGTGCTTGCACCTGCCTATGGAAGCCTGAAGATCTGCATTTGATCCTGGAAACCCATAATAACAAATGAAGTAAAATACATTTAAAAAGAGCCTAGACCAGAAGAAAATCCTGAGTTGACCTGTGTTCCTGTCTGTCTCAGACAGGTGAGAACCCTGGACCCTAAAAGCAACCTTAAGGTCATGCTCAGGATCCTGAGAAGGGTTGCAGTCAGATCTGGACCATCATATTGTGTCCACGGCCTTTTCCAGGAGTCCAATCTACCCTAAAGCTGTAGTCTCTGAGAGGCCAGGTGACAGAACAGCCACTTCAGCCTCAGCACCACCCACCTCTGCAGATGACAATGGTGACGTCCACCTTATAGGTGGCCAGCTAAGGCTCTAAAGGAGCCAGCCAGAGCTGTGTAGGGAGCTTGTGGAGCTGGTATTGGGACACGGGTCTGTCCACAAAGGTGGCACGTGGCATCCTGCCTGCAATGCCATGCTGTTTGGGGCCTGGTCTCTTCTTTCTTTTTCTTTCTCTTTCCTTTGTTTTTCAAGACAGGGTTTCTCTGTAGCCCTGGCTGTCCTGGAACTCACTCTGTAGACCAGGCTGGCCTCAAACTCAGAGATCCATCTGCCTCTGGTTCCTGAGTGCTGGGATTAAAGGTGTGCACCACAGCTACCCAACTCAGGGTCTGGTTTCTATACCTGGAGGCCTGGCTGTCGGGGTCTGCTGGCTTCTGCTGGAGACCTTTTATTTTTAATCTTCATGGAAAATGCATTTCCTGCTGAAATTCTCATGTTACCTCACTCATTAGTAATCTGACAGTGTCTGTCTCCCCGCACCCCCCACTTTCCGGCAATGACTAATGAGATTGTTGCTCTGAGAAGAATTCCTTGCATTCAAGTGATGTGTCTGAATAACTTAATTCAAATTGAATTTTTAGCGGTAGCTATAATAAAATAATTCTGTTATAGTTCCTGTTGTGGAGAGATATTAAAAAACCATTTCATGCCAAGTGTGGTGGTACACGCCTGTAATCCTAGCATTTGTGAGGCTCAGTGGGAGGATGAGGAGCTCCAGGCCAGCCTGTGCTGTGTCATCAACCTTACCTCCAAAACAAAACTGCCTAAGACACACGCATTGGTGGTTTGTCATGGTTCATTGGTGACCAAAGTTGACAAAGTTGAGTCACTGGCTCTCCGGGGCTTGCCTCCCTCCACTACCCACCTCCACCATCTTACCCTCATCGTTAATATGTGGGTCCTGTTAGCATGCCCTTCTATACCAGGAGGAAGTGCAACCAGCCTTGAAACTGTGGTTCCTCTGGTCTGATTTTCTTCTGGTGAATACTGTTTTGTATTTGCCTCTAGATCCTTCTGTCATACATCAGGATTGTTGGTGTTGTTTTGTGTGTGTGTGTGTGTGTGTGTGTGTGTGAGAGAGAGAGAGAGAGAGAGAGAGAGAGAGAGAGAGAGAGACAGAGAGAGAGAGAGAGAGACAGAGAGAGACAGAGAGACAGAGAGAGAGAGAGAGAGACAGAGAGAGAGAGACAGAGACAGAGACAGAGACAGAGACAGAGAGAGAGAGAGAATGAGTGAGTATGTGTGCATGCTTGGTGCTCATGGGACTAGAAGAGGGCATAGGATTCCCTGGAACTGTAGTTAAGGATTGTTGTGAACCGTCATATGGGAGTTGGGAACTGAACCCAGGTCCTGTGTAAGAACAGTAAGTGCTCTTTTCAGACCCTACTTTCCTGTCTTTTAAATAATGGTGTAAACACTTTCTCTTAAGACTGGAGGGATGGAACACACACACACACACACACCTTAATATCTTCACAACAATAAAACAAACAAACTCCACTTCCCTTGTCTGGAAAAAGGATGTGTCTGGACAGCAGACACGGTTTCCGGGTTGTGATACTTCCCTGGGACAACTCTGACTTTCTCAAAGCGTCAGGTTCTTCGTCTATGAGATGGAGATGGCAATAATAGGAGTATAGCCTAGACTTGTTATGATGCCTTAATGAGATGGTGTGTGGAGGTCACACAGCACAGCACTGGACACACGGTGTTTAGCAGCTCTGAGATGGTTACAGAGATTTTTGGTTGGCTGAGCTGGGTTTGTAGTTACATCTTTTCTTCTTTCTCTCTCTCTCTCTAACCCATTGTCTCTCCTTCCCTCCCTGCCTCCCTCTCTCCTTCTTTTCCTTCCATGTTGGGCATGGAAGCCAGGGCCTGGTGCATGCTGGGCAAACACTCTGTCCCTGAGCTACACCCCCATATTTGCATCTCTTCACAGAAAGAAGCTCTCACATCTCTGCTCTCACATTTGTTTGTTTTTACTCTGTAATTGTGTCGTTCTTTCAGAGGAGACCAGCTTTCTTGGTTGTTTGTGGTCTCTGGTCCCTCTCTATTCCCAAACATCTGCAAAGCCACCACCTGGGATGTCTGTGGCTCCTGCTCTCTTCTGTCTGCTGCAGCTAGCATTCTTGCTGCTGCTGCTGCTGCTGCTTATTCATGTGTTCTTTCTGGCATTTGAGATGCATGCCGACTATTCCCCAAATCAATCCTTTGAGGCCTGCCTCCTCCATAGAACCTGTATTGATTAAGCTACAAGTTTGCTAAATAGGATAAAATCTGAAATTGGTGCTTCAGCAAGATGAGAGTTCATGTGAAAGAACTCCATAAGTAAGCCATGTAGAGATGGTATGACTGCTAATCATCAGGGAGTCAGGCTTTTTTGATCTTTTTGTATCATGGTTCAGCATGGCTCCTGGAGATCCACCCATCACATTGTGCTTCCAGCAAGAATTTCCAGAACAGGAAAAAGAGTGAGTGGCAGTTGTTGGGTCTACTATTTGAGGCACTTGCCTAGAACCCTCTCTAGACAGTTTCTGTTTTAAATCATATCAGCCACCTCTAGCTCCCAGGGAGGCTGGGAAATGGAGTACTTTATATGGGCATACGGCCCTCTCAAATCAAATGGAGTCTCTGTTACCAGGAAAAATGGAAGAATAGATAGTGAGTGGCAGCTAGCAGCCTCTGGCACAAGTCTTTCCAACAACTCCATCCCGCCTGTAGTTCTTAGAGTGAGCCCACACTGCACAATTGTGTTTATTATTATGCCGTCTATTAATTCATTGACCCCGTGGACAAATGACAACAGAACCTCTTCTCTCTGCAAGGCATGGTGCCTGTGATATTCTGAAGCATTGCTCTCAAGCCAAGGGGTTGGCTGGCTCCTTGAGGGCAGGGACCAGGGTCCCTTTCTCTCAGCAGTATCTTTCCCAAGGCTGAGCATATGGCAGGCACCAGAAAAGCACCTGGTGGATTTTTATAGCGGTCACAAGTGAGAAAGAAGCTCAGGGTAAAAAACAAAACAAAACAATAAAAACTTCCCCGACTTTATTTCTATGCTAGAAAAGTATGGTGTTTTGGGTCCCTTCTGGTTTTGAGGGTGGACCGTGAACCATCTCCAAACATCAGAGCTGCGCTGCAGCCCAGTTGTCTATTTTGGACACTGAACTCTGTTTGCATACCAAACACGAGTTCTGAGTAGAAGTCTCTGTGCCCACCTGCTTCCCTCCCCACTGCTTCTCCCGTAGCTGTTTCTGCCACGCGACTCTCCCTTGTCATTTCTGCACCACGTAGCTGCAGAGAAAGCCCGCAGTGTCTCCGTGAGAGTCTGCTTCCTTCGTTCCTTCGTTCCTTCGTTCGTTCCCCATCCTGTCTTCCTGTTTGATTCCTGCTATCATCTGCCTGCGACTAGACTGTCTGGAGGAAGGTTGCCTGGAGCTCGAAGCACATCTTGTGATTGCTGAGCAAAAGATAGCTTTAAAGGTTTGTTGGCACCTGGGAGAGGAGGAACTAAAATAGACTTAGCACCTACTGTCTTGGCTTTCCTCCTGTCATGGTTAGTATTCAGAGCAATCTAAGGAGTACTCTACTGCACAGGCCTGAAACCCTGGCGACCCGGGAAACTGAGGTGGGAGGATCAGAAGCTCAAGGTCAGCCTGATTAATATTTTTTTTTTTTTGTTTTTGAGACAGGGTTTCTCTGTGTAGCTTTGGAGCCTGTCCTGGAACTCACTCTGTAGACCAGGCTGGCCTCGAACTCACTGAGATCCACCGGGCTCTGTCTCCTGAGTGCTGGGATTAAAGGCGTGCGCCACCATTGCCCGGCTTCAGCCTGAATAATTTAATGAAATTCTATCTCAAAAGGAAAAGAAGGCTGAGGTTATAGCTCAGTGGCAGAGTACTTGCCCAGCATGCAAGAGGGCCTAGGTTCAATTCCCAGGACGACAGAAAAAGAGAAGGATACACTACTCTTCTCATTCTACAGATGAGGAAACTGTCTCCAGTGGGTTAACTAGCCAACCCAAGATTTCTCAGTGCTGGATTGCTTTTTTTTTAATTGAGAATTCATATATTATTAAATTGGCCTCTATTGCATTCAGTGATGGATTTTATAACATTCACAAAGTTATGAAATTACCACTATCCTCTAATTTCAGATTTTTTTTTAATCCTGTGGAGGACTTGGGAACATTTTGAGCACAGGCTCAAACCTCAAACCCTACCATCCCATTTCTTCATTTGGCGTGTGCAATGATTTAAAACAGGTGACACTGGTCTGAGGCTGGGAATGGTGTTCAGGTGGTAGAGTGTGTAAACATTCACAAGACTCTGGGTTCGATTCCCAACGCCTGATAAGTGTTAAATGGAGTGTCACGATGCATGGCCTGTGATCCCAGCACTAAGGAGGTAGAGTCTGGAGGACCAGACTTTCAAGGTCATCCTTGGGTATACAGTATATTTGAGGCCATGCTGGGCTACAAGAGATTCTGTCTCAAGAAAAAATATAATTAAAAAAACCCCTGATATGTGGGGAAGCTTCTGGACTTTTTGCTCTCTTTTGAGTGACATATACACAGAGGACTGTTGGGCAGGTCAGCAGTTAAGAGCTTAAGAATATCTACTGTTTTTGCAGAGGACACGAGTTTGATTCTTAGCACCCATGTTAGGTGGCTCACAACCACTTGTAACCCCATTTCCAGGGGATCTGAAGCCCTCTTCTGGTCTCTGTGGGTACCTAAACTCACATGTGCACACCCCCCCATACACATAATTAAGAATGAAAATAAATATTTTTAAAGGGAGGCTGTTGGCCTCGTCAGTCACCCATTTCTGCAGACCACGGAGCCCCTTTCTTTTGGGTGAGACTGCCTTAATTCTTCCGGGTCCCTTCCCTGCCTGTCTGTGTTTCAGGTTTGGGGGCAGATATTGCCTCCCAAACATGAGGCTCCTCCCTTGAACATCATTTATGCCTTGGATTGTGGTTGTCAGGCCGACAGGGGACCTTGTTCTGACCTATGCTTTGGGTTTTGTAGCTTCAGGATAACATAGTGCCTGGCCACATGGGAGGTGCTCAATGTTTATGAGGAGCTAGAGGTCCATCATCCAAACCCAAACTACCTCAAGGACCATTTGGTTTGCCTCTACCCTTTCCTCTCCAGCCTCAAGTTACATTCACATTAAAGATAAATGGTTGCTGTATACTCCCAAGTCAAAATGTGTACCTTTATTCCCAATGCGCAGTGGCTCTTCATACACAGAGTAAGATCGGAGGCTTTTTACAAGGCTCTCTGGGAACCCCCTTTCCTTCCATACATACACACTGTATGCCCAGCAGCACTGGACTTCCCAACACTGAACACACCCTTCTCTCTGCCTTTGTCTTGGATGCTCCTCTCCCTTATCTTTAGGACAGACTTCCATCCATTCTTCAAGCCTAGGCTAGGAGGCTCCCTGCTCTGTGAAGTCTTCTTTGTCTCCCCTATGTGGAACCAGGACCTGGCTGTCAGTTAAGAGTTTGAGGTGCTGGAGAGATGGTTTGGCAGGTAAGAGCACCGGCTGCTCTTGCAGAGGTCCTGGGTTCAGTCCCAGCACTTGCTCACAGTTGTCTGTAACTCCACTTCCAAGGGGTCCAATGTCCTCTTCTGGCCTTCACAGGTGCCAGGCATGCATGTGGTGCACAGAAGACATGCATGCACCCGTACACATAAAATAAAATGCACCTGGCTTCAAGTAACTGAAAGCTTCCTTCTACAGTGCTTCTATAACTATATTGCCCTACACTTCCACAATGGTCATGACAGGCAAAATTGTGGTCCCAAAGAGGGTCACATCCTAATTCCTGGACCCTTGTATATAACAAAGAGACTTTGCATATAAACTAGGGACTTTGGGGAGAGTGTGTGTGTGTGTGTGTGTATGTGTGTGTGTGTGTGTGATCCTGGAGGATCTGGGTGGGTCCAGTATACTCACAAGGATCTCTATGTGTATGAGTGCTTTGCCACGTGTGTGTGTGTGTGTGTGTGTGTGTGTGTGTGTGTGTGTGTGTGTGTGTGAAAGAGATCCTGGAGGATCTGGGTGGGTCCAGTATACTCACAAGGATCTCTATTTTATGTGTATGAGTGCTTTGCCGTGTGTGTGTGTGTGTGTGTGTGTGTGTGTGTGTGTGTGTGTGTGTGATCCTGGAGGATCTGGGTGGGTCCAGTATACTCCCAGTATACTCACAAGGATCTCTATTTTATGTGTATGAGTGCTTTGCCACGTGTGTGTGTGTGTGGTGTGTGTGTATACATACATACATACATACATATATATGTATGTATGTGTGTATATATATACATATATATATACATATATATATATATTAGATGTGTAGTGCTTGTGAAGGCTGAAAGAAGGTGCTGGATCCCTTGGAGTTACAGTAGGTTCAGAGCCATCATGGGGGTGCTGGGAACTGAAGCCAGGTCCTCTGTAAGAGAGGCCGCTGAGCCATCTCTCCAACCCCAGTCACAAAGATCTTACACTGAACTTGGGAGGAGCGGGCTGAAGAGGTCAGGGTGATGTAGCTCCTTGCTGCTGACTTTGAATATGAAGAAAGAGGTGACTAGCCAAGAAATGCAAGTAGCCTCTAGAGGCCACAGAATGCAAGGAAATGATTCCTCCAGTCTCCAGAAAGGGACTTGTTCTGTCGGCACCTCCATGTTAGCCAGTAAATCCTAGGCTAGCCTGGGCTACAGAGTAAGAACCTCCTCAGGTTTCCAAGGTGCAGAACTCTAAGACAATAAGTTGGTGCTATTTTTGTTTGTTTTTTTTTTGTTTTTGTTTTTGTTTTTCAAGACACTGTTTCTCTGTGAACAGCCCTGGCTGTCCTGGGACTCACTCTCTATACCAGGATGACCTCCAACTCACAGAGATCCACCTGGCTCTGCCTCCCAAGTGCTGGGATTAATGATGTGTGCCACCACCGCCCGGCTAAGTCGGTGTTATTTTAAGCCACTGTGTGCTGCGGTTTGTTAACAGCAGCCACTGGGTTCCCTACAGTGGCTTGTTAGGCTAGGGGTTCATTTTCCTCCCATTGCAGGGACTCCTTGGTGGGTTACAGGGGCTCAATGGGGTCTCTTGTTTCAGAGCCTCCCGGTGTCTTACAGTGAGAAGTTCGTCCTCTTGCTTGTGACATACAGTTTGAAATGTGCATCTGCTGTATTACCTTGTGTGTGCTTGGGATCTGGGGAGGAAAAGGGAGCAAAGGACTCAGGCTGATTGTTCTAGCTGGTTGTCCCTCTAAGAATGGAGCCAAGTATGGTGGTTTGTGCCCGTAATCTGAGCAGTCCGGATTGGTCTCCGTGAGTTCTAGGCCTGCCTGGGCTACAGAGGAAGACCCCGTCTCAAAACTAAATTAAAAAAAAAAATAGTGATAGTGCTCATGGAAGTCTTACCTAACAACTCCTATTGTCGCACTGTGGGGCCAAGCTGGGTCACATGGCCATCTTTAGCTGCCTAGGTTGATCAGGGGAAATGGAACAGGGAATGGCTTTTGGAAAACAGCCCAGGTTTGGCTCTACCATCCTCCCCTGAACTTTGCACACTGGTATATCAGGGCAGCTATATAAATTGTTCTTAAGTGACTTGTCACCCTCCCCACCCTCCATGCACAGGTCAGTTCTTTTAATGGTGGTATTCCTGCCTCTTAGACGGTGCTGATGTAATGTTTCTTGTTGAACAAGTAGAAAAATGATTTTTTTTTGGTGGTGGGTGTACATATTTTGAGGCAGGGTCTCACTATGTAGCCCAGGTTAGACTTGAACTCAAGATTCTCCTGCTTCTGCCTTCCTGGGATGCTTCCAGTGCTGGGATGGCAGGCATGAGCTACTGGTCGTGTATTTTCAAGTGAGGGTTTGTTTTTTAATTGATTTATTTTATGGGTACGGGTATTTTGTCTGCTTGTATGTCTGGTGAGGGCCTTGTGCCCAAGGAGGCCTGAAGGTGTTGTTGGATTCCCTGCAGTTATAGACAGTTGTGAGCCGCCATTTGGGTGCTGGGAATTGAACCCTGATCCTCTGTAAAAGAGAGAGTAGCCAGTGCTCTTAGCCGCTGGGCCATCTACCCAGACCCTGTTTATTTATTTTTATTTTTATGTGTTATGGATGGTGCGATGGTTTGAAGGAGCTGTCTTGTATATGTCTCAGGCATTTGAAAAATTGGTTTCCAGTTGGTGGCTGTTGGGGAAGGAAGGATCAGGAGGTGTTGGATCCCCTGAGACTGGTGTTACAGATGCTTGTGAACTACCATGAGTGCTGGGAATTGAACCCCAATCTTCTGGAAGAGCTGCCAATGCTCTTCATCACTGAACCATCTCTCCAGCCCTTCAAGTGAGGATTTGGTGGGATTTGGAATACCTCAGCAGGCTATTGATCTCTAAGAATTAAAAGACCTTTTAATTTTTCTCTCCCCCATTTTTTCCTCTTCCCCTTCCCCCTGCTCCTGCAGCTCAGGCTAGCCCCAAACTGTATAGCTAAACTCTGGGATCACAGCAATGTGACATTACCTGGCTTCCCTCTCTTTATTATTGTTACCTTTTTCTTCATCTACATCTTCTCTTCTTCATCTTTTGTACTACTCAAGAGCTGTGGTGGATTTTTCTGTTCCCTCCCTCCCTCTCTCCCTCCCTCCTTCCCTCTCCCTCCCTGTGTCCCTCCCTCCCTCCTTCCTTTCTTTCCTTTAATTTCTTCTTTATTTCTTTTGACATGGTCTCATCGTATCGTCTGGGGCTAGAACATGCTATGTAGTCCAGTCTGGTCTTGAACACACAGAGATCTACTTGCCTCTGCCTTCTGGATTCTAGGATCAAAGGTGTGCACTATCATGCCTGATTTGTGGTGGATTTTTCTTATTTTACCCTTCCCAGGCTTTACAGCCCCCAAGTTTCTAATTTATTTATATAAATAAATAATTAAATTTAATTAATTAATTAATTTAATTAGCTTTTAATTAAAGCTGCTGGGATGTTAACTTGGTGGTCAGAATACATTTGCATCTGGAAGTTTCCTTGAACTCCTGATTCTCTTGCCTGACCTCAAGCACTGCGATTACAGGATCCTGTAATGTGATGGATGGGCTCCCTGGCTGCTTGAACATATATATAAGAGGTGAGCCTCACAAATGTGAAAAATCGTGTTAGAAGTAAACGGCTAAACTGTTTTTCTCTCTTGGTTCAGCCTCTCTACCCAACCCTATCCCATTCTCTTTCTCTTTCTTCTCTTTTGAAACAAGGTTTCACTGTGTTGTCACTTTGTTATGAAGATGTTCTCAAACTCCTGGGCTCCAAACATCCTCAGCTTCCTAAGGCTGGGACTCAAGGCCAGTGCTGCTGTGCAGTCTTGAGTTGCTGCGGCTTCATTCAGTAATTTACTGGGACAATTATAAGTGTTAATAAAGTATTCTGATAGCTGTATGTGTGTGCATGTGTATATAATGTAACATTTTCATTTATATGTATATATATATATATATATATATATATATATATATATATAGTTGTTGGATTTTTGTTTGTTTTTGAGATAGAGTTTCTCTGTGTAGCCTTGGCTGCCCTGGAACACCTTCTGTAGACCAGGCTGGCCATTAACTCAGAGATCCACCTGCCTCTACCTCCCAAGTACTGGGATTAAAGGCAAGCGTCACCACCACCCAGCAATAAATTTTATTTTATATATATATATCTGGTTGTTTTGCCTGCATATATGTTTGTGCGCCATATCCCTATGTGCCTGGGAGGTCAGAAGAGGTTGTTGGAACTGGAACTGGAGATGGTTTTGAGCGGCCATGTAGGTGCAGGGAATTGAATCCTGGTCCCCTGGAAGAGCAGCCAGTGCTCTTAACTTCTGAGCCATCTCTCCAGCCCTGATCTAAGTTTTGGTGTTGTTTAAAGGAGTCTATCAAGCCATTATGTCAAGGCCCATGGCTCCAAATACAAAAATCACTAAATCCCTAGCAGTGAAAAGGATCCTAGAATTTAAAACCATACAAATCTGTTTTGTTTAGCTTGACATGAGTCTGTTGGTATATTGCTTATTAGTGAGAGTGGAAGACCCAAGTGCTCATTGTCCAGCTTGCTGAGAAGTATGATTTCCCTGGGAACCCCACACATCTGGAAGTGGTAGAACTACAGATGTGCAATGCAAGTGTTGGGGTCCTTGTCTGGTAATGAGAATTTTTTTTTTTGATACAGGATCTTGCTGTATATCCCCCTGGCTGGCCTTGAACTCACAGAGTTCTGCTTCTGCCTCTGAAGTGCTGGGATTAAAGGTGTGCATTACCATACCCATTGTAGATTTTTGGAGTCATCTTGGGCAATATTCTTATTGCTTACATCATTCATTCTTTTTGTTTGTTTATTTTGTTTTTTGAGACAGGGTTTCTCTGTGTATCCTTGGCTATCCTGGAACTCACTCTGTAGACCAAGCTGGTCTTGAACTCATAGAGATCTGTCTGCCTCTACCTCTCTAGCACTGGGATTAAAGGTGTGCACAACCACTGTCTGGCCCTTGCATCGTTATTTCTAATCATAAAGAACAGACTTGTAAACAAAAGTATGAAGCTATTAATCTGTAAGTTAGGGACTGCTCACTACATTATCATTCAAAGTATATATTATACACATATACTTTCTTTTATTATTTTTTTGTTTATCACTTATGATAACTATTAAACATCTATTACTCTGTCTGGTCTTTGGTTCTTTAAAGTGGTGCTAGTGGCCTTGGCAGTTGGAGAGGAGTCAGGTGACTTATTCATCCTTCAACTGGCAGCCCAGAACTTTGTTTTGTTGGTGTGTGTATGTGTGTATGTGTGTGTGTGTGTGTGTGTGTGTGTGTGTGTGTGTGTGTGTGTGTTGGGGGGGTAATAGTAGTTCCTCATGGAGCTTAGTTGATCTTAAGCTTGTTACGTAGCCAAGGGTGGCTTGAACTTCTGGTTCTTCTGCTTGTATCTCTTGAGTCCTGCTATTACCATCATGTACCACCATGCCTGGTTTGTGCATTACTAGGGATCTAACCCAGGGCTTCATGCGTGCTAGGCAAATGCTCTACCAGCTGAGCGGCATCTTCAGCCCTCACCACTAACTATTAATTTCTTCAGACTGTAGATCTGAAACAATGTGGCTGGACTAGATGATTTTCCAATCACAAATTTTATGAAATCCAGTAAGTTAAGTGATTGGGGACTCTGAAACTTGTGAGGTTGACAGAGGAACTTGAGTTATGGCGCAGACCTGAAATGTCCCCCATAAGTTCATGTTTTGAACTTTTGTTTCCTAGCTTGTGGCACTATTTGGGAATGCTGTGGAGCCTTTAAGAAGTGGGCCCTGGGCTGGAGAGATGGCTCAGAGGTTAAGAACACTGGCTGTTCTTCCAGAGGTCCTGAGTTCAATTCCCAGCAACCACATGGTGGTTCTCAACCACCTATAATGAGATCTGGCGTCCTCTTCTGGAGTGCAGGCATACATGCAGACAGAACATTGTATACATACTAAATAAATCTTAAAAAAAAAAAATGTTAAAAAAGAAGTGGGCCCTGGCTGGGTGGTGGTGGCGCATGCCTTTAATCCCAGCACTTGAGAGGCAGAGCCAGGCGGATCTCTGTGAGTTCTAGGCCAGCCTGGTCTACAGAGGGAGATCCAGGAAAAGCACCAAAACTACAAAGAGAAACCCTGTCTTGGGGTGAAGGGGGAGTGGCCCCTGGCTAGGTGGTAGTAATACATGTCTTTAATCCCAGCATTTGGGAAGCAGAGGCAGATATCTGTGAATTAGAAGCTAGCCTGGTCTACAGAGTGAATTTAAAGACAGCCAAGCTACACAGAGAAACCCTGTCTCAACCAAACAAAACAAAACAACAACAAAATCAAACACAAACAGACAAAAAAAAAAAAAAAAAAAAAAAAAAAAAAAAAAAAAGAGGTGGGTCCTGGCTGAAGGAAGCAGGTCGCTAGGGGCTGGTTGTTGAAGATTATGATTGGATTCTTAGTTCCCCATCACCTGCTGCTTCTCAGTTCATTGCTCTATGAACAGCTGTATAAGCCCATGTTGTCTTGGATTAAGATGCTCCATGGTGCCCTCCTATGATGGGCTGCAACCCTCTGAGATTGTGAGCCAAAGTAGGTTATTCCTAGTGTAACAGATGCACTAGTTTACAGCCATGCCTCTGCTGTAAGTTTGCTCCATTAGCTAGATTACATCACCTCTCTATAGAGATATTTTCTTTTTCTGAACAATAGGGATGATTTTTACCTCATTTTGTGTTGCAAAGATTAAATGAGGCCTGGGGATGTAACTCAGTTGGTAGGGGCTTGCTTAGCAGGTATGGGGCTAATTTGATTCCCAATACCACACACACACACACACACACACACACACACACACACACACACACTTTAAAGAGATAATGTACAAAGAGCCAGTGGCACAGGGTGTGACTTACAGTCAGAGCTGTGTAAATGCAAATAGTCATTGGTGTAATAATCCAGATCTGGGGCTGTATTACTTAGATGCAAGCTCTAGCTCTTTCACGTAATTGTTGTGTGTCTTTGAGTAAGTTTCTTGGCCTTTTTGTGTCTTAGTGTATATATCTGTAGACCATGGGAACCATACTAATACAGAAATCAATGTCTCATTAAGTTGGGTGAAGAGTGTACAAATCAGTATGTGTTTATGAAGCACTTTGGACAGTGCCTGGCACACAGCAGACACTCGTTGCAGGCTGGTTAACCTCGTCACTGCCATCACTAGTGTGACCATGGGCATTGTTGAAATAAACTGCAAGGGTGAAAAATAGGATTATGCTCATCATGTTGCCTGGTCATATTCTTCACTGAAACCTGAGGCTTCTGGAAATCTTGCCCTTTGAATCATCTAAGAGCTGGAGCAATGAAGCATCCAATTACAGATGCCTCTCAGCAGCAGCCCATCCAGGAGGCCTCCATAAGGTCTAGTTGGGTTGTGATCCTATTATGGTGAAGGCCCTGCTTTGTATGCAGCTGGCGTGGCTTCGCTTGGCTGCATAATTGTGCCTTTTTGTCTTATTTTAAAGCATCTTGAGGAATCCGGAGCCCACTCCCACTGACATCAGTGAAAGCCACAGCATGTCACAGCTCTAATGAGTCTTGCAGACACTCTTAGGCCCCACTGAGGCAACTAGACCAGAGCAGATGCACGGGCTAGGCCAGCATCCACTGCCCCCTTTGAACACAGATAGCCCCACCAGGTTTCATGATGGGGCTCCCCAAGGTCCCCTAGGATCTCCCACGCCTGTATTCTTTGTCTTAGAAGTTGCTTTCTGAATGTTGGGCTTGTTGGTAATCTTTGTGGGCAGCAGTGCTAAAACAAATTAATTATTCATATCAGTGGGCCTGAAGGAGCTGTTGTTCACTGAGGAACTCCCTCTGGTCTCTAGACCCACAATCCCACAGGGACCTTTGGTCAGACAGGAGGCAGCTGTGACCACGCTCCAAGCTCAGAAAAGTCTGATGACCTGCTTTGCTTGAACTGCAGAGGGTTAAAATAAAATGGATTTTTTTTTAATTTGGAGATTTTTCTGTGAACGTATGTACTTCTGTCTTTTCTTGACAGATGGGGAGACGGACGGTTCATGCCTCAGGTAGACTAGATGGAATTTTGCCAGTTGTGGTGACCTTATCCTCCTGACCCCTTTATCTACAAGCACCGAGGGTACCGAAGACACTGGGCAGAGCCAAACTCAAGTGTGGAGCTTCCTGGCTGTATGTCCTGCCTCTTCTTAGTTTAACTGCATGACCATAACCAAATTACATAGCTCCAGTGGCCTCACTTTCCTTCCCTAAGAAAATGGGGTGTATAATAGTTTACTTCACAGCTATGTGAAAAGGAACTGGGTTCATGTGTGTTCATCCTGGCACATACTAAGTGCTACTTAGATGTCTGTATCTACCAGTGTTACACAGCCGTCTAGTCACCATAGGCATTTGGGGTTACATTGCTTGTGTTAAGAGTTTTTTCACGGAAGACAAAAAGCCTTTCTCTGCTTGTGTACCTCTGATCTGGCTAATAAGCTTTTTCTCCATTCCCTGGACTAGGTCTCAGGCCTTGGAATGTAGCAATTATGTCACTGGATCTTAATAATTATGGCAGAGTAACACCATCTCAGGTAGCCAGACTTCCTCAGTGTTCTGGTGGCTGCACCTCACGTGTGTGTGTATATTCTGTCGCTGTGATAAAGACGTGACCAAAACAACTTGGGGAGGAAAAATATTACATTTTCTTGTCATAGTCCAGGAACTCAAGGCAAGAACCTGGAGTCAGGACAAAGGCCATGGAAGAATAATGGTTATTGGCTTGTTCACAGCTTGCTCAACTTGCTTTCTTATAAGTCCTAGGACCACCAACCAGGGGTTAGACTACCCACAGTGAGCTGGGCCTTCCCACATCAATGACTAATCAAGATTTGTCTGAAGGCTGGTTTGATGGAGGTAATTCCTCAGTGAGGTCCCTCTTCTCAGCTACATCTAGGTTTGGATCAAGTTGGCAACACCGACTGGCACACCAGCCTCCTGAGCTCCTGTCAGTCTGCCCTCCTGCAGGTCTCCTCCTGAGCTCCTGTCAGTCTGCCCTCCTGCAGGTCTTGGAGTTCTCAGCTTTCAGTGGACAATGGCGAACTCAGTTCTGCCAAGCTGGGGAGAGGACTGGCCATGAATCTGATCAGGCAATATTTCATTTTTTAAGCGAGAGGACAAATACAACTATACATATGTACTTTGTGCTAAATTGGGGTAGAAACATTTACAGCCACAATTTTTAAATCCAAGTCTTTTAATTTTTCAATTTGCCATTATTATTTTGTTTTGAGATAGTGTTTTATGTAGCCTCACTTGACCATAAACTCACCATGTACCTCTCTGATCCCTCCTGTCTCCCAAGAGCTGGAACTACAGGCCTGAACTCTGCTCTTTTTATCTTTGAGACAGGGTCTTAATATTTAGCCAAGGCTAGCCTTGAACTTGTGACCTGAGTGTTGCCACCACATCCAGAACAGATCTAATCCTTGATACCCGCTTCTGGAAATCAAACCTGGGCCTTCTGGGATGTTAGGCTGACATTCTACCATGGAGTCCCACCCCAACTCTTTACACTCATGTCTTAAATCCCTGGCTCTTTTCTTTTTTTTTAAATACTGTTGCCCTGTAGACATTTTTAGCATTTGGCTTTGTTAAGGTAATTTGTAAGGAGTAATTTACATATTTTGCTTAAGTCATCAGTGTGGAGGGAGGTTATTCATGAAAGGAAGAAAGGGGAAGAGGAAGGAAGGAAGGAAGGAAGGAGGGAGGGGGAGAGAGGGAGGGAGGGAGGAGGGGCAGAGAGAGAAAAGGAGGGGAGTGCATGGCAAATAAAAGATTCTAAAAATTGCTGAAAGCCCCAAAGTGCTCATTTGTTTGTTTGCTTTTGAGACAAGGCTTCCTGTACCCAGCCTGTCCTTGAACTCACTACATAGCCAGGGCTGGTCTTCCTGCCTCCACTTTCCAAGCACTGAGAGTACAGGCATACACCGCCATGCCTAACTCCAAAAGCTAGTCTTTATTTGAAGTTGAGGAGCCAGGACCAGCTGACCACTGGGTTTAAGGAAGGTAGGGGTGTGGTACAGCACATCACAGCTCTAGAAGATCAGTAGACACAATGGCGTGCCTCACCCCTGCCTGTCACTACGGGCATGACAGAAGTGTGCTGCCGCTTGCAGGTAGCCCCGGAGAAGCACAGGGGACAAAGAATGACCTTCAACCCCTGCAAACCCAACTCAAACCAAATAATATGTGTGGTACTAAGGGGGCAGTGATTAAGCACCCTCTTGCTCTGAAGGCAACCCTGAGCCTTGGTTTGCTGTTCTGGTCCCAGACTGACAGACAGCTTTCTGTCCCCTGAATCACCGTCCAGGGGAATCAGCTCAGGCACAGTCTATGGAAAAAGAATCAGAATCTGCAGTTTCTTGTCTCCCTGGTTCACAGACTGCCTGACTCCTACCCTAGTACATTATGAAATCAAGAAGTTTTAGAATCTGAACCACAGAAATGATGGGCCTTCTTCCTCTCTGGGCTGAAGCTCGCTGGGGGAGACCCTGTGTTCTGCTTAGATAGGATGGCTTCACTCTTTGTAGCTCTAGTCAAGGAGAATTTTATATTCTGTTGGGAATTTTATATGTCTATAGCTGTTTGGCAAACAATTAAAAAAAAAAAAAAAACCCCAAGCTGGGCAGTGGTGGCATACCTTTAATCCAGCATCCGGGAGGCATAGGCAGGCAGATTGCTGTGATTTCGAGGCCAGTCTGGTCTATAGAGTTAGTTCCAGGACAGCCAGGGCTACATAGAGAAACCCTGTCTCAAAAAAAAAAAATCTTGAGTCAAACCCTTATTCCAATTACCTGTCTTTATATCTTGATTAAATACCTGTTTCATTCTGCATTACTGGATTTGCTAAAAGCAGATATTGGCTTCCAGTGGTAAAGGCTACAGGCTCTGGAGCTGACTTACTTGTTTATTCTGTAGGTTTGTTTGGAGATAGGGCCTCACTGTGTAGCTCAGGCTGCCCTCAAACTTGTAGTGGGCCTCCTAACTCTTCCTCTCAAGAACTGGGATAACCAGTGTGTACTGGGAGCTGAACCCAGGGCTTCCTGTATGGTAGGCATGCACTCACTCTACTAACTGACCCACATCCCCATCCTCAGTTATGAGGATTTAAAAGGTGGTTCTGCCTCTTCGTGCCTGGTTTTGTCAGTGTAGTGGATGTATTGGTAGCTTCTATCTCCTGGAGTGTTGTGAAGCTGAACTGGAGAATGCTTGGTAAACCTTCCACAGATCTGACCTGTAGTGAATCATCAGTAAATACCTGTCAGTCACCTTTGTTTTCCTAGTAGCTACTGGAGCATCATTTATCACTCTACCTGATAAGTATTTGCTGATTAAACCAAAAGAAAGATTACTAGCTCATTATTGTTCCTCTGCCTCTGAAATATTCTAGGTAGGAAACTGACTAGAGACTAGAGAGCTGGCTCAGATGTCAAGAGTGCTTCCTATGCAGTCATGAGGACCAGACTTCGGATCCCAGCACCCACATAGTACACCTGCAATCCCAGCCCTAAGAAAGGGTGGAGACAGGAGGATCACTGGAGCTTTCTGGTTTCCGGCCTAGCTAAGAAAAGCACAAGCCCTAATTTCAGAGAGAAACCCTGCCTCGAAGCAATAGGCAGAATAATAGGAGGACACTCAATGTCATCTTCTGGTCTCTGAGTGTCTGTCTGTCTGTCTGTCTCTCTCTCTTTCTGACACACACACACACACACACACACACACACACACACACCTATGCTCATACACACAAGAAAATAAATAAATTTTTAAAAATGGACTGAATGTTAAATCATCTGAAAGAGCGTTATAAAACAGGAGCTTCAAAGGCTGGTGAGATGGCTCACTGGGCAGAGGCACTTGGTGCTAAGCCTACCAACTTGAGTTCAATTCCCAAGACCCTCATGGTGGAAGGAGAGAACCGACTCCGGCAAGTTGTCTTCCGATCTTTGCATGGACCCCTCCCCAAATGAGTAAGTAATGTGATTTTTTTTAAAGCAGCTCCCTAGCCAGGCATAATGATAATACACCTATAATTCCAGCACTTGAGAGGCTGAGGCAGGAGACTTGCAGGGTTATTTTTGTTTTTGTTTTTGTTTTGTATATGAGTGTTTTTTGTTGTTGTTGTTTTGTTTGTTTGTTGAGACAGGGTTTCTCTGTGTAGTTCTGATGCCTATCCTGGATCTCGCTCTGTAGACCAGGCTGGCTCTGCCTCCCAAGTGCTGGGATTAAAGGCGCATGTCACTGCCACCTGACTTTATATGAATGTTTTTTGCCTGCATGTATTTCTGTGTACTACATGCTGCCTGGTGCCTGAAGAGACCAGAAGAGGACATTGGATTCCCTGGAATTGGAGTTACAGATTTGTGAGCCACCAAGCAGTTGGGTGTTGGGAAATAAACCTGGGTCCTCTGTAAGAGCAACCTGTGCTTGTAACCTTGGAGCCATCTCTCCAGCCCTAGGATTAGAGTTTTGAGGCTAGCCTGGCCTACACAGTGAGGTCTGTCTCAAAAAATGAATGAATGGATATATTTCTTGTGCCTGGCCCCTCTAAAATGAAAAATGTAAAGTCTCAGTCTCTCTGTGTCCCTGTCTCTGTCTCTCTCTCTCCATATATATATATAATTTGGGGGTCAGATGATCTTTTATTGAAATTATTTTCTCATGCTACTTCATAAGTAGCTGGGCATCCCATTGCACCACTGCTGATGTCCTCTATGATATCATGAGGTGATGCCATCCACAGCTATCTATAGACTGTGAAGTACCCAGGATCTCCTAAATAATTCCAGAAAGTTCTCTGGCTAAAGACTAGTGTTGTAGGTGTGGTGTTGCATACTTTAATCCCAGCACTCAGGAGGCAGAGGTAGGAAGATCTCTGTGAGTTTAAAATCAGCCTGGTCTACATGGCAAGCTTCAGGATAGCCAGGGCTACAGAGAGAAAACTGTGGGAGTCCTTTTGAAGAGTCTTAGGTGGAGGAGAGAAGAATTAAGAAATGATAGAAAGAGAGACCTAGCCGACAAGAAGAAAGACAGAAACACAGGATAGCTTCGGGAGGGACTGGGTCAATACCCAACTGCCCAGTTCTTTATTGAAAAGGGCTTTTTATAACATGCCAAGGGGAGAGGCAGAAGACCTCCTCCTTGCCAGATCAAAGCACACCGTACAGCCAAGTGTAGACCCTTCCAAACACCTGGTAACCACGCCCATGGTCAGATCATCCCATTATGCACTCTGCTGGGTAAAGCAAGCTCAGACTCTCTGACCCTGAGTAAATTGTCACTGGGAAGCCTCTGTGGGCCCCCACAGAAAACCTGCCTCACACAGAGTCAAAAAACAAGCAAACCAAACCAACAAAACGAAACTGGTAAAGAATCTGCTGGTCAGTGTTGGCAATCTCCTCAAAAGTGTTATTTCCACCGTGTTTTATGTTTGGTTTTTTTTTTTTTTTTCCTGCTACTTTCTCTCTTGGTGGTTCCTCAGGGGCTCTGATGATCCAGGGCAGAGGCAGATGGTACCACCTTGATCTGGGTCTGTCCAGAATGGTCACTTCCACTGTCATCCTTAGACCTTCCCAATCACTTGTTGCCAAGGCAACGTCATCACCATTTTTTTTTTTTTTGAGACAGACCCAGGGGGACCACTCTAGGGGCCAAGGTGGATGTGGACTGGAATGTCTCCTGTGCACTTCAGGGGCATGACTTTGATCTCATTGGGGTTGAACTTCGATGGCGTGAAAGATGCAGCTGGTGTCGGATGAACCAGGATTCGGGACTACTGAAGAAAGTGTGTGTGTGTGTGTGTGTGTGTGTGTGTGTGTGTGTGTGTGTGTGTAAAAATTTAAAGTTTAATTAATTTGGGGAGTGTGCGGGTGCTGCAGCACGTGAGTGGAGGTCAGAAGACAACCAGTGGGGTTTGGTCCTCTCTGCACCGTGTGTGTCCTGGGGATGGAATTCGGGTCACCGGGGGAGCACCTTTGCTCACTGCCGAGCACCTTTGCTCACTGAGCTATGGCACTGCCCCCCCTCCCCCCTTTACATGGAGTCCTTGCTTTGTCATCCATGCTGGCCTGGGTCTTATGGCCTCAAGGAGCCATTTTTCTGCTTTAGCCTTTTGAATAGCTGGGGCTATCGGTGTGGGCCACAGCACCAGGCTCTGGAATCTGTATTTTTATCCATCCCAGGGGGTTCTGAAGAGCCAAGCCCAGCCGCCAGGGTTTGGCAGGCTTCCCTAAGGTTGCTGTCGGGTGGTAATGAATGTCTAGTGAGTTTAAATATAGGCCCCTTTCTGCCCCCACAACCCAAAGGTTGACACTGAAAAGAAGCCAGGAAGAAGGAAAAGGGCACCGGTTTTCTTAAGAACTTGCAGCATTCCAAACAAAACAGGGAGGGAAAGTCCTTTTGGAGTGGTGTGTGAGTAGATAAGATATTGCTAGAGAGCTGATAAAATAGTCCACTTGTGTTTGGAGCCTGCAAACAGAAGGAGCCCGTGGTGACCTTTAGCTCCAGAGAAAACATAGCTGAGTAGCACTTGGACAACGGCACAAAGTTTTTTCAGACTGACTGTTTCCAAACCCTTGACTAGCCTGGGTTTGATTCATGCAAGTGACCCTTTCCTGCCCCCAGATAGTCACTGTGGTATTTGACAGCCTGAGGTGCAGCTTCTGTGTCTGTATTTACTGCCTCTCCCCTAACTGCAGGGAAGGGCGATTCCGAGGTGGTATCAGATCTTTCTCTCTAGGTGACAAGTGACAGCCTCACAGTCCCAATGTAACTGAGCTTCTGTATCTCTGAGTCCATTATCTTCTGTGTCTGTTTTTCCCCCTTGCTCAGAGAAAAGCGCCTTTGTTAATTTAGATGTGGGTGGCATGGAAAATGTGTGTGTGTTGTTCAGGAGTGGAGATCTCTGTAGTTAAGACGGCTTTGCTGGGGTTTCTAAGTCTGCTGAATTTATAAATAATTGGGTGTACCTGCTGGACTTTGATAAATGGAACCTTTCCTGGTGTTTTAAAAATCATTCTGAAGTGCTGCTTGTAGCCTCCAATCCAGACAATGAAAAGGTCAACAAAAAGACTTTTCGTAGAGTTCTCAGTGTTGGTGGAGTGACCAAACCACCAAGAATCAGAAGGTTCAAAGAGAAGGATGAAGGCAACAAAACACACCCACTTCAGAGCAGAGCCAGAGAGTAAGGCATTGTCTGTCTGACTTTATGACCCTTGGGAGATCAAGTCTGGGCTACCATAAACTACTCATATCTAGGAAAAGGGGTGCAGGCACCATTAACCCAAATATTACTGATCTCTGATTGTGCCGGGCAGCACCACAGGGGAAGGAGTCCTGCATTCTGCTTCAAGGACTGGGGTCCTCCTGTGGAGCCAGGTCAGTAAATGTGGCTGCATAAAAGCTGGCCACAGAGACCATACATACCAAGGGCATGGGTGCAGACAACAAGCCAAGGACTTGCCGTCTCTAACGAGCTTGTGTGACTCAAGGTTGCTCTTTATACACAGTTGGCAACCACTACTGTTCACGAGCTGAACGGTGGCAACGAATGGTGAATGGCCCACCTTTGCCGGCTGGCCCACCTTTGCCGGCTGGCCCACCTTTGCCAGCTGGCCCACCTTTGCCAGCTGGCCCACCTTTGCCGGCTGGCCCACCTTTGCCGGCTGGCCCACCTTTGCCGGCTGACCAGTAGGCACAGGACTGGCAGCATCTGATCCACTGTCTGTCGCACATCCTTTGGGATTTTGTCATATTTCTTCAGCTCCAGTGTCTACAGAAAACCCAGCGGCCTCCTCCTCCTGAAGCTCTTCTCGCAGTCAGAAAGGAGGCCAGGTCCATGCTGATATTCTCCTAGGTTGGCAGAGAACCTGATCTTGTTAGTAGCCAGCCCCTCACTCTCACAGGAGGGTTCTAAGACCACTCTTCACAGGCCTGCAAGTTTTGGTGGTAGATACTGTTGAGAAACCCAGCACGGCTGCCACTGTTAGAGAAAATATTGGTTCCTCTGTGCTTAGGAAGCTTGGATGCCCTGAATTGCTGCTCCTCACCCCCCCCCAACACCTTTTTTTTTTTTTTTTTTTTTTTTTTTTACAGATTACAGATAGAACTGTCTGTCAAGTGACACCCTTCCCAGGAAAACCTATCAAGGTAGCTTCTAGTATCCACCACATCCTTGACACCCCTCGGGACTCAGTTGGTGCTCTGGAAACTTTTTTAACCCCTTAGAACTCAGCGGGTCTACTCACACCTACTTCCTAGACAGTAGCAGGAAGGTATTTCTGGTAGCAATGGCCCCAGAGTGGCTCATCTTCTAAGAGGTGCTGCCTAAGGAATTATAAAATGACAAGGTTTGTTCTTCCAAGATCTCCTCTAGCCCCCATGCTCTTGGTAGAGAAAAGACATGGGAGGTAACACTAATTCTTGGCAAATTAACCTCAGCTTTTGTTATTCAAATAATACTGCCATGAGAAACCATGCATGGTACAAAAAAGCCATGGGTCACACAAATGAATGCTGCCTTTAAAAAGTATCCAGATGTGGGACTGGAGAGAGGGCTCAGCGGGTAAGAGCTCTTGCTGTTGTTCCAAAGGACTTGGGTTTAGTTCCCAGCATCTACACCGTGACTCACAACTGCCTGTAACTCCAGTTCCAGAGGATCTGATGCCCTTCTCTGTGGGCATCAGGAACACACATGGTGTACATACACACATACAAGCAAATACATACATGAAATAAAAACTAAAAAATGAAAATTAAAAAAAAAAAAACTAGCTAGGTTTGGTGGCACGTACCTATAATCCTATCACTCAGGAGGCAGCGACAAGTAGATCTCTGAGTTAGAGGCTAGTTTGGTCTACATAGTTGAGTTCCAAGTCAGCCATGACTACATAGTGAGACATTGTCTTAAAATAAAAATGGAAAAATCTAGTTATGGAGTCACTAAGTTGAGAAACACACATGCATTTTAAATATCAATAGGCACAGTCCTGGGAAAAATGGTTAGTACAGTTTATATCCTCACCATACTTTTTCTTATGGTCGAAGATCCAACCCAGGGCCTTGGGCATGGTGGGCAAATTTCCTACTATTGAGCTATATCCCTGCCCCTAAACTACCTCCTAAGAGAATCTGTTCTCTTTGTTACCCACATTTGTTATTATGTGTACCTGTGCCAATCTAATGGGTCAAAATAGCATCTCAGTGTTCATATGGTCCTGACTGCTGATAAAGCTTGGTGCCTTTTCTTACGTTCTTTGGTTATTTCTTCTTTGTCATATCCTTTGCCCATTTTTTGGATTTGATATGAATATGCCTCATGCCTCAAGATTGAGTAGCATGATCATAATCATTTGACGTAAGGACGTTTCTTGATCTTTTTATTTCTAGTTTCCAAGAGCCATTTCCCTATCACTTTAAAGCAGAAATAGATGTTGACTTTTCACAAATGCTTTGCTCAAGCATGTTGGGGGTGTTTATATGCTTTGCATCCTTAATCTATTAATGTAGTAGATTGCGCAGATTTTCAGATGTTGAATGAGGCTTGAATTCCTGGGATGAGCTGGAGAAATGGCTTCGCGGTTGAGAATGGCCGCTGCTCTGCTCTTGCAGAGGATCTGAGTTCAGTTCCAGCACCCACACCAGGGAGCTTAAAACCAGCTCCAGAGGATCTGATGCCTTCATCTTCTTCAGGCACCTGCACTCACCCGAGCATACCCACATGCAGACAAGCTCCTACACATAATTAAAAATAATAAAAATAAAAATAAATCTTAAAAAGAATGACTTGGGAGGCAGGTGTGGTGTCATACTCCTTTAATCCCAGCATTAGGGTTGGTTTGGTAAGTGTCTGCTGTGCGATCGTGAGGATCTGAATTGGGGTCTTCAGTATCCACGGAAAAGCCAGAAATGGCAGGATGAGCCTGTTACCAAAGGGGAGAAAGTTAACATGAAGGTCTGAGTTTTATTCTTGGAGGAGGCAGTAGTTTTTTTTCAATAGGGTCACATTCAGCTCAGGCTGGATCTAAACTCTTGGTGATCCTCCCGAGTGCTGGAAGATCTGTTTGAAAACTCAACATCTCGGGGCTGGAGAGGTGACTCAGTGAATAGGAGTGCTTGCTGCTCTTCAGAGGATCCACGTTTGACTCCCAGCACCCACTGCAGGCCACTCACAAATGCCTGTAACCCCAGCTCCAGAGGATCTGGTGCCTTTTCTGGCTTCTGGGAGCACCTGTACATGTGTGTACTCTCGTGCATTCTGATTTGTTCATATTCTCTCTCTCTCTCTCTCTCTCTCTCTCTCTCTCTCTCTCTCTCTCTCTCTCTCCCTCCCTCCCTCCCTCCCTCCCTCCCTCCCTTTCTCCCTCCCTCTCTCTCTCTCCACCAGAGTGCTTAAGAACACCGGTTGTGGTGGCACACACCTTTAGCCCCAGCACTTGGAGGTAGGTGGATCTGAGTTCGAGGCCAGCCTGGTCTACGGAGTAAGTTCCAGAACAGCCAGGGCTACGGAGAAACCCTGTCTTAAAAAAACAAAACAAACAAAAAACCCACTAGTTGTTCTTGCAAAGGACCTGGACTCGATTCCCAACACCCACATGCCCCACAACCACCAGTAACTGCAGTTCTAGGGGATCTGACACCCTCTTCTAGTCTTCTTCAGCATCAGACACACATGTGGTGCATAGATGTAGATGCGAACACAGGACCCATACACATAAAAATAATTTAAATACAGGGTTTCCTCTATGTAACCCTGGCTATCCTGGAACTTGGTCTGTAGACCAGGCTGGCCTTGAACTCAGATCCAAATGCCTGTCTCTTCAGTGCTGGGATTAAAGGTGTACGCCACCACTGCCTAGCTATATTAAAAAGTATTTTAAATCATCATCTGACTACCATGGCAAAAGCCCTTTACTATTCATTTTCAGAATAAAAAATTCAAATATATTGAAATGTTTGGAATAGAACATGTTAGTTCCTCAATTCTGTCGCTCCTCACCTCAGGGAACTTGAAGTTAATGGTATATTGTACATGGTTTATTTTTCATTTTTGTCCTTTTGTGGCACACTTAAAAGGATTTGTATCTAATTTGTTCACTGTTTGATTCTTAAAAAAACCATAAGGGACAATTATTTTTATTAGTTAGTTTCGGTTTTTTGAGACAAGGTCTCATTATAGAGTCCTGGCTAACCTGACCTCCCTATGTAGCGTAAGCAGGGTCTTAAACTTCCAACCCTTCTGCCTCAGCCTCCAGAATGCTGGGTTAACAGATGTACTACACAGTGATGAAAGTTTGTATTAGAAACCTGGTTTACAGAAGAGAAAGCTGAGCCCTGACGTAACAAGCTAATGAGCCATCTTCCCATTTTGAAGAGCTAGTGCCCTTTTGAGACATAGTCCACAGCTCTTGAAAACACACGAAGGAGCCTTGCTTAGGAAAATATTTTATGTGTGGCTGTATGTGTTTGATCCACTTTTTTTTCCTCCTTTGCCATAGGGCTTCCCAACAGCTCAGAATTGCCCAAGGGCTGGCCAGCACCGGGATTACAGACAGGCTCACCACCATGCCCAAGGACTTTTTTGTTTTGTTTTTAATATGGATTATGGGGATGGAACTGAGTCCTTACTCTTGCAAGGCAAGCGGTAACAGCCCAGCTCTCTTCCCAACCCCAGGAGTAGAATCCTTAAATACTAAGATGGATCTGAGGCAGAGACCCTGGGTGGGGCTGAGCCTTTCAACCCTGTTCCACTCTATCCTGTCACACCTGAGCTGGACATGGCCTTGCTTGATTTGATCCAACCAACCTTGCTTGCACTTCAGCCTTTCTCTTTTGCTGGACCACGTTAAGCTCCATGCAAAGACTTTTTTTTTTTTTTACTTCCGCCAGGGAAGATTGCACAAGCTGGTTATTCCAACTTGCCTCTAGGGGAAATCCCAGGTTCAGATACCAGCCGAGTGAGCTGTAGGGGAAACCGGGAGGATGTGGGCTGGCCCTGGCCCTGGCAGCTGGGGCTAGGCCTTCTCTTTCTTGCCTCTGCTCAAGAACTTCGCAGCCAACCCTACCCTGGAGGCTAGGAAATGAAAACTCTACTGATTTTAAAGCCTAAACAAAGGGTTAGGTCTGGTGTCATCTCCCACTTCAGTTGGCACCTCCTGGAATTGCCCCTGGCTGCCTGCCTGCCGGCCATTACTGTGGGAGGTGGCAGGGACACCCCCATGTCACATCTCCTTTCCCCACAGCCTGGGCTTCCCTTCACCTCACAAAACAGAGGCCTCAAGAAGGTTGCTGCAGCTGCCTCTTGGGAGGGGTCTAGGCTACGACCGTGTTTGCATCTTGACTGCTATCTAAACCCCAGAAACCAGGGCTGCTTCCTCCCGCAAGCTTGCAGCAGCAGGGCTTCTCATTAGACGCTAGACTAATCTTGCGTGCAAAAGAGGGCAATTCTGCTTGCCCTCAATTATCCACCGTGGGTGCAGGATTTCATGTTTAAAAGCCACAGGGCCTTCACATGACCAGGACCTCCCTGCCTCCCTACCCTGCTGGGCTTGGAAGCCATGGCGGAGAGTACCCCTTGACCTGGGTGACCTGACATTCACCAGAACAAGTGGAGAAACTAGCTGGGGCTGGGAGGCAGCTAAGGCCTCTTGGTGACTTTGTCTCCCAGCCATCAATTTGTAGTTTCTAAGCTCTGCAACCTGGTGGATATTTTATCAAGGGGCTGGGGGCTCAGAATAGTGATGGTGAATTATCTTCCCTTGGCTAACAGGATCATCAACCTTTACGTAACATTTACTAAGAGATACTCCGTAGAGACATGAAAAGGGTGCTGTGTAACACTGAAGAGCTCAGGAGAGCTGGGATCCACTGAGAATCGGCCCTGTTCATGGACCTGCCCTTAGGAGTGCGAGGCAGAGGCAAGATACATTTGTATCCGAGGACTGTTCACTAGAGAACAGAAGTGGCACCCGAGGTAGTCACTCAATTTTGCAACTGCGAATGAGTGCTCACACCGAAGTCTAACGTGGGTAATAGGAATAGAGATTTTCTTTTCTGTGTGTAGTGCTGGGGCTGAACTCACGACTTGTACATGATAGGCAGGCACCCTGTCACTGAGCTACATCCAGCAGCTCCCCCACCCCCAGCACCCACTTCCATACTGCTTTTTTAAAATTTTTGATTTTTAAACAATTTTGGGTAAATAGCCTAATCTGGCCTTGGATTTGCTGTATAGCTTCCCAGGCTGGCCAGCAAACTTAGGTCCTCCATCCTCCATCCTCCGTTTCTAAGCAGCCAGGATTACAGGAATGTGCCACTACAGCACAGAGATTTCTGTTGAGTGCAAACTGTGGGGCTCTAGAACAGCTGAATCTGATATCAAAGACATTCTTCTGGGGGCCAGGTGTGGTGGCACATGCCTTTAATGCCAGCACTCAGGAGGCAGAGGCAGGTAGAGCTCTGAAATCAAGGCCAGCCTGATCTAGAGCGCTAGGACAGCCAGGGCTACACGGAGAAGAAACCTTGTCTCAAAACCAAACCAAACCAAACCAAACCAAACCAAACCAAACCAAACCAAACCAACCAAACAACAAATAAAACAGACATTCTTCTGACTGAAACATGACCTTACTATAATGTTCAGGCCTATCCCAGGTTAATTTCGTGTGTATGGGGAGGGGTGGGGGAGTAGGAACTAAACCCAGGACATCATATTTGCTGAGCATGTGCTCCACTATTGAGCTAATATCTCTTTGAACATATTTAGACACTTGGGAGGCTTTGGACTTTAGTTTTTGGTTTGCTCTGGAAGGGACCTTCACTTTAGTACCCTGGAGAAAATCACTTGCTGAGAAAGTTTATATTAAATTCAAATCTGTATCTTTCGTTGTCTTTGAAATCTTTCAGAGACCTTTGTCAATCTCAAGAAGCCCTTGCCTCTTTCCAACATGACAGCTCTGAATTTAAGGTGAAGGGATTGTATTCTTTCTAGATGGATCTTTTTCTTATTCTAGGTACTCTTGAATACCAACACAACAAAGGGAATACACTTAATAGGGGCCAGCAGGCAGGTGGCTCACAAGAGGCTTATTCTTTCTTATAAATGCCTAGCCATAGCCTGAGCTATGTAGTGAGACCTTGTGTCACTCAATAAAACCCCCACAAAGAAACAAAAACAACAACATAAAACAAGGAATGGGGTGGTCCTACACACCTGTGTGTGGGTGTGTGTGGTATGTGCAGTGAGTGTTTTACAGAGGCCAGAGGCATTTGAATCCCCCTGGAGCTGGAGTCACAGGCAGTTATGAGCTTCCCCAATGCAGGTACTGAGAACCGAACTCAGGTCTTCTGTAAGAGCCTTATGCACTCTTAGTCTCTGAGATTCTTTTTTTCCAGCTCCTATGCCGAAGGATGCCTGTGCTTGGTGTCTTTCATGAGTTATCTCATTTGTCCTCTCAATATCTCAATTGAGCCTGTTACCATTGTTATTATTACGTGTGTGCATGTGGGTGCAGCTGCTCAATGAGGCCAGAGAGGGCGTCAGATCCCCTGAAGTTTCAGGTGGTTGTACGCTGCTCAACACAGGTTTTGGGAACTTGGGTCCTGTGATGGTTTGAATGAGAATGGCCCTCATAGGCTCATGTATTTGAATGCTTAGTCCCCAATTAGTGGAACTGTTTGGAAAGGATTAGGAGTTGTGGCCTTACTGAGGAGGTGTGTCACCATTTCCAGTTAGCCCTTTCTCTGCCATGTGTTTGTGGATCATGATATAAGCTCTCAGCTACTGCTCCAGTGCCATGTCTGCCTACCTGATGTCATGCTCCCTGGCATATGATCATGGACTCATGATCATGGAGCCTCTGAAACTGTAAGCTCCAGTGACCTTTCTTCTATAAATTGCTTTGATCATGGTGTCTTGTCATAGTATTAAAAAAAAATAAGACGGTTCCTTTACAAGAACAGTATGTGCTCTCTTAACCACTGAGCAATCCTTCCAGCTTCCCCCTGGCACTTTTGAAGGGGGATTCTTGCTTAGGGTTACCATTGCTGTCTTGAAACACCATGACCAAAAGCAACTAGGGGAGGAAAGGCTTTATTTGGCTTACATATCCTGAATCACAGTTCATTGAGATAAGCCAAAACAGGAACTCAAACTGAGCAGGAACCTGGAGGCAGGAGCTGATGCAGAGGCCATGGAGGAGTGCTGCTTACTGGCTTGCTCCTCATAGCTTACTCAGCCTGCTTTTTTTTTTTAACAGAACATAGGGACACCAGCCCAGGGCATCCCCACCCAAAATGAGACAGCAGGTGTTGAGTCTAGATACATAGTTTCTAGGACCCACATCTGAGCTACACTGTTAAACTCTCCAGCAGCCTCAGCAGCAGCCTAGGCACTAGCTCAGTGAAGCTAGTATGAACAGCTATAAGAGATGCCCTAGGCATGCTGCACATGTGCTCTAGTAGTACCCAGTACAGTTAGATGCTCTACACTCCAGCCAGGGATGGGGGCATCAGCTGAGCCAGGCAGGGAGCATGAGAGGAGAGCTGGTGTTGTGCTGGCATCCCTGCTTTTAAGATTAAAGAAACTATCAGTTTTTATCAGTTTAGTACTAGGCTTGTAAACTCCTGACTTGGGGGTAGAGGTCGGAACATTTGACAAGATTGCCTGATGTCTGGCACAAGCTGGGCTGTGGCAGTCCCAGGCTATCAGTGAAGCTCTATCAGTAGCCACACTAGCAATACTGTGTCCTCCTGGCAAGTATGTCGTACGCCTCATTGTGTAGGTGAACTGACCTAGACACTGCCTCAAACCGATGTGGGCTTGGGTCGCTGCCTTGGAGGATGCCATGATTTTATCACGATTGTGTGGAGGCTTCTGAAGTCAGAAATGCCGAGCTGATTGAGATAGCATATACTCATTTGGGTGTAGTGACACACACTTTTAATCCCAGCACTTGGTAGGCAGAGGCAGGCAGATCTGTGAGTTCCAAGCCAGCCTGATCTACAGACTGAGTTCTGGGCCAACCAGAGCAATATAGTGAGACCCTGTCTTAAAAATAAATAAAATCAACTACATGCCTGCAGTCCTAGGACTAGGGAAGCTGAAGCAGGTGGATCATGAGCTTAAGGCCAGCCTGGGCTACATGAGACCCTGTCTTTAAAAACTAAAATGAAGTCAAAAATGTCGGTGAAGTTTGCAGCCACTTGGAATGATTGACTAGAAGTTCAAGGTCTTTCTCTCAGAGTTTTCCAAATGAATGTGCCCAGACTGTGTTGGGAATGTGAGGACACAAAGTCCCTCCCCCCATCTCATGTCTGACCACTAAGAGCTGACTCAGCGGAGGGTGCTGTGCATATCTGTCACTCCCTTGTCCACAGAGTGACAAGGCTGGAAAGCATCTCTGTCCTCCGTCAGGTTGGGGCTGAGATTTGTGTGGTGGACCCAAGCCTTTGTTCATAACAATGCTTCCTACATCCCATCTCCTCTCTGCTTCCATTGCCAAAAAGCTAATGCCACTGATACAGACCTTTGGGGGCGGGGGTAAGCCTCGACAAGTGGATAACAGAAGACTTTTTCCCAATGAAATGCTACAGCTTTGAACTGCTATCCCAAAGGAAGAACTAGCTCAAGTTCTTGGCTTCATATCAAGGAACACTACAGGTCAGACCTTATCCCTGGTGGCCCTGGACAGCACTGAAAAATCCAGCAATGCTCATTACCCACCAGAGAGACCAGAGACATCCCACGCTGTGAGCAAACTTGAATGATGTACTAGAGTTCCCACACATGGTCTCATTTTTGCAAACAGGCCCTAAACAGAGTGACGTGGATTCCTCATTTATGTAGAAATCACCCTGCTTGACGTAATGGGACAGGAGAGGGAAGTGAAGGATGATGGACCCACTCATGATCAGGCTGAGAAACTCCAGGGCTGTCTGCAGAACCTCTCTGATGTCAAGGATGTAATGACCCTGTTGTGTCCTAAGTGGGGTGGTGCATTTGAGTCATAGTTGCTTTTATTGTTTAAAAGAAGTTTTGCCCCCCAGTAGCAGGGTTCTATGTGTGTTAGGCAAGCTCTGTCCCTGAGCTGCAGCCCCAACCCCCATCAAGAGGGATTTTTATTGTGACTCGGTGACTTTTACAACAGAGAAAATGAGATTACTGAATGGACATGCAGTTAAGACAATTATGGACAGGGGTGTGGTGAGCTGGTTCAGTGAATAGAGGCAACTTGCATGCTGGCCTGATGACTTTGAGTTTAGTCCTTGGATCCCACAAGGTGGCAGGAGAGAACCAACTCCTAAGAGTTGTCCTCTGACCCCTGCTTGTGCACATTTCCACACACACATACCAAAAAAAAAATAGTGATAACAAAATGTTTTAAACCAGGGGGTTGGACATATGGCTCAGTGGTAGAGCACTGGCTCAGAAAACACAAACACAAAACAAAAAATAGCCGATATAGTTCATGCTCTCTGTGGCCTCTTGTGATACATGAAATGCATACAAATGAGCAAGTGACAGGATGCTAACTGTGGTGTGGCTTCTGGGCCAGCAGCTTGGGCCTTCTTGGTAGCAGGACCTGGGCACATTTCAGCTGGCAGCCCTCCCTGACACCTGCAGAGCCGGAGAGAGCTATTGTTTTCTAAAACAAGGTGTTTCTAATCCTGATAATTCCCAAGCAGTGTGTGCACCCTCGCCAGCTTGCTGAGAGGATGAAGGTCTGTGTGGGGAGTGGTTGCCTTGTGCCTGGATGCAGACACCTTTGCTTGTAGAATCAGGTGAGTCATATGGAAAGCCAACTTGTTTGTGTCTCAGGACCATACTTCTTTTTTGGCAAGAGAAGGACCTCTTCCTTTTTGGGTCCTGAAGTCACACTGGAAATCCTCAGCAGCTCAGCTGTGGGTAGATGTGCCTGCCCATGGGTACTGGTGTTGGGGTTTAGTGGTCTTTGCAGAAGTCAAGGTTCCTGTCAGACCTGGGAGGAAGTGTGTGGCCTACGTATGTATGCAGCTGTGTGTGTGGCTGCCAGAGAGGGAGCCTCTCTGTGGTAAGCTTCCTCTTCTCTGCTTCACTGTGGTGGGACGTAGAGAGGGTCTTTTTTACAAAAACAACCCTGAAACCCTAGAGAAAGACAGCTCTGCTTTCCTAAAGGTCCCCTGAAGAGCTCACCCAAGCATTGAGGTGCTGGTCAGCCAGATGCAGCAACAGCACATGTCTCCTCAGCCTATAGCATGCTCTGATCTCGTGGTCTTAGGGCACACTTGCCCCTCGAAGTTAGAGATCTGAGGGGAAGGGAGGGCTCGGAGTCTAGGTCCTCCTAAGTATGTAGAGGAAAGGAACATGGAAACTGCCTTCTGCGGAACTGAAAGCTGAGTTGTGATCTCAGCCTGGCCTCTGCTGGTCCCCTGGGGGCGCCAAAGCTTAGCATGATGATGGCACTACCCACAGTTTTGAACTAGAATGGGACCCAGAATAGGAGACTTCCCAACATCCTTCCTCCCTCTGCTGGTGGCCTGTGGCTGCCATCATGTGATAAACATGTGGCTTCCTAAGAGAGAAACTTGCACAATCACACAGAAATGGGAAACTGGGAGGTAATTCAGTGTGGCACATGAAGAATTGGGCAATGAGGTGTCTAGGAGACTTTGGGTCTTGAGAAGGAATCCAGGTTTCCTCTGAGTCATGTCTGTGTCTGAGGAGGTCCCTAGAGCCCGAGCTATCTGAGTGGTCAAGAGGCACAGGCCTGGTGTCCTCAGCCCTCTGCCTGTCAGATGAAAATTGGGTGTGGCGCTGGCCTGCTCTGGCAGAGGCAGGCAGGGGCAGAGGTTTGAGAGCCACCAGGCTATTGCTCCATCACCCTAGAGCAGACCAGGCAGGGCCCATGTTCTGATTGCTCTGAATTATCCCCCTTAACATGCTCCCTGGGCCCAAGGACGGCTGCTGCTTGTGAGGAGTACCTCCTAAAGCAGATAACTCCCGGGCACTGCCCAGGGCCCCTGTCCTGGTGGCTCTCTCTGTAAGGGAACTGAAATGCCTCATTGCCTTTGTGTTTCCAGTTCCTGGGTGGACGTTTCTCAGAAGCCCAGCTGCACCTCCTTAGGAAGGCGAGTCACGTGGCATTGTCTTCTCCCAGGATGGCATGCATCCCTCCCTATTCAGAGCACTGAACAGAGAATGTTCCAGAAAGTTCAGGCTCTGGACAGCAGAGGCAAGGACATTTGAGAAGGGGGTGGGTGGGGCAGGCTATAGAGCTATTACCTCAGTTTCCTCCTGTGCTCCCCTGAGACACTTTTCCTCGAAGTGTTCACTGTGGGGCCAGTGAGATGACTCAGCCAGTACAAGTGTTTGCTCTGCGAGCCTGATGGCCTGAAGTCAGTCCTCGGAACCTACAGGGCAAGGAGAGAACTGACTCCTGAAAGTCATCCTCTGACCTCCGTACGTGGATGGTGGCACCTGTGTACCCACACACTCCTCACATACACACAGACACCGGCACACTATAAAAAAAATTAAAGTGCTCCTTATATGGGCTGAGGGTATAGCTCAGTGGTAAAGCATGTACTTAAAGGCCCTGGATTCCATCTCCAGCAGCATAAAAGAAAAAGAAACATCTTTTTCTTTATAATCCTTACTTAGTTGAGTCTATGCCAGGTCAGGGCTGCCTATGTGAGAGAGATGCCTAGAGACTAGTTAACTCCAAAGTCATTAAGTGCCCAGACCACCAGGGACCCTCTAGGCACAGGCATCATGCCTGAAGACCCCAGGGTGTGTTAGACCTCATTTAAAGGAGAAAACAGAGAGGTCTGTCTTTATTCCTTTCTGGCCCTGCCAGTTCCTTTGACAAACAGCTTAAGAGCTACCTCTACTGGTACTGGGCGTGGAGGCACATCCTGGAATCCTGGCACTTAGGAAGCTGAGGCAGGAGGATTGAAAGTGTGAAGCCAGCTTGGGAGGAGTACCACTGTCGTCATGAACACACAGCAGCAGTAGATATATGCACGAGATTGGGCCCTTCCATATGCCATCATGGACGGAAGAGGTGCCCGTGAGGCCTCATCCCATCCTGAGGCGCTATTGATTGTTAATGGTTTCTGCAGGGAGGCGGGGGTGTCGTTTTCTTAAATGATGTAGCCACTTGGGGACTAGATGGGAAGAAGGAGGGTGCAGAGGAAAAGGAAATGGGATAACAGAAGGCAATGGAAAGTGAATATGATTACATACATCGTATGTATGTATGGAACTGTCAGAAAATCAAAGAGAAATAAAACATACAAAAAGCCCTGCTGATAAATTCACATCAGCATCTTGTACTTGTGCTGCCTGAAGGGCGGTTTCTCACCAGTGCAATTATCAATAGGGCATCTGGTGAGTTTGCTTGCTGAAGCCTCAAGACTGGTAGCCAGACCACAGTGTGAACTTCACTCTACCCTTTGCTGGTCTTGTGACCCGGGGCCGCTTCTTCAAAGCGGGGGAAATGATTCTGTCTTCCACAAGAGGTATCACATACTAGAGAGGTGAAAGCAATGTGTCTAACACAGTCACAGTGTCTAGAACATAAACCTTGGTGACACTGGGGGCATGTTAACTAAAGGGCTTTTCAGTAATTGAATAGGGGAAATTGTTTCTAAGGTCTGGTGTGCATTGAAGGGGAGAGGTCAGGTCTAAGAAGAGCTAGAGATTCGGTTGGGTATTGTCTTAGTTACTTCTCTATTGCTGTGACAAAACACCATGACCAAGGCAATTTATAGAAGAAACAGTTTATCAGGGACTCACAGTTTCAGAGAGCCAGTACCTGACCCTCATGGCAGGGATTAGGACAGCAGGCAGGCACGGCATTGGAGCAACAGCTGGAAGCTTGCATTTTGAGACAATAACCGAGAGGCAGAGAGAGCGCTAACTCTTCTCTAATTGCTGTGGATTTGGGAACCTCAAAGCCCACCTCCAGTGATATAACTCCTCCAACAAAACCACACCTTCCAATCCTTCCCAAACAGTTCCAACAACTGGAGACCAAGCATTCAAACCTGAGCCTACGGGGAGCACCATTCAACACTCGTGAGTAGCGAGCCTTCTTCAGGGACCCCTTCTAGTTCCCCCATGCCTTTTCTTTTTCCTCCTCCTCCTCCTCCTCCTCTTTCTCCTTGTCTCGTATATCTCAGGCTGGCCTCCAACTTGTGGTGTTGCAGAGGATGACCTTGAACTTCTGATCTTCTTGCCTTTCTCCGCAGGTGCTGGGATTACAGGTGTACACCACCACATTTGGTTTTATGTGGTGCTGGGGCTCAAACCCAGGGTTTTCTGCATGCTTAGCCTGTACTTTACCAAGTGAGCTACATCCACAGCCTTCTTCCCATTTTCTTTTTAAGACAGCATTTCACTGTGTTGTCCAGACTGGCCTCTAACTTTGGGCATAAGTGATCCTTGCCTCAGTCTTCCAGGTGTCTAGCTCTCCACCTTCATTTTTGCCTCTGTAATTGTTCACACTTTTCCTTCTTTCCCAGAATGCCTTGCCTCTGCACCCTTTTATCTTTGCCAGTGAAACATTAGTTGTCATTCCAGGCCTCAGTTCAAATTCCAGGCCTCTTTAGAAAGTGTGCTGGCTAGTTTATACCAATTTGAAACAAGCTAAAGTTATCTGAAAGGAAGGAACCCTACTTGAGAAAATGTTTCCATAAGATCTGTCTGTACATTTTCTCAATTAGTGATCAATGGGGGGGCCAGCAAATGGTGGGTAGTGATCAATGGGGGGGCCCAGCCCATGGTGGGTAGTGATCAACAGGGGGGGCCCAGCCCATGGTGGGCAGTGATCAATAGGGAGGGCCCAGCCTCTTGTGAGTGGTGCCAACCCTGGGCTAGTGATCTCGGGTTCTAACTTGCTTTATGGTCATAGAGTTTCACTGCAGCAATAGGAACCCTGACTAAGACAGAAGGCATTTGGTTATCAGCTCAGTTGGAAATGGTGACCCCCTGCCCCATAATGTTCTTTATTTTTACTCTTTGTCTCTTTGGGAGCCACCACCCAGCTCCCAAATAAATCACACACAGAGGCTTATTCTTAGTTATGAATGCCCGGCCTCCACTTAGCTTGGCTTGTTTCTTACCAGCTTTCCTTAACTTTAAACTAACCTGTCTACCTTTTGCCTCTAGACTTTTCTCATTCTCTTCTTTAAATCTTACACTTTCTCCGTGGCTTGCTAGGCGGCTGGCCCTGGAGTCCTCCTCCTCTGGCTACTTATTTTTCCTCCTTTCTCCCAGATTTCTCCCTCTATAGATTCTCTCTGCCAGCCAGCCCCGCCTATCCTTCCTTTCTCCTGTCTTGCTATTGGTCGTTTGGTTCTTTATTAGCCCATCAGGTGTTTTACATAAGCACAGTGCCACAGCTTCCCAGAGTTAAACAAATGCAACATAAACAAAAGTAACACACCTTAAAATAACATTCCCCAACACCATAACACACTCTCCAGCTACTCTCTGGATCTACCAGGCATCACCTGGGCTCTGAGATTTCCAGGCATGTTTCTCTTTTTTCTTTTTCTTTTTTCCCACTCTTCTCATTAATACCTCTCTCTAGGTGTACTGGCCTTTTGTTCCTATAAAGTTCCTGAGGCGGACCACTTGATAAAGGGTTTTATTTGCCTCCCAGCTCTGGAAGTCCACACAGCACAGCCTCGGCCCTGATAATGGGTCACCTTGACGTCATGACGTCATGGCACGGGCACACATGCATCTCTGTGCTGTCACTCTCCCTCTGCATAAAGCCACTGGGATCCGATCATGAGACTCGCTCTTAATGACCCAGCCATTTCCCAGAGTTCTCTCTGTTGGATTTCTTGGCAAAATGATTGTCTAGAATGTGAGGCCCTGGGTTCCATCCTCAACACTGCAAACAAGCAGCAAGACAAAGCAAAGTCGCCACTTCTAAAGGCCGTATGCAGATTTCCTACCCTCTTTTTAAAAGGATTTATTTAAACATGTATGTGAGTCTCTGTCACTCTCTGCCTTTCTCTCTGTGTCTGTATGTGTGTGTGTGAGAGAGAGAGCTGGAGTTAGAGGTGGTTTTGACTTTCAGATGTGGGTGCTAGGAACCAAACTTAGGTCTCCTCTGCAAGAGCAATACACATTCTTAACAGCTGAGCCATCTCTTCAGCCCTGAGTTTCTACCCTCTTAATATTAACATGTGACTTTGCAAATTAGACTTTTGCATGAGTCCAGGGGGGCACAGATCATGTTCAAACCATAGCACAGGAGAGGAGGAGAGATAGGACCTGAAGTGAGTTAAATACACCATAACATCCTTACACTGGCAGGAACCTCAGATTAAACACCTGGGGGAGGGAGAGAAGAAAAATAAAAGAGCTGGGTGTGTAGCTCAATAGTAGACTGCTTACTTACTGCTTACAAAGACAGACAGACAGATAGACATGCATGCATGCACATACTAACCATCTGGAGTATGGACCCTGATAGTGTCATGTGATTTTCTGGGGTAAAGGTCCAATAAATGAAACCTTGCAAGCCCCAATAGACCAGATGAGTCCTGTATTCTCTGGGATTCTATGGCCCACTCAGCAGTCACTGGGGACCCAGGCACATAGCATTACAGAAGGTCTCCTTAGCTGAGCCCCACCCCCACCCCACACCCCACACGTTCTCAACCAGACTTCCTGTAGACCCCCTCAAACTAGGTTCTTTTGAGTGGGCAGGAGTCCAGACTCAGGTTCCATCAACTTCTCCCATCACTGAAAAGCAGGTTTCCAATCTGATAGTTACAGGGCTTCTGGAGGTGTGAGTACATTAAGTCACTCTGGGAGGCTTCCTGGTTCAGCCTGTAGTGCCTTAGGCAAAGCAGTTCAGCATCACTGCCAGCATCCCAAATCTTCTTCCACAGATTCCCAGGCTTTCCACCCTACAGAGAGCAGAGGATTCAGGCCAAACGGACTGCCTCCAGAGGCGGTCTTCCTCCATGAAAGCATCAGTTCATTTCCCTACTTCAAAATCAAATTGCCTTGTAAATTTGGGACAGGTCTAGGAGAAAGACTCCAGCTACAGAGACTGAAATTCCCTTAGTGGGCTGAATCCTTTCTAGGTTTCTATTCTATTTCCATGTTGGAACCTGATTGGGTGGAAAAGAGTACGACCAAGGATGTTGGCTGCTGCGCAGGGGAGGCTGTGCACTGGGGAGTTTTTAGTTGGGGCTTTGTGTGAGTGGTTATAAAATAATTAGAGCAGCAATTGTCCTGCCCCAAATCTGATTTTAGTTCCCCCAGAGTCATTTCAGAGGATGTGGCCACATGTCAACCATCCAGGCCAGTTCATTTCCAGTTGGAACCTGGCTAACTAAATATCAATATTATTTCATTCTAGGCTCTTTGTAGCCAAGGACCATCCATTCACTTGAACCACTATTTGAACAACATATTGGGGTTGCCAAGAGCAGAGCTCACTGTCTAGCAAGAGATGGATGGCCCTGAATGACCTTAAAATTTTTTAAGCCTTTATTCTATGCATATGGGAGTTTTGCCTGTGGGTATGCCTGGACACCACATGTGGGCCTGGAGCCCCTGGAGGCCTGAAGAGGATGTTGGATCCTTTGGAACTGGAGTTACAGATGGTGGTTAGCCATCATATGGATGCTGAGAATCAAATCTAGGTCCTCTGGAAGAGCAGCCAGTACCCTTAACCACTGAGCCATCTCTCCAGGTCCTGAATGATTTTTAAGAGCAGCAAGGAATCAGACAAAGAGAAGCAGGTCTCCCCGGCTTGGTTGTTAGGGAAAGCACCTTTGAAGCAGTGGTATTTCAGATTAACACCATAAAATAAGTAGGAGATGCTCAGGCAGAGTGGAGGAAGCAGTATTTTGATTTGTTTTCTTGAGACAGGGTCTCATTATGTCAGCCAGTCTGGCCTTGTGCTTACTGTGTCTTCCTGTCGACCTCTCAAGTGCAGGAATAACGGGCATGTGCCACCATGCCAGGATAAGGAGAGAACATTTTCTTTTAACTGTTTTAAGGTTTATTTTATGCATATGAGTGTTTTGTCTGCATGTATGTAGGTGTACCACTGTGTGCCTGGTGCCACAGAGATCAAAAGAGGGCATCGGATCCCCTGGATCAGATATTTGTGAACCACTGTGTGGATGCTGGGAATTGAACCCAGGGTCTCTGCAAGAACAACAAGTGCTCTTAACCACTGAGCCACCTCTGTAGCCCTGAGGGCATAACCTTTTAACCAGCTGTATCAACCCGCACAGAAGTTCAAAGGCAGGCGACAGCAGGAGGAGCAGGGTGGACGTGCTAGGTTATCCAAAGGGGTGTGCAGGTAGGGCCACAGGACCTGGGAGGCCATGAAAATAGTAAGGGGGCTTAGGGTTGTCGCTCAGTGGGAGAGCACCAGCTCTGCATGCACAAGACCCAGGGTTTGGTCCTTTACATCACAAAAAGAAAAAGGAAGAGAGAAAATAGTGCACCTTTCTCTAGATAGTGCCATGAGTGTGCCTTAGAAAGAGAGGAGTGGCATGTTAGAGTTGTCCTACAGCATCCTGTCTGTGGCTTTGGGATGCAGGGAGACTTTCATCAGAGCTTCAAGTCTATGATGGCAGCCTCCTGAGCCTGGGGCTGCTCAAACCAACAGACTCTTTGCAACTCTCACCGACTCTTGCTGCTGGTCCCATTCTTTCTCACTTTCCCTCCACTAGGATCTGACTCGTGTGTTGGTCTTTCCTGTCAGCATCAGATTATGTGTGTGCAATCGAGCTGAGAAGCCTAGAACGGGGTGCGGAGAGGAAATTCAGAGTCACGCCGCCATTCTGTAGCGAGAAGCTGAAAGCACATCATGTGAGAGATGCATAACCCGGGACAGTTCCTGAGCAGAGAGCAGAGCGGGGCTGAGTCATCCCCTTCCACGTGAAGAACAGCAGGGTGGTCCCTTAGGGGATTGAGATGGGTGGTCTTGTCGTTTCTCAGTGATCGTCTTTGGACCCCTGGGGATCGTCTTTGGACCCCAGTGGTGACCCAGAGAGGGTGACTGGGTGCAGATTTATGTGCTTGGCTTCTAGGCAGGGACAACCTTGAGCACTGGCAGCCCTTGTAGAAGTGGCCTGGGCCAGATCAACCCCCTCTCAACCTCCACATTTATAAAGATGATGTTGGGCCAACAAGATGGCAAACTCAGTGGGTAGAGCTTGCTGGCCAGCCTGACAGCCTGAGTTGGATCTCCAGGACCCGTGGGGTGAAGGAAAGACTCCAGAACTGACTGTAAGTTGGCCTCTGACCCATTTGTGTCTGGTTAGGGAGACACCAAAGGCAGCATTATGGGGGAAAGAAAGTGGGTTCTGGAGTTTGCCAAGGAGGAGCCATCCTCTTTCTGCTAACTTTGGAGGGTCCTCAATACTGTTGACATGAAGGACAGACGTCTTTTGGCGTTCCTGGCTTCTGCCTATTGAAGGCCCTGCTCCTTCACATTTAAAAAAAAAAAAAAAAAAAAGACTTTTTAGTACAGCAATGGCAGTTACTCCTCTCCCCATTAAGAACCTCTGTCTCATGATGACAGAACAAGGTGATGTTCAGCTGTGTCTCAAACCCCTGTAACCGGCAAGCAGGGAGGTAAGGAAGTCTCCTCATTTAAGATGTTACTGGAGGAGCTGGAGAGATGGCTTATCAGTTAAGGGCACTTACTGCTCTTCCAGAGGACCTGGGTTCAATTCCCAGCCCCCACATGTCACAAGGCTTACAACTGCCTGTTAACTCCCAGCTCCAAGGGAATCTGTACTCAGCAGGCACCCACATACACGTGCACATACCACCGCACAGGTACGTAAGCATACACATGAGTAAAAATAAAAATTATCCTTTCAAGAGATGTTACTGGAGGATTTATCCTATGGGAGTGTACTCTGCTTACAACACTTTCTCAGGCTCTTTGCTCACAGTGGTAACCTGCAGCCCTAGATAGCGTCTGGTGGAGGAGCTGAGATTTGAGTCCAAGCCCTTGGAGGCTGCCAATGTAGAACACCACGTGTGGCTGAGGTGCTACTGTGTTTGGCCACCAGATGGCACCTGGGAGTCCTAGTTCTCTGCCGCAGGACTGGTGGTAACCGGAGTTGACTGCAGAGAGAACTTGCCTTAAAAGAGGCCCGCTGCTTAAAGAGACACAGCCACACGCCCTCGGGATGGACCCTTAAATCTACAGAATGAGACTCCACCATGGCAAGCACCACTGTCCAGGGCCAGTAGCTTCTGTGCCTTCCTGGATGTTGATCCAGTCTCCTTGGTGACTCTCAGTCCCTGCAACCTTCCTCCTGAGTCTGAGGGGACAGAACCAGCCTGGAGAGTGGTGTCAGAGCTCCTGGCCGAGCAGCGCTGGAGCCGGGATGCATCTGCAGAACTGAGAAGGAAAGAGTGGGAAGAAGTGCCAGCTTCGGGGCAGTGGTGACCACAGGAGGGCAGAGGGCCAGCTTGTGAGCGCTGACCTCTGCAGGACTTGACTCTGCTTCTCTGGAGCCTTTAAATTTGGTCTCTTGGGGGATTTTTTTGAGACTCCTTGTCTCTTCCTCAGCTTGCGTCTTCCCAAATGCTGATGGGGACTCATAGGTAAGTAAATGAGGGAAGAGGTTCTAGACTCCACCGCAGGACCATTCCCATGCCGAACACCCTGCGGGGTGACTGCTGAAAACGCCACGTTAGCTGGAGCTGGGGAAGGGGCCCTCCTCCACGTGGGTTTCTTTAGCCTTAGCTAAGCCAGCTGCTCTGCCATGATGCTAACTCTTTTTGGTGCCAAGGGGTAGGGACAAGGCCTGGGATGTGTGTGTGTGTGTGTGTGTGTGTGTGTGTGTGTGTGTGTATGTGTGTAGTGCCCCATGCAGCTGTCTGTCCTTGGGTACTGCCCTGGGAGTGACAGAGGAAAGCGTCAAGGGTATGAATGTAGTTCTCTGGGGATCAGTCCACATCCTACCAAGGGTACAGCTCTTTCCCATGGCTCGAGCTGACATAAAACTTCCAGGGAGAAATGAGTTGGATTTGGGGTGGGGAGGGGGCTTGGGAGGTAGTTTCTGTTGTCTGTAGATCTCACTGTCTTCTGGAAAAGCCAGGAGGCTGGAAAGGGGCAGGGAGGAAGAGAGTACAGGACAGAGTCTTGGGCCAAGCTCTCTCCCTGAGAGGCAACTCATGGGAGGCCTGGCCTGAGGAACTTTCATCTCAAATTACTTTAAATTTACATTTATTCATTCAGTGTGTGTGTGTGTGTGTGTGTGTGTGTGTGTGTGTGTGTGTGTGTGTGTGTGTGTATGCTCACTCATTCACATGCATATGAGTACCACGGTACCTATGTGGAGGTCAGGAAAGATCAGAGGACAACTTGTAGGGAGTCTGCTGCCTACCATGTGAGTCCCAAGGCTCACACTCAGGTTCTCAGGCTTGGTAGTAAACCTGCTCTAAGAATTTCCTTCTTCCCAGACCTCAGAACTGAAGGTGAGTTCTGAGAACAGTAAATGCTGCTTTATTCCACCAAGGAAGGGGAATGAAACGGAGTGAAAACAGGTTACTTGCCAGGCATGGTGACACATGCCTTTGATCCCAGCACTGCCCTGGGAGTTTGAGTCCAGCCTGGTCTGCATGGTGAGCTCTGGACCAGCCAGGGCTACAGAGTGAGACTATCTCAAAAGAACAGACAGAAAACCCAACCACATGCATACACATACACACCAAACAAACAACAGAAACCTCATCTGTGGGAAACAGAAAAGCAAGCTACCCCGGGATCTTTTGGGAAGCAGAGTTTACAGTCTTTCAGGACTAATAAGAGACGTGGAGGTCATGTACCTGACCTACCTGGGTGTCACCTTCTGCACCTGTGAAAACTAAGGTTGGAAAAGCTTGCATCTGGCCTCAGGCATATAAGCAGAGGGTGAGGGACCTGGCCTACCAGGCTGTCTGGACTGCTTTCCAGCTTGTCTGCAGGGCCATCTGACCTGTAGTAGGTGAGGTTTTCTTTGGGAAGCAGTTCTCTGTTTGCTTACATATTGGTGGCCCCTGGGAGTTCTGGAATGACATCGTCTTACCTTTTCATGCAGCTCCAATTTCTTCTTCCCTGGGCTTAGCTCTTCTGTTTTTTCATGTGTTCATCCATAGTCCAGTATAGCATTCACTACACACTTGGTCTCTGGGTCCAGACGATTCATTTTCAAGTGTCGCCCCCTGCTGGCTGGCCAGTGGCTTAGCCTTTCTGTGCCTCTGTTTTTTTGTCTGTGAAATGGAGCTAATAGCAGTCCCTATCTTGCTTGCTTACTGGGAGGATTAGGCCAGAAGAAGCTTGTAAAGCACATAGAACAGTACCTGGTAGTTAAGCATCAGTCAGTGTTAGCTGTCATTAATTTTTATGACTCAATATGCAATTTAAAGATCCTTTTAATTTCCTCTTATGTGTATGAGTGTTTTGCATTGTGTATGTGCCTCGTGTACCTGCAGAGGCCAGAAGAAGGTGTCAGATCCCCTGGAACTGAAGTTACAGATGGTTGTGATTCAGCATGGAGATGCTGGAAGTCAAACGTGGGTCCTTTGGAAGACTTACCATCTCTCCAGCCCCTCAATATGCCTTTTTAATTTTATTTTTTTTTTTGAGGCAGGATTTGAACTCCTGCCTCAGCCTTCAGGGTGGTTGGAATCACAAGTGAGCATGCACCGCTACACCTGGCTAAACATGCACTTTTGAACGCCAGTTGGCTGAGCTTTTGGCAAAAACCGGTTTGTGCGTGAAGCCACATTGCTGTAATAGCATTTTTGAAGGTTTACACACACACACACACACACACACACACACACACACACACACACTCTCCCTGCGTGGCCCCAGCAACAGAGACACTTTTTTTCTCCAGCAGTGACCACAGGGAAATCAAACTTCTGGGTCCTTCCTGTGGTGCTAAGGGGAGAAAAGTGGAGAGACCTAGTTTGATCTAGGTGACATCACTCTGATTGCATCCTGGCCGAGTGGTTGGTAGGCCTGAGGGCTGGTTGTTAGAGAAGCAATACATAGCACACTCCTGGGAATAAAGGGGAGAGCTGCTGGTCTTCATGATGGGGTCTGTGTCCTTTCAGCCTCCCCCGCCACCAACACAACACTCAAGGCTGTGCAACTAACCTTAAATCCTGCGATGAGGGAGGAGCAGGTAGGTAACCATGGAGATGGGGGGAGGGGCAGGATAAACTGAGTACGCAGGTTGGGGATATGGAAAGTGTTGGCCCTTCCCACTGGATAGGGAGTGGTTACTAGGGGCTTGGGGAAGTAGTGTTTTGCATGCTGACTCAGTGCCTTGGGTGAACCATGCATCTGTACATCCAGGCACTTAGCTGAATCCGGAGGTCTGTCCACAAGGATGCCTCCCTGCTGCTCTGACAGATTGGGGCTGATAGCTGGGGTTAAGAGCACTTCAGGATAGCAGGCCTTGGGCAAGCTACCGAGGAGGATGCCTCTTTAACTCCTTAGTTCCCAGAGCGTGTGCTGAGTTAGGATTTCCCCAGCCTTTCCCTGCCCTCGGTGCCCCTTGATCTAACTGGAGGCATTTGTTACAATCTCAAGTCACCCAGGTGGTCCAAGGCCCACCCACTTATCTCTGTAAACAAGGTTAGAATCAGGCTGGGCGGTGGGCTTCTTCCAGTAACTACCCCTTCCCAAGACAGTAGTTCAGCAGTGGAGTTGTGTAACACACATCTACTCACCCCGGACAGGGAGCCCACGACAGAGCAAAGTATAGAAGAAGCACCAGTGTCTGCACCAGACACCCCAAGAACAAGTTCTCAACTCAATGGAAATTTATTTGCCCCAGAGGTACAAAGGGCAGGGAATAAGAGACATCGAGACAGGAGACAGAGGACAAGGGAGAGGGGGAAGGATATTTGCCCCCAGAGGGGTAAAGGACTGCCTCTGGATAGAGAGGAGACAGATGTGGCCTGTATGCAAATGGCGGTTTATAAAGGTAAAAGAGGAAGCCCTGTATTGGGATGAGATGTTTAATTTTGATTGGGCACATTAATTAGGGTAGTCAAAAGGGGGCTTTTGATGGCTGGACTTTAATACTTTGATAACTGGACCTTGGTAGTCAGCCTCAGGAGGAGGAAGTGACCATATAAGGGAACAGACCTTGGTGGCTAGTTTTAGGAATGTAATCTAATGTTTTTTAGCAAGGTGGAGGGAATGGGGGAAGGGCAAGGCCTACCAGAGCCATGTTTGCCATGCTCGGGCCTATTAGGGCCCTTCAGTGGATACCACCCAAATCCAACTTAGTGATCTGCTGGCTTTTATTGGGGTTACTTACAGGAGCAGAAATGACTCAAAGACAGGTACTGATATCACCAAGGCCCACCCCAGAAGGGGTGATCACCCACAAAAGCTAGGAAGCCCCAAGCACACTGCACAGCCTTCAGGTATCGCTCAGGATGGAGTGTCCTTCCCAAATAACTCTGGTCTAAACCTGGTCTAGGCAGCTGGACTGGTCTGAGTCTTTGCAACCCAGCTTCCTTCCTTCTGAGGGGAATTCTCAGCTCTTAATTACTTACTCTGGTCGGGGGTGGGGGAGGTCTAGTGAATCTGGTCAGTTTCTGGAACTTCCTGAAGCTGTTTTGTTTACCTTCCCACTTGAGGAACTTCCTAGCAGGATGGAATGTTTCAGTCTTGGAGGAAACTTACACAACAGGTGGGGGCCGTGGCTATGAAACAAAACGGTAAGGGCTTCGGTGAGGGCTCCGGTGAGGGCTTCCTAGCAGATGGTCTTGCACTCATGGACCAGGACAGATTTCCAGGGACTTTCAATGCCTTGGGTTACCTACCAGTCAGCTGACAGTGAGGTGGCGTGCTATGGATCCAGCCCACACTATGCAATTTGGTCACTGGCTGTGCCCCGGTTTTCTCACCCGGAAAATTCAGAAATTAGGTGAGAGCTGGGTCTGGTAGCACAGGCCTCTAGTCCCAGCTTTTGAAACCCCAAAATTGGCCCCCAGTGACACACCTCCTCTAACAAGGCCACACCCTCTAATCCTCCCCAAACAGTTCCAAGGACCGGAGGACCAGATATTCAAATATATGAGCCTGCAGGTGCCATACTCATTCAAACCACTGCACTATCTCAAAGGGTAAAAAAGAGAGCTGGAGATACAGCTTTGGGGTGGAGTGCATGAGTGAGGTCCTGAGTGCAGCTCCTAGTGTGCAGAAAGAAAGTGAGGGTGAGGAGAAGGGATAAGGAAAGAAGGAACCTGAAGAAACAGGGACGTCCATAGCAAGCTCATCCTTGTGAAAAACTGAAGATTCAAGCCAGAAACAGCAAGTATTCAGGGTCAGATATTAGCACTATGGTCTGCAAGATTGTCTCTGTCCCCTCCACTCTATTGTGGAGGGGACAATCCTGGGCAAGATGGGACAGAATGCAGAATAAAGCAAACTATGACAACACTCGGAAAAGCAACTATAACGTTTCAGTTAGGAAAAAAAAAAAAAAAACACCGAAAATAGCTTGCTCAAGCCTTTGTAGATAAAAATGTAAAATGTATGCAAATGTATGTGACTCACATAGAAACATATATCCACAGCCTCCTCACAGTCAGCACCGGATGTGGAGATGTAGGGCTGTGGCCTGCAGGAGAATCCCTGTAGTGTAGTGAGAGGGCCTAAGCTGCCTTGATATTGTGGGGAGGGGTCAGTGCTGCAGCCTTCCAGGGTTTGTAGCTGATGCCTATACCCAGGCATGTGTTCCCTTTCTCCTGGGTTCTATGCCTTCAGAAAGTGATGCGCAAGACTAAGGAATGCCCTTGTCCTTTCTCTGCTCGTCCGTCTGCTTCCTCAGAGAGCCTGCTTGCTCCCTCTCCCATCCCGGAACTCTATTTCTGGATAGTCTTGCTAGAGATGCACCACCCCCTCTCCTGCCATGCTCCAGGTGTCGGTTGGGCCCTCCCAATCTTCTATGCCAGTCAGGGACCGTGGGAGGGTAACAGTTGAGCAGCGAGGGCCGGCAAGCCACAGATCCAGAAGCTTGGGTTAGGCCTGGGGTCATAAGAGCTGAATGGGTACAGGAGGGCCTCCGTATGCTGTAGACAGCTGTAGGGATCTCCTATACACAAGAGCATCTACCCTTGAACCTCCCCGAGGTCCACAGGCTCTATCCTGTGCTGCTCTTCTTGGGTAGTTATGGAGGCTGGCGTCCAGACAGCTGGGCAGCTTACAAGGCTGGGCACAAGTTTCCTTATGGATAAAGGTCTGCTTCTACCGTTCAAAACTATACCTGTGCTTGTCTGGGATGAGGAGGAGCCCTCCTCTGTGTTCTGTGGGTGCTAACAACACTGCTTTCCATAGAGGTCAGAGAGTAGCTTAACTCTTTGTAGACCTCTGTGTTCCTGGAGCCCAAGAAGGTTTTGCCCTAAGCTGTCTGAAGATGGGACGGGACGGGACGGGATGGGACGGGATGGGACGGGAACTGCTCCCTTAGTAGAAATGCACTATCCTGGTATATGAAAGGTCTAATCCAGGTCTTCCTGGGTGGGCTTGATTGCCTCCTTCCCTGGGAATTCAGGAAACAGGCTTCAGCCTCCGCTGTCTTGGACCACCCTAGCCTGGGTCCCTTTTAGTCCAGTACTGTCTCCAAGTCACTTGACCCAAGGAGATCTGTGTACCTAATCTATGGGAAAGTTGCCCCGAGTCCCCTATCTTACCCCCCATCCCCCAGCCCCAAAGCCCTCAGTGCTGTTGAGGTCACTGTTAGGAATTTTGTTGAAGACTCTCTTCTCTGAGGCATCTGACCCCATCATCCCTCAACTTCTGTGTGATTATGCACTGAGGCCAGAGGTAAAGGGCTCCTGGAGGGACTGGGTGAGCCCGGGGCCTTCTGTACCCCAGTTTGTCTCTATGCCTCAAGGGGCACATGTGAAAGATGTCCTTCCCCTGAGGGCAATGTCTGACTCTGACCCCTGCGGGGCCGTCTTACTTTAACCACCCACCCCTGGTGTGAATAGATGGATGCTTTAAGGTTTGGTAGGAAACAATCCCTGGGTGGTCCAGCCTTCCAGCGGGTGCAGGACGCTGTTAACCTAGTCCACGCCGCTATCTATGCTTGTCTAGGGGTGGGGCCTGGCAACGGCACCAGCCCCAAAATCGTGCTTAGAGATCCTGGGGTGGCAGGTGATGTCACCCCTGCGAGCTCATAGGTCTCCCTAGTCTGCGGGTTGCCAGAATTTCTGCTGAGCCCAACCGGAGGAGGAGGGGAGCCTCTGGCCCTGCGCCGCCTCCCGGAGACCCCGCGGGAGTGCTGTGCGCCGGCTGGAGGCCGTCGGTGGGGCTGCGGGCTGCTCTCACACCCCACCGGCCTTCTGCGGCTGGGGGTGGGCGCGCTGAGCCTCACGCTGATTGGCTGCCGCCTCCGCCCCCCGCCCCGGGCGCAGCGCAGCCCCGGGGAAGTTGCTAGTTGGCGCGCGGGCTGCGGGGCCGCGGCTCCCGGATCCGCAGCGGGTTAGCCGTGGCCACAACGGCACACTGGACTCCCGGGGGGCGCTCCCCCGCCCTCACCTCCGCAGCTCCGGCTTGCTCCTCCCTGCTACCTGTTTCCCTGGCGCGCCCTCCTCCACCCTGAGCTCTGCAACTTCGGCCCCCCGAGTCTGGCCGCCCCTCCCGGCACCCCGCCCGCCGGCGCCCTCCCTCCTTTGTTGTGCGATGAGGGTCGGGTTTCCCATCTGACCAAGGAGCCGCTACCGCGCGGAGCCGCGGGCATGGAGCCGCTTAGCCACCGGGGCCTGCCGCGCCTCTCCTGGATCGACACCCTCTACAGCAGTACGTGTGCGCTTTGGCCGGGGGTGGGAGGGAGACCCTGCGCCCTCCCATGATCCCTGTCGCCCTCTGGGTCCCAGGTGCAACCAGGCAATGGCGAGGGTTTGCGGGCATGGTCCTCCAGGTGTGCGGCCGGCCAGGAGGAGGAGCAGCGGTGTGGGGTCGTTAAGGCAGACTTGGGGGGGTGGGGGGCTTGCACGCACCGGGGCCGGGGGAATTGTGTTACCCTACCCACCTGTTGTGTAACCCGGCACTCCAGCGCTCTGTGAGTGGGGAGCGCCCTTTTTAGGGCGCTACCTCAGCCTTCTGGATGGGCAGCTCTTCTCCCCACGTTGAAGCAGAAAGGCCATCTTGGGAAAAGTCTTTGGTGCTCTAGTTGACCACCTCAGGGACATTCTGAAGCCGATGTGTGATTCGGGTAGATGATGGGATCAGGTTGGAAGAGAGACTGGAGGTACGGATCTCCGTGGGGGCCATTTGGATGAAAGAGCCAACCCCCAAGCTCAGCAGTCTTTCTCGCCAGCCTCATCGCCACCCCCATGATCATCACTACCACCACCACCCCCCAGAAAAGCAAATGAAGAAAGAAAAAAAAAAAAAACCTCCGGTACTCCACCCCCTCGTTCCCAAATCAGCTGCGATCATGTGATTGCTCTTGTACAGCCTGGGGGATGTGTCGTTGATCACTGGGACTTACTCAACCGGGAACCATTTTCCCCCCACCCCTTACCTTAGGTGGCAGTGCCATGCCGTTCCCCTCCCCCCAACTCCTTGACATTCTGGCGTAGGGAGATGGTCCTGCTGGCCTCCAAGGAAGACAGTGGATTTTGCTCTTTATTGTGGTAATGCTGGGAGCCCTCCCACTCTCTTAGCGCACCCCCAACTCTGAGGCAGGTACAGCTAGGTGGTGACTATGAACATTAGATACCACGGAACAAGGACATTTTGAAGGGTTAACCTGGCTTGAGTTCTTTTTTAAGTCACATTCCAGCGGTGAGAGATTATGTTTTGAGCCTGGAGATCCTGCCTTGGTGTCTCTGCATTGCCCATTACCCAGCTCTGCCCTCTACATCCCTTTGGGTCTAGCCTCTGCCTTCTGCTCCCTCTGGGTCCAGCCTCTGTCTTCTGCTCCCTCTGGGTCCATGTCCTCTGCTCCCTCTGGATCCTGTACTTCTCATGTCTGCTCCCCAGCCTCTTATCCCAGTTTCCTACCCCTCCTCCCAGGAGCTCCCCTAATAATGGTTCATTCTGCTTTGGGTTTTCAACATCAAAGAGGCAAATCTGGTTCCCCTGGGTGTCCATCCTGGTCAAACCCAGCCAGTCCATCTGCTCTTTTCCAGTAGAGGCCAGCATCATTGGGTGAAGGTCAGGGCTCACAGCTGTGTGGCGTGTGTGTACACGTGTGTCTGTGCAAATGGGGACACACATCTGTTCAGAGGCCTGGTGCAGATCAGCTCCTGACTCAAAGGACGGATTAGTGACCTCTGTTTAGCTGAGCTCTTGCAAATAACAGTCATAACAATGCCTCATATTCATCTGCTGCTTATGCTCTTGGGTATTTCTGGCTCTCTGCAAAACCCATTTTTGGTTTCCTTATTTCCCAAACGTTGAATCCTATGGAAAGCAATTTGTGGTTTTCTTTCTATTACTAATGTTCTATAACTTGATCATCCAAATCCCCACCCCTAGCCCTAGCCTGGAGTCATGGGGCAAAATTGCCTTGAGATTTCTTGACCAGGGGAATGTCAGAGTGGGGAATCAGGCCAAGGGCCTCTTTGGGGGTGCTCACTCCAGTCCTCACTCCGATAGCCTGGCACCTGAGCCGTCTAATCTATTGTAAGGCCCTGGGGCAGCTGGAGGGAGGGCGGCGGGGTGGCGGGCAGGGGCACTAACTCGGCGTCGTGCATGGTGTCCCCGCCTCACTTTCTGGAATGGCTTATTTGGGAGTCTGTGGCAGAAGGCTTCCTGGGAAGGTTCTATGCAGTCATATTTGGGCTGCTAGCCATCAAGTTTTCTTTTTGACAAGAACCTAAGTTAAATAAATACCCAGGCTGTCATTTGCCTGGCAGTGTGGTTCTGTGGCTCCCTGGGAAGTTCCTCTGCCTCCCTGGAAGCTTTGTGCTTACCACACTCGCAGGTCCCCACAAATGCTAGATCCAGGAATTGTAAGCTGGGCACAAACGGCAGTCAATGTGACCCCTTAGAGATGTGAAGTGATGCAGTGATAGAAGCGCAGTGTGAGTGAGGTTCGTGTAAAAGTACTCCATCGCCTCTCCGGGTTGTTCAGAGTGTGCCAAGTACCGGGCTAGGTACTTTCTACCTCCTGTTTCCAAACCTCATTACCCTGAACTCTCACAGATTAGCAAGGGGGTGGGGCGCTGAGTAGACTCAGTCATGTACTCACAGTCACCCAGCTGATAAAGCACAGAAGGGAATTCAGGCCATACCTGGGCCTAGAAGGAGGACTTGAGTGCCTCCCAGATGTGTCTGAGCTTCCTCAAGGCCCAGGGCTGTCATGCAGATGGGGACACCTCTCTCCTTAGTCCTGTCTTCAGATGTTTCCCTGAAATGATCCCGAAGGGTAAGAGGCTTTGGTAACTCCGGTGCCATGTTCCGTATCTGGGCCTGGTTTCGGAACCCATGCCACGTTGACCGAGGCTCCCTCTAAAGCCCTCAACTCCTGTCACACTAGCCGCCAACCGCTTCCTCCACAGACTTCTCGTTACTGGAGTCCCTGGCCGCCTCTTTCTGGTGTAAGTAAAGGTGATAGCAGCAAATCCCCTCTGCTTGTAGCTGGAGTCCTGAATGGCTGGGCCGTGGACATCCATTCGGCACAAGGAAAAGCGTTAGATCAGGTCCCAATGTGATCTGGGACTGATTGGGGCAGGATTCTTGGCCCTGAGAGCCTGAAGTGGCTGCTGGGGGCTGCAGCCACCTCAGGTTCCTGCCTCTTTACTTCTCATTTTCGGTATGGATGTAATGCTGCCAGCTTCCTCCTCGATGCTTTGTCTTGATTCTTCCCCAATGGCTGGTATGAGTCTCTCTGTGGGCCTAATTTCTTTCTCATAATTCCTGTATGTCTTTTCATCAGTCATCCTTTCCACTAGACACTTCCTGCCCTCTCTACTATACCATGGAGGTAATCTGGACTGAATTAAGTTCTGTGAAGGAACACAAACACAAGGATATTCCGAAACTCGGCCTGTCCCTCCCAAGTAGAGACAGCCCTCCAAGCAGATCTGGACTGAGACACATATGTGCACCAGGCAGGCTCATCCTTTAGCTCCTCTTCAGATGGGAAATCTTTAAATATGTGCTCTAGATGTATTTAGAAGGGAGGCACAGGGCTGCATTTTCAGGCCTTCTCTTTTTTGCCATTTTAGCCTCCTTTACCCCAGGCAATTCAGTGCAGATCCCAAACATACCTACCCTGCTGAGCCAAGCAGAAGCCTATACTTGCTTAGACTCCATAGAAGGCAGAACATGACCATCTGTAGTTAGAAAAAAAAAACCCGCCTTATGGAATGAATGTCTTTTATCCCAATAACGTTCAAAGACTAATTAGTCTCTTGCTATATTTTCATGCCCCTTATAGAATCATAGCCTGCATGCCAGCGGTTATGAGGATACAAACCCATCCCAGACCATCTTAGGCCCACCTCAGTGTCTCATCCTAGTCCTGTATTTGCTGTGTACCTTAGGACCAAGCCACCAGCCCCGAGTTTAATCAGAGCAGCTCCGAAGCCAGGCTCCACCAGACTGCTCCTGATGTTCCTTCCAGTGAACACCTGCAGATGGGTGTTCTCTGCTGAGTGGTAATTTATTCCTCCTCATCAGCACCAGTCCATAATTGTCATGACAGTTGGAGTCTCGGAGGTAGGACTGACAGAATAATTAAGTCATCTGTTCAATAAAACTTTTTTTTGTTGTGACCATTGCTATTGCTCGGAAAAAGGAAGGAATGGTGGGAAGATTCGTGGGGAATTAACTAGGAGGTACTTCTTGGGGTTGGATTAGATGATGGGGAGGATGTTGAGAACACCCCTTTTGCCTTTGTCGTGGGGGCAGGATGGAATGCTTAGGCTGTTCTCTGAGGTATGATACGTTTCCTGGGACGGTTCTGTCCCTTCCTTGTGCTCACTCCTCTGTAAAGTAATGTCTCTCAGGGGTGTCACGTGGGTCAGTTAGTTAATGTCTGTTAACAACTTTGAGGATGAGGTACGCCCTTGAACTGCCTGCCTGTCCAGCTCATCACGGTCTCATATTCGATCAGGTTTGGGAGAGCCTTGCATCTGAGAAGATGGAGAGAGAACCGGTAGGAACAGAGTGCTGTGCCAATGTTGTACTCAGCCGTACCCACAGAGTTTTAGGGAGTACCTAGCTAGTAGCTCAGGCATAAGCCCTCGGTAGTTTTTGGTGGTGTTAAGTTTGAGAGGGAGCAAATGTTTTCCCCCTTATTTTTTTTGGCTTCTGTAACTCCTGACTCCACCAGAAATCCCAGAAACACATTATCTGACCCATTCATGAGTTTCCTGGCATGTGTATTTGGTAATTGTAGTAGCGTGTAGTGAATTCGGAGACCCCCCAGGGGAGTCCTGTGCTTGCCAGGGCCTGTGATTGGAAGACTTCTCTGCTGTGTTTATGTTGCTTAAGCCTTGTGGGAAAAGCCTGCAGCTCCACTTCAGATGGTTCCGGGACAAGCCTGATGCCCCTACCTTAGGTTTTAGGCTGTGCTGGGCTAAGGGGATGAGTGGGGATACTGCCCACTGTGCTCTGCCAGGGTCTTAGCCCTTTTCTCTGAGCGTTGCCTGGATCTGTGAGAGAAGCATGCAAGCCTGTCTGTCTCCAGAGCTGTCAAAAGGAAGACAAGCTCTCCTGTAGCTGAGACTAGCCTTGAACTCACTGTGTAGCTAAGATCTTGAACTCCTGATGCTCGTTCCCCGAACACTTGGGGTTACAGGCTTTATGCAGCACTGGAGATCTAAACCAGGGTTTCATGTATTCTGTACAAGCGCTCTGCTAAATAAGCTATATCCCAAGCCAGGCTAGATTGTTTTGCTGTATGACTTAGTCTTAGTTCCACCTTGTATTTCTTAAGGTAAGATTTAGTCACTTGGAGCTGTGAGGACCCATGCTTGGTAACAGGAGTCTTATGTTGGTCTTGAAGCTTGAGCAAGACCTTCTTTATATCCTACATGTTAGTGGGGAGGAAAGAAGAAACCAGGGCAATGGGCTGACTACACGCTACCCATATGGAAGTTGATGACAGATGCTAGGTCCTGCTCCTGCTACCGCCAAGGCATTTGGAAAGAGCCCTTTGAGGTGGTACCTCAAGTGGGCCTATTTGCTCTTTGTGGAGGGGGCAACCAGTTCTCTGGTTTCTAGATTCAGAATTGTTTTCTCATGCCAGAACAAGAGGAATCTGGCTTTATGGGTTGTATAGAAAATGTCAGGGTCACCTGACCTTCGGAGGTGAGGCTAGATGGGATGAATTCTGTAATGACCTAGTTGGTCAGGTCCAATCCCCTCTTCCTTGTCTCTGCCCTCACTCACATGCTATTATGCCCCTTTAGACCACATGACATGGAGATGTCATTTTGCCTAAAGTGAGCAAGGTTTTCAGAAGGGATTGGGTACCTAGGAGAGCCTAGGGTTGTTGAGGGATCTGTGGGTTTACTTAGGGCTTCTGGGGAAGGATGTGGCTGTAATTATCTCCATGGGATTGAAGGGCTGATCCTGTTAGTGTGCTGGGCTAACCCCTTCCTCCTGGGCATTGCCTCCCAGGCAGCAGTAAGAGTTTAATGGATCACATTACACAGCAGCTGTGTAATTAAGCTCAGTTACCTCCCCGGCTGGGGGGCATCGCCACACAGCCACCAATTGGGTTCTTCCTTTGTGGTTACCTTGGTTAATGGTGGCTATCCTGAGCATTTTTTTTTTTTTAATTCTTTTTTGGTGATTCTCTGCCTTGAAGACATACTTTTATGAGAAAGGCTCTTTTATGAAGAGTTTGGGTTGGGGTGGCCGTGTGTTCTGTGATGGCACCTAGTGGAGCCCTCTTTAGAAAGAAACTGAGTTTTGAAGAGAACCCTTGTCCTCGGAGCCCTGAATGACACCTTCCAATGAGAAGAACCCCTGAGTCCTGCTGGACTTAGAGAAATTAGGTTTTTCCATTTGAGAAGATCTTGTCTTCCAGTATAAAAAAATTGTTTATCGTTACTGAATATATATGTGCGTGGTAGCTTGTGTGTGGAGGCTAGAAAACACATTTATGGGGTCTGCTTTCTCTTTCCACATTTTATATGGATTCTGGGGGTTCAACTCGGGTTGGCAAGCTTGTTCAGCAAGCACTTTTACCCCGAGGACCATCTTGTTAGCCTTCTGTTTTCTTTAGAACAACTGGAAGTGGGAGTTGGGGATACAGCACAGTAAGTAAAGTGCTTGTCTGGGATTCACAAAGCCCTGGGATAAAGCCAGAGCACCCCACAAAACTGGAGTGTGGTTGCCACCCTGGAGGATGGAGAGTTCAAGGTTAGCCTTGGCTGTATGGGGAGCTTGGGCCACATGAAACTTGATCTCAGAGCCGGATGTGAGGTCTCATGCCTGTAAACCCAGCAACTGAAGACTGAGGCATGGTTTTGAGGTTAGCCTGGGCTACACAGTAAGTTCTAGAATAGCCTGGACTGCTGAGTGAAACACAAAGAAAAAAGTCAAGAAAAGGTACAGTTTAATTAGCCAGATATGCTAGATGTTTTCTGTGCATTATCTATAAAAACCCCAATCGGGTAGTTTATCATTTCCTGATAGAAATGAGAAAGTGGAGGATCTGAAAGATTCAGTTATTAGGGCAGGTGTCCCAGCTTGCACTTGACCAGATCTCTGTGTTCTGACTCCAGCGACCACTCAGCTTCCTACACAGCATTGACACAACAACGCTATCTAGTACCTGCCGTGTGCCAAGTTGGCACCGGCATTTCACACACCACTGCTGCTCCTCTAGGCCCCAGGACGTGTGCAGGTGGCGTTCCTCTATTTGATACGGGGAAACTGGACTTGGAGAGGTTAGGGATTAACTAACTGGAGGAGTAGGCACTGGGCTGGAATATCAGGTTGGCCTGACCCTAATATTGACCCTTAAAAAATGGCTCCACTTTCTACACTGGTCCTTTCCACCATGGATCAGCGAGGGCCACAGCAGCCACTGTTTCACCGAACTGCATAGATCTGGTTATTTCTGACCAGTGTTACAGCTGTGAAGATTTTTTCCAGGGTGTGTGTCGGGGGTAGTGCTGATGGTTGAACCTAGTGTTTTATGTGTGCTAAGTAAATGCTGTACCACTGAGCTGTATTCCCAGCCCCTTTGAGCTAGATTCCCAAGCCCCTTTTTTATTTCGAGACGGTCTCTTCTAAGGTTGACAAGGCTGGCCTTGAACCCTTGATCCTCCAGCCTCAACTTCCCAGATAGCTGAGACTGTAGGCAAGCACTACCAAGACTGAGTCTTGTTTATCCAGGGCATGTGAGCAGCTCAGCTCCTAGGGATCCTTTATGTGCCTCACCAGTTGGCTGCCTTTTCCGAGGGATGGGTCCCCCCCCCATGGATATTTGGAGCTCCTACCCCTGCATGACCTCATTTTTGGGGTTATTGGCAAGAAATGGTACTTGGTAATGAGAGGGGGAAGGTGGGAGAGGGAGAGAGACTGCCTGACCATGAATCTAGGCTTTGGAAGTGGGGATGGGATGTACTTAATGCCTTGTTTTCAGAGCACTTGGAGCTAGGGGTAAAGAAGTGGGAACTGGAAGAGAGGATTTGGCAGAGCCAGAGTGTGCTGGCCCTGCTCTTGGACCTTTTAAAATTCACCTCCACTGTTCCAGAAGGAGAAGAAAGAGCCCTCAGCCATAAATTAGGCCACCGAGCACCAAAGTCCCTTGCCCAGGCCCGGGGCCTGCTGGGTGGAGAGCTGGCTGATGTCTGAACTTAGCCCGTGCAGCATGTTAATTATGGGTGATGTGACGCTGGGGTAGTAGCCTCCAGTCCCCTTGTCCACACCCATGGGGGTCCCCTGGCCCAGGGAGCCCCTCACTGAGGTGGCAGCCCTCAGGGAGAGGCTGAGCCTGGTGACTCAGACCTTTGTATATCCCCCCTTTGGCTAGGGCCAAAAAGGCCTAAATAAGACTGAAGGCCTCCTTTCACAAAGGGCTTGTGTGTGGTGAGCAGAGGGAAGAAAGCTTGAGCAGGAATTAAACAAGGAAGGCAGAAGTGTACCACACACGCACACGCACGTGGGTTGGGGGAAAGCTCTCCAGCTCCATTCTCTTTCTTCCCGTTGGTGTGGAAAATTTCAAGGACAGCTCACATCCTGTATTGACTCAGCAGTGTTTTTTTTTTAGGAACCTCTGCTTGCTAGGGTATAGGGGTATAGGGACCCCTGTATCTTGTCACATTTTCCTATGGGGACACAGGCAATTCCAGCTGCTCTAAGGGCCTCACATCCTCCTGATTCCACTTCTCCCACCACTCTGGCTGCCTCCTTCTGTGGTCCTGCTCTGTTCCTGCCTCCTAGCCCTTCCCCCTTGGTTCCCGAATGTGGCCAGCGCAGAGGCTCAGCCCTGCCAAGTTCCCTCCTCTAGGTCCCTCGCCCACCCCGAGCTCCCCTCTGCTCTCCCTGCCCTTCCCCTCCACCCTCTTCACTTTCTTTTGAGGGAGCAATGTCTCTCTGGGAAGACCACCAAAAGGCTGCCAACTCCCAAAGTGATTTGAGGTCAGGAGAGCAGATCCTGGTGATGAAACTCCAAGCCTCCAAAATACACCCTCCTCCGGTAGCTTCTCCACAGGTCGCTCTGTGCAGGCGGAAACAGTGATTTGGTGGGGGCAGAGCAGGGTTGGTGAATCCCCACTGGTGTAGAGGCTCGTGGTAGAGGCTGCTGTTGATTCTATGTCAAAGAAGAGCCAGGGAATTATGGGGAAGTCTAGGATAGAGCATTAAATTTGGTCATGGGTGGTCTAACCAGGAAAGCGAACACTACACCCTGGTGATTATTTTTTAAAAGTATTTAAGGGATGAGTGGTTTTTTTGTTTTTTAAAGTATTTTATTTGTGTGTGTTGTATGTGAGGGTACACGGGTGCCATAGTGTGTGTGTGTGTGTGTGTGTGTGTGTGTGTGTGTGTGTGTGTGTGTGTGTGTGTAGGTCAGGACAACCTTGGTGTTTGTCCTTGCCTTCCACCCTGTTTGAAGCAGGGTCTTTGCTGGTTGCCACTGCGCTCCAGATCCCAGGCTGGGTGGTACATGCCCCAGGCTAGCTGGCCTATACTGCAGGCTAGCAGGCTCATAATGCAGGCTAGTAGACCCAAGAGCTTCCTGTGTCTCCCCTACCCATCTCATTGTGGGGGTGCTGGAATTATAGGCATCAGCCACTGTGTCCGACTTTTAAGTGGTCCGAACCCGTATCATCAGGCGCGCAGAACAAGTATTTCTCCCAGGTGAGCTCTCTCCCTGGCCCTCACTGCTTTATTTAGTATAGTCTAGGAGCCGGATAAGTGACTTACCAGCTCCGTGGACTCGAAAGCTCTGTGAGCCAGCACATACCCAAACGGAAATGAAATTCCACGGAATCGTCCACGGAATCGTCCACGGAATCGTCCACCTTCTGCCACCGACCTTCCTCCAGCAAATTTGCAGGGCATCCACATTTTTATACCTGCCTGTTCTTTTCCATTTCAACTCTTTTTAAATAAAGAACAGAAGTGGCCCAGCAGCAGCAGTGGTGGCGCACACCTTCAATCCCAGCACTCGGGAGGCAGAGCCAGGTGGATCTCTGTGAGTTTGAGGCCAGCCTGGTCTACAGAGCGAGATCCAGGACAGGTACCAAAACTACATGGAGAAATCCATGGAGAAGCCTTGAAAAAACATAAATAAATAAATTAATTAATAAGTTAATTAATTAAAATAAAGTAAAGAACAGAAGTGTTGGTCATTATCTACATTGTTTAAGATACAATAGTGGTGCAGACATTAAGGGACTCTCAGTCGCTGGGAAGTCATAACTCAGCAGACTGCCATCATTAATGTGCTGCCGCTGTGAGTTTTGCCACAGTCGCTGGGCATTTCTTCCATTTGATTGGTTAGTTGAGATATAACTTGGAAAACAAATGAGAAATGCAGCATTTGTAGTAAATAAAAGGTTATCTTTCAAATAAATGTACTGAAAACTAAATGGAGTTCTTAGTTCTGGGGTCACGTTGTTGCTCTTGGAAAGTTCCGAGTTTGAGCCTTCTTGCTGCTTTGTGGAGAGGGAGATGGAGGATAGAGAAACCTTAAAGACTTACTGGCTCCAAGTGGGGTCTTGACTCCTTACACATAGGGAAGATCATTTTCCTGCTGTGTGATTGGGCTTAAGCGTGCATTGTGACTAGCAAGCAGATGCTCATCAGACGCCCCTCTGCATTGACTCCTACTTCCATCCACCCCCAGATGGACGCCCAGTGTTTCTTGTAGCAGGAACAGCGTGGGGAGAGATGGTTTTCCCTAGGACCAAATGCCTAGAGTAGGTTCTCACATTCCAGTGTGCATTGGAACCCCCTGGGGATCATTTAAGCGTCTCTGTTCAGTAGGCCTTGGATGAAGCCGAAGGTTCTGCATCTTCCACAGGTACCACAGCTGCAGCTACTGCCGGTTCAAGGAACTTAGTTTGGGTAAGAGTGCCCAGAGTCTTTTATGCCCACTCACAGAGGGTATAACTGAACTCTGACCCCAGTCAGACCCTTCTGGTCCTTCTCCACCTCCCTAATGCTGTGACCCATTGATGCCATTCCTCCTGTTGTGGGGACCCTGCCCAACCATAAAATTATTTCATTGCTACTTCATAACTAATTTTGCTACTGTTATGAATTGTAATGTAAATATTTGATATGCAGGATATCTGATATGTGAGTTCCCAAATGGGTCAGGACCCACAGATTAAGAACTGCTGCTCTAGATTCTAGGCAAGTGAAAATGGCCTAGATTGTCATGGTGGTATACACCTGTAATCCTAGCCTAGGTAGGGGGATTGCAGTGAGTTTAAGGCTAGTTTGGATTTATATAGTGAGTACCGATCAGGGATGCGTAGTGAGACTCTGTCTTAAGCACCCTCCAACCCTCACCCCCATACCTCAGAAAAAGAAAATGAGACTTGAGCTAGCGTTCTCACATTCAGGATCTCCTTTAATCCTTGCAGTATGTCAGTCAGCCTGTCTTCACTGCGACAGATACTTGACATAAATACCCCCCCCCCCCCCCCCCCGTGTGTGTGTGTGTGTGTGTGTGTGTGTGTGTGTGTGTATGTATGTGTAGAGTGTACACTTGAATGTGCAGGCCAGAGGTTGATGATTGATACTGGGTGCCCACCTTTATGGCACTCCACCTTATTTTTTTCAGAGAGGCGCTAGGTAAGTGACTTAAGTCTATGGGCTGCAAAGCCATTGCATAAAGCATACATTTTGCGTCATGACCAGGCTGGTCTTGAACTCACCGAGATCTGCTTGCCTCCTGACTGCTGGGATTAAAAGCATACACCATACGTGTGGTGAGATGAGGTCTCTTAGTGAACCTGGAGGTCACAGATTGGCTGGATAGGTTGGCCCCAAGCCCTAAGGATCCTCCTGTTTGTGCTCCCCAGTGCTAGGATTACGTGTGCCCACTACCACACTTGGCTTTCTGTGTGCATGTTGGAGATCTGAACTCAGGTCCTCATGCTTAGGCATCGCGTCCCCAGTCCCTACATAAACACCTGAAAGAAAGACTTACTTAGCTCCTGGTTTCAGAGCTTCAGTCCGTTGGCCGCTTGGCTTTGTGTTTCTGGGCTTGTGGTGAGGCAGAGCACCATGGTTAAAGAACATGGCAGGGGGAAGCTGACATGAGACAGACACACCCTTCTTCAAAGACAACGCCCCTGGTGGCCTGCCTCCTGCTCTTTACCATCTCCCAATAATGCCATCAAATTATGAATCAATCCGTCAGTGCATTAATCTACTCTTAAATTTATAGCCCTCGTGATCCAGTCTCCTCCCAGAAGTCTGTCAGCCAGCAGCCAAGCAAGCCTTCATTCAACGCATGCGTCTGAGAGACGCTTCATACTCAAGCCCTAATGCAGCAGGCCTGCGGAAGGTTGTTACCCCTGTTTTAAGGATGAAAGGGGGCCTGGCATTGTGATTAGCCACCGCTGGTGACTTTTGCCTTGGGGCACCCTGTATAGGGGGCACACAGGGTCTGCCTCCTTCCTAAGTGGCAGCCGCTCAGGCATCTGGTCTTTATGCGTGTCTCTGTCTAGACGAAAACCCACATTCTTCCCACCTCCCTTTCCCCCCATGATGGGCCAAGTGTGGTGTTAATGGAGCAGAAATGGTTGTTAATTTTGCAGTGCATCATTGAGAGGGTTAATGAGAGACCATCTGGTCTACTACCCAGTTGCCTAGAAAAGCCCTTTCCCCTGATTCAGGCTGACAAGCATTTTGTAGACCCCGAGGCATCTCCTGAGTTAATGTTCCCCGACTTGCAGGTTTGAGGGGAGTCCACCTTAATGGGCAGTAGGAGCCGCGCGCGCCGTCCCTGGTACAGAACCCTCAGTGAATGAAAGCCAAAGCTGATTTCTTTCTCTGGCTCCTGGAAGGGAGGGAGGGAGGGAGGGGACACGAACTTGCTTTCAGAGCTGTTTGTGGCCTGAGGACCCCCTGTGACCTGTGAGCTGCCACCACAGCTTGGGGCTTTCAGCAGGTGCCTGCAAGCATCCTTAACCCTGTCCCTGAGGCACAGGCCTCTCGCCTTTCCAGTTGGGTGTGCATTTGTATATTCAACCCACTGCAGATTGCAGTTATTCAGGGGAAAAATGCATATATCGAGCACATGCAGACTTTTTTTTTTCTTGTCACAATTCCCTAAGCTAAAGAAGGAATAATGAAGTAAGCTCCATCCATCTGCCTCTGTGTCTCTCAGAATATTCAGTGGGGCCATTCTGTTCCCGCCATAACTGGTCCAAACTGCTTTTAAGATCCCCCTCCCCCGTGCCTAGAGACCCCCTTGTTTTACACTCTGATTCCCCAGCATCTTGGCACACTCCTCATGTTGTAGCCATTGAGACGCTTCACTGTCCCACAGCAAACCTGTGCTTCTAGAGAACTCCTCAGTGTCCTGCCTCACCTCAGTCATCGCTACCTCTGGGATGCCTGCCTGGCCTGACTGTAGTCCTCATCTTAATAAGATGCTAACTCTGCTTGCTCTGAGCCACATGCTTTAGCACTTCCTTATCTACTGTCTTGCATGTCAGTTAGCGGTTCTTTGCCAGACTCTATCCTTAGAGCCATGGAGAGTAACAAAGGCTGTATTTGTAGGATGCTAGACACTATTCTCAGCACTTGACAAACAATGTCCCATTTAACCTTCACCTGCCCACCAAAGTGCCAACTGTTCCTGTTCATTTTTAACGAAGGAGCTCATCCGTTCGTCCCCTACCATGTCTTCCTTAGGTCACCGCCCAGGTCTGTCTGGGGGCATTTGTTCTGCGTGTTCCCAGAGCCTGGGGCTTTCTGGAGAACCTTATTCAGTGTTTGAAAAGCTCCTTGACTTGTCCAGCCAGATTTGGAGATCAGGATACTTTAACTGTTTAATTCTTTCCTTTCCTCTTTTTCCCTTGCCTCTATCCATCCTGGGCTCTGTGGCTAAGCTACAAATTCACGACATGAGACAGATGAACAGGCGCAAAATGACTTTAATTTGGTGCCTATGCAATGAGTCCCACAGAATATGATCCTCTGAATGCTCAGATGGTTGAAGTGTGTGCATATGGTCCTCTTTGTCTCTGGCGTCTACATCCAGGGATTCAGACAACGACAGATGAAAAAATATTCAGCAGAATGGCCATTATACAATATCCGTGTTATATGTAACATAACGACCATTTAGAGGGTGTAGGCTAGGGCTTGAACCTAGGGCCTTGAGAGTATGGAACATGAGCCTAATTGCTGGGCTACAACTCTAGCCCCTCCTTGTGCCTTATTTACTTTGTGTAATGCTTGGGTTGAAACCCAGGACCTTGAGAAGGCCCTGTAATGATCAAACTGTAACTACCTCTTAGGCCATTTTTTTTTACAAAGTGTTTTGGCATCCAGGGATTTTCAGATCCCTTGGGGATCCTGAACTCAGTCTCCCCACCCCCATGTCAGTACAGATTCCTGAGCTACAGAAAGGAGTAAGACCTGGGGCTTCTGGGGATAGCACAAGCTATGGGAGGGGTGGGGGTGAGGGTTTTTTTTTTAGTGAATCCAGGTTATTTTGTTATGTGTTAGAACATCTGGGGTAATAAAAAAACATCTGACGGTAATAACTGTCTGGATCAGGATCAGTCCTCTTCCTCTCACGGATACTTGACTAATGTAGATCTCCTTTGCAGATGTAAATTTACTTTAAAATGACAATTTTTCAGAGCTGTCTTAGAGTAACGAGCTCAAAACATGCCAGAGGAGCCAGTCTGAGTTTCATTCCCTGGGACCCACCTGGTGGAAGGAGAGAACTGACTCCTGCAGGTTACCCTCTGACCTTAACACACTGGTTTTGACATAGGGTGTACCACTGCTGTGTGTACACATACATAATAAATAAATAAATGTTAAAAAAAAATTTTGGATGGCATATTCTTGGTCTCCTACAGTCATATTTTGGGAGGTGTGCCCTGAGCTGAGCAGGTGGAAGGTTTGGGAACGCTTTGTGATTGGTTGGGGGTGGGATAGAAAAGCGCATGCTGGAGACTGAGATCTGCTTTTGTAGTACAGGAGCATCCAAGAGAATTGTTGATCGAGGAGGATGCCAGGGCGAGGGAGAGCTGGGTCCCAGGAGAGCAGAGGGCAGTTGGGAAAAGATTGCAGAGCCCAGATCAGTGACCCGCTTTCTGTCCTGGCTGTAACTCAGGGTTGGCCTTAACCAAAGCTATTAATCACCTGCGTGTCCTGTGAAAGTGAGCGTTCTTACTCAGCACCTGCAGATTTAGCCTCCTGTTCTACATTTATAAAGAGCCTCGGGTGATGCCTCTGATGTCCACCTGAGTGAGAAGGACCGAGATTCCAATACCCATGCCAACACTCATTCAGCCAGTGACTGATTTACCTCCCAGCTCCCCAGTTCCTGTAGGATAGGGTCTCAACTCCTTATAGTGACACAGGAGCCTGGCTCCTGCTGCTTCTAGGCCTTTTAGCTGGGACTGGGTACAGAGACTGGGACTACTCATCTGCGGCACAACCTTTCCTGCTGCCCCATCCGCGGTAGGGACCTCTTACCTCATGGTTCAGACCCACCATGCGCTTTGCAAATTCTGCTCTTTGGCCTGTAGGAGTGCATTTGGACCTTTCTGAGTCAGGCCAAGTTGAGGCTGAAGGTCACCTCAGCAGTGACTTACTGGGGGGATGGGGTCTAGACCTAGATTCCTGGTCCTAGAGAGAAGCCCTCCAGAAGTTTCTAGAATCTTTCCCTGTCTCTCCTCACAGTCAGAGTCAACCACAGACCTTGGTCTTGCAGGGAGAGGTGAAATCAGGTGACTCAGTTGTCTGGCTTTGAACATTTGTCGTTTCTTGGCACCTTTGAGTAAAAATAGAGCTGAGAGTGACTGAAATGCAATGCTCCTGTGGGTCCTGGAGATGGTGGAGAGGTGGAGCCTCCTGGGGAAGCTGTGTGCCTGGCCCTCTGTGAAGGTGGCTAGAAGCCAGACAGGGCCTTCATTCTGAGCCAGCGTCAGGAGGTGGGCTGACCCCTCCAGGCTCTAGAGCAGAGCTCCACCATGGAACGACAGTTTCAGGACTTGCTGCAGGAATTCCTCTGGGGCTTCCTGAGTTTTCTTTTGGACTTTCTGTGCTCAGGTCCCAGCCTCCTGGCAGGGATGTCCTTAGAAGGGCTGTGAGCACCATCCTGGCTACTCCACTACTGAGGTTTCCTGATAGACGGGTTTGGGGCATCAGCAGCACCCTCTCTCCATGTAGGAGTTGAGCAGCCTGGGGGCACACTTCTTTGCTTGCAGCCTGTCCCCTCCTCTGGAGAGAGCGGGCACTGTTGATTCGCTCACACATGGGCCTTGGAGGGACAGTTTCCTCTACTGTCTACTCCTTTGGGCTTTGTTTCCTCGCCTAGAAAATGGGGGCGGAGAGACAATATATATAATTGGTACTTTAGCAAGTCCAGGAAAGGGTTGCCGAAGTTTTTAGCAAATAAAACTATAAGATGCTTTCAAGCTTGAGGCCTACCTAGACCATGTAGTGCCTGTAAGCCAGTGTGGGCAAATTATTGAGATCCTGGAAGGGGGAGTGGAGGGAAAAGGAAGAGGAAAAGGAGGAGGAGGAGGAAGAAGAAGAAGAAAGAAGGAAGAGGAGAGGGGCAGAGAGGGGCTGGCTATGTAGCTCATTGGTAGAGAACCTGCCCAGTATATACAAGGCACTGGGTTGGATCTTCAGCATTCCAGGATGTTATAATCTGGTAGGCTGGTAGTTCCAGCCATTCTGAAGGCTGAAACAGGAGGATCCCTTGAGTTAGGAGTTCTAGACCCACCTTGGCAACATAACAAGACTTTCCCTTACCCAAATAACAGTAGCAGTAGCAGCAACCAAACAAAACCCCCAAACCAGAAAACAAGCCAAAAGCAAAAAACAAGCAAAATCCTACCTAGGGTGCTCAGTTAAATTAGAATTTCAGATCAGTAATGTACTGGGGTTTTTTGTTTGTTTGTTTGTTTTGTTTTTTGTCAACTTAATACAAATTGGAATCATCTGGGAAGAAGGAAAACTGAATTGAGAAAATGCTTCCATCAAATCAGCTTCTAGGCCTTCTGTTGTAGAAGGACCCCGCACGCGGTCCTGGGTTCTATAAAATTCAAGCTGAGTAAGTCATGGAGAGTGAGCCAGTAAGCAGCGTTCTTCCATGGATGGTCTCTGCTTCAGTTTCTGCCTCCAGGTTCCTGGCCTGACTTTCCTCAATGGTGGACACTGAAGAGTAAGCCAAATGAACCTTTTCCTCCCCAAGTTGCTCTTGGTAAAAATGTTTTAGCATAGCAATAGAAAGCAAGCTAAGACAGTAATAAAGAAGTTAAAGAAGTTAAAATTTGGGACATGCATATATACTAAAAATCTACTTGTAGTTTATCCAAAATTTGTTTAGCTGTCTGTCTCACTCTCCTTGTTCTTTTTATAGACAGTGTCTCACTATGTAGCCCTGACTGACCTGGAACTTGCTGTGTATCTGGTTGGTCTCAAACGCAGAGATCTGCCTGCCCCTGCCTTCTGAGTGGTGGGCTTAAAGGGGTGCTCTACTGTGCCCTGATATATCACGTTTAATCTGGTATCCCTACCACTGGATTAAATGGTATGTAATATAACACTTTTTGAGGATCCTTCTCCTGTGTTCTATTCTCCCCTTAAGCCCAGAGACCAAGCTGATAAAAAAAAAAAAAAAAGGACCTGGAAGTTGTCATAGAAATATTGAGATTGTTTTAGGAGAGTTGACACAAAAATAATGATGAGATTTATGGAAAGGTGCCAGTGGAAATTGCTGAGCAAGTTAGCACTTGCTGTGGGCCCCACATGGTGCCTGGGACTAGATGTGTGTGAATGCCTTTACTGGAAACAGACTCCTGAGGGAGACATAGAAGGTAAGCAGTCCTTGGGGTTTGGGTTTTTGGTTTTCAAGACAAGGTTTCTATGTGTTACAGCTCAGGCTGTCCTGGAACTCACTTTGTAGACCAGGCTGGCCTTGAGCTCACAGAGATCCACCTGCCTCTGCCTCCCGAGTGCTGGGATTAAAGGTGTGGCCACCATGCCCAACTGCAATCCTTGCTCTTTACTTTTTTTTTCCTTTCTTTTTTGGTGGGTGGTACTGGGGCTAGAACCTAGGGCTTAGGGTCTCTGGTGTGCTACCACCGAGCTATATCCCCAATTTTGTGTTCTTGCTCTCACCCAGGATGCTGTATTGTTCTGTCTTGTTTACGCAACTACAGGAGTTCAAAGACTACATTGTTTTCCAAGGTCAAGGACATGGAAACCTCCAGGGGTGGGCTTTGCAAAGCAGGTGATACATTGCATGCTCCCAGAAGGAGGTGTGACTGTGACTTACTGCCTGGGTTCCCTGTGATCTTTACATGGAGAAAGAACAGCCTGGCCTAAGGAGCCACATGGGAGATGATGTTCCCACCTAACACCCTTGACTGTCATGGAGACACCTGCCGTGTGCTAGCCTATCCCAGGTGCAGTACACTCCACGCATCCCTGGGTGTTACTGAGAGTGTCACTGAAGTGAGAATCCCCATCAGGCTGAACCTCCAGGCTGCTCTGAAATCTGACAAGTCCTCATGCTTGCCCCGCTTCAGACTTCCTGATTCACAGAGACTGGTGCTACTATGTGATGGCTTCCTTCTGGAACTCATAGTAATTCTCCAGGACACAAATGTCCCCCTTTAAGAAACGGGTTGTAGGGGCTGCAGACATGGCTCAGGGTTAAGAACATCTCTGATACAGGACCCAGGTTCAGTTCCTAGCATGGTGGCTCACAACCATCTTAACTCCAGTTCCAGGGGATCCGACATCCTCTTCTGGCTTCTGTGAACACTGTGTGCACATGGCATACAGACAGACATGCAGATAAAACACCCATACACAGAAAAATTTTTTTGGTTTTTCGAGACAGGGTTTCTCTGTGTAGCTTTGCGCCTTTTCCTGGAACTCACTTGGTAGTCCAGGCTGGCCTCGAACTCACAGAGATCCGCCTGGCTCTGCCTCCCGAGTGCTGAGATTAAAGGCGTGCGCCACCACCGCCCGGCCCCAGAAAATTTTTAAAAATTAAAAAAAAAAAAAAAATGAGTTGTAGCTGGGCATGGTGGTGGCGCAGGCCTTTAATCCCAGCACTTGGGAGGCAGAGGCAGGTGGATCTCTGAGTTCCAGGCCAGCCTGGGCTACAGAGTGAGTTCCAGGAGAGCCCAGGCTACAGAGAGAAGAAACCCTGTCTCAAACAAACAATGTGCAGGGGGGGGGGGCGTGAGGGGGGGCAGGAGGGGGCGTGCGATTATGGATATGAGTTACATAGGCAAGGGTAGAGATGCTGTAAATACAATACAATATTCATGTATTAAATTCTCAAAAGAAAAAGAAAGATGAAGTGAGTATGTAGAGTGATTGAAGATTAGCAAAATTCAGAGTCCTCAGATATCACTGTCAGCCCTGGCTGCCTTGACACCCAGATTCCAAGGTGTCCTCTCTTTTCCTGCCTCTGGCCTCCTAGATGTTTCTGCTCCCAGTCCCTTGCCATCCTCCTTTCTCCCTGCCCCCGGCCCTGCTCCCTGGTCCCCAAGGAGCTCCTCAGTGTTTGTCAGAAGATTCAGGGGGTCCTGGTCCACCCACCAGGAGGCCAGGTCCTAACCTGGTCGGTCACTCACTGCCTCATCCATGGGAGTGAGCAGGAAGGAAGTGGCCCAGTTAGATGGGAGTTTGGGGACTTCACACAAGGACTGAGACCACTGTGTGGTCAGGATGAGCGCAAGTCTGCTTCCAGAGCTGGAGATGGAGGCCATGAAGTCAGGACTTCCAGGAAGGAGCCGTAGCATGCAGTGGAGCTGCAGGGAGGAAGTGGGAAGAGAACAGGATGTGGGTCCAGGAAGCCAGCCTGTCTAGATTAAATGCATGCTGAACTTCTTCCCATCACCATGCCAGTTTCAGGGACACAAATACCCACCTCCACGCGTCTCGATCTGTGTGAAAACCAGCCAAGGTGGTGACGTGTGCTGCTGTCGACTGCACTGTTTTATTCCTGAGCAAGGGATTGTTGGTGTTAGTGATGTGTGCTGGCTAGGCGCTCGACTCAAGGGAGGCTTAAACATCCTCTTTCTACTCAGGTGCCTCTGACCTCCGAAGGATTGTAGGTGAAGGACAGAAAAACCACACAGCTGCGAAGCCTAGATTGAAATCCCTGCTTGCCCACTTGATGTCCAAGTAACAGCATAAAGCAAGTTAGACTGGTGTGTTCTCTCCCTCCCTCTCTCCCCCTCTCATCCTCTCTCCTCCTTCCTCCCTCTCTCCCCCTTTCTTCCTCTCTCTCCCTCCCTCCCTGCCTCTCTATCCATCTCTGTCTCCCAGTCTCACAGAGGTTTCCCTGCCCCTGCTCTCTTGAGTGCTGAGATTAAAGGTGCACACCACTAGCTGGAGGAAGGTGGTTCTCAGTGAGTTTGAGGCCAGCCTGGTCTATAGAGTGAGAGCCAGGACAGTCAGGCTGCATAACACAGTGAACCCCTGTCTTGGAAAAACCAAACCGAACAAACAAATAAAAAAAGGTGTGTACCACTATGCCCAGCCCAAGCAAGAGGGTGTATTTATGACGCTCTCTCATCAGTGAAGTGACCCTCATATGGCTGGTTTGCAGGCTCAGAGGGGATTGGATAGTACTAGCTGGTGACAGAGAGGGTAGTTGGGAGGACCCAGTGGGTGTCCTCAACCCAGCTCTAAAAAAGCCTTGATGTCTAAAAGAAGCCTTGATGTGTGGATTGTTGGGGCCTCTGGAAAGCCCAGGTAAAGTGCTGGACAGGTGAACTTTGTGGGCCTCCGTCCTGCGTCCTTGAGAAGGGACAGTGTCTCTGGGTCTGTAGAAGGCTGGAGCATGGCCACCTCCTTCACTCTTCTCTCGGCGGCAGCACCCCCTGGAGGCTGGAAAGTAAACAACAGTTCCGTCCAACAACAGTGTCTCCACGGCTTCCCACCCCTGCCAGAGGGGACCGTTGTATAACTGGTTTCCTTCTTGTAGCCCACATCTTGTTAAGCTTTAGTCGTTTGAAGTGCCAGGTACTACCGAGTGGTTAGTCCTTTGCGGTCTCGTGGGGAATGGTAGCTTACTAGCCGGGCTGTGGGCTCCACAAGGCAGCCATTGTCCCGGTCATCTGCTAACGTCCCCCAGGAGTCTGGTTGGTGTTCACACCCCCTGTGAGTTGGTTGTGTAAACTTGGTGCCGAAGGGTGGGCATTTTGTCTGTTTGGTTCTGTCATACCTGCAGCTTCTGCGATAGTGTCTGAGATACAAGAATTACTTCAAGAGGGAGGGAGGGAGGGAGGGAGAGAAGGTGGGTGGTTCTGGATGGATTCAGCATTTTCCTTAGAGCCAGAAAGATGTGGGTATATGCCCTTTCTGCAGGGCAGAAGCTCGAGATCGAGGTTGACGTCAGCACGGTTGGTTCCTTCTGAGAGCCGAGAGTCTCTGCTGCCTTCCTGTGGCGGTTGCTGAGTGTCTTTGTAGACAACCACCAAGATGTGGTACCTTTGTCTCCTCCCACCCTTCCCCCGTGTCTTACTGTGTTAGGATTTCTTTTTTGTAGAAGGATACAAGGCACATTGCAGTAAGGCCTGCTGCCCCCAGGATGTTATGTCAATTTTGTTGCCACTAGAAAGTTCCTGTTTCCAAATCAGGCCACATCCTAAGGTCCTGGTGTCAAGATGTCCAGCATCTCTTTATCTAGTGTGCTGCCCTACACACACTGCAGTCAGAGGTGCTAACTATCTTGAGTTTTGTGTTAGTCGTCCTCACCTTTATTTTCCTACATAGATTGTTTGTTTGTTTGTTTTGGTTTTGGTTTTTTGAGACAGGGTTTCTCTCTGTAACAGCCCTGGCTATCCTGGAACTTGCTTTGGTAGACCAGGCTGGCCTCAGACTCAGATCTGCCAGCCTCTGCCTTCTGAGTGCTGCGTTTAAAGGCCTGTGCTACGATGCATGGGGAAATATCTTTTAATAACAAGGTCTCACTCTGTAGCTCTGACCAGCCTGGAACTTGCTGTGTAGACTAGGCTGTCCTTGAACTCACAGAGCTTTACCTGTCTCTGCCTCCTGAGCGCTGGGAGTAAAGGTGTGTACCACCGTGCCTAGCTGTACATTGTTAAATAATATAACTATGTAGTTTTGCTTGTAATTTATAGAGCTACTCAGAAAAACTGTCTTGAAAAACAAAACAAAATGAAATTTAAAAGCGATTGTTTTTTAGGTTTGTCTTTCTTGCCTATAGCTCTAAATTATTCATTGTCAATTCTGTAGTAGGAATGAACTACAGCTTGATTAGTGCTAATGGTATTCCCACGTACATGTGTATGTTCAGTGTATTCATATTGATGTGAATGGGGCAAGTGTTACAAACCAGTACCTTCCCCTAGCGGGTAAGATATTTTGCACCGTTCAGTGATAGGGCCAGTGCCATAGAAGAAGAAATTCCTTTACAGCCCCTTCCAGAAAGCGACCTACCAGATTGACTGTGCAGTCCACTAATGAGCCACCCTGCTATGTGAAAGCGCTGGAGGCATCATGTGCCTGCCTTGGTGGCTCTGGTTCCCTGCCTGGCAGGTAAGCCGGGCCATGGTCCTGCTGGTCTCACCAGCTGTCTGTCTGTCCACCCACTGAGGCGAGACCACATGTCTGCAGATTTTCATCCTCCATCTGTCACCTTTGGCTGCTCCCTGCTCCTGTTGAGTGTGTTCTGGTTGTGGCCTTGTCCTTGCAGTTGCCATGACCTGAGAGATCACAGACACACACATCCCCACTCTATCCAGACAGGTTAGCTGCGTGTGTGCTGTGTCGGCACCGACTTAGGTTAGAGAGGGAGTCAGGCTCACATCTGCAGCCAGATGCCCGAGCTTCTAACTTGGCCACTTAGCAGCAGTGTGACTCAAAGGAGATGCTTGATGACTGTATGCCACAGGTTCTTCCTAAGATGGGAACAGTAAGTAAGCCTACTCCGTGGGGCTGTGTACCGGTGAAGTGAGCTCAGTTGTTAAGCCTGCATGAGGGGCTGTCCTTTTGAGCCCACCTGGGCACCAGAACCTGCAATGGCTCTACTTTTTACTGGGTATCTCTGGACACGGTGGCTTCCTCAGAGAGAGGTCAAAATGTCAAACACCCGGTGGAGGTGGGGAGAAAAGCAGATTCTGGGTTCAGGCTGAGGCAGTGGGAACCCGGCCCGAAGTTCACTGGCCGGGTTCTTGTGAGCCAGTTGACCAGACTTCTTGCTTCTGGGCTAAGGCGTCTGCAAAATGGGCTTCTGAGGAAGCAGGGCGAACAATCCTTACGATGGTTGAGTGTGAGAGTTCATAGAAAGCTTTAGTATAGTGCCTAGCTCTGCTTCCACAGCTTAACCCAGCCAGAGTCAAGGGAGGGGAAAAAGAAAAGAAAAAGGACACTGTGACCCTGTGTGGAGGGAGCAGCCGCCTGGCCGAGTTGATTGCCTTCGTAAAGAGTCAGTTCTCCAAGCTGTCCCCTTGAGCAGAGGCCTGGGCTCTTTCCCACTGGTCTCTGCTTCTCCGATGCAGCCCTGTATCTTTGCAGGTAAGTGACAACTTCATTTAGATCCCCACAGGGTTCAGAGAGGGTCCCATAAGTGGAGTTGAACCAGGGTATCACAGTGGGCACCTTTCCTACCTGCCATGGCCAATATTCTGACTCTCCCTGTCCTCTCTGTTCTGGTTACAGCCATGGATGGAATGGGGGCACGTTCTGTCTGCACACACGTTGTCATCATTTGTCCCCAGCCTCCACTGCTAGCCACAGCTGCCCATCCTTTGTCTTCTCTTAGTTCTCATGGCTTCCTTAAATCAGACTCTCCTTAGTCCTTGTTTAAAACCTTTAAAACCCCCTCTCTTTTGGGAGAGCCAGGCATAGTAGTAATATGCCTGTAATTCCAGCCTTTGGGATTGGGAGGTGGGGACAAGGGAGATCAGAAGTTCAGAGTCATTCTTGGCTACAAAGCTAGTTCAAGGCCAGCCTGAGCTACCTGAGACCCTGTTTCAAAAAAGTGTGTGTGTGGGGGGAAAGCCGTGAACCGTTTCATGGCTCTCTGTTGCTCTGTGGGTATCTGTCTTCCGCCGAGCTTCATGAACGTGGTCTACTGTCCTCTCCCACCTGGTCATTCCCCCTACCCCTTTCACTTATACCTCAGAATCTCCCAAATTCCGTACATCACCTTCCCTTTGTATTGGCTTGAGGACCTTCAAGCCCACTTAACCATCCCCAGCTTCCAGAAGCTCCCCAGTCCCCAAGAGAGTGAGTCACTTTGGATAATGCTTGTAATAGTTGGGGTTCTCTAAAGGAGCAGAAGTGTGTGTGTGTGTGTGTGTGTGTGTGTGTGTGTGTGAGAGAGAGAGAGAGAGAGAGAGAGAGAGAGAGAGAGAGAGAGAGAGAGAGAGAGAGATTTATTAGAATAGTTTATAGACTGTGGTCTAACTAGACCACTGTCTACACAGAAGGTCCAAGAATCCAGCACTTGTTGAAGCTGGATGTCTCAGCTGGTCTTCAGCATATGCTGGAATCCTGAAGAAGTCGGCTGTAATGCCAGTGAAGGAATAGATTTGCTATCAAGAGTGAGAGCAAGCAGGCAAAGAGAGCAAGCTTCCTTCTTCCATGTCCTTTATACAGGCTGCCAACAGAAGGTGTGGCCCAGATTAAAGGTGGATCTTCCCACCTCAAAGATCCGAATTAGAAGTGTGTGTGTGGGGGGGGGGAACACTCACAGGTGTGCACAGCCCTTTGGGTTTTAGTTAATTCTAGATGCAGTCAAGTTGACAACCAAGAACAGTCATCACAATGCTCAAGGTCATGTAATAGTTCAGAATACAGACCTCAGAGCAGACTGTCCTCACCACACAACTTCATAGCTGTGTGATCTTGAGCTCTTTTCCGCATCAGTGGTGTGACTTGCTGGTTAGGTTTTGTCAACTTGACACATACTAGAGTCACCTGGGAGAAGGACCCTTAATAAAGAGATGTCTGAGTATGGCGGTGGCGCACACCTTTAATCCTAGCTCTGGAGCCAAAGGCAGCCAAGTCTCTTGAGTTTGAGGCCAGCCTGGTCTACAGAGCTAGTTCTAGAACAGCCAGAACTGCACAAAGAAACCCTGCCTCAAAAAAAAAAAAAAAAAAAGAGAAAGAAAGAAAGAAAGAGAGAGAGAGAGAGAGAGAGAGAGAGAGAGAAAGAAAGAAAGAAAGAAAGAAAGAAAGAAAGAAAGAAAGAAAGAAAGAAAGAAAGAAAAGGAAAAGAAAAGAACGACAAATGCCTGCATGGGATTGGCTCATAAGCATATCTCTGGCATTTTCTTGGTTGTTGGTTTTGGTGGAAGGGCCCCGCCCAGTGTGGACAGTGCAGCCCCCGGGTGGTGGTCCTGGGAGGTATAAGAAAGGAAGCTGAACATGAGAGCCTGGAAGCAAGGCAGGGAGCAGCTTTCCTCTGTGCTCGCTGCCTTTGCCTCTGCCTGAGTTCCTGTCCTGACTTATTGCTCAGCGTTCCACTGTGATCAGGACATGTAAGTCAAATAAACCCTTTCCTCACCTGGTTGTTTTGGTAATGATGTTGATCTCAGTGGTAGAAACTAAACCAGGACACATGGGAACTGGGAACTAAAAGAGCCACTACCCATTTGGAGCGCCTAATGAATGTATTTAATTTCTGTCCGTCATGAGCACATGGATTGAGTCTGCTTTGCTTCCCAGTTCTGTCCCTGTCCCCTAACACCTACCCACCCTGGCACCTACCCACCCTGGCACCTACCCACCCTGGCACCTACCCACCCTGGCACACTTAGTGCACATTGGACAGCTGTCAGTGAAATGAAGGACCCTTCCTCTTTTTGGAGAAGGACATCATAGATCCTTTGCCCAGTTTTCGCTTGGGTTAGGTGTCTTTTATTGTTGAATTGTGAAATTTCTTTGGATGTTCTAGATTCAAGACTCTTGGCAGGTAAATGGTTTCTAGATATTTGCATTCCGTGGATGTCCTTTTCAAACTTTCTTGATGTACAAAAATTTTAACTTTGATGATTACAGTTCTCTATTTTCTTTTGTTGCTTTTGGTCAGTTACTTTCCTGTTGCTGTGAAGAGTCACCGTGACCAAGGCAACTTATAAAATACAGCTTTCAGTTGGAGGCTTGCTTACAGTTTCAGAACATGGTAGCTAGCAGGTAGGCAGGCAGGAAGATGGGCGGCAGGCAGGCAGGGCCCCGGAGCTGTAGTTGAGAGCTCACATCTTGAGACAACCATGAGGCAGAGAGAGGGCCTGGGGAGGGAAATGGCATGGACTTTTGAGACCTCGAACTTCACCCCAGTGACACTTGGACACTTCTCCAAGGCCACACCTTCTAATCCTTCCTAAACAGTCTACCAGCTAGGAATCAAACATTCAAACATACAGCCTAGGGGGACCATTCTCATTCAAACCATACTTTTGATTTCATCATCTAAGAATCCTTTGTCCAACCCCAAGGTTGTGAAGAGCTATCTCTGGATTTTCTTCTAAGTATTTCATAGCTTCAGCTTTTAAATGTAGGTCTCTAATTCATTTATTGACTTATGTGTGTGAAAGTTTTGCATGCATTTATGTCTGTGCACCACATGTATGCCTAGAGGCCAGAAGAGGGTGTCAGGTCCTCTGGAACTGGAGTTACAGAGTGTTGTGAATCACCATGTGGGTGCTGGGTCCCAAAACCAGCTCCTCTGGAAGAGAACCAGTGTTCTTAACCACTGAGCCATCTTTCTGGCCCCCTTTAATTATTATTATTATTTTTTTTTTTTTGCTTTTCAAGATAAGGTTTCTCAGTGTAACAGTCCTGGCTGTCCTGGAACTCACTTTGTAGACCAGGCTAGCCTCACGAACTCACAGAGATTCACTTGGCTCTGCCTCCCGAGTGCTGGGATTAAAGGCATGCACCACCACCGCCTGGCCTGAGTTACATTTTTAAAATTATCATTATTGTGTGTACACATGTATGAGCACATATATGTTACAGTAGTGTGTGTGAGACAGAGGACAACTTTGTGGGGTTCTCTCCTTCCACTTTCACATGGGTCCCAGGGGTTGAACTTGGGTTACCAAACTCGCATGGCAGGTTCCTTTACTAGCCGAGCCACCTTGATTGATGGCCCCAGAGTTCAGTTTTGAAGTGAGTTCCGCTTCACTCTCTTGCATTTGGTCATCCAGTTGTGAGGTTGTGCGGCACCGTTTGTTGAAGACTGTTCTTTCCCTATTGAGTAGATTTGGCACTCTGGTCAGAAATCAGTTGATTGGGGGAAGTGCTTGCCTCGTGTGCCCAGGGTCCAGGGTTTGATCCCAGTACAAGAAAACAAAACAGAAAATCAGTTGACTACCTATCGTGTCCCCTTTGGGGGGCTATGGCAGAGGACATTAGATTTGAGACCAGTTAGGCCAGAGAGAGAGAGAGAGAGGACTGAAACAAAACAAAACAAAACAAAATTCCTTGAGCACAGATATACAGGTTTATTCCTGGGCCTTTCAGATCTGCCCTGGAGATGTTTGTTGGAAGCCACGGCCCGCAGTTTTCTACCTCTCTGTAGTCCTGGAAGTCCCCACAGGACGCGTTACTGGGCATCCCATGGTGAAGGCTTCTCCCCAGAGGCTCCCACAGCTAATCACTTCCCGCATCTGTCAGGGTGATCGCCGGGAGGTTGCAGTGGGGCGCCCCGGGGCAGGCCTCTGCCAGGGTGCAGGTCCCAGGGCAGGGCCTGTTTGTGTGAAGCCCAGCTACTGATTGGGCAGATGCCCTGAATGCCGCAGGTGGGAGAGCTCCGAGGACTAGGTGGGAAAGAGAGCCGGGCCACTGGAAGGAGGAGACATTCCTGGCACTGGAGGCATTCGCACTGGCTGGCCTACGAGGGAGGGTGAGCCCTGCATCTATGGGTAGGCACCCGGAGGCTGGGGGACACTAGCCTTGCCAGCTCTCCTGCAGACATGGGCCTCTGGGGGGTGGGGGGTGGGGTCCTGGGCGAGTTGGCCCCTCCACTTTCTGAGTGCTTCTTCCGTGAAGTTGGGGGCATTGGTGGGCTAATAGGTTGGGTGGGTCTTGGAAGCTACGTCTTAAATGTAGAATGAATAGAACTTTGCAGGAAGCTGGGGGTCCCTCCGAGTGGGGCTGAAAGTTTGGTGGCATCAGGGGGGATATGTTAACCTGCAAGAGAGTCCTGAGATGATGGGTACTTTCATGCAGCTAATACTGAGGGTATGGCTACAGAGGGTTATGAGCCTGCACCTGTCACGTTCTGATTTGTCCTGTTTTGTTGGTGGTGGTTTGTTTGGCTGTGTGGGAGATGGAACACAGGGCTGTGTCCATACTTAGCAAATGCTCTACTACTGAGCCACACCCCCAACTCTGGACCTGTTGACTTCTGTGGGCCCAGAGAAGGGGTGGGCTGCAGGATGCTGGCTCACCACGTGGGGAAGGGGTCTCGTGAGAGTAGAGAGTACCACGGCACAGTGTGTCTTTCCATGACCTCCAAGGCCTCTGAGGTGCATCTTCCGCAGGTGGCATCCACTGCGGTGGAGACACTCCGTTTATTAGGGATGGGGGACGAGAACCCACTCACTGCTCACTTCATGGTCCTGATCCCTTAGGTTCCGCCCCCGAGCGGAGTCGGGAGCAGGGCGTCTGAAGGCTGTGCATCCATCTCCTCCCTCTTCATTTGTTTTCCCCACTCACCCACCCCCAAGTGAGAACAGAGCTGTGCGAGTGAGTGAGTCGGAGTTGCTCACTGCCTGAGGATTGCATCAGCCCGGTCTGGCAGGCTGGAGCGGGAGCCTGTTGCTATGGTGACTACCACCAGGCTTCAAACCAGAGGGAAGGATGAGGTAGTGGCGGGGTGTGTTTTCCGCACCTTGTGATGTGGCTGTGGGATAGGCACCAGTTCTGGTGGGTCTGCGTTCCCACCACTTCACGGAGGTGCCATCTACTTCGGCAGGCAGCATGGGACTGTGCCAAAAGCTAGTGGGCGTTGGGGGTGTTTAACTAGAGGACACAGGTCCGTCCCCCCCCCGTTCCCCCCCCCCCCCCCCCCCCCCGTGGCTCCTCTGCCTAGTTTTGGGGTTGAGGTGAGACTAGAATTTCACTACGTGAGCTAGATTCTGGGGAAAGAGAAAAGTCCGGGTATGCCCTCATCTCCCAGATCTCCAAATGCTAGATGTAAACCTGCATGGGCTGCTCAGTGCAGCTTCTTCTTCGTCTCCGTCTTCCTCCTCCTCCTCGCTCCTTGTCCTTCCCACCTAACAGCCTGTCATTTAACTGACTATAACAGACTTGGGCAAGCGGTCCGATCTGTCTCTCATCTGTGTCTTCGGTGAGAAAGGAGACCAAAGTCTGTCTTGGCACATTGAGTACCTGTCAGGTGTCAGTGTCACGGTAGACCTGCCCCATCCTTCTGAGTAGCCTGTCTCACTCTGCTCAGGAAATGCCATCCTTGGGTAGCAAAGCAGCAGAGAGCGTAAGAAATCACAATCCTGGGTCTCTGTGTCCTGTGCTGTTTTTGGATTCCAGAGACCTCTCCAAATCGCCCTTAGGGTGCCAGTGAAGGGACGCATAATCCATTCTTGAGTGGAAAAGTCACAGCAGTGTCTCTGCAGAGAATGTCCCCAGGTCTGTGTGGGGTGTGACACACGGAGAGGCTGCTGTGATGTCTAGACAAGAGTGATGCTAGATATGGGGACTGCATGGCACAGCCTGGAGGCAGAGGAGACCTGTCAGGACAAGACATTGACAGAACCCATGCTTGGGATTTAGCTCAAGCTTGGGCTTTTCCCAGACCCTCAGGACCCTTCGGGGATAAGGACCCGTTGCCAGAGGAATTCTCAGAAGTGATTAGGAGTGAAAAGGCTGTGTGGATCTGGAGGAGAACCTGAGCCTGTTGGGAGCTCAGAATAACAGCCACAGCCGACATCTTCGGAGTCCACTCAGGATGTACGTACTCATCCCTCCTCACAGAAACCCTTTGCAGTGGACGCTGTTGTTAACCCATTTTGAAGGCAAAGCAGAGGCACAGAGAGGTTTCAGTGACTTGCCAAGGTCACACAGCTGATAGGAGGTGGAGCCTGGGATTCAAGCCAGGCAGTCTGGTTCCAGAGCTTGAGCTCTTACCAAATGTTCCGCTGACTCTCGCCTTGCAGAAAGATGATCGTGAGTCAGCTCATGTGACCTCCTCCACCCCCCCGGGAGAGACAAAGAGGAAGGAGCAAGTGTACAAGTGCACACCAACCCGCTAGAGCTGGCGGGACAGCTGGGGACAGTGCTGTGAGCTGCGTGTGTTGGTGGTTGCGCTTCGTGTTTTTGTGGGAGTGTGGGGGTAGGGGGGCCACGTCTCTGCACCTCCCGCCTCTCACCTCCTCCCTCCCTGAGTGGTTCCTGGTGGGGGCGTTGCATGGACCACGTGTGTAGACAGCTTGCCCAGCTCTGTGGAAGGGTCCTGGGCTCTCAGAAAAGAGTCCAGGTCTAGGGCTGAGAGTGAGTGGCAGCCACGGAGGGAGCCGGCTGTCAGACTGGAGAGGACAGCTACCATGTGTGAGGTCCATCCTGTTGTGCCTCTGTTACACTTGGCAGTGTGTGCGCGCTACCCACCCAGCATGCAGCTGGCCTTCTTGGGCTCTTTCCCAGGGCCAAGACAGTGAAGAAATAAGAACAAAAACAATAACAAGAGTGATGATAATAATAGCCAGCAACAACACTTGTTACATGCCAGGCACTGTTCTTAAGGCTTCACTAACTCATTTAGCGGTCGCAAAAACCCTGAGATACTGCATGCTACTGTTATTTCATTTTATAAACACAGAGAAGTTAAGCAGTTGGCCAGAGTCACACAGTTAAAGATGAGGTTTGAATTCAGGTAGCCTGGAAGTCTGTATATTACCATGTCCTCTTGCGGCTCATGGGGAAACCGCTCCCACGGCCATCTATCCAGGATCTCACGTGTGTCATTTGCCTGCCCTCTGTGCCATGTGTGGAATGTGATTTACATTATTAGCCAGGCCCTGGTTTTTATGGGAGCAGTTTCCTCCTTTGTCCTCATGTCCAGGCATGGAAGGGACATTTCCAGCTCTCTTTGGAGCAAAGGTGGCTGGCCCTATATAGTCCTACCGGTCTACCTAGAGCAGGCAGGCCCGCTAACCTGGAGGCCTTGTGTCCTGTGTCTCTTGACCTCTTAATCTGTATGGCCTGTTCTCCGCAGCTCTCCTTGCTGGGGCAGCCAAGCACAGACATCTGATCCTCTCATCATGTCTGGCCTTGCGCTTGTTTCCTGCTGGAGGCTGCTATTCTCTGGGGATGCGGCTGGCATATCTGACAGCCAGGTGGGAGGGTGGGACTCTCCAGACTGAGCAGGGGACCTAGGTGATGGAAGAGAGGTGGGACTGAGAGCCAGGGCAGTAATACCAGGGGGGATGTCCTCCTCCTGGCCATGACCACGACTGCTCAGCATGCTCCCAGAGACCCTGCCCACTGGCATCAACCTGAGGTGGAGATGGATCCGGTTCTGGAGTAGGAGCTGAGGTGATGCCTGATGGGCGAGAGGGAACAGTGGAATTAGAGCCCACAACCGCCTGGCAGCCCTGCTTAGAGCTGAGCCAGGCTTGTCTGATGCCAAGATGCTAATCACAAAGCAGAGTGCATTCTGCTAATGAAACCTGCCTTTGCAACCCCAGAGACTGTGTGTTAGCCACCTTGAAAGGGTTCTCGTTGTTTTTTTTTTTTAAAGGTTTATTTCTTTTTATTTTATGCTGTGAGAGTTTTGTCTGCATTTTAAGTGCAATGTGTGCGCGCGGTGCCTGTGAAGGCCAGAAGAAGGCATCACAGATGTGTCTGGAATTGGATGGTTGTGAGCCCGGAGTGGGTCCTCAGCGAGAGCAGCGAGTGCTCTTCAGCTCCGAGGCATCTCTTCGTTCCCTTGCAAGGGTTCTTACCCCCGGTACCGATCCCTCTCTGCCTTCCTTCCTGAAATACGTATTTTTAGTCAGGTGTGGTAGTGCACACCTTTAATCCCAGCATTCCGGAGGCAGGAGGATCTCTGTGAGTTCCAGGCCAGCTAGGGTTATATAGTAAGACCATGACTTTAAAAATAAATTTTTTATATTTCTGTTCAGATAGCATGATCTACGTGTGTATATCTATTAAATTTGCCATCATTTTAAGTGAACGGTTCATTGGACTTAAATACAGTCACATGATTGTACAGCTACCCCTAGCCATCCCCTGGGGCCCTTCTCATCTTGCAGAATGAAATTACCTCATTCAGCACCAGCTCCCCACTCGTCTCTCCAACACCAGCAACTCCCACTTTACTTTGTGTTTCCACAAGGGACACTACATTTATTTATTTATTTATTTATTTATTTATTTATTTATTTATTTATTTATTTAATTTATTTATTGAGACCAGCTTATTTCATATAGTATAATGTCCTCAGGATTCATTAGGAGTATAGCGTGGGTCTGAATTTCTTCCCATCTCGAGGTGGAAGATACTCCGTTGCTTATAGGTGCCACACTTGTTTATCCTTTCACTCCTGAGGGACCCTGTGTTGCTCCCACCTTTTGGCTCTTGTGAAGAGTGTTTCTGTGAACAGGGGTGTTCCCCACCTACTTTGGGCTCCCTTCGGATGTTAGTAGGCTATCCTTGAGTCTTAGTCTCGGCTGGGTCCGTGGACTTGGACAATGGTAATGGCAGAGGGCAGGAGTGGCAGCGTCATGAATTAGAGGGCTTGGCTCTCTGGTATCGGCTTCTACTAAGCTATCATAAGCCTGGCATAGTAGTACCTGCTTGAGATCCCAGTCCCAGGCAGGTTCAAGGCCAACCAGGGCTACATAGTGTCTGGATAGCCTGATCTATATAAATCCCATCTCAGTAAAACAAAGCAACTCTTTAAATTTGGGGGCTCCTGGAGCCAGCACCTTCTGGAGGACGTTCCAGATTCCCTCCCCCTCAGCACCCAGAACAAAGTGTTGAGTTCTGGTTCTCTCAGCAGAAGGGTATGTATCTGTAGCTTACCATGAGCTGGCATAGGCCTCGTTAGGAAAAGAGGAAGTGTGGGTGTGGCGCCTGTGAGCCCAGGATTGGCCAGATGACCACAGAAGAGCTGGATTTCCATGTTAGGGTTGCTGGTTATGTTATAGGGTCAAGTTAACCCTTGAAGTCCTGACTTAACACAGCGAAGACTCTTAACACACAGGTCCATTGCAGGTAGGCAGGGTTCTCTGTGCCCTCTGGATAGTCAGGGACCTTGCCTGATGGAGACTTCGTTATCTGGAGCCCTGGCCTCCAAGGCCCACAGCCTCAGGGGATGAGGAAGAGTGAATTGTGTGTGGTTTCTCTTTGCTTCAGTCCATGTCCACCTAAATGTTGATGGCCAGAACTGACAGCATGGCCTTGTCCATCTGCAGAACAGCTGGAAACAGTGGTCTTTGGTGCATCCAGAAGGAGAGGAGAATGGGATATTGTTGAGTGCTGGTCCTGTTGGACATACCAGGGCCATGGCACCGGTGTGAAGGAAGAAGGCCCTCAAGCCCCGCTCTGTTTCAGGAGTGATCCTGGCAGGTGGGTTTGTGTGTCACTTGGGCTGAGCTTTTTACTGTCCTTGTCTCGGGGAATCCTCATCATGAACTTGTCATTCTGTTTGACTGTCAAGTGAACTGTAGCTCCAGGCCACAGACTCAGCCAAGGCTGCCTGCCTCAATGTGATGGCTGTGCCTGCTGGCAAGCGCTTACCTGTGCTGGGACGGACCAGAGTAGTGGATGTTAGAGGTGGCGGGGCCACAGGAGGTGGGTGGCTATCTGTGTATGTCCACGTGTGCATAAGGACATGGGCTTTGCTTTTCCTGGGCTCAGACCTCACCTGGCTTTGCTTCCACATCCCCAGAAGGTAATGCTTCCATAAATTTGAGTGACTCTTCTTGTCTCTCTGTGAAGCAGCAAAATCACTGCCGTGCTGGAGCCAGGGGAAGGCATGCAGTGAAATTGGCAGGACCTCTTTTAGTTCTTTCTGTTCAGTAGAAAAAAGAAATTTCTTTGAAGGCTGGGATCGGAATCCAGGTGTTTACACATGCTAGGCGAGTGTTCCACCACTGAGCCACAGCCTCAGCTTCAGTGGTGGAGATCTTTTTAAGGTCTGGGTGGAGAGCCAGCAGCTGGAGCTGAATGCCATAGGGTGTCTTTCTAGACCCATTGGGCAGAAGTGCCTCTGTGTGAGAGGGTGTGCAAGAGTGAAAAAGTTGGGAATGCCTTTGTTGACTTTTGTAAGGAAGTGTGGAAGCGTGGAGGCACGTGCCTTTGGGGATCCTGGTCCTGGTGGCTGTCAACCTACAGCATTGCCCCTGTGCTCTCCCCGACTCTTGGAAGCCTCCGGATACTTTTCTCTGAACTGCTCCTTACTGCTTCTCAGCACCAGATTGAGAATCATTTAGTTTTTCAAGGATACCCTGAGGACTTCTGGAACCATTGAATGGGAGAAGGGCTCTGAGGAGGACGTTGCAGGCTGGTGATAAAGAGGCTGGGGATTTGAAGATCATCATCACAGTGGTCTCTCTCGACTCCTCATCATGCCTCCCGGCTGCAACCCCTTTGTGGCTTTGGGGCTGAACATTTCCCACTGGGGACAAGAGGAGGAAGAGAAGGGCCTTAAATCAAACCAGACCAACCCTGAGAAGGTTCAGAGGGACTGTTAGCTCTGATGGGGGTTCGAATCCCTAAAGATTTATCAGAGCAACCTACTGCTCCTACACCTTAAATAATCAAATCAATTGTTCCGAGGGGAGCTTAGGAAGCTTTTTAGGGACTTTTCAGCCAGTCAGTAGCTCCCCAGCGTGTGCTGTGTGAATCCTGTCCCCAGTGCCAGAGTTATCGGTTTACAAACCAAGGCTCCTTGCCCTCTAGTCTCCTGCCACCTAGTGGAGAAAACAACAGAAAGAGCAGAGAGACAGAACAGGCCACAGCCAACCTCATCTCACCAATTCCTCAGCTGATCTTGTTTCCTCAGACTGAAAGCTTCTGAGTGTGTTCTCACCCAAATGGATCTCATCGGAACTGCTGCTCAAAAGCCTAAAAGCTTAACAGACTCTGGTTTCTGGTCCTCACGCCTTATATACCTTTCTGCTTCCTGCCATCACTTCCTGGGATTAAAGACGTGCGTCACCATGCCTGGCAGTTTCCAGTGTGGCTTTGAACTCAAAGAGATCCAGATGGATCTCTTCCTCCAGAATGACAGGATTAAAGGTGTGTGTGCCACCATTTTCTGGCCTCTATGTCTATCTAGTGGCTGTTCTGTTCTCTAACCCCAGATAAGCTTATTAATGTGCACAATATTTTGGGGAACACAATATCACCACACATAGAAGATTTATTATTGTTCCTTTGGTCTGGTTGACTAAATGATTTATTGTCTGAGAAAGGTCCTCCTCGTCAAGTGTCTTCCATTGTTCTCCAGGATGTAGTAAACATCCCAGTTACAGATGAGGAATTGGAGGTGCCAACAGAACCAGGAACTTTCGGAAAACGCATAGAGCTGGGATCTGGGATCAGAGCCCTGGCTTGGCCTCGGTCTCATTGAAGTGATAGGCTCCTGTAATGGAGCTGGGGTCGGCTCCTACCCCTGCATCTGGCATCTCATATCTTACGGGGCATTTGTTGATTGGCAGGATTATTCACACATGCAGTAGGCATCCCCTCCGTTATGGGAGGAAAGACACGTGTTGTTTGGTAGTGTCTGTCCTATATGTTCAGTACACACGTCACTGCCTTTCCTACAGAGTACTTGGGATTTTGTCCCCTCCAGGTGTGAAGTTGCATTCCTGTAATCCTAGCACTCAGCAGACAGAAGCAGGGGGATCATGAAATCAAGGCCAGTCTGGGCCATCTAATGAGACCCTGTCTGTAACAGAGAGATGTAGGGACTGGAGGGATGCTTTGATGGGGTAAGAGCGCTTGTTGTACGAGCGTGAGGACCCGAGTTGGATCCCTAGTACCCTTGTGAAAAGCCAGGAGTCGCTGTGCACACTTGTAACCCTAGCATGGCAGCAGGGGGTGGGGATTGGAGACAGGACAGTCACAAAGACTTGCTGGCCAGGCTAACTGCAAAACGGTGAGCTCCAGGGTCAGTGCGAGACCCTGCCTCAAGGGTGGAGAACGATAGAGGTGCACACATGCCTGGGTGCGTGCGTGCGTGCGTGTGTGCACATGTGACGCAGATATATTTCAGAGAATTTAGAAATTTTAGTTTGCCTGAAAAGGGGGTTATGTCAGAGCATTAAAAGACTCAGTTCAGCCGGGCGGTGGTGGTGGTGCACGCCTTTAATCCCAGCATGCGGGAGGCAGAGCCAGGCGGATCTCTGTGAGTTCGAGGCCAGCCTGGGCTACCAAGTGAGTCCCAGGAAAGGCACAGAGCTACGCAGAGAAACCCTGTCTCGAAAAACCAAAAAAAAAAAAAAAAAAAAAAAGACTCGGTTCAAAGAGCAGGCTTTAAGTTGCAGCTCAGTTGTTCATTATTTGATGGCCCTGGCTGCAATTTCTTTGAGCCTCAGTTTATGCCCCGTTTATGTACAGAGGGGTAGATAAGCAGAGAGTGACAGCAGCACTCTGACAGCCTGCCTGGCTAACAAGGATGAGATGAGCTCCTAGCTGTAGGCTTGCTGTGTACACTAAGAAACAGGGTGCAGGTTCCAGTCAGCGTTTCTGCCCACCCTCACATCCTGGAAACTGGTGAAGATGTTTCCTCTTCTACTCGGAGCCAGTTGGCATACCTCCTTCCTCTTGTCCAAGACCCCAAGATTTCTTTTGTCTCTGACTTTGGAGCCCTGGTCTTCTCCAAGCGGCCACGGTCTCTGCCTTCCCTTCCCCGAGGAATCTTGGAGGTGGATGATCAGATCACCATCTCCATGGCAACCAAAGAGGTCCTTCTGCACTCCCACAGCGGGCCTTGAGTCTGTTCCCAGCAGTGGGGGCGGAGCCAGAACGCAGAACTCCTGTGACATTAGCCACACATCCAGCCATGAGGTGCCACTTGTCTCTGGCCAGGTGACCAGCTGCCCCGGTGCTGATTTAGTGATTTAGGGTGAAGGTGAGGGTCGTTCTGTGCTCCAAGTATTTGCTGCATGCTGACTCCTGGGACCTGAGTGAAGGACCATGGGCTACCCTCCATGCCTGTTCACAGTATATGATCGGACCAGAGCAAAGTGAAGCAAAGCTCTTCTGTCCACTGCTTCCTTCTCTATCCCCAAGCAAACCCTGCATCCCTTAAGACTTCTGCAAACCCTGCTTCTTGCCAGCAGCCTTCCCCATGCTTAGAGAGTTGATAGCTGCTGAATTGATGATGCTGCCTAAGGCATTGTAGGGCTGTAGGGCTGCTTCAGAGTCTGAGCTCCATTGGGCTTTCAGTGGAATTCTTATCTAAAGCTGGAGGATTTCTGCTTTTCCAAGAAGTAGAACTGCCCAGGGTCAGGGCAGTGTCCATAGCCCTGATGCTCTGCCTACCCACATGGATTCGGCTTGAGTGTCTGGGATAGAGCTAGTCACCAGGAACTTCCATCACATGTGAAGTTAGGAACGTATGTCTTAAAAACTCAGCATGTGAACCACAATGGTCCTTGATGCCTCCCTCCATGCTGAGGCTACTTAATGGAGGGTGATCATTGGCAACTGATGGGAGTTTGTTGTGGCCTTATCAGCCATCAGTTCCACCAAAGCCCCCAGGTTTTTTGTTTGTTTGTTTGTTTGTCTGTTTTTGTAGTTTAAGAACCAGGAGATCCTTCAGGGCACTCATCCTAGGATGCAGTCAGGGTTGTAATTATAATAGCTGTTGTTTATTTAGTGCTTGCCCTGGGCATTGCATATATTTTTCCCATTACAAGTTCATGAAAACTTGATGAACATCGAGTTTAGAGGTGTAAAACTTGTCCCAGCACTTGGGAGTGTGGAGACCCAAGGATCAGGAGTTCAAAGCCTGTCTTGATCAAATAGCAAGTTTGAGGCCAGCCTGGGTTGAATGAGACCCTATATCAAAAGAAAAAAAGTAGCTAGGAATGTATAAAAAAAATAAAAATTTAAAAAAAAAAAACAAATTGAAAGTGCCTTTAAAAAAAAACTTAAGGGTGCTAGAGAGATGGCTCAGTGGTTAGAGCACTGTTGCTCTTGGAGAGGACCTGGGTTTGGTCCCCAGAACCCACATGGTGGCTTACAGACTTCTGTAACTCCAGTTTTAGGGTTATCTGACACTCCTGACCTCCACGGGTGCCAGGCATGCACATAGTACACACACACATACATATAAAGGAAATATTCAGTTTGTCGAGTCCATCCCCTGGGCTCAGCCCCCAATACCCCATAAGCAGATTGAGGTGGTACATACTTACAATTCCAGAACTCGGGAAGTGGAAACGGGGGGCCAGAGGGGCTTCAGGTCATCCTCAGCTGCACAGAAGGAGGTTACATGAGACCCTGTCTCAAAAGGGGAGAGGAAGAGAAAAGCAAAGCAAGACTCATCAAGTACAGGTATTATTAATCACCTCTTTTACAGATGGGAAAACTGAGGCTCTCGTGGCTGGTAAGTAAGACTATTGAGGGTAGACGTGTTATCTGATTCCGTAGCCTGTGCCCTTGACCACTGCGTTATCCCAGCCATCTGCCCTCATGTATGGGACAGCAGGTGCTGAGAGGAGGTGGCTTGCCAGGAGAACACCTCATCTTGATGTTAGGCCATGACCAAGGGCTCCACGTGGCCTCACCTGATCGGCACAGTCCTTTGGGCTCGGAAGGTGTCGGCCTCCACTCTTCTGTGTTCCCTGGGTGCCACCTTAGCCTCTGGTGCTGTTGACCACACCGAGTCGTCCTTTAACGTCGTCCTGACAGACACTCTGTTGTGTGGGCATTGTCCTTGTCTTACAGAGAAAAACTGAAGCTCAGAGAGGCTGGGACTCAAAGAAACCCAAAGCCAACCAGCTGCTCATGTACATCTAGTGTTTAAATCCAGGCTTCCAGCTTCCTGGCAGCTCAGCTTGGGCCTGGGCAAGAAGACACTGGATTATTTGTGTGCCTTGGGAACTGGCTTTCCATCAGGGTAGAGGGAGCCAAGGACAAGCCAATAGCAGAGCGGGATAGGGGGCTGTGAAACGAGGCTTGCATCTGATGGACTTGGGGGTTCTATGCAGACTGTCGTATCAGAACAGGTGGTAGGAGTGAACTCTGGTCGTCCACGAGGCTGTGCTTGTACGCAGGGGCTGTGGACAGAAGTCCAAGTGTCCCTGGGACTCAGAAGCAAGCCCTGGGTTAGTAGGACAATGAGGGCACCCAGAAGATAGTGTCCATTGGAGCCTCATGGGGAGGGGAGGGTGGGCCACTCGGTGATAAGTGGCTGTGGACTCTGTCATAGCCTCCTTCCCAACAGTACCCTGAAACCCTGCCGCCTCGAGGCATCCTGAGCTCAGAAATATAGTGACCAGCCCAGACTTAACCTCTGGTTCTAACATTCTAACCCTCTGTTCTGCTGTTTAGTGTGGGGACTGGGAAATGGCTGCTCACTCAGCAGGAGGAGGGTCTAGTGCCTCCAGCAGCCCCTGCCTAACAAGACTGTTCTCTGTGCCCTGCTCCCTTGGAGTGGGCATCGACAAAGCCTCTGGCTCTGCTTTAGTTCACCTGCTCAGAATGTCTCCTGGCCTTTTGTGGAAGAGCAACTCTCCTGCACCATCTCTCTTCTCGTTCCCCTTGCTAATGAATTTGGCCTTGGCGTCCCCCTCCAAATGTGCTGGACCAGAATCCCGGGGGTGCCCCGTGTTCCCAAACCAGGACGTCCTTCCATCTTGATTCTCTTCTAGATCTGTACAGCTCTTGCTCTCTAGATTCCAACTTCATATGGCTTCCATGGCAGCCACGCATCATCCTTTTTAGTCCTCAGCAACCCCTCCTTGGACTTGGGTGCCTTCTTTGCTCTGCCCTCTCTTTCCTTCATTTTGTTTTGTTTTGTTTCGAGTCAGGGTTTCTCTGTGTAGCCTTGGCTGTCCTGGAACTCACTCTGTAGACCAGGCTGGCCTTGAAATCAGAGATCCACCTGCCTCTGCCTCCCGAGGACTGGGATTAATGGTGTGCGCCACCCCCCATCTACCCACCACCCACCCCATCCCTGCTCATTCTTTCCTTCTCCATCTAGAGTGATTCGTAGTCTAGCCTCATCCCAGCTTCTTTCTGCCCTCCTTCCCTGACCTGCAGGCTGCTGGCACCTGTTTCCAAGATGTCCTGGGTGCTCACATGGTCTTCTATATCTGAACAGACTAGAAGTACATAGGAAGGTCACACAGTGCTTATATGAGGGCTCTCACTCTTTTTGATCATTCATTCATGGGAACAACATGTGTTGAGGTATTATTATTAACACTGGGGATCCAACAGGGCATAAAATGTGTAAGAATCCACATCCTTCGGGAATTTACCTCTTCATGATGAGGAGACAAGGAATAGTAAGCACCTCAGAATAAATGACCTCATCTGTTAGAAGATGGAGTAAGAGCCACCAGCCACATGGAGATGGTTACTGCATGTGATTTTAAATGGCATTCAGGGTTGAGCTGCCCAAGAAAGGTTTGTAAGAAGTGGAGAGTTGGCCACGAGATAAATGAAAGTTCTGATATGTCATCACCTGGAGTCCACTTTGAAAAATTGGCGATATACAGGTGGGGTGGCTCACACCTGTAATTCTAGCACTTAGGAGGCTGAGAACAGGGTAGCTTTGCTGAGAGTCTAGACCAGCCTGGGATGTAGTGTGAGACCCTGTCACAATACAAGACAAGAATACTTTGCTGGGACCAGGTGGGGATGGCCCATTTTGTGGCTCTTTGGTAGACAGAGCACCTAACTAGCATGCATAAGGCCCTGGGTTTAGTCCTCAACACTAAACAAAAAAGAAAACAGGTGGGTTATACTGTAGGGGGGCGGGGCGGCGAGAGCAGAGAGACCCATCCAGAAGGGCTTTCTCTGAGAATATGTGCCACTCAGCCCAGGTGGGGGCAGTGTGCTGAGCGGTGACTCTGCTCCACAGGTGGAGCTGACAGGAATTCCTGATGGGATGGATGTAGGCGTAAAAGAACCTAGATGACTGTCAAGATGATACCTCTAGCCGAGTGGGGGAAGCTGTGATACAGCAACCGTGTGGCGCCTTGGTTAGATGTTTTACACTGGGATGCCTCTTAGACATTGAACTTGAACAGACAGGCAGTCTGGGTAAAGGAGGGAGACGTGGGCTGAATATATATCTGAGCATTGTCAGCATGTAGAAGGTGTTTCCCAGTAGACCGGATGAGGGAGGGCCGAGTTGGGAAGAAGTCTCCAGTTTCCAAGTTCTCAAGTCCTGGGCCAAGGAGGCAGGAGCACTCGGACCCTGTGCTGAGATAAGTGTTGGGCAAGGAGGAGTAAACATCTGTAGAACAATTCCTGGAAGCCAAATGGAAGGAGGAGTGATCCACCACCCTGAATGGGGCTGAGTTAAGTGAGGACTGACTCTGACCATGCTTTGATCTAAGTACCTCCCCTCTGGGTGTCAGGTGAGACTTGTTTCTCCTTGGGTTCCTTCCAACTTTGTTCCTTCCTAGAGCATGGGTCAGAGGTGAGGACTGATTGTGGGCCATAGTACATTTTTGTTTCAGCCTAGTCTCCATCTTGATTTCTGACACCAAGGCCAGTTGTTACAGCTGTTGTATTTAATGCAGTAAGAGACCAGGACCCTGTCTTTGTAGGTTTAATGTCAGATCCCTGTCTGGTGTACCATCCTACTACTGCCGTTCCAAAGAGCGTGATCCTTGTGGTACACCAGGAAATAGCAGCTGAGCATCATCTAGCTGGTTCTGTGATCCAGCGTCTGGCCCTGCATCTCTGCAACAGCTGTGGATTGGATCTCTACAGGCAGGACCTTGCTTGCTCTCAGTCCACACCTGCTCCACCTGAACCCAGAGTCTGTGCCCAGGAGCCTTGTCCCCCTTTCTGTCCATGGTACCTTTGGTCATTCAAGCCCAGAGGGTCCCCTTCCTGGCAGTCCCTTGTTTACTATCTTCCACATCCAGTCTTGTTCCCTGACTGTTGGCACCACCCTTGGCAATCCACAGGAGGACTGTTGGCTCCGCTCCAGATCGGCCCCTCTGTCCTGGGTGGCTTCATTCTCCTGAAGCTGAGCTGCTCTTTGGCCTTTAGTGGTTCCCTGCTCCTGACTGGAGTTGACTCTGGAGGGTAACGTGCCGGTCCCTCCACAGCCTGATCCCCCCTGGACTGCAGCTTAAGTCACATGAGTCGGCTTCTCGTGTTGTTCCTCCCCTCAGCATGGGGACCTCTTCTTCCTCCATTCCTTCTCAACACGGGTTGTTTCTTTTATTCACGGGCATCCTTGAAAGAAGTCTCCTGCACTGTATTTCCATGTCATTGTATGTCCAGATTACACGATAGAATAGCATTGGTCCCAGCATGAAATTACCATTTCAGTCTGCTTTTCTACCTAGACCCTCAACCTTGGTCAAGTAGTTAAACTGTGTATGCCATCATTGCCTCAATTGCAAATGGAAATAGTACAACTCACGTGATTCTTAAATTCCTAAAATGTCTCCCCTTTCTTGTGACAGGTTTGTGTAACCCAAGCAGGCCCTGAACTCTCAGTGATCCTCCACTGTGTGCTAAGATCACAGATTGCGTGCCACACTGCCAAACTCTTCCTAAACCTGTTGTGTGTCAGGTGTGGTGGTGTACATCCCAACCCCAGCACTCAGGAGGATGAGGCAAGAGGATCCCTGTGAGTTCAGAAACAGCCTGAGCTACAAAGTGAGTTAAAGGCTAGCCTGAAACCCATAGCAAGACCTTGTCTCAAACAGGCAAACAAAAACCAAGCCAGCTACCCAACCAAACAAGAAAACCACACTTTTAGAGTTCACCACATCCTAGGTATCCAGCTGAGTGAACGTGTTTGCATGTCTCTTTGCATAAGCGACGTGTGGATGGAGGTGGAGAAGGTTCCCATCACCCGTGAACAGTTCCCTCATGCCTCTCCCAGTCAGCACACTTCCTGCCTCCAGCCCTGGGTTTCATTTGTTCTTCAACTATATGCAGCAGAGTCCTGTGCTGTGTACTTCCTGTCTGGCTGGTTTTGTCCCACATAGGGTCCGTCAGATCAACCATTGTGGGTGAAATGAAGGAACACGTCCAGTGCTGTGCAGTTGTGAACCATGGTGTATAAGTGTCGTCACGGGAGCTCCTGGGGCAGGACAGCTCTCTGAAGACTGTCCTGATGTTGCTTTGGTAGGACCAATGGTTAGGCTTGGGCTTCCCTCCATGCCCCTGCCCCCCGGCCAGCTGCCCCCGGCCCAGCTGCCCCCCATTGGTTCCCAAGTAGAAAATAAATTCATTGCTTTTATTACTTACAGTTAGCCGCGATGCCACCCCTGTTTGGATGTCAGGACCATTCCACCCCTGGAATTTTATCCTGTACCTGTAGGTCCTTAGAGTCCCTGGAAGAGGAAGACAGGACTCTACACCTTTCATCAGTGTCTGAAACTTGAAGCCCCCAATGTGTCTGTCTAGCCATACCCATGGGTCCCTGGTTCAGGACAGCCTCAAGGCAGGATTGTAAACAGTGATCTCCTCAGGTTGGGCACTTGAGGGGGTAGGAATGAGTTCTAGCCACTTGGGTTGAACTTAACCTCTCACTGGCTGGTTCTCTTCGTTGTATGAATCTGTGTTTGAGGGCCTGTCATCTGGCATCTCTCAAGTACACTGGCTTCATTACAGACTGGAAATAGGGCAGCTCACATTCACAGGTGAGTGTCTTCTCTGGGTGACATGGGATTATGCCTGCATAGAGACTCCTCCACACGGGAGCGTGTGTCAGGAGGAACTGCTGAGAGGTAGCTATGTTCTGTGACTCCAGTGCTGAGGGCCCTGGGCTAGTGGGCTGTCTCAGCAGAGCCCTGAATCCTGCCCAGCCTCCAGGCTTGACTCAGGATCTAGTCTGTGCCCCCTTCTGTGGATCCGTTTCCCCTCACCCCCTTGCGCACTCAGTGTTCCAGCAATGGTGGCTATTTATATTCCCCTTAAGGGGCCCTGCTGTTTCATGCTTGTGCCAGTGCCAAGCCTCCTCCTTGCCTAGAACTCTGCTCCCGGCCCCCACCCACCTGGCAAGCAACCACACATCGTTCGAGAGTCAATTAATAATATTAACAATAGCAGCTGAGATGTACTGGGTGCTTACTGTGTGCTAAGTGCTTCACACTATCTTCCAGTGAGTCCCCCCCCCCCCCCCCCCCCCCCCGCTGTCCCTCTTTGCATTCACCAGCGGTATCGTTGGGAAGTGGCTACCTAGGCACAGGGAGGTTGAAAAGTGTCAGAAAATGGAGGGACTATTTGAGTCTGTCCTCTCCATCCCTTGCTCTTGGGAAGCGATAATCCCTTGAGTATTTAATCCTCTCGCCCCTCTTCTCTACTTCACCATGCCCAGGAAATTTTATAGCATGCTAGACTGTCTTTCTTTCCTGGGAGGTAAGGGTATCACTGAGAAATGTGTTCACTTTATGTGGCAGAAAACCTGACAGACTAGGGCTTTTGTTTCCTGCTTAGTAAGAAATGAGGTGGACTGACTGATTCTAGTTGGCTCGGTAGCTCACGGCGTCCTTCTGAGGACGAGGTCCATTTCTGCTTCGTATAAAACCAAGCAGGGAAGAGGAGGTGGTAGAGAACAAGCGTCCTGGGAGCAGTGAAACCACACATTCCTTTCCTTCCTTCAAGGTTTCCAGACTCTGAATGCTCGATGGTTATTTTCCCTTTGAATTTGCTTTTGAGGTTCTTTGAGGGAGTGAGGTGGGGCCCAGAGTCTTGCTGTTTAGCCTGGGCTGATCTTGAACTCATGATTCTCCTGCCCCAGGCTCCTAAGCACCAGTATTACAGATGCGAGCCACCACCCCCAGTTTTTATGTGGTCTCCCCAGCTTCTGTGGACATCCAGGCCTTCCTGTTTTTTTTTTTTTTTTTTTTTTTTTCCCAGACATACTGCCATGCTACTGTCAATCTTTTCACTTACATGATGACAAATGTCACCCACATAATGTTAGGTGGTTGTATATTAGTCTGTCTTGAAGACATACCATAATTTACTCAGCCAATTCCCTATACATAGTCATTTAGATTGTTCTAAATATATTTTTGGAATCATAAACAGCCTTATAAGTCTATTTAAAATTCTTTTAAAATTTTACTTGTATGGGTATGGGTGGTTTTTCTTGAGGGGGTTGTTTTGGGGTTTTTATGTTTATGTTGCCTTTTGAAACAGGGCCTCACTATTTGCTCTGGCTGACCCAGAATTCACTGTGTAGACCAGGCTGGCCTCAAACTCAACAGAGATCCACCAGTCTCTGCCTCCCAAGTGCTGAGATTAAAGGCGTGTGCCACCACACTTGGCCTTGTATGGATGCTTGCCTGTATGTGTGTGTGTCTGTGCATGGTGCCCACAAAGACCAGAAGAGGGTGTCAGATCCCTGGAACTGGACTGGTTGTGAGTTACCATGTGGGTGCTGGGAATCAAACCCAGGCCCTCTGGAAGAGCAGTCAGTGCTCTTTACCACTGAGCCAACTCTGCACAGCCCCCATGCAAGTATATTTTATGAGTATTTTAATTAATTACATATTCTTATCTTAGGGCACAGCTTTGAATTATTCTGGGTTCATGGCTGTGCTGACTACTAAATCTTTTTGTGCCATTTACCAGATAAACTGAGCAAAGTTGTAGCAGTTAAATATACCTTTCAGGAGCTCTGAGAGTGTATTCCTTTACAGCTTTGGGCTTTATTAATTACTACTATTATTTTGTGGTGCTGGCCTTCACCCTCAGGGCCTCACACATCCTAGACAAGAAGCCTATCATTATTTTTAAGTTCTTGTTAATTTGATAGGAAAATTACACCAAAGGGGAAGGAAAAGTAGGTTGCATTTTCTTTGATTGCAGTGAGGTTAACCTTTAAAAAGAATATCTCTGGCCATTTGCTGTTCTATTTTAAGTTTTCTTCTCCTTTCCCTTGCTCATTAGAATATGACATAATTACCCTTTTCTCATCTGCTTGTGAAAGTGCTTTATCTATCCAGGTACTGTGTGAGGAACACAGGGGAGTTCATAGGAGGGGGTGCAGCTACCTGGCTTTGAGGGCGAGAGAGGGTCTCATTGATGGGCAAAGGGCTGAGGAGAGGGTTTAGGTACCATAACAGCAGGTGCAGTTGTCTAGGGGTGGGACAGGGCATGGGTAGTCATGGAATGCTTTCCTTGCTATTATACACACCGTCACAAAACTTGGTGGCTTTAAGCTACAGAAAGTTATCTCACACTGTGCACATTATAGGCCCCAGACCAAGGCCTGTTGGGAAGCCCTTCCTTCAAGGCTTCAAGGGTCGAATTCTTGCTTGCTTCTCTCAGCTAATACTGGCTGCACATGTTCCCTCCCTGTGTTCACGGGGCCTTTTCCATCTTTGTTCTCCCCTTCTGTCTCCTAAGGACTTCAGGGGATTTAACACCTACGGGGGGGGGGGGGGGGGGGGTTCATCCAAGATGATTTCAGTTTGAGGTCTTCCACTTGGTGATGTCTTCAAATATCTTTTCTTTCAAATAAGGTCATATTTACGGGTACCAGGGTTTAAGACTAGACCCTTTGGCTTATATACTCAGACAAACGTAGGAACCTGAAAATGATCTGATACTACAGGACAGTAGTAGATGACTGTGGAAAGTGGAGGCCGGTGTGCACTACGAGGAGTCTTCAGCTGCTAAGTTTAGGCTGTTTGAACCATTGGAGTTAGCGGAGGACTGTGGCATGTGGTGTGGTTGGGTTGGAGCTGGGCTGCTGTGGGGAGAAAATTGGCAAGAGTGGGGATTTGGGGAGATCCATGAACAGTGGGCAGGAGGGGGCTGGAGAGATTTGGAGGTCTCCCATCATCTGCTGAACTAACCTCAAGTAAAAGTTGGGGACTGGAAGATGCATGTCCAGGAAATAACCAGAGGTGGCTGTGCAGCCCAGACCTTTCCATGGAGTGTTAGAAAAATGGGAGAGGATGCAAAGGAAAGGGTGGCAACAGTCTGGAGGGCACTGTCCCCTGCCCCATCATTTTATTATGAGAACTATCAGACATGGAGAAGAGTTGAGAGTATCGCACACTGAACAGCCAGCCCAATTATTGCTAGCTAGAGTCTGTAATTACCACTTTCCCGTGGCTGCTCCCTTTCACATCTGTCCATCTCCCCATCCCATCCGCTCTTACATTTTATGTGTCTCAGAATTGCAGATGACTCCTTCAGGCTGGCAGATCATTAACCAAGCATTCAGTAGTCAGTGAACTGCATAAATATTAACTGTACTAAGAGTTGGTAAATTCTGGTGACTGAGTGTCTCTGTACCTCAGATCCCTGCCAAGATTAAGGGTTGATTCCATTGGCCCAGGAAGTTCCCTTGTGCCCACTGTCATCAGATCCTGTCCACACCCCATTCCCAGAGGCCGCCAGTGTTTTCATGGTTAGTGTTTTCCAAACATTGGTCAGCTTTGTCTGTTTTAGAACATTATACAGCAGAAGCATTCAGGCTGTGCACTTGTATCTAGCTTCTTTCATTTAGCATAGTATGTTCGAGAATTACTAATGCAGTTCCTTTTTGTTGCCTGGTGGTAGTCTATTTTAAGACTCTGTACACAGTGCAGTTTTTAAGACATGAATATTGAAAAGATTCCACCAAGGAGAACAAGAACAGTGAAGGTAATTGGAGAATACTAAATACAGTAGTGGTTCATATCACATGGACTTCTCTTTCTCACCCCACCCCTAAACCTCCTCGCTTCTTGATTTTTCTTTTATAAAGGAAGTCTAGGGGTAGATCATTCCAGAGTCAAAAGGAGGCCATCATCTTAGTCTTCTGTTTGGTCATCTTCAATTCTGCCATCTGTGTTCAAAGTCATCTTATGGTTGAGCATGGCTGCTGTGGCTCCAGCCATACAAACTGGTGACAGAAGGAAGAGCCATGAGGGCAGGCCCAGTGTACTACTTCTTACTATTATTATCATTATTATTATTCAATTATATGTGTGTGGTGTGTTGTATCCTTGTTTCGTGAGTGTGTGTGTGTTCAAATGCTTTTGCTTTGTCATTCTCCATTTTTAATTTTTTGAAATTTGTGTGTGTGTGTGTGTGTGTATGCCAGCTAATGGCATCAGACCCTCTGGAGCTGGTTGTGAGCTGCCTGACATGGATGCTGGAACCCGAACTTGAGTCCTCTAGAAGAGCAGGTGTAGACTTTTAACCACTTAAACCACTCTCCAGCTTCCCCTTTAATTTTCTGAGACATGGTCTTTCACTGAGCCTGAAACTCATCAGTTTGGTTAGACTTACTGGTCAGTGAGCTCCAGGGATCCTCCTGTCTCCATGTACTCTTGACCCATGAGTGCTGGGGTCACAGGCATGTGCCACCATCCCTGGCAGTTGTCTTCATGCCTGTACGGCAGGCACTTGACCAATGGAGCCATCTCACCAGCCTCCATGACCAAAAGCAACCTGGGGAGGGAAGGCTGTACTTTTAGCAACCATCTTCAAAGTCTCCACACATGTCCACGCAACACCCTCACCTTGAGACAGGGTCTTGCTATGTATTCCAGACTGGCCTTGAACTTGTAATGACCCTCCCGCCCTGGCCTCCCAAGTGGTGGGGTCATAGGTCTAGGCTGTTCCACTTGTTAAATTAGTGAGGACTTAATCGCATACTAAGAAATGTGGTCCCTCTACTCGCCACTGAGCATAGTTCCACTCCAAATAATAGAGTTTCCGCCACCGAGAGGGGAAGCGGAGCTGACTGTCAGCGACTTCATTGTCACGCTTTCTTTTGAGACTAGTGGCCAGGCCACATCCGCTTAGTGTTCTCACCTGTGGCCTTCAGAGACTGAAGCCTGTCTGTGCTGTTTTTTTTTCCCCCAGCCCTACTTTCCTAGAGAGTTGGTTTCTCCATCCTTTTTTATTTTATTATGTTTTCTTTCTTTATTATTAAGAAATTTTCTTTTCCTTTTACATACCAACCACAGATGCCCCTCTCCCCCTCCTGCCGCATCCCCCGCCCCCCGCCATCCCCCCCATTTCTCCATCCTTTTATATAGCCCTTTTCCTAATAGAAGTGTTCCATACTCCCAGTATTTTATGAAAGGCATGAACAAGGAAGGAATGCCCTAGAAATGCTTGTAGAGAACACTGTGCCGGTCTCCATGTCTGCATCCTGTACCTCTCCCCTCCTTGATCAACCTGTGCCATGCGGAGGGCCAAAGGCTGGGAGTTCTTTGCAGCGAAATTCAAATGGGGTAAGATAGCCCTTGAAGACTCAGACAGACCCAGGTTGATATCCTTTCCTCGATCTTAGGCAGATGTCTGAGGCTTAGTGGCCTCTTCTGTGAGAACTGCTTTGGAGAGGTGGTTAGACCGAGCAGGAGTTGGTAGGGTCTGATGTGCATACCAGACAAAAGGGTGCCAGAGACCTTCCTTTCTCGTGAGAGATGCCAGGTATTGTATTAGAAGTGAACCAGGGCATAGTCTCTTTTGGCCTATCTATGAACTCTACCCTCGGGTAATACCTTCTTTCCTGTGATGCCCGATACAGGTCAGGCTAGCTGTTGGCTAGGCCAGGGGCCACCATAGTTCATTCACCCACACTCTTAGCTCCAGCATGACTAGGGAGACCCAGAGCCCCTGGAGGAGTAAAGAGGTCTGTGGGTTTTTGTGTCGATGCCTGACCTGAGGAAATATAGCCTATGTACCCAGACACCTTACTGGGCATCTGCTGAACCCTGGGAGAGGAAGTCGGCAGGAGCAGGTGCAGAGAGCCCAGGGGGAAGCTATTGACTGCCAACAGCCAGATTGGACTGAGTGTAGCCATGGCCTGGCGCCCCAGTGACCTGGTGACACCATTCTCAGGCTGCTGGCTGCCTGTGGGCTGGTGTGTTATGACAGCGGAGGAGGAGCCTGGGCCTCCACAGAGAGCTTGACTCACGGGCGGGCCTGCCTGGCTTAGACCTCGGGCCTGCGATGGATGGTGCATCTTCCACTTGTTCATTCTGCTACTCACACTTCCCAAGAGCCTGCTGTGTGTCATTTTGTGGGTGCCGGGCACCCAGCCACAGCTGAAACACTCAGTTCCTGCCCCTGAGGCTTCCAGGAGGCCATGTGCTGTGGGTACTGTAAACTGAGTTCCCAGGGAGAACATCCTGGAGGAAGTGATGTCTGAGCAGATAACGGGACAGGCCCAGCCAGGCTCCTCTGACGTACTGGCCACAGTTTCCAAACCCAGGCCTCTGCCAAGGTTTAGGAACCATATGACAAATCCCTGTGTTTCCAGCAGGTCCAGTGTGCAGGGCCCTGACGACCACCAGGGGCTCCACTGCTCTGTGTTCTCTTTCCTCTGTGAGTCGTGGTACCAGCGCCTTCTGGTCTTCCAGAGGCTGTGCTCTTGACCCCTCCTCACTGATGACCCTGAACCAGGGCTCAAGTGGGAGGAGACCTTGCACCTTGCTCGCAGCAACCCTGCTGTACTTTCAGAGCTCCCGACAGTGGACTGGGATGTTGGAAACAACGCCTGACTCACCGGCCGGCCGGTCGCTGGCTGGGAACGTTGCGGGGGTCTTCAGGGTGCAAAGCCTAGCGGTACTGCCTGGTGGCCCACCCTGCTGCCCATCCTGGGAGGGTACCTGTGTGGGCGCTGGAGCTTGTGTGGTGCTGGGAGCACTGAGGGGTTAACACAGCTCTACTTTCTGTCACCTCTCCCTCCTGCTCGGAAGGAAACGGTTGGAATTATAGACCCATTTGCTGCCTTTTGAGGAGACTGCTGCTCACCCAGTCCCTGCCAGGCCTGGGCACAACCCTCTCTCCCACGCCTGCCTTCCCTGGGCTCTGTCCTGCATGCAGGGCCTCATTCAAGGGACTGAGGGCCCCCTAGGGCACACTCTCTGGGCCCCCCCCACCCCAAAGCTGCCCTGCGCACCCCCCGGGGATGGAGCTCAGTGTACAATGGTACCCAGGGAGGAGGGACTGAGGAAGTGACATCGCTTGGCCCGCCCCCACCTCCTTATTCCCTATAAAAAGCAAAATGGTGACTCAGAGAGGAGAGTTGGACTCGGCCTGCCTCCTTCTCCCACTGTTAATTTTTAGACGTGGAATTAGGCAGGAGGCAAAGGAAACACAGCTCCACATACGCAGCTGACATGCTATTAGGCGGGTGGCGACAGCAGAGCCGCGCCTCCCCGGCTCCCAGCAGCAGCCTCTGACGGACTCCGCAGAGCCTGTGCCTGTGGAGCTCCCAGCCTCCTCCCCAGGCCTGGTTGTGCAGCCCCTGCCCTGGCCCGGGGTGCATGGTGCAGCAGGGACCATGGCAGCTGGGGGCCGGCGCCGGCGCCCACTGCGCTACCAGTCCCTGGCAGCCCTGGTGGAAGACTCTCAGTGGCCTTTCTTGTTCCTTGTCTCAGACTTCAGCTACGGGGCCGAGGACTACGACGCAGAGGGGCATGAGGAGCAGAAGGGGCCCCCCGAGGGCTCGGAGACCATGCCATACATCGACGAGTCACCCACCATGTCGCCCCAGCTCAGCGCCCGCAGCCAGGGCGGTGGGGACAGCATCTCACCCACCCCACCTGAGGGGTTGGCACCTGGGGTAGGTACTCCTGTTTGCTTTTCTGGGGAGGGGAGGTAGGACAGTGTGGGGCTGGGGGAGGGCGGGCCTGGACCCCCGATGCCCTGTCATCTAGCTCCTCTTCGGGTACCCCTTCCCCTGCTCTGCCAGCTGCTGGTTCTGCTGCCTCCTGATCATCCTCATTCCCCTTCAGCTATCCCTTCGTCTCTCACTAGGATGGGGAGGGGGCTCTGGAAGGACCAGGCTTCTCCGTCTGTATCTGGCTGGGTGCACAGTGGCCTGTGGACAACGCGTGTCCCACAGAGCCAGGACTGGTCTCAAGCCTCCCGTGGGGTATAAAACATAATGCTTCTGTAGTGTTCCCCAGGACTGAGGGCCTCCAGCTCTGTTCTGTTCCACAGGAAAGGAATATATCTGGGGTGCCTAAGTTCCCTGCATCCAGAAGAGGCAGGGACTCCCCCCTCAGAAACCTTGTGTAAGGAAGATTAAGTGTGCTTTGACAGGGCAGGGAGATGGGAGTGCGTGGAGGATTGTAGTACTTCTAATGAATGCAGTTCCTGGTGACAGGGACGGACACTGGGCCCAGCTCATGAGGATACGCATCTGAAATACACGAGCAAGCCAGGCAGAGAGATTCCTTGGGGCTCTTTTTCTAGAGTTGGGGACAAGAGTCATAGCCATTTGTTTTGGTGGAGGGAGCTCAGTTTCACAGGTTCTTTTGGTCCAGCTTGTCCAGGTGTATTTTGTGGGGTTCTCTTTCCTCTCTGAAGCCCCCCCCAGGGAGCTTCAGCAGTGCATTTCCCTCCTCCAATGCCTAATACCCCCACCCCACCTGGAGGCTGCCTGGACTCTACCATGTGGAAGAACCCTGCTCCTTCCCACCCTCTGCAGGCTCTCACCCCCTCTTCACACACTGGGGTGGCTGTTATAGCCTTTGGCAACAAGGGCCTTGGCAACCAGCATCCCACTTGGGGGAAGCCACATTGTTGTCATAGCAACAGAGGCCTAGGCAGAGCTCAGCGGCTGCCAGGTGGTGCAAGTTTGGGAAGGGATGGTGGGGGGCAGGTAAAAGGTGGAGGGGTGGATGTGGGTGTTGGCCTGCTTCAGGTTCCCCACAGCCAGCATTCTTGGGTGTTGTTACCCTGAGGAGGGGTAGTGGATTAGAGACAGCCATTTTGGCCATGTAGAGGCAGAGTGTTTGGACCAATGGAAGAAAGGCTGTTCTGGGACCTGGACTCAGGCCAACCAGGAGAAAGAAGGAAGAGAGAACTCTGGTTCCCCATCTCTGTCTTCTGGTTGTAGGTCAGTGGGGTTCAGATCTCCCCTAGGGACTTAGCCCATATCCCACCATAAGCAGCTGCAGGATGATGCTCCTGTGTAATCTCCATGCAGGGCTTGGTCTGTGCATTCTCCTCTTGTCTCTGCCTCTTGTCTCCCTTCCTCTCCTTCCTCATGACTACATTGTAGGAGCATTCACCCATGGATATTTGGATTTCCTCGTGAGAAACCCTAACTATGCTTTATGCGTAGCAGGACTATGTGGTCCTGGTGTTCTCAGCTTTGGGTAGCAGCTTCACTTTGTTCCCATTGTTCTTGGTGGTCAGAAGGGAATAACTTGAGGGGAAGATCTTGAAATGTTAAATTTTACAGAGAGAACAGTCATCTGAAGTACTTGGGGCCCTCAGTACCGATTTTCACATCACTGATAGGTAGGGGGATCATTAATGCCAGTTGGGAATGGCTGGGACAATTCCAGCTGCAAGCTGCTCTACTCCTGCCTGCCTGCCCCAGCTACCCCTGCTCTACCCCTGCCTGCCTGGAGCTAGCTGCCTTTCTGCTCTTTCTATTGCATTACTGGCCCCACCTAGTGGACCTTGCAAGTATTGCCATTTGCAATAGGGTGCCCGGAAGGTGCGAACCCCCTTTCCCAGTACTTGGGATGATTTGTTTTTGTTTTTTATTTTAAAATAAGTGTGTGTGTGTGTGTGTGTGTGTGTGTGTGTGTGTGTGTGTGTGTATTTCTGTGCTTGGCTGTGCTCATTTGGCCAGGCGGTCCCCTCCCCTGCCAGGCTTCCTGTTAGGAACTTGGGAACAGAGGGGATTTTTGGACCAAATCAGACAATTGTTCTAGATATTCAGATATCTAGCCTTTGGCACAGCCTGGCAGCTGAACTTTCCACACCCAAACATGCAGCCAGGCTGTACCTGGGAGGTCAAAATTTGGTTTATATGTTAGAAAACCATAACCCAAATGGATTGTGTGTGTGTGTGTGTGTGTGTGTGTGTGTGTGTGTGTGTGTGTGTGTTTGTGTACAGTTTGTATATAGAGAGATTTGATAGAAGGAACTGACTTGTGGGTATGGAGGCTAAGAAATCCTACCCTCTGCAGTGGATGCTGGGAGGTTCAGGAGAGCCAATGTGTAGTTTTAGTCCAAATCCAAAGGCCCGGGAATCAGGTGAGCCAAAGTAGAAGATTCTAGGTGAAAACCAGTAGGCTTAAGCTCAAGGACACCCAGGGTTCAGTCTGAGTCCTAGGCTGGAAAAGACCGGTGTCCCAGGGCTAGCAGCCATGCGGGTGGAGCCCCTCTGTCCTTTGGTTTGAGACCCGATCTCTATGTTTCTGAGGCTGTCCTGAAATTTACTTTGTCGTCCTGACTGGCCTGACACTCCCGATCCTTCTGCCTGGGCCTCCTGGGCCTGGGTCAGGCATGCTGGCTGGAGGAGCCCCTCTTTCTTGGCCTTTTTGTTCTCAGTTGTCAATAGACTGGAAGAGGCAAGGCCAGCTCACCCTGGGGAGGGCATCTGCTTTGCTCAGTCGGTAGATTCAGATGTGAATCTCTTTGTGAACCATCATCCCACGGACACCCAGGATAATGTTTGGACGCCCTATGACCCAGTCAAGTTGACACATAGAATGAACTGTGTTTTATGCAGTAACCCAGAGCCTGGAAATAACGGACAGATGAAAATCTTTCTGACTGTAGGACACTGAGCAAGGGTCGTAATACCCCGGAGCCCTCAGGTCTGAATAGCATTGGCTCCTCTGAAGGGAAGCGTGAGGAATGGCTGGGGATTGCTCCCAGGGAGCCTTATTGCATTGAATACATTCAGTTCCAGCTCTCAGAAGGCAAAGACAGAGGAATTGTGGCTTCTAGGCCAGACTGGGCTACATGAGACGCCCCCCTCCCCCGTCTGAAAACAAACACACACAAGACTTTTGTCATTGGTTTTTAGAGAGCTGGGACCAGCAGCATTGCAAGGACGCAATCTGGTAAATACCTGCTGGGAAATGACGCTGCGTTTGCAGGCCACATCCCTCCTGAGCCTGTCTTTCTGGGTGTGATACCCTCAGCCAAGACATGGTCTCCTCACTCCCCAGCATACCTTGCTGTGATATTTTCATCTTGGCTTGTGCCCCAGAGGTGACAAAACCCTGCCCTGCAGGCCTTTCCTAAACCTAGGCTGGGCAGGGTACCCTGGCCCAGGGCCGGGGGTGACCAGTTGTTGGAGGCTCAATTCACTTGGGAGTGTGTTGGTCATTTCCCTGGGGAAGTAGGGTAATGACACCCCTACTCAACTTTCTGTCCCAGAACCACAATCTTAGGGAAAACCTTGTTCCCGTAGACCACAATTCCTGTTTCCTCTCTAGATGGTGCAGTCAAAGGGACCCCAGGACAGAGAAAAGATGTGGGTTTTGTCTGTCTCCTGCTACTTTGAAGGTGTGTCACCCAAGACATGTCACCCTCTCTGAGTTCATTTATTCATCTCTAAATGGAAGATATTGAGAATACCTTCCCATGTGTCCTGATAGCTGTCCCAAGTCTGCCATGAGGTGTGGTTAGGGACCAGAATGCCATGGAATCCATAATGTCCATATGGGTGCAGACCTCAGCTGGCGTGAGGAACCCGTGATAGAAGTGAAGTGACCGTCATTACTGTGTCAGTGAGGGTTTCCGTGGCTGTGAAGAGACACCGTGGCCACAGCAACTCATAGAAAGGAAAACATTTCACTGGGACTGGCTTGTAGTTTCAGGGGTTTAGTCCATTGTTGGCATGCTGGGAAGCCTGGCAGCAGGCAGACATGGTGCTGGGGAGGGGCTGGGAGCTCTTCATCTGGATTGGCGGGCAGCAGGGAGAGACTGCCCCACTGGGTGTGGCTTGAGCATCTGAGACCTTAAAGCCCACCCCCCAGGGGCACACTTCCTCCAACGAGGCCACACCCACTCCAACAAGGCCACACCTCCTAATAGTGCCATGCCCTGTGAGCCTCTGGGGACCATTTTCTTTCAAACCACCACGGTTACCACTGTCTTCTCTTGCATCTTCTTCCTCCCATCAGCTACTTGGAGAGACAGGGCTGAGCCTCTCACATAGGTTGCTTCATTTAAAGTCCGTGATGTGTCTGCAAGATACGTGCCTGGCTTTCATTTTATAGTTGGAGAAACTGAAACTCGGGGAGTTGACATAATTTATCAGAGGCTAGTGTGACCAATGGGACCAGGGCTCCATTTCCACTTGGGGTCTTGTGAAGCTTACGCCTGGGTAGAGCTGCCAGGCCCCTCTCCGTCACCCTCCTGGGTGAAGCTCTTAACAGCCCAGCTGCCCCCCACTGCTGGGGATATATACAGTTCTTAGGGCTTCCATCTGCCATTATAGATAAGGGGCACCATTCTTGGTCACCCCTTTGTGCACTCCCTAGGTCCCCCTTTTAACTCCCAGGCACCTCTGGGTTCCTGCTTGGTATTTGGGGTTGAATTGTGTAGTTCTGGGACTGGGAGGAGGAATGGGGACCCACTAGGCAGAATCTCCCTTCTCTCTCAGGTTGGGGCTTGGGATTTGGGCCTAGGAGGGTCATTCCCAAAGTGAACAGAGGCCATGTGGAAAGATGGTGCCTCAGAGGCTGCATTCTTCTGTGTTCCTAGTCTGGGGGCGGTGGTGGGGGCGGTGGAGACTCAGCGGCCCAGCACCTATTTCTCCCGTCCTGGATCTTGTGCCTCTGCTGCAGAGAGGACGGTAGCTGTCCCCTCCTGTGCACTGGCGCTGTTTGTTCTTTGCTGTTAACCACCCCCAGCTGCTGATGGAGCTCCTGTTCCGTGGCATAACCTGGGGCGCTGGGGCTTTGTGTCTTGTCCAAGCTGGGAAGGAGGTAAATAAAGGACTTACCTGTGACACTGTCCACTCACTAGTGGACTCCGCTTATCCTCTCCTTTCACACCCCATAATAGCTTCCTTGGTGTCTTCTCTGATGGACTGCACCTGACTGGCCTGGCCACCCCTATGGCTCCCATACCTCCTGCTGGCCTGCTGGGACCACAGTTCATGAATGTATTTCTTACCTGCAGGCCAGACTAGTCCTGAAGTCATATTTATTCAATAAAGGTATGATAATCTACAGGTGCTCAGGGCACTGCGGGTAGGAAGATGGGCCCAGCCAGAACAGTGCTCTGCCTGTTCTGGTGTCTGATGAAACTAATGATTCCGGCAGATGTTAAATTGCCCAAGAAACAAGCGTGGTGACAGGCAGCAAGAGTGTCCTCAAGCTGGATATGGTAGCCCGCTTCTATAGCTCGCACCGAGGAAGCTGAAGTGGGACGATGTTTGAGTTTGAGGCCAGCTTGGACCCATAGTGAGTTCTAGGCTTGCCTAGACTAAACAAGGAGACGGTGTCTTAAAAAGACGCTGAGCTGCTGGGGTCCGAGGCTCTGCCTCTCTTCTTTGTGTTCTCCCAGGGCCTCAGAAGGGTCCCAGAGAACCCAGAAGACTCTTAGTCTCTACTATACTGTTCTCTGTTGTTGGTGAGTTTCTCCACTGGTAGGTGCTAGCAAGGCCAGAGCAGTTTTCTGCCCTTCCCAGAGAGGATGCCCTCGTTCACCTGCCCAGGAGTCATGTGCCGGTGTGGTAGGTGGTCCACACAGCCCTCATCCACTGCCTGAATGGCAGGCAGAAGTAGAGGAAGACTACACACACCATAGTACTCCATAGTACTCTTGGGACAGCTCGAGTCTTCTGCACTGCCTTGGAGGGTGGGCCTTACTCCTGTCCCATCACAGATGTGGGCCCCAGGTGCACGTTGCTATGTAACGTAGTGTATGACAGGGCACTGTAACCGCTGTCCTCTGCCCCTCCCCAGACACGAGCCTTTAGTACCCTTTTGCCTCTTTTGAGGCAGTCTCATCCTGAAGTCCAGGCTGGCCTTGAATTTGCAGTCATCCTGCCTGGGCCTCTTGCATGCTGGGATTACAGGCTTGAGCCACTGTGCTTGTCTAAATTTTACCTCATGCCATGTGACATTGGACAGTTTAACAAGCATCATTCCCCTCTACTGTAAATGGGGGGTAAATAATCATTTGGAGGGGCTTCTGCAGGAACCAACTAACAGTTGTGATGAGGTGAACTGCTGTGCTACACGGTGAACTGTCCTGGGGGTTAGTTGAATTTGAATCCATCTGGGATGTAAATCCCACTTTGTTTTGGGCTTCTGCCTCTGGAGTGCTGGGATTGCAGACCTGTGCCACTTACAGACCTGATTGATGTTGGAATAAAGTGAACCTATTACTCCATTAAAATGAATGAAAACTATATGTCTTGTGTTGCTTTGGAAGTCAGAAAGAGTAATTACTGTGAGATATGATTTGAATTCAGTGGCCAGGTGGTGGTGGCACACCACTTTAATCCCAGCACTTGAGAGACAGAGGAAGGCAGATCTCTGTGAGTTCAAGGCCAGCCTGGGCTACAGAGCGAGTTTCAGGACAGCCAGGATTATACAGAGAAAACCCTGTCTCTAAAAACAAAACAAAAAAGATTTGAGTTCAGCTGTTAACTGTCTAGCAAGCCAGTCATGACAGAGTAAATGCCTGTAATTTTAGCATTTAGAGGGTTGAGGCAGGGGGATGGCAAGTTCCAGTTTGGTCTGGGCTTCTTAGTTAGACCCTGTCTTGGGGGTGGGGTGGGGTGAGGAGGATAAGAAAATAGCTATCTAGCATTTGGACAAGTAATGAGCTTCCTGTTCTTGGAAGGATCCCAGCAGAGGCTAATGACTGAGGCAGAGAAGTGATTCCTCCCTGGGTAGTTATCTTTTGGAGTGCCTTGTGCTCAAGGATAGCACTTCATTGACTTAGTTCTATAGGACCCATTGTCCTAACCTGAGCCCTCTTTTTGTCTGATTCTTGGGAGACCCAGGGCTGTGTGTATGCTAAGCAGGTGCTCGGTCACCAAGCCACATCCCAAGCCCCCAGGTTCCCCCTATTACGAAGGTTATCCATGCAACATCTGTAAGAAATGCACAATATCCACAAGGCGGGTGGTGGTAATGCCTGCCTTTAATCCTAGCACATGGGAAGCAGAGGCAGAGGCAGGTGATCTCTAAGAGTTTGGGGCCAGCCTGGTCTACAGAGCAAGTTCCAGGATAGCCAAGGCTACACAGAGAAACCCTGTCTTGAAAAGCAAAAACAAAAAACCAAAAAAAGAAAAAGAAAAAAAGAAAGAAATGTGCACTATCCCCAGAAGAAAGTCATGTGACCTCAGGTGGGATCTTAGGGATGGAGTCATGGAGGAGGTAGAGGTAAGGGAGCTGTACAACCACTGAGTGTGGAAAAGTTCCTAGAGGGCTGAGAAACAGAATGGTCTGGTGTGGGTGAATTATTGGTTTCCCAGGAAGAAGTTGAAGGTGAGTCTCTGGTGGGCCCCTCCCCCCCCACTCCCACCCTATGTTCCTCCCCCACACACCTGCCAAAGGAAGAAGGGGAGAAGAACTGGTGTTTACTAAGGGCTTAGCACAGTTCAGATGCTGCCCTGTGTGCATCAGGCCTCCTGGCAGCCCTAGAGATGGCGCAGTAATGATCCCCATCTTATGGAGTCAGGCACACCACTCTGCACAGCAAGGCTATTCCCATTTAATAGATGAGGAAACCAAGACACATTTAAATGCTTTGCCCTGTGTTACAGAACTGGCAAGAGGCAAAAACTAGAATTCAGATCCAGAATCCAATGGAATTTATTCTCTCTCTCCCTCCCTCCCTCCCTCGCCCTTCCTCCCTCCCCCCCTGTGTGTGTGTGTGTGTGTGTGTGTGTGAGAGAGAGAGAGAGAGAGAGACAGACAGACAGACCATGCGTGTGGTCAGAGGACAGCCTTGGGTGTTAGTCTTTGCCTTCTGTCTTGTTGGAAAGCAAATCTCTTTTACTGTTTTCTGTTGTGTATGACAAGCTTGGTCTGTAAGCTTCTGGAGACTTCCATCTTAGCCTCGCATTCCCTGTAACAGGATCATGCTGGGATTACAGATAATTGCACTATCAGGTGATCAGGTTATGTAGGAAGCACTTACTCCACTGAGACATTGCCTGAGTTCTGAGTGTTTATTAAACACTTTATTTATTTAGTATTTGTGTGTGTGTGTGTGTGCGCGCGCGCGTGTGTGTGTGTGTGTGTGTGTGTGTGTGTGTGTGCTTTCATGAATTTATGTGCACCACAAGTGTGCAGGAGCCCATAGAGGCCAAAAGAGGGTGTTAGATTCCCTGGAGTTGGGGTTACCGACAGTTGTGAGCCACCATGGGAGTGCTGGGAACTGAACCCAGGTCCTTTAGAAGAGCAGTAAGCTCTCTTAACCATTGAGCCTTCTCTCTAGCCCCTGGTTTTGTTCATTTATTTTACCATATAAGCAGCATTGGCTTATACCCAATAGCTTTATGCTATTGAATTCTATATGAGTTTTGTTTGGAGACAGTATCACACTGTAGCCCAGGTTAGCCTTGAGCCTATGACAGTTCTTCTGTCTCTGTCTCCCTGGAACTTGACAGCCATGAGCCACCATGCCAGACTCATAGCGATCTTTTGAGTGTTGTCTGCTCTGATGGAAAGGGAAGGCAGAGAAAGGAGCAAGGGTGTGAGAGATGAGAGTCTGGTTCTTTCTGTGGCTCTAGCGACTCCACCTGCCTTGGCACTGCTCCAGGGGCCTACCAAGCCCTCCAACCTGGTGGGGCTTGAGCTTCTGCCAGGAGAGTTGGATGAAGATCTTCAGGCCAAGGAAACTGCATCTGGCGAAGGCTTGGAGGTGGGAATGTGCCTAGCCCTTTTTTGAGTTATTGCCCCAGTGTGATGGGTTGAGTCATCAGTGAGGAGCCAATGGGTCAGCTGCCCTTGTTTGGTCTGACTCAGTGGTTTCCTGTTGAGCACAGAGTGAGCAGTGTTTGAGAATGAGTGATGTGATGTCAGATGAGCAGTGTTTGAGAATGAGTGATGTGATATCAGAGGAGGGTACACCAGAGAATGGTCATGCGACTTGCCTGGAATCCTTCCACACCTTCCCTGTGGCTATAATGGTGAAATCCAAAGCCCTCCACCCTGTCAGATTCGATCACTTGATTCTTTGCTGGCCTCTGAAGCTTTACCACCAACCTCCCACTTGGAATGTAACTCCACAAGACTACCCTGACTCTCTCCGTCTCCATCAGTGTGGCCTGCCCATTCATTGTTAGTTTACTTTATTGTGTTCTGAGGCTTGACGGTAAGGACTTGTGTGTGAAGGAAGCATTCTACTACTGAGCTTGTTTCTTTGAGACAGAGTCTCCCTGTGTAGCCCAGTTGGGTTTTGAACTTGTAACTCTCTTGTCTTAGACTCCTAAGTGCTAGAATTTCAAGTGTGTATTGCCATGCTCAGCTAGGGCTGGGTTTTCATGTCACCTCCTCCGGGGAGTCTTCCATGGCTTCTCATTTATTAGATGCATCGTTGGCACCCTCCCAATTCATTCTAAATTCCCGCCATAGCACTATGTGTGTGTGGGAGGGGGAGCAGTTATACAGCCTTGAGAATGCTAAGCACTCACTCTGTGACTGAGCGACACCCCAGCCCCCACATTTCTTTTTATAACTTCATTTTCTCTGATTACATACTCAAAATTCTCAGTGATCAGAAATACATCATCTAGTACATGAACACTCACATCCTACAGAGAACTATTGAGAGTTTATTTAATTCTCCTTGTTTTTTCCCCGTATGTAGACTATATATTGAAATGAGATCACACTATTGGTAGGTAGCTTGTTGTTTTACTTGGTGAAGACTTGCATACCTGGAATTGAGATCTAGTGCATTCCTTTTGTGGTATTTCATTCTGTGGATATACCAGAATTCATTTAACCAGCTCCCCTCTCCCTCTCTGTTTTTTTTTTTAAGGAGGGATTCAGAGGGGGCGGGGCAATGCTGGGGATTGAACCCAGGGCCTTGCACAATTGGTCAAATACTCTGCCACTGAGTTACAGTTCTAGTCCTAATCAAGCCACTTTGTGTGTGTTGCTTTGAGATTGGTGTGTGTGTGTGTGTGTGTGTGTGTGTGTGTCTTGTCTGTGTGTGTGTCTGTGTCTGTATGTGTGTCTGTCTATGTCTGTGTGTGTGTCTGTGTGTGTCTGTCTATGTCTGTATGTGTGTCTGTGTATGTGTGTCTGTCTATGTCTGTGTGTGTCTGTGTGTGTGTGTGTCTGTGTGTGTGTGTGTGTGTGTGTCTTGTCTGTGTGTGTGTCTGTGTCTGTATGTGTGTCTGTCTATGTCTGTGTGTGTGTCTGTGTATGTCTGTATGTGTGTCTGTGTATGTGTGTCTGTCTATGTCTGTGTGTGTCTGTGTGTGTGTCTGTCTATGTCTATGTGTGTGTGTGTGTGTGTGTGTGTGTGTGTGTGTGTGTGTGTGTGTGTCTGTGTCTGACCACTGTATAGCTCAGGCAGGCCTGGGACTCGAAATCTTCCTGCCCTGGCCTGAGTGCCAGAATTACTAGTGTGCCATCAGCCAGATTCCACTTCACGCTGTCCGACGTTTGGCCTCTCAGCAGCCTTTGCTGCTTTCTCGCTCTACTGAACACTTTCATACACACACACCTTTGTGCCCTTCTGGCACTGAAAAGTGTTCTTTTCAGACAATTCCCTAGAGTGGAATTGCTGAGTCAGAGGGTGTGAACATTTAAAATCACAATAGCCATTTCCACGGTACCCTTTCTGGAGCTGCACCTCAACAACAGAACTAAAATGTGCCCCTCCCCCGTCAGTCCTGCCTTTCCTTCGGCACGGCCTTGGGAGTCAGTCACATGACCAATCTGCTCCTGAGACCATCAGCTCCACAAAGGGCAGTGTTCCCCATTTGCCACTACATTCTGAATGTGAGCACAATGCCTGGTATACAGTAGGCAGTTAATAAGTGCTTGCTGATTGAAATGGTAAGCGAGTGAGGATGGAGATTTGAATGTGACGAAATCCCTCTGTGTGTGTGTGTGTGTGTGTGTGTGTGTGTGTGTGTGTGTGTGTGAGAGAGAGAGAGAGAGAGAGAGAGAGAGAGAGAGAGAGAGAGAGAGAGAGAGAGACAGACAGACAGACGACAGACAACCCACTGCAGGCTTTGAGATGTGGACCTAGCAGGTGTCAACAGTCTTGACCGATACCTATTGCCATAGGAAGTTCACGGCCCTTGTGTCAGAAGTCCCCATTGGTACCGTACTGCTGTAGGACGTTCACAGCCCTTGTCCTCCATGTTCCTGTTTCAGCTGCCCTCTGTGTACTTATGTCCTGCTTCTTTTCTCTCCTGTCCCCTAACTGCTTCCTGAAGCTCCTCAAGAAACCGTCCCTAGGGCTGGGGAGTGACATAACTTATACAAGACCCTGGGTTCCAGCCTCAACGCCAAAAGGAAAGAAAAGAAGAAGAAGCCCTTTCTTTCGGGCCTTTCTCCCTTTGCCTGGGAAGACCTCCCTGTTTCCAGGTGCCATTCAGAAGCCCACTGGGTTCCCTTCTCAAAGTCTGCAGTCTTCAGCTCCCCACACATGGCCTTCTCTGCCTCCGCCCTCTCACCCCATTACCGACTTAGTCAGCAGACACTCTCCAGTGAAGTTTTTCCTTGGCATGGATACCTTTGTTCACGCCATCCTACTTTTCATAGGTCCCTCGCCTCGGGGGTTTGAGAGTATGCCAGTGGTAGAGGCTTGGTCACACATGCCAGGCCTCCTTGGGGTGTGATGCACATGTGCCAGTGAGCAGACAGATGGACAGAGGAGATGGAGAGTCCCAGTGCAGTGTTTTTGGGGAGCTGTATAGGTGTGAGGTGTTGCAAAGCCTAGTTGGGCTGTGGTTTGGAAGAGGGAAAGACGGAAGAAGCAGAGTTCGGTAAAAGGGATGTGTGGGGCTGTGGATACAGAGCCACAGGGTGACAGGCCACTGATGGAAGTGGCCAGGCCAGAAGGGGAAGCTGGGGTGGGGAAGAGGAGGGGCTTATTGGTGTGGATTTGAGGAGCTGAGGGAGGTTGCTGCTCTGACTTCAGGGGAGGAGATCCAGCTGCCTGTGCAGGTGTCAGGTCTAGAGGTGACGGTGCAGGAGAGGGAGATGAGATCCGCTCTCCAAAGGCTGGGAGCCTAGGGCTGTGGGATGGGACCTTGAACCATGACGTCACGTGTACAGGATGCGGGAGGAAAGATCGACCTAAACCCACTGTGTGGCCCCAGAGGCCTGAGCACTTCAAGAAAATCGGAGGACAAGGGTCATATTGGCTGTTTCTCTGGAGAGAAGGGTTTGGAACCAGGCTGAGCAGTCAAAGTAGAGAGGAAACCTAGGTCTGGGGCCGTCGTGCACATTTGAGAGGGGATGGGAGGGAGCACCCTGGGGATTTGTGAGTCACTTCCCCTCCAGAGGGAGGACGGAGGGCCTGTGAGTGGAGCCTCTGTGTCCACTGAAGGGGACATTCTTGTTACTCACTGGAATTTCCAACCAGTTGGAGTGGGTGGGGTAGCCTAAGCCCTGGGTGTTTGGGGAGCATTTCTGTGAGGTTCAAGGGCCTAGGGAAGAAGTGGGTACTGAGTCTACCATGAGTAGGAGCGTGGGCAAGTTAAGGTACCCTAAAGTTAGACTGCTTCAGGGTCCCTCAGGTTTTCTTGGGTTGGCAGTAGGGACACAGAAAGACCCTGTGTGCTGCCTGCTGGTCTGACCCATTTGGACACTGCATGCTGTGCACGTAGAGCCCACAGGGTAGAGGACAGAAGAACCTGTAGCACAGGGCACTGAGCTGGCACACTTGTGCCCTAGGGAGTGCCAAGCCTGGCTGTTCCCAAACCATGGGAACAGCCTCACCCGCCCAAACCAAATGAGGAATTGTAGCTCGAGAAGGCCCTTCAGATGTGTCTTGGCTATTTATAACTCAGCCAGAGCAAAACTGGACTCAGAGAAAGTAATGGATGACGGGTAGGAGATGTCTTTGCAGGACCCTGGTGGGACAGACCCGGACTGGCCCAGGCGCTAGAGATCCCGTCACACCTCTCCCAGTCTGTTTCAGTTTGGGTGACCGGATGGGGCCTGCGTCTGGCGAGGGCAGGTTTTCCACTATTGACCGAATGGCAAGAGCCCTCCCCCAGACTTCAGAGTTTGAGAAAATTTGTTAAGGAGTGGGATGAGAAACCACTCATTCCCTTTCATCCCCACTGGCCTTCTACATGCTGCTTCTCAGCTTAGGTGCCCAGCGGAGTAGAGAGGACTTGGCAGGGTGGGCCCCAGCTGAGACAGTTTGCCTTCCTCTGGAAATGGCCTCAACTGTTTGACTCTGGCCTGTGGTTATATGGCTGCCACCTGTGTTGTGTATGAAAGGCGGTCATAAAAGGCACATGAGGTTTTGACGGACAAATTCAGACACGGCACCACCTGGTTGGTGGCACCTGTTCCACAGATTGACAAAGTGGTGAGTTGGTATATGAAGCTGAATTTTATTCTGGGCTGCCAGATATTCTAAGAGGCAATGGGACAGAAGGACACTTAAGAGGAAACCCCTCCCATATAACCACAGCTAACAACCAGTTGCAAGAATAAAGGCAGTGTGGCCATCCTTAAGCCTAGCTCAGAGCAGAGATGTGGTTTACAATGTGCTGTGCTTTTTTAAAAATGTAAATTACTTGCTTTCATTTTTAAAGTCAGGAGATTTTATATAAGCATTCATGTTTTCCCTTATGTGTGGTGCCACAGGATGAGACAGAGGCAGGCAGATAGATCTCTGAGTTCCAAGCCAGCCTCATCTACATATCTGGTTCCAGGATGGCCGGGGCCACACAGAAAGACTTCCTCTCAAAAACAACTGTAGGGAGCTGGAGAGATGGCTCAGTGGTTACAAGCACTTGCTACTCTTGCAGAAGACCTGGGTTCAGTTCCTCCACCTACATGGTGGTTCACAACCATCTGTCACTACTGTTCGAGGGGATCTGAACTGGATCTGAGGTCTTCTGACCACTGCAAGCATGGGACACACAATTGGTACACACACACACACACACACACACACACACACACACACAGGCAGGCAAAACAATCATACATGCACAGTAAAATTAAAACAAAACAAAACAGAAAACCAAGTCTAGCTTGGCTCCATACAGAGATCCTGTCTCAAAACAAAACTAAAACCATAAAGAAGACAGACTTGGCAAACTTGAGCCTGTGTTGCCTGCCTTTGGGGAACATTAATTAGCTGAAGCCGCCGTGGTTTCTTCAGCTGCCTTCTGCCCTCTATGGCTCGGGGCTTGCCTTACCTGAACTCTGAATGAGTGCTAGAGATGTGCCACAGTTGCCTTGGATGTTGAGTTGTGAACGAGTTCCTGCAGCTGGCCTAGACTCCTCCCCCGTGGGTGGGTGTCTCCTAGGGTCAGGGTAAGGGGACTGACTGGGCTGTGAGCCTCACCCTCCGCATGAATTTGGTTTCTGGAATATGGAAGACACTGAGGGAAGCACTCTGGAAGCGGGGAGGGTGGATAATGCCACCTGTCCTAGAGTGTGTGCCCTGCCTGGCCTGGTGGGGCTGGCTCTCCCCTTGTGTGGAACGGAAATACTCCAAGGAAGTGGTATTGCCAGCAGCACCTGACCATGATGTGGCGGGTGGTCCACGGTGCCCAGTGACACTTGCTTAGGACCCTGTCTGGCACTGTGCTGGGGTTGAGCATGAAGCAGGCCAGTCCCCTGCTGTACAAATACAAAGCCTTGTTCACTCTACCGTGGTGCAATGCCAACTGCGGTTTCTCACCGGCAGTGGGCCTCCCCGCCGCGAAGGTGCTGTGGAGGCCGAGGTGCGAAGGGGGCTCTGGCTGGTGACGATCCCACGGGGACGTAGACGGGGTGGATGAAGGGTGGCTTCTGGGGGAAGCCGCTCTCCTGTGCGCCCCCCCCCCCCCTTGCCCGAGGGCTCCGGCGAGAAGTTGTAAATAAAGCTTGTCTCTGGGAAGCAGACCTCCCCCCGCGCCCGCCCGGCCTGTCTGCGGCCTCCCTCCCTCCCTCCTCCTCTGCTCCAGAAGCCTCCGCCAGCCGCTCGCCCGCCCGGTGACCACAGAGGGAACGAGCAGCTCCACCTCGCAAGTCAAGACGTGCGTTTCCTGTGCATTTGGAGCAATCGGGCCTCCGGGTCCAGAAAGGGCGGGCTCTGTGGGGCCGGCAGCGCAGCGGCGGGGCGCCTGGACGAGCCCCGGCAGCGGGCCTGGGGCGAGCGGAGCGGCGCCCGAAGAAGGAAGGGACCGCGCGGAGGACACTGGCTGGCGCCCCTGCCCTGCGTTCATCCCGCGAGCGGCCGCCCGGAGGCCCCGCTTCCCCTTTCGCAGGGTGGGGACACGCGGGAGGCGGGCCCGGCGCGCAGGACGGCTGGAAAGCGGCAGCAGGAAAAGGTTCATAATGGAGCCTTTCATCGCGAGCCGGTGGCCAGGTGCCAGGACCGACTCCGCGGAGGCCAACATGCTGGTGTAGGCCTGCCCTACGCTCTTCCCCGCCCGCCCGTCCCCTGCCTGCCTCCCTGCTGGGGCGCGCGGCGGCTGCTGCTGCTGCTGCTGCCGCCGCCGCCGCTGCTGCCGCCGCTGCGTGGACCCTGCTTCCTGTTTGCCCTCTGCGGCTCTGGCTGCCATGGAAGAGGAAGAAGAGGCAATAGGCTTTTTGGACAAGGTTCTGGAGGATGAAGATGTGTTTCTCCTGGAGGAGTGTGAACTGGGAACCCCGACCAGCCCCGGCTCAGGGTCCCCCTTCTTGGTGGCCGTGAAGGTGGGAATGTGACACGCCCTGGATGCTTGTGGGGAGGGGGCAGGGCTGGCAGCTCTTGACTGATGCTGAAGCCGTGTTTGGAGAGAAATGGCTGATGTGTGCACAAGCCTCATGGCTGAGTGGAAGAGTCTTAACTCAGCATGAGATGGGCTGGTACGTTCCTGCCGGAGGATTGAGGGCTGTGTGCTCTCTCAGCAGCTGTTCTTGAGGGAGAGGTGGAGTGTCTGCTTGCCCAACTGCACCAGTTGTCCTCAGGGGCAGTGACTGCTGGCTTTCCCCTCAGTCAGCTGTGTTAGGGGATCTTTTTGGCAGTGACATGAGTCACCTGGTGGCCTGTCACTGATGTGAGTCTATTGCCCCCAGAGGAGCTGGCTGACTTGAAACTGGTGGGCAATAATTCATTGTTTCCGTGGCAACCAGAGGATAAGGGCATTTGTGAAGTGTGGCCATGGGAGCTGCCCCTTTTCCAAGGAGGAGACTGGCGACTTGATGCGTCTTGACTGATGCAAGCGGTCATTTAGAAAGATCAAGAGTCGGGGGTCACTTGGACTCGCGTGAAGGGAAGTAATTGAATCAGCTAGGGAGAGGGGGTGGGAACAGCTGTCAGGTGGGTCAGCATTTTCCCCAGGGTGGGCATAGGCAGGATGGGCCCACCTCCTCTAGGCTTGTAAACCTGCAACAGAGCTCCTAGAGAGGCAGATCAGGAGGGAAGGGGCTGTGCCAGTACTTTGCCTTCTTCTCTGTCCTTCCGTTCCCCAGGGGTACAGTTCCCCCTGGGAATGCCGGCTCTGGGATTGGTCTTTCTCTCACCTACACCTACCTTTAAGAACTCTAGCCAGAGCCTGTCCTTCCTCTCTTCTGTGCCCGGAGGGAGGGCCTGTGGGCACTGTCGTAGGGAGTATGCACACTGCAAAGCCAGCTGCCTAACCACATGGGCCCCGGAGGGTGTGGTGTCCAGTGCATTGCCAGGACTAGGTGTCTGAGACTCCCTGAGTCTCCCCTTACCCTGAGATGATCGCAGCTCGAACCACACTCCGGTGTGGCTCCAAGAAGGAGCTCATGGAGATTAAAAATAGACTGCAGACCCAGGTTAGGTAGGTGGCAGATATTCGGGGTTGGGGTGGAGCAGTGACTGCAGGCCTGGGTGGGAGCTGCAATGGGATCCTGGCACCGCATCTCTGTTTGGTAATCTGGTGCTGGTTCGGAGCACCGGAGTAAGTCATGGCCCTCGTTGGACCCACAAGACCTCTGTACTTCGGTTTTGGCCAGCCTTCCCACCAGTCTTTATGATCCAAGGAGCGTGCTGGAGTTCAGCAGTCATGGGATGGCCAGTTGATAAGGTCCTAATGAACCTTCCTTCCCAGCCTTCCCAGCACAGGTACCAATACCACTCATACTGCCTCCTAGGCACGTCCTTTCTCTGGGTTGTGGTATATAGCTTCATCGTGCTCACTGCTGACCACTGCGTGGTACCGGGTATATGCCTGGGACCCGTGAGAATTTTTGGAATGACGGAGAGTTGTCTGGACACACAAACGCTATGCCAGATTCCTGGCCTTATTTCATCTCAAAGGTGTTCTTGGTAGGTGGCACATGGTTGTCAAAGGGGTCCTGGACACATAGCAGGCCTGACATCATCCTTCCAGGTCCCATGATGCCTGGGTAGAGCCCTCCTCTCCCTCCCCCTTCCCTCCCTCCCCCTTCTGGTCCCTGCTTCAGTGTTTCTGGAGTTAACTTCAGCCTGGGAGCTTCTTGCTCATCTGTAATACCTCTCCAACACCTATTCCCTCCACCAGGCTTGGCCTTAGATAGACCGAGGCTGCAGAGAAGTGGAAATCAAGCCCCTCAGCTCCTTCCACAAGTGCTGTCAGGTTCCAGCCTAAGCGCTCAGCCTGGCTCCGTGGAGGCGACAAGGGGACAGGGTCCTTTCTCACAGGGTCAAGGGTCAAGTTCAAGGGGGACAGGAAAGCGAAGTCAGAAAGCGTTCAGGCCATGAGAAGCATTCTGATGAGAGAATACCAGCATCCAGGTGTGGTGGTGACTTCAGGAGACGGAGGCAGGAGGAGCACCATGTTCAAGGCCAGCCTGAACTACATAGTGAGTTCCAAGTCAGTATGGGTTGTGAGTAGACGCTGTTTCAGAAACAACAAAAAGGCCCCCAGGTTCAGAGGAGGAGAGAGAGCACTTCTGATTGAGTCAGGGCTGGACCAGGAACCTGTGTGCACATGCAGGTGTGCAGGGGACCAAGGGCCTTTCTAGATGGTGCTCTCAGCTCTCGTCCTGGCTGCAGATGGTCTTGGCTCACTCCTCCGTGGCAGCTGGTAGGACTCCAAGGCAATTTGCTCTTTGCTATTACTTTGCTTCAGGAGTACTTACCTTAAACAGTAGTTGTGTTGCTGTGCACTTGCCCGAACGCCAGCCCTATAAATCAATCCTGCTTTCGCTGTAATCTCCCAGGTGCTTCATCTTCCTAAGGGGTAGGTGCTTAGCTGGCTGGCAGTCTTCTCCAGAGCCGTAGCTGGAGCTTGCTACGTCTCACACACAGCCCAGCTTCCTTTGAGGAGTTAACGATCTGTAAACTCATAATGCAGATACTGATAGCAACATCACATCCCATCTGCAAAACGGTGCATACTTTTCCAAAAAGATGTTCACACGGTTCTATTTAAAGGTAGAGAGGGCTGACGGGTGGGGCCTGGTGGAAGCTGCTATTTCAAGGAACTCATTTGTCAGGAATAAAAAAGCCCTTTTGTATTCCATATTAACTCTTCAGGTGGTATTCTGTGCTTAAAGAGAAGGGATTGTCTGAAATGCCTGTATTCCTGCTCACCCACTCTGGTCTCTCCTGCTCTCTCAGGCTCCAGCAGTCTCCAACTCCCCCTTGGTGTTTCCTGAAGTATGAGCCACATGGGTGGTGACTTGGGGGACGATTATAGGTGACACTTTGATATATACATCTTCAAGTTAAATATATGGTTTAATGTAGATGAAGAAGAAACAGGACTTACGCATCATTCCTGTGATTTGATCTAAGGCTTAGGGTAAGACTGTCCTTTAAAAAAAAAATCAGTACTTAGTAGGGCATGGTAGAGCATGCTTTTAATCCCAGCACTTGGGAGGCAGAGGCAGGAGAATCTCTGTGAATTCAAGAGTCATCCTGGTCTAACTGGTGAGAACTTGTCTCCAAAAAAAAAAAAAAGGAAAGACAGAGAATCAGCATTGGCTGTTTAGTGGTACATACCTATAATCCCAGTGCTTGGAGGCTGAGGCCGAGGAGGACAAATTTGAGGCCATATATAAGAACTCTGTCTCAAATAGAAAAAAAACAGTTGTAAAGAAAGGTATTAAGTAACACAACACTCCATTGCGGCCAGGCTGTAGTGGTGGGTCATGAGCAACTGAGGTTCTTACGCATGTATGGAGTATGGGATCTGCCCAAAGCTTTAGATAGCAGCAAGGTAGTCCATGAAGATCTACCACCAAGAGAAGGAGCCCTTGGGGAGAGGAGAGACTCCATGTACTGCACTCCCTTAGGTATGACAGGGGCCAGCTATGCTGAGTGTTCCTTGCAAACTGGTATGGCCCGTGGGCTAACCTGTGCTATCTGCAGAGTCCAAGGCCCTTGCTGCTCAGCTTGTGGCTTTAAAGCAGAGCGAGAGAGCGGCCGCGCCTGCTCAGCCGCCACTGTTGCCTCGGAAGAGATAAAGGGCCCTGGAAAGATTGTTTCTTGACTTGGCCTAGAACCAAACCTTAGGAGGCTTTATTTAGCCCCTAAACACTGCGGAAGCCCAGGCCGGAGCTGACCACAGCTTATCAATAGATACTACCATAGTGACCTGGGAGCCTCAGGACGACAAACTTCCAGCCTAGCAGGCTGTGTAAATTGCTGGGGATCAAGGGGTTCTCTAGGGCTGCAGTTTGTGAGCCCTGATTGGAGAGAAAGAGATGACGGCTTTCCTGTGTTGGGAAAGGCTAGCTATGTGGCAGAGCATTTGCTCAGGGTGTTCGGTGCACATGGGCATCTCTGGAAAACACGCCGAGAACAACCATCTCTGCAGTTGTATAACCAGAGTCCAGCCTGTAGTAGTGAGGGAACAAATGAATGCCGAGCCCTGGTGTTTTATGAGACAAGTGGGTCCTCTACAAGGACGGAAGAAACAGTTGTGAATTTACCGTATTTATTTATTTATTTATTTATTTATTTATTTATTTATTTATTTATTTATTTATTTATTTATTTGCTTTGAAGTGTATCGGGTATGTCGCACGAGATCAGAAGCCAGACAGTAACTCAAGAAGCAGGTACAACTATTTCCAGATTGTTCCAAAGCAGAAAGAAGCACGTAGTATCTTGAGAGAGTGGCCCCTTGCCCAAAGATGGAAGTAGTCTCTTTAGGGCTAACTAAGCAACAGGCTTACTGTTAGTAAAATTTACAGAGCTTAATTTCACATCACTAAACTCTCAGGTGCCTACCACCCCCATCCTAGCTTAAATTTTAGGGGTGTAACCCAGAGTGGGGACTCTTGGGGGCGGTGACTGATCATTACTTTTAAGAGCCAGCCTTCCAGAGATCTCTTCCCAAAACCAGTCTTAGGGATAGGATTATGAGGTGAGGGTCGCGTTAAAATAGACTGTTACCAGGCTGAGGGGTCTCGTTCCACATCGAGAGAAGGCTTCTTCAGAGCAGGGCCTGCTGATCACCTGATGTCCAGAGCCTAAGGAGCACTAAGGAGCTCACCTCTCTACAGGGTGTTTGCCAGATGCCCAGGTAAATGCCTGGGTGTCGGGGACAAGGGAGGAAGGAGGTGCAGAAGGGGAGCAGCGGTCTGCAGCGTGGAGGGCAAGTGCAGGTCAGGCTTGGGGAGAGCTGGGAGGCCGCTGCGGATCCGGCTTGAGGGCTGGAGCCCTGCTGCAAACTCTGATCTGTACTCCAGGCTGTGTTGGAGGCTGGGCTGTCGCCAAGCAACTGGCCATTCGCACCCTCTGTGCCTCAGGGCCCTCATGGTTACACCTACCAGCCTGTGAGATGCCCCTGAAGAGCACTTAGCACAGGTCCTGGTCGCTGGGAAGCCATCAATAAATAACTCTGCTCTTCCTTCATGTGGGGTTTGTCCTGGGTTCCTACAAATAGCCACAAACGTACAGGCAGAAACAAACCTGATCTAGAGTCTTGCTAAGCTTCTGGAAGCTTTCAAGGACTAAACCCATTTCGCCTTTCCCCTCCACTCCCTGGCTATAGGTCCCATTCTCTAGCCTAAAAGCCAGCAATGCAGCCTTTACCCCCCCCCCCCCCATTGTCGCATTGCCTGCTCTCTTACTTCCCTCTTATAGGGGACCCTGTGACTGCTAAGGGCCCACTTAGGTAATCCAGGAATCTTCTTATATTTAGTCACACCCACCAAGTCCCCGAGTCATCAAAGTGACACAGTCATAGGTTTGAGGGAGCCACACGTGGACATCTGTGGAGTCATCGTTCTCTTTACTCTAGGGTGAGAGAACATTTCAGAGTTGGGGGCCCAGCAGCCTCAGACCTTTGAACCACTTAGGAAAAGGTGTGAAGAATGCTCCTTCGGAAAGCCTTCAGGGACACTGGGGTGGGTTTTTCTCTGTGGCTTGAGAGGTTTCTGGTGGCCTGATACACTTTTCTGGCTCACTCCTAAGGGTGTGCGTTTGATGCCCAGAAGGGAGCTGTTTGAAACAAGAGGTATATAAGCACAAGCTTGGAAAGGGTGCAGGAGAGGGAGGAGATCATCCCAAGGGTGAGTTGGTGTTGGGGGACCTGGGGTGGGTCCCCACCCTGCCTCTTTACAGTCTCGTTTGTTTCTATTGTACAATGGGGACATACAGAGCCCGCTTCAGTGTGGGTGCCTGAGGGCCGTAAAGCAAGTATGAAGAGGAGTTAAAAGCCTTTCTTAGTAAAGGTCAGGTGTGACACTGGATTGAGGCTTGTCTTGGGAAGAAGAGTGTGATCCAGTTGCTGCAAGGCCCGAGGGAGATCACCCACTAGCCAGGCAGGTAACCTCAAGGCTGTGCAGGTTTCAGGTGCTGGGGGGTGGGGGGGGGGGAGAAGTGAGACTTCAGCTGTGCTGTTAGGAAGAGGTGTCACTTAGCCAAGGGAAGAGCGCATCAGGCCCCGTCAGCAGGGAGAGGCCAGTGCTCCAGGGGCTGAGCATGACTGCTAGCTTGTTAGGAAGGCAGACATGGCTGGGCTTTGGCTCTGGAAGAGATTGAGAGATAGGGAAGACCCTGAGGCCGCTGCAGGTATTTAAGTAAGATCTGCTGCAGTCCAGGTCGCAATTGATGTCCTCTTTGTTTGTTTGTTTATTTCATTGTCTTTCTCTCCAATTATAAACCAGGTGACAGCAGGCAGAGGGTTCTGCTTCTTTCCTGTTGTGGCCATAGGGGCTGCCATGCACTCAGTAACTATTTGTTGAGTGAACAGATAAGTGAACATATCTCTCCTAATTGAATTTTGCAGTATTTATGTCAAGTCTTGGACCAGAAGGTGTTCTTGGGAGATGGACCTTACTGCAGCGGGCTGGAGAGAGGGGGAATTCAGGGATCAGTTAGGAGAACTTAGGTTGGAGGAACCAGTCCTGGAGATAGCCAAGGACACTTCCAAACATGGCAGAGGGGAGGTAGAAATACTGAAGAGCAGCCAGGAATAAAGCTTGAGGGTCCTCCATGGTGACAATTGCATGCTTTTCACTGAAGGTAGTTAAATTTTAACACTTCCTCTGTACCAACCACTCTGCTGGTTGGTGGCATCTGGGCTGAACAAGGCATGATCCACCACCACAGGGGAACAGGAATTCAAGAGGAAGGGAAATCTAGCATGGGTCTGTGCCTTACATCATAAGGAATGACTGAGGTATGCGTGGGCGGCCCACAGCTGACACCTGTTTTGGTGCTGAGCCCCTAGGACAGGAAGACCTCAGTACAAGTGGCCACAAGGCCAGGGCTCCCATACCCATTTCCGTCCCATTCTCTAACCCTGTCTGAGTTTATATATCACTTCCCGGAGGGCCGGGGGGCACGGACGTGTCTGTCCTTTGCCGTTCCATCGTCGGTCGGTAACCAAGCTCGGCCTTAGTCATGAGAGAGTATCTTTATTCCCTCCTACCTCTTCAGCCCAGACGTAAAGCAGGCCCTTGGTGGCTCTAGTCACCATTAGAAGGTTCACCAGGTAGAAAATGGTTGAGAGCAGAAGAGCTGAGAAGGATGGGGGAGGAAGAAACACAAGATGGTAAGCGGGAATGTGGGGGACCGCTTTTTCTTTGACATGCTAAGATTTTCCAAAATTTCGGTAAGACAGTACCTGGCAGAACATGGAGGCTCCTGACGGCAACCTTGGCACTTGAGATGTTCAGGCAGGAGCATTGCTGTGGGTTCCAGACCAGTCTGGACTGCAGAATGGGATTCTCTGTGAAAACAAACAGCAGTAATAGTGTTAAATCCAAAAAGAATGTTAATCATCTGGCTTTTCATCACCTTTGAACATGCTGGTTAAAAGAAGAGGAAAAAATGCAAAGAAGCATCGAGCTTGGGCCCCTTTCTCATTTGGCTTTTGGCTTGCTTTCTTGCAGGTGGAGGCAGGGAAGGGCCTGGAGATGAGGAAGCTAGTTCTGTCAGGCTTTCTGGCCAGTGAAGAAATCTACATTAACCAGCTGGAAGCCCTGTTGCTGGTGAGTACCTGAAGGAGGGTGTTGCTCTCTATTAGCCAACGAGGTGCTCAAAAACTGCTCTTGGCTTTGGAGAGGAAGGGGACCCATACAGGAGAGACAACAGCTGTCGTGTTCACAGCTGGGCATCTGAGAACTGGGTCAGTCACTGCCACGTCTCCATGACCCCACTCTGAGAGGCAGGAAAAGACACCCAGGTGTGGGAGGACTGGCACTCGACTCAGTCGTGATGACTGTGACGTTGTGTTATGAATGATACAAGTGCAATGTACCGCTGGGCACCTTGTTACCTCCCCAACACTGTGCTCTGGGTAGTGTCTACCAGTCAATCAAGCTGAGACCTCTTCGTCACCCTGGGTCCAAGTCCTTCCCCTTCCCCAGGAAAAAGAGACCATTAGCACCATCCTGAAGGCTCGCTGTCGGGAAATGTGAGATGGAAGATGTCTGTTTTTAAAAGTGCTGTAATGCAGAAGTGTTAGACCAGCCTGAGCTCTCGGTAACGATGAAGGTGGTGTTGTGTGAATCAGATCGGGTGGTGACTATTAAAACATTCTCCAGAGATAAAAGCACCACACAGATGCGTTTGCCTTTGAGGAAAGTGCTTATTAGATGTGTCTGGGTATTATGCAGAGTGATTGTGTAGTGTGAATTCTTTTCTCTGGGTGTTGTGCAGTCAGATCGCATAAAATACTGTTTAAAAAAAAAAAAACTGAGGCAGGAGGATCATCATGAGTTTGAAGCCAGTGTGGGTGGGCTGCATACTGAATTTCAGGCCAGTCCAAAAACCTTGTCTCAAAAAGCTAAAAAGACAAAGCAAACAAATAAAAAGTGCTCGAGAGTCAGAGATAAACGTAGATCAGTAGAGGATGGTCCTCGTAAGTAAGATAACGTTTATATACTTGCTGTGATATGAGGTGTCTTTCAGTGTCTTGACATTTATTACCCAAGGAATGGCTATTGAAATGTAAAGCTACTTTGCAGGGCACTGTGCTGAGCTTGTTTTAGAGTCTCCCTGGGAGTTTATTGGTAAGCCCAGTGATGATTCCCAAATGGGAGACAATGGCAGATAGGAGTCTGGTCTGAATCTAGAGCCAGGACAAGGACACAGCCTTACCTGCTGTTAACAGCAGGGATAGTGCATTGTTTGCAAACTATGCATCTCGACCCCTTGGTGGGTTGTGAAAGTGTGGAGGCTTGAGTCAGCATTTTAAAACAAATGAAAAAGAATGTCAGTGTGCATAATCTAAAGGTCAGGTGCTATTAGAATGTGTGGATATAGGTGTGTGTGTGGGGGGGGACGGGACTTTGCCTTTTATTTTAGTCCTACTCCTCTTCTCTCCCTGCCTGTCTCTTTCTCTCTTTCTTTCTTATGTAGTCTTGAACTCACTCTGTAGCTGAGGCTGGCTTTGAACACCTGATCCTTAACCTCCACCTCCCAAGTGCTACAGTTACACTTATGTGTGGACCCACTACATTATTTCGTAAATGTTTTGTGGATTCCCTGGGTGGGGGGCACACCTTTAATTCCAGCACTCAGGATATAGAGGTAGGCCCATCTCTGTGAGTTTGAGGCCAGCCTGGTCTACAGAGCTAGTTCCAGGACGGCCAGAGCTACACAGAGAAACCCTTTCTTGAAAAACAAAACAAACAAAAAATGTTTTGTGGATTCAAAAACCACTGCTTTGCCAGATGTGAGAGTGTACGCTTGTAATTCCAGCACTCTATGGGCTGAGGCTGGACAGTCATGAGTTAAATGCCAACCTGAGCTAGATAATGAGATTTTGTCTCAAAACAGATAAAACCACTGTCTTTAGAAAGTTATGCATAAACTCTTTGATCCTCGGTTTTATCTGAAGATTATACAGTTGCTCCCTCCCTTCCTTTGAGGATCTGTTCCAAGACTCACAGTGAATGCCTGAAAAACCCTGGATAGTACTGAATCCTAGATACACTAAAATACTGTGTATTTTCCTATGAATACAACCCTATAGACAAATTAGGTACAATAAGTTACTAGCAATAATCAATAAAGTTGAATGATGTTAGCAGTATATCATAATAAAAGTCATGTAGCCTCTGCCTTGAAAAGTCCAAACATACACTGGAGTTTTCAGAACATGGGTGACCACAGCTAACTAATGGTAGCAAAACAGTTGGCACCTCTCCCGCTCTCTGGATGGAGAAGATCAGGTGATCCTTTGGGACCTAGTGCAGTGCTGGGGACTAAAGACAGGAGGCAGTCGGAGCTGGGGTCGCTGTATCCAAAGCTGTATTACCAGCAGAACGCAGGTCTGACAGGGACCCGACTGCCTGCCTGGGAGCCCCACTTGACACCTGACCTGCACACAGTGAGAAGAAGACTGTGTGCTTCGTGTTTCCATCTGCAGTCTGGGTTCACAAGTACTACCCTCTGCATGGGACTGCAGTGAGGCTAGTAAACTGTATTCAGTTCTTAGAAAGGGGCCTGTGTGTTACCTGGCATGCTTACTATTTCCTACAGAGCTGAGCAAAGACAGGGAAGGCGCCTGTGTTCCTTTTGGTTTGGTTTTGAGACAGGGTCTTGCTACGTCGATCAGGCTGACCCCAAACTTGGAACTATCTTCCTGCTTCTGCCTCCTGCGTTCTAGATAACGGTGGGTGTGAAAGTTGGTGTCTTGCCAAGTATAATGGTATGTGCCTGTAATCCCAGCACTCTAGAGGCTGCAGGAGGCTTTGGGCTACCCTCCCCCACATACACACCCCAACGGAGGAGGAGGTACCCCTCAGAGGCATGCCTCTCTTACATTCCAACCTCCTTCATGAGATGTTCTCATCTGGACAAAGATAGATTAGGAGCCAGGACAGCGTCTCCCTGCCACACCTTCCTAAAGGCTCCTGCCCCAAAGGCACGACTGTGCTGTGCATTTGCACACTCGGCCACTCCCACCCTGTTCACTCTGGCCGCTCAGGAGCCCGAGAGACAGAGAGAAGGGTGGAAGGTTTTATTACTGGAAGACCCAGGGAGTGGGTGGGCTGGGCTCTCCCCAGCCTCTGCTCCCAGGATAAACCTGAAAGATAAGGACTCGGTCCCTCCCTCCTTCACAGATTGGGAGGCCTCCCCTTTCTGCCACTGAGGAGCTCAGCGCTGCTTTCCCCTGGGTGGTCTAACTTAGAGGCAAAAGTGTTCCTTGGCTTTCTCTCCCCTCCTCTAACCACAGGTCCCCTTATCCCTCAGGGAGTGCCTTCAAAATGGAAAGTGACTTGGAAGTGCAGAGTGTCTCGTTCCCCCTCAGGCTTCCCGGTATGCAAAGGACTAGGCCTGTGTACCTAAGACTGTACACACAGGCAGACAGAGAACATGCAGACAGGAAAGTCACACAGGGGCTCTGTTCCCAGCCCCTGGGTGTCGGCTGGAGCCAGGTTTAGTAATCTTCTCGAAGTCACTGTTGCTAACTGATGCCTGTCTGTTACTCTTGAGGTCTGGGAACCCAGGTTTTTTTGTGGAGGAGGGGGCAGGGGCTGTAAAAGAAAGACGAGAAAACTAAATGGATTGTAGTTCTGCATGTGTCCTGTACAGGTGCGCACTCTTGCCTACAGTCCATCCCACCTTGAAGTCATGGTTTGCCACAGCTAGTCCCGTTGCCTCCTTCTCTTAGCCTTTCATTTTGGCTGTTTGGGTCCATAGTCCTAGGGCATCTCTGCCTGCTTATCTGTGCAATCCGTTAACTACACCTCCCTGAGCTCCAAGATGCAACCAAGGCTAGGTTAGTAACTGTGCCTGGCAGGGACCAAGCCTCCACGGGAGGTGGAGGAAGTGGGCAGATTTCTTTCTCCTGTTTCGAAAGGCCCACTTGCTGGAGGACAAAGTAGACATGACTGTGTGAGGTCAGAACTGGCCCAGCCCTGTCCTCCCGAGAAGCTCCCAGGGTCAGAGTTGAGGTCACCCAGGGTTCTCTCTGAGAGTTCTCACAGCCTCTCTCTCAGCCTTGCCATACACCTGGACCAGGGAGGAGAGTGGAGGTAGCTGGTGACTAGCTCCCTGGCCCTCCTGGCAGAGTTGAGTCAAAGCTCAGTGAGAAGGGACTGGCCTCTGAGCCCCTCCTGGCCCAGAGGCCTGTATGTGAATCTTCAGATAAAAATAACTGACTGGGGACCAGCCAGCCCTTCCCCCTTCCTGTGGAGAATGGGGGTGAGAGCAAACGTCCTTCATCTGGTGAGAAAGTCTCATGCCTCCAGTGCAGGCTGGTCCATGTGACTGGTCCTGGTTAGACGACTTTTCTTCCCCTTTTGTAGACATCGGGAAGTTTAGGAGGAAGCAGAGCTGTTGGGCCTGTCTCGGCGTAGGAGGTAGCTTCCCTCTCAGCCTGCTTCTGAGAAACCTTAACCTTCCCAGGACTGTTCTCCTTCCTTGGCTCCCTCCAAAGTGGGGATTGTGCCACAGTACAGGGTTGAGTGTACTTTGGGGCTCGGTGGCGATTGGTACCTGTCCACTGGGTCTTAGATAGAGACGGAAAGGGTAGCCTGTTCCGTCATATCTGCTGGGGAGTCCCTTGTATCCTTCCATTTGGGCCAGGGAGAGACCAAGCCTTCCTCCTGGTTCCTCCTGCTCCCTTGGGTTCATGCAGCTCTCCACCTGCTCAGCTCTCCCCAGCTTCAGAGGCCCCATTCCTTGTACCTCCTCCGTGAAGCCTTAACCTAGCTGCTCCAGGACAGTCTTGGAAACACTTGGTTGGGATTGACGATCCTAGTTTGGGTTATCCCACCTCACACTGGCTGCTACCAAGTGGTTTGATTTGTTTCCGTCCGCTTTTCAGATAGAGTCTAATGTTCTTAAGGAAGGAGATCAGGGATCATCAAAATGATCTCCCACATACTGGACTTGTGTCACTCCCTCTGCTTAAAGCCCCCTGCGGAGTGCATGGTCAGTTGTGTGGTCAAAGCTGTACTGCCCTGTGCATGCCCGCCCTCCGCGATCCGTCCAGCCCCGCCTCAGCCCCGCTCCTCTCCTTGCCCGCTGCATACAAGCTTGACGGCCTTCAGCCCCTGACTCCCACCAAGCCTGTTTCTGACCCCAGATCAGCCATCAAGGGAATCTTGATGAGTAGGAGCCCCTGAGGCCGCCCTGTTTCTGTCTTAGAGTAAATGTCCCCTCTTTGGAGAAGCCATCTGACCATCCTGCCTCGGGGGATCCTCCCCTTGTTTTCTTCAATGCACTCACTGGTGTGTGTAATTAGATGCTGGATCATTTCCTTGTGTTTCGTTTGTCTCCTCTGCTAGACTGGAAGCCCCATGAGGTTTGGGATTGTATGTGTTCCAGGCATACCACTGGGTGTTAGGGATCGCCCTTATGTCCGGCACTTGGCTCAGTTTCCACAATGTTGCTTGTCTTCTATATGCCAAATATGTAATGGATAGTTCGTTATTTTTAAGATTTGTTTATTATTTGTATATGTATATGTGCATGTCTGCATGAGTTAATGTGCACCACATGCACGCACCAGCTAGAGACAAGAAGAGGGCATCAGATCCATCATGTGGGTGCTGAGGACTGAAGCCAGGTCCTCTGCAGGAGCAGGAAGCAATCTTAACTGCTGAGCTATCCATCTCCCTAGATACTTGATGTAATGTGTGACTTGAGAAAGTAATACCCTGTCAGTCCAACAGGAGTCTGACACACCCAGAAATGGGGAGTGATTTGCCCACAGCTATTAAACGCAGGCTCTGGGCTCCAGGCCACACTGCCTGGCCTGACCCAGCTTGACTCCCATCCTGTTTTCTAGCAAGGACTTGGTACTGAAGGCTGCTTGGTTCTAGTGTCAAGAGGGTCAGTGGGTCTTCTTGGCCCTGGTTTTGTCGGTGGACTTTGTGGAGGACGAAGGAAGTCAGAAGTCAGATACGTTCTGGGTGTTTGAGACTTCTCTTGGGGACAGATTTGAGCTTAGCCACCATCAGAAGGAAGATGGAGTCAGTTGGGAGGCTGACTCCCGTGACCAGCTCAGGCTGGCCGTCCTGTCACAGAGGGAGCCTGCTGTCTTTCCCTCAGGGTGGGTGATCCCATCAGGCCAGCCCAGTCAGCAGTTGCCTCACCCTCTCTCTGCTAGAGCGCCTCTCTTGTTAGACAGCCATCCTGTGAGAGCCGACAGCCCTAGTAAGCCCAGGCTGGACCCCTCCCCTCCCCCACTGCTCCTGGGTCTGCAGGGAAGTAGGCTATTGGAGAACCCTATCCATACTGCCGTCAGAGGGAAGAGTATTAGATCCTATTAGATGCCATGTCTAACACAGGCTGCTCTCCTTTGCTTAGGTGTGTCCTCCCTGCCTGTGTGTCCGCCGCTGGCCCACTGGAGTACAGTAGTGTTGCTTCATTTTTTAAAATTTGAGACGGGAGTTTCCCTTGGTTTTCCAGGCTGTTATCAAACCCTTATAGTTGCGCCATCCCTCTGCCTCAGCCTCCTGGGCAGCTGGCACCCCAGGCACGCACCCATGGGGCTCAGCCTCATTGTGGGTGATTTAGAAAATACCAAAGGCTCTTTCTGAGGGGAGTGCGCCCCAAGCCCCCTTATCCCAGGCAGTGAGTGCTTGGGGGCGGCTGAATTACCAAGTCACCGCCCCTTCCACTCGTGGGCCCTGATGATCTCAGTGCAGACAAGCAAGGGGGACAGGTTGCTTTCGCTTTCATGTCAACAGGCATTGAGAAAGAGTCTTGAGACCAAAACCACACGCCGTGGGAAAGATCCTGCTCACTGGGCTGGTCTGCGTGTCTGCCACGGATGTGGGAAGTAGGAGGGTGGCATGTTGTCCCTGCTCCTCTCCCTGACCAAGTGACTAGAGCCGAGATAGCCGTGAATCTGAGCCAGCTGTTTGGTTTCGTTGAGGCGGGCTCTCGTTATGTCGTACAGGCCGGCTTGCGTGCCGTCCTCCTGCCTCAGCCTCTGGAGTGCTACCATTACAGACCTGGCTTGAGTCTCTTCGTGGTTTGACCCCCTGAGTACGAGAGCCGCCTCCTGTTTCTCAAAAGGAAGCAGCTGAGGAGCTGGCCTCCCAGGCAACACTCCCTTCCACGGAAGCGTGACGAAGAGGCCTGTGACTGGGGCAGGAGGCCGCTGGGGAAGGGACCCGGGACCTGTTAGATGGAACCGTGAACGCACAGGAGCCAGGGGCCAGAGGTTGTGAGCTCCGATGGGGGAAGGGACGTGCTGGGGCTGCCCTGGCAGATTGCTTCTGCCAGGTTCCCTCTCTTTGCACATGGCCTGTTGGGACCTGCGACGACAACTCTGAGACAGAAACTGCTTCAGGTGCTCCGCCTTCAGCGGCCCTGTCTAGGCAGGACTTGGGCGGCATTGCATGTTAATTAGGGTCACGTTCTGCCTGGGACCTGCCAACGCTCCGGTTCATTCATCCCCCACCTCTGCACTTTGTCCCTCCTCAGCCCATGAAACCCCTGAAGGCCACAGCCACCACCTCCCAGCCCGTGCTCACCATCCAGCAGATCGAGACCATCTTCTACAAGATCCAGGATATTTACGAGATCCACAAGGAGTTTTACGACAACCTCTGCCCCAAGGTGCAGCAATGGGACAGCCAGGTCACCATGGGCCACCTTTTCCAGAAGCTGGTGAGTTTCCCACGAGGCCTTGTCTCCAGGACAGACTGGTGTCATGGTGGAGTAGGGCCTTGGGAGAGGACTGGTCACTCTAGCCCTCTTGGCCTTCTTTAGGCCGAGGTCATCTCTGAGCCCTTGGAGGCCGGTCTAGGCCCATATTCTTTCTGGCAGCTGAGCTTGGCTCCTTAGCCCCAGCCCCAGCCTAGCAGAGTCCTGAAAGTGCTTCTAGGCACAGCAGTGGAGACAGGTTGGGTGTGTGAGTGTTTTGGGGGAATGCTGCTTTTGTGTGTACGTGTGTGGGGGGGGGGTCCTTTGAGGACTGCAATGGAGGAGCTTCCTCTGCCAGGATTCAGGTCCTCTGTCACTCTGGACAAAGAAGCATGTGACAGGCTTCAGGAGAAGGACGGCTCACCTGAGACCTTGGGAGGCCACTGCTGCCCTTGCACAGTGAAACAGCTGGAGTGATAGGTCCTGACGTATGTCATTGATCCCCAGAGCAGAGAGCACCAACAGCCGGCTCTATGTGCCGCTGCTCGGAGGGCAAGAGCGAAGGCTCAGTGTTGGAAGGTGTTCACAGAAGTTCTCTGGTTGCCAAGGCTTCCATGACACTCTCCCCTAGCTCTAAGTCCCCTTTATACCAAGGTACTTCCCGACCTCTACAGACTTGTGACCTTCCCTCTCTGCCTGGCTTTTCTTGGTCTAGTCTCAAGTTAGAATGACCTCAGAGAAGGTTTTTCAGGCCCTGTGTTTGTCCCTCATGAACACTTATAACTACCTGTCCCCTGAAGCTATAAACTCTGGAACAATCTGTATATTCTTTTCATTAGACTCCCAGAACCACCCCAGTGATGGATGATGAGTGAATGGATGGATAGATGCACTGTGACCTTGGTTGAGGCTGGGGAGAACTTGAGAGTCGGAGATACCTGTGTCCTGACAGCCGTGTTTTTAAGACCACAAGTGTCGTGGGGACAAACACAGCCAGAGCCAGGTCACAGCTGGGTTTGAATCCCAGCTCTGCCGCAAATGATCCTGTGACAGCTTTTACTCTGCCTCCTATTCTCAGCTTCCTCCTCTATAAAGAGGGGTACTGATAGTCAGTTGGATTATTGGCAGGAGTGAGTTAATAACTGGAGAGGCCAGCTGCGGTTGCTGTTGTCATTACTGCTGTTGTAGGAAGAGGTACTCCGGAAGGTGTCATTTCCCAGAATGCCATACTTCTGGTTGTAGGGGACCGGCTGCTTCCCCCGGTGCAGGCATGGTAAATACCTAGTCATCTTTCCCTGTTCACAGGAGTCTGAGATGACAGGCATGGGGCAGCCGCTGCTCACCCTTCCCAGGTGTAGAAAACAACAAACGCTGATGGGAGGAAGGGCAGGTAGCCAGAGCGGAGAGGCAGAGCTCTCCGGTTTGATGTTTCTGTTGCTTTTTGGTGCAGGGTCTCTGTAACCCAGGGTGACCTTGAACTCGCAACTATCCTTCTGCCTCAACCTCCCAAGTGCTGGGACTGCAGGTCTGAGCTACCGTGCATAGCTTTGCTAATTTGTCTGTATTATTCGGACCCAGAGTCTGCTTGGCCTTAGCTCCACTGGTCTGGTTATGAATTTGCTTCCCACTGTCCCGAACCCCCAGCATCATGAACTGATGCCTGCCACCCTGAGGCTGCCTGCTTGGCGAGGCCTGGGTGGAGCCAGGGTAAAGCTAGGCATCTGGAGACAGTTTATTTCAGATGAAGTCTCTGGGTATTTGATTATCCATTACCAAGAGGAGGGAATTAGCATCTCTGCTGTTTGTTTTATGAGGTCACTCCAGTGCCAAACTCCTGTTTCCAAGCAACCTGCACTTCCCAGTTAATGACCCTGGCAGACTGGGCCTCTGGCCTTCCCCCCTCAGATAACTATGGAGATGAAAGAACCTGGCATGGCCCGTGACCCCTGCACACAGGTGGCTTCTGGGTCACAAGAGGGTAGCAACACACACACACACATCCCCATGCTTTGTCTTTCTCGTGGTAATACAGGAGACCAGGGTGTAGCTCGGCCTCTTGAGTGTTTGCCTAGCTTGCAGGAAGGCCTGAGTTCAGTCCCTTTCTCTAAATAAAACTGGGTGTGGTGAGCCACACCTGTAATCCTTGCACTCTGGAGGCAACAGGCACCTCGGCTGCATAGTGAGTTTGAGACCAGGCTGGGATACGGGAGACACTCAAACAAAAACAAAAAGAAAAAAGAAAAAGAAATCACGAGAAGAGAAGGTACAGGAACCCTTCCTGGAAGATTGTGCTGACTTCGGAAGTGTCTGTCTGGGACATCTTCTGCGGCTTGGAGCACCTGGACAAAAGTGCACTTGAGCCCTCTGCCTGGAGCTTTCCTTGGGCCTTTGTCCTCCCCAGCATCCCAGTTCAAACTCCTCTCTGGCTTCCCCATCCCAAGGGCGGCCTCAGCAGCTTCTCCTCCCGGGTGGCGCTAGACTTTACTGACACACGCTACGCCCTGCCCCTGCCCAGCCTTTGTGTCCTGAAGGAACAGAGTGATCTTGAGTGGGGCACAGGAGCAGCACACATTCCCGGCACCTCGGCTGGAAGCTGGAGCTCCCGAGGAAGCCCGCAGCAGCTGTGTCCTTTGCTGCTTCGTTGAGAAAAAACTTCAACCAGAAAATCTAGAGTAGACAACTGTGCCTGCGGCTCTCAGAGTAACAGATGTTAGGATCAGCAGAGAAATGTTCCCTTTTTTCTATTATTTTATCCTCTTCTTCCTCCTCCCTCCCTTCATAAAACATTATTATTATTAATTATTATTATTATTATTATTATTATTATTATCATCATCATCATCATCATCATCATCTGTGTGACTGCATAATGTGTATGGGCAATCGGGGAAGGGTATATATATACAGTCTGTTTTCTCCTTCCACGATTACATGGATTCTGGGGATCAAATTCTGGTCACCAGGCTATGTGGCAAGAGCCTTTACCTAATGAGTCATATTGATGGTCCCTCCCCTAGTAAAACTTTCTAATAAAAATTAAGTTTTAGCCAGGAGGCTGAGGCAGGAGAATTACAAGTTCAAGGCCAGACTGGGCAACTTAGTGAGTGAGACCGTATCTCCAAATGGAAAGTAAAAAGAGGAGTCAGGTATAAGGCCTGGTGGTACACATCTGTAATTCCAGCGCTTGGAAGGTGGAAACAGAAAGATCAGGAGTTCAAGGTCATCCCTGGCTACCTAAGGAATTTGAGACTAGCCTGGGCTCCATGAGACCCTGTCGGATAAGCAATAAACAAAATTAAAAAGAATTCTAAACAAAGGTGAAGTCTGCTCCACCTCTCCCTTTTCCTCTTGAAGCAGCTTGCTGGGATTGGATGTGGAGTTGTAGAGACTGCAGTTTGTATTTCTGATACTTCATATTCTTGTGATACTGCATGCACTTTTAAAATGTGCAAGCGCGTGTGTGTGTAAGAATTTTGCAATCAGCCACCGCTTGCCTTTGACACGCATGGGTGTTCACTCATCTGGACTGGGTCTCACAGAGTTTCTGTGTTGGGGAGCATTTGTTCAGCTCTCTGACCATAGGGAAGAAGGAAGGAGGCTGTGAGGATCCTTGCTCAGGTCTCCTTGGGCACGATCATGTCCAGGTTTTTCAAGAGCAGTATTAGCCAATGGAAATAGGTTGTGAGCCACATACAATTTTTCATTATTTTATTGTTATTGTGTGTGAGAGAGAGTATAGATGTGGGGGCAGCCATGGTGCATGTGTGGAGGTCAGAGGGGGCAACTTTCAGGAGTCAGTTCTCAATGACCGAGCGTTTAGGAACTGAACTAAGTGCAATAAGCTGTTTTGCCCACTGTACTGGCTTGCTGGTCTCGCGTATATAAATTGAAATGTCCTGGTAGCCACTTAAAAAACAAACAAACAACAACAACAAAAAACAGTAGTGGTGTTTGAACCCAGGGCCTCACACACACACAGGCAAACTCTAACACTTAGCTGTATTCCCAGTCCTATGAACCACAGTTTTTAAAAGTAAAAATAAAGACTGGAAGTAGCTCCATGGTAAGGTGGTTGCTTCCCATACCCAAAGCTCTGGGTTTGGTCTCCAGGAAGACAGAAAACAAACAAATACAAGGTGGATGTGGCAGCGCCTGCTTGATCTCCCAGCTGCCAGGGAGACTGAGGCAGAAAGATCCCTTGAACTCAGGCGTTTGGGGCTGGCTGGGCGGTGCAGTAAGAGCAGAGAAAAAGGGAGAAGGAGACACAGACGCACAGAGCTGGTGAGATGACCTGAGTTCAATCCCTGGATTCCACAATAATAGAAAGATAGAACTGACGCCTATTTTATGCAGATAAGCATTTGCCTAACTGTGTGTTTGTGCACCATGTAGGTGCCCTCTGAGGCTAGAAGAGGGCTTTGGATCACTTGGGACCAGAGCCACAGCCAGTTGTGAGCTGCTATGTGGGTGCTAGGAATTGAACCTGGGTCCTTTGGAACAGCAGCCAGTGCTCTTAACCGCTGAGCCATCTCTCCAGCCCCTGAATGTTGTCTTCTGGCCTGACTGCCATGGCACGTGAGCACTTGTACTCAACACACTTCCATCATGCACATACAGACGATAAAAACTGTTGAAGGGTTGGAGTGATGGCTGAGCGGTGGAGATCACCTCTGCTCTTTCAGACGATCCAGAATTGGTTCCCAGTACCCACATAATGCGGCTTACAACTGCCTATAGTGTGGTGCACAGACAGAGATGCAGGTTAACACCCACACATACCAAAAAAAGGAATTAAAAAAATAATTGGGGGCTGGAGAGATGGCTCAGCGCTTAAGAGCACTGGCTGATCTTCCAGAGGTCCTGAGTTCAATTCCCAGCAACCACATGGTGGCTCACGACCATCTATAATGAGATCTGGTGCCCTCTCCTGGCCTGCTGTCATACATGCTGTATACATAATAAATAAATAAAATCTTAAAAAAAAAAATAATTGGGAGCAGGGCTAGGCATGGTGGCACGTGCCTATAATCTCAGGACTCAGAAGGTGGAGGCAATGGGATGAAGAGTTCACGGTCATTCTCAGCTACATAACAAGTCCTAGGCCAGCCTGGAATACATGAGACACTGTTTCAAAAAAAAAAACAAATGAATAAAGATATGTATATGTAGGGGATAACTTATATCCTCTTTTATATAGCAAGTCTTTGAAATCCAGTGTGGATTTGTTACTGTTTTATTTATTTTTGTTGAGACAGGGTCTCACTGTGTATTCTTGGCTGTCCTGAAAGTGGCTATATAGTCCATGTTGGCCTTGAGACCCATCTACCTCTGCCTCCTGAATGCTAGGAGTAAAGATGTGTTACCACACCTGGCCACCAGTGTGGAGTTTTTACATGTAACATACGTCAATTTGCACTGGCCACATTGTACATGTTCAGTATTCGTATGTCACAGCCACTGTGTTAGACAACATAGTGTTGTGATTTGTGTTAACTGAAGCTGAAGCTGTGCCTATGAAGCAGTTTGATTAGTCATTGACAAATTAGTTGTAGTGACATACTATATATATTCTGAGGGCTCGAGCCAAAGCTTAATGCCGTCAGACTCTCAATGTTGACTCTTCAAATGGACATGGCATGGAATGGTAGCTTTAATTTGCCTGCCTACTCTTTGTTCTCTCAAGAGGGAATACTTGTACACAGCCCAGAAAAATATTTGAGCGGCCATAAATATTTGAGCAATTAAATTAGCCAAGCCTCGCTTTTCCTTTTTGAAGAAAGGGTGACGGATCCATCCTTGCTTCATAATGGCAGGTGAGGCTTTGCCGGTCAGGACAAGTGTGTTAGGGTCCAGGTGGGCATGCAGGTGTGTAGTGAGGCAGGGGTTCTGGCTCCCCGGAAGCTGAGGAGGTGGGGACAGGACCTAAGGGACTCAGCGTGGAGAAGGAGGCTGAGCGAGCTGCTTTGTCTCCCCTGCTCTGTTGAATTCCAAGATGTGAAAGAAGTGTAAGGCATTAAAGGCTTCAAGCCTGGGAGACCTTGATGGTGCTAAAGGAAAACAAACAAACAACAACAAAAACCAACACTACAGAAAACCAAGTGTTATGATACATTCAATTTCTGGCATGCCAACAAAAGCCCTGCCCTGCCCTCCCCACTCCCAAGTACCCCCTTGCTAACCTATTGGCTGAGCCGGTTTCCATGGCAACTGTCAAGTTCAAAGGGATACTGTAGTCTGTTCATCTCCGCCTTTCCCCTGGTTTCCAGCGAGCCTTTTCGAGCTGAGTTAGAGGTTCTGAGGGCTAAGGGGGCTCCAGGAGCTCAGGTTCGGCGTTCATCCATTCACTAACCCTCTCTCCATCCCACCGTCACCCTCCGCTCCCCACATCCCCTGTCTCCTCCCTGCAGGCCAGCCAGCTTGGCGTGTACAAAGCCTTTGTGGATAACTATAAAGTCGCTCTGGAGACAGCCGAGAAGTGCAGCCAGTCCAACAACCAGTTCCAGAAGATCTCTGAGGTAGGCAGCTCTCCCTGCAGCCATGCCCATCCACCCTGGCCTCTAAGTCTATGGATTCCTCCCTGGCCTGCCCCGGGGAGGCTTTCCACCACAATAATGCTCAGCCTGACATTTGCTCTCTTGCAACTGACATTTTTCCTCTTAATACAAGAATATCGATTGGTTTGATTTGTTTTTTCAGATTAGAAAGTAGAGCAGAGGAGGCAAATAAATAAATAAATAAAGGAGGGGCAATATTCCCCGTGACATTCCCAAGTGACTTCTCCACCTTGGCCTTTGTTTCTTCTGTGGAATGAGCCTTTTGGACCTGTCTAGCTCATCTCAAAACTTTCCTAATGGGGGTTGGGTTGGAAAGATGATGGTCCTCCCGGCAATTAAAAGCTCCTGCTGTTCTAAACTTTAGAAGATCTGAGTTTGGTTTCTAGCACCCAGGTTGGGTGACCACTTGTAATTCCAGCTGCAGATTCGATGCCTCTGCCCTGCTCGGGTACCTGCATTCCTGTGTACGTACCCACACACATCATTTTAAAAAAGGAATCCCCAGAGGCACTGGATAAAGTGCAGGTGCCCAGGCTCCTCGTTACTTGGAAAGCTCATGCCATTTATCTTTTCTTCTCTCTCGGGCATCTCCTCTCTCTCACTCTGTGCAGTTCAGGCCACAATCTTCCTGCCTCAGCCTCCTGATGGCCTGGATCTTCTTACTGGGGTGGGGGTGGGGGGGTAGATCAGAGGCAGGAGTTTACATTCTGATGGGCTCCTGACTTACCCTCAGGAAGGGAAGTTTGGGGAACTCTGGACTAAGTAAGTAGTTTTCAAAAGTACTTGCAGATCTAGGACTCAGTCTCATGGAATCACCCAGGGTCAGTTAAGGACAGAAGAAGCCCTTAGATCCCTTTGGCTAGGAACATGCCTGCCGCTGCTCTGCAGCCAAGCCTGCCCCTCCTGCACCTGTGTATGGTAGAGGTAGGAAATTACTTGCTGTTGGCACTCTTTGGTTGTTATTATTGTTTGGTTTTTGAGACAAGGTCTTACCACATATTCTCGATGGGCCTGGAACTCACTTAACCCAGGCTGGCCTCAGACTTGCAGCGTTCCTCCTGGGTGCTAGGGTTATAGAAGTGGACCTCTGTGCCCCACTTGGCTTTGGCATTTCTACCCAGAAAGTGGCAGAGAGAGGCTGATTCTCTGGGATCCTTCAGCTCTGTTCAGCTCATTATCCAGAAAGACCCCTGTGATACTCCTAAGCACCAGCCTTGGAGGAAGTACCCATTGGAGCTCAGGGTACTCCCTGAGCCTCTGTTTCAGAGGGATCTGGGGGGTGGGGGTCCTTCTCTAGTTTTGGAAGTTTGCTGCCTTGAAGTTCCCCTTTCCCCCAGCTTTGGTGCTAGAAGAGCAAGGGAGACACATAATTCCCTGGAACTGCTGGGATTCCACATTATGCCTAGCTTGGAATCAGTCTAGAGGCCACGCAGCAGTTGGACAGGTGGAAATGAAAATGTGACGCCAGGTGTGATGACACACACCTGTAATCCCAGGACTTGGGAGGCAGAGGCAAGTGGATCTCTGTGAGTTCAAGGCCAGCCTGGTCTATATAGCCACTTCCAGGCCAGCCAGGGCTATATAGATAGTGAGACCCCGTCTTAAGAAAGGGAGAGATGGAGGGGCTGGAGAGATGGCTCAGCAGCTAAGAGCACTGGCTGCTTTTCCAGAGGACCCGGGTTCAATTCCCAGCACCCACATGGCAGCTCACAACTGTCTATAACTCCATTTCCAGGGGATCTGACGCCTTTACATCAATGCACATAAAATAAATTTAAAAAAAAAAAAAAGAGCAAGCGAGATGGTGATGAGGAGAGGAAGAGGTAGAGAGCCTAAATAAATAAATAAAAATAAATTTTAAAAAAAATGGCAGTTTGATTATTAGAAAAAGCAGATGTGAAATTGTAGGTTTGGGTGTACAATCACATGGATCTTATGCTTCACCTCTGGAAACACATGTTCTGTTGAGTTTCTAGAAGAATAGGTTTCTTCTCCCAAGAAGAAACTTCTTGTCCCTAGTGTCCTCCTAGGACAAGGGTGGGGAAATCCCTCTTGGTGAAGCCCTGAGGCTGGAGAAATGATGCTTCCTTTCAGCATCCCACCTTCTCTGGGAATGAACTGGACTCCCTGGTGTGTGTGTTCACAGTGGCCGCTGTGTCCCTGGGTACCCAGAGGTCATCATGGTCTAGAGAGTGTCCAGAGACTGTGAAGTCCCCTCTTAGGCTGGCTGACTGCTTGTTCTCTGTGCATCCATGCAGAAGTACCCCCTCGCATCCATGCATTAAGTGCTCCCCGCCCCCCAGTCCCCAAAACCTATTGCAGAGGACAGAGCCAGGCCCATGGCCCTCTGCCAGGTGGCTGCTCATCTTGACTCACTCAGTAGAGATGACGCTGATGCTTCCTGCTGGCTCTGCCACTTAATTACTGCAATTAGGTCCTTCTCCTCTGCAGCAGCAGTGATTTCATACCTCTAGGCTGCACTGGAGGGGGTGTGGACCACAATCCCTTAAAGCAGGGAATCCAGGCACCAGTGAGAGACAGACTCAGTCTAGAGAAGCTGAGTTAACCATCCCGCCCCCACCCCCACCCCCACCCCGTGCCAGGCTCATTTCCTGGGGGTTTTCTCTGTCTAGAAACAGCTGGAGATGGTGTAGGAAATGAGCTCCTACTGTGTGGGCCTTGCCTCCCTCCAGGCAGAACAGGCAGCATCACATGGGCACATGACCTTGGCCTCACCTTGCCCCCTCGCCTCCCAGGAGGACATGCCTCTCGTGGACTCCGGCTCATCTTGCCTAGCAAGGGTTGCATTTCAGCTCCAGTTTCAGGCTGCACCGTCCTATTGGCAAGGGCTGGGGTGTCTCTTCGTCTAAAGCAGATGGAAGAGGTTTAGATCTGAAGGTCTCTGTCCCCAAAGTCTGTTCCCCGAATGTGTTCCTGGATCGCTTGTCACAGGTCCCAGGAGAGGTAGTGGGGAATGTCAGCAGGGCTGGGGCTGGGTTAGTCCTTACGTGGGTTAGTCTGAGTGGCCCGCCCTGTGGACCCAAGCCTGTCTCCTCCTGCTTATTTGCAGGTGTGCAGATCCCCTCTGTCTTAAGGGTGTTCATTCCCTAAGGTCAGCGGCATACCTAATGCTTGTTGACTTCAGCTCTGTCTTCCTAGGACTAATGTTGGCAGTGGGAGAGTCCCTGCTCTTGGCTACACTCGTCCTTTAGAGGCAAGGGCATCGGGGGTGGGTTGGGGGGGATGGTCTTGGGAGTTATTTTTGCCACAGAACTTTCTAGTAATCAGTCTTAACTCTGGCTCCCAGAGTCTGTCTTCCTGTCTCTTAATTACTTATGCCCTGAATATCAGAGCCCCTCTTCTCTCCAATAAGAGCGGGAGGCTGGGGGACAGACCTGGTAGTGATTTTTCTCCTCCTTCTCACAGGAACTCAAAGTGAAAGGTCCCAAGGACTCTAAGGACAGCCATACGTCAGTCACCATGGAAGGTACTTTGGGGGAGTGGACTGGGTTACAGTTGTCTTCCTTTGTTTCAGTGAACTATGGGCTGTGTGAACGTGGTGGCGTGTGTGTGTGTGTGTGTGTGTGTGTGTGTGTGTGTGTGCCTGCCTGCCTGCCTCTCCTCCCTAGGCAGCAGGCCAGCTACAAACGTGCTCCTCCTTAGGATGCCAGCAGGCATTTGGTCCCTCCTCCCTCCTCCCCTCCTTTCCTCCTCCTGCCTCTCCACGCTCCTGCCCTCCCCCTTGTTGGATGAGCACTCGGAAGGAAGGAAGCGGCTGCTTGATTCTGGAGGTTGTGCAGCAGCAGCCAGCAAGGTGGCCGAGTGGCTGGAGTGCTGAGGAGAGCCAGGAGCCTGGAGCAATGGCTGCAGGTCCCCGCTGCAGGGAGAGAGGCTGCCATGGAAATCCTCTTCATTATTCGCTTCTGCTGTAACTGCACCTATGGTAACCCAGGCGCCCCTCCGTGGGAAGTGCCGTGCCTTAAGCCATCTGGGGGCCCGGCGAGAACAGACTTGAGTCTGGTCAGCAGGATTTAGGGGCTGCAGGGAAGGGAGGACGGTCATGTGGCTGAACCCACTTGGGTTTGCTTTGGGGTCAGTCTGGAGTTGAAATCCAGAGGCTGCACAGCAGAGGGGCAGAGTATCTTTGAAATGGAGGGTCCAGGCTTAGAAGGGTCCAGGGACTCCTGAGGCTGTGTGTGAAACTGGTGGTTGAGCATGTGCGTGCATGAGAGGCATTGAGCAACTTCCCGAAGAGGCTCAGGAGGTGACAGGCTGTACCTAAAGGCCTGCGGTGGGGCGAGGGACAGCTGGGAGCAGCAGAGAGGGACGGTCTGGACAGCTGCACCTCAAGGCACGAGGGCGCCAGCCTGGGCGGGAGAGAGAAGTTGGGAGTTTCTTTGTTTCGTGAGCAGAGAGGATGCTGAGCAGCCGGTGTATTGTGTGCTCAGTGCACACGCTGTCTCCTCTCTGGACGGCTCTGGGAGAACAGGGGGTAGCTAGCTGGTTGTTTTCCCCCCAGCAGTGTTAACAGCCTTTAAAAGACCCCGAGCCCAGGTCCCAACACTCAGTGCAGAAGGTCCGCCCGAGAGGGGGGTGTGGCCGGCTGCTGCTTTGTGAAGGTCACACGCCCACTTCAGTGGAAAGGACTTGGAGCAGCCTCTGTGCCTGCCCTTGTTCCTTCAGTTGGGGTGAGGAGATGTCCTGGGACGGGCACATGCTGTTCACCAGGCTCCTGCTCGTAAGGATGCCGACAGGTGCAGGCAGGGAGTCCAGACCTGGCGGGTGACCTAGGCTGCCTCTGGCAGGGTGAGAGGGGGCACATGCTGCCCTCCAGGCACACTGCTGTGGGTCCCTGTGGGTCAGGCTGTGAGGCAGGTAGCTGACGGACCTTCCTCCTCCCTCCCACCAGGCGTTCTGTCTGCACCCTCCTCAGTCACTGCGTGCCTATCTCCGTGGTAACCTAGGGCTCCCATTGCAGGCTGAACTGGGTGGGGGGTGGGGGGTGGCAGTCTGCTGGAGGAAAGATGCCGGCTGAGGTTTCCAGCCCTTTCCTAAAGGCCTGTATGTCAGGGAGCTAGCTGCTCTGGACCACTGCCCCCCTCGCGTTCCCCGGGTTGCTCTGTGTCCCGTGCTCATGGTGGGAGCAGCCTTTGTGCTGCCCTTCAGCTGATTCCAACAGGCTGGGGCCCGGTGAAGAGCGGGTCTTGAAGCGCTGTTGTCAGGTCAGGGAGGGAATGCTGGGCCTGGCTGAGGGGCTGGTTAAGTGTCTGCTGGTTTTCTACCAAGGGAAAAGGGTCAGCTCTCGGCTCCCTCTTCCCTCCTGAGAAGGTAGCTCGGTCTTCCTGAAGCTGTCCCGAGACCTGGAGTCCAGGGATCTCTTTGGTCCTCGTGATCCTATAATCTTTGAAGTCTGCTTCAAAGTGGGAAGTAGGATGAGGAGCTGCCTCTACAGCGAGCACTCACCTAGGGAGATGGAGAACTCTTGCACGTGGAGTTCCACACACACACACACACACACACACCCGACTCTCTCTTGAGGAAGAAGATAGTCCCGTTGTAAGCACATGGATGAACCAAAGTTCAAAGCCCAGCCACCTCTCATGGCTTTGTGATGATAGGCAAGTAATGTGTGCCTGAGTGTGCACTGTGCAAGCGGGCTAGTGAAAATTGTGTCACTTCATAATGACAGGAAACAGTGCCCATGAAGCAGTTCGGTGAAACCTGGGAAGAGACCAGCTTGTTCATATTGGTGATCTGGCTTTTGGTGTTTATAAAGGTGTGGTCAGGGAAGGCTTCCTGGAGGAGGGAGAGAGACAGGCAAGACAACTTGTTGGAAGGCACCTATCCCAGGAAGAGTGGGGAAAGCGTGATGCAGAAGAAAACTGGCTGCCATGCAGAGCCCAGGAACAAGGAAGGGGCGGGGCCAGTGGAGCAAGGGGCGGGGTCATTCAGAAGCCAGGGCGAGCAAAGGCACTGGGGGCAACCTTCGCTGCCCAATCCCCTCACACCCATCTGATCCCCCTTGGCCAGTGCCGGGACTGCGGAATTCATTCCATGGCCCTGTCAGATGGACTCTTGAGGTGTGACTTCAGGCGTATTAATAGCCCCCCTGAAACCTGATCCACCATTTCTGCAGACTCTGAGCTTAGTCAGAAACCTCTCCCTCCTGGGACCCAGAGAGGGCTGCAGAGGATGACAGCGCAGTGTCAGCTTTCCTGGGGGGGGGGGGGGGACTCCGGGCCCACCTAGCCTGTCTGTTGACCTTGTGCCTGCCATCAGGTCTCAGTGGTTCTAATCTGTCTCTTCCCACTGTGGTACAGATGCTTGAGCCACAGGTGGGCGGGGTGCCTTAGACAGCCTCGGAAATGAGACCCAAGCCCAAGCTTTTCCCTCACTGTCCCGGCAAACCCCAAACCCAGGAATCTGCCTATTCCATCTCCCATGGGCCATCAGGGGGTAGCTAGAATTGGCCGGTTAAGAAAGAGCTACAAAAAAGTTACAGGTGTTGTGTTTGCATAAAGCAGCGTTTTCTGGCTGCTAATACATGTCCATGTCAGCAGAAGAGCTTTTTTATCCTTTGGAGATCTTCATTTAGTCGATGGAGTGTAGAGGGGACATCTGTTTCTTTTAAGAGCTGGCAGGTGATCCTCATGGGCAGCCAAGCAAGGGCTAGGGCGCTTAGCACACCCCAAGAACACGTCCTCAGATGAGGGGGATGTTCCCTCAAGTGTTTGCTTAGCAGTTCACAAGGCATCTAGGGCTTTGGGACGCTGGTTTTGGGGGGGGGGTGTTCCAGTGTGAAGTGTCTAGGACCTGGCCAGGTGCTATAGGACATTCACTTAGGGTTCTCTTTCTTCAGCCAACACTTTGCTTAGAGCACCTGTGGCAGGAGGCCAGAGGTCCTGGTCCCAGGACTTGAAGATCCAGGTGTAGGGCCAGCATTGACCCATCAGGCTGGGAAGACCAGTACACAGGAAGTGTTGGGTTGCTGGCTGCAGCCTCTACTGTCCCTAATGAATCTCAGTGATCATTACTCATTGTCTGGGTCACAGAGGAGCGTGGCACATGGGACCTGGCTGACTTTGGATTTTTCCAGCTTCTTGGGGGCTTCTACAGCAAGACTCTACCCAAATTCCTTCAAGAAGTCTTTGCCCCTCAGTCTGCCATTGGCTTGAGAATGGAGCCTTTTGGTAGTGATCCGGCTTGAGGATGGAGCATTTTGGTGGTGATCCGCCTTGAGAATGGAGCCTTTTGGTGGTGATCCGCCTTGAGGATGGAGCATTTTGGTGGTGATCTGGCTTGAGGGTGGAGCATTTTGGTGGTGATCAGCCTTGAGGATGGAGCCTTTTGGTGGTGATCCTGCTTGAGGATGGAGCCTTTTGGTGGTGATCCGGCTTGCCTTTTGGCCCCTGAGCTGATTAGGTCGATGGGGTCGAGGGCATGAAGAGGAGTCGTTTTTCATAGAGCTGAGGCCAGTTATGTGAAGGTGAATGCAGAGTGAGTTCCTAGCTGGGTATGTCAGTCGTAGACTAGAAGAGCATGAGAATGATTGGCGTGAGGGAGGTATCCTTTGGATCTGGAAAAGTGGCAGGTGTCTCCTGCCATCCTGGGGTCCCAAGGGCACCACAGTGTGTTGAACTCTTGCAGAGTCTACCTTGGGTATGTCTGTGTGGTTGTTGATGGGGTCCAGGGGCGCTTCAGCTGTGAGAGCCTGGCCAACACAGGACTGGGTGAGGAGGGGAAGGTGGAGGTGGAGAGGGAGCCGGAGTGGACAGAGCTGTGTGTGTCCCCTGTTCCTTTTATTTGGCCTATCCATGGAGTAAAAACAGAGGTATGGGTTGCCATAGAACCCACGTGGCTTCTGAGTGAGTATTCATTCAGAGAAACAAGACAGATGAAAGGTCAACAGCCCATCTCTGTGACCCAGAGTTTGGACTTCATTTCCTGTTTCCTTTTCCGCCTTCCTTACAGCTCTGCTCTACAAGCCTATTGACCGAGTCACCCGGAGCACCCTGGTCCTGCACGTGAGTGTGGGGCCCCAGAGTGGCCGCGGGGGGGGGGGGGGGGTTAGGAATTTTATGTGGAAGTATTGGAAGTCACTGAGACTCCATTTGGGGAGCAAGGCAGAGGGTCCCTGGGCCCTGATTGTGCCTGCCTAGCCTATGGTAACCATGCCAACGGGGCCAGGTCCTAAATATAGCTTGGCTAGTGAGCTTGATATTTGGCCAAATGCTCCCTAGGAGGCAGACACTTGCTGCTGCTTCATCCCTGCCTTGTGGTCTCCAGGGTCCTGGGAACAGCTGTGCAGAAGCAGCTGTGCAGTGGGCAGAAGAGTGTTCCCCAGCTGCTCGGTGAGCTGAGGCTTGACCCAGCTGCTGCCCTAGGGAAAAATCATGACTACAACAGATATCACCACTGCTGCCCTGACCCTGGTTCATCAGGTCCAGTTGCACAGGCAGAGCTGGACTAGAGTGTGGGTCCTAGAGTACCCCCTCAGAATCCTTTGGGGGATTGCACGATCCCCACTGTCTTCTCGCTGAACTCCAGCCGCTCCTCTCAACTCACCACCCCGCCCCCTCCTTCCCCAGGATCTGTTGAAGCACACACCTGTGGACCACCCAGACTACCCACTGCTCCAGGATGCCCTCCGAATCTCCCAGAATTTCCTGTCTAGCATCAATGAGGACATTGATCCCCGCCGGACTGCAGTCACAACCCCCAAGGGGGAGGTGAGTTCTGGGCCCTGCACAGCTCCACACCTAGACCGAGCAGACAGTTGGCCAGGTCCCTTGTCCCTGCTGTCCTTGATGCTAGGCATCGTACTGAGTGTCCTGTGTACCCACAGCTAAAGGGAGGCCTGCACCCTCGGCCATACCCATACCGTGTCAGGTCCTAGTTAAGAACTTTAAGACTGCTGTCTCGTTGGTCCCAGTAATAACCCGGTAAGACAGGAAAGGAAACTGAGCCTAGATGATCTCTGAGACTGGGACAAGGGTCCTTAAACAAAAATGTCAGAATCAGATGTTTACTGGGCTGTAAAACTTCACACATTGCCCCCACCAGACGCTGGGCCTCTGGGTACTTCATTCTCGATACGTCTCCTTGCTCCAGTTGGGGTGACGATCTCAGGGAGGCCCTGGGAGACGCTTCGTCTACACAATAGGTAGGCCGGAGCTAGGCAACGGGCCCAGCAGCAGAAAGTGCTAGTCCTGGAGGTGGCTGAGGCCTCCCAGGCTGCTGAAATGTCCTTGGAAACACCTAGATGTGGCGTTTTGGCTCCTCTGGGATGGTGTGGGAAGCTTCCTGATGGAAGAGGGAGAAAGCCTTGTGAAGAACTGAGGAGACTGTGACCCTCAGGGGTCAACAGTCCGGCCCAGATTCAGTACCTTCTGTCTCATCGAGATAATTAAGTAGCATTTAGGAGAGAAGGCTGACTGGGTTTATGCTCCTTTGTTACATTTATGAGCCTCCCATGTCTGCTGGGAAGGGAAGTAATGAGAGACAGGGTCTGGAGCATGACTAATGGGCCATGGAGCTGTCTGTACACAGCTCCCAGCCCTGGTTTGCAGCACCTCAGAAAATGGCACTAGTTCGTCTTAGTGTGGGGGTATCTGCAAAAAAAAAAATCTCTAGAAGGCATAGAGCACTATCGGTTTCAGGTTGTCTTAATCATATCCTTTCAACATGCTCACCCACAGACAGTAGTGTATGTAGGTCACACAGTATAGAGTGCACACAGAGGAGGCTGGAAGAGATGGATGGCGACAGCTCCCGAGAAGGCCGCCAGCTCCGAGGGTGGCAGGGAGGAGACACTGCCTGTCTCGTAGACAGGGAAATGCCTCTGATCACTGCAGTCCCTCCCCCCTGGGGAAGCCCAGGGTCTTTCATCCATAGTTGAATAATCCACTGAGAAGTAGCGTGGAGGAGCCTGAGTAGGTTGGCCGGGCAAGATGAGCCGAAACTAGATCAAACTCTCCATTGGGGGTGGTGGTGGAGGGCTGTGAGGTTGGAGGTGTTGGTGGCCAAGGATGGAGAAACCCAAGTCACTCCAGAGAGTTTTGATCCAGGGCCAGCTGCTGAGGGCTGTGGGAGAGGGTGCGGTTACTGAGTTACGTTACTGGCACACCATGTGTCCGCGTACTGTGCTATCCCACCGCGGATGCTGCTTCCCGCGGCAGATCCCATCCTCTGCGCTGTACAGACAGGAAATCCGAGATTAGAGGGGAGCGCAGCTGGGGAAGGACAGAGTCTGGATTCTCACCCGCCAAGACTCCACAACCAGTGCGGTGCAGGCCGGGCCTCGCCGCTCTCGCCCCTCTGAGCAGGTGGGGGTGTCCTGTCTCCCTCAGACTCGGCAGCTGGTGAAGGATGGCTTCCTGGTAGAAATGTCTGAGAGCTCCCGGAAGCTGCGGCACGTCTTTCTCTTCACAGATGTCCTACTGTGTGCCAAGCTGAAGAAGACCTCTGCAGGGTGAGAATGTGGGGAGTGGGGTCACAGTCGGGGACAGCGGGGGTGCCCGCGCGTTACCCAGGAGTGGTGGCTCACAGGGGTCACAGTCGGGGACAGCAGGGGTGCCCGCGTGTTACCCAGGAGTGGTGGCTCACATCTGTAGGGAGGCTAACAGAGAGTTCACAGCAAGTTTAAGGCGTCCAGGGTTACAGTGTGGGACCACACACACATACGTTCAGTTCGGCTTTACTGTGTAATCTCTTCTAAAGAAGAATCGTGTTGTTTCAATGATAAAGGTAATATATTAGAGGAAAACCTAACCTACTTGAAGATAAGCGTTAAGTCTTCTGTGACTGTGTTTCTTACCGTACTTTTTTTTAATAGTTTTCTGCTTTTTCTCACAGTTGTACTAACAGAGAATGCCCAATTGTAGGCTCTGCTTTTTTATTTATTTTTTTGGGGGGTCGGTGTATTTTCAAGACAGCATCTCTCTTTGTAGCTCTGGCTGTCTTGGAACTCACTATGCAGACCTTGAACTCATCGAGATCTGCCACTTGTGCCTGCCCAGCACTTAGATTAACGGTGTGAGCCACTTCATCTAGCTTGGGCTCTGCCTTTTCCTTGCCATAAGCATCTTTCTTACTGCTGCCGAATGTCATAGCCACCGCTTTACTTTTCTGCGTGATATTAAGTGCGTATGCCATAATTTACGCAAGAATTCTCTCCTCATTAGACAAAGTTTGGTTTTGGTTTTTCAAGACAGGGTTTCTCTGGGTAATAGCCCTAGCTGTCCCGGAACTCGCTCCGTAGCCCAGGCTGGCCTCGAACTCACAGAGATCCGCCTGCCTCTGCCTCCAAGTGCTGAGGTTAAAGGTGTGCGCCACCACTCCCAGCTAACTACAATTCTGTGAATATTCATTACATCTGCTGCCATTTGTTGAGGGCTTCTGCCGCTCCAAGTGCTAGGACATTGTTTCAGATACATCGTTCTAATCCTCCTGTCATCTTCACAGAGTGGTTATTGTTGTCTGTCTCACAGTCAGAAGTCATGGAGAAGGCGGATAGGTTGCCTAAGGTCACACAACTAGAAATGGAGGAGATAGGATTTGAACCCTAATAACTCAGAAGCTCCTTTTCAACTCCTTTTCAGTAGTGTGGACACACTTTGTGCATGACTGGAAAAGGTTGCTCCGTATTTACCCACATATTCTTCCAGCTACATTTATAACCTACTATGTGCTCAATATGTTGCCTCACACTGTAGAAGGAGATCTGTGTGCTTATTGAAACATAAGGGACCATAAGGAAACACAAGAGTTGGAAGCAAGTCTAATTCTCAGAGGAAGTCAGAGCAGGGAGGAGGTCCTGTGGGCTTCCGCTGAGGGCACGACTCCCAGGAACGAGACCGCGGAGATGCCAGTAGTAAGCAGTGCACTGTGTTGATGCTCTGTGTTACATTCATGAGCCACGCGTGTCTGCTGGGAAGGGAGGTCATGGGGACAGGGTCTGCAGCATGACTGGCAAGACATGGAGACCTCCACCTTCAGCCCTTCTCCCACAGCAGATAGTAATCATCAGCCACGGCACCCACTCCCACTAGGTGTGGATGTCGCTAGCTAGCTAGCTTGCCTGATCCAGCGATTGATTGGGATGAGGTCTTGCTATGTAGCCTTGCCTGGTCTGGAACTGTCTATGTAGACCAGGCTGGCCTCGAATTTATAGAGATCCACCTGCCTCTGCCTCTGAGTGCTGGGATTAAAGTCATATGCCACCAGCTTGGATGTAGTTTCATAACCCTCGATCTCTATGGATCAGAACTGGCATTCAGAATAGCATCTGTAGCCCATCCCTACTGTAAAAGACAATGAATGTGAGCTTCAATATGGATAGACCAGAGAAGCTGGCAGGGTGCGAGGCACATGATAAGAAAACATGAGCCCAGCCAACAAGGCTTCTTCATTCGTCTCAATACACAATAATTTGGATATTTAGAAGCACCAATCCTACTGGGTGAAAAGACTATCAAGGTGAAGACCCAGACCTGATTCTCAACATGTGTGTGCTTGATGTCCTCAAGGGCAGGGAACGCTCCTGCCTCCCCTGAGTCTCGGCAGATCCCTTTGTGGGTAGTTTTTTGCTTGGGTGAGCAGTTTGCATTGAAGAGGCCTCTCTGCTCAGCTCCCGTCTCCCTGCTTGCTTACAGAAAGCATCAGCAATATGACTGTAAGTGGTACATCCCCCTGGCTGACTTAGTGTTCCCGTCCCCTGAGGAGTCAGAGGCCAGTCCCCAGGTGCACCCCTTCCCAGACCATGAGCTAGAGGACATGAAAATGAAGATCTCTGCCCTCAAGAGTGAGATCCAGAAGGAGGTAAGTGCATGTTTTTGAACTGGGTGTTCTGGGGAGGTGGTGGGCTGGCTGTGATGGGGGAGGCAGGGTTCAAGAATGGGAGCCCTGCTGTGTCAGCACTGAGGGAGCCAGGGACCGGTGCCTAGAGCTAGTGGGTTTCGTTATGGAATGCTTCCTTGGTGTTTGTTGAACAGTGTAGAAAGGGGAAGAGGAGGAGGGATGAGAGGCTTTCTTGAGAAAAGGCAGCCTGAACAGCACAGGAAGCCTCATGAGAAGCTGGCACACCTCTAAAGGGCAGATAATAGGGAGAGTGGACCCGAGTACCACAGTTGGCCATCCTCATCTGGTAGGCAATAAGCGTATGCTAAGAAAGAAAACTGAGATTCTTGGGCTGGAGAGATGGCTCAGCGGTTAAGAGCACTGGCTGCTCTTCCAGAGGACCCGGGTTCAATTCCAAGCACCTAGTTTACTGCTGTCTGTAGCTCCAGTTCCAGGGGATCTGACACCTTCACAGACACACATGCAGGCAAAATACCAATGCACGTAAAATAAAAATAAATAAACCTTAAAGACAAAAGAAACCCTGAGATTCTTGTCACACATAGAACATCCCCAAATATTATCTATATTAGTCCACAAAGTGAACCTCTAATCTTTTTAAAAACCTCATAGCCTGTGGGTTGTATTCACAGACCATGCTGTAGAAAAATTGTACAAAATAGCTAGAAAGTTAGAACTTTTAAAGAGGAGGAATCAAAGCCGGGCGGTGGTGGCGCACACCTTTAATCCCAGCACTTGGGAGGCAGAAGCAGGCAGGTCTCTTGAGTTTGAGGTCAGCCTGGTCTACAGAGTGAGTTCCAGGACAGCCAAGGCTACACAGAGAAACCCTGTCTCAAAAAATCAAAAATATACAAATAAATATAGTAATTTTTAAAACTCATTTTTCTAGTTGCCAGGGTAATAAGTGCTTACAGTACTAGTAGGTAGAGGAAACGTGATTATCACTCACCTTACACTATTAACAACTTGAAGTGTGTGTGGGTGTGTATGTGGCGGAGGGGGTGCGTCACAAGACCATGTGCCCTGTTCTAGTACTTTCTAAGCTTCTCACAGAACCACACCTGGAACTCTGGACTGTCAGATTCCCTTTAGCAGCTACAGTATGTTCTGTCTCAACTGCCAAACGTGCATTTGTGCATTTGGAGTGTCCCTGGTTCCTTCCCCTTAGGAGGCAGGTCTACAGTGCACATTACTGCCCTGTGTCTGGAGTCTCTACAAGTGACATGGCTGGACAGTTGTGTGCGTTCAGTTGGCAGAGAAAGTTGATTACCTTCTTCCTACAGGAAGGGCTGCCTGCGAGGTTTGTTAGAGTTTTGCCAGACTCTTTTTTTTTTTTTTATACTTTTTTTGGTAATTTATTTAACTATTTTATGTGCATTGGTGTGAAGGTGTCAGATCCCCTGGAACTGGAGTTACAAACAGTTGTAAACTGCTATGTGGGTGCTGGGAATTGAACCCTGTTCCTCTGGAAGAGCAGCCAGTGCTCCCAACCTCTGAGCCATCTCTCCAGTGCCGAGTTTTGCCAGACTCTAATGTTAAGAGCTGGGGAAATAGCTCAGTGGTTAAAATTTGCCGTGCAGATGAAAAGAACCCGGGTGAGTACTAGCTGAAGGAGGGAGCCCTTCTGTAATTCCAGCACTTGGAATTACCCAGAGCGAGCTGGCTATCAAGACTTTGGGCCTGTACGTGTATGTGAGCACACACATGCACACACACATCCATGAAGGAAAAAAGAGGAGGTTCATCCAAATCAAAGAGCTTGGGAATTTCAGTGACCCTGAGATTTGAAGTATAGGAAGCTTCCTCAATGAAATAGAAAGTTGGAAGATTGAAGAAATCTACTTGGGCAGTGCAGGGACAGACTTGTTAGCGAGCGGGCAAGCTTGGGCGGCATATGAGACCACAGGCCAGGCTCAGCAGCCCTGCTGTCAGATCAGCAGCTGGGACTCAATGCTGCAGGGTGTCTGAGGGCTTTCAAATAGAGGCTGATGAGTGTCGGGGGAGACTCTTAGAGTTCACTTACAGAATCTGTGAGAAGAGGCCGTACTACAATTATCCAGGACTAGTCAGGTCCTTGGGTTTCCTCGGTGAAGCACAGTAAAGGAGATGCCTAGGATTGGCTAGTACCCATACTATTGGGGGGGCTCTGGCTTTGGGGTGGTCTAGTTATCTGGCCTGACATTGGATGTTCTGTAAAGAGGGTCAGGGCTGCAGCCTTGTGTTAGTTGCATGTGAATGGTAAACTCACAGAAGGGCTAGGTAGGAATTAGCTGGCTCTTAGGAGGTGCATACCTAGGCCCTAGATATCAAAACCTCATGAAATACGGCAAGTAAAAAACCGATTAGCACACAGGAGAATGTCGTGCTTAGCGCAGCTGAGCGAGATGTGAAGTTTTTGTACGAGGGAAAACACCCGTGTCTTGTCCCCTGCAGAAGGCCAACAAGGGACAGAGCCGAGCCATTGAGCGCCTCAAAAAGAAGATGTTCGAGAACGAGTTCTTGCTGCTGCTCAATTCCCCCACAATCCCGTTCCGGATACACAATCGGAACGGAAAGGTCAGGAGGAGCCGGGTGGAGGGCTACCTGTTCCCTTCGTTCAGGGCTGCCCACTTCTGGCATTGACCCGTGGGAATCAGGGACTGGGGGCTGGGACCCCCATTTCCCAAGGAAGCTGCCACAGCCCTAGACAGCTCTCTTTGGTAGCAGGAAGCTACTGCCCTCTGCTGGCCACCGTTGGCACTGCCACTCTGGTTAACCTGGCTTCCTAAAAGGACAGCCCCACCCTAGCTGCCTCTTCCTTCAGTCTCAGAGGGGCCTGAGTAAGAAGAGGCTTTGATGGGGAGCCTAGAAGTTGGGGGTACACCTTGTCCAGCTGCGGTCACTGCACTGACCTCTTCTCTCTCCCTCCAGAGTTACCTGTTTCTCCTGTCCTCTGACTATGAGAGGTCGGAGTGGAGAGAAGCAATCCAGAAACTACAGAAGAAAGGTAAAGCCCCATCCAGTCCCATGCTGTTCTGAGGGCGTCCTTTGTGTCTCTCCCAGCTTGGCATGTCCAGTGACTCTCTTCAGCCCTCGTAGTGACCTTTCAAGGTGCTGGGGAGGTGGCATTCTTGGGATGTTACCGTAGTCAGTTGAGGTCTGACTAAGGCACACAGTGAATTCATAGCAGGCCACCTAGGGCTCTGGGTTGGGTGTCCTCTTGCTTCCCACCCACACACCTGAGCCTCTTTACTCACTGCTGCCCCTGACAGCACCCACAACCATGATCGTGTGGACACCTGCAGAACTTCCCCTCCGCCCAAAGAACCAACTCCACACTAGAAACTAAGCTGGTTCCCTGAAGCATCTTCAAGGAAGAGCTGCAGGTCCTAGTGAACCTATAATGAAGCTCTGTCTCCTCCTGGCTCCTCCCACAGATCTCCAGGCCTTTGTCCTGAGCTCTGTGGAGCTCCAGGTGCTCACGGGATCCTGTTTCAAGCTTAGGACTGTGCACAACATTCCTGTCACCAGCAATAAAGATGGTAAGATTTGGAACTCTAGGCTGCCCAGCCAGCAGGTCCAGGCTACTGGAACATTGCTAGGGGTCATATACAAGGACCAAGGAAAGGCGTGGCTGCTAATGGCTGGTCTCTCTGCCCAATGTGACTGGAACTGTTCTCCTGCCGGTACACAGGGATTGTAAATGGGAGGTACTCTCTGAAGGGCTCAGGTGTTCCCTGGCCCCTTCTAGTTTGAGGGAAAAGTCTGTGCCCTGGAGCACAGGGGTGGTGTTGAGTTCATGAAGAAGTCTCCAAACCAGAGCAGAAAGCTGCAGAATGGATCAGGGGTTGGGGGGAAGGACGAGACAGTAGGTAGACTGGAAAAGGCTATGAGAAATCAGGACAGGTATTTTAGGAGGTAGATATGGAAGGCCTTGAATGCCAAGCAAGGAGTTTGCGGGTGGTTCTAAGAAGGGAGAGCTGTGATGAGGCTAGGCACTGGCCCAGAGTGTGCTCTTGGGTGCTGGGAGGGTGTCTGCTTTGTGAACCTCCAGTCTCTGCCTTCAGATTTCAGGCTCACCTGGGGACCTTTGTGTCCCAAACAAGGGCCAAGCCTTCCTTGGAGCCTTTTCTTTTCCATTAGAACAGAGTGACTCAAATCATTTCATTTCCATTTTAGGCAGAGGAGGGCAGCCTTGGGATAAGCTGTGTTCCGAGGGAGGGAAGGTACTAAATGCCTGGCCTAAGACATTTGTTCTAGTTCCCAATCTGAACAGAGGGGAGAGGGACCCCTCCCTTCCTAGGGTAGCTCACACTGTGGGAAAACAATGTTCTTTGGACTTGTTTCCCAGCCGGCCACCAGGTGGTGCTGTGGACCAAGGCCCCCTGTCTGCCTTCCTACCAGCCCTGGGTGGAAGAGCTGGTAAGTCCCTGGCACCTCTATCCTCCGGTTTTTGCTCTCTTGCAGACGACGAATCTCCAGGACTGTATGGTTTCCTTCACGTCATCGTCCACTCCGCCAAGGGGTTTAAACAATCAGCCAGTAAGTGCCTCCTCGACCCTAGGAAGAAGTTGAGTGGCCACTGTCCATCTTTCATAGCAAGGCCCCCTCATCTGCTCAGCTCTGATCTCCCCGAGCTGGGGCGTTGCCAACGTGCCTGGAGTTGTGGGACTTTCCCTCAAAGTCTAAAAGCCAATTCCTCTTGTCAGTGAAGTTACTTTTCCCCTTTGTCTCCAAGATCTGCTCTCCTTCAGGTTTTTCCTCTTGAACTGCAGATACCTAGGCTTATACCCAGGTCTTGTGATTGTAAAATCTGTGACCCTGGGCATGTTTTCTAACCTTTCTGAGCCTCAGCTTACTTCTCCATAAAAGGCAGTCACAGGCTGGAGAGATGGCTCAATGGTTAAGAGCACTTGTTGCTCCTGGAGAGGGACCTGGGTTCAGTTCCCAGCACCCACATCGTGGGTCACAGCCATCTGTAACTCCAGTTCCAGGGTATCCGACACCTTCCTCTGGCCTCCACAAGCACCAGGTACATATGTAGTACATAGACATATGTGCAGGCAAAACACTCATATACATAAAATAAATCTAAACAGATTTTTTCCAAATTTTGTTTGAGAATGTCTCTCTGTAGCCCTGGTTGACCTAGAACTTGCTATGTAGACCAGGCTGGCTTCAAACTCAGAGATCTACTTACCTCTGCCTCCTGAGTACTGGAATTAAAGAAGTGTACTACTATGCCTCAAAAAATAAAAATAAAAATTAAGGCAATTACATCTGTTTTTATTGACCTAAAACTGGGCTTAAATATTACTGTGTGTGTATGCAGTGTTTGGGATACTGGAGATAGATCCTCATTTCTTGCATATAATAGGTAAATGTTTTACTGCTGAGCAATACTCTATCCCAATTAAACTTTTTTTTTTTTTTTTTTTTTTTTTTTTTTTCAAGACAAGATCTCACCATGTCATTCTGGCTGGCCTAGAACTCACTCTGTAGACCAGGCTGGCCTCGAACTCACAGAGATCCACCTGCCTCTGCCTCCTGAGTGCTGGGATTAAAGGCGTGCAACCATCACACCTGTCTTCAATTAAACCTCTTATTCTACTTCTTGTCCAGTCAGTTTACAGTTCCTGTGTGTCAGATGAGGGAACTGAGTCACAGGGATATGAAATGACTTATTGATATAGTACACAGGCTCAGAAATTCAGGGCTCCTGCCTCCTGCTTCTTCATAACAAGTTCATGCTATGGGCCCATAAATAGCCATTCAGTCGGTCAGTGTTGCTGGGAAGCCTCCCCATGCTTCTGGGGTGAACAGGCTTTGTGTCCCCATCATGTGAAGTATAGTCTTGGCATCTGCCCTGCTGTGGTATCTTTTATAATGTGCCTCTCCTGCTGTGAGCACTTCAAAGACAGGAAGCAGGTCTCCTTTGTCCTGGAAGGTTTAGGAACTCAAAAAGACTGAGTGACACTGAATTTACAGAACACCTACAACATACCCAGAGAAAAACAAGAGTGTGGCCAGTGCCTTGGCATGTTCAAAGCCTTTTCAGGCTCATTTCCTGCCCTGGTCTCCTGACATCTCCCTACGGTCACTAATACAATTTCTGCTTTGTATGTGGGAAGCCGAGGCACCAAGAATTTGCCCAGGTGGCATAGTCCATACAGATTCTGCACCCTTGATCCCAAGGCTCAGGCCCTGCCCTTCAGAGCCTGTACCCTTTCCTTCCTGGGCCCTGGACTACCACTCCTTGGGCCCTGGCCCTGTTCCTGGGCTGTTCGGGCCTCACTCGGTCTATCTGTTTCCCCTGCAGATCTGTACTGTACTCTGGAGGTGGATTCCTTTGGCTATTTTGTCAGCAAAGCTAAAACCAGGGTGTTTCGGGACACGACAGAGCCCAAGTGGGATGAGGTGAGTAGAGGAGGCTTGTGTCCCAGTTTGTCATTGAGCATGCCTCTCTCCTGCGGGTGGCTGGACCAGCTGTGTCTCCCTTACCCGGTACTTCCCGTTAGTCATCTGCCTGCAGACCAGTATTTAGGTCAATGAATCCTGGGCTGTCGGCTAAGGTTCCCATACCCTGCTCCACCAGTCACCTGGAGGTCTCCAGAAAGTACCAGTGCCCGCCCCTCTGTGTCCTGTGATGTGGTCCTCCCGGGTCCTGCTCACCTCTGCCTTGCACAGCCAAGGCCCACTCTTGCTGGGAAGCCGGGAAGCCGCACAGCCTTCAGGGACTCAGAGCCTTTGTTCCTTCCATCTGTCACCAGGAGTTTGAGATTGAGCTGGAGGGTTCGCAGTCCCTGAGGATCCTGTGCTATGAGAAGTGCTATGACAAGACCAAGGTCAACAAGGACAACAATGAGATTGTGGACAAGATCATGGGCAAGGGGCAGATCCAGGTAAGGAGCCAGGCTGAGACAGTTAAGGGGTCTTCGCACGTCCTTTGATCTTCTGTGACTTTGGCTCACAGCTGAGACAAGTTCCCCAAAGCTGGTTCCTTGCTATGTTCCAGCTGCCCCATAGATACCGGATTCCCAACCACCATACCTGGCCATCAGGTAGACCACCCTGTTCCTGCAAGGTAGCTGCCTCTAAGGGAGTAGCTGCCTTTGTTTCCACAGTTACTTTCAGTCTGTTGGTGGCTTTTTGTGTGACACTGTGTTGGGAAGCATTCCAAGGATGTCAGAAGCAGGAAAAGAGGTTGCTGTCTGTAATGAGCAGTATGTGCTATGAGCGTGAGGCAGGAGGGAGTCGCATGTCCCCCGCTGTTCGATGTTCTCCCAGAAGGACTTAGGATGGGCTGGGCAGCTGGGCTCCAAATAGCCACACTGTCTTCGCCTGTGTTGGGAGTCAGTGTCCCAGGGTGGGGCCTTGGAATCTCAGTAGAGTCAGATCCTCAGGGTGAGGGCACATATTTCTTGGGGCCCTTAAGATGGAAATGGGGAAAAAGGTCTTGAGCGTACTCTGATTGCTGGAACATTGTGCCAGTTCTGAAGACGGTTGCTATCTGCTTAGGGATAACCTTAGCATGGAGCCATTCACGCTGCTGCCTGGCATTTTACGTGGCCTCATGCTGAAGACACAGTGGCCGTAGGATCTGTGACGGTGAAATCAAGGGAGATAATGGCAAGGCTGGGCCATAGGCACTGGTGCTCCAGGTTTCTTAACCCTTGATCCCAATAGGCTCACTGGGTTAGTCTTGAGCAGGGAGCGTCACCTTTTTTTTAAATGTTTGTTTTTATTATTATTTTATGTTTATGCATATTTTATCTGCATGTATGTGTGTTCACCATGTATATGCCTGGTGCCCACAGAACCAGAGGAGGGTGATGGATCCCCTGGAGTTAAGGATGGTTGTGAGCTGCCATGTGGGTGCTGGGAGCTGAACCTGGGTCCTCTAAGTGGTCTTAACCACTGAGCCATCTCTCTAGGCCTTTTGTTAGGAAATGATTGTTCTCCGGCGCGTGTTGAGGCTGAGGTTTTATATCTGGATGTTGACTGGGTGCCATTGGGAACTGTGTGGGTGTCCCCATCCCCCACCTGTCCTGCATTCTGTGTCTGAGGAGTGCTGCCCTCCAGTAGAGGCCCAGCCGTCTGCCTCGTGTTCCTAAGCACGGATTTCCCGGTGCTGAGGGGCCTGTACCCCGTTCCTTGGTGCTGTCTCCAGGGAGACAGTGCTGCTAGGCAACCTTGTGCCAGCCCTTCATTGTTTCAGGAATGAGGATGATGACAGAAAGCTCTTTAAATCCAATCCCTGTCACATGGCCTCTTAAGTAGCAGGAATCCCACCTCTGTTTCCTTGAGCACGGCCCAAAGAATAGGCAGGGAATGGATTCCAGGCTTGCCTGGCCAGCCTTTAGGTAGGGGACACCCAGCCAAGAGATGTGGGAAGCTGCCGCATTGCCTGGATCGCTGGTGGCTGTGAAATGCAAGGGTGACAGGGGCAGCCAGCTCAGAGAGCATCGTGGCCCACAGCCTCTCTACCATTCAGATACCAGGGCCAGGAGTCTCCCACCTGGATGGCAGCCCCACTGCTTCTGCCCTCAGTGTGCTGCTTAAAGCCCAAGGAGACGCCGTAGATCATTGACTCTTGGAGACAGGAGCAGATGGGAGGGAGTGGGGGAGGGAGGCTTCCAGGTTGTATTTGGCAAAGCAGAGAGCACGTTCTGCTAAGGGAAATGTTTCTGTGTTTAAGCTTCGAGGAATGTGAAATGCCTGGGAGTTGATATTAAAAGAAACACAGACGTTCCTGCTGCCAGCTGACCAGGCCAGTGAGTGGGCAGCTCGAAGCCCAAGGCCTCCAGAGGCCTTTGAAGGGCCCTAGCACTCAGCCTCCTGAGCACGGCCCTGGGCTCTGAGCCATGGTGCTACCTCACCAGTCTCCTGTGCGCTGGGGAGGGCGTGTTGTGGGCTCATAAGGTCTTGCTCTGTAACTACCTCGGAACCACTCAGGATAGCCAGGCTGTTGGGAGAGTCTGCACTGGGCGGTCCCAATGGCCAGGTCCCACAGAGCTGTGGAACAACCTGTTCCCATAGCTGCCACGTGTCTAAGGCAGGTAACGGGCTTAGCTCTGGAGCCCAGGTTGCTTCCTTTCAGTGGGCCCTAGGTCCAGAGCCAAAGGTGACTTGATGGTGGAGCTAGGAGTTAAGGAATGCCCAATGGGAAGGTGGAGAGAAAGCCCCCTTCCTCCCCAGCTCATCTCCACGCAGCCCAGCCAGGGGACTCCTCGTCTGAGTGCTAAGCACTTGCTCTTACGGTGAGTTGCTCTCTCTGGCCATGGTGGTAGCAGAGCAGCTGGAGCTGGAGGCCTGGCTGGATGCAGCCTTCAGTGCAGTCAGTTGGGAGCTCTAGTCACTACCATGTGCGTCCAGGACTCTGCTCTTGGAAGCTCCTATCCAAGTGCTGCCTGAGGTGAGCCTGCTACGGCTCTGCAAGGGAGGCGACCTCCCTGTCCTACGCCACAGATGAGGATACCGAGGCCAAGGTGCCTCTGCTGACTGGATGTAGAAAAGGCCACACCAGCCGGGCGGTGGTGGCGCACGCCTTTAATCCCAGCACTCGGGAGGCAGAGCCAGGCGGATCTCTGTGAGTTTGAGGCCAGCCTGGGCTACCAAGTGAGCTCCAGGAAAGGCGCAAAGCTACGCAGAGAAACCCTGTCTCGAAAAACCAAAAAAAAAAAAAAAAAAAAAAAAGAAAAGGCCACACTATCTCCTTGGTGCTGTGTCTCTGCATCTTGGTCCTTTGATCAAGAATCTTGCAGCCCAGGTGAAAGGTCTTGGCATGGCTAGTGGTCTGGTCAAGGAGCTGGAGGGATGTTCTGCTGTCTGGCATAAGAAGAGCCTCCGGGCCGGGCGGTGGTGGTGGTGCACGCCTTTAATCCCAGCACTCGGGAGGCAGAGGCAGGCGGATCTCTGTGAGTTCGAGGCCAGCCTGGGCTACAAAGTGAGTTCCAGGACAGGCTTCAAAGCTACACAGAGAAACCCTGTCTCGAAAAACCAAAAGAGCCTCAGACTGGCTTTGATTGGAGCGCCGTCACCTCTGGGCACAGGGCATCTCTGCCTAGGACACCTAGAAAGAAGTAGATTGCATGGAAAAGAGCCAGTCAGGGTTATAAATGTGGAGGTGAGAGATTCCAGTGCCCCTGTAGCGAGCACCCAGAAGTGTAGCGTACCCTGTCAGATTGAAGGGCTAGGATGCCATTACATCCCAGGCCACCAGGGAGCAGTACAAGATGCCAGCAGAGGACTGAGGAAGAGCCCAGCACTACAGAAGCCTGTCCCACAGCCCTGGAGCCGCCCCTTTACTATGTAATTCTGTGCTTTTTTCCCCCCTTTCTTGGGTATGTACACCTTTAAGTAGGCTTAATCATAGTGTGTGTTTTTGTATGTTTTTTTTTTCTATTTTCATGGCATAGTCTTTAGATCTACCTTTTAAAAGCACATTATTGAAAATACTTTCAATCAGTTTATATAGAGGCATGGTAACTGCCCTCTTAAGGCTTTGTTGCCTTAGCTGGTAGGTTCTGGGTCAGCAGAAGCGAGGCAGGCATTTGGGGGAGGAACCCTTAGGGCAGGCGCATGGGGGCCGGAATGTGCAGGGAGTAGCCCAGGAAATGAAGGCATCCAGCTTGCCCTGAACAGGAGGGGCTGTGAGCCAGGCACGCGGGAGGGAACCAAGGAGTGACTAAAAGAAGATGTCTGTAGGGTTTGAGGCCAAAGGAATTTGATCCTGTCTTGAGGAGAAGGAATCGAAGACCGAAAAGGATGAGTGGCCTGCCTCCCTTCACACAGCCTGTGTGTTCTCACAGGTTTGGGGACCCCCATCCAGAGCTGGCCCAGCCTGGTTGGCTGCAGGGCAGACGAGCACATAGCAATGCTCATAGGTAGAATGGCGACCAGGCCTCCGCCCTTGCCGCTGCAGATTTATTGAAACGCCTTAGCGGCTTGGTCCATCTCTCTTCCAGGCTTAGGATCATCCCTTTCTTTCCAGACCCACTGGGTTATTACTTGGGAATTTGCTGTCCAGCCCCCCCACTGTATCTCTTCTCCGCTGGTCTACCCACAGCCCAGCCAGGCCAGGGTAACAGCTCAGCCTGAAGCATCCCCCATTAGTCTGCTTTGGTTCCCTGCTCCCAGGGGACGCCTCTATGTTTATCCTAGTCTATTTCCAGCTACACCACTCCAGACTCCAGATGTGATCTCCCCAACTGAGACCTACCCGCTGGCCAATTAGCATATTCCCAGGGTCCAACCTGTCCTGGCTGGCTGGGTCTGAAGGGGAAAGGCAAGCTGGGGGGGATTTCTTTGACATTTATGACCAAGCCACTTAAAAGGGATTAGAGCTCTTATAAATAAAGGGAGGAAGTCGGGAAGTCCAGTGAACTACCTCTGGTGCCCAAACTGGCAGATCTGACAGTATCTAAACATTCTTAATTTTCTATTCCCCCATACAAGGGTTCGTATAGCCCAGGCTGGCCTCGTATTCTTGTGTAGCCAAGGCTGACTTTGAGTTCCTGATTCTCTTGCCTCTGTCTCCCCCGTGTAGGATTATAGGAATGTGCCACTGTGCCCTGCTCCACCCTTTTGTTTGTTTGTTTGTTTGTTTGTTTGTTTGTTTTGTGGGGAAGGAGAGGTAGGAAGGCCGGCACAGGCCACAGCACACCTGTATAGGTCAGAGGACTCTTGTGGGAATCTGTTCATACATTTTCTTGTAACCATCACCACCATGTGGCTTTGGAAGTTTTCACCTTCCTCTCTGACAGCTCCACGGACCCATCAAATGCTAACTGCCCTTCTCCCCTCCCCCACCCTCCAGCAACCACCACTCTCCTCGCCTCCTTTGACAACTTAGCATAATGCCTTCAGGGTGTAGCTAGAGTTTTCCTGCCTGGCCCACAGTCAGGACAAATCTCTGTCACCCGCCAGTTCCACAGCCGCTCAGACCCAACCAAGTAAACACAGAGACTTATATTGCTTACAAACTGTAAGGCCGTGGCAGGCTTCTTGCTAACTGTTCTTATAGCTTAAATTAATCCATTTCCATAAATCTGTACCTTGCCACGTGGCTTGTGGTTTACCTGCGTCTTCACATGCTGCTTGTCATGGCGGCGGCTGGCAGTGACTCCTACCGCCTTCCTGTATTCTCTGTTCTCCTCTCTGTTAGTCCCGCCTATACTTCCTGCTTGGCCACTGGCCAATCAGTGTTTTATTTATTGACCAATCAGAGCAATTTGACATACAGACCATCCCATAGCATCAGGGTTCACACGTGCGTCTTCCCCCTTCCTTCCTTTTGAGGGCTGAGTAATACTTCACTATTGGGGATATACCACATTTTATAAGTGGATATACCGTTTATCCATCTGTGGATATTTGTATTTGTTCCATCTTAGACGCTCATAGTTTTAAGTGGATTAAAAAAGCCTAGTCTTTGGAGGTGGCCATTTCATGTCTCCTTTCCTAGCGCTGTGGGTGCTTGTTACTTCCACCTGTGAAAAGATAGCAGAGTTCTGTGACCCCAGGACAGAGCTTGGTGTGGTTAAGCCACCTCTGACCTCCCGCCCCTCAGGAGGGCTCTGTCTCCTCTCCTTTCTTCCTCAGCTCTCCTGTCCATCTTCCTCTCGGCAGTTACTGAGTGTGGTGCCTGATGGCCTGAGATGAGGAGGAGCCCTGGGCTGTGGGTCAGAGAACTAACTCCTGGTTCCTTGGCCTCTTGGAGCCTCATTTTCCTCCTCAGTTAGTGGGAACTAATTCCACTCTTCACTGCCATCTCCTAAGATGCAGGGGAATGCAGGAGTGACTGGAGGAGCAGGTCAGAGGGCTGCGTCACGTCCAGGCCTTTCCCTGTTTTATCCTTGAATCTGTCTGCTGGGCCCCCTGTTAGGGACAAACACGGAGTAGAGGATCCTGAGAGAACAGGACTTCCCAGCCTAGTAAGGAAACCATGAGAGGGTTTGCTCCTTCAGCCAGCCTGGAAGAGGCTTCGAGGCCAGACAGAGCCAGGGCTCCGTGTCTTGCTCCTTCTGTTCGTTATTTGAGAGAATGGGGTGAGATTTTCCACCCGTCCTGGCCTTGGTTTCTTTGCCTGTAAACTGGGTTATGATGAGAACTGAATGTGAGATTCCCTGATGCCCTTGGGACAGGGCCTGGAACATTTAATACTTGGGTGATGACGAGGGCCTTTGCCCTAAGCTGGCGGGCTCAGCTGCTCCTCACTCCGGGGATTCTGGAGATACCTTGTCCAAGAAGTCCCCTCCTAAGGCTGCTGCTACCTGCCAGAGTCCTCTGGGTTTGCACGGGGGTGGCCACGTCAGGGTCTGTTCTCTAGGTGGTGGAGTTGGACCAGCCGTGATGGAGGGTCTGAGGTGACCCTGTCCTGTGAGGAGCAGCTGGGCTCTTCTCCTAGGGCTGCTGGCTGCTGGCTCAGAGCACGGTGTGAGGAGCCCTGGAACAAGGGGCCTTTGTCAGCTGTGGGAGAGCTGCTTCTGGTCTCAATTACTCTGCTGAGGGAGAGAGCTTAGAAGGAGCAGGAGTCAAAGGGTCACCCACTAGCTCCTACCCTCCAGCCCCTGAGGGGGTCTCTTGTCCCCATTTGGCTCTCTCTAATGGCCCTGTGAGCCAGCTCTTGCCCTGGTAGCCTGGTTCTGGGACACTGCCCAGATGACCTGTAGTCTTTCCCTGAGTAGATGACAAGGCTGTTAATGGAACTCCTCGACACTTTGTCCTGTTTGTCCAACACTGTGTTTGTTTATAAACACAGTGACCACAGCCAGGTCCCTGTTCCCTGGGAGAGAGCATGTTTGAATTAGGAATGGAAGTCAGGGGCCTGGGGTGGGGAAGCCCTGGCCCTCCACCTTTTGTCCCTCCACTCCCGTCCTGGTGCACACCCCGTCCCAGCCCCCTCTAGCTCCTGCCCTAGAACGTAGGGATAGCCTCTCTGAAAGATGGACTCCCTCCCTGCCTGCAGCCTGGGCCAGGTAGGAGTGTCCAGGCAGCTTCCAAGCTCTCTTCCTCCCCGCTCCCCTCTGTCTGCCCCCAGTTCAGGTTTTGTGGTCCTGCTGCCAGCGGCTCTCGGTGCTGCCCCAGGTGGGGTGCCTTCCTTTACCATGGTCACTACCCCTTGATAGTCCTGGAAGCCCGTGGGGACAGGCTTGGTTTTGCTCTTGGTCTCCTACATCACCCCTTCCGAGGATCGGGTTGGCTGTCCTACCAGGAACTCATCTGCTCCAGCTGTTGGAGACTCCTTTTCCCCACTGGGCCCGCTGTCAGCCTTCAAGGCTGGTCTGGGTGGCACGCATGGAGCGTGGGTAGAGGTACATTTGTCTTGGGGGCACGGGCAGACCTGTGAGAGTGCGAGCCTCAGCCGAGCGGCCTCCATTGCCCAGGTGTTCCTGATTTGGGGCACCTGGACGCTGCCAGCGCGTCCTGAAGACGGGAGAGACCGGATGCGTTTGACAGGAAGTAGATTGGAGGACCTTCCTCCCCGCTCCGCTCTAGCTGGAATTCCATTTTGGCGTGAAGGCTGCCTCTCCGCTAGCCCCATCTCTGAGGGTAGGCAGCACACCGGGAAGCCAGTCCAGAAAGGATCTTGCTACAAGCTTCCTTCAGACTCCTGGAACGCCTTTGCAAACCACGGGAAGGGTACTGTCCTCTCAGCTCTGGCTTGGGAGCTCCCAGGCTCAGAGGCAGAAGACAGGTTCGATGCCAGCAGGTGGCCACGGATACCTCCCAGAGCATGCCTTTACAAACCTAGATGAACATCAGGAGCCTTCCCTTCAGGTGGGGGCTGCGGCTTTGCCCTCCTAGAAATCAAAATAACTGATCTAATGCCTACTTTAATTTGTTCCAAAAGCTTTAAGAAAAGGACTCAGCAGAAAAATTTCAAGGAACCCCCTGAGTTACGGCTGAAACTGCCTATGAGTGCCAGTAGAGGACACCCATAGGGGGTCAGTAGAGGACACCCATAGAGGGGTCAGTAGAGGACACCCATAGAGGGGTCAGTAGAGGACACCCATAGGGGGTCAGTAGAGGACACCCATAGGGGGTCAGTAGAGGACACCCATAGAGGGGTCAGTAGAGGACACCCATAGAGTGGGTTCTGCTGCCTTCCCCAAGAGGTGTGATGTTCATGGCACTGAGGGTCTAGGTACTGTGCTTGCTTCTGGGTGAGTCTTCACCCTGTGCGATTAGGGATTTGGTTTTGCGAGTGTGCTCCACATGCAGCCCGTTCATACCCTTAAAGGTAATGGCTGGGCTGCCGTAGCTTCCAGGCGGACCCCAGAGTGACTTGAGAATCCAAGACGGCCTAAAGAACACCGACCTGAATGAATGGATAAGTGTCAGCTCACTGGAAGCCCTTGAGAGGTAGGAGGCACCTACAGTTTTTCCAAAGTAGAGCAAAGAATTGAGTTCTGGATCAAATATTGTACTTGAGAATTTTAAAAGCCCCTAATCTGGGCAGGGCATGGTTGCCTTGGCCTTTAATCCCAACGCTCGGGAGGCACACACAAGCATCTGTGAGTTCAAGGTCAGCCTGGTTTACATCGTGAATTTCAGGCTAGCCCGAGCTACAGAGTGAGGCCCTGTCACCAAACAGAAGGGGTAGAAAGGTTCTTAATCTCTGTAATTCCCTACTTCCCCACCCCCGGTGGGGAGGGGGCTGCTGTCGAAGGAAGCTGCATTTCTCTTGAGAACTGTGGACTGTGCTTAAGAGAACTTCAGCTCAGAACCATAGACACTGGAGAGGAGAGTCTAAGGCCTGGTGCAGCCTGAAGAGCCTGGGAGCTTGCAGCAGGAACATGCATAGCCATGAGATGGGTGAGGGATAAGGAACAGCGTGGGCAGGTTCCCCATCCATCTCGGCCAGACTCACCACTCTTTTTTTTTTTTTTTTTTAAATCTGATTGTGAGGTAGGAAGATTGGGGCATGAAATTGCATCTGAGGGGCTGGAAAGAGATGGCTCAGCAGTTAAGAGCTTTTACTACACTTGCAGAGGTCCTGGGTTCAGTTCCTAACACCCAATTGGTAACTCACAACTGTCTGTAACTCCAGTTTCGGGAGGCTCTCTGCTCTACTGTGGCCTGAGAGGCTTCATGTGTCCAAAGCACACCTCCGGGGTTCCCTGCTTACTGGCCATGCCAGGAGATCGGGTAACACCTTCCAGGGACAAGGAGCAGGCAAGTGACCCAGGGGATCTCGCCTGTGCATGTTCCTGGCTGCTGCCTGTGTCCTGTCCTGGAGTCAAGGTAGAGTAGATGGGCCTGTAGGGATGGAGTGGGTGTTTTTCCCACCCTGTCCCTGGGTGGGTTTAGTTCTAAATAACCAAAGTGTTCCCGAAGGCTCAAGTGGATTTTCCACCCTTTCCATGGTCAAATGTGCCATGAGAAACACCAGGGTTTGCCAGGGACATGCTGTCCATCCAGTCTTTCCAAAGCAGATAAACTCGTAGGCTATTTCAACCTCTCTTACCCACCTATAGCCACTGTAAACCCTGAGAACAGCAACCTGGGGTGGTCAGGCAGTGTGAAGAGAGGCTGTATAGGAGTCAGGACTTTGGACCATCTGTAAACCAGGACGGGCTTCTGAGGGGACAGCAGGAGGGCAGGTCACTTTGGGTGGGCTTGGTAGATTTTGGATCCTAGCTAGAGTATATTTTAAACTTGGGCCAATCCTGGAATCTATAGCTACCGACACCTGCTTAGGAACGAAGACTCGGGGTTCCAGAGCTTAAATTGCTGTAACCCCATACATGGATGTTTATCAGGCAGGGGAAAGGCTCTTGAGAAGCCCTGGAGCCTGGGAGGGGAGCAGACTTCCTAAAGAGCCCTGATTGCTTCTATTGAGTCAGGGCATGGGGTACTCAGTGGGGAGTGGCCAGGGTGCCATTAGGCTGAGTTCTGCTTTGAGCTGTAAGAAGGCCTCTGCCCAGCATGTAGTGGGTATCTATTCAGTGATGGATGAATAAGTGAGTGAAAAGTAGCTTCTTGGCTTAGCTCTGCTAATTGGCTGCTTGCTGACTTAGAGCTAGGGGTTCCCATTGCTGGGCCTAGTGAGGTCTGAACACAGCAGATACTAAGGACTTTGATAGCCTTAGAAACAGGTCTTGATTTCTCAGCTTGGAAAGACTGCTGACTATCAGTATATGTGTTTTAACTAGGGTGGTGGTGTCTTAGGGTTACTATTTCTGTGATGAAATACCATGACCAAAAACAGTTTGGGGAGGAAACTGTTTATTTGGCTTACACTTCCAAATCACCATTTGCAATTTTTTTTTCATGGTTTTTTTTGAGGCTGAGTTTCTCTCAACAGCCCTGGCTGTCCTGGGCCTTGCTTTGTAGACCAAGCTGGCCTAGAACTCTCACAGAGATCTACCTGCTTCTGCCTCCCAACTGCTGGGGTTAAAGGCATGTGCTGCCGCCACCTAGTCGCAATATTCATCATTGAAGAAAGTCAGTACAGGAACTCAAGCAGGACAGAAACTTGGAAGCAGGAGCTGATACAGAGGCAGTGGAGGGGTGTAGGTGGAGTTTTTCTGGCCTGCCAGTCAGCTTTGTCCTGCTAGCCGGCTCCCAAATAACCACACAGAGACTTACTAATTATAAATACTCAGCTGATAGCTTAGGCTTCTTACTAACTAGCTTTTACATCTTAAATTAACTCATTTTTTATTTACACTCTACCACATACCCTTTTTCAGTACAGCGTGTTCATCTCCTGCTTCCTCTGCATCTTGAGTAGTGACCCTGCCTTACCGCTGCACCCCCCCCCCCTTTTCCCTGTCCCCAAGTCCCACCTAACCTCTTCCTGCCTAGCTTTTGGCCATTAGCTCTTTATTAATCCATCAGAAGGCACCTTGGAAAAGACACATCTTCAAAGTGTACAAAAAGATTATTCCATGACATTTCCCCCCTCTGTCTAATTAAAAAAGGTTTTAAACTTTTAACAGAGTAAACTATATATAACAAAAGCTGTTACCAAGTAAGAATTACAGTTACAATATCCAATCCATTTGTATTTGGCAAAATCAGAGAAAATATTCTATTATCTATCTTTGTGAGTCTAAGGTTTTATACCTAATTTACCTTTTATCATAACTAAGGAAAACTTTAAGTCTAATCATTTAGTCTTTAACTCCATCAAAGACCCCAGAAGGGTATAATGTTACCTAATGACAGGGACATCTGACTGCCTGGACAATCACCCAAAGTTCTCCTGTAGTGTTGGAGCATCTATCTTTGGCCTACAGGCCTAGTGTATCTGACAGACATTTCTAAGAAGCAGGGAATCTGGAAGGACTGTCCTACCTTGTCTTGGCAGTCACTTTTCTTTCGCATCCTGCTGGTCCAGTTTAGCAGCATTTGATACTTTCAGCAATTGAGGCAAGGGTAGTTTCTTTGCCCAGTGGCTAACTTTTGCAACAAAAGAAGTAAACTCCATATGGAGTTTCTTCAATGCCCATCATCTTCTCTGAGGTAAATTGGTGCTGCCAGGAGCTGACATGTCTCACTGTCATGAAATGCCTTATGTTATTAAAACATTTAAAATGCCATATTCTATAGGTCTTTGAAGTGTTTGAAGACCATTTATCTATCTAAATATATCTAATTTGGAACATACCTAATAGGACTATAAGTTTGATTATTATAGATGACTAACTACTAACCTGTATTTCTTAATTATATATTACATTTTTAAATGAACTGCATAAGCATAATACCCCAGACGAGAGTAGAAACATACATACAGTATAACAAAAGTAACATTAAATTTGTATCAATAAACCAAAATCCATACCCATGTAAAATATTTAAGATTAGATGCTTTGGGGATTAAAGTCAATTCAATAATTTATCCTTTTATCTCATCATTTCTATATTATATCCCCTTTTTGCCTTCAGAAAGAGATCTTTGAATCTAATTCCTTTGCTTAGTTTTGTTTTTTTAATCATGACCAATAATAAATTTGCAACCAACCTCCCTAAGCAAAGACAAACATCCATAATCTATCTTTTGGGAATGTGGGTGTTTTTTTCCAGACTGCTTCCTGTTGTCTGAGAGTGCTGGAATCTTTGGGGGACCCTGAGAAAATTTAGGATAATGGTTAAGTTTTGGCTGGAGTAGTCTGTGAGGCTGGACTGTCTCAGCCATCAGCCTTGAAGCTGTTCTGGATGCAGAACTCTGAGGAAACTGCAACAGAGGTATTGTAAGATGTTGGATTACCTGGGTCATCCATTTTTATTGGTATCTGGGCCCTCTGAAAATACATAAATTTTTAAGGTAACATATATATCTGTATTAATAGAATTATAGACTGTGTATTATACACAAATCAGCCACAGATGATTTTTTTTGTTTTATATTTGAGCAGGTAAAATATACATTATGTGTTTTGTAGTTTTTTTGGGGGGTTGTTTGTTTGTTTTGTTTTTTTAGTTTATTTCTTTATGTCTGTAACCTGGATTTTCAGGGGGTCTTCCCCGATCAAACCTTGTCAGATCAACCTTGAACGAATCCATAGCCTTTTGTTTTGTGTGGGAACAAAAACATAACTTCTTCCCCAAAACAACGTATCTTTTGACTTCTATTTTGAAGTCAAGGTATTTTTAAAATATATAGATTGGTATAATCTGGCAGTTATCAAATAATCTAATGTCTCTTAGCAGCTATCTCTCTTTCATCAATAATCAAAAAATTTAAAGACAACACAATGACATACAGGATCCAGACTCTGTATTTTCCATCTCTACATGGCTCTCTTTTTTTTTTTTTTTTAACTTCTGTGACGGTCTATATCCTTTCTTCTCTCTCCCAAGCCTATGTACATTTTTAAATACACTGTTCCATCTGGGTCTGTCTCTATTCTGTATCTGTAATCTTTTCTGTCAGCATGAGCAAAACAAACCCACCAGTTCATGGCATGCTGGCAGGACTCACCCTAGTGTCTCAAGCCTGCAGGCAGGGGCCAGGAGACACCTCTCTGTACCATGGCCCATATGAGAGACTGTGGGACTAGGAAACTGTGTTTGGCTGTGTTTTTGTGTGTTTGGAACCTTTTCTTAAGCTTTTTTAGGTTTTATGTGGATATATGTGGCCTCACCCCACATTTTGTGCCATTTGTAGGCAAAGTTTTTCTGTCCCGTCAGTCAGCTCTGTCCCACTAGCCAGCTCCCAAATAACCACACAGAGACTTACTATTAATTATAAATGCTTGGTCCATAGCTTAGGCTTGTTACTAACTTAACCCATTTTTCTTATCTACACTCTACCATCTGTTGGTAACTTTTTTCAGTACAGCATGTTAATCTCCTGCTTCCTCTGCATCTGGCTGGTGACACCCATCTCCCCCACTCCCACTCTTTTTCTCTGTCCACAAGTCCAACCTAACCTCTTCCTCCCTAGCTATTGGCCATTAGCTCTTTATTAATTCATCAGAAGTCACCTTGGCAAAGATACATCTTCGGTGTACAAAAAGATTATTCTAAACAGAGGGGTGCCGCTTACTGGCTTGCTTCCCATGGCTTTGTTCAGCCCTTTTTCTTATAGAACCCAGGACCTCCAGCCCAGGGATGGAACCACCCACAGATGGGGGAAGGACCCTCCCCCATTGATTGCTAATCAAGAAAATGCCCTACAGGTTTGCCTGCAGCCAGATTTTTTTTGTTGTTGGTTTTGTTTGTTGGTTTTGTTTTTTTAAGACAGGGTTTCTCTGTGTAACCCTGGCTGTACTGGAACTCACTTTGTAGAACAGGCTGGCCTGGAACTGACAGAGATCCACCTGCCTCTGCCTCCTGAGTGCTGGGATTAAAGGTGTGTGCCACCATGCCTGGCTGGAAGCATTTTCTTAATTGAGGTTCCCTCCTCTCAGATGACTTTAGCTTGAGTCAAGTTGACATAAAACTACCCAGCACAGATGGGTGGGTACCTATCAAGATAAGAGCACACAGGAATGTAGGTGAAAAGTTTTTGCACCCCCGATAAGCTTCTCCATCGACGCAGCAATCCAAATCAGACTAAATCAAACCGAAGTAAGGAAAAGCCCAGATTTAATGGGTAAAATGCCCCCACCCCTGGGTGATTTTCCAGTCCCCCAGAGGAGATGTGGAAGAGAGACTGAAAAAACACTGTTTTCTGGGGAGCAGTTTAAATACCCGGTGTGAGTAGTCTTGAGCATCTCTGGGGGAGGAGCCATGTTTGGAGGGCTGAGATGAGGCAGGGTTTGAGGAGAGAGAGACTGGGGAGGGGGATTGAGGTGGACCTTCCGCCAGAACATGGCAGACTCTTTGGGTGTGGGGGTGCCGGGGGTGGGGGGTGAAGGTGGGGTGGATGAGGTGGACCTTCCACCAGAACAGTAGGACCTACCTGCAAAGCCATCAGTGTGGAGAGGCCCGGGCCCTCTCCTGTTCCCCACTGTTTTCTCTTTGATGTGCCATCTCATCCCCAGCTGGCATGGCCTTTCCATAGGACCTGGTCTCCATTCGTCTGCCTTCCAGCTCTGTTCCTTTAGGCCCGTGCCATGTTGCTCTCTGCTGAGACCCAGGGGCTCCCTCCCTACGCTCATCCCCCAGGCTCCTGGTTCTACCAGGATTCTCAGAGTGGCCTGTTTTGGGGAGCTTCCCCTATCACTCTTGAGTCCCCAGTAGGGGGAGCTAGCATCTGAACTACAAGACAAGGGCAAGGAATTGGGGTTCCAGTCTAGACTGGGAGGAGGTGAAAGTTGTTCTGAGGAAATGGAGGTCACTCCGGAGAGGCAGCCGCCATATTCTGAGGTTCTGAGAAAGAGCCTTCCTCCTGTGTTCATAGGCTGGAGGACTTGCCTGAATACTGTCCCACCCATAGCTGGTGGCAAGAGACCCTGTCCCTGTGTGGGAGACCCAGCCCATGTTTCAGGCTGGGCATTAGCCCTTTTGACCTCCTTTCCCTCCGCAGCGAGACTGATGATAACCTAATCTTGTTTCAGTCACGTCTGTGCTGGCTGGAGGGTTCCCTCTCTCTGCGTATAGCCTAGGGTTCTACCCACCTCGCCCTAGGGACAGCCACTCTTGGCTCTGGCCAAGAGCCTAGGGAAGGGATGGTGGAGAACGTGACCGTCCACCAGGGTTGTTTTTAATTCCAAAGGCAGCGACATCTGTTCATTCAGGAGACCTTACCACCCAAGCTCTGTTTATACAGACAGGGAGGGGTGGGGAGGGGGAGCTGCGAGTCCTCAGAGGCAGTTTGGCCAGGTGTGGCTGAATGAACAGGGAGAACACAGCAGGAGGGGATGTGATTACTTCCTGGGTGGCCAGGCTGGTCTGAGCCTTGCTTACCTATAGTGGAGATGAGGACCCGTCTGTGATTGGCTGCAGAGACCAGTGTTCAGACTGTTGCTTTTGAGGAACCTGCTGGGACGTTCATCTTGCACACCCCCTCCTCTACCCTGCTCCTAGGACACAGATTCCAGGAAGGAATGAGTGAGGCTTGGAAAAGAAAAGGCAGATCTGTGCTGTCCCCAGAGGAAGGCCCCAGTCCTTGGGGAGGAAAGGAAAGCCTGAGTCTCTCCAGGGAAGAGCCTCCCAACTCAGCTACCCATCTGCTAAGGCACCTTTGTCACCATGGAGACCAGTTGGCCATTGCTCATCCAATCAGAGCTTGCTTTACCCAGACAAGTGTTGAGCCTGGGGTTCTTAAGACAGACAAGTGTAGGACTTTGGGAACAGGATTTCTCCTGCCCCCCTTCTCCCACACATCAGTGGTGGGAGCAGTACACATTTCCCTGAGACTGCACTCTGTGGCGTTTGACCCAGCTATTGGGAAGAGAACCTTGGGAAGCCCGTGTCAGCCATTCTGAAATGAACCCGCCAGCACCAGGTACCAGCTGTGTGTCTGCAGCAGGTGAATGAGGTGAGCAGTTCAGATGGTGCCTTCCCAGCTAGTTATGCAACCAGCCACTGCACCTTCCTGAAGAGGATGCTGAGCGCAGCAGGGACCTGGGGGAGGGATGGAGCGACTTTACCCATGCAGAAAGTGCCTCCTTTCCACAAAGCATCCCTGATCCCTTCCGGCTACAGTTGATCTTCCTCTCAACTTTTGGGGTACTTTTTCTTCACTGTCCTGGTGGTATAACCCTGGGCCTCTTGAAGGACACCTCCATCATAGTAGGTACACAAAAGCCCTTCTGCGTCCTGTGGAGCGTTAAGTCCCATCTCCCCCCTGCCGCCCCCAGGCTGGCAGCTTTGTCATACCTGGCTTTTGGTTCATCTGATTTCTCAGGCCCTACTCCAGGGTCAGGCACTTAGTCAGGCCCTCCTCCTGGAACCTAGGTAAAACTCCTCTGTCACCTGCGCCACCCAAAGTGTCAATCCTTCGAAGTGCGGAGGGCAGAGGCACCGCACTAATCACGGTCTATTCTAGTGCTTGTCCTTCATGAGGCTGGAGGGAAGCTTCCAGTCCTTATGGAGAGAGGGTCAGTGTGGTGCTGGCCACTCAGAGAGCAGTCTTTCTCTGCCAGTTCTTGGCTGGCCCTGCAGTTAAACTGCCCCTTTCCCAGGAAGGTGACAGGGACAGAAATAGAAAATCCCAGGGACTGTCACTGGTTGGGAACCGGCAGGGGTGTTCAGAGGGCCAGGACTGGTACCTATACTCCAGTCCATCACTTTGCCCCTAATCCCGAGAACTGTCCACACTTCAGCCAGGCAGGGATTGTGACCCATGGGGGCTTTGGGGGGTCTTCCCTGTCCCTTCCCAGCGGCAGCTGCATCTGTACCCCAAGCCAGGACGTTGCTTCCCTGTGAGCCCCAATTCTCACAACTAAAATGGAAACATGAGCAGCACCGTCATAGAAATGCAGTGTGGAAAGAAAGCCCCATGCAGGGCTCTTGGTTGGCACCGTGTGGACCCAAGTTTCCTCCCTGTACACGCCCAGCTTTGCAGTGCTGGGATGGTCAGAACACCTGGGTTGCTGCGTATACCCTGGCCATCTAGGGTTCTGGCTTTTCTCTTCTCTCTGAGTATCACACTCTGAGTTGTATGGTTGGCTTGAGAAAGGAGTCACTTCTCATTCTGCAGTTTGAACAAGAGCTAGCTGGGCATGGTGGCACATATCTTTAATCCCAGCGCTGGGGAGGCAGAGGCAGGCGGATCTCTGAGTTTGAGGCCAGCCTGGTCTCCAGAGCCAGAGCTACATTGAGAGGGCCTACCTCAGAAAAGGAAAAGAGAAAAAAAGCAAGCACTTACTAGTTCTGTCTCCCGAGACCCTGCCGTCGCTTCTGTGCTCTTGGGCATCCTCCGCCCCTGTAGCAGAAGTCTTTGTTGGTGACACCCGTGACCAGGGCGCTGCATATGCTTTCACAAAGTTCTTGGTGAGGGTCCCAGAGACCTGATACCCGCTGGGGCTGCTGAATGAAGCCCCAGAGACTGCTTCTTTATTCTGTACATTTGCCTCAGGAGACTTGAGAGCATAAACAAGTGTCTGGCCCTGCCTGCCACCAAGTTGGCATGGAGGAACTTGCCTCAGGGCAGGAATTGAGTGAGTAAGAAGTGGAACTTCAAAGCAGTCCTTGGCGAGGGAGGTGGGCAGCTCTTCATGGCCATTACCCACAACTGTGGCCCCTGGAAGTCCCCTCTGGCTTGCCCTCGATACCTACCCAAGTCCCAGGAGCAGCCTGGTAGTGAAGGAGTTAACGACGACTAGGAACTGGCTGGTGCCTAGCTGCTTGTCAAACTCTATTTAGTAGAGGCTGGAAGGGGAGAGATAGAGGGTGGGTGAGGAGAAGCCCCAGCTTGCCAAGAGTTAAACCCCAGGCCTGCATGGTTTTGGAGGGGGGCAGCTCCCAATCCTTCTTTGAGTCACTTCCTTCTGTGGGGCGGGAGTGTTGTGTGTACTGTCTGCAGCTGGCCGTGGCGCACACCGCACTCCGTGCGTCCCGGGAGCTGCAGCTCACCTGACCGGGGCAGCAGCAGGCTGCCTGAGGGGAGGCACTGGGCCCTGGTGCTGCGCTCAGACTCTGCTGCTTCCCGGCTGCAGTCTCCAGGGAGGGGGAAGGAGGAGGGCGCCGAGGGAGGGGAGGAGAAACCGGAGCCCCACACCCGCTGCAGCTTCGGGACTGCCCCACTCACAGCCCCTGCTAAGCACTTGTGCGCAGACCGCGGCGGCTCCCTCTAGAGCTGCTTGTGCGCCTCTCCACATTTCTGCCCGGAGCCGGACCGGCAGGCTGGCCGCTGGCATGACGGACATCCTGCCCCAGCCCGACTGCAGCCTGAAGGCAGTGTGCGAGTCCTTGGAGCGCTGCTGCCTGGATCAGCTGGAGGAGCCCGGGAGCAAGCGTGTGCCCAATACTGGCGCCCGGCTCTGGGGCCGGGTGCGCAGTAAGCTTCTCCGTCAGAAGGTGCTAGCAGGGCTGGCGGGGTGGCGGAGGGATAGAAGGGCTGCAGGGCTGAGGGAGGGCTGGGGGCCGCTGGGGACTCTGCCTCTGCACTACTGCTCCTGCTGGATCCCGGAAGTCCCAAGACAGAGGCTGGACCGTGGGTATGAGTATGCTTTAAGTGGCTTGAACTTAGGGATAAATGCTAGTGGCAGCCCCCACCCTAACCCTGGCTGCCTTCTCTGTCTGTGTCTGTCCCTCGTTCAGCAGAAGGAGGTTTGTCTCCTAAGTGGACTCTGCCTGGCTTCCTCCTGAGTATAGGCTGGCAGGAATAGAAATAGACAGACAGCCTCACTGGATCTTACTGTCCTCCCAGGAGCCCAGCACAAGCATGATTACTTCCAACCATCTCTTAGGGATCTCAGCTCTCCATCCGTTTGCTGATGATGGGCACCTCAGCATGCTCTGCCTTGTGAGCTTTCTGTGGCAAGCTGAAAGGATCATTGCCACCAGGGAGGGGGGACTGGTGGTGGAGAGGGCGTAATGTGCTGAGTCTAGGGGCCGTAGACTGCTTCTTCAGGGACCACCCAGACAACTGCTGGCCTGGTGCCAACTGGGTATCCAGCAACTCACACAGCATGTCTGGGGGTTCCTGACCAAGCTAGGCCAGGGCAAGCTCCCTGCAGAGGGTCTTGCCTCCAGCCCCAAACCTGAGTTGGGATTAAAGTCTGAGATAGAAGCCAACTGTCCTGCCGCTGGGCAGGCTGCCTTGGGGCTGGCTTTCGGCCCTGGCCTCCGGCAGCCAAGGAGAAGCCAGACCCAGTGCCCAGCACACAGTAAACGCTTGATAACTCTACAGACCAGATCAACTGCCTAAGTTGTTACAAGGTGCCGGTTCCGGCTGCCCAGAGCCTTGGTAATCCCTCACCTGGACATGGGGTCTGTGATGGGACTTGCAAGTCTCCCTAGATCTCAGAGGAAGATCTTCTGCCAATCTCTGTGCCAACCAGACCCTGCCAAGAAGGATGATCTGGGGCCCATTGGCTCCTCTTTGGTTTGATCTCCGGCCAGTGAGGCATACTTGACCCTATAGAGGTGACATCAGTCCTGGAAAGTGCTGGGCAGGGCAGCAACTTGAGCTGTCCTGCTTTGGCCCCCGGGTCACCTTCAGTCTCCCTGGGGACCAAGCGAGCAGAGCCCTACTGGCCCTGGCCGCTACCAGAGCCCCTCTGTGCTGAGGCAGCTGTCTGTTGCCGGCAGCCTGGAGCCGTCCCCACCCTGTCCTCCTCTCCTAGGTCTTGCTGAGGCCAGCAGACACCAGCCCAGAGCACATCATTCCCAAACCTCAAGGTTGGCAAGACAGTGCTCTAGCAGGTTCCTGACCTAAAGTTAGCCGGTCAGAGCCTTGCAAGTCTACCTGCCTGCTCCCTGGGTACCTGGCGCGGGGTGGGGTGGGGTGGGGGGGTGTTAAAATTCTAAACCTTGAAAGCCACATTTCCGGTTCTCCTTTCATTTGCGGCTGGCAAAACAGAAGCCACTTTAGGAACTCATTGGCCGGCTTGGCTTTCAGCGGCATCTGACAGTTCCGTTTCTCGTGTGATCTCTGGCCAGAGAGGTGCCGGGCTGCTGAGCTTCTCGGTGTCAGTGTGACTGCAGGGTGGCCGTGGCGCGGGGCTGTGCTTTGTAGCTGGTGATTCAGTCCCCTAGGACATGCTGTGTGACAAAATGTGTCGGTGTCATTGACGCAGCAGGTGACAGGGACATCTCCCCTCCTGAGCCTGCCTCATTGTGCATAGGCCAGTGTGTGTGTGTGTGGGAGGGGGGGGGGGGGCCTGTTTTTCTCTCCCTTCTGTAGCTGAGTTAGTCTACTTATTTCAGAGTGGCTCACTGCCAGGCCGAGGGTGCTGAGATGAGGCAGGCCTTAGGTGGGGCGGGGGAAAGCTTCTGCCCAGCCTGACAGGAGGGAGCACCTTATTAACTCTGTGCCCTAAGAATTTGATGTCCTGAATGTTGAGATACCTGTGGCCTTTTTTGCTCCCCTCTAACCAAAGCCATTAAAAGCCAGAGGGGAAGGGAGGGTGACTCATCTCGGACCCCACACTGGGCCTGAAAAGTCTGTTCTGATAGAAAGGTCCTGATGTTAAAATAGAGCCTTTGAAATAGTGCGAGGCCTGTGTTGGCCGGAGGAATATGGAAACGGAGGTCCAGGGACTCTGCTAGGGGCCACGCTGGAGTTGCTTTTGTCCGCAAGGAGAGTTCTGGGGCCGAAGCCTCATTCTAGGCTCTGGCTTGGTGGTTGGTTTGTTGTGCAAGCATTTAGCAGAGGACACACGTGGCATTTGGCTTTGTGGGTTCTGCCAGGACGTGCAGTATTTAACTTGCATTTCAATTTCTTCTTCTCTCTCTCTCCAATCATATTCAAGTAGAGCAAGCTCAGGGTTTTTGCCCTTCCTCCTATCCTGCCTGGGTCTAGATTCTTAGGTTGAACCCAAGAGGGGAAGGGACTGAAGGAGGAATTCCATTCCTAATCCCAGAACAGCCAAAGGTTTTAATAAGGTCCCTTGTGGGAATCACAGAGGCTGAGTAAGAAGCCCGAAGCACAGCCAGGCCAGAGACATTTGTCCAGTGAGGAAATCAAGACTCTTACTATTTCACTCACCAGAGACAAAGATGCTTCTCATTCAGACCAGATACTGGCCAGAAGTGGAGACTCAGTCTGAACTGAAGATCCAGGGGGCAGAGGAGAGTTGAGGAAAGCTTCTGAGCCTTTGTCTCTGTTTCAAAGAATGGCCATGTGGGCCTGGGAAGTCCAGGATTTTGAAGAACTTCTCTTGGCAAGAGGGGGGCTGATGTTGCTACACCTGTTCTCTGATGGCGGTTAACCCCACCCTGTTTACATAAAGGGTCAGAGGTAGTACCTGAGAAAGGATAAGATACAGGACACCTTGAGGACAGTTGTCTGGGGGACCTTAGAGCTTAGGAGGCCCGTAGAAGAGAGTGCCATTGTTAGGACAGCTCCTAGTCCTCTCTTGTGTGTCATTTAGCTTGACAGATCTTTCCAGCACAGGTTTGTATACAACATGCACATCCCAAGACATTCACTTAGCCATTTCCTAGCTGTGCCTGCCATCGAGGGTTCAAGAGTACTAGATATAAGATACACACCTGTCTTGGGCTCGTTCATTCATTCTGGCTGTGAACATCAAGAGAGACCTTAACACTTGTGTGGTGGCACAAACCTGTCATCCTAGTCTTCAAAGCTGAGACAGGAGGACCACCACATATTTGAGTCTAGCCTGTGCTACATAGAAAGCTAAATAGTGTCAGGCGGCGATGGTGCACGCCTTTAGTCCCAGCACTCGAGAGGCAGAGCCATTTGGATCTCTGAGTTTGAGGCCAGCCTAGTCTACAGAGCGAGATCCAAGACAGGCACCAAAACTACACAGAGAAACCCTGTCTCGAAAAAAACAAAAAAAGAAAGAAAAGAAAAGAAAAAAACAACAAAAATAAAAATAATAAAAAAGAAAGCTAAATAATAAAACGCTTCCTGAGAAGGAGGTAGGGAGGAGAGATCAAAGCTTCTGCAGTAGAAATGCCCTGCCTGTGGCTGCCTGATGCCCAGCCCCGCTGCCACCCTCCCGGACTCCTTACTCTCTAAGAGAAGAACTTGCTTTGTGTGCCTTTGCCATTCACAGACCCAACGGCATTCCTGTAGTAGTCCTTCAGCTGTAGACAAAAGAACAGGAGCACTTCCCCCAGGGACTAGAGACCCTACAACCCTCCTCCCCCCAGACCTCTGTGGGGGCAGGACTGTGGTCAGACCATCAGCTGGGAAGTAGGGTTTCTGCCACCCTTGTGTTCACACAGCCACTGGGCTTACACCTCCAAAGTGAGGAACTCCGACCTCGGGGACCACACGAATAGTCTCTGAACCCCAGCTCCCCCACCTTCCACTGGGCTGTCTCTCCAAAGTCCGCGACTCTGCATATCTGATGCACTGCGGCCCCCTGCAGATGCAGAGCCACACTGTACACAATGTGCTGGTGCACAGGGGTTGTGCACCCCGAGATGGAAGTCCTTGCTCTGGATGAACTTGTCAGAGGTTTTGGCACCTGGGTATCTTAGCTCTTGGTACTGTGTGAGGTAAGTGCCAGGCCTCTCTGGGGCTCTCCAGCATGTCTGATCCTATACACAGGGTGGCCAGTTGGCCCTCCTGGGCTTGGTGCCCTGCTTTTAGATGGCCTTGGACCAGAGGTTTCTGAGCCTGCCAACCAAAGTGGTTCCTCAAAGGCCAGAGCTGCTGGCACCCAGGACTGCAGTAGTGTCCAGAGGTAGTGAGGTCCCAGGCCCAGGGCAGAGCTGTGGAGGGCATTAGGAAGGCTCCCTGAAACCTCTGCAGGTGCCGTCTGCAGGTGCCGTCTGGGGATGTCCATGTGTTGGTGAAGGGCACTCAGATGCAGGGACTCGGCTCTCTGCTGAGCTGACAAGGGACTGTTTGTCTTCCTTTCGTCTGTCACAGCATGCTGGGGACAGGAAGGAACACTGGCGTTCTGTCAGCTCCCTGGTGGCCTAGAGGAACACACCACCCCCTGCTCCTGGGACCCGCTCAGTGCCCAGGAGAAAGCCAGTATCAGTCTTGGGTTTCCAGGAGCCACAGACCAGGTGTGTTGTCTTTGGTCCCACAGAAGCCATAGGAGCTATTCCTGGGCTTCTGCGGAGAGGGAAAGGTGCCTGAGGAAATGTCCCCTAGCCTGGCTTAGCTTGAAACAGGGCCTGAGACAACCTGCCGTCATCTGTCTCCTGGACAGTGAGCCTATCTATAGCTGGTGCCTCAGAGAAACAGAGCCCGTGCAGTGGCACCCACAGCACCCATTCCCATCAGGTGGGAGTGCTGTGCTTATGCTCTAGAATGCCCCCTCGAAGCTGCCCCGGATTCATGTGACACAGACTTCTAGAGGAGAAAGTGCCCGGGGTTGGTAGGAGCCAAGGGCCTTCATTCTTTCAGTCAGGGGCTTCATTCTTTCAGTCTTGGAAAAAATGGCTTAACTTGGCGTGAGACCTCGGATAAGTCTCTTCTTTCTGGAGTCAGTGCAGTGAAGGATCTGAATGGGATGATCTCTGTGGATCCAGCTCATACGATGATCTTGGCTAAGACTTAATCCCTATTCCAAAGCTTTAAACTCTCCACACACAGGAGAGTCTGGAGGGGAGAGGCCACATGGATGCATGTGGGCCATGGCCAGCCATTCACCGAACATGGAGGAGAGAGGCAAATGGGAACGTTTGGCTCCTGTCTTGAAGGAACCCTGGTAGAAAGCTATTGCTGTCTCCATCCCCCACATCCTGGGCCATAGATGTTGACGGAGTGCTTCCTGTGTGCAGGGTCAAGGGATATCGAGGGGCCCAGGCAGGGAGGCCTGATCTAAAGAAGTCAGTCAGTGAGTAGGGTGACTTCAGGCTGGATGATTTGGGGAGAAAAGAAAAGAGGGTAGTGGACTAGAGACGGAGAGCTGGGAGGCTTAGCGTGGAGAATTGAAATGGTGGACTTTCCTGGTTTGGCTGTGGACGATCTAGGGACAGTGCAGTCCAGACCAAGTAACCTACAGACAGAAGCCCCAGCAGGTGTGTCCAGAGGCAGGCAAAGGTCGTGCAGAGTGGAGGGATCGGAGTTGAAGGCATAGGGACCCGTCAGTGACCAAGAAGGAAGCCCCTGGAGCTGCCTTTCGGCACAACTTGGTAATGCTGGTGTGTTTTGAGCGTGACTGGGTCCCGGGCATCAGTCTTAGCTCTTGATGCTCTGAGGTAAGTTCTGGCGTTCTCGGTGCCATTTTATCTATGAAGGAATGGAGGCTTCGGGATTGACCCAGATGATGTCACACAGTGCTTAGCAGAGGAGCTGGCTCTTAAATCCAAACAGCTTGCCTCTATATATAGGCTCTCACCTATACCACCAGCCTTATGTGGCCTCCAAGGAGGAGGCCCAGAACTTCCCCGGGTCCTGTGGCTATTTCTCAGATGTCCGGTGAGCAAGGTGGCCTTGCAGCCAGTTGATAACCTAGATGGGAACATGTGGAGGGGCAAGGTTCCCGCCCGTCTGCTTTGTGGGTAGGGGCTGCTGCCACCTGGCCCAGTTTGCTGTGCCTCAGCGGCCGCAGGGATGCTGTTGATGGTGCATGTGAACGTGAGACGCGGAGCAGATGTGAGGCCTGGAGAGGAGTCTATTCAGATCCGCACAGTGGAACTGCCAGTGTCCCCATTTTCACTAGAAGTGGGCTCTGTCTGTAGAAAAAAAATGTTCCTAGCCAGGGTGGGGAGTTAAAGTCAGCTTCTGAAGAGGACTTTGTAATTCTTACGAAACCACTGCAAGTCGAGACCTTTGAGCCCATGGTGGTCTTCCAGGCCCTTGGCCTTCCAACAGCAGCCAGCCTGGACTTTGGAAAGCCTACCGCCTCAGGCAGCTGAGGGCCTCCTCCGCTGCTTTGGTCCTGAACGCCTCCAGACTGGGCTGCTGACCCCAGCATGGCCCTGGGCAGGGGCAGGGTGGAGTACTTACTGTTGACTTGCAGCTTGGCCCTGGGGTGAAATCCTGAGGTTGGCCCTGAGTAGGGAAGGCCCTGGCAGAGCGCCAGGGCTAGCGGAGAGGTGGAGGTCCACAGGTGGCCCAGTTTTGAATTTCGCCTGCTCCCCCTCAAAGTTCAGCCATGCCCAGCCAGAGGCCAAGAGTGTGGTCTACCTAGGACAGGCTGAGTGTCCCGGGTGGAGCTCAGGAAAAGGCAGGTTGCTGTGGGACTAAGACGCTAACCTGGCTCCAATAAAAGCCTCCTTCAGAGCTGCCTAAACCCCTTCCATATGTGGGCCTCCTCGGGAACTTGAGAGTTCTTGAGAGGGGGCAGGGGAGCAAGGAGAAGCAAAGGGGCCTCCCCCGGGTGTCTCGGACTAGGGAGTCAGCTTGGCGCACCTGTGGCTGGCTTGGGAGGAGCAGACAAACCGTGGCCACAGAGCACTTCCAGAGCAGCCTGGTGGCCAGCCCTGCTGTACCTCTCCCAGAGGGAGAGGCCTAGAAAGGCCGAGCTGGCTGGGCTTCACAGTGAGGCTGCCAGGCCACTGGGAAGATGAGGCGACAGTTTCCTGAGCCTGACCCTGGTCTCTCCTGACCCAGTTGCTGAGCTGGAAGGCAGGATGGAGGAGGCATGTTCCTCTGCCCTTCCCTGAGCTCAGCAGCCACGTGGACAGAATCTTAAGTGCCCCGCTGCAGGAAGGCGAGGCTGTCTCTTGGCAGATCCCCTTCCCCTCTGCCTGCCCTGCTGTGCCTCTCATGCCTGTGGTATGTCCCAATGACAGGCTGGCTTAGTTTTCCAAGGGAGCCAGCCCTAAGCCTGTGACGGCACCGGAGGCAAGGGGAAGTCAGCCCGAGACCGCCACTGTGGCTCGGTGTCGGACCCACAGCCGACACGGTACTTACCAGGCTCGGGGCCCAGGCTCCATGGCCTGGCCAGCCAGTGACAAGGTCCCCAGAGACACCCAGACTACCTTCCACTTAGTACCTGTCAGCAGCTGGTTCTATTGAGGTTCTCGACTCACGCGGCTCCTGGGCTGCCTCTTGTCAGAGTGGCTTTGGCACCCTGGATTTATTGCCCGTGTTAAGGAGTGCTTCATTTTTATAAATCTCTAAGACTTTGTGAGGGGAGACTGTTCCCTTCCAGAAAAGGGCAGGGATGGGTCTCCGTCTCGGGAGGCCACAGGCACAGTGAAGTAGGAAGGCAGGAGCAGCCCCGGGGCTGGAGGTCAGGTCTCCAGTGCTGTGGCAGTGATCGGAGGGGGCTCTGAGAAAGGGGGTGGGAGGAGAGCACCTTGCTCTGTCCTGCCCTGGCCACACCAGGAGGTGGCTTCGTGTGGGAAAAGAGGATGGATGGGGTGACAAAGAGCACCAGAAGTCCCCCAAACCTGGACTCGGTAAAAGGCTTGCGAAATCAGTTTGCTCCCCTGCCCCTTGGAAAAGCAGATTTCTTAAGCGTAGGAACTTGCTTTAAAATGTTTTATTACAATTAAATTTTCACACACACACACACACACGCACGCACGCACGCACGCACGCACATGCACACACACACAAAAAAAGAGAGAGAGAGAGAGAGAGGGAGAGAGAGAGAGAGAGAGAGAGAGAGAGAGAGAGAGAGAGAGAGAGAGAGAGAGAGAAAAGAAAAGGGGTCCCCCTTTTGGAGGTAGAGGCCTGGAACCTTGCTGAACCTTGTCGTCAGGGGTATGCCTCATCCACTGAGCCCCTGGGTGCATCCTCCCAGAGCACTGCGTCTGAAGACTGCTCAACCTCTGCCTCTCCACTGAGACCCGAGGTGGCTGGCTCTGCCTTTCTGTCCCAGCTGCTCATAGCTGGGCCTCTTCCTGAAGGTGAAACAGCCCACACGAGGGCCTGTCAGGAAGGGAGACAACACTCCTCATTCCCCGATGGGCTAAGCTGGGTGATAGAGGAGGACATGGGGCAGAGTGGAATGTGGCCCAGCAGTCACAATTCAGGCTTGAAGATGGCTTTGTCACCCGATCGAGAATAGGAAGGGGACTCCAGTGGTCAGAGCCACACAGACTTGCTTTGTGCCTCCTAAATGCCAGGCCCAGGGAAGTGGCCAGGAATCGATGGGCTTACCTGCCTGGGCTGCTGAAAGCTGGGCCTGGGGAGGAAGGGCTTCACCTGAAGACGTTCCCGAAACTCACACTGAGTGTCCTCTATCCTTGGAGCCTCTGAGCCTCGCCCTTAGAAGACCATGTGGGCGCTTCCTGCCCTACATACCGGCCACTTTGTCTGAAAAGAGTGACGGCCGACTGGGATTCTAGCAGAGCCCTGCATTGTGTGGCTCGTGGCCTGGTGCACTCTTGGATGGTAGTCTACAGGCCTCCACCTCTCTTAGGGAGAGGGCAGAATGTGTGGCCACAATGGGATGAAATGCACAGCGGCTAAATGCACAGACAGGTGAGTTGCTGTGTGTATATGGCCGCTGCTTAATAGCTTCCTCTGAGGGGTTTTGGGACCTGTCTCTCTCTTACCTGAGCCCTACCCCGGAGGAGCCTCTCGGCAGGTATATTCCCTGTGGCTCTCCCCCACCTAGACCCTCATTAGCCATCTGCCTTTCTCCTTCACATGGTCTGCCATGTCCCACTCAGTGCCTGTGCCCAGGACCCATGGATGGCACGTGTCTTCTGGGACTCGGGGTTGTCCCCCTCCGACTGACATCCCCAGGGCTGGCTCCGGTACCCTGAGCACTAATCTAATCAGGAAATAGCAGAGTCCACAGTTCCCAGGGGTTATAAATAGTCGCAGCAACTCAGGCAGCATCATTTCTCGGGAAAATGTGCCATGTCCCTCTCGGCGCCCCACCCTCCCTTCTCTGTATTTAAATGACATCCTGAAATAGACTTGGTTTCTCCAGGCTGCCGGCCTCCTGGGAAGCAGAGCATCATTGTCAGGGCCCCGAGAAGCTGGGCGGGTCTTTGGAAGGGAGGGCTAGAGCCACACCTGTGGCAGGAACCAAGGGACACGGGCGTGGTGGGGACTCAGAGAAAAAAGAAGGGCGCCTTACCCATAGCTGTTCTGAGAAAGGCTGGAGCATGGGAACCCGCAGCAAGCTAGAGCTGGACCTTAGCATCAGCAGGGGCTTTACCTGTTTCAGAAGCTCCCAGGAGCAGGGTGGGGGTGGGGGTGTTGGCACACATCTTTAATCCCGGCGCTTGGGAGGCAGAGGCAGGAGGATCTCTGAGTTTGAGGCCAGCCTCGTCTACAGAGTGAGTTCCAGGACAGCCAGGGCTACACAGAGAAACCCTGTCTGGGGGTAGGGGTGTGGCGGGCGGGGGAGTTCCTACGCAAACAGACTGATGGGGAAGAGAAGAAACAGGAAGTTTGTTCTAGCAGCAGCTAGACACCAGACTCCGTCCCAAGAGGTCCGGTGTGTCTTCTGAAAGAATCATGGTGCCGGCAGCCACCACTCCAAAGTACAGGTGCCAGGTTAGTCATGTTGCATGGTGTCGTACAGATTGAGCAGAGAGAGTAAGTCGGGGAGACTTGACTGCACCCAGCACCCAGCACCCATTCCCTGGGTCTGGGACACTGGACAGGTTCCTTGTACTGTTTGAGACTCTGTGTCCTGGTCTTCAGAATGGGAATGACTGTGAAGGCGTAAACCATACCAGTGGGTTATGTTGATGGACTGACGTGTGTGCAAAGGGATTGTCACAGAATGCTCAAACTCTGTCAGGCAGCCCCGAAGGTAGCATGGCTACCACTGTGAAGAAGTCAAGGCTCGGGGAGCCCCAGTGACCCACCAAATTCATGAGGTAGAATGGGAGCCCCAGGTCAGCCCTGACCTGCCATTTCCAAACTCAGGTTATGTCTGGATGCCACTCCAGGGGTGGGGACCATTGGCTCTCTCAAGAGGAGGTGCCAGATCATAGGGTACCGAGACAGAAAGGGATGTAAGGTGAATCCTGGTAGGTGCCAGGACATCAAAGAGCCTGAGGTTTCTCTGCTGGTGCTTAGAAAGACTTACTTTAGCCTGGCAATGTGGTGCACGCCTTCTGGTCTACAGAGCAAGATCCAGGACAGGCACCAAAACTACACAGAGAAACCCTGTCTTGAGAAAAAAGAAAAGAAAGAAAAAGAAAGACTTACTTTCAAAAGGATTGGCCCTAAGCCAGGCATGGATATGCGCATCTGAAATCCCAGCACTCAGAGGCTGAGGCAGGAGGATTGAGAGTTCCAGGGCAGCCAGGGTGGCATAGCAGGACCCTGTCTCAGAAACCTCCAAAGCAAGGGATGCATCTGTCTCAGTCAGCTGGGGAAGGGCAATTGAGATCCCTCTACCCTGTGTGGCCACTTCTAGGGGATAGAATCAGGGCAGACAGGGGCCCTGTCTAGGTACAGAAGAGGAACTGGGAAAAAGCAGGCCGGGGATTTGGGGACAAAAGCTGAGAGAAAACGGAAGTTCGGGCCAAAGCTGGGCCTTCTGTTGGGACTCACTAGAGTCCGTGGCCTCAAGCCGTCTGAATGAGAGGACCTAGGCAGCGCCACACTGGTAGCTGTCTTTTTGGAGGCCGTCCTGTGGGCAGGGGCTCTGTCCGAGGAAGTTGTGTGCCTTGGTTCTCCCCATGCGGCATTCTTCTTCTGTTCTTAATTCCATTCCTCTCTGTGCACGGGACTGACTGTCGGACCCAGGGCTTGAGCCTCTGCAGCCTAGATACAGGCTCAGAGCCAGCCAGGTGTAACCCCAGACCCCTTCAGAGGGGACCGACACAGGAACGGCCTGGGCTGACTCACATACATTCTTTCCCCCCGTGGGGACGGTGGCCTGTGTTTAGGCACACGTACCCCGGAAGGTATAGAGAGTTGCCCAGGATAAAGGTGGGCAGGGAGAATTGAATCAGCTCCAATCCCTTGGAGGAGAGGGGCAACTTCTGTGCGGCACTGTGCCCACCACTCTGTGCTGGCTCCTGACCACATTGTCAGATGGGCCTTGTCACCTCCAAAGATGAGCTCATTCTTGTGTTGAAGTGGATGATGGTGGGTGTTGAGTCACTATGGTAATTAGATTCCACTGCATGCACTTAAAGAATGATGTCATCATCTTAAGATGTCAATATTTACATTATCCTGGAAATGATATTCTTTACAGCTACTTAAACTTGCCATAGTAATGTTGAGACTTTAAAACATGCTGAGGTGGAGGACAGCTGGGCATATAAATGCATGGGCATAGTGTAGCTTGAGCGTCTCGTTCTCCTTGTAGGTGCCAAGGGCTCAGTGCCCTCACGGAAATCAGGAAACCCTGGTATCCCCTCACTTTCCACACTCATCTAAGTGTGTACTGTGCATTGTGCTCTCTCAGTGTGCAGTTGATGTGTGGTCAGGGGCCAGCACAGTGTGACAAGCACGGTGTCTCGTAGAAGGTGCCCCTCCTCTTCAGGGCATCAGGGGCCGTCCCTAGGAAAGACTAGGAAGGAGTGGGCAGAGGACTCAGACTGGGCTCGCTCAGACTACTTCAGCAGGTTGATTTAAAGATGAGCATCCAGGCTTCTGCCTTTCCAACCCTTTCCTGTCCTGCAAAGCAGCTGCTGACCGATAGGGAAGCTGGGCCCTGACCTGTCCTCCTTCTCTCCCCCTCCCCCGCCCCCTGCAGCTGGATCCACAGACTGTAGAAACCAAGAACTGGCATACAGATGTGATTGAAATGAATGGGGTAAGGACATCCGAGCCATGGCGGCCACCCTCCTGCCACCCTCCCCGGGGCGCTAGACTGCTTGCACCTCCCTCAGATCAGTGTCCTCTCCGTGGCCACACCCTTCCCCATCCCAACTGCAGGTGTGCATGGAGCCCTGCCGGCTTGAGGGTAGTAGCCCTGTTTACAGTCCTAGGGGGAGAGGACCCTATGTCTGGTGACACTCATACCCTGGGGGATTTGTACCTACTCCACCCCCTGACCAGATCAAAGTGGAATTCTCCATGAAATTTACCAGCCGTGACATGAGCCTGAAGAGGACCCCATCCAAAAAGCAAACCGGCGTCTTCGGAGTGAAGATCAGCGTGGTGACCAAGTAGGTACTGCTGTGGAGGAGACTGAGTAGCTTTGGTACCCGGGTGCCCGCCCCGGCCCACCTTCCAGCCCCCCCTGCCCGTGACACAGGCAAGCAGTTTGGAGGCCAGAAACGGCTCCTAGGATACTTTAGAAATAGCGGTCCAGCCTGGAAACAGTGGACGGTCCCGGGGGAAGCCAGAGTGTCTGTGCCCTGCAGTCAGCAAGAAGTGACAGTGGCCGTGGCCCACGTTTGGCCTTGGCAGCAGTAAGCTGGAGTCAGCGTGGCTGGCTGGGAAAGGGCCACACCCTTTCGGTCACCCTGCCCCTCTGGGCGCTTTGTTCCCAGGTCTTGACCTACCCTGCTCAGCTTCCCCTGAACATTTTCTTTTTGTTGTTGTTCCTTTTCCCCTGGACATTTTTTTTTTTTAATTGCCTGGCTAGGGTGCAGACCCAGGGGCTCACACTTGCTACAGAAATGCTCTGCCACTGAACTTCCCTACCCACAAGCACTCCCATCCAGTGGGATGTTCTTTCACCAGTCTCCAGGACTTCTTCCACACGTGCTCCGTGCTGTACCTCAGCAAGCAGGCTTTAGGGAATGGGATAGCCTCTTCCCCAGGCCTTCCTTGCCTTGGCTCCTGACCCCGAGGCCCCCAAGCTGCCCAAGGCTGAGAAAGGCCGTGGAGGAACTAGAGGGCCCAGCCGGTGGGAGAAGCCCCCTCCACCCCTCTCCTGTGCACCCTTGTCCTGCAGGCGAGAGCGCTCCAAGGTGCCCTACATCGTACGGCAGTGCGTAGAAGAGGTGGAGAAGAGGGGCATTGAAGAGGTTGGCATCTACAGGATATCAGGGGTGGCCACGGACATCCAGGCACTGAAGGCTGTCTTTGATGCCAGTGAGTAGGGAAGCCCAGTGGGCGTGGATGGTTCCCGAGCAGCTGGTGGAGAGCAGAGGAGCCTGGATCTGTAGTTTGTGAGAGCATGAGGGAAGCTGTTTCTGAGTCCCCCTGACAAGTTAGTTACATATTTTACACCTTGTCACCTAGTCTCTCTCCACTCAAATAAGGATAGCATTCAGAGAGATCAGGTTCCTTACTCTGGGTTACCCAGCGTGGAGGTTTTTGTACCTGAACTTCAGCTGAGACCTTTGGGACTCCAGAATATATATTGCTGGCTCAGGTTCCTCCCTGCTGCTGTCTCTGGGCCCTGTTACGAGGGGGCAGGTCTTCCTCAACAGAGCCCTTCTGTGGTGGGGTCTGGCCTTCGGTTTCCTCTTCTCCATCCTGCTGGGTCTGGCTGAGACAGTGTTGGCATACCCAATGCTCAGAATGCCTGAACCAGGTCTAGGTAGGTAAGGATAGGATAGGGCCTGAGAGCATGCTGGGATATGGGAACATGCGATTAGGTGTGTGCTGTGTGGTGTGGATATGGCTCTGGTACTCTGGGTGACAAGTTATGTCCCTCCTCTCTGCTGGGAAGCCGCAGCAGATAGACCCCAGCTTGTCCCCTGCTGCCCTTTCCCACAGATGACAGCTGAGTTGACGAAACAGAGCTGCTGGGCACCACATATGCCCTGCCTTTGTAAGGGGAAGCCAGAGGCTGAAGTGCCGTGGGCCAGGTCTGAGGGACAGAAACCGTTCTGAGGGCTGCCAGTGAGGAACAGGGGTCCCAGGCCAGTGTAGCCTCAGGCTCTGCCCCCTCCTGTACAGATAACAAGGACATCCTGCTGATGCTGAGCGACATGGACATCAACGCCATCGCGGGCACCCTCAAGCTCTACTTCCGGGAACTGCCGGAGCCTCTCCTCACAGACCGACTTTACCCAGCCTTCATGGAGGGCATCGGTGAGGTTTCTGGCATCCTGAGGGTTGCCTGGGCTAAGTCTCCTAGGCTGCTAAAATGCAAAGTAGGAGATGCCCCGGGCATTCCTGCCAGTGGTTTGTCCAGTGTACTTTTTCTTGTGGCTGAAGGACCTGAGAATGAGGTGCTAAGGTGGACTCTTGTCCCTTGTCCCCTGCCTTGGTGTCCTCTTTATGGCTCCTCCTTACAAACTGATCTGCTTCCTAGAAACACAGGCGTTTAGAGAAGAAAGCTCTGAGCTGCTAGCTCCCAAGGTCAGAGAGGAAGCTGGTTTAAACCATAACATACTGGGGACAGCTGTCCTGAGCCCCACAGAATGGCTCTCCTCATTGCCCAGGTACTAGCCAGTGGAGCTCCTGTGCCCACCTAGATGGGCCTCTTCCAGGCCTGGCACAGTGCTCCCATCTTCTCCTGCCTGAGGCAGACAGGGCTTTGGACCCCATGGAGAATGTGAAACCTAGGGGAGGCTGGTCAGTGTAAGCACCAGCCTCAGAAGTGTGTGACGGGAAACATGCCACCCCTAGTAATGTGCAACTACTGGATTAAACTAGCGTCGAGTATGGGTTGTGTGGTCCTGGGGTCACGGCTAGCGCAGGAGGGAAGGAAGATACTGCTCCCCCAGCCTGCCTTGTTACCCATGGTGCGGCATCCCAGGGCAACCCGCTGCTGACAGACAGTCCATGCACGGACCGGGCCCTCCCTCTGAGGGCCAGGCTTCTGCCCTTCCAGCCAGGCCCTGCCCTAACCCTTTCTCCTCCCACAGCCCTGTCAGACCCTGCTGCCAAGGAGAACTGCATGATGCACCTACTCCGCTCCCTGCCCGACCCCAACCTCATCACCTTCCTTTTCCTGCTGGAACACTTGAAAAGGTGAGGAGGAGAGGGGGGCCCAACCCAGACCTGTCACCTGTCCCGCCAGACCCATCTTCTCACTTCTGCCTCCTGGGTACTGGCCTGTGCTCGGCCACCCAGACGCCTGAGCGATTGTTTTCAGCCTCCTGAACTCGCAGGGAAACTGTGGCTCCTGATTGCAGCCTGAAGTAATTGGTCGTGGCACAGTGGCACATGCCTCTTGTCAGGATGCTAAGGCAGGGGGTTGCTGGAACAATCAAGAATAGCTTGGGAGACATAAGGAGAACCTCTTAGAACAGTGGGTAAAGCACATGGCCTCAGGTTGGTTTTAATCTGTGGGCCCCAGATGCAGCCATTTAGTCGGTGTAGATTTTTCTTTGTTTACATTTATTATTTTGTGCATGTGTGTGTGTGTGTGTACCATGCCTTGCATGTGGAGGTCAGAGGACAAATGGTAGAAGTCATTTCTCTTCTCCTACTATGTGGGTTCTAGGGCTGGACTCAGGTCGTCAGAATTGGCAGCAAGGACTTTAACCACTGAACCACCCTACCAGCCCAGTGTGGCATTTTTTTAAGTGAAACAGGGCAGCAGCAGGGTGTGCTGCCGGCAAAAGTATTGTTTGTTCAGTTACCTGTAGATGTGTGTCCTGGGTTACATTATCACATGTTTATTATGAGTCAGTTAAGAATTTGAAACCTGGGGGCTGGAGAGATGCCTCAAGGGTTAAGAGCACTGGCTGCTCTTCCAGAGGTCCTGGGTTCAATTCCCAGCACCACATTGTGGCTCACAACTATCTGTAATGAGATCTGGTGCCCTCTCCTGGCCTGCAGGCATCCAACAGGCAGAACACTGTATACATAATAAATAAATGAATCTTTCAACAACAGAAAAGAATTAAAACTTACTGGTCTTGGCTCATGTTATGAAACAGAGAAACTGAGACCCAGGCCCAGCGGGGACTTGCTTGGCTTAGTGGTGAAAATTGTACTTAAAACCCACATCTTCCAAGTCCTGACCTGCGACCCTTCTCACCTTGCCTCTCTCCTCTCATGGTAAGGCAGACCAGAGCTGTTCAAGTGACATCCATTCTAGTGTTCAGAACCAAACGTGGTACCAAGGGGTCCTCGTCGCTCACTTTTCAGGCCAGGACTGATCACAGACACCAGCTGGAAGGTTAGGTCACTTGGTGTCCCTTAAATTCACTTGCTACCTTCGGCCAGCACCTCTGAGCTCATCCCCTCGTCCAGGTGCTGGCTCTGGTTCCGCCAGGCCCTGGCGGGCCGGTGGAGACTCAGACACAGCCAGGGCTGGTGCCTTGTTTTTCCCATCATGAGACAATGCCCCTCCCTCTGGTTTGGCGAGGACCAAAGTCCCAACCAGTTCCCAAATAGTTTGGTGAACATTGTGGCAGGACACGCTAAGAAGGAATGGGAGGGAAAATTCATTAGGCTTTCCACCCTGGGAACTGGGCCCACATCTGGGTGTGTGTGTGTGTGTTGGGGTGTGTGTGTCTCTGTGTATGTGTGCTTGTGTGTGCCTGTCTGTATGTGTGTGTGTGTGTGTGTGTCTGTATGTGTCTGTCTGTCTCTGTGTGTATGTGTGTGTCTCCTGTGTGTGCGTGTCTGTCTATGTCTCTGTGAATGTGTGCCTGTGCCTCTGTGTGTGTGTGTGTGTGTGTCTCCTGTGTGTGTGTCTCCTGTGTGTGTGTGTGTGTGTGTGTGTGTGTGTGTGTGTGTGTGTGCGTGCTAGCCAGCTGCATAGCTGCCTGCTGGCATTGAAGTGTTTGCCTGTTTCCAAAGCAGTCAGCAGGCACATTTGTGACTCCTGCCCAGAGGGTGGGAGTCGCGTTGAGAGTGGGATGAGAGCCCTGTCCAGGGGGTGTGTGTATCAAAGCCTCAGGAACATTTCCTAGTATGGAATCGGGGAGGTCTAGGATTTCTTGATGTGTTTGGTGATACTGAGTCTGCCTGGACAGTACCACAGATGGCAGCGCCCACTGTCACTCAGGGGACATGGTAACAGAGTACCTGGTCTGTCACATAAGAGAAAAGCAGGGAAACTCTGGGGGGAGCCAGAGCAGGCCCATGAGCACACCCGTCCGAGTGGGGGGGGGGGGCATGCAGTGCTGACTCGCCTCTGGTCACAGCTGCTCCTGCGACAACAGCCTGCCTAAGTGCAGACTCAGCCAGCGGCTGCCTCGGGCAGCATGTCCTCCTGGCCTGCCCCGTCCCTGTCGCCCCCCACAACTGCACTACTGTTGGATTCTGAATAAAGAGCAGAATGCTAAGATGGTGAGCCCCTGGGTCCGAAGCCAGCCCTGGCACCTCTCAGCGTGTGACGACTGTACTTGCTTTCCTCACCTCTAGATAATGGTACTTGCCTCACAGTGACTGACAGTGTACAGCATCACACCGAGTTCTTAGAGCAGTGTGGTCTCCTTTGTTTGTTTGTTTTCAAGACAGGGTTTCTCTGGCTGTCCTGGAACTCACTCTGTAGACCAGGCTGGCTTTGCACTCACAGAGATTCACTTGCCTCTGCCTTCCTTTCTAGTGCTGGGATTGAAGATGTTGTACTACCACAGCCAGTGTATTCTCCATCTTATTGTAATGATTTTATCTAAGTCAGGGGTGATGCCATTGATAGTGGTTAGTCCTGGCTGGCAGTTTTCCGTCAGCTTGGCACATAGCCTAGGTGCTAGGGGTATGTTACAGAAATATCCCTTAGCCTCATGTCCTTCCCGCCTGTAGGAAGGGAAGCTAGGTGACTGCTCCCTTGATGCCTGAGGGAGCTTCTTCAAATGCCATTAGCTCCTGGCGTCCCAGGTCTCCTGGGGCTGCTGGAGAGTGACTTCTCTGTTCTCCTTCCCTGCCCTCAGGGTTGCTGAGAAGGAACCTATCAACAAGATGTCGCTTCACAACCTGGCCACTGTGTTCGGCCCCACGTTACTGAGACCCTCAGAAGTGGAGAGCAAAGCACATCTCACATCAGCTGCAGACATCTGGTCCCATGACGTCATGGCCCAGGTACTACCCTACCAGCACCCTGGAGGCCTCGAGGCAGTTGAGAGGCCTCACCTCTCCTAGGCAGCTGAGTCAGTGGTACATAGGGTGCCCGAGCACAGGGCGACAGATCTCCCTGCTTAGGCCGAAACACAACGTATGGGTCTAGACAAGAGTTGGAGTGTCTGTCCAGGCGCTTGCTGCTCCCCTGAGAGGACCTCAGTCTTGGGTGTAGCGGGTTTGGAGCCAGGGGGTTGACCGAATGTATGAAAGTTCTGGGGTTACTTTCAGGACAGGCTGCCCAGGAAAGCTGATCTCAGGCCCACACTAGACGCTTTTGACTTAGACACGGAAGTGGCTCCGACCCTTGGCTCTGCAGCACCCTCTAGTGCTGGAAATGAGCGAAGGAACCTGGGCTTCCAAAAAAGGGAGAGAGGCCAGAAGGAGCCTGGGGTGTGACGTGGGCATCAGACTTGGCTGCAGCTCGGGAGTCCTTTCTTCTCGGCCTGGCAGGTGAAGGGGGGTCTGGAACATGAGGACCACAACAACCTCAGTCTGCTTGTCTCCCCACAGGTCCAGGTCCTGCTTTACTACCTGCAGCATCCCCCCATCTCCTTCGCAGAGCTGAAGCGGAACACACTCTACTTCTCCACAGACGTGTAGCCGGAGGCGGGCAGCTGTGGGGGTGGCCGGAGGCAGCCCTCCAGCCAGGGCCCGACATAGACTTGAAAAGACTGCAACCGAAACTCCCCAGCCTAGCCCTCCGGAGCCCAGGGGAAGCCACCTTCCGAGAACTGCAACTCGTGCATCTTTTGTGCCACCTTGTACAAAGCCAGCTGACCAGCCCCGAGCCTCCTCGCCACCCCGCAGCTCCTGCCCTCCGTACCTGTGCGTGTGTCTGATGCTCCGTGCTGTCTAAGAATTGTCCTGTGTATATTTGTCATGCAGAAAGGGTAGTGGCTGAGCCGGTGTGGGCACAGACGGCCTGCTTTGTCCTTTCATTTCTTCAACACTTTCTTTCTGCCTGAGTCCAGTCTGGGGACTTTTATTTTGCGCTGTGTAACTGCTGCCGGCTTCTCCTGTCCTGGCCCTGCTCCCAGACTGCAGCCTCCCTGCAGTGTCTCTGCCCTCTCCATCTTCCCAGCCTGCTGCATGCATGTGCAGCCTGGGGTTTTGCTCCATCACTGGAAAGTTCTGCAGAGGCCCCGGGCAGTGGGGGCCTGTCCCATGTGCTGTGTGCCACCCTTGGCCTCACACCTGCTTTCCTTGCTGTCTGTGCAGATGCTGAACAAGGAGACAGACACACACTAATTCTCAGCTTAGCACAGAGCTGGAGAGCTGATTTCTGGAATGTTCTATTTGAGAATTACCCTTTCTGGGGTTTGTCTGTTCTATTTGCTGCCTACCATGAGGCATCTTCAACTGTTTCTCCTACTGCTGAGTTTCCTGTTCCTTTTCCCCTGGTGTTGTTTTGAGTGTGACGGCTCACAAGTGTCCTGCTATCAAGAGAGGTCAGGAATGCTGCACCTGAGGGTGTGGTGGGCACCCAGGCTGTGAAGGAACCAGATGGATGGAGCAGGCGGCAGGGGCGAGTCAAGGGAAGCCAGTCTTCACAGTAAAGACCCGGGGAGGTTGATGTAGTGGAGCATGATCTGGAGGGCAACTTCTGTGGCTGAATCAGGTGTCCAGATGAAAGCAGGCTCCGTCCTGGAACCTGGAACCTCATATACCTCGTGGTACTTTTGCCTTAGATTTTACACTCTCAACAGCCAAGCACTGCCACGGGGCAGCCACATTGCCATGCATGCTCCAGAGCCTGGGAAGAGAAGGCACAACCCAGCTGGAATGGTCCTGCCCTGGCACTGCCCCAGCTCCTAAATCCAGCCCTGTGGGTAATCCCAAGCTTTCTAGAAGATGGAGGACAGGCTGTCACCCTCGTGTGTCTGCTGGGGCTCCAGAGGATGGGGTTAGCAGGTGTCATTTCCAACTCTGCAACTTACTGCTTGGTACTAGAAGGAGATTTATTCCCAAAGCACCGTTTCCAGTCCGATGGCAATTAGCAGGGAAAGGTGCTCCTGTCACAGGAACCTGAGCTACCACACAGCTTCTATGTGGCAGAGTTGATTCTTGGCCCTCAGGATTGGGGAGACCAGCCCTCATTGTGTGTGCTCAGGGCTAAGTCTAAAGATGGGTTTGCTGGCCCCCAAGCTATTGTGTCTGCTAGGTGAGAGGCAGGGCTTTTTCAGGTCCTATTCATACCTGTGGCCTTTGACAGAACGGTACAGTTTGTGCATACAGGAGGAAGGAATGCCAACTTCCCAACTGCCTATTAGCAGTTTAACGAGGAGCCTTGCTGTCTCAGACAGGTGAAAGAGAATGCCTGTGACACAAGTGTAGAGATCACATCATCTAGCCACTGTCTTGGCACTCAGGTGCTGATGTGTGGCATTCTTGCTTCCAAAGAATTGACAGTAACAAATTATCAAAGCCCATCAAAACAGTGCCTCCTGTCTCTTCAAAACAAGGAATGTTGGCTTCTAGGCATTAGCTACTGCAGTCCCTTGGTTGCTTAGGCAATGTAACAGCAGGAAGGCTGGAAGAGGAACTGAGAATTATTAATGGTTTCTATTATTTATAAATTCCACCCCAAGTGGGGCACCAAGGAAGTATCTGGTGTTTCTCCTGAGACAGGGGCCATGCAGCCCAGAACCCCATCACTGCCAGCAAGGCACCGGGAGACAGGGTCCAGGAATCCCAGGCATGCCTGCACTTGCTTGGGCAGTGAATGAGGGCTGCCAGCGTTTGCTGACGAGGTAGGATGGAACCCCTAATAAGTTGGTATGGATATATTTTTTTTGTCTCTGTTCTGTTTAAACTTAATGTAGATTATTATAAATTGATGTAAACCATGTGAGAGGGAAATGTTAATAAAAAAAATGCAAAGCCCCAACATTTGCACAAAACTCAGCCCTGTGGTGTGGATGTTTGTGTTCTCAGTAGTCCAGGGAAGATCACCAATCTAAATATTTAAGTCCTTCCAGCTGCACCCAGATGTGTTTCCAGGAACCTGTCCATCCGTCTATCCTCGAACTCTTCTGACGTTGGGGCTGTGGCACTTGGAGGGGAAAGCCTGCTTCTCACTCGACCCACATTTCCAAGTGCTATAGTTCCCTTCATGGAACACTCACTATGGACCTGGGCATAGTGTGCCTGGGAAAGATAGCAGAGGTGGCCCATTGGCTTTCCATTAACGTCTCCGTTTTCCTCAAAATCAGCCCGTCTTCTATGGCAGCCTTTGGTAGAATTTGCTTGTTCGAGATCTGCATCTCACACCGAGAGCCCACTCCCCTTTGGGGGAGCCAGTAGGGTTTGTGCGGGGCTTCCACCAGCCGAAGCCATTGGACACTGTTTATTCTGGAGATCAGGAACAGATGTGTCTGCAAACTGCTGTTTGGTTTATGAGCTCATGCTGACCCCCCAGCCACCTAAAACAGGAAGCTATTCATCTCCTCTTGATTGAACAGTCCACGTGGACAAGGCTTGGCTTGTTCAACTGATGTCTATTGACAGCCCTGAGACTCCTCTTTGCCAAGAGAGTTGTGATGGCAACATCTCTGGTGTTGTGGCTCATGTGGAAGACCAGCCGGCCATAGACCTCAGGCCCTGAGCATTTTGACAGGCACCAGGTAGAAACCATCCTTTCTTCAGAAAGGTGTTCCTAAATGAGGAATTTACAGACAGTGTAGGAACACTCCTAAATTTGATTTCAGAGCTCTAGGGGTATGTTCAGCTGGTCTTTCAGTAATGAAGCCTCATGCTTATGAAAACAGGGCAGGCATCATACCGAATTCACTGGGGGCTAAAAGCAGGGGGTTCATTAATAGAGTACTTGCCTAGCATGTACGAAGCCTTGGGTTTTTCGAGACAGGGTTTCACTATGTAGCTCTGGCTATCCTGGAATTCTCTCTGTAGCCCAGGCTGTCCTCAAACTCAAGAGATCCGCCTGCCTCTGTCTCTCGAGTGCTGGGATTAAAGGCGTGCACCACCGCCCTGCTAAGCCTTGAGTTCTTTCCTCAGCAAATGAACGAATGTGAAAAGGATCCAGCGAGAGAACACGAGCCCTGTGCACTAACGTACAGCCAGTCCAAAGATAGAGCAGAAAGGTGTTACTTGGGATTTGATATCATTACTCACATACAAATACACTCAGATGACTAATGTGGAGGTTGAGTCTGCTTGAGGATGAGTAGAGATGAGGAAGAGAGCAAAGGGAAAGTGGAAGGGTTAGTGTACAGCAGGGAAAAAGACTGAAGGCTGGCTAAGGCAGCCAGTCCCAGGCCTTGCCGAGCCTCCTGCGGAGCTGACAGGAGGGCAGGACTGGGTCCATCCAGTCCCTCTTCACCCACACACTACACTACAGTCCAGTGGCACAGCCCCAACAGTAAAAGGCTAGTTTTCTGCCATGCTATAACTGGGCTCAACTGTTGAAATAAAAAACTCTAAAAGCCAAAGAAGAACTTTCTGGAGAACAAGGGTGGTGGTGAGCAAGCCTTCAGCAGTTCCTGTATGATTGAGCTGGCAGGCTAACCAAAGCAAGTACTCATGTATCTTGAAACTGGGCTGGGGCCTGAGACCACTGGTTCAGCAAGCTGCATGTGTGACCATCAGCCAGCACAATGGGGTTCTCTCTCTAAGGAGGCGGCAGGGTTACCAGCATAGTCAGTGCATCTGAGAACAGGGCTGGCTGGCTGGACTGTGCTGCTGGGGCAAGGCCTGGCTGAGGGAACAACTGCGGTGATAAAGGTACAGATTAGATTCCACACTCCCTGAGCCCAGCATCCCCAGAGCTCTTGAGAGATTTATTTCCCAACTGTCCCATTGAACCTGTCCCTCTTTGGGCCACCTGGCATCATTTGTGGAGGATGTGAAGTAAATCTGAAAAATAAACTAACAGTGCATATGCTCTTTAAAAAAGAAAACAAAACTGGGTATGTTTCCTGCATGAATGTCCGGGCAGTGGTGTCTGGTGCCCTCAGAGGTCAGAAGAGGGCCTTGAATCCCTGAGCCACCATGTGGGTGCTGGGAACTGAACCTGGGTCCTCTGGAAGAGCAGCCAGTGCTGTTAGCCACTGAGCCATCTCTCCAGCCCCCATATACGTATCTTTAACAAGGACAGCAAAGATACTAACTGAAATAACGTACTTGCCTGGATGGTGTGAGTTTACTTTGCCTTGTCCTGGTATTCAGATAAATGCTTGCACAAAGTTGCAAGGCAAAAGAGTTTCCTGGCTACGGGCAAACATCCTGCCACCTCCCTGTTCACAGCTGGAGAGCTGAGTGACGTCAGGACTGAGCTCAATTCTTAACAGTCAACACACTGCCTCCTGATCTTTTTACTGCAAAGAGACAGACCATCTACCCTGGAAAACCTGGCTGGAATTCAGAAGTAGAAAAGTATGGCTGCTCCAATGGCTGGAGGCAGAGGCCAGCGAGGTGGCTCCCTCACACCACCAACTGTAGAGGGAAACAATTGGCTTCTCTCCTGAAGCAGTGCCAGGTGTGTAGGAACTGCTACAGAAAGCAGCTCGGAAGGGGGACGGCATCTTGCTTCCTTTCAGGCCATTTCTTTCACCGTAGGTAATAATCGATTGCAGCAGAGAAAGCGGCAAAGCCTCCACAACCTATGGCCCCGGCCTTCACACCAGCTGCAAAGCAAACAGAAGCAGCATTACCACAGTAACAGGTGCTAGACTGGACTGGACTTACAAAAAATTTGCATCAGAGAGGCAAAGAAACCAATTTAAGTATGTGCAGTCATTCAAACTCATAATGCCTTGTTAAGATTTCAATGAAGCAACATATCCCATCCAAACCACTGGGCTTCATATAACTATACATTTGCTTAGCTCTTCTCATTCCAAACGATTACTGTGTCCAGTTGTATGGAACTAGCCCCTCACAGTCCAGAAACTGGTTAAGGGAAGCGGCCCTTGGAATCACATGAAAGCATATGGCCTTACACCCTGATCTGTTTATGGAATAAATTCCTGGGAAGGTGATCAAAGCAATCCTGGGGGGAGCTGAGCTCACAGCCCTGAAAAACTACACTACAGAAGACCAAAAGAGAAGCCGCTCTGCCCACCAAGCATGGCTGTGAGGAGCCAGCTTTCATGTCAGCTCATCGCTGGCTCTCAGAAGATGAGAGGCTTCTGCTTCCACTAAGTCAAACTGTGAGTGATGGAGAGTAGCCCAGCAATACATGCTGCTTCTAGGAAAGGTCAAGTCCTTGAGGCCAGTGCTCTACACTGGGACAGGGAGGAGGTGAGGCCTGGCTTCTTTCTAGCTGACAATCTAACATTCTGAGGATGTCTGCATTTGGCTTTCCTGTTCTGTCTCCCTGGTATTTTAAATTTATTTTGGTTTTTTTTATGTGTATGTGTGTGTGTGTGAACGAATGCCATGTGTACATGGGTGCCTCAGGAAGCCAGAAGGGGTGTCAGATCCTCTGAAGCTACAGTTGCAGGTAGCTGTGAGGGTGTGGGGAACTGAACTCTCTAAGAATTGTGCATGCTCATAACCACTTCTCCAACCAGCCCCTTTGGTTTTTTGAGGCAAGATCTCCTGAGTGGTGGGCTTACATGCACGTATCATCATGGCCAGTGTGCACTTAGCTTTCAATTAGTAGAAATCGAAGAGTCCCCCAACTGCAGAAAGACACAGCTATTAAAATTTATACACAAAATTAAAACTGGCTGCTGGGGCTGGGGCTGGGGCTGAGTACTAGAACTCACGCTTAGTGTTTACCAGGACGGGTCTGGTTCCCAGAACTGGAAAACAAACAAAACCCTGACAACAGTCTAAAATTAAGGGAGGGGTTGGGGATTTAGCTCAATGGTAGAGCACTTGCCTAGCAAGCGTAAGGCCCTGGGTTTGATCCTCAGCTCCAAAAAAAAAAGGGAAAAAAATTCAGACACTTGAGATGCCAGGAACTGAGTCTCAGCACAGCCTGCAGGTGTGGACGATGGGACTGCTCGGGCTGAGTGACTTACTAGGCTTCTGCACTATCCTACATGCCAACACACCACTTACCATGAGAACATCGTCTCACACATTCAATATGGAAGCTCTTTTTCTAGGCAAGATATAGCTCTATGGTTAATTATGGGTAATTTTCCCACCCTTGGGTGGCTTCTGATAACAGCAAAAGTCCCCATCCTAAAAAGTTATGAGCATTTGGCCAAACAGCCTACAATGTGCATGATCCCATTCCACACACCAGCAAAGATTTACCTGGGGGGCTGGAGAGATGGCTCAGCAGTTCAAAGAGTACTTGTTCCTCTTGTAGAGGACCCGGGTCTGGTTCCCACCAGCCACATGACTCACAAATATCTGTAGTTCCAGTTCAGGGGACCTGATGCCTTCCTATGGCACCAGGCACACAGGTGGTACACAGACATACACATGTAGACAAAACACCCATACAAATAAAAGTACATAGTTTTTAAAAAGAAAAAGATTTTATCTGGTCCAAAATCTCTCGAGTGCCAAGCTGAGAAAGCCTAACGTAGATGGAGATATAAGCAAGTTTCCAGAGCCAAGTCAACACAGAAGCAGCCAGGATTTATTTGTCAGAGGGAAGACTATCAAGCATCCTTGGAACACTCATGTTGGGAAATGTCAACATCAGCGCGTTGTCCAGACCACAAAAGAAAGCCACTCGAGAGCTGTTTACTAACCTCTGAAACCAATGGCTCCGCCAGTGATGCAGCCACTGATGACGCTGTTCTTCCAGTCCGACTTCCCCCGGTACTGTGGGTGGAGAGATGCTGGTTAGAGTCGGCGAGACGACTGAGGGAGAAAACACAGGGCTTCCAACTGCCTAGGTTAGTCCTAGTCAAAGGAAAACCTTATTTCCAAAGGGCAGTTCCTAAAACTTGTATGTGCTTATACATGCTTCCTGCAGGTGGCGCCAGAGGGCTGAAGACAAGTCCAGCATTTGGGAAATAATCAAGAGTTCTTATATTCTCCTAAACTGAAGATTAAACTATTTTAAATCATTAACTACAATTACCTGAGTTGGTGATGTGGCCCAGTGGTAGAGCACTTGCCTACTATGCATAAAGTCCCAAGTTCAATCCCCAGCACCAAATAAATAAGAAAAAAAAAAACAAACAAACAAGTAAAACCCATATTATAAATATGTAAAAAGTTCACATTAAGAACTAATCTAGATCAAAATTTGATATTTTTAAATGTTTATTTTGAGGCAGTCTTCCTATGGAGTTCAGGCTGACCCAGATCTCATGCTCCTGCTTCAGACCCCATCTAACTAAGGCTTGACATTTCTAATCTGCATTCCAGGAAGAACACTAAGAACATTGCTCTTTTAAAAGTTGTGTGATGGGCTGGGAGTGATAGCATGCACCTTTAATCCTAGCACTCAGGAGGCAGGAGCAGGTGGATCTCTGTGAGTTCTAGGCCTACCTGGTCTACAATCATTCATACACACACACATACACACACACACACACACACACACATACACACACAAACTTTTTAATCTAAATTTTTTAAAAAGAGGATTGGTTTAAAAAAAAAACAGGCTGTTGTAGAATATTATTTTAAGGTGTGTTACTTTTGTTTATGTTGCATTTGTTTAACTCAGTGAAGCTGTGTTACTGTGCCTGTCTGGAACACTTGATTGGTCTAATAAAGAGCTGAACAGCCAATAGCAAGGCAGGAGAAAGGATAGGCGGGGCTGGCAGGCAGAGAGAATATATAGAAAGAGAAATCTGGGAGGAGGAAAGAAGTAGCCAGAGAAGGAGGAGGGAGGACTATAGGGGTAAGCCACCCAGCTACACAGCAAGCCATGGAATAAGTGTAAGATATAGAAGAGAATAGGAAAAGCCCAGAGGCAAAAGACAGGTTAAGGGAAAGCTGGCAAGAAACAAGCCAAGCTAAGCCCACGCATTTATAAATAAGAATAAGCCTCTGTGATTTGGGAGCTGGGTGACGGGCCCCCCGGAATAGCAAAACAAACAACATCGGGCAGTGGTGGCACATGCCTTTAATCCCAGCACTCAGGAGTCAGAGGCAGGTAGATCTCTGTGCATTCCTGCAGGCCAGCCTGGTCTACAGAGCGAGATTCAGGACAGCCAGGACTACACAAAGAAACCATGACTTGAAAAACAGAACAAAAAAGGTGTGCATTGGCAACAGACAAGGATTTCTTAGAAAGTCAGAGGCACTTACAGATTCTACCAAACACTCGGTACACGAAAACATGGCGCCCACAATGGCAAAATTTTTGGCGTAGGACATTCCTCTTTGTCCCATGTCTTTCAGAACTTCTCTTGCGGTTGGTGTCCGGTAAGGGTCCTTAGGGTCAAAGCCTACATTCGTATCAATGCCGGCTGTAAAGACCCCAAATGCACCTCCCAAGACAAATCCTAGAAACAAGCAGAGATAAGATTGTTTTGCACATCTGGACTACCATTTTGGGATGATACTTGAAGGTGGTCTTTCTGGCTTCTGGCTATTCAATCTCAATCCTGCTTCCTCCACAGTCACAATCGGAGTCCATCCCCCACTGACTCCTAGGATTTCTTCCTCCTTTCATTTTTCCAGCCTTTCAGCTTTAACCCTCTGTTCCTCTGTAGACCAGCCACCCTCAAGTTCAGCTACCAATTTTGTATATCATTCCCTTAACCATGCCTACATCCATAACAGTCACTTAGGCATTACCACATATTCTAGAATACTCTATTATTCACAATAACTTTGTGAGGTAGATGTTATTGCTCTCTCTTTCTGGCTTTTTTGTTTGAGACAGGGTCTCACTATGCAGTTCTGATTGGCCTGGAACTTGCTATTGTAGAACAGGCTATCTCAAAGTTAAGAGATCCGCCTGCCTCTGCCTCCCAAGTGCTTGGATTAAAAGCGTGTACCACCCAGCTGTGCTCTCCAAACCAAAGCTCAGAGAGGTTAAGTAACTGTCTCCAGAGTCTCATGGCTAGTATACAGAAAATCCTGGGTTGCTATCAACAGATCAACAGATGTCCAGCAAGCCTTGGACATTTCTTTGTGTGTATGTGGGTGTAGGCCAGAGGTCAATTCTAGGGAGTCACTCTTCAGGAACCATACACTTTTTTTTTTTCAAGACAGGGTTTCTCTGTGTAACAACAGCCCTAGTTGTCCTGGAATTTGCTCTGTAGACCAGGCTAGCCTCAAACTCACAGAGATCTGCCTGCCTCTGTTGTCCGGATGCTGGGTGTGGTGATGCACACCTTTAATCCCAGCAGAGAGGCAGAGCCAGGCAGATCTCTGTGAGTTCAAGGCCAGCTTGGTCTACAGAGCAAGATCCGGGACAGGCACCAAAACTACACAGAGAAACCCGGTCTTGAAAAACAAAACAAACAAAAATGGTGGGTGCCACTACCTCCAGCCACTTTTTTCTTCTTTAAAGAGGGTCTCTCAATGGACCCAGAATTAACTGGTTAAGCTTGGCTGACTGGTAACTGAACTCTAAGAACTGCCTGCCTGTCTTCCCATTGATAGGTTACAAGTCATTTTCAGGCATAACCGACATTTATTTGTTTATTTATGTATTTGAGACACAGACTATGTAGGCTCTCCTGGAGCTTGCTATGTAGGCCAGGTGGCCTCAAGCTCAGATCCACCTGCCTGTCTAGTCTGGGATTAGCCTGGGCCACCTCACCCAGCCATACCTGGCTTTTTATGGGGGTGCTGGGTATTGAACTCAGATCTCCATGCTTTCGTGACAAGAACTTTACCAGCTGCACTTTCTCCCTAGCCATTTCTGCACGGATGTCTTCTCATCCCCTCAAGATCAATGTAAGGTCAAAGAACCTAGACACCACCTCCCCTCCCAAAACTGCCTGCTTTCTAATCACTCCAGCTCCAAAACTCTCTCTTCTCTCTACTACATTTAAGATTTGCTTTTTGTTTCTTTGGCCGGTTTTTTGTTTTTATTTTCAAGACAGTGTTTCTATTATGTAATCCTGGCTGTCCTGGAATTCGCTATACAGACTACGATGGCCTGGAACTCTGAGAGCTGCCTGCCTCTTCATCCCCACTTTTTAAGACCTGAACTCCTGCTATTTGGATTTCTTAAATGTTTTTCATTCCCAATGAAATTTAAATTTATCTACAAATACAGTCAGCCTTTATCTGTACACTGGAAGTGTGCTGTACATTCTCAAATCCTCAAAGGTTAATTTGTGTTTGTTTGGTTTTTTTGGATTGTCCCATCCCACAGCATCTCGACTGTCTAATCACACTGGCCTTCATAGTTTTCATTTGTTGTTGGTGGTTGGGTTTTGTTTTGTTTTGAGACAGCTTCTCTCTATGTAGAGCTGGCTGTCCTGGAACTCTCTCTGTAAACCAGGTTGGCCTCGAACTCACTGAGATCCATCTGCCCCCGCCTCCCGAGTGCTGGGATTAACTTCAAACTTCTGACTTGAGGGCCTTTGCCTTGGCACTTCCCTATGTATCTGCGGCACTCTTCTGCCCGGCTCCTAGAAATTCTCTAGCAAGGCTCTTGTCACTCTCATCCACATCCACAGCCTGGCACATGACAGTTGCTTAGTAACAGCTTTTTGAATGAATACATGAATGAACGAAAGCATCTATTACCAATCTGCAGGCTCTGACCGTAGTTCTGATTCTCCGTTCCAATTCCCAACCATGAACTTTTAACCCCAGGATCAAGAGTGGATTGCCGGGGAGCAATCAAGGTCGAGACCCAAGGGTCCTTCGCCCCCCAGGCGCGTGGTCTCAGCAAGGAACCCCAAGGCCCTCCAAGTCCTCAGCCTCCCAAGGGTCCCACGAGCCTCGCCTCACCTCCCACGCAGGCTAGCACAGCCTTGAAAGCGCAGCTTTCCATCGCCCTCTCGATCATCTTCTGCTCCTCGCTCTTGGAGGGACTCGGGATCCCGCCCAGGCTGCCAGGCTCCAGGAGCCGGGGCTGACGCTTGTCGCCCACCAGGTACTGCAGAAGAAGGCTGTACTGCAGAGGAGCTTCGGCGGAACCTGCCGCCTCGGGAGCTGAACCCCCGGCCTTGGGGGCAGCGGCCGCCATGACCGTAGTGGCCTTAGAACCTTTCGCGTCGTACTTCCCACAGCCGATTCCACATGCTTCCCTAGGTGTTCAGCCATCGTGACGCAGCGGCAGATTCGCCACAGTTAGGAAGCTGCGAAAGCAAAAGTCGGCCTGCGCACCAGCGTCAAGGAAGCTGTAGTGTTTCCCCAAAGCCGCTTGCAAACACTGAGTCAAGTTTGTAAGGCATTGCTACAAGCACTGACCAACAAGATTCAGGGTCCCCAGAGCTCCCCCTCAACTAGGTCGCTCCAGTGCGGTGCACGCCGGGATTTGTAGTTCCAACTCAAGAGTGTAACTACTCTCCCAGAAAGCTGTGCGCGCGCTCGCCCGGCTGCTTCCTCAGAAGCTCTTCAGAGTAGCGGACGAAGAAAGGCCGGGCTCCCGCTGGGCTGCAGTTTGTGGAGCATCCAGCAGGGGGCGTGCCTGCCCTCTTTGTTGCCCCGCCGAGCTGCAGTGATCCGGCTACCTCAGTCAGAGAGGACTACAGGCTGGTGGGTACGTGCTTTGTGAGTAAATGTTGAAACAAGGCATAAAGGTATTCAATAGACATTTTATCATATAGATAAGCCTTGAGGAGAACGAAGGGGCCAACAAAGGAGCTGGGTGGTGGTGGCACATATAATCCCAACAGAGGCAGGCAGATCTGTGAGTTCGAAGCCAGCCTGGTCTACAGAGCGAGATCCAGGACCGCTGATGCTACACAGAGAAACCTTGTTTTGAAAAAACAAAATAAATAGATAAATAGATATTGGGGAGTGTGGTAGTTGTGATTCAGATCCATGCAAAACTACACTGCACCTCTGGCAATTGATTTCTCTGTCTTAGCTAAGAGAAACCCTCATGAAAACAGAAGTGATTACAGATGCATCTTTGGTGTCTCAAACCCTCCATGTTCTTCTTGCTTCTGACCCCACCAGGCCACTAAGCTAAGTTTGACCTTTCCAGTCGTTTCTTAGTCGTCAAAATGTTTTCCTAAACTTGTCAGCTGCATGTGACACGTTGACCCCCTCTCTCCTTTGATGCTTTGTCAGTACTTTTTAAAGATCACGGCGCGCGCGAGCGTTTGTGTGTGTGTGTGTGTGTGTGTGTGTGTGTGTGTGTGTGTGTGTGCTCAGTCAGTTCTGACTGACTGAGCCTTCTCTCCGACTTAGTGGCAGCCTCTCCAGTTGCTCTTGCAGTCTCCTTCTTCTTCTTCTGCTTCTTCTTCTTCTTCTTCTTCTTCTTCTTCTTCTTCTTCTTCTTCTTCTTCTTCTTCTTCTTGTTTTTGTGTTGTTTAGCTTTTTCAAGACAGGGTTTCTCTGTGTAGCTTTGGAGCCTGACCTGGATCTGCTCTGTAGACCAGGCTGGCCTCGAACTCACAGAGATCCGCCTGGCTCTGCCTCCCGAGTGCTGGGATTAAAGGCGTGTGCCACCATCGCCTGGCTCTTAGAGTCTTCTTATAAGCAACTTTGACACTTTGCTGTTGTTTTTCCTGGCTCCATCCTCTATGGATTAGTGTTTAGTCACGTCTTAACAACCGTGAGTCGGGACTCCAGTTCATGCCAAGATGTTAAGAGTCAAAGTGGGCTGGGCAGTGGTGGTACACGCCTTTAATCCCAGCACTCGGGAGGCAGAGCCAGGTGGATCTCTGTGAATTTGAGGCCAGCCTGGTCTACAGAGCAATTTCCAGGACAGCCAGAGCTGTTACACAGAGAAACCCTGTCAGGAAAAAACAAACAAAAAAAAAGAGTCAAAGCTGGATCTGAGAGAAGTTGAGGCAGTCTCCCAGGATAGTAGGCTTTGGGAACAGAAAATAGTCTAAAGAGCTAATCCAGGAGTGTAGAGTCCTCGCCTATCATGCCTGGGCCATGGGTTCAATCTCCAGCACTAAATAAATAAATAAATAAATAAATCCATTTAAGTGCAACAATAAAATCTCAAAGGAAGGGTCAGGAAGAATTGAGCCATCAGATGGAGAAACTCCCTATGGGGCAGGCTCACAAGGGAGGAAGTCTTTTACAGAACCACCCTTAGCCAAGATCACAGATAGGGAGCAGTTAGACTGATCTGATCTGCTGTCTCCTTCTGCCATCGCCAGCCAACAGTGGGATGGGTTTCATCTGATGGAAAACTTGAGCCTCCTCCAAGGATACTCTAAATGGGAGAAATTATTTCCCGTGTTTACTTCCCTGGGGACGTCTGGGATTTTGTCTGACAGCTAACATGGGTGTGAGCCCAGCAACTGTCAGGTTCTGCCCTTCTCTGCATATCTGTTCTGGCCACAAGGATACGGGGTTAGACGATTGTCCCCTAGATCCAAGTTGACCAGGGAAGTTAGAGAGGAGGTAGTTTTCCAGGGAAGATGATGACACTGAGTTGACTCTCCCTCCAGTCAGAAGACTCAAGGTGGTGGATCAGAGGTCTCGTGCTGAATCAGGAGAAAGCCCAGTTATGTCTTCCTGTAGTCTGTAGTCTGTAGTCTATAAGCCCCTAGTTGATCTGTAAGACTCCTGGGTGCTGTCCGCTGCTGAAGCTGAGAAGGAAAAGAAAGAGCTCAAGTTGGGATGGAATGAGAAAGTCCAAGCTGGACTAGCTGTGGTGGCACACGCCATGAATCCCACCACTCAGGAGGCAGAAGCAGATGGGTCTCTGAGTGTGAGGCCAGCCTGGTCTACAGATGGAGTTCATGCTTCAGAGAGAGAGAGAGAGGGGAAGTCCACGCTGAGTGCAGACTATTGCATATGGGTGTGAGTTGCATATGACTATAACAATGGGAAGTTTAAAAAGCCCTATGGCTGGGAGAAAGTATGTGCTGCTTAGCTGACTGATTTGTTATAGACAGTCAATATTGGACAAGCGACTTTATTTTTAGATTTTATTTTATTTTAAATGTATGCCTATATGTGTTTACCTGAATGTACGACTGTGCACCAAGTGCGTGCAATACCCCGGAGGCCAGAAGATGGCATCAGATCTCCTAGGACTGGAGTTATGTAGATGGTTGTGAACCATCATGTGGATCCTGAGACCTGAACCCAGAAACTCCGGAAGAACACCCAGTGCTCTCAACTGCTGAGCCATCTCTCCAGCCCCTGGTGGGATAATTTTTCATTTAAGGGTCTTTGATTAATGTCCTCTGACACTAGAGACTACCTGGGAGCTACAGGGGAACTAAGTTAGCACTTTTCACACACACTCTCTCTCTCCCATACCTGCACTTCCTATTGCCCCTCTGGATGAATCACCCTTTTATTGCATTGCACATGCACACATCTGTCTTCTGAGTCCACTCCTTTACTTTGGTACTCGTTGACATGGAAGCGTGTTATCCCGTCATCTCTCAATCAATAGGCTACGAGGCTCTCGCCTCCTGCTTGGCTTTTAACCCATCCACAGAAACATCTTTCAGCACCCAGGTGTAACTGCACCTGCTGCTTCAGATTTTTTTTTTTCAGAATATTTCTTTACACTGTGTGAAGATGTGTCACTGTGATTGGTTTAATAAAGAGCTGAAATGGCCATTAGCTATGTAGGAAAGATTAGGCAGGTCTTCCGGAGACAGAGAGGACTCTGGAAAGAAGAAAGGCAGGGTCACCAGTGAGACAGCGAGAGGAAACAGGAGGTACAAGATGGAAGAGAGGTAATAGCAAGTGGCAGAGTTTAAATTAATATAAATGGGTTAATTTAAGTTATAAGAGCTAGTGGGACCAGCCTAAGGTAATGGCCAAGCTTTTATAATTAATAAGAAGTCTCCATGTCATTATTTGGAGCTGGCGGCCCGAAGAAAAATCCGACTACAGGTTCTTTGCTGTACCATGACACAAATCTTAAGTCCCTTGTTGTTTTTATGTCTTGTGTTCAAGAAAATACACATGCTTCAGTCCAAGCTCAACTCTTACTGGAACATTCCCATGCTCACAATGTGCTTTCCATATTCTTTTTTGCCCCCTGAGGCAGGGTTTCTTTGTGTAATAGCTCTGGCTGTCCTGGAACTTGCTCTGTAGACCAGGCTGACCTTGAACTCACAAAGATCCACCTGCCTCTGCTTCCCAAGTACTAGGATTAAAGGCGAGTGCCACCATGGCCTGGCTCCATATTCTTAACTAGATTTAGAAATGATATGTCAGAATTATCCTTGTTTTTGGTTGGGTATCCCAGCACTAGAGAGGTAGAGGCAGGCAGGTCTCTGAGTTTAGGGTCAGCCTGGTTACATTTACACAGTGTGTGTGTGTGTGTGTGTGTGTGTGTGTGTGTGTGTGTGTGTGTGTGTGAAAGTGCCCACAGAGGCCAGAAGAATGATCATCAATGATCCTCTGGAACTGGAGTCAGAAGTGGTTGTGAGCCATCTGATGTGGGTTCTGGGAACTGCACTAGAGTCCTCTAGAAGGGCAGCAAGTGCTCTTAACCACTGAACCCCAGTCCTCTCAGAATCATTCTTGGGGTTTTGTTTGTTTTGTGTTTTCTTTTTGAGACAGAGTCTCACTGTGTAGCTATGTAGACCACACTGGCCCCCAACTCATAGAGATCTGCCTGCCTCGAGTACTGGGATCAAAGGCGTGTGCCCCTTGTCTGGCAACTCAGAATCATCAATGTTCTGTGTTCTTTTTTTTTTTTTTTTTTTTTTTGGTTTTTCGAGACAGGGTTTACTCTGTGTAGCTTTGCGCCTTTCCTGGAACTCGCTTTGGAGACCAGGCTGGCCTCGAACTCACAGAGATCCGCCTGCCTCTGCCTCCCGAGTGCTGGGATTAAAGGCATGTGCCACCACCGCCCGGCCATGTTCTGTGTTCTTTAGTGTTAGAGAGCTAAGCTGGAACTTTTGGACACTCATTTCTTGCTAGATGCCGTTCTTGCACCTCAGTCAAGTGTTAGAAAATGTGGCTCCTACTACATCTTCTTTCTGACACTGGCGTTAGGTAGTGGACCCATGTTTTCCTCATTGGGAACGAAGGTTTCCTGGGCTGCTCAGTGACGGACCTTTAGATTCTAGCCTGTTTCTGGTGGGTGATCCAATATTCCTGGATCAGATTTCCTATGTGCCAGAATTTCTTGGGAGTCTCTCTCTCTTTCTCTCTCTCTCTCTCTCTCTCTCTCTCTCTCTCTCTCTCTCTCTCTCTCTCTCTCTCTCTGTGTGTGTGTGTGTGTGTGTGTGTGTGTGTGTGTGTGTGTGTATGGCTATGCAAGTGTGGATGCCTGTGAAGGCTAGAAGAGGGCACTGGGTGTGGAGGCGCACCCTTTAATCCTAGTGCTTGGGAGGCAGAGGCAGGAAGATCTGAGTGAAAGGCCAGCCTAGACCACTTATCAAGTTCCAGGCTAACCAAGGCTGCAGAGCAAGACCTTGGTTTTTTTTTTTTTTTTTTTTTTTTTTTTTTTTGTTTTGTTTTGTTTTGTTTTGTTTTAAAAAAAAAAAGACTCAGGATGATTTGAGTAGGCCATGGAGTTCCCAGCTCATTGGTTCAACTTGATTCTGGGTATTCCTGAATGAGATTAATATCTGAATTGGTGCACTGAAGAAAGCTAGCACCCTCCCAGATGTGGGTGTATCTTGTTCATTCCTGTAGAAGCCTGAATGGGGCAAAAAGACAGAGAAAGGGAAGTTGCTCTGCTATTTTGGATCTGGGGTGTCGCCTTTGGACTTTGAAGTCTGAGGAACTTACATCATTGGGTCTCTAGGGTCTCCATCTGGCGGGCTGAAGATCACCAAAGACTGCTCAGCTCCTATGATCAGGGGGTCACTACATAAGTCCCCTCCCCCTCTCTAATGCAGACTAATAGGGATCAATTTTTTTTCGATAATGAAATTGTATTTCAGTGATGAATGTCTCAGGAGATTTGTTTGTATTGTTGCTCTGAGACCACCGATGGAGTTGAACTTTGATTCAGAGAATGGAGTCCACATTCAGCCGGCTGGAATAAACTACAGAGTTTTCTGGCCAACTCAGATGAAGAGGCACAGAGAGGAAGAAGGAGGGGCTTGGAAAGATTCGAGGGCCCTTTTGATCTGGGAAGGTGGAAAGAAGGGCGACTGATCTTTTTTTCCGTTGCTGTGGCTCTATCAGATTTATACCCTAATATTTGACTCTCAAGCTTTATTTATTAATAAAACAATAAAAGAAGGCACTAATGATGAATGTGTCATAATTTAATCATCCTTATTGATACACAGTTAAGCTTTTTCTCATGTTTCCAGTGACCAATAAATGTACATACAATCATTGTGCACATGTGTTAGCATACCTAAAGACCAAGAACTGTGATATATGAAACATCTAAAACAAATTTTGAGTAGGGCGTGGTGGTGCACACCTTTAGTTCCAGTACTCTGGAGGCAGAGGCAGGCAGGTGGATCTATATGAGTTCAAGGCCATCCTGGTCTCTAAAGCAAGTTCTGGGACAGCCAGGGCTATACAGAGAAACCTTGTCTTAAAAAAAAAAAAAATTTTTTTTGAAACAAGATCTTACTGGTCTTAAACTCAGGATCCTCCTGCTTTGGCCTCCTAAGTGCTGGAATTATAGGTGTGTGCCACCATGCTGATTTATGGATCTTTAATTTTCTTTTTCCTTTTCTTTTTCTTTTCTTTTCAAGACAGAGTTTTTCTGTGTAGCCCCGGCTCTCCAGAACTTGCTCTGTAAACCAGGCTGGCCTCGAACTCAGAGATTTGTCTGTCTCTGCCTCCTAAGTGTTGAGATTAAAGGCTTGAGCCACCACAGCCTGGCAGGATCTTTAATTTTCCAAAATCATTTTATATGTATGGGTGTTTTGCCTGTATGCATGTCTGTGTACCACCTGTGTGCCTGGTACACAAGGAGGCCAGAAGAGGGCATCAGATCCCTTGGAAATGGAGTTATAGACAGTTATGAGCCATCAATCATATAAATGTTGGGAATTGAACTTGGGTCCTCTAGAAGAGCAGCAAGTACTCTTCTGAATCTTCTCTCTAGCCCCCATATTTTAATTTAAAAAAAAAATCTCTGTGTGTATGTATGTGTGTGTGTGTGTGTGTGTGTGTGTATGATGGTGTGTGTGTGTGTGTGTGTGTGTGTGTGTGTGTGTGTGTGTGTAGGCATGCATGTGAAAGAAGACAACTTTGTCACACCAATTCTCTCCATCAAGTTTTACATAGGTTCCAGGGACCAACTCAGGTGTCTAGGCTTGCATGGTGTGCTGGCTAGTTTTATGTCAGCTTGATATATGCTAGAGTCATTTGGGAACAGGGACTCTCAACTGAGAAAAATGCCTCCATAAAACTGGCCTGAGGCCAGCCAGGCTGTAGTGCATTTTCTTAGCTAGTGACTGATGTGAGAGGGCCAGGCTACTGTCGGTGGTGCCACCATACTGTAGAGATGGTGGTCCCAGGTGCTATAAGAAAGCAGTCTGAGCAAGCCATGAGGAGCAAGGCAGGAAAGAAAGAGAGAGAGAGAGAGAGAGAGAGAGAGAGAGAGAGAGAGAGAGAGAGAGAGAGAGAGAGAAGAAGAAGAAGAAGAAGAAGAAGAAGAAGAAGAAGAAGAAGAAGAAGAAGAAGAAGAATGAGGGAGGGAAGGAGGGAGGGAGGGAGCGAGGAAGGAAGGAAGGAAGGAAGGAAGGAAGGAAGGAAGGAAGGAAGGAAGGAGGAAGGAAGGAAGGAAGGAAGGAAGGAAGGAAGGAAGGAAGGAAGGAAGGAAGGAAGTCTTACTCATGTGTATGTGTAGCATGTCTCTGGTAGTATAGGACATTGTGAGCCACCCCATGTTAATGTAGGGATCCAAACATGAATTGTCTAGGGCTTCTAACCACTGAGCCATCTCTCCAGCACCCCTAGAATCCTGTTTTTAAAGCCTTAAATGGATGGATGTGATGGTGCCTGGAATTACAAAAAGCTGAGATTACACCCCTCCATGGACTCTGCATCAGCTCCTGCCTCCAGGTTCCTGTCCTATTTGAGTTCCTGTCCTGACTTCCTTTGATGGTGGACTATCATGTGTGGAAGTGTAGGGGAAATAAACCCTTTCCCCTCCAAGTAGCTTTTGGTCACAGTGCTTTATCACAGCAGTAGAACTCTTAACTAGACACATGGCATGCACCTTTACCTGCTGAGCCACCTTGGCAGCCCTGATTTATGAATCTTATCTTTGTAGTACTACGTAATGGAACTTAGGTCCTCTAGCATGCTAGGCAGCTACTCTACCACTGAGCTCCCCCTCGGCCTTGAAGATTTGTGACTCTCTTTTTTTGTTGTTGTTGTTTTTCGAGACAGGGTTTCTCTGTGTAGCTTTGCGCCTTTCCTGGCACTCACTTAGTAGCCCAGGCTGGCCTCGAACTCACAGAGATCCACCTGGCTCTGCCTCTCGAGTGCTGGGATTAAAGGCGTGCGCCACCACCGCCCGGCCGAAGATTTGTGACTCTTAAAGGTGGCAAATATACTTATTCTGTGTGTATTTTGAATATCATATTCCTCAACTGTAATTTTTCAAAAGAAACTAGTATACATCCCTTACAAATCCAGGCATGTTGTAGTTCTTTGGTACAAAATTTAAAACTTGTGTAATATAATTAGTCGAATCCTGGCTGGGACAGCTTCTTTATGTGTGTCTCCTATACCCCATACAGAAGACAGTGACACTTCCCACAGGCCAAAGGACACTGGCTAATTCTTTACAGGAAGTCAAATGAGTCTTGTTGGGCTTCTCGTAAGAAACATCCTCTGGAATTATGAGTTTGGAATAATTTCCATTGCAAACCCCTCCTTCCACACCCCTTTGAAAGGCAGCTGCAAGCCTTGGCTTCTCACCAAGGCATGCTGCACCAACAATTCTCCGAATTGTATTTATATTTCACGTGCAGTATGTTCGAACTCTCACTTTCCCAGGTGCCAGATGCTGGCTTGGACACACTCCAGTGGAAACTGCTTTCCTGTAAAATAACGAAAGGAAAATGCTCAACAAATCACCTCTTCGTATCACCCTTGCACCTAGCTTATCCATGCTAAGCACTCAATAATGACTTCTCTATTTCCTCCAGTCCCCTAGAGTTCTTCTTCACCTACCTCTATTCCCAATACTCTCTTCTTTGGCTTGATTAAGTTGCAAATGTTGGTAGTCTTTTCAGATTTTGTTTTTTGAAACAGGGTCTCACTATGAATCTCTGGCTGGCCTGGAATTGTTACATAGACCAGACTGGCCTGGAATTCACAGAGATCCGCCTGTTTCTGCCTCCTGTGTGCTGGGATTAAAGGTGTGCATCACCATGCCTGGCCTCCTTTCACATGTCTTTAGAATTTGTTTGATGATGTCTGAGTGTAGATGTCTGTTTGTCTGTCTGACATGCTTTCTTTCTTTCTTTCTTTCTTTCTTTTTTTTTTTTCGAGACAGGGTTTCTCTGTGTAGCTTTGCGCCTTTCCTGGAACTCACTTGGTAGCCCAGGCTGGCCTCGAACTCACAGAGATCCACCTGGTTCTGCCTCCCCAGTGCTGGGATTAAAGGCTCGAGCCACCACCCACCCAGCCTGACATGTTTTCAAACATGTGAAACCACATACCCATTCAGGAACATTTCAAATATAACTCAGGTAGGAAGATAAAACATTTTAACCCACAGGATTTATTTTGAAACAGAACCTCCCGGGCTGGAGAGATGGCTTATGGGCTGGAGAGATGGCTTAGAGGTTAAGAACACTGACTGCTCTTCCAGAGGTCCTGAGTTCAATTCCCAGCACCCACATGGTGGCTCACAACCATCTGTAATGAGATCAGGCACCCTCTTCTGTATACATAATAAATAAATAAATCTTAAAAAAGAAAAAGAAACAGAAACAGAACCTCCCTATGTAGCACAGGCTAGCCTGGAATTTAGGATCCTCCTGCTTTTAACCTCCCAAAAGCTGGAAATACATCCATTTAAGGTTTTAAAAACAGGATTCTAGGGATGCTGGAGAGATGGCTCAGTGGTTAGGAGCCCTAGACAATTCATGTTTGAATCCCTACATTAACATGGGGTGGCTCACAATGCCCTGTACTACCAGACACATGCACATGTACACATGAATAAGATGATATTTATTTAGTGTTTTGAGGCAGGGTACTACTGTGTAGCCCTGGCTATTTTAGACCAGGTCAGCTTCAAACTCACAAAGATCTGCCTCCTGAGTGCTGGAAATAAAGGCACAAGCCACCATTTCTGGCACCAGTATGTAGAGATTGCCAGGCCACTCTGATTTGTCTTAATGACTTTCACTGGTTTGTGTGAAGACGTGTTACAGACTTGACCATTTACACAATTCTTCCTTCTACCTTGAACACATTGAGAACCTTGGGGGCATTTGTGCCAGAGCTTCAGGTTACGTTCTGAAGTTTAAGTGTTCTTGTGTCAGCACTTGGTGTGTGTGTGTGTGTGTGTGTGTTGTAGTGGAAGAAATGTGTGTAATTAAAGTTCTTCTGTGTTCAGCTAGTTAATCTTTTACACCTTATGTGCTGTGCTGGTAAGAGTTTTTCTCTTTTATTCTTCCATTAGATGGCGGCAGATGCGAAAGAAATACCTTCCAAAGCCTTGAAAGGTGGCTGGTGGTTGGGTTTTCTTTTTAAAACGTTCATGGTAACTGAGCCGATACTCATCAATGGTGTGTGTGTGTGTGTGTGCGTGTGCGTGTGCGTGCGTGTGTGTGTGTGTGTGTGTGTGTGTGTGTGTGTTGGTTTACATTTCGTCCTGTGTGCGGTGTCTAGTGGTAATGGGAGGTCAGGAGACTTGCCATAGGGCCATTTGTTTTATCAAGGTTCTTCCTAGGCGTTGGAAAGTATCTTTCAACATGGGGGCGGGGGAAATCCTTAGAATTTTCTCAACTACCAGCAGACCTGAGATAAGCTACGGAGGAGCCGAGTCAGGAGAGCAGCCAACACTGATTTGGAGACGCTGCGCCATCTGTTGCATACATTAATGGAAATGGAAGAGAGCCATTTCCCATCGGGGAATGGTTCCAGCGACCTGTGGACTGAAATCCCACACTGTGACTTGCAATCAGCCCACAAGTATTTATGAATTCTCTCTCTTGTGCCTGGCACATGAAACAGAGAGGTGGCGCCCACCAGTCTACTTACAGCAGCAAGCACAAAACATACACATGACTGCTGAGCACGATGGAGCCTGATACACTGACACTGGACGGTGAAGACGTTAAACCCTGCAAGTTTTATACGAGGTCACTGGGGTTTGAAATGGCTTAAGGGTTAGTGTAGGGAATGGAGTAAGAGAGGCTGGAAGAGAGCAAAGACCGGTGCAGAATCCAGTGTGGAGAAGGTTTAGAAGTGGAAGGCGAGAGGAATTAGGGGAAGGGGTGCAGCAGCATCAGAGAGCGCCAGTTCAGGGGACCCTTTTCCTGCTTTAGGTCCGGGTATTCTGGTCCTGGTGTAGAACTCGGGTCAGGTTTCTTACTTTGGCCACAGCCAGAGGCCCGCGCCAAGGCGCCAGCTGCTGCGGACCTGCCTGCGCAGCGCGGGCCAACCTCGGAGGGGGCGTGGCTATGGAGGGGAGTGGCTGGGCGGCCCGGTGGGCGGGGCTCCCCTCCCAGCCGCCGCTGCCGCCGCCGCCTCTGCCTCCGCCCGCCGCGCGGACCAGCGAGCCGGGTAGCAGCCGTGAGCCTGCCCGCCCGCCCGCTCGCCCGCCCGCGTGCTGGGGCTGCGGTGGGCCAGGATGTCGGTCTTCCTAGAGGAGCTGCTGGGCGACAAGCTGGTGACGGGCGGCGGCGAGGAGGTGGACGTGCACTCGCTGGGAGCCCGCGGCATCGCGCTGCTGGGGCTCTACTTCGGGTGCAGCCTGAGCGCCCCCTGCGCTCAGCTCAGCGCTAGCCTGGCCGCCTTCTACGGCCGCCTGCGAGGGGACACGGCCGCCGGGCCGGGGGCCGGGGCAGGGGCGGGCGCGGCCGCTGAGCCAGAGCCCCCGCACCGCCTGGAGATCGTCTTCGTGTCCTCGGACCAGGACCAGCGGCAGTGGCAGGACTTCGTGCGGGACATGCCATGGCTGGCGCTGCCCTACAAGGAGAAGCACCGGAAGGTGAGTAGCGCGGGCCCGGCGGCGCCCCCGGCCTGCAGGCGCGTTCCACGCTCCGGGAGCCAGCTGCTCGCCGCCCCCACCCGCTGTCCTCAGGCCTGCCTTCTCTATCTTGGCTGGCTCCCCCTTCTTGCCCTATCCGGGACCCCGCCGGGCTAGGGCGCTCGCGGCAACTCCTAGGTGCCAGTGCCTGACTGCGCCCACGCTAGGAAGTTTGACACCCCTCGGGTCCACGCGTTGGGAGTCGCATAGGGGTGGCCGTGCTCTACCCTCCTCACTCCCTGACCACCACCACCCTCCTCCAGCCACTTGGCTCCCCGCAAATACCTGTAGTGTGTGGGGGAGGGCACTAGCCCCCTTCCCATAATGCCCACACCAGGAAGTTTCCTTTCTTTCCCAGAGAAATCTTGCCTTCCTAGGGCCCCCTCCCCTATGGCCAGGGACCCGGAGGCGGCTGCTGACGGCGGCTTCAGGAGAAAGGGGAGCTCAATCCTTTCCCCCTTTCTTCCCTTGCCCCCCGCCCCGCCCCCTGGGCTGAGTTAGTGGCCACCGGGGAGCTTTTCATTGTCTGGCTGTCCAGCGATCTTCCCAGGCCCAGAACAGCCCCGTCCTTGTAGATGCCATAGTTTCGTGGTGGGCCGTTTGCTGCATCTATACTTCGAATTAGATGCAGAACTGATCCCATCGGTACCGATGAATGACAAGACAGCAAATGGCCCACCGGTTTGCAGATGAAATTAGTTTGGGTTTCAGAGTGTATCTGTTGGGTGAAGACGTCTGTTTCAATCAAACAAATTCAAGACGTTTTGTAATGAGTGCTAACAGGAAAAGTTTTGGCGTGCCCTTGCTTAATTCGCGTGGCTAATGCAATGTATGAATCCGGCCCTTTCGTTTTCCGAGGAGCGTCTGAGTTTATGGGGCGCACAGGAGAAAGGCTATTCCAGGGGCATTTAGGTTCCTCCAGGGACGGTGGTAACACATGCCACGTGTTCCTTTTATTTGTACAGAATCATGTTGAGACAAATGATTTAGACTTAGTGAGAGCAAAAGGCTTATAATTTGACCTCAAAATGTCCCGAGTAAATCATTCATCCCAAAGCAGTGTTAAGGCACAGATGTGAGATTTAAAGTTTGAAATATAGTTTAAGAAATACAGTTGGTAAATTTAACACTGGGAAAACATCAGCCCACTAACCACACAGAAGCAAGCCTTTGCATCTTAACTGTTTTTTCAAGTTATTATGCCCCTGCTTGATTTATATGCCTGCTAGGGTATGAATATGCAAGGCTAGTACTTTTTCCTTAAAAAATATGGGAATCCTTTGTTTTCTTTTTGGTGGTTGTTTTGATGATCCTTCTGGGAAGAAATAACGTTCAGAAAGTCATTTATTGAAAAAATATTTCCATCGTCATGGCATGTTTCTGTTGTAGACTAAAATCTGTTTAAAATAATGTCCTTATTGGGCAATACAAATAATTTCTATCTTTTGGAAGTATACAATGAATGGCAGAATGTTCCAGACTTATGGCCTATTGTAGTTTTTACAGAGGGGGAAATAAAATTGCTGGGCAATAAAAATATGGAGCAAACTGAGATGTTTTGGAGATGCCTAACACTCCCCCCACAGGGGTATATTTGATATGACAGAGGCTTACTCTATGCTGGCTTACCCCTTTGCATGAAAAAAAGTGTTCTGTAGCCCTCCCCTGGCCTGGCTGGTCCCACTCAGATGAACATCTGGATGGCACAGGCCAGCAGGCTCTTATTTGAAAAATACAGTTCAGAATGCTGGATGTGTCTAAATCATAAGCCAGCATCTTAAACATTTAGTTTGATTTTATTTATTTACTTACTTACTTACCTATCTATTTATTTATTTTTGTGTGGTGCTGGGCATGAGATCCTTACACATGCTAAGTAAGCCTGCCTTCCACCACTGGGCTTCACATCCCCAGCTTCCCAAATTTATTTCTTGTGCCATTTTCCCCACTCACACCCTATAGTTCATTTGTTTCTTTAGAGACCAGTTTTGGAAGCCCCCCTGTGGTGGAGAGTAGGTGTTTCAGTGTCAGACCCCAGAAGCGTTCTGTGTTCCGGGGACAGACCAGGTAAAGAAGGCCCGCAATGGGTTTCTTGTAGAAAACACACTTGGAAATCGAAAGGAATGTGTCCTCACTGTGGAAGGGACCGCTTCTCACCTTGAAACCAGAGTGGGCTAAAGCACATTGTAACCTAGTTTTTGTCTTCTGCAGCTTGAAATCGGGGTGCACAGAAATCAGTGAGTTTGCAATACCAATTTCACCCCAAGAAAAATGGGAGGCGAGGGTACCCCAGCTCAGGACACTTGTGGGTGAACACTAAACTTTTGTTGATGGTTTCGTCTGGGCTGTTTCCCCAACTATAAAAATAGCTGTAAAGAAGAGCATTCTGTTTTATACTGAAGGAAAACCCACGTTCCAGATTACATTCTTTTTTTTAAGTTCTCATTAACATTTGGTCTTTAAACCCATCTGTGTGTTTCTTCCCGTTGGGATCACAGAGGATATGGTTCTAATTAGTTATTGGCTGGCATTTCTCTACAGAAAATTGAAAAATTATGGTGGGGAATGAAAATGCTGTATGGTATTTCTCTTTTTCTTCTCTTATTAATTTCTCCTTTATATAGTAAGAAAGTCCGGGGATGGCCATATATGTTCAGCCTGCATTTTGCCTGGCTCCCTCACCTCCACTGGAGCGGTGAGAACATATGAGGTCAAGGGGACCCATATCTTTTTTTTTTTTTCCCTCCGTCCTCTTTTGTATGGAAAGTTGTCTTTTCTGTTTCTGTTTGTTTTAGTGGTAGGTCTAAAGTAATAGGGGCTTTTCTTCTTCCTTCCAGAACACACACATTATTATATAGCTATATAGAAATTGTAATTAGATGATAATCAAACTTTGAGTGCATTTATGGGCGTGGCTGTGTCAGGAAGCCTGTAATCCTGAAGTTAAGGAAAGCGGTTGGGCTTGTTTTAGTAAGTAGGCTAGTGGACATTTTTCAGATTTCTGAAGAAAGAGAACGTGATGAACAGTTGGGAATTGGTGATGATTTAGACTTTCAGGTTCGAGTTGTCTCTTTAGATGAAGAAAAATTAATTGTTGAAACCGGTGGATCTGGCTCCAGGATCAACTTAGCTATGTCAGGAGTGAATAGCAGTTTGGGTTTTTAAAACACAGGCCCTGGCTTTGCCTGGGCTGGGTGTCTAGTGCAAAGCATTTGGTCGTGGGTGCTCTAACATCAGGGGGAGCAAACCACTGACCTCCTCTGCACAGATGTATTGGGCTTTGATTTGGCCTACAAATTTTCTGAATGACAGAAAGGGGTAGAGGAAGTTGGAGTGGGGAAGAGGAAGTCAGGGTGGGAAGCCATTAGAGCTAGGTGGTGACTCTGGCCCAGCCTCCTGGTTGACTTGCTTTGGATGGAGTCACTGGTCACTCTGCAGCCGTCCAGTGTGGCCTGCTTGCTCTGGCTGTTCTGGATGGTTCTTTTGGTGTAGTCTAAACCAGAGCCATGGCCTGGACTTCTGTTGAATTCCTTGGGCACTTTGGATGTGACTAGATCTGGTGCCAACCCAGTCTTCAAGCTCCGTGTCCTCTGGTCTTTCTCTTCTTACACCTCAGGCAGTGAGTGAGTGACAGGACACTGACATACACTTCTGGCTTTGCCTCCTACTCCCTTTCAAGACAGTGAAAGATACCAAAAAAAGATACAGCTTTGAATGGTAGAGGCTTTTGCTTGTTCCTAAAGAGCCTCCTCAACCAGCCAGGCCAGGATCTCATTGGGGATGATGTTTCCGTCTGAATCAGTCTAATAACAGACAGCAGTCCAATTAAAGCAATCAGAGCCATGTTCTTGGAGAAGCTTTTCCCCGTTTTTTATTATTTATAGTGTGTGTTTTAATTTTATCTTCTCCATGTAATGAAATAATCTGGTGGCTGAAAATCGAAGTTCCTTTGTCTTTCTGCCTGGGTTCAGGTCCTGGGTCTGCTGTGTATTAGCTGTGTGTCCTGTGTAGGACACTGTATCTCTGTGCCGTAGGTTCCTTATTGGTAAAATGGGGATCATAGCACCTGTCTTATAGGATCATTGGAGCATCTGTGTGATAAATGCCCATGCCTGACATAATGATACGTGCTCCATAAACGCTGCTATCATTTATTAATAAATTATTACAACATTGAGTAATCCATTATACAGCTTGACTCTGGACTGTGTCACATCACAGAATTGCAAACCTGTTGTGAGGTCTTTCTTTTTCCTCCCTTTCTTCCTTTTTTTTAGACAGGGTTTGTCTGTGTAGCCCAGGCTGTCCTGGAACTTGCTCTGGCCTTGAACTCAGAGATCTGCCTGCCTCATGAGTGCTGTGATTAAAGGCATGGGCCGCCATGGCCCAGCTTTTCCTTTCTTCCTTTCTTAGGGTCTCACTGCAGGCTAGGCGGGTCTTGAACTCACTGTGTAGTTGGATATGACTTTGAACTTCTCATCCTCCTATCTTGACCTGCCTAGTTGGCATTACAGGCATGTACTACCCCACCAGGCTTATGTGATGCCAGGGATGGGACTTGAGGCTTAGTACACCCTAGGCAAGCACTCTGCTAACTGCTTTACCGTCTCCTATGATGTACTTTTAAAACCTTTCAAACCTCTCACTTTTTGGGGTGCGGTTTGAGACAGGGTTTCTCTGTAGCCCTGGCTGTCCTGGAGCTCACCCTGTAGAGCAGGCTGGCCTCGAACTCACAGAGATCCGCCTGTCTCTGCCTTACAGAATGCTGGGATTAAAGGTGTGCACCACCACCTCTAGGCCAGACCTATCACTTATAACCTTGTAAGGGGATGTAGCGAAGGAATTAAAAGAATTGCCCTGTAAGTGGTAACAACCAAGGAGAAAGATTAAAAAAAAAAAAAATGAAACCACGAGAGCAAATGAATGTCAGCTAACACTTCTGGAAGATTACTAGGGTCAGTGATCTCCCATTCTGTAGTTGCCGGCAGCCGTGGTTGATCCCTTCAGCCTACGCATGGTAAAGGCTATCAACTCAAAGATGATCAGGTACCACTCTGAGAGAAAGCACGGATGTTGTCATTGTCTCCCCACTTGCCAAAGCTGTTAGGCACCTCTTTGGCTGACTCCAGCTACCCCGTCTAGACAGTGTGGGGATGCTCCTTCACCTGGGGAAATGGGCAGTGCGCCTCTGAGCTGCAGAAACTCACCTCTCCCGGAGCTGCCTCCCTGCTCTGTCCTGGAAGTCTGTAGGCTAGGCTTGCCCAGACTCCTCTCTGTGGCTGGATGAATCCCACCTCCCAGGTAATGACCGTGCACAGCTCTTTTGAATCGAGTTGTCTCCCCATTTGGGTTGGAGTGTGAACCAGAGCACAGGGCACAGAGCAGAGGTTAAAGTTAGGATCACTGATTTCATTCTCCGTTTCTCCCCAACCCTCTGTCTCCTGCTTCCGTTCCGTACGCGGCTCCCTTTAATATTTTCACAAATTGGTAGAAGGATGCTCTGTGTTGTTTATAGCTGGAGCAGGAGTCAGGAAGGTCCCTCGGGCATCTTTTTTTTTCCTAATAGGGCTTGAGGACTCTGAGGCTGCCCCTGTTCTGAACTAGGTGTGGCTCCTGGCCACGTGGCTTCATTTGGGGGAGTGTAGACTTGGCCTAGGCTGTGCTTTTCTTTCTTCACAGTCTGAATTCCCAGTGGCACTCCGTGTTAACCCCCAGGGTGCTTACTTTTGTTCATTTCATTAATTTGCCGCTATGCATATTCAAAGGCACTCAGGGGAAAGAGCTCTGAATTCCGAATCCCGTGAATCCCAAGTTCTTATGCATTCTTGTTGTGTATCTTGCCGTGATTTTCAAAGTTATTGAGAATTTTTGAATCCCCAGGCCACCTTTCATTATCTTCCACAGCTCTCACACACCCCGAAGGCATGGGCTCTAGCTAATTGGACCTCTGTAGTAACTGGTAGTTCTGATCCCCATCTCTCCATTCCTGCGGTCAATGGGTTCTGAGTTTCCATTTCCTGTGGACCATTGCCTACCAGCCGCCTTCTCTAGGGCACCCTGCTTCTAATCTTCATTTTCCAGATCAGAACATTTCACACGCAAGCATCCGTTGTCCTGCCTCACACAACACATCCTGGCTGCTGTGCTGTTTAAGCAGGTGAGACAGACCACGGACCACCAATTTGCATGCCGATGTTTTGATGGCGTGTCACAAGCATCCCTAACGTCTGCTCACCATTTCGGTACTTTACCTCTTTGTGGACCAGTGGCAAACAACACTCGGCGAAGTGAGTGCTAGAACTCTGCTACCGCCCTGAGCAGGTCTTCTCTACGGCCTTCCAGAATGGAGTGATAAGTTCAGAAATACAGTTCTGGGCTGGAGCTGTGTAGCTTACCTGATGACATTCACGAGGCTCTGGGCTCAACCCCCAGGACCCTCACATTCCCTGAAGAAAGAAACAGCTTCACAACTCCTAATCACCCTCCTGATGAAGAAGAACCCTTCGGTTCTTGGACGCTTTTGCAGTCAAGTCCAAAGTCCGGCTGCCCGCCTCTCACTGTGGTGTCACAGGACTCTGTCGCTTGCATTTCTGGACTATGCTGTTTTTCTCCGACCTGCCTGGTTTGGAGCTTCCTGCAGTCCCTCTTTTAGAAGCTTTCCTATCTCTATCAAGTTGTTTTAATTAATTAATATCTTTGGGTGCACTGTGTGGCATGTGGAAGACAACTTGTACCAGTTGGCTCTTGCCATCCACCATGTGGGCCCTGGGGATGGAGCTCAGGCTTGATGGTGATGGCCGTTACCCAGGGAGACAGCCTGCCAACCTTTGTTGTGTTTTATAAGGTTTTCTCAGTTCGGTTGATTTAGGAAATGACTTTTACAGGTTTCCCCTTCACTTCACTCAGAATTTCACTTAAGGTTCCACGTGAAAGGCTATCATCTTGAATGGACACAAGATGGACTGCAAGTCCTGGATTTTCTGTGTCTCTAGAGACATGTGGTAGCAGCACACATCTATAGGTATGGTACAGGGTTTCCTGTCACTTTTCCCTCTAGGTAGACTGTTCTCCTGGAACTCCCTAGACCAGGCTGGCTTCGAACTCACAGAGATTCACCTGCCTCTGCCTCCTGAGTGCTGTGAGTCAAGGCGTGCGCCACCACACTGAGGCTCCCATAGATCTTGTGCATGGACTTTTGGAAGATTTCCTAGTGTTTTCCATCGGACTATAAGCTCCGTGAAGACAGAATCCAAATGATGGAAGGGGAAAGTGATCTGTGCCAGGTGCTGGGAAACAGGATGATGTCACAGAAAGCAGGTCTGTGACTTTCAGATTGAAATATGCACTTTCTCCAGGTGTGGTGGCGCATACCTTTAGTCCCAGGACTCTGGATGCAGAGACATGTGAATCTCTGTGAGTTTGAGGCTAGTCTGGTCTACAGAGCAAGTTCCAGGACAGCCAAAACAAAAACAGCAAAACAAGAACAAAAAAAAATGCATTTTTGCTATTATGTAGCTTAATTTTTAGTATTTGATGTTAGCAATTGGGCTTTAACTGAACAAAAGTAAATTGTATATACCCTGCACAGTTTGTAGTGGAGTTTTTTTGTTTTTGTTTTTTGTTTGTTTGTTTTTTTGAGACAGGGTTTCTCTGTGTAGTTTTGGTGCCTGTCCTGGATCTCGCTCTGTAGACCAGACTGGCCTCGATCTCACAGAGATCTGCCTGCCTCTGCAGGGATTAAAGTGCTGGGATTTAAGGCATGCGCCACCACCACCCGGCTGTAGTGGGTTTTTTGTTTGTTTTTAGTATTTTTGTTTTTTTTTCTCCTTTTGCTGGGATTAAAGGCATTTGCCATTGTATGCAGCCTTTTTCCCCCTAATTTTAATTTTTATGTGTGTGTATCTTAGTGTATATTTGTTTACTATGTGGATGCAAGAGCCCATGGAGGTCAGAAGAGGGCATTAGATTCCCTGGAACTGGAGTTACAGACCGCTGTGAGTTGCCCCGTGGTTGCTGGGAATTGGACTGGGTCTTCTGCAAGGAAGCGCTCCCCTAACTGTTGAGCCGTCTCTCCAGCCCTTTTGTTTTAGTCTTAAGGAGCTTCAAAGTGTGTGTGTGTGTGTGTGTGTGTGTGTGTGTGTGTGTGTGTGTATGTATATGTGTGTTTGTGTGTCTCTGTGTGTGTGTTACTAGAGATCAAACCTAGGGCCTTGCTCACTCTAAGCAGACACTACCACTGAGCTGTTTCCCACCCCTTAATGAGGATTTCAAAAAGTCTTTGATGAGCAAACAGATGTCCCGGCTGGACGGACCAGTCAGTAGCTTCTTGCGCAGCTGCATCACCCTGTAATTCTGTGTTCAAAACTAGGAAAAAGCATGAGCCCCTTTTTGAAATGTTGACTTAGTGCATTAAAACAGTCTCATATGCAGACCCGTCATTTGATGCTTTTATTTTTCATAAATGCATTGCATTTCTCTAGCACCGTCCTTCCCAGGGACTCACAACGCATGTCCAGTCCTCTGCCAGCCACTAGCAATCAGTGTGGTGGATATTTAGCTTTAAACATTTCCAAGGAAGTTAAGAGTCGGAGAATTGAAGTACAGAGAGCCAGTGATGAGGTCGGGGCTCACAGGGTCGGGTGAAAGTTTGGCTGATCTCTCTTAAATTTGAGTCTTTCCTTTCTGTTCGTGAAAATGCATCTTGTGAAACGTTTACATCAAACATGCTTCATGCACAGGAGGAGGCGGACTGGTGTCTTCCACGTGAGTTCACTCCGGGTGTGCACGGAGCACTCTAGATGAGTCAGCTGCAGTTTAACTACTTAACACATTTGCTATCAGTTGGCAAGGCGGAGAGCCCAGATGTCTTTCCTGCTGCTGCCCCTTCCATAACGGTGATTTCTAAGCCCCCCTTTCTCCCCCTCTCTTTTTAATGATTTGGCTTTTTTTAGTTCAGCCAGTGAAGGGCCCCCCAACTCCCCTTCATCCTATGCAAAGCCCGCAGGGCGGCTTTAGTGCTTTTGTTCAGTGACAAAATTGAACTTCAGGTATCCTGTGGAGATCTAGGACTAAATCAGTCCTCCCCGTTATGAGGCTTTCAGTATCGGCTGTTCCAACTTCCAGTGAAATCTCAAACATGTGCTCTCCGCTTTATGACAAGGGAGACTGATAGTAATGCACGTTGCCCCACGGTTCTTCTGGAGGGAAACCCTGCAATGGAGACGTTGTTCTGGGGCATCAGTGATTAAAAGCAAACTGTAAATATTCTGTTGCTCGCTGGCCATAACTCCTAGACCAGAGAGATGGTGTATTTTTTTTCCTTTGTACGAGCTACACATCAGAAAAACCCTTTTCCAGAAACAGTTTAAACTTAACATTCAGCTTTCCCTTCTCCTGATGACTCTGTCATTCACACCCCTTGCTTCCCACATGACTATGTCTATAAAGATGCCAATTATGGATAAATCCAAGCAACATTTCCACATGAAGGGTGCTTTCATCTCTGATCATTCGTGACGAGTCACTAGTCAGGGTGTGGCGAGGGCTGCTGGACCATGGGAAGGGTCTTCTTTGCTTTCCTTGGAGAATTTTCTCCAGGTACATTTCACTTTACAGCTTCTATTTGTCTTTTTGGGTCAGTGTCCCTGGGATAAAAATCTGAATGGATCTAGTCTTCTTGAAGTCTCGGAGATGTGGCCTTCTTTCCCCTTAGACACGATCAGGTCAAGAGAGCTTTCATTTGATCGTGGTGGCGCTGAGCGTAGCTGCCTCATCTGTTACTCATTTGTCAGGGTTTGATGTGAAATCTAAAGATTGGGCCGAACAACTCACAATAGGAAAAAAAAAATCACACCGTGACCCTGGGAGTGCTGAAAGGGTGTGGATGTGGGTATGAGTGTGAGTTTTTTTAGCTCCCAGGCCTTACTTGCCGGTGACTTCCAAGATCATTTATATCCATGGGCTTCAGAAATACCCCATCGCTATCAGTGAATATTTAGAGTGCCTAGCAAGTGAAGAAAGAACATAGACTCGGAATCCAGGTTTCCTAAGTCTGTGTCGTGGCCTCCACTTTCTGGCTTAGTGATTTGGGGCGGGTTATATGGTTTCTGTGTCTCAAGTCTCAAGGTCAGTAATTGCAGATAGCCGTACCCATTGGGTACATTGGGTTGTTTCTGGGGGTTAAATCAATTTATGCACCAAAGGTGTGAGCAAAAGTGGAGGACACGCCACTTAAGTGTTTATCCCAGGCGCTCGATGGCTCTTTCTACACTTTATGCTTATTCTGATGCTAGAAGGGAGGAATTCTCAGCCTTTGTATTTCCTCAGACACCCTTCCTCCTTCAGAAGTATCTGGTGGTCTGTCATGTTCCCTAGTTTCTCGTTGGTTTCTTTCTAGGACAGTGACCCTGGCTTGTCTGTTGTTGTTTTGGTGACATGTTGATATTTTTGTGTGTGTTGGGGATCGGACCCAGGGCCTCATGTATGTTAAAAATAGACAGTACACCTATCCTATCTCCTTATTTTAAAAGGAGATTTACTTAATTTTTATTTATATGTATGTGTGTCTGTGAATATATGCCTTGTGAGTACACTTTGGAGCCAGAGTACAGGCAGTTGTGAGCTGCCCAGTGTTCTGGAAACCAAACTCCCATCCTCTGGAAGGGCCGCGCGCATGCGCACGCGTGTTCTTAACCACAGAGCCTTCTGTCTAGTACTCCATATCTCTGATTTTGAGTGTGACTATATTTCTAGACCATGTCTGTGATAATTCAATCCAGTACTTAGTTCTGTTGAATGGGTCTTATTTTCTCTTCCACACTGTGAGTGAGCAGAAGAAAGTCTGGGCACAGTTCCCTTGGTATTTATTTGTAAACTTTTTGTCATAGCCGTCTTCACACATCACATAGATCAGGAAAAGTGGGCTGAGAGATGTCGAAGCGCTTGCCGCATAAGCCTGAGGACTCGTAGCTGTGTGAAGCTGGGCACTGGTCCTTGCCTGTAATTCCTATGCTGGGAAGGTAGAGCTAAGAGGACCCTGGGGGCCTGGGGGCCAGCCAGTTAGCAGAATTTACAATCTCCAGATCTGGCGAAAGACTCTGTCTCAAAAAATAAGGTGTTGGATAATCAAGGAAGATACCCAGAGTTGACCTCTGGCCTCTACTTGGATGAGTACACACACGTTGACACACAAGAATACACACACAAAACAGGACAGTGAATTGCCATGTCAAAAACGAAAAAGCTGTGCAAGTTTTCCTTGTCTGTGGTCTTTATTGTGCTGCATAAGGAGATTTCCATCCGTTCATCATATCCCCCACCCACCTTCCTTCTCTTCCCTCCCCCTCCTGCTAGTCCCCTCTGGTTCCTAGACTGCCTCACTCCTGTGTTCATGTCCTATATACACAAGCGATTTGGTGTATCTCTGTAACATCTAGGAAGCACTAATGAGAGAAAACAGTCCCTACTTGTCTTTCTGAGACAGGCTTGATTCCCGTAATATGATCATCTCCAGTTGAATCCACTTTCCTACAAACTTCATTCTTCCTTATGGCTGGAAAAAAAAAGAAGTCCACGGTATATATAAACCACATTTTCCTCATCCGGTCCTCTTGGGCGGACATCTGGGTTGGTTCTGTGCCTGAGTCCTTAGGAGCGGTGTTTATGTGCAAGTGTCTCAGGGCTGTGTTGATTGAGACCTCTAGGGAAATGCCCTCACTGACTCTTTAAAGACGCAGATAGCCACAGCATCATTCCTCAGGATGTGTACCCTCCTCCGTCCGTTTGTCTGGCTCCGGTCTACAGTTGACATTTTGTGGATGTTCCCTCAGTCTCTTACCCACGGCTGTATTCCCCCATCTTCGTGCAGTTTGTTGTGGCTCTCTCCCTTCCTTCCTTCCTTCCTTCCTTCCTTCCTTCCTTCCTTCCTTCCTTCCTTCCTTCCTTCCTTCCTTCCTTCCTTCCTTCCTTTTTTTCTCCCTGAGACAGGGTTTCTCTGTGTAGCTTTGCGCCTTTCCTGGAACTCACTTGGTAGCCCAGGCTGGCCTTGAACTCACAGAGATCCTCCTGCCTCTGCCTCCCGAGTGCTGGGATTAAAGGCGTGCACTGCCACCACCGTCCGGCTCCTGAGCTTTTCCGTGCTTCCTTCCTTTTCTCAGGGTGGTTCAGAACTGCTGGTTGGAAAGGACACTTCTTAGCCCCCATAGCTGAGAGGTGCAGGCGTACATTGTTTTGAGGCCTAATGGCTTCCCACCTCTCCATTCTGCTGTGTGTTTGAACTTTGGACTTGGGTGGGCTGGTTGGGTGACATCACGGCCACCAGCAGCTCTGGGTTTGCTTCCCATCCCCTCGGAATCCTAGTGGAAGGAAGCAGGTTTGGCTACCCTCCATCCTGCACTGGTCACTGGCCAGGATGTAGAACACCCTGATTGGCTAAGCATGAGTTACATCCACACCTGTGTGCCCAGAGTTTGGGGTCTGAGCATCAGGAAGGGGTACTCCTCAAAGAAGATCCTCAGAGAAAGTATGCCCAGCAAGTGGCTGGCTGCGCCAGGACATTTCTGTGACCACATACCATCTCCTCAAGAAGCTTGTTCTGGCTTTAGCCATTCTCTCCCAGATGACCTCTTGGCCTTTGGAACCACAGGCAACAGCCATCCGGTGGTGGCACACGCCTTTAATCACAGCAGGCAGAGGCGGGCAGATCTCTGGTTCGAGGCCAGCCTTGTCTGTAGAGTTCTATGACGGCCAGAGATACACAGAGAAACCCTGTCTCAAACAAAACAAAACAAACAAACAAAAAACAAAACATAACAAAAAAGAACCACAGCAAACACAGAGGCAAGCCAATCACATCACCCCTTGTTCCAGATCTTTCTAGACTTACCCAAAGCATGAGATGTCTTTGCCCAGCAGGCTGACATCCTACCTCTTTTTCCTTTTTCTTTTTTCTTATGTTGTGTGTTTATGCGTGTGGTGCCTGTGTCTGTGGCACACACACATGCACGTGTGTGGTGTGTGTGTTACAGAGACTTGAGGAAGATGGTGGGTGCCTTACACCATCACTGTCTGCCTTATTCCTTTGAGACAGGCTCTCTCATGGAGCCTGGAGAGGGGCTGGCTGCCAGCACACCTGGCAAGCCTCTTGTCTCTGCCCTGGACAGCACTAAGGTTACAGATGTGTGGCCCTGCGTGGCAGCTTTCTGCGTGGGTGCTTAGGATTCGAACTCAAGTCATTGTACCTGTGCAATAACACTCATACCCACTGAGTAATTTCCCCAGCTCTCCTGATAGTCACATCTCCCTGGGTTGACACAGTGACCTTTTAGTCAACCGGAATTCCAGAGTCTTCTCTACCAGTCAGATGACTAGACAAATGAAGACGACAGAATCCGAATCCTCAGACCTCTCATTTTCAAGAGTCAGTTTAGATGCCATCAAGTTTTACAGTCTTTTGAGAACGTTTTGTAAGCTGACATGTCCACTACATATCGGAATTATGTGTGATCCCCTAGACCTTTATCCAGGGGGTTAATAACATGTTCACTAAGCCTGGGTGATAGACCCCAGGGCACAGAGACCCCCCCATCCAGGATAATTACAGCCCTTTACTTCGCATGTTCAATATGGGAGAACTTAGGAGTTCTTGACTCTCTCTGCAGGAAAGATGGTGTGAACGGGCTTGTACTGGGTAAACCCACACTTGCTCCTAAGTGACCACTTCTCCCACTCCTTTTGTGACCCGAATGAGTTGTCGGATCTGCTGAGGGGCACCCATCAAGCTTTCCAGTGTGCGGTCTGCAGGATCTGCGCCTTGGAAAGTCAGCGTCCCTCTATCTGCCGGTTGCGGGTCACAGCAATGGCTGGTGGCCTTATCACACGTTTCCTTCCCCTTGGCTGAAAGTTCCACCTTAAAGGATCAGAACTGCTGTGCTGGAGGAGCACGCGGGGCATGCTGGTACGGTTGTTTCCTGTGGAGGAGCTTGTAGCCAAGTCCGTGTACACCTGGTAGCTGGCATGTAGCTGAGGGCGCTCCATTGTCCAGGAGGCCCAGAGTCTGTACTTCCTGAGGGCCACGTGACAATACTGAGTGCCTTGTCCCAACCCCAATGCCTCCCTTCACTTCTTCATTAGGGCCCTGATAGAGCTTGAGGGAGGCTTTTTCTCACTGCCCCCCCCCCCCCAGGAGAGTCCCCCTGGCTAATTAAGTGTGGCGTTGACTTTCAGAATTAGCTGTAGATGCTACAGAGAGACCTAGGGCCTAGATTTGTTTTTCTTAGTATTTGACTTTGTAGGACAAATCAGCCCATTTATTTTTAAGAACTTTATCTTATTTTGAAAAGGATTTATTTTCTACCTAACTATATTTGCTCCTTTATGACTGCCCAGATAATCACATCATTTGGGAAATTGGAGGCAGAAGGAACAGGAGTTCAAGGCCACTGTGAGCTACTTAACAAAGCCTTTCCCCTAAAACAGAAACAACAAAAAAAGATTACACGCGAATCTCTTAGATCCGGTACAGTTTGGCACAGAAGAATCCTCACTGTTCGCATGTGAGGCCTGGGGATGAGTTGGAATTAAGGACCCCAAAGCACTTTCTGGGGAAATGAATTTTCCTCAGTTTGCACAAGGCCCCCAGATCCCACCCTTAGACGGGTTGTTCTAAGCTTGTACAAATGTTCTTAAGAGTAAAGTACTACTTAATGCCACTTGGACGGACTGCTTTTCTCTAGGATTTAGGGAAAGTATGCGTCTGTGGAGACCGACAGAACACGGGCTTTGCAGCGCTGCTCTGCTTACAGCAACCCAGGGTACTCCGCCGCAGAGCCAGACTCATAGTTCCAGCCAGGGTAGGTCCCAAAAGCAAGACCCGAGTGCCCTCGTGGGAAGGCAGGGCACCTGTCTGCATCCAGCACAAATAACAGGCTTTCTGCAATGGCTAACGGTAAAAGCCCCTTATATCCCTTGATTTAGTGGGTGAACTCCTTTGCATTTGCAAGGGAAAGTGAGCATTTTAGCTTTTCATCATAAAATAATCCTCTTTCCTAAAATAACTCATGATAGTGTTTTGTACTCTTCCAGAAAAAATAATACATATGTGTGTGTGTGTGTGTATATATATATATATATATATATATATATATGCTGCATATAGAAATGTGTGCTTAAGTGCGTATTGAACAATGGATTTAGCATTTGAAATCAATATATTTTCTTGAAGGGTAGTACATTAAATAATTCTGGTCTCGGACTATGACTCCCTGGTAGACTACTTGGCTGGTATGCCCCAAGCCCTGAGTTCAGTCAGTCCTCAGACCACACAAATAATAACGATGATGATGGCACATAAAATCTGTATTAAATACAACAATGGCATTAGCCACAATTCAAATAAGAGGAAAGACATGTGAGAAAAATCTTAACTATCATTGCTGACCATAGTCTGCGTCTTCCATGACCACTGCCACCATCAGAGTATGTCTCTTCAATGAAATGTTGGACATCTGCAAACATATATATATGCATATAGCTACCCTACACCTACTTTTAAGTAGTTTCCATTTACTATTATTTATTTATTTAGAGGCAGCCTCTCACTATGCTTCCCATACTGGCTTAGAATTATGCAGTAACAGGTTAGCCTTGAACCCATGGAGATTTGCCATCCTCTGTCTCCAGAATGCTGCATTAAAGGTGTTTACTAGCACAGTCAGCTATTATAATTTTTGACTGACTAACAGGTGGTTGATGGAGACAGGAAAAAAAAAAAAAGAATCCTGTGTGTAACTTTGCATGATGTTCGCCTTGGCACAGACACTCCACGGACTTCAGCAGAGAATCCCAGGATCACACTGTGCTTACAAGTCACAGATCTGGCGTGGCAGGCCCCACTGCGCAGTGGCCGGAGTGCTTGGAAGGCGGTTTTTCTCTCCTCCGTGGAGGCCCCTCCCGGGCTGACACAGAGCAGTGAAATTCCCACTGCCCGCTTGGATAAATTCAGAAGTTCATTTTCTGAAGCTGTCAGTCGTCTCCCCTTCTAGAAGCATTCCGATTTATCCGGGAACAAAAGATTTCCCCATGCTGGGCATTTGTATTATGCCTGGCCTTTTGTGGTAGCTGGGATCAGGTAGCTTGTATTTAATCCAGATTTGATGTGCTAAAGTGTACTGTATTTTCAAAAAACCCAACACCCCTCAAATCTGAAGATCTGAAGCAGGAAAACGAAGGGACAATTCTTGTCATTATTGAAGGCTCTTGGTTTTAGGGTCTGGTGTTCACAGTGTAATTTCTTCCACTTAGAGTCCCCCTCTCTCCCCTGCCGTCTCAGGAATGCATCTGTTGCTTTGAGAAAAATGTTCAAGGGTTACATCAAAGTCTTCTCACGGAAGATTGAACATCTTCCCCCTTCCCCGGAACATTCCTTATTCTCCTCTGCATGAAGTAGCTGAGAAAAGCTAAAATTAATTTTCTTATGGGTCATGTAGTTAGGTTGCTCATGAAAGAACAAAAGGGTTGCTCTGGGAATGTTTGTTAACTAGATAGAGAATGGCAGTTATGAAAGGTGAATTTTGCAAAGATCCAGTGAATCGAAAAATGGACCGTGCACAGCCAGCATGAGAACCTGAATCCGTGCCCCCAGCACCCCTGAAACTGCTGGGTTTGGTGGCCCTTGGTGGCCCATGCCTGTTGGCTTAAGAATGGGACGAGTTAGATTTAATCCTCAATGTAGCCTGTAGGACAGAACAGGATGAGAATGGTGCCCAGCTCAACCTGCTCTGACCCCAGGACAGCAGCGTTCCTCAGTAAACAACAGTAAGACACTGGAAACCCTGCAGATGATCACTAGCCACAGAGGAGCTCCATAAGTCACCGTACCTCAGAACGGTGTGGGACAGCCATTGAAAACAGCCTTTGCTGAACCGTAGGGCTAGAGATACTTCTGTTGTGTGCAGCGAGGCAAGAGCCCAAGTTATATATATATAGCCCGATTCCAGTGCAGTATTAAGCAGATACATAAGAAGAAAGATTGAAATAAATATGCCAGATCCATCAGTGTTAAGACAGTGATGGATGTTGTTAAGACAGTGGCATCTATGAGCGGTAGGTCTCTGATTTCCAGATGTTCTGAATAGAATCGGTTTTATGATAAAAATCCATGGTTGTGAAGAAAATAAAGTGTCTCTCGCTGGAAAGAGCTTGCATCTCATTTGTGGAGGTTGGCTGGAGTATTTGCTGCGTTCATCTAGTTAGCGGCTCAGGAACCACGCTCATCCTTGCCTCTTAACTTGGGGATTGGGGGCCGGAGTAGGGGGAGCCCAGTTTGAAGCCAAGGACTTCAAGAAAGCCTTCTGGAAAGAATAACTTGAAAGTGACCTTTTCAAATGAGGGGGCGGGTAGTCCAGTGGATTAAGAAAGAAAGATGTTCCAGATATAAATAACCACGTGGGAACGGAGGAGAAAGCTGAGAAGAGAAGGTTCATCTGATCCTGGTAGAGAGCTTGTAAGTGTGGGGCAGAGGAGGTGATGTGAGTTTGGAAACTGCCGAGTGATACAGCTGTCCACCCTAAGTGGGGACAGTTTTACCTTGTTAAGGAAGCATGAGCTCCTTTGTCAGGTCTTCTAGAACTACCTTTGGGGAGGTCTCTCTCAGGCTTAGCTTTGGGTTTGGAAGGAGAAAGGTCTAAATTTCGGACATGCCACGGAATAAGACTCAGATGCTTTCTGGACCAAGGAGACCACTCTCAAGGGCTGTGGAGAGGCTTAGTGGATGAAGTACTTGGTGTGCAATCGTGAGAACCTGAGTTCAGATCCCCAGCACCGAGCCAAAGCTGGGTTTACTGATGCACACCGTAACCTCAGTGCTGTGGGGCAGAGACCGGCAGATTTCTGGAGCTCCTCGGTCAGTTGGTGAGACACCCCACCCCCCACCCCACATGTACACAAAGGGAATGAGAGGCCAATGAAACCAATGAAACTCGATCTGGGCCAGACTGCAGGAATGCCTTTTTGTTTGTTTGTTTCCAGACAGGGTTTCTCTGTGTAGCCCTGCCTGTCCCCGATCTCACGATCGCACACTGTAGACCAGGCTGGCCTGGAACTCCCGAGTGTTGGGGTTAAAGGCATGCGCCATCACCGCCCGGCTAGGAATGCATTCTTTATAAACTTACTTAGAGTGTAATGAAGGCACTGTGTAGGTTGATTCTATTTGTTAAATTAAGCAAAGGAAATACTTTTTAAAAACTAGTGTGTATGGTGGCGTGCCCGCCCTGTGGCATGCATGTGAAGATGAGAAGACAAATCAGTGAGGTCTGTTCTCCCCTTCTGCCTTATGTAGACACTGTACTGCTGTCAAGGCACTTAGAGTTTAGCTGGGGAGATAATGCGTGATACACACACACACACACACACACACACACATATATACACACACACACACACACATATACACACACATACACACATACACACACACACACGTTTTGTATATATAACATGTATTCTCTGTTAGTGTTTATGTATTGGTTCAAGTAGAGATACAGTTGACGGCAGAAATGTCAGGAACCTAGAGTCATCTGAGAGGCCCACCTGTGTCTCCTCCTCTTTCGCTTTGAGAGCTCAGTCAAGTTACTTTCATCTTTTTCGTTCATAGTTCCTACCTTGTCGGGTTGCTGATGAAAAGTATAAAAAACCTTCACACTGTGCTTGCCACCACAGCACTTGGTCAGGTGATGGTGACTGTTGCTTTGGTCTTCTGGACTAGGAAGTGTCCTGGGGTCCGGGACCTTACTCCTCCTCATTATGTCCTTATTTGACTCATTTGTGTTCATGATCTCGCCTGCCCCCACCCGACCCCTGGGAGAGGCCTGTTCTCTGTGTAGCCCTTACTGGCCTGAAACTCCATCTATAGACCAGGCTGGCCTCGAACTCACAGAGATCCGCCTGCCTCTGCCTCCCAAGTGCTGGGATTAGAGGCTTGCACTACCACTCCTGGCCATCATCTCTTATTAATAAATATTTGTCACAAGCACTTGTTGAAATCAAGTATGAAGGATTTGGACTGGCATTTAAAGGACCAAGAGGGCTAAAGTGGAGAGAAGAAAGGGAATCTCCTGACTGAGTCTGTAGTCCCTGTGTGAGTCTGTAGTCCCAGCTACTTGGAAGCAAGGCTGGAGGGTTACTTGAGTTTATAGTCTGAGACCTGAGCAGCAGCGTACTACATAGACTTCGTGTTGGGGAGGGGGGAGTCTCAAGGTTTAACTGATGATCTGGGTTTAATCGTAATTAAACAAGTGTATAGTATTGGGCAGTGTGGCTATAGCTACTCTGGAAGCTTGTTGAGCCTTGTGCAGCAATCCTCTCCCTTTCCCAGTGAAGAAACTGAGGCTCAGAGAGAAGATGGCCACCTGGCTGGGGTTCTGGGTCTCCTTCTTGTCTTCGAAGTGGTGTTGCTTAGCCCTTAAAAAAGTCCGCCCAGTATCCGAGAGCCATTGCCAAACTGTCTTTTGTTCCTAGGCTAGAGAGATAAGCTTGAAAAGAGGGAAATGCCACAGCTATTTTTCCCATGTGAGTTGATGTGTCCTGGTCGCTAGAAAATGGGACACTTTCCTGGTCCCAGGAGCCTGTTCCTGAGAGCGCAGCAGCCTTCCTGTGGCAAGGCCAGGGTCAGGCTGGGGACACAGGTCAGACCTCCTATGTGGAAAGCTTCAAGTGGCTGTAACTCATGGAGAGCAAACAGACGCATTTCGTTTCCGCTCTGCACAGCAGCACGGAGTTCCTCGGGACAGGGCTCAGGCTGAAATGTGTGAAATGTAAAGACAGGAACGGAAAAAGAGCCAGGTGCTCCCCTGTGAGTCCCAAGTGTCAGAGAGAAGAAATTCCACTCAGATGGCCCAGTGGCCACCGTCTATTTTTTCCTGTTGGCCCCTCAGGAAGGGAGAGGATGCGCCCTCCTGCTGCCTATCCAGGCGGTTAGCGCCCTTCCCGTGCTGTGTTGAGAGATAGCTGTGACCCAGGAGAGCCCTTGGCAGTAGTCACTGGGCCTGAGGTCACGGGAACTGGGCCTGTTGCTTTCAGGAGGTCTTTCCAACCTGAGCAGGAAAACAGGAATTTATAACACACCGTTGGCCTGAGCTCAGGCCTTTGAAAGGGGGACGGTGGGGTCACACCTGTGACTTTATGGGGGGTGGGGGATACAGATGCTCGGAAACGTAGGAGTTCAAATCCCATTCCAAAGACAGTTATCAGCTGATTTTTAGATAGGGTCTTATGTACCTCTGCCTCCCAAGTGCTGGGATTACAGGCATGCGCTGTTAGGCCTGGTTTATGTAATGCGAGGAGTCAAACCCGGAGCTTCGTGTACACCAGGCAAGCACTCTACCAACTGAGCTACATCCCTACCTTCCTCAAATTAGTTCTCTGTTTCTTTTTAAGAGTTTGTTTTTGGGCCAGGTGTGGTGGCACATGCCTTTGATCTTAGTACTTGGGAGGCAGAGGTAGGAAGATCTCTGAGTTGAAGGCTAGCCTGGTCAACATAATGAGTTCCAGAACAGCCAGGCTGTGCAGAGAGATCTTGTCTCAATACCCTCCCCCAATTATTTTTAATGTGTGTGTGTGTGTGTGTGTGTGTGTGTGTGTGCGCGCGCGCGCACGCGCGCGCGCAGATGTCTATATGTGGGTAGATATGTGCACAGCAGTATCTGTACCTGCAGAGGTCGGAGATGTCACATTCCCCTGGAACTGGAATTACAGGTGGTTGGAAGCCACTGTATGGTGGGTTCCGGGAACCAAACAGGTCCTCTGGAAGAATAGTGAGTGCTCTTAATCTCTGAGCCGTCTCTCCTGCTTCTTCATTGAGTTCTTGTTCACTGATTAACTTCGTATAGTTTCATATACTCAATGAAGTCCTAACACATCTCTTAGGAGTGTGATTTGAAGTTTGCTGTACAAGGAGGAAATAGAGTATGAAGCCACAAAACTATGTGTGACTGTGTTTGTCTGCTATCAAGAGACCATACATAGACACAGTTGTCTCCCTCCATTTTGGATTCTTTAGAATGGGCACTGATTCCTTAGGAAGTAATATTTACAGCCAACTAGTTTACAGTTTGACATCCACACAGGTTGATAATGTTGTGTAGTGTATGGCTGTAGAGTTCTAACAGACTTACTGCTGGGTGGGATGGGGTGACACAAAAGTGTATCCTTGTCATGTGCTCATGAGAGATGGTACCCAGGTGAGTCAAGGGAGAGGCTGGTGTGCAGCATCTGAGAGAGCTTGTCCTGCTTATGATGTCTGTGATGGAGTCCAAACATCTCCTGAGCTAGAGTGTACCGTTATCATTAACGCTATCACTCACTGAGCTCCTACTCGGTTCCAAGGACTCCGTTACTAGGTGCTGCTTGCACACTATCTTATAGACTCCTTCTAATAGTCCATGAAGCAGACACCGCAGTCCTTCCTTAGCCACAGTTTTGCTTTGCATGGTTTCAGTTACCCATGGTCAGCTGTGGTCTGAAAATACTAAATGGAAAATTTCACAGATAGACAATTTGTTAGTTTTAGATTACATGCTAGGGGGCTAAGGTTATAGCTTAGTGGTAGAGTGCTTGCCAAGCATGCGTGAAGCCCTAGGTTCAGTTCCTACCAAACAAAACAGAAATTACATGCTGTGAGTAGTAGCATGATACCATCTTGCACTGTCCTTCTCTACCCAGGATGTGAATCATCCTTTGTGCAGTGTATCCATGCTGTGTATGCTACCTGCCTGTTAGTCCAGTTAGTGGCCTTCTTGGTTATTAGAACCGAACTGCTGTTTTGCTGCTTCCGAGCTGTGTTCAAGTAACTCTTATTTCACAGTGCCCCGGAATCACAAGAGTAGTGTGCAAAGGAGGATCAGGGCAACCCACATAATATACACACTAGAAATGAAGGATTAGGTACTATCTGAGTCTCCAAATGCACAGAAGCACATATAAAACAGGTTCTCTATCGCCCAGTCGATGACAGCATTGCACGTGGAGCTCCCAGGACCCCAACCCTGGGCGTCACCCCCTAGGAGCGATGCCTCAGCATTTGCTAATTTATGCTTGCAGCGGCTTTTCAAACTAACTACTGTGAACCAGGACAGTATTTACTGTCCCCATTTGTACAAGAGGATGCTGGGTAACTGGCCTGAGTGTGGAAGTAGATTTTCACCCCCTGGCTGCCACCCCCAAAGCTAGCCCACCAGTCTCTCTGCATCCCCAGGGTGCTGTGTTCTCCAGCTGTGCTGTGGTGGCTTCCACACTCTGGCTTCCAGGCAGGCGCCTCCACGGGATCCCTTTGTCCCCATAGATCTGGGCTGGGCGTTACACCCAAACTGCATCCATTTCTTTTTCTCTCTGTTTTTTTCCTGTGGCTTCCCACATTGTGAACTGTGAAACCAGGGTACACGTGACCGTTGATGTGTAAAGTCCTCGCACACAGTGATTTAGCTAACACTACTAGGATTCTGTGAGCGCTATCTAGTGTTTTCATCAGCTGCTCAGATACAACCTTGTTTCACGTCTGTTGCTGTTTGGACACTTCACTTTTACATCTGTATGTTTCACTAACATAGACATAAACTTAGCATAATTTTTTAAGATTTATTTATTTATTATGTATACAGTGTTCCATCTGCATGTATGCCTGCAGGCCAGAAGAAGGCATCAGATCTCATTACAGACGGTGTGAGCCACCATGTGGTTGCTGGGAATTGAACTCAGGACCTCTGAAAGAACAGCCAGTGCTCTTAACCTCTGAGCCATCTCTCCAGCCCACTAGCATGAATTTTATATTCACACTTAATTTAAATTATTCATATGTGTATAACTTATTAACATGGAGCTGAGCTCACAGCCAACAGCACTATAGCTCATGGTTGAACAAAACTCATCTGTGGGGCTGGGGAGATGCTCAGAGAGGTGCTCAGAGGTAAAGGCACTTGCTGTGCAAGCCTGACCGCCTACATTTAATCCCACACATATACAGTGATAATTAAATTAATTATTGGCTAATTAATTAATGGTTAGATGGGGAAGATGTGGGTGGGAGGTAAAGGGTGCAGGGTGTTGGGGCTTGGGACTGTGTCCTCATGAGGGCCGTTGATGAGAGCAGATAGGCAGTAGCATTGTGCTCAGTGGACTCTGCCACACCATCCAGGACGAGAGCTACAAGCCAAGTGTGGCCGGTTGGGATTAGGGTGTGCTGTGATAATTACATACCAGACAGCAAAGATCCAGTGTGAGAATAAGAATATAAAATAACTCACTAATGGTTTTTATATTCACTACTACATGTTGAAGTGATAATCTTGGGAAATCTTGGGATATTGGATTAAGTAAATTCCAGTTCTAAGACAGGCTTCTTTCCATATCTTTCTTTTTCATTTTTACTTTGTTGTTTTTTTTTTTTCCCCTGACACAGAGTTTCTCTGTGTAACCCTGGCTGTCCTGGAACTTGCTCTGTAGACCAGGCTGGCCTCAAATTTGCAGAGATCCGCCTGTCTCTGCCTCCTGAGTGCTGGGATTAAAGGCGTGCGCCACCGAAGCCCGACCTACTTTCCAATTCTTACGTGGTTATAAATAGGTTGCACAGTGTTCTTGTGGATAGCACCGGGGAAAGGCAGATGAGGTGCTGAGCACCACCCCAGAACAGCTGGGTAGGAACTGGAAAGAGGGAGCAGTGGTTTGAGAACTGCTGGGGTGTATGATGGGGACTGTATCTCAGCTTTGGTGGGTGCTGCAGGAGAAAGGACATTATGACAGTGAGGTGTGGAGCTAATGTCCCCAGCTGGGGAGCTTTGTGGGGCAGCTAGGACAACGTCTATATAGAGGTAAGTCTGTGCCTGAGAGCATCTGAACCTCCAGCCAATGGAACCCCGAGCTGGACTGAGAGTCTCAGAGGTGGTGGCCTGAGGGAAGGCTGCCAGGAGTTTGAGCAGGGCCATGGTGACCGGACAGCAGAAGAGCAGCCGCCGAGGGGAGGCGCTTCACAGTGCACTCTGGTCTGAACGTGCACTGTAGCAAAGCTTGAAGACACCACTCCCATTTCTCAGTCTAAGCAAGGCAGTGAGGTGGTTGAAGTCATTAAGCCATTTACTCGCTTGGTCTTTTTATTTTGTTTTGTTTTGCTTGTTGTTTGTTTTTGAGTCTCATGGAGCTCTTGTTGGCCTCTTGCCGAAGATGAACTTGAACCTCTGGTCCTCGGTCTCTGCTGCTAGGGTTACACATCTGGTTTATGCAGTGCTGGGGACTGGAACCCACAGCTTTGCACATGCTAAGCAAGCATTCTACCCACCAATCTACACCCCCAGTCTCCTAGAGCAGTCTTTGTACTTTATTATTGTTAAAATGTCTGGCATAGTGTTTCTGCTCCGCCAGGCCCATCGGCAAAGCCTCCCTGCTGCACCCATGCAAATGCTTGAGACCAGAGTCACCAAGTGGGAGACTTGGGAGTCATCTGGTCAGTAGCACCTGTGGGGCTCTCGTCTCCTCTATCTACTCCAGCTTGGTAGCTTGACTTCGACTTTTTGGCAAGCCTGAGACGTGCCCTGGCAAGAAGTAACTGCCTCGAGTTTCTCAGACCACAGAAACAAAACAAACCAGAAGCTACCCTTCTTAGAGCTGGCCTTGAGGGAGTTCTGGTGATGGATGGCGAGTTGTGGAGGATTCTGCATTCCAGGGGGCTGAGGTCAGAGGCCTGTGTGCTTGAGCTGTAGGGCCCTGGCTTCCAGTGCTCAGCCTGGCTCCTGCGCCCGCCCGTGGTTCGACCCTCTGCATCTTGGGCACCTTCTTGCTCGAGTGTTCTGTGTCTGTATCTTCCTGCTTTTTATCCTTTCTGCCTTTGCAGCCTTTCTACTGAAGAGTCCTCGGTTCCCCAAGTAAGGGGAACCCCATTGCCCACCCTTCTGGCCTAGTTCAGGCCCTTCTGGAAGGAACGCCTCCCCCACGCCCCCACCAGCCTGTCCAGACTCCTGTCTGAGGTTTTACAGTGTGCGTCCACTTCCATACATGGAAGTAGCTTGCCAGCTTGCAGAAGAGCCTGCGGGGAGGGGGGGCGGGGGGGCTGTTTCACCACAGCTGACAACCACTCAGCTTACATTTAAAAAAATGTATTGATCGTAAAAGGCCCCGGCTCTCACCACACGTGTCTGTAAAAAGGAGAACTCCGCTATCTCACAGAGAGCAGGCCGTGAGCCGTGAGCCCTGCAAGTTAGGCCCGGATGCTGAGCTTCCTATACTACAGCTTGGGGCTGTAGAAAGATCTGCTGATGTGAGAGGCCTTTTGGAGGGAAGAAATGCGAGAGAGAGGGAGAGAGAGAGAGAGAGAGTCTCTCTCTCTCTCTCTCTCTCTCTCTCTCTCTCTCTCTCTCTCTCTCTGTGTATTGTGACATGCATATACTTTTTTTCCTCCAGGGCTGGGGGGGGTGGAACCCAGAGGCCCCCACATGCGGGGCAGTCCTGTACCGCTGAGACCCAGCCCCAGTCCATTGGTGCCCTTTTGTTTTTTGATTTGATAAAAAGAAAAGAAAATCTGAGGGCCCAGCCAGAAGGCCATATGGGATGAAATGAAGTGGCTAAGCCAGGGCAGACCCCAGGCCGCGTCTTAATGTATCTAGACTGTGAAATCGCTAAGAAGTGTCTCTTCTGCTTGAGAACTGTAGTTTTCTCACGACATCACTTCCCTCAATGCACAGAACTAGGATTTGTCTGACTTCTGTTTGCTTTTGGTCCCTTAGTGATCAAAGATGGCCCTTGTAGAACGTGAAGATGTAGAGAGCAGTACTTCACAGAGAGAGATTCTGAAGGAGCGCGGGAAACTGGGTACCAAGCACTGTGCCACGACACTGAGGAGGCCAAGGCAGGGGATGAATTTGAGGGTAGCTGGGGTTGTATACTTAGACACACCACACCACCCCTATCTTAGAAAAAGATAATAACGTGGATTTCTTATGCTGCTGTGTTTACTGGTGAGAACCGGGGTGCTACCCCCCTCATGCCGGATCCTTCACCGTGCCCCCCGGTTCTGTCTCCTAGCGCCATCTCGGGTATTTCACTTTGTTTTCTGTCTAGTGGCTCTGGGCTAGTTAACGGTCATCTCTCAGCTTCATTAGAGTGGACTCTGAATTATTTAACAGCCATCATTCAAGACTGTAAAATTCTGGAAGTACACACTCAACTCTGCTGTCAGGGTGGGGGTGGAGAGCGAGACTCCTGCTAGCCAGCGGTTCCTCCAGTCCTCGTCCACTCAGACACCAGCAGCGGTCTGCCTCCGATAAGATCTGGAAAAGAAAGCCATACCTGCTAGGCCTTCCCTTCCTGATTTATTTTGAGCTTAAAATAGCAAACCTTAAACTCCATCTCTCCGCCTGCTCCCTTCCCCCACCGGATCGGATCCTCTCTTTAATTGTATGAAAAGATTTTGAAATTCTTCCTTGATTCTTGCTGCCTCAGGGGAAAGGGGTGAAGCTACCACCAGCTTTACTGTGGGATGTTGAACTGAATTCCTCCTCTTGCTCTCTCTCTAGTTAAAAGACTCCCCGCTGTGACAGGTGTGGATTGAGGGGCCTCCAGTTTGTAAGGCGGTTGGGCCTACCTCCCGAGTTAAAAGGGTTCTTTTGAGCAATCTCTTTATTTATTTTCTTTCTTTCTTTTTTTCTTTTCTTTTCTTTCTTTTTTTTTTTTTTTTTTAAAGAAATGACTTCTCAAGCATCAAGCTGTCCTCGACCTGCCGGATTGTTTTGACTCTTAAACGGGGCTGATACTTGGGGCAGATTGCTCCTGGCTCATGAGACTCAGCCTTCTTCCCACCCCAGAAGCTGCAGGCCAAATGGCCATGATCACAGGGTATGTGGCCTGGATGCCAGAGCCGAAGGATGGATTATGTCTGCCTGTTAGAGCCCTGGTGGCCACAACCAGTCTGAGACTCTGAGTCTGGAGGCTCCTTTCCAGATTCATTGAGGGAAGTGGGACATGGCCAAGGAGGCCAGTGGGACATGGCCAAGGAGGCCAGTGGAGGGAATATGAGGCTGTCCCCACATTTGCTGTTTCTCCGTTTCGAGGTGTGGCTTTAATCCTTCTATGGGGAAAGAATACAGCTCTCAACCACAGGGTGCAGGGAGAGAGATGGGGAGCCGGGTTGGGACCCCGGTCTGTGGTCTGTTTACCCTAAGTACTTGTTCTGATGGAAATATCAGTTGTTGATTTCCACACTGGTGAGAGTCGGTGTACCCTGGGGAGCTATTAAAACACACATTCCCAGGCCGCTGGTTCAGTGTTAGGTGCCGAGTTAGAGCACAGTTACAGAGTTGCCACACAACTAGAGCGAGCCTGCTCATGATGCTTAGGTACAGTCTCTCAGCTGGTCCTGTGCAGAGTCACCTTCCAGGTCCGGGAGGCCCCTTCCCACGTGGGAGCTCAGCCCAGTGGTCCAATGATTACCTGTGTTAACATGTTTCTAACTTGCTGCTGCAGGCTCTGGTGCTTCCAGATCTAGAGCAGGGCCACATCAACGAGGGGATGCTGAGTAACTATGTAAATGAGTATAAGCCAAGGGGCTCTGCTCTTCCTTGACTTGGGTATCCTTGTTCTGCCTAATGCCTCATATGCACTGGCTGCCCCCGAGACAGCTCTGGAGGGAAGCGATGTTGGACTGATTATTTTTGCAGTCACTCTGACAAGGTGTTGGAGCCAGGATTTGAACTTTGGTCCTGAAGCTGGGCTGAAGTGTCTAATTGGCTAAGACTGTCATTAAAAGAGGCACCTTCTATGTGCTAGGCACTGGGACAGGAGGGATTTTGCATACATGGTCTCACTCATCACGAGGGTCCTAATGAAGTTAGCATCACCCCCATTTTACAGAGAGGAAAACTGAGGCTCAGAGAGATTTAGAGGTATGCCCACTGACAGTGCATGGTGGAATCACAGGACTATGGATCTTCTCTCCACATCTAGGCTCTACCATGTTTGGTAGGGAGCATGGTAGAGGTGTATTCAAGAAGCAAATGTGAGAGCTGGAGAGATGGGTAAGGGTTCTTCCAGGGGACATGGATTCAGTTTCTAACACTCATATCAAGCATGGGACTCATAATGTCTGTAGCTCCAGCTCCAGCAAACCTGATGTCCTCTTCTGACCTCTGTGAGTGTCTGCATCATGTTTACACACACAGAGACACACACATGTAATTAAAAATGTTTTAAATCTTTGAAAGGAAAAAAGAAGAAGCAGATATTTGTTTGGCTCTGTGTTTTGGCAGGGGTTTCTCAGCCGAGGTGTAGTGGGAGAGGGTAAGCGGTGTTCCAGGCACTGAGCTCGCCTGCCAGACTCTTGCCCAAGGCAGCTCAGGAGAGTGGCTCAGAAGCTCACTTCCCTAAACATGGCTGCTGTGTGGCCTGGATGCTCCCTCAGGGGCTGCAGAGCTGGTGACTTGATCCACATCTTAGCACAGCTAGGAGGTGGCAGAGCCCTTCAGAGTGCCTTCCTGATGTGAGGTGATCAGATGGTGTTCCTGATGTGAGGTGATGAGATGGTGTTCCTGATGTGAGGTGATCAGATGGTGTTCCTGGTGTGAGGTGATGAGATGGTGTTCCTGGTGTGAGGTGATCAGATGGTGTTCCTGATGTGAGGTGATCAGATGGTGTTCCTGATGTGAGGTGATCAGAGTGTGTTCCTGATGTGAGGTGATCAGATGGTGTTCCTGATGTGAGGTGATCAGATGGTGTTCCTGGTGTGAGGTGATCAGATGGTGTTCCTGATGTGAGGTGATCAGATGGTGTTCCTGATGTGAGGTGATCAGATGGTGTTCCTGATGTGAGGTGGGAGCGCTGCTCTGCCGATGGTACTGTGAGAGTAAGTGGGGATGCTGGGCGTGATGGCGCACGCCTTTAGTCCCAGCACTCGGGAGGCAGAGCCAGGCGGATCTCTGTGAGTTCAAGGCCAGCCTGGTCTCCAAAGCGAGTTCCAGGAATAGCACAAAACTGCACAGAGAAACCCTGTCTCGAAAAACCAAAGAGAGAGAGAGAGAGAGAGAGAGAGAGAGAGAGAGAGAGAGAGAGAGAGAGAGAGAGAGAGAGAGAGAAAGTGGGTTGTTAGAAAGTGAGATCATGCCTGCATGTGGCCACTTCTCTGTGGCTGGTTCCTCTTCTACTTTTCCTCCATGCTGTGATTGGGGGTGGGGTATCCTCAGAATATGCATCTGCCTGTTCTGGGACTGTAAACCTTTTCTTTGTAAAGAACTCAGCCTCAGGTATTTTGTTATGGCAACAGAAATACAATGGCCTTCTGAACTTTCAAGCTCCTGGAATCCATCAGCGCCTTGTTTTTCTCTTAGACCAGCTCCTTCTACACACACCATCTCTCCCTGCCCTGGGGAGTGTCCCTGGCAGCAAAGAAAGAGCCCTTTGAGCAGCCACCGGGGTGAAAACAGCCAAGGTCCCAGGACCCCAAGGACATTTCCAGCCTGTGGTTGCTGGCCTAACCTAAAGGAGCTCCTGATTGGCCGATCCTGGCTGATAGATTCATGTTTCTGTGCAAAGGCAGAATTGCCAAGAGTCGAGTGAGGCAAGGACAGGGAGAGTCACCCCCAGACACTATGGGAAGAGTTGCTAGGACAGCTGTGTGCTGGGCCCAGTCGTTAGGTGGAGGAAGAAGATGTGAAAACCTCCACCCTTGCTGTATACTCATGTTTTTAAGGGCTCAACCACCATCGCTGCCACCACCTTCCTCCTCCTCCTCCTCCTTAAAGACAGAGTTTCATGTATGTCAGACTGGCCTCGAACTGCTCCATAGTTAAGATGGCCTTTCATGGCTGACCCTCCTGCTACACTGGTCTATGTAGTTGTGGAGCTGGAACCCAGCACCTCAGGCATGTTAGGCAAGCACTCTATTCACACCCCAGCCCCAGGGTTTAACTTCTGAGGACACTCTTGTCTCTTCTGCAAGGGTTTCTTAAAAGACCCCCTGGTGACCGCAAGGCCAACGATAAGGGCGCCCTGCTTCAGACCCTGTCACCCCAACACATGAATCCTGTGGGCATTGTGACACAGGTCGGTGCGTGCTCGTGAAGCAGGGACAGTGACTCTTCCACACCACACTCTGCCTTTCTATGACGGTTAGGTTTTCTGGAAGCAGACATTCTTCTTCGTGAATCTTCTGTTGTCTAACCTTTGAGCGAGACCTGGGAATAAAAAACAGCTCGCTTGTTCAGCTCTCCTCTGGCAAACTCATTGGTTAAGTGTAAGACAGGAGGTCCCGGGAAGTGGGGATCAACGCAGGCCGATGGGAGGGTGCTCCTTTCCCGGGATTGGTGCGATCTTCCTGGATGCCTTCTCTTTTTTACTTATTTGTGTGTGCACATGTGGGCATCTGTTCCTGTGGATGAGTGTGCGGAGAACAGCTTCAGTTGCTCTTCCACCTTATTTGAGACAGGATTTCTGGTTTGTTTTTTTTTTTTTTGCTTTTGTTTTTGTTTTTTTCCTGTTACATTTGCCAGGCTGGTGGGAGTGTGAGCTCCTAGGCTTTTTCTGCCTCCCCGTCTCATTTTCCCAAGAAGTTTTGGGATTGCAACTGCTCATGCTATGCAGCTGGCCTCTCTGGGATCTGGGGATTTGAACTCAGGTACTCAGGCTTTCATGGCAAGTGCTTCTACCCACCGAGCTACCACCAGCCTGCTGAAGGAAATGTTTGGGCGATGTGATATCTGATTTCTGCATGTTGTCAGCCAGTTCCCCTTTCAGACAGTGTTCACCAACTAGCATGTTGAAGGTCCCAGTTTGTTCCCTGGGTGGCCTGCTGGTGGTTGTGGCCTTCAAGTCCTGCTTCTGTGCTTGTGCCTGGTGATCTAGATGCCTATGGAGACTTGCACAGGACGGCAGAAGCACGTTCTGGAGTCGGGTCTGGCTTCCTGGGAGTTCATGGCATTGCTCACAGGGACAAGGCTCAAGCCCTGGTTGGGGAGTACTAAAGAGTGGATGGCTGTGGCCGGGCAGGATGGCATAGAAAGGAGCCCAGAGCAACAGCTCCCAGAGTCCTCTGGTGAACCATTTGGGCTTCATTTGGACGGCATTTTGGAAAAGTCCACTTCCGTTTTACACCCACTTTTCGCAGTGTGTCCCACGGTGGGCAGGCATTTTGTTATGGCTACTTTAAAATACCTGCCCAGTGCAGCCCTAGCTTGAAAGGCAGCAACTGTAATTTTTAAAATGCTGATCTCTGCCTGAACTTTTCTGGATTTTTCTATCGGTTTAGTGTCTAAGAGTGAAGAGTGGTAGGAGTCCTAAAACGGAGGCTGGTGTCTTTGAGGTGAAGGCAAGAGAGGGGTTCCCACCCCACCGGCCAGCCGATGGGCTGTTTCAAAGCTGGTAAGTTGCCCAAGAGGGGAGAGAAAAGCTCTGGCCACCTCCAGCTATTTGTAACAAATGGAAACAATCTACCATGTGTCTGGCCCATGGAGTCTCGGCAACTGGGAGGACACACCACACCCCCCCCTCCACCCCACACCCCCCACCCCCGCTTAAGGCTGAAGCAGGAAACAGCCAAGGGGAGCTGTGGCCTCTATGTGGACACTGGTGAGGCTTCTGCAGCTGATGGACAACCCCTCCTGGAGGAGAGCACAAGAAGTGTCTGTTGCCGGGTGGTGGCCAGCCTGGTCTACAGAGCAAGTTCCAGGAAAGGCACAAAGCTACACAGAGAAACCCTGTCTCAAAAAAACAAACAAACAAACAAAACTGTCTGTCAAGCTTCAAGTCAGAAATGTATCTGATTCCCTTGGAGTGGATGAGAGTGAGTCACCGGAGGTCTATTTGTTTGTTTATTTATTTATTTATTTTAGACAATGTCTCACTGTGTAGCCGGGGCTGGCTTTAAATTTACAGAAACCTACCTGTCTCTGCCTCCCAAGTTCTAAGATTAGAGACGTGGGCCACCATGACTAGCTTGCTTCCTTTATTCTTTTTTTTTTTTTTTTTTTTTTTTTTTTCGAGACAGGGTTTCTCTACGTAGCTTTGCGCCTTTCCTGGAGCTCACTTGGTAGCCCAGGCTGGCCTCGAACTCACAGAGATCCGCCTGGCTCTGCCTCCCGAGTGCTGGGATTAAAGGCGTGTGCCACCACCGCCCGGCGCTTCCTTTATTCTTTAAGGAGGCCTAAGCAAGCTAACCTGTGAAATTGTATGTGTCATTTTCAGGTGAATAGAGAATTGAATTCAATTATTTAAAGGGGCCAGGCATGGTGGCACACAACCTGTAATCAGTACTAAGGAGACTGAGGCAGGAGGATCATGAGTTTCAGCAAAGTGTTGGCTACAAAGTGAGACCATTAAAAAACCAAAAGTAGCCGGGCGGTGGTGGCGCACGCCTTTAATCCCAGCACTCGGGAGGCAGAGCCAGGCAGATCTCTGTGAGTTCGAGGCCAGCCTGGGCTACCAAGTGAGCTCCAGGAAAGGCGCAAAGCTATGCAGAGAAACCCTGTCTCGAAAAACCAAAAAAAAAAAAACCAAAAAAAAAAAAAAACCAAAAGTGGCATAGTATACATGGCATAGTTTATTAACCAGTTTTCATCTTCTTGTTCCCTCCGGCTGCCTTTGAACTCGCAGTCCCCCGTCCAAAGCCTCCTGTGCTGGAATTAGAGGGATATCCAGCACAGTTGACCCCTTCCTAGCACAGTTCAGTGGCATCTGTGGCTGTCAATCCTGCCGTCCCCAGTGTGTTTTTAATCATAGTAACTGAAAGTTTTTGCTCGTTATAACAGCGACTTAGCATGTTCCTCTGTTCACCGCTTTCCATACACATGAATTGGACTGCACTAACCACCTCAGACAACTGAAATCTCACACTACTTGTCTTTCTGTGTTTGGCCTGCATCATTTAGGTGAGTGTCTTCGAAGTTTGTGTTGTAATGTGCATCAGAACTCTCTATGGCTCAGCAGTATTCCATTGCACGTATACGATGCATTGTCCTTATCTGATAGCTGTTGATACAGTATGGACCTGGCTTTTCCCCCAATTCTGGGGATCAAACCTTGATCTTTGTGTGTGTAGACAAGTGCTCTGCTACCGTGTACATCTCTGTTCATCCTAAAAGAAACAAGGTTCCTTCGTGGCTTTTGTGAATCTTATTTCCCTTTGTTACCATGTTTTCTTTTTTTCTGTACATAAAATGCATGAGCTGTTAGGTACTATTTTTTTATTTATTCCTTATTTTTAATGGAAGGATCGTAGAGATTCTTTAGAAAACCTTTTTAGATTTATTTATGTTACTCTATGTATGTGTTTTGCCTGCATGTAGTGTAGGTACCACATGCACACGTGGTACCCACAGAAGCCAGAAGAGGTGGTCAGATCCCCTTGAACTATAGTGACAGATTGAGCCACCGTGTGGCTGCTGGGAATGGAACCCTGGTCCTCTGCAAGAGCACCAAGTGCTCTCAACTGCTGAGATAAGCCCTGCTTATGAATTCTCTGCGGGGAATTAAGTAAAACAATCGTTAACGATGTTCATTTGGGGAAAGAGCTTGGACTTGTTGACAGGGTGTGACCACCAGGGTCTGAAGGCTAGACAAGGCAGTGGATGTGTACCCTGGAGCAGAATAGGCTTGCAGGGAGAGGGGTGGCCACTCTGGACCCTACTTGGGCATCTCTGAGGTCTTCATGTGAGCTCAGGAACCCCTGGCCGGCACATCTCCATGGAGCCTCCCTTTCCCTAATCTGTTCCTTCTCTTGGAGGTCCTTAGAATTGGATTGTTAATGTAGGTAGTTACTACAGTTGTTCAGTGGGTCCCTTCACACAGGACAAGTGCCTCAGTTGAGAGATGTGAAATCTGCAAACATTTTGGTCAGGAGAGAATTATGGTGCTGGAGAAGAAGCTAACCCTAATATTTACCTTTAGAAATTGACAGCTTGTTTTAAAGCAGTGAAGTATGTTGGTGCAGGGCAGGGAGAATGGGACTAGATCTGCTAACCCCGAAGTGACTCCCGGGATGGGGGGACATGCTGTAGATTTACAGCTCTGCCCTAGTGTGTTTAAGGTTCTGAAGAGCCTTCGGGGGTTGTCAAGTGAGGCGGGCTGTAAGGGGCCCATCCCGTGTGGGCAGGGGGATTGGTCCAGGCACAGCTTCATGAGGAAAGTTGCCTTTGGTTTCCACCCAGTTGATTTTCCATAGACCTGTTGTATTTTAAAGGCTCTTTCCCTCTTTAATTTTTTTTTTAACCAAAATATTTATTGGGATATTTGCCTTTTTTTAAAAAAAAATTAACATTGGCATAACTAACATAATGCCTTTAATCCTAGCACTTAGGAGGCAGAGACAGGAGGATCTCTGTGAGTTTGTGGTAAGCCTGGTCTCTACGGTGAGTTCCAGCCCATGGTGAGACCCTGTCTCAATACAAACAAACAAACAAAACCAAACATTTAACATTAGGTCATTGAGGAAAATTGAAACACACACACACACACACACACACACACACACACACACACACACGTCATTGTAGACCACCCGTTGGGGGTAAAGCACCCTTAGCTTTTCTTTACACGCATGACTGTATGCAGAGTGCATTTTGAGCATACTTCCATGTAAGGCTGCATGCTCCCGAAAGACGTTCTCTGATGGCGACAAGGTGTTTCACCGCACACATGCACTGTGATTTATTGAATTTTTCTCTGTGAAGAAAAACTAAAGCCAGTTTTATGCCTTGCTGTCGTCATCAAGGAAGTTACAAACATGTATGTATACTTCATGTGTGTCTTCAGTTACGAGGCTAAGTTCCTAGAAGAGTTGCTACATCAGATATCCTGACATAGCTCAGGGTTAGAGGATTCACATAGCATGTTCAAGGCCTTGGGTTTGATCCCAGCACTGAGGGAAAAGTATGATTTTGATACTACGTTTCTTCCTGTTTCCCTCTCATTTCTTCTAAATTTCATCTTTTCCTTTGTTTGTTTGTTTATTGGAAACCTACCCTCTAACACTGATACTCCTCGTAGTGTGGACTCTTGTCCGGCTTTATGACTGGTGTTGCCTGGTACGTGCTAGGCAGGGACTCTGTCTCTGAGTCACACCCCAGCTTCAACTGCATTTTTATTAGTCCATTGGCCATTATTTCCTTCTTTTATTTGGCTTAATTTTTTTTTAAGCCAGGCGGCGGCGGGTGGTTCATGCCTTTAATCCCAGCACTTGGGAGGCAGAGGCAGGGGGATCTCTGTGAGTTCGAGGCCAGCCTGGGCTACAGAGCAAGATCCAGGACAGATCCAAAACTACACAGAGAAACCCTGTCTCGAAAAAAGCAACACAAACAAACAAACAAACAAATTTTTTTTTAGCTTGCAGGCAAACATACATTTTTTCCAAAATTTCTGGTGGTCTGCTCTGCATCTCAGTGCCACATTTTGCTTTTGTTTCGACTCCTTCTCGAAACTTTGTACTCTTGGTGGTTTTTTCTTTTTAATGTTTTTTTTTTTTTTTTTTTTGACAGGGTTTCTCTGTGTAGCTTTGGAGCCTGTCCTAGAACTCACTCTGTAGACCAGGCTGGCCTTGAACTCATAGAGGGTTGTTTTTTCTTGAGTGGAGAAAGTTTGTCAGGTCTGCCTGCGGGCAGGGCATGTCTCTTCGTCCTGCTCCACCTTGGTGCCCACAGACTTTCTTTTCAGATCTTTATTGGTTAGTATACACTGGTGTTACTATCTCAGCTCCTCAGAGTCCTGATGGGAGCATTTGTGTGTGTGTGTGTGTGTGTGTGTGTGTGTGTGTGTGTGTGTGTGTGTGTGTGTGTCCTGGCAGGACAGGTGTGTGCTCGCTCTTCTGTGTTTGTGGGAGCTGCTGAGATAAGGGTCATGTTAAGCTTTCCTACTGACCATAAGCTGTACTATGGCCACATGCCTGCTCGTCACATGGATACATGGATTCAAGCTCTTTGCCCACCTGTGGCCACATTACCCTCCCCACCCCCCCACCCCCCCACCCCCGTGCCCATCCTACACTTTCAAATACCGCCTTCAGGAGCAGAAGTACACAAGCTGAGAGATGCGTCTGCTCCAGCAAATCTGGTCTCTCTGTGCCTGCCCCTCCAAATCAGGAGATATTAGTGGGGACCCGCTGGGGTCTCTGTACTCAAACCATATCCATGGCTGCCATGCTCCGCAGGGCCCATCTAAGCCTGGCCTGGTAACTTTCAAATCTGGTCCCAGCTACGCCAGTTTTATCTAGCAGCAATTCCCTGTCCTTCCTCATGTCCTTAAACCAAGTGCAGGGCTTCTGGGTTATTATTTATCGAGGAGAGACCAAGCCGTAAGCCGGTGCTGGAGAACTCTGGCTTTTTCCGCTGGCTGCAGCGTTTTTTCTTCCCTGGCTGTCATGTCACTGAGTGCTGCTCTGGGCTGTGTGACTTCAAAGCTGTTTCCTGCTGTCCTTAAACGAAAACTAAAACGAGAGACATTTCTGAGCTCTTTAAATAATAATAGTGGTAATAATAATAATAAATAGGAATAATAAAAGTGCCCTGTGACTCCTCAGCTTTTCATGTGGCTTCTAGTGCTCCCCTGCCAGTGTGACCTGTTTTGGGGCTGCAGGCTTTCCTTCCTTTGATGTCTCTCTCCAGGATACCTCCCTGGAATCTGTGCTGAGAACAGGGAAATTGCTGCTGTGAGTTGGGGGTGGGGAGGAGGGGTGGAGGGACCCCGGGAACTTGGTGGGTGTGTGCTGAGGGAAGTCAGATTGAACTGGCAATGACCCCTGGAGGCGAGTGTCCTTCCTGATGATGGGGAATATTCCAGTTCTTCCCTCCTCTTCTCCCGTTTCCCCTTAAACTGCTGTTCACACTCACGCCGTGGAGATCAGCGCCTGGTGACCTTGAGGTACTCCTTGTCTCCGAGTTTCTCAGAGCAGCTTGTGGGTGATGTGGATGTGGATTCCTCTGTATGCTCTGGCCACTTCCTTCTCGGAATGCTGTTAGTTGTGCCCCCCCCCCAACCCCCCGTCCTTTCAGTAAAACATAAATTACAGAGACTTTGATATACAGGTTGAGCACCCCTTACTTGAAAGGCTCAGGCCCGGAAGTGTCTCTGGGTTCTGTTTGTTTGGAATCTGGGAATACTTCCATAGACTTTGCTGCTTGGACATCCCAGATCAGAAAATCCCAAATTCTAAATACTACAAAAGCTAAAACTCTACCAATCCCAGAAGGGAGATGCCCATAAATGTTTAGGATTTCAGGTTTTCTTATTAGAGATATGCTATCATCATTTGTGTGTGTGTGTGTGTGTGTGTGTGTGTGTGTGTGTGTGTTGTATATACACGTGGGGGTGTATTTTTATGATATGTACATATGTGTGTGGTGTATGTGTGTGTGTATGTGGTATCTATGTGTGTGTGTGTGTGTTGTATATACACGTGGGGGTGTATTTACAAATGTGTGGTATTTTTATGATATGTACATATGTGTGTGGTATTTGGTGTATTTTTATGATATGTACATATGTGTGTGGTGTATGTGTGTGTGTGTGGTATCTATGTGTGTGTGTGTGTTGTATATACACGTGGGGGTGTATTTACAAATGTGTGGTATTTTTATGATATGTACATATGTGTGTGGTGTATGTGTGTGTGTATGTGGTATCTATATGTGTGTGTGTGTGGATATGCTAGAGGAGGACGTTGGATGTCCTGCTCTATGACTCTGTCTTATTCCCTTGGGACAGGCTCTTTCACTGAACCTGGAGCCGAGCTGGCAGCCAGCAAACCCTAGCAGTCCTGTCTCTGTCCCCCACCTCCCCAGTGTCAGGGTTACAGGTGTAGCAGGACCGTGCCTGGCTCTTTACATGAGTTCTGGGGATTCGAACCCAGGTCCTCTTGCTTGCACAGCACCGCTGAGCCATCTCCAGAGCCCCAGTATGCTGTGTGATGTTCCTATACTTCCTGTGAGATAGATCCTACCTACAGTCAAGCAGATGAGCCTACATACTATTTTCCATCTCGGCCCTCTTTTTTGATTAGCTTTTAAAATCATGTTTGTCTTAATTAATCCTAAGCCTTCTTCTATTTGGAGAGAGCTGTAATTAAGCTTCACATAAAGAGAGCCAGGTGAGCCGGGCGGTGGTGGCGCACGCCTTTAATCCCAGCACGCGGGAGGCAGAGCCAGGCGGATCTCTGTGAGTTCGAGGCCAGCCTGGGCTACCAAGTGAGTCCCAGGAAAGGCGCAAAGCTACACAGAGAAACCCTGTCTCGAAAAACCAAAAAAAAAAAAAAAAAAAAAACCAAAAAAAAAAAAAAGAGAGAGCCAGGCAAATGCAGTGAAGGGCGGCCCATGGTGGAGGCTACTTGGTCTGTTCCGAACTGTCAGAGGACCTAAGGCAGGGAGGGGTCTGGAGGGATGGCTCAGCCATCAAAAGCATGCACTGCTCTTGCAGAGGACCCGTGTTTGGTCCCCAGCACCCATGCCAGGCAGCTCACAACCTCCTGTAACTCCAGCTCCAGGGGACCTAATGTCCTCTCTGGCCTCCATAGGCACCTGTACTCATGTGCACATACCCACACATAGATACACATAATTTAAAACTAATAAAAATAGCCAAGCATGGTGGTAAACACCTTTAATCCCAGCTCTCGGGGAAACAGGCAGGTGGATCTCTTGAGTTCTATATAGCAAGCTCTAGGTCAGCTAGGGCTACATTCTGAGGCCCTTTCCCAATAACAAAACAGTAATATAATAACAATACATTAAAAAAAAATAACCTAAGGCATGAACTCACATGCCTCTCAGCCAGACAGCCCTGGCTGGAGCCTGGGCCTGCTTCTCCTCAGGGCTGGAGGTTCTGGAAGCCATAGACTTTTTCCTTATCAATCTTGAGTCAGAGGTAGAGGCAGGCAGATCTCTGAGTTTGAGGCTAGCCTACTCTACAGAGCGAGCTCCAGGACAGTCAGGGCTACATAGAGAAACCCTATCTCAAAAAAGGAAAAAAAAAAAAGGAACTTTTATTTTATGTGTGTATGTGTGTGCACATGCCTTGGTGCCCATGTGGAGGTCAGAGGACAGTTTGCCAGAGTTCACTTTCTCCTTCCAGCTAGTGAGTCCCAGAGGTCAGATTCAGGCTTGGTGGCAAGTGCCCCGAACTGCTGAACCATCTTGCCATTTGTATTTTTGAGATAGAATCTTGCTATGCAACTTTGGTGGGATTGAAGATCTCTATGTGGTCCATACAGGTTGCAAACTCAGGGCAATCCTCCTGCTTCCTCATCCTCTCAGTGCTAGGGTACAGGAACGAGCCACCATAAGTGTGTTTTGTAGGGGACAAGAGACGTTACTCAGTGGTAGAATGTGTGTTAATATGTACCAGGAAGGCCTGGGTCCAGTCTCTAACCCCACGTTAACTAAGTTGTGTCAAACAATAGCGTTTTAAAATGTTGTTTTTTGTATTGAAAACCTCTCATTGCACTCACTGTGTGCTTCTCATAGTTTTAAATGTTTATAAATATCAGCTCCTTAATTCTCACAACAACCTTTAAAGGTGAATTTCTAGTCTCTAGTCAGAGGTACACCATCAGGCCTTCACAGCATGTGGAGGACATTTGGGCAAGGGCGTCATCAAAGCCATCTGGGAAGCTGCCCTTGGTCTCTTCTCTGTCAGTGGGCATCATGTGTTGAATCCAAGTCCTACGGTTTGGTCGAGATACTCCCAGTTCCTAGTACTTGTATCCTTTCAGTTAAAATGAAGCTGGAGGAATGCAACTTCAGTTTGTTTATATTTGCAAGGTAGAAAAAGAATATCCACATAAGCTACAGGTTCTGAAAACCTATTTAGCCTACGGCTCCTGATTAAAAGAAAGAAGCTAGCTGGGCATGGTGGTGCACGCCTTTAAACCTGCGCTCGGGAGGCAGAGGCAGGTGGGTCTCTCCTCTTCCACTTTGTTTGAGACAGGATCTGTTCACTCCTGCATATGCCATGCTAGCTGGTCCATGAGCGTCTAGGGTTCTGCCTCTGCCTCCCATCTTGCTGTAGGAGTTGGAACTGCAGTTACCCACTGTCGAAGCCAGCTTTAGGTCGGTTCTGGGAATTGAACTCCAGTCCTCACACTTGTGCAGGCAATGCTTTACCCACTGAGCCATCTTTCCATGTCTGTACCCCTGGATGTGGAGGCTGGAGGACAGCCTCAGGTATCAATCCTCTCCCTCCACCTTGTTTGAGACGGGGGTCTCTCTTTTTATTGTTCTTTACTGTGTGTGTCGGGCCAGTCGGACCATGAGCTTCTGGGCATTCTCCTGTCTCTGCCCCATCTCATGGCAGGAGTCCTGGGGTTACAGATGACCCCTGCTTTATGTGGGTTCTGAGGATCCAAATTCAGGTCCATGGCAAGCACTTTACCCCACCTCCCCAACCCTTGAATTAATTAATAACTAATTAATTAATTAATTTGTTTATAACAGAAAACGGTTGCTTTAGCCAGGCCCTCCAGTGACAAATGCCCATACAGTGTTGACACCTGAATATGTGACTTCTGTTGTAGCCTGAATGTAAGTGACACACTGGGGATGTGGGGGGGAAGAGGGGGGGAAGACTCTGGCCACCCTTTGGAGAGCAACAGACACAAGAGGAAGACGGGGTGGCCCGGTTTTATCTGGGTCAGTTGGAAGGATGTAGCTGGTGTGGGGTGTGTGGCATGGAGTGGAGAGGCTTTGTTCAGAAGGATCGCCCCTTCAGTACCTACCTGGGTGTCTGTCCCTCAGCTCGGCTAGACAGCTCCTCCCGTAGCTCACCATCCTGTAGGTGCTCAATAAACATAGCAAATGAGCCAGCAGGTAGTTCAAGCCGAGGGCTTGCTTACTGTGGCCAACCTGAAGCTGCTGTTTTTCCTTTAAATGTGGCCCCCTTTTATCTCAAGTCCTCCTTTTCCTGCCTTTCCCAGCAGCTTCCAGGGCTTTCTAAGCTTGCTGGACCAGATCACATACCCTGACCTGATTTCATAGCTCTCTGTTTCCCAGAACTGCCCCTTTCTCCAACTCCCTTGCCGGTCGTCTGCCCACAAGCAGCCTCTGGTTGACACTGTAATAATCTGGTGGTACTCCCGAACCCCACTTCTCAGGATTTGGGAGCCCAGAGGATTCTGGCTTCTCCACAGACCACATAATACAGACGAGGTGGTAACTTTTACAAGAGAATCCCCAGAAGCTTGGGAATTGGTGTGGAGTCCTGCGGTGGTCTTAAAGAGCCCAGCAAAATGCTGTAATGATGAGTGACAGCCAGCAGCGACGCCGTCCAGCTCTGGAGTCGGGATGGAAGAATGTTCTGACTCGGACTGGAAGTTGGCCAGCCATGGGATTTTATTGACCATAAGTTGCTAATTCAAAGGCTTTTCCAGCCATGACCCCCGGTTTTCTTCTTATTGCACTTCCTACATTTCCCGGAGTCTGCGTTTATGACTTTTTATCATCATAAAGTTCAAAATGAAATACCTACTTAAAAATTAATTGAAGCCTGCGAACATCACGTCATTTGTTAACGTGCGTAGTGAGCACGCTCCCCTCATCTCCCCCATCTGTTTATTTTGCGATTAATAAAAGGGAAGGCATGTTTGTGCTCGAGGCTGGAGGATCTTGGCTGCCTGTGTTGGAATCTGTGAATTTAGTCCAAATTGATAATGTCCTGGTATTTGTGGAGGCTTTTTATTTATTTATTTTAGAAAAAAGCTGCTTAAATGAAGGCACATTTTTCTAAAGCTGACCACATAGAGTTCAGGATAAACAGCTTTCTAGTAAGGCATTTGTGAATAGTAAGGATATGGATTTACCGTAGGGGTCTTGAGTGTGTTTTCAAGGCATTGTTTTAAGTTGGTGGGAGGCCCAGATGAAAGGAGGAATTTCATGATAAGCCCCCCATGAGTCATTTTGAGCTGCAGTGAGGAGCTGAAACGATGAGCTTGCTCACGGTCCTTATGAGGAAAGCTGGAAAGCTCACTCGCTCGCGCCGGCAGGAGGGTGCTGAAGGCTGCCCTGCCCTGGCCTGTGGCAGTACAAGGCTTCAGTTGGCCTGGTGTTTGGGGATGGAGCCTACAGAGAGCCTTCCACTAGAAAATCAGTCTTCCTCCCCCTCTTCTTCCCGTGCCTCTTACAGGTGGGCACCGGGCCTTTCTCCCTCCTCCTTTGTGCTTTTCCTCTGTGAACAGTCATTTAATTTGTTCCTTGCTGCTTATCATTTTATTAATCAGTCTTTTCTCCCTGGGCCAGGCTCTTCTCCGGAGGCCTTGCCTCTGGGTCGCGATGTGCATTCATCAGCAAACGATGGCTTCTATGACGGCAAGCAATAATCGGGAGTACAGAATGAGAAAACCAGAACTTTCTATGTGCTTGGTCGTTTTGTTTCTTAGTTACCAGAGCTGTTAGGGTCGGAGTCTGCTCCCCGGGACCCCAGCATGCTAGGATCTGCCTCTCTTCTTCAGTATGCCCATCAGAGAGCCAAGTAATGGCGAGAAACAATGAGCCAGTGTGGCCACATTGGGAAGAGGAACAGATAAAGGGGTCCAGTGACCCCCAAGTCCATCTTCAGGGTCGTGACATGGGACTTAGAGATAAAGAGAGGACAAGGGGAATGCATAGCCAAGTGGGGCTGGTCAAGACGTGGTCCCATCCATTGCTGTCTGGGCAGGCCACAGTATCTCCTGCAAGGTGGTCTAGTGTTGTTAGAACTATGAACCTTTTTCCTGAGACACAATTTCCCGATCTGACTAACACAAGACTCAGCCTTTTCTTCCTCACAGCTTGAGATTTCTGGGAAAATTCCAGTCTCTCTGAGACCATTGTTTCAGCAGTCTGATAGCCAGAGGGTCCCTGGCAGGATGGTCACACCTGGGTTCCAGACACTAATTGGTCTTAAAGACTGAACTGAGCTGGTTATGCAGGAGGGCTTGGCTCTTCCTCTCTAATTTTCTTTACAGCCTTAAATGTTTCCTACCAGTGGCAAGACAATGTTTACCGTGTGCTAATGAATGTCCTCATCTTTAAAAGAGGAGGTAAGCCAGGAATGTCTGCTCTCCTGTACTCTTAAGTACTTAGAGACTGAGTCAGGAGGCTCATGAGTTTGAGGCCAGTCTGGGATAGACTGGAAGGTAGGAGACTCTTATGGGGAGTTGGGGGAAGAATGAAGGAGAACTGGAATAAATAATTTTTGTTGTGTTTCAAAATTTTATGGGAAAATCGGGTTGTTTTTTATATACCTGATGGCTGTATGGATGAACAGACACAGTGGATTGCTAGGGGAATTGGCCAACTAGCTTAGGGAGGCTGAAAAGGCTCTGTGAGCTGGAGACCCTAGGATGCTGCAGCATCAGTCCAGGCCTGAAAACCTCAGAAGCTGGAATACAGGTGTCAGTCCAAGGGCAGGAACTTGAGAACCTGGTGGGTCATTTGTGAGGGTCCTAGAGTCCAAAGACAGCGAAGCCTCGAGTTTTGAACGTCCAAAGACCGTGAGATATGGAGAGAACTTTCTTGCCTGTCCGTTTGTTCTGTGCCAGGGCCCCTGACCTGGAGAGATGGAGAGAACTTTCTTGCCTGTCCATTTGTTCTCTGCCAGGGCCCCTGATCGTTTGGTACCTGCCCTCGTGGAGGGTGGCTCTCTCCCACTCAGCTCACCGACTTGCACACCAGACTTCTGGAAACACACAGAGCTGTACCATATTAGTTATCTACATGTTCCTTACTTGGGATGGGTACCGAGCTGACCATCCTTGTCTCCCTAGAGCCCCTCGCTGATGTCACAGCCTGAGGTGATCGGCTGGCTTCTCCGGGTGCTCCTAGGATTGATAGACACAGCTGGAGGAAGTGGGGTGGGTAGGTCTCATGCTAAATACTCATCAGCTATAGCAGAAAAGCAACTGAGTAATGTGTGTGATGACTAGCGTCAGTTGTCAGCTTGACAGAAATCTACAGTCACTTGGGAGGTGAGCCTGGGAATGGGGAGGATTGTCTTGATTATATAACATGTAGGAACCGGCGCAGTGGGGGCAGCGCCATTTCCCTGGACAGTGTAAATGGAAAAAGGGAACTGGGCAGCAGTATGTATTCATTGCACTTTTCTTGACTGTGGGTGTAAGGTGTCCAGCCACTTCCAGCTCATGTTGGCCCCGCCTCCCCACCAACATGGAATGTACTTTGAACTGTGAGTGAAAATAAACCCCTTCTCGTAAATTGTTTTTATCAGGGTTTCTTTGTTTGTTTGTTTTGTTTTTTTAATCACAACAACAGGGAAAGAAACTAAGACAACGTTGAAACAGAGTGAGAGAGATGCAGCCCCAGGGACATTCATTACTTAAGAGGTGTGGAAGTAATTTGGGATATGGGATAAAAGACAACACTTAAAAGAGGTAGCTTCAAGGCACCTGGAAACCCAGAATTCAGGAGATGGAGGCAGGAAGATCAGGAGTTAAAGGCTAGCCTGGGCTATATAAGAATCTGTCAGAACCCCACTCTCCTCAAAAAAAAAAAAAAAGGTATCTTTGGGGAATGAAAAGAAACAGAAGAATCATACTTTACCACATTTCTATAAAAACTACTTCATTTTGTTTTATACCAAAGCTATGTTATTAGCTAAACTACATTATTTTAAAATACATTTTTTTTTTAATCCAGGCAATGGCCCACATCTGAGGTCCCAGCCACTCTGGAGGCTGAAAAGAGGCTTCACTGGAACCCAGTAGTTGAGCAGCAGTGTGAGCCATTCAGCAAGAGCCTGTCATAAAACAATCATGCAGTGTGGTGGTGCACACTGGGGTCCTAGCATTTAGAATTGAATGCCCTTGTCATGATCGATCCCTACCTTCAGTTCCAGGCCGTACTTTACCTCAAAACCAAAAACCCAACAACCACCAAACCAGCAGGCAAGCAAAACAGTTTTAGTCTATTTGGAAGGCTAGTAAAGAAAAGAGACAGGGAAAGGTTGACTGAAAAGTCCGTCTGCCTGTGCGGTAGACGCACGGTGCTGGCACTGAGTAGAGACTCTGAAAGCCCGGACCCGAGGCACCAACTGAGGATGTATTGAAACTGCGAATTCTTGGACTCCAGCCCAGCCCACCTTCCCTTCTCAATCAGAAACTGCACTGGGGCCCAGGAATTTTCATCTTGACATGCTCTCCAGGCTTCCTCTTGGCCCACAGTGCTGGGGATGGGGGAGTAGGGCTCACATATCCTGGGCAAAGTGCTCTACCACTGAGCAGCAGCCCCAGCCCGCTGGGTGACTCGGATGCAGATCCAGCTTGGTCTTGAGCAAAATAGACAAGGCTAGTTTCCTACACCAATATCATGTCCTGAGGTCAGTGCTAAGAGCCTGGGCCCCTTCTAAGAACAGACAAACTTAGGCTCTGTGAGATGGCTCAGTGAGTCAAGAAAGGTGCTTGCCACCAAGCCTGACCACCTGAGTTTGATTCCTGGGACCAAAGGTGGGAGAAGAGACCTGACTCCCCAAAATTGTCCTCTGACCTCTATACGTAACACTCTGGCACATGTGTACCTACACTCACCTGCAAGTGTGCACATGTACACACACACACACACACACACACACACACACACACACAAATAAATAAATAAATAAATAGAATAAATTTTTTTTTAAAAGAAAACATAAATTTAAAAGATTCTCTAAAGCTAGCTAGCTTCTCTGGGGTTAGGACCAGAAAGAAAGGCCACCCCTATGTGAGTGCTGGGGGTGTGTGTGCTGGGAGGGGTGGGCAGCAGAAGAGAAGAGACTTCTGGGAGGTACCCATCTCCCACAGCCATGTGGGCAGTGAGTAGGCGGGGTGACCCCTGGCCAAGCAGCTGAGTGGTAGGGAGTGCCTGGCTGTGGCTGGCCTCTCCTAAGTCATTTGCTATTATAGGGAAACAAGGAGCCCTTCTTTTTGGCCTCTGACAGCGTTCAGTGGGGCTCTCAGGTGTCCTTTGGCTATTTCTGACTTAGAAGCAAGAGCAGGGAGGCAGTTTCTTACCTCCTGTGTATCCTGGTGGTGGGTACCCAGGTCTCCAGCGATCGTCTCGAGCCTCACTCAGGTGACAGGTCCAGAAAAGGTAGTGACCATTACAAGACCATTTCCTTCTATAGAGTGAACAGTGGACACAGACGGCCTCAGAGTCCTCCACAGCTTGTAAAGCCACTGCTAATTGATCCGATCGTTGTTGGTAGATTGAAGTGAAATTTACCACACCCAGCTTTGGCCATCTGATTTCTCCATTATCAGCAGAAGCCCGGAAGAACAGCAAAGTTCCTGGTGTCTTAGTCGGAACAGCTGCCGTCACTAATGACTCAGAATTTTACGCATGTTTTCCTTCTTAGGTAACACATTCCCTAGGTTTATTACCAGCTCCATGAAATAGCTGAGCAATGTTAGCTGCTCTGTAGACAGACCACTGATAGCATCCCCGAGAAGGGAAGGAAAGAGAATTAAAGCCTGATGTTCCAGGAACTGATTTGAAACTGATCTTCATCCTGCCAAAGAGAGAAGGTAGACTGTCTGTCTCCTTTCCTCCAGAGTGCCTGTCTTGCAGGTGAGAAAGCAAAATGAGAAAGGCAAACGGACCAGGGTCAGTGGGGAGTCTGCAAAGAAAATCCCTGGAGCGAGACCCCAGGTTGGACCAGGTGCAGAGGGAGGGCATCCGGGTGGGAAGAAGGACCAAGAAAGAGGAAGCCAAAGGAAGGACCTATGTTGGGTTCCCTGTGGAGATGCTTCCAGCCAGCGCTGCCTTCTAGAGAGCACTGTGAATGGAAAGGAAACCTGGCAAGATGGAGTGGTGCCCAGCACAGGAGGCTTCATGAGAACTATTGCTGTCTCGGGAGCTTGAGTACAAAGGTGTTTGAGAGGGATTAATGTCATGGTGGGAGAGGAGGAAACCTGAGGAGCTGCAATGGGGTAGACTGTGTTCTTTCTTTCTTAAGGTAACACTCAGGGAGCCCTCCCTGTCTACCTTGGACACTTGAGTCAAACTTAGTTCTCCTTATCCTTCTGCTATGACTGTATCACCATTTATAGTTTTCCCGGTGAGACCTGTATTCTTCTGGGGCATGTGGTGTGTGTGGTGTCTGCATACCTATGGTGTAGGTGTACTTGATATGGAAGCCAGATGACATGGAGTGTCTTCCTCTACCACCTTTTCTTTCTTTTTTGAGACTTCTCACTCTGTAGCCCTGGCTGTCCTGGAACTCCTCTGTAGACCAGGCTAGCCTCAAACACACAGCTCTGCCTGCCTCTGCCTCCCGGGGGCTGAGATTGAAGGTGTGCCACCGTGCCTGGCTGTACTTGCTCTCATTGTTTTATGTGACTGTGTCCCTGGTCCCCATCCTTTCTTCCCCCACACGTTGGTGTTTTGAGAGGGTCTCTCCTTGTCGCGGGGGCTGGCCCCGAACTCATAGTCCTCTTGCCTCTGTCTTCAAGAGCTGAGGTTCCAGGTGTGTGCCATCGTGCCTAGCTCTTCCTCTGAACTTAAATTTCGACAATGTGTTTTTCCTCGTCTGCTGGGACTTTCCAGGCCTCCACCATTCTAGATTGGACCTGCCTGCTGCACAGCTGTCATCCTGGAACTTTCTCCGAGCATTTCCCTGAGTTGGCTTTCCAATGGGTTTCACTCTAACTCCAGTCACTGTTTGGTCCAAGCATTTTCCTTTATTTATTTATTTATTTATTTATTTTTTTGCCCATATACTTAAAAGCGTTACCAAGGAGATCTTACAGAACAGAATGCGTTTTTGAATGCAGAACTTTAAAATTTAGTGTGTGAGTTCAGCATAGGTTGAGTGTAAATGAGAATCAGCTGTCTTTGGACAAAACTACGCAGTTTTTTTGTTTTTTGTTTTTTTTAAAGAAGATTAAAAACGGAAATGAAGCCAGGATCCCAAATGTGCCTCTTTGCAGAGTGGCCCAGCTGCTTTCCAGGCTGCATGTCAGCCCTTCCGCTTGGGTCGCCCTGGAATTGGAGCTGCCTGGAGGGCCCGAGGGGGACAAGGTATGGTGGGAAATGCTTGATCAGGATTAACCCAGGTCCTGAGTTGAAATCCTGCCTCTGGTTCCTGCTAGCCAGTCGCTCTCCCTCACACTATGCACAGGAAGCCCACCCAGCCTTGCTGGACGGGAGGATTAAGTTAACCAGAGGTTAGGGAGGCATGCTGCAAAAAACCAGGACCGTGTCTGCATACCCGCTTGTCACTGTGAGGAGCAAAGCCTGTAAAAGCCAAAAGCGAGAGAGGATTGACCTGGAGTTTAAGGCACAGATGAATGGGTAGTTAATTGGACTCCTCTAATCGTGAGAACCAGCATTTCACTACAGGGCTCACCAACTCAAGTGCCAGGAGAGGGCCCGGTAGGTGAAGCGAAGGAACTGGGCTGTGTGGTCATGGAGAGTGTGTGAGACATACAGGCAGGGGCATGTGTGTGAGGGTGGAGGTCAGTCCCAGGGCAGAGCCTTGTCTGGGCTCCCCTGCAGCTGATCACCGCCCACAGCAGCAGGAGCCCACGGTTAGGTCCTCTAAGCTTAAAATCTGTTGGTTTGTTTTGTATCCAAATGTGAAGTCAGTTCATTTTTACATGCCCTCATTCAGGCTAAGACTTCTTCTTAACATGGTGCAAGCCAGACAAAGCACATTCACAGTTCACCAAGCTGAGGCCTGGGTCTCACTCCAGGAAAATTAAGTGTAAACAGCAAACAGGTCCTAAAACTGAGTCTTCGTGTTGCATTTACACAGCTGGTCTTAATGCAGGATGGAAGGGATTTGCTCGTCTCCTGCTTTAGTGGTATCTGCACAGGTAACCCATGTGCCTGGCACCTTTTCTCCCAAGGGAAATTAAGAGTAACGTTGAGCTAGCTGAGCAGTGGCCAGACGGAACCTGTTCTGAACACAGTGAGAAAGTTCCCTCTGTCCGCAGACACTGAGGTTTATAACTTGATCTTCAAGAGCGTGTGGGGTTCAGCTAATTACCAGCTCACCCTACCTCCTAGGTCTCTGTCTTGTCCACAGGGACTCTGTGGGAATCTCATTGCCACCTTCCCTTATGAAGTCAGATATGTCGGGAATCCTGCATGCCTCCAATAGGAGGTAGTTAGATGTCACTTGTGAAAGGATTGGTAAGATGCCCCTCCCTCTCACTACACCCTGGGCTCATAAGCACATCCTTCCTAAGCAGCACTTTGGGCAGCCTTTCCTCCCAGAACCCCTCGTGGGCACCCTCTTCAGCTCCTTCCCACAGTCCCCTGCTTTCATTCTTCTGGGGCTTGGCTACAGAGTACTTCAGGCTTCCGATCTGTGGTTTTTCTGGACCTGTGCGGGTTCATCCACTCCCCGCTTGTTCAGTTCTCAGCAGCCCAGTTCTCAGAGAAGGTAACTTTGTTACCACCGCAAGCCAGGCGGTGAGACTGTAGCGATGATGGAAGCTGGGAAGGGTGGGCAGCTGACGGTAGGTAGCGTTTTAATTGTCTTACTTTTGGGATTGAGCCAAGGACCCTGTGCTAGAGGCGTTGTATTGAAGGATTGATGCCTCTCTTTTTAGACTGGTTTTCTTCACTTCCGCTTCCTTTTGTTCTCTGCCTCCAGGAGCTCCTGTGCCTCAGACTGACATGCAGAGCCTCTGTGCGAGCAGCCTGCTGCCTTCCACAGAGCAGCCCTGGCTAGCATTTCCTTTTTTATTTTACTTTTGTTTTGAGACAGGGTGTCTCTTTGTAGCCTTGGCTGCCCTGGCCTTGAACTCACAGAGATCCACCTGCCTCTGCCTCCCAAGTGCAGGGATTAAAGGGAGATTTTTCCCCCCCATTATGCTTACGTGCATGTGTGTGTCTGCTACAGCGTGAGTGTTGGGGTCAGAGGATAACGTGCAGGATGCATGGCTCTCCTTCTACCATATGGATCCCGGGGATGGTGCTCGGTTGTCAGGCAGTGACTGCCTTCCCCTGCCATCCTGTCTGCCCCTGCCTTTCTTTCACCTTCTCTTTCTTCCAGGCTCCCCACCCCATCAGATCACACACTCACCTCCTAGAGTCTAGTAAACAGTGTTCGCGCTGCGCTGGGTAGAGGAGGGACAAGGGCTAGTTCAGCACACCTTCACTGTCCAGAACGAGGGTCTGCGAATATCAGGGATACGTGGGAGAGTGCTGTCGATGGAGAGGGAGCCGGGACAGTAAACCTCACCGTCGACAGACAGCATGTGCTACAATCGGTAGCTGTAACACTGTCTCGACTCTGAGAGCCTCGAGCATTCCCGAAGGTTCCTGACAGGTAGTCATTTGTAATTTTGCTGAGACAGGTTTGAGCTGTGGCTGTGTCGTAACTCCTAAGTAATTAAAGCCTCCTTTGTGGAAAATCGCTCTTTTCAAAAGAGAAGCTGCTGCTGCTATTCAGTGGTGGGGAGATGAGGGGTGGGGGTGGGAAAGCAGAGATATCCAAAGAAGTTATCGGTTTGTGCCAGAAAAAGGGAGTTTGGGACACACTGAAGACTAGAGTGATGGATTTTGCGGGGTTGGGTATTAGGGCCACCCTCATACTTACTCCCTGGGGGATAAGGATGTTTATTCAGTGTTACAGGGACTGGAGACTGGGGTGGGGGGGGAGCTAGCTCTAGAGAGAGCTTAACGTGGGGTTGACTTACGACGGAATATGAACATGCAAAAAAAATCAGTAAAAGCTGAAAGATTTATATGATCTGAAGAGAAGGGGTTGAGGACATGAGAACGTGGTCCACAGACTCAACCAAGCAGGCTCATAGGGGCTCAGAGACTGACACAATTCCAACGCCTGCGTGGGTCTGCATTAGGTCCCCGGCATGTATGTCATGGTCGTGTAGCTTGGTGTTCTTGTGGGACCCTTAACAGTGTGGAGGGGCTGCCTCTGGCTCTTACGCCTGCACTTCGGGCCCTTTTCCTCCTGCTGGCTTGTCTTGTCCCGTCTTGAGGTGAAGGTTTGTGCCATAGTGTAATTTGTTATGTCGTGTTCGCTGGTATCCCGGAGAGGCCTGCTCTTTTCTGAAGAGAAACGGCAGAGGAGTGGATCTGGGGGAGAGGGGAGGGGGGAAGGGTGGCTGGGAGGAGTGGAGGGAGGGGACACTGTGGTCAGGATGTATTGTATGAGAGAATAATTTTTAAAAAAGGAGGCTGGAGCTACTGGTCAATGGTACAATTCTTATGTAGCATGCACTAAGGGAGAGAGGGAGAGAGAGGGAGAGAGAGGCCAGAGGTCTCCACTGCTTGTTCTGACCACACAGATTCGGGGACTTCCAAAGCCATCTGGAGGCTCTGCTTGGGAATGTGGGGCTCTGCATGCTCCTGTCAGTGGACACATTTAGGCAGCTGCTGCATGGCCAGCTGTCGGGGGTGCTGTGGAGGAAACTCCTGCCTTTGAGTTCTGGGAGCGTCAGCTCTGACGCTCAGCTTTCCGTATCTCTTCATTACCGTCCGTCCGCTCTTCTGTCTCTCAAGAGCGTGTGTGTATTGCTTGGACTCAAAACCAGGGCAGGTGTTCTCCCCTGAACTACACCTCATTCCCCTTTCTCTTTCTGTGCCCTAGAGCAGCCAGAGACAGTGTGGGGCCGAAAGCAGTGAAGGTTTATGGTCCTTACCTGAAGATCTGGCTGTTCCCAGGGCCCGGGGCTCACTTCAAAGCAGCCTGTTTCTTTCCCCATCTCCTTTTAAAGCCCAGACTGCCACATTGCCTGTCTTCAGCTCCGTGTAACTGTAGCTCTGGCCTGCCTGGCTCGGCGGTGGTCTTTTTTTTTTTTTTTTTTTTTTGAGAGCGATAGAAGTTTAGCAGGTGAAAGTAATTTACGCCTAAAGTGTGAATGAGGCTTGATCTTTGAATGTTTGCATTTTAAAATGAAATGAGGCTTGAGGGTTGCCAGGGGCCAGGGAAGCAGGGGAATGGGGAGTTAGCGTTTAATGGGGGACGGGTTTCCGGCTGGGAAGATGAAACGCTCTGGAGCAGATGGCAGGGCGAACGCCCTTCGTGTCACTGAGCTGTGCACATCCCAGTGGTGAAGATGGTAAAAATTACGTTAGGTATATTTTGTTTGCCACAAAAATATTAAAAGTCAGCCAGGCATGGTGGAGTGTGCCTGTAATCGGGCAGGAGGGTTACAGGTTTCAGGTCATTCTCTGCTACATAGTGAATTCAAGGTCCGCCTTGTCTCAATGAGGAGGGGCGAGAGAGAGGGAGAAGCAGAGGGAGAGGGGAGGAGAGAAAGACAGAGAGCTCACATCATCAAGAGATCGAGAGATCGAGATCACAGAATTGTGGGTAGGCAAGCACTCTTCCAGTGCCGTCTCTAGCAGCCCCCCCCCCCCCCCATCAAGCTGTGGAAGTAAGCAGGTAGAAGCAGCAGCCAGTGGCAGCCTCTACTATTAATTGGTCCCTGTGCCAGCTTTCCACATCCTGACCCTTGGCACCAGTCAGCTTGTACAGCTCTCAGCCTTGGGTCTGAGACTCTGGGCCCTTGATGGCTGTCTGGACTGCTGGTGGCCAGGGCCTGCAGATCGTCCTCTCTGGTTCCTTTCTGTGAGCTTCCTACCCTCCTGTCATCGGGGCTTCTGCCTCCTTTCTTCACATCCTGGCCACACGTGAGCTGTTCAGCTGTTCCTCCAGTCGTCAGTGGCCACTGCTACATAGCTTGGGGTTGTTGTCTCTGTCAGGTGGGACAGCATTTGAATGTCAGGATACTGGAGGGCTGTTGGGGGAAACACGCATTGACTGTGGCCTGGATTGTTCTGGCACAGGCATCTCACTGGGAGGAGGGTCTCTGTGGATGGATGGGGTCCTCAGAGAGAGGATCAAGTCTGTGGGAGTAGTGCTTGTGTTGCCCGACAGGTTCAGATGCTGTGGGGGAGCGGGTCTGAGGCTGACGCCTCTTTAGCTGATGAGCAGCTGCACCCAGCCTCTGCCTTTCCGAGTCTTCAGCAGGCAAACGGTGGTTACTGGGAGGCCAGGGCCGGGAGCTCAGGACTGGATGTTGGTTTGCAAGCAAGGCTGTTTGGGTACCGTGAGCTAGGCACTAGCAGCCAGGCCTGTGTTGCTAGTTGACCTAGTTGAAGATTCTTTTGTGCTCTGGGTTTAGGAACATATTCTGGGCTGTTGAACAGCTCAGTTTTGGGTTCAGAAGGTGGGACCAGAGTGGTATCAGGCTGTGTGCACTTTCCGTGGAGGTCAGACCCTGGGGACACTGTGCTCTCAGGCTGGCTCTTGGCTCTTGCTCAGTGGTGAAGTGATGTCATACCCTTGGCACCCCTGATGCCACCACCTCCCCTGCATCACGGCTGCTTCTTTCTTTGTTTCTAGTTCAGCCTGCACTAGTGAGGGTAGGCAAGGAAAGACCACTTCCGAGTCTGTAATGGCCCTGGTTCCAGTTTAATTTCTGTTGCTGTGATGAAACGCCCTGACCAAAAAAAGCCACGGAGGGGAGGAAGGGTTAATTTGGCTTGCAATTGCAGAGAACAGTTCGTTCCTGCAGGGAAGTCAAGGCAGGGGCTTACAAGCATCCCGTCCACAGAATAAGCGCGTGCATCCTGGCTCGCTGCTGTGCTCAGCTAGCTAGCTTCACTCTTAAAAAAAAAAAATGTCCACTAGTGTGTGTGCAGAGAGAGAAAGATTGGGGCGATGGGAAGATCAGATGACAACTTGGGGGACTCAGTTCTCCCCTTTTTCCACTTGGGCCCCGAGGGTGGAACTCAGGTAGTCACACTTTTGGTACAAGCACTTTTACCCACCGAGTCATCTTGCTGGTCTTAGCTTTCTTCACTCGTACACATCCAGGGCCCAGTCCATGAAGTCGTGCCACCAACATTCAGGGTGGGCCTCCCTACCTCAACTAGCAATCAAGAATCCCCCACAGACCGAGCTGATCTCGATAATTCCTCGGAAAACGTTTTCCCCAGGTGATTCTAAGTGGTGTCAAGTTGACAGTTAAAACTAACCAGCACAGGCCCGTCATCCCCACACCAGGGGAGGTAGCGTTGAAAGAGTGCTGAGCCGGGATGAGCCTAAGCAACCTGCTTATGTAGCCCAAGAGGAGAGGTTTGGACCAGATAGTCTTTTGTGTGTCCAAGCACAGTTTTGCATCTAGCACCGATCCTAGCAATCGAGGCTTGTGTTGTGGACCAATCATGGCCTTGCTGCGGCCGTAGTACTCACTCGGTCGGGGGAAGTGCTTCTCTCCGACTGAAGTGGGAGGGGCTCGTGCAGGCTTGTGATAGCGAGAAGATTGATTAGACTGTCCAGACAGTCCTGGTCGGCGGGGCTGTGCTTTCAGGGGGCAGGACAGTCAGCTGCAGTGCTTTGCATGGTTGTCTCACAGCATTGGTGGAGTGGCTGGCTGGCTATTCCACTGATAGTCCTTTTATACTAAGTAGTTTGGGCATGAAGGAAGAGTCTAATAGCTGTTCGATAGGGAGTCAAGTTATCCAAGGTTTTTCTTATTTAAAGAAAATGAACATCAGGAGTGCTTGCAATATACACGTAAGGAGCATTATTAACAGCTATTTTAACAGATTTTAATGATGTTTTACCAATGCTTAACACCTGCCTAGTGCTGGGAGAATAGAGTGTCTTGCCATCATATCTCAGTAGTGCGTCTCTGGAAGTCAAACCTCCAGCATATGGGCCTTTGGGAAGACATCCCAGTTCCAAACTTCAACAATGATTCTTTTTAAAAATTCAAGAGCAGCGCTAAACTACACAAACTGTTGTGTGCTTTTTGTCTACTCTACGTGAGGAGTATCTTGAGTCATCAAATATGCATTGGCATCATTAAACAGCCGTTCCCCATGCCCTTGTTTCTGATCCCAGATAAGGTCGTCTTCCCAGCGCCGAGCCTACCCTGCAGTTTCCTGGACAGTTCTTTCGGAGCTTCTATCAGGATGTGTTGGAGGTAGTCTGGTGTCTATCTCTTCATGAGACTGCAAACTCTATGAAGAGAGGCATCGTGTGTCCCTAGCTCTCTGTTTCATCCCTAGGGTACCAAGCGGTATCCAGAAGGCTGTAGGTGAATTCTCAAATGGTGAATTAGAGTACATTGTTGAATGTCTCATTTTCTGATTTTTGCTCAGATACAGTGTCTCTTAAGACTGTGCAACTTCACAGTTGTTTCCTTAAAATCCCTGACTCGGGCCTGGAAAGATGGCTGAGTGGTGGCAGCACACACCACTCTTCCATCAGACTCGCTTGATTCCCATGATTCCCATCACTGCATCCAGAGGCTGACACAACCTGGAACTCCAGCTCCAGAGATCTGACATCCTTTTTTGGTCTCCAGGCATCTGCATTCACATGCATGCACTCACACACAGATGCACACGTATACACATAATTAAAAATGAAAGAAAAAAGATACATATAGTTTAAAAAAAAACCCAAACTGGTAATCGGGGTACATGCCTGTTCCCCTACTACTCAGGAAAGCAGAGGGAAGAGAAATTGGAGTTCTAGGCTAGTGTGGGCCATGAAATATGGCCCTATTTCAAAACACAGCAAATGAATAAATATTCCTAAATATATGCAATTACATGTCAGCTACAAACAACTATATACTGACAGGTATAGTGGTCCATGCCTGTACTCAGCACTCCGGAGGCAGAGGTAGGAGTTCAAGGCTAGCCTGGACTACATAGTGAGTTCTAAGATAGCTGGTCTTTTTAATTTTATTGTAAGTCAGATATAGTGGCACCTGATTTTAATTTCAGCACCCAGGAGGCATAGGCAGAGACGGATCTCTGAGTTTGAGGCTAGCCTAGTCTACATAGTGAGACCCAGTGTGTTAGTCAGGGTTCTCTAGAGTCACAGAACTTATGGAATGAATCTCAATCTCAATATCTCTCTCTCTCTCTCTCTCTCTCTCTCTCTCTCTCTCTCTCTCTCTCTCACACACACACACACACACACACACACACACACACACACACACACACACACACACACGTAATTTATTCTTCTGTATGTGCTGGAATCCCAAAGAAGTAGACTCCAATGCCAGTGAAGGAATGGATGTGCTAGCAAGAGGAGGGCAAGCAGACAAAGAAGGAAACCTTCCTTCTTCCATTGTCCTCATATAGGCTTCCAGCAGAAGGTATGGCTCATATTAAAGGTGTGTCTTCCAGCCTCAAGATCAGGATTAAAGGTGTGTGTCATTCCACCTCAAGATCCTGATCCAAAGCCTATACCTTCCAATCTTAAGATCTGGTTCGTGCTGTCTTTCTGCCTCAAGATCCAGATCACAGATGTGCCCCTCCATTTCTGGACTGTAGTTTACTCTGTATATAGTCATGTTGACAGTTAGAAATAGCCGTCACACCCAGCCTCAAAAACAAAACAATTATTTTATTTACGTGTGTGAGTGTTTTGCCTGAATGTATGTTTGTGTACCATGTACATGTCTGTCTGGTACCCATGGAGACCAGAGAGGGTGTCAGATCCTTTGGAACTGGAGTGACAGATGGTTGACAGCTGCCATGTGGGTGCTGGGGATCAAATCCAGTCCCGTGGAAGAGCAGTCAGTGCTCTTAACCACTGAGCCATCTCTCCAGCTCCCCATCCCCTTTAAGACACAACTGGGGCCAGCAAGATGGCTCAGTGGATGTAGATGCCTGCCATCAAACCTAATGGCCAGAGTGTGACCCCAGAGATCCATGTAAAGACACACAACTGACTCCTTCAAGTTGTCTCCTGCCTTCCTGGTGTGCAGTGGCACAACATGTATGCACATGCGTATGCACATACCCAATTAAATACATTTCAGAAATCAGTTGTCTATAAAAATACCTTAGGGGCTGCAGAGATGGCTCCATGGTTAAGATCAGCACTTGCCGCTCTTCCAGAAGACGCAAGTTCAGTCCCCAGCACCCATGATGAGTGACTTGACACTCATCCCCAGCTCTAGGGGATCCAACACATATATATGGTACACACACACACACACACACACACACACACACACATAAATAAAAATTATTTTAAAAACCTGAAAGTTAAATGCATTTAGTATGTTTTCAGTTTTTGAAATAATACATACTTTCTATAGAATTTTTCTGGGCTCTGGAGTAATTTAAATAGCATGATAATTATTTGTTCCTTAGAAATTGGAAAGAAATTATCCATGAAGCTGTCTGATCCTGGTGCCTTTTTAGACAGGTGACAATATATGGATAGTCTGTGAATTTTATCCTCAAGTTTTTGTTTTTCCTCTTAAGTTAGGTTTAGGTTTTTTGTTTTGTTTGTTTTTTTGAGACAGGTTTTCTCTGTATATCCCTGGCTGTCCTGGAACTCACTCTGTAGACCAGACTGGCCTTGAACTCAGAGATCTGCCTGCCTCTCTGCCTTCTGAGTGCTGGGATTCAAGGTATGTGCCACCACTGTCCAGCCAGTTTTTATTCTTTTATATTTTCTTCTGAGATGATCCGTTTCACCCAAATGAACCCCTAATGGTAGAATTTTGAGAATAGTTTTATGGATTTTGAGAATAAGTTTAGAAGCAGAATTTTCAGGCTTCACCAGGCCATGAAAGAACAGTTAACATGACAGCCACCAGGTGAAGCACAGGTGACTGAAGATGGGGAAACCTAATTTGGGGGGGATAAAGAAAAGGTACGGATGTATTAAGCAAGCACACCCCATATAAGAACCTGAGAATCAAGCCGGGCGGTGGTGGCGCACGCCTTTAATCCCAGCACGCGGGAGGCAGAGCCAGGCGGATCTCTGTAAGTTCGAGGCCAGCCTGGGCTACCAAGCAAGTTCCAGGAAAGGCGCAAAGCTACACAGGGAAACCCTGTCTCGAAAAAACAAAAAAACAAAAAAGAACCTGAGAATCTTCTGGAAGGAGATGCTGAATACAATAAGGCTTTAAGTCATGTGTGGAAATGGCCTGGAACTCCTGTTTCCTCACGGCCCCAGCCTTATCTAAAGTCTCCTTGAAGGCTGGATGATAGATAGCCACCCCTGCTATGTCATACCAGCCTGTCATCTGGGAGCTGGTACTACGCTGCTGGGTAATGGGGGTAGCTGGTGCCTACCCGGGGGTTCTTGGGATTAGATGAGCTGCAAAAGTCCGCACGCCCACTTAATGGTTATTGTCATGATTTCCCTGTACTGAACACTACAAAGTACCCATTGGGGACACATTGGACAAATGACAGAGGCCTGCTTTGAGGGCTCACTGCATGTATGAAGACACAGAGGTAGCCGGGCGTTGGTGGCGCACGCCTTTAATCCCAGCACGCGGGAGGCAGAGCCAGGCGGATCTCTGTGAGTTCGAGGCCAGCCTGGGCTACCAAGTGAGCTCCAGGAAAGGCGCAAAGCTACACAGAGAAACCCTGTCTCGAAAAACCAAAAAAAAAAAAAAAAAAAAAAAAGACACAGAGGTAGAAATAAGTTCGGGGAAAACTCACTTGGAGGGTCCCTTGGGTGTAGGCAGGTAGAGACCGTGGGGCAGACTGAGTCCAGAAGAGACACCATGTGAGCCATGCATGAAGTCATGAACAATCCAGGTATTGTCTGAGTTGGAGAGCAGATGAGTTCACTTTAAATAGAAAAAGGCTGAGGGTGTCCCCTGCAGCCTCAGCCTTTGGGGACGGGCAGAGGGGCGAGTGTGGGAGCCAGGAGAAGTGAGGGGCCATTTCCTGAAGAGCTGGAGGGTGGTGCTTTCAGGTGGCAGAGGGGACTTTGCCGTGAGATGGCCGTGGACTCCATCACCCAAGAAGAGAAGTCCACCCGCAGGGTAAGCTGGGGAGAGACGAGGCTGTGGGGAGAAAGAAAACTAAGGACTCCGGGCCTCACCAGTGATTTTCATCCCAGCATTGCGTTTTCTGTGAGCGGGATTCAGGGAACCTTTAGCTGCCGTCTTCCTCGCTTTCCTCCTGACAGAATGTGAAAATAACCTTCGTCAAGACCAGCCGTCTGACCCCGGGTTTGGCGGCTGTTTGTGGCACAAAAGACCAGGCCCAGCACAGCCCCCTTTATTCTTTGATTACGGCAAAGGAGAAGGCGCTGGTGGTGAGGAGAGTGAGAGTGTGTTTTCTGGAGTCTCGTTTGTTTGCTTGCTTTTGGCTCGTCCTCCTAGAGGCTGTTTGCTGATTTAGACACGAAACCTTGTTTTGTTTTGTATTGTTTTTAAATGACAGTGATACTTCACTTAAGCTTTAAATGAATTCCTGTTGTGTGCCAGGCTTTTCCCATGAAGCAAGAGCTCCATAAACGTCTCCTTATTCATGAGGGGCTGACTCCAGCACGTCAACAACATCTTCTGCCACTTGCGTGCTCTGCTCTTTGTTTGCGATGTGAATTCCACCCTGTCTGTTCTGTGTGTCCCTGAAAGTCAGCTTAGCCATCACGCTCTCTCCGAACCTCCTGCAAAGACCGCGTCAGAAGCCGGGCAGTCAGGAGTCTGAGGCAGGAGGACCTAAGTTGGAGGCTGCATAGTGAAGCCCTACATAAGATAAAATAATATAAACAATGTTTTACACAGGAATGTTAGCGCCTCCTTCTTGTAACACAGTGATGGTCTGTTACAGAGGTGGGTCTTTTCCTCCAGGACGTTGAACAGAGCAGGAAAATCCTCCTGAAGTGGGTGAGACATGAGGTGGGTCTGTGCCAGGTCCTTGGTGGCCTGCAGCCACCAGCACTTGAGTTCAGAAAGGACCGAGAGTGAAGACGGGTCAGGAGTAAGATGGTGGCATGATCAGGGAGTGCCAGCGGCCTCAGGAGGGCCAGGAAGAGCTGGGCCAGTTGCCGCAAATGCCACCTGTGGCTTGACCTTAGTTTCAGGTATGCAGAGACTTGGAGCCACAGACACGGAGCACCCCATTGCCATGTTCACTCACACGCGAACCAGCCATCCTGCTGGAGGCAAAGTCTGTTTGATTTGTTACTCCGGCAGGTATCACGGAAAACACAGGAGTGTCTAATAAATGTGATTCACGGCCAAAGATAAAGACCACTGAAAAGATCTGCCTTCGGCTTGGTTTGAAAACTTCCAAGGATGAGATTAGAGTGGTGACGAGCCTTGACGCCTGTGGGCTGCTGTAATTTATGAGCGTGATGTGGAGGTCTTAGTGCTCTGTAGCACTCTGGGACAGCGGAAACTGGGGGGGTTTTGGGCACTTAGCAGATAAGGGAGCTGGGGTTCAGTTTTGTGCTCACCAGGAGGGACTGTCTTCCACCCACATCCTGAAATCCTTTTAGTTTTATTTGGGTTTTGTCACAGAGCAGGGCTGAGATTTTAATCCAGGGCCTTGCGCATGCTAAGTGCATGCTCCAGCACTGAACTGCATCCCCAGCCTTCCTTAGTTTTAAAGTTTGGGATGTTTGTTTCACTGCCTGTTTTTTCAGTTCAGTAAATCTGAAATTTAATACGTTGATCTTACTTAAAACAAGAGAGTTAACCTTTAATCATTTCCAAAAGCCCTCTGCAAGGGAAGGTTGTAGTCTAAGTTAATTTCATTTTCAGCAGGGTAAGAGCAGAAAAGGCTAAAAACGCATCCCGAGCCACAGGGACCTCGAAGCTTATCACTGCTTGTGGTTGCTCCTGTTTGATACCGTGCTTTCTGGAAGATGCAATTTTCTGCCTACATTTCTGCTGTCGACCTGCCCGGGTTTCCAGCCGAGCGGGCCTCCAGTTTCGCCCGAGGTTACTTTTCTTTGGAAGCAATTCAAATAAAATCATCATTCCGCTTCTCCCCTTCCATTTGACATTTGACTAAAACAATGCATTGGCAGCTAGACAGGGGCTCTTAAGAGCGTCGGTATTTCTTCCCCCCATCTTTGCCTTTCAAGAAGTGCTTTTTAAAAATGTGGTTTAAAATGGCGCATAGAAATAAAAACACAGAGCTGATTGCTTGGAGACAAAACCCCACGGGAACAAGGATAAAGTTGTGGGGTGCGCCTGGGGGGTGTTCAGAGGGAGCCTGGAAGTCTGCTCTGACCTGTGAGTGGTCACTCACTTGGGTTTCACTTGCTGGTCCTGGAATCTGTCCCCCTTGCGTGGCTTATTGCCATTTCCAATTTTCAGCCCTGGAGGTGCCCTTGGTATCTAGCTGGAGGGCAATTTTATGTTTTTTTTTTTTTTTTTTTTTTTTTTTTTTTTCAGGAGGGGCTTACATTTAACCATATCCTGAGAGCTCTCTAATTTTATTTTACATTACTGTTGTAATAAAATCTAGATAGGTGGCAGATGCTTAGGAAATTTTTCTTAAATGATTAAGTAAAATTAGGAGTTGGGGAGATGGTTAAAGTGCTTGTTACTCGACATGAGGACCTGAGTTTGATTCCCGGTACCTGTGGAAAAACCATGTGTGGTGGTAATGTGCCTGTCCCCCCAGTGCAGGGAAATGGAGGCAGAAGGCTCCCTGAGGCTTGCTGGCAAGCTGGTCTAGCCAAATCCGTCGAACCCCATGTTCAAGGAGAGACTCTGTCTCAAAAATAAGACAGAGTGAGCCATCAAGATGGCTCAGTGGAAGGCCAGGCATCGTGGCACATACATGCTTTTAATCCCAGCGTCCCAAGGCTGAAGCAGATCTCCGTGAGTTCAAGGCCAGCCAGGACTATGTAATGACCCTGTCTCAAAAAAAAGTCTCAGAATCACTTGCCACTTCCTGGTAACTTGAGTTTTGACCCCCAGGTCCCACAAGGTGGAAAGAGAATCGATTCCCATGTGTACATGCCTCATCTCTCCTCTATTGATCTCCATCTTACTTTTGAATCGGTCTCTCTATGAAACTGGAGCTGTTTTTAGAGACACTGGCTGGTCAGGGTTCCCCAGGATCACCCTGTCTCTACTACTCAGCACCAGGATTGCAGCTGAACACCGCCATACCCAGACTTTACATGGGTTCTCGGGATCTGAGCCCAAGTCTTCCTGCTTGCACCCATGTGAGCCATCTCCCAGCTCATCGCCGTCTCCCAGGTCATCGCTATCTTCATCAGTAGCGGTAATACCTGCTCTTCTACTGGAAGGACTAAGGAAACGATGCCAGGTGACAACATCTGTCATCTGCTCAAGTCACAGTGTGGACATTGTGGGTATTAGAGTGCGTAGCCCATCATGTTTTCTCCTTTGTTTTCATGTTGAGCCATGGTGTTTCTGGGATCTTGACCAAATCTTTCTTACTCAGGTGAACTGGCTTGTGTTGTATTGTCTGTCTCTGGAGGCAGGACAAGGGCCAAAAGCCTTATCCATAGTCACTTGTGTTTTGAATCAGCAAAGCTAATGGCCCAGGCCTTGAGGCAAAGAGGACACTGGAAGCCAGAAAGCTGATAAGCATATAGACTTCCAAAATTCGAGCAGGAAACTTTGCCTTTCCAGAGGACTGAAGATGTTTGTTTATTTATTTTTGTCTTATTTGTTATTTTTAATAGATAAGGTCTTGTATAGTCCAGACTGCTAACTTCAAACACCCTGTTTAACTGAGGATGACCTTGAACTTCTGATCCTCCTGCCTCCACCTTCATGAGTACAGTACACTCCACCATATCTGGTTTTATGTGCTGTTGGGAGATTTCACACACGCTAGGCAAGCAGTTTGTGAATAGGAGCTACGTCACAGCCTTCAGATACCCTCTTGATGCCTGGCTTTGCTGGGTCTCGGCAGTGGTCTGATTTTTGTAGCTGTTTGCTCTTCCAGCTTTTATAGAACCAGGGGAAGGATTTTTGGTGATTCTGTTTTCTGTTCAACTACTTCTCCCTGAGAAGAAATCAGGATGTACAGTCTTCACAGTCTTGGAATCAACCAGTGTCACGTCAGAGATGTGCAGGATTTACACAGGCCTGGTAGTTTTTAATCTGTGACCCCAGAACTTGAGAAGCTGAGACAGGAAGATTGATGCCAGTCTATGCCCAGCCTGGCGACACAGTGAGTTCTAAGAGTGTCTAGAAAAACAAGCAAAAAGCCCAAAAGGATATTTGGAGAGAAAAATCTCATCTGTACAGACATTTTCCTTATCAATTTTTAACAATAAAACCATAGACATAGTATTTTACATTGTATTAAGTATTGTAAATAATCTAGAGAGGATTAGAGTATTTTGGGATCTGTGAAAGCACAATGCCATTTTATTTTTTATTTTTTTAGGTTTTTTTTTTTTTTTTTTTTTTTTTTTTTTTTTTTTTTGAGACAGGGTTTCTCTGTGTAGTTTTGGTGCCTGTACTGGATCTCACTCTGTAGACCAGGCTGGCCTCAAACTCACAGAGATCCACCTGCCTCTGCCTCCCAAGTGCTGGGATTAAAGGCGTGTGCCACCACCACCCAGCCTCACAATGTGATTTTATATGAAGCACTTGAGTGTCTACCGATTTGGGTATTTCCTGCATGTTAGAACCGATCCCCTGTGGATACAGAGAGATGACTGTATTTGTGTCCAAAATAATTATCTAGATTGTTCTGGTGACCATAAATGGGGTAACTCCAAAATAAAATGTCCATATGTTTCAGAATGCCAAAAACCAGATCAAATGATAAACGAAGGGTTGGGAAAGGCATTTCCAACATACACGGCAGAGATTAGGCCGCTTGGTTTCTGGTTGGTCTTCTTGCGGCACTGGGGGCTTTAAAAGTCAATTTGAGTAAAGAACTTGAACAGACAAAGAAGTAGAAACCTATTTATAAAATATACCTGGTTCCACTTAGAGTGAAAGGAGTGTAGCTAATGAAATACAATATGTGACTATTGGGTTGGCAAAAGGAGCATTTGATGACATCCAGGGTTGGCAAGAGTCTGTGGAGGCAGGCGCGCGCACGGGCGGAGTGTAAACTGACGGGGTTTCTTTGGCAACACCACCCAGAAAATAAAAATATATGTAATCTGAACTACTAGTCCAATTTCTAGAGATTTATCCAACACATCTTATAAATATAAACAAACGTGTCTACAGCAATGTGCATAGATGTGGAATGTTCAAAAGTGTTTATTGAAGCAAGGTTCGCAGCAGGAAGAAAACGTGAAAGAAGCGTGTCTGTTGAGTACAGGACTTGGTAGTGAGCCGGGGTGGTGGGAGGCTACAGCGCTCAGGCACTCGAGCCCCATGCAAAGGCCCTGGGTTGGATTCCTGAACTGGGAGAGGAAAAGGAAGTCTGTTTAGAGTGTGTCCACAGAGTGGAGTCCTGTTTGTCCAATAAAAAGACGTGCGTCTCTAGGCCCTAGGTACACACTTTGTTACCTGACCTATCTATGCAAATGGATTGGTGACCTTTCTTAAAGAATTAATTAGCCAGGCGGTGGTGGCACACGCCTTTAATCCCAGCACTCAGGAGGCAGAGGCAGGCGGATCTTTGTGAGTTCGAGGCCAGCCTGGGCTACCAAGTGAGTTCCAGGAAAGGCGCAAAGCTACACAGAGAAAAAAAAAAGAATTAATTGATTTGTATATGTGTGGGTGTTTTGCTTGCCTGATGCCTGAGGGGCTGAGAAGAGGGCTTTGGATCCCCTGAAACTGGAGCTATAGTTACTTGTGAGCCACCACGGGGGTGCTGGGACTCGAGCCGGGGTCCTTCTGCAAGAGAAACCAGTGCCCTTAACCACTGGGCCATCTCTCCAGCCCTAGATTTGTGACCTTTAAATGTTTTTTTTTTCTTTGTCAGGTAAGAGGTAATAAGTTGATAACTGACCCAACTTTTTAAAAGGGTGAGGTGAATGATAATTGTGTGTGTGTGTGTGTGTGTGTGTGTGTGTGTGTGTGTGTGTGTGTGTTGTGTTGTATGCAGGAGCAGCTATATAAGAAGCCAGTGAGGAGGTGGCCTCTGAGTGTTGAACTAGGATCTGAGGAGAGAAAAAAATTTTACATGAAAATTTTACCATGTGGATGCTTTGTGTTTATAATTAGGAAAAACTACAAAAGTGTAGTTAAACATTTAAAAAGAGAAAAACGACATTAATGGAGAAACAGACTTCTTAGCTGAAAATGTGAAATATTGCAAAGGCATCTTTTCTTCTAAATTAATTTATAGGCTTAATGTAGTCATAGTTAAAAAAACAAAACAAAACCAAAAACCTGAAGAGAAGGCAGGGCCTGGCTTTTATTTGTTAAGAAGCTTAGGGTTGGCAGGGCAGTGATGGCCCACGCCTTTAATCCCAGTACTTGGGAGGCAGAAGCAGACGGATCTCTGAGTTTGAGGCCAGCCTGGTCTACAGAGCGAGTTCCAGGACAGCCAGGGGTACACAGAGAAACCCCGTCTCAAAAAACAAAACCACACAAACAAAACAAAAGCTTAGGGTACTGCTGGGGAGACAGAAACATAATGTTCACAAAAAATGCCTTCAACAGTCACGAAGCTGCAGAGTAAGTACAGAGCAATGAAACTGAACACACATGTACTGTGGGACTCAGCCCTCGGAGAGTATGCAGACTGGAGTATATATACTGGCAAAAGGTACTTCTGAAAACCTTTTTAAAGCTAAACAAGGTAAGAGTGAGAAGGGCCCTTTCTTTAGATCCAGAGGCCCTCAGGATGTGGACACTGGCCTCTCCAGGGTTCTCTTGTCCAATGAGTTCTTCCACTGTTTGTACTCAGGTAGGCTGTGTGGGAAAGACAGAAAGCCCCGCCCACATCGCCAATTAGAGGACAGATCACAGCGGCCTGGATGCATGCATGGGCCGAGCACACACACACACACACACACACACACACACACACACACACACCATTTCCATTTGGAAAAGCCATTCTTAATCTGCAAAGTGGCTAAAGATGAAGTGACCAAGGACAGATACAATTGAGCTGACCAGCACAGGCAATAGGATTGCCAGAAGAATCTGGAAACAATACTGACCACATTTGTTGGCATCCGTTCATCCAAGCAATAATGCTGTATGTAGAAAGTATTTTTTGAAAACAGTCATCAATTCTGAGTATTTGTAGCAACTGAATGCTTAACTTGGAACCAATGATAAATTCTTAAAAAAAAAAAAAAATGACAGCCACACACTCTGGGGGCTTTAAAGACATCCTCACAGCATTTGGAAGATATTTTATCATTGATCTGTGCCACTCAGAAAGATTAGAATTGGAGTCATGGGTTGTTTGATTTAAGCGATGTGACATGTGGTTACAACCTAGAACTGGCCTTCTTAGAAGAAAAGCTGGTTTTTGTACCGTCTTCCCTAGGAGCGCTTCCCAGTGAGTCGGTAAAATGACATTTAAGATGATTTTTCTCTTGTCAAGTACCCTGCCTGTATGGTGGGAATATCTCACAGACATTCTTGTACTTATCTGTGTATAGACGTAGCCCTTGAAGGGGGCATCACTTGCTAACATCTCCTAAGACCAATGTCATCCGCTGTGAGCGGCTTGTGTTAACCCTCTTCGTGTGCAGTACCCACGGGAGTTCAGGACTCGTGTCCTTCGGAACACGAGCATCAAACCTTCGTGTTTCATGCCCGCCAAACCACAGCAGGAGCGGAGCAGCGCTGTGTTTTCTGTGCAGTCAGTGTCACAGCAGGGTCCCCATGCCTTTATTGTTTCTCTCTTCCGTGCAGGGCTGTCAAAATGTTATTTAGAGGCTGCATTCAAAGGCACACAATAACTCTATCCCTTTGGTATCACTGAAAAGGGAATACAATGTCTTCTACTCTTTGATGCTGAATAGTGGCGCATTCTAGAATCCCACTAGGGTTGGGAGACACTTGTATTTGGGAGTATATTTTGTTGTTGTTAGTTTCTGGGTTTTGTTTGGTTTAGTTTTAGTCTCACTATGTAGTGCTGGCTGGTCTGGAACTTGTTATATAGACATGGTTGGCCATGAACTCATAGAGATCTACCTGCCTGTGTCTCTCTCCCACAGTGCTGGAATTAAAGGCATATGCCACAGCCTAGGCTTGGAACTTGATCCATAGAGCTCAGGTTGGCCATGTTTTCATAATCCTCCTGTCTCTGCCTCCAGAGAGCTAGGATTATAGGGAAGGAGCACTTACAGTGTTAGATTTTGCCATGCTTTAATGATATTAAAACAGAAAGGCAAAATCCTTCAGGATATTTTAAAACTGTGTGTGTTTGTGTGTGTGTGTAGGACAACCTGTGGGAATTGATTCTCTTCTTTCACCATGTGGTGGCGCACACCTTTAATCCCAGCACTCGGGAGGCAGAGATAGGTGGATCTCTGAGCTTGAGGCCAGCTTGGGCTACAGCGTGAGTACTAAGACAGCCAGGGCTACACAGAGAAACCGTGTCTCAAAAACACCAAAAGCAGGGGTGGGGGGGTGGGGGGTGGGCGGGGGAGGAAGGCAGGGAGAGAAGGAGGTGGGGAGGAAGAGAGATTGAGTTTTAAAAACTGTAGTGAATACACTTCCAGCAATTCCTCTGTCCAGGAGAGAACATATCTTGAAATAGTTTACGTTACAGAAAAAAGAAATAAATTGTCCAGGTCTTAGATTTGGGACCAGTGAGATGACCCGATCAATCCCCAAGACCTTAGTTAGTCAAAAAAGATGTGTTCTCTAGCTATAGTTAAATTTTTCCTTTGTGGTATTGGGGGGCTGCTGTGTATGCTGGGCAAATAGTCTGCCACTAAGCACACTCCAGCCCTACAATTAATTCTTGGAGACAAAAAGCTTTCTCTTTTTCCTTCAAGTCACTCCTGATAAAATGATCACCAGTCACTTAGGCACTTAATTGCTACTCCAAGCTCTCACTGTTGTCTCTATTCCACAAAAGATGGGCAGGGGATAGTAGGTCTTTTGTTCAGCTAGTAAGAAATATTTAGACATTTAATTCTCTTCTCAGCCCTAAAATATTGCAGGCAGAAACAATCATCTCAATTAATAGGTAATTTTCTGGGTGTCTTAGGATGCAGAGGCAGCAGGAACAGGATGAGTAGGGGTGGGAGCAGATGTCTTTCTCCATCTTAATTAACTCCCTTCAGATGAGTTCTTTGTACAGCTATGCCCCCTGGACTAGCTCCCCCCAGAATTTGCTGACCATGACCAGCAGTATGCTTTTCAATCAAGATACTCTTGTTCTTTAAAAAAAAAAAAAATGTATTTTAAAATTTGTGTGTGTGTGTGTGTGCGCCTGCTTGTCTGTATGTGCACCATATGCATACAGTACCCTGGGAGGCCAGAAGAGGGCACTAGATCCCCAGAGACTGGAGTTACAGGTGGTGCTGGGAACTAAAACTGGGTACTCACGAGCAGTAAGTGCTCTTAACTGCTGAGCCATCTTTCCTGCCCCTCCCTCCCCTTCCCCCTCCTTCCTTCCTTCATCAGTTTGTTTACTGGCTTTCTGAGATAGAGTCTTGCTATATAGCTCTGGCTGGCATGGATATTGTTATGTGGACCAGGCTGATGTAGAATTTGTGATGGTCCTCCTGCTTCTGCCCACAAAATGCCACCACACTCAGCCCTCAGGGCACTTATAGCTAGCTATACAACAACAACAACAACAAAAACCAGCTTGAGAGTCTGGGGAGATAGCTGAGTGGTTAAGAGCTGGCCATTCTCCCCAAGGACCCTGGTTCAATTCCCAGCACCTACATCATGCAGATCACAGGAGCTCTGACACTTTCTTCTGGTTTCCACAGACCCCTGCACTGACATGCACATATGTAAGTGTAATTAAAAGACAACAGTTTGATTATCACTCAGACACCATAGTGGGATTTTTCTTGGAAAGTAGGTTTCTGGCTTCTAATATGGTACCAATACTAGGGATTTGTTTGTTTGACAGGTTCTGACTTAGTTGCCCAGGCTAGCCTTGAACTTGAAATCCCCCTGCCTTGGGTATTCAGGCCTGTGTTTCCAAGTCTGGCTTGCTAGGGAACTGTTGACATTGGTTCTTTTTTTACGCTTTAGGAAAGGAAGGGCAGGTGTTTGGGAAGTGTTTGTAGAGCTCCGGGGGCAGTGAGGGGCACTACTGACCTTTAAGGATGGTGCCCTCACTTAAGGCAGCCATAATAGCGGTCATTAGCCATGCACAGCCCCACAGCGCACTTTTGTGGCCATGACTGTGTATGCCCCTGCACCATGTCTGAGGGGAATGCTGCCTTGACAGCTTCTTACTTTCCCTTAACTTGGCATTTGAAGAAGCTGCTCAGAGCTGTTGGGTAGGCTGGATATGTATGATGCCATGCTTCTATAATCCCAGTTCTCAGAAGGTGGAGGCAGGAGGATTGTGAGTTTGAGGCTTGTCTGAGCTACCTAGGGAGACTCTGTCTCAAAAACAAAAATGAACCCCCTTTTATTTTTGCTCCTCAGTGCTGGAGGTGGAATCCAGGACTCTGCACATGGTACTCCAGAAGCACACTGCTACTGAGCCACACTCCAGGCCTGTTCCTTATCACTTTAGTGTAATTCCTGTGACATGAGTAACACAGCCCTTCAGGAATTAGCTGGTCCACACTGTGCAAGTCGCTACCCCTTAACAAAATACCACTGCATGGACGAGTCCACTACTGTGTGCTGGACCAGAGTGGGGGAGAGGCTGAAATGGCCACCGTAAAACATGTCCTTTGTACCCACAGCTGGGGTAGAAAGACTGGGGAACGTGCTGCTCTATGACTGGCCCTTTAGTCCCTTCACTCGCGTGGTCCTCCCTTTAGTCGTGGTGGCTGTGGGAGAGGATGCTTTCAGCCCAGGTGTTAGTCGGGTGGAGGCTGAGATGCAGGTGAAAACTGGCAGGTGCTCTCAGGGCTGCCCCGCAGTGCATGGTGTTCTCCAGGCCCGGCTGCAGTTTCCAGGGCCCCTGTCAGATCAGCAGATGTTGTTAGGCATGTACGGACAGAGGTTGAGCTAATTCTGTCTAATTATTAAAATTCTTGGCAGGAATTCTATGTGAATCACTTCCAAAAAAAATTTACATTAAAGTTAATGTTACAAGTCTGCTTGAGCCCACAAAACTGAGAAAGCTTGGAGTTCTGAGTCCTAACTCCTCATGTCCAGGGAGAACGGACATGCAGTCCTAACTCCTCATGTCCAGGGACAACAGACTCTTCCACAAACAAAGAGACATGAAAGTTACCAAGTACTCATGGGGGTGGGGGGCGGTTCTGAGGGCTCAACCCAGGAAAGAGCTATTCTAGTCTTTGAGTTAAGGCAGATGTCTGACTCCATGACTATGGTAACAGTCTGGGTTCAAATCCTGCCAAACCACTCACAGGCTGACTTTAGTTAGGTCCATCCTCCTCCTCATCATCATCATCATTTTGTTGTGTTTGGGGCCTTGTGCATACCCCCCAAGAAGCCCATTAATTTCTTAGCCTCTTTGAACCTTAGTGTTCCATCTAGAAAGTGGAGCTCATAGAGTTCCAGGAGTTGGCCTGTGTGTTAAGCGAGCTATTGTTCAAAAACCAGGGACTGGAGAGATGGCTCAATGGTTAAGAGCACTTGATGCTCTTGCAGAGGACCCAGGTTCAATATTTAATGCCCACAACCATTCATAACCCTAGTTCCAAGGTATTCAACAGGCACACATGTTGTGCACATACATGCGTGCAGACAAAACATTCGTATACGGAAAATAAAATAAACCTTAAAAAAAAAAAACCCTGAGAGTAGAAGACTAGGTACCTAATAACTATGATGCTTTTATTACCTGGAGCTCAGCCATTAAGCTGGCCAACGAGTTTCAGGAATCCCCCTGTCTCTGCCTCTTTACCACCTGGACTCTAGTGTGTACCACCACACTCAGCATCGTCCGTGGGGTCTGTGGGTTGACTTTAGGTCCTTGTGCTTGGGAGGCAAGAAGTTTTCTGACTGAGCTGTCTTTGCAGCCCCAACATTATAATTTTTTCCTAAGGGGCCATAGGTGTAGCTCAGTGACAGAATACTTACCAAGTAGATGTGAGGGCCTGGGTTCCATCTCTGACACACAAGAAACACTTTCTGTTTCTGGTTCCTGGTTCCGGAGTTACTGAGCTAATGTGGAGTATTACATTGGCTGTGGAACAGAGCTATTTCTTCTTCATGTCTGTGGGAGCTGTGGGTAGTTTCAAGTCAGCGAGAGTGGGTTGACAGGAGGCGTGCTTTCTCTGGTTTCCGGTTCAGCCTTGACTCACAACCTGGAACTGAAAACCTAGGGATATTTTGGGAGATGGCGGAGGAAGCCCGGAGCCCTGACTGGGTATCACTGCCCAGCTTCCAGACAGCTGGCGATGCACTGGGACACCAAGTCCAGGGCGAAACTTCATCCTAAATGTTTCCAGGACACTGAGTTGCTTCAGATCGAACCTAACAGTTTCGGTGTGTCCACAACCTCCCGGCATTGTATTGGCTTCCCCTTCAGTGTGTGCTGCTGAAGTGGGGGACTGGTCTCTGTGTCTTAGCATCAGGGAAGGGGAGCCCAGGGAAGCTGGAGTGCTGGCATTAGAGTCTGGGCAGAGCTGGCTGTTGAATCTGGGTCTGCTGTCTCCGTGAGAGGTGTAAGTCAGGCCAGGGTTCTTCCCTGGACTAAACTGGCACATTTAAATTTAGATGCCGTTCCCACTGGCGTTCCTGCATTTATGGATGGTGAGGTTGGGTCTTGAGAGCAGAAGGAAGGGTCCATCTCTTCCTGAAGACCACACTGTCCCCTTGCCTCTCAGATGTGTCCAGGCCAGCAACTGGAGTCCTTGAGAACATCACTGCAGAATGAGCCTGAGTGTTTAAACATCCCAGGCCTCTCTGTCCTTTAAGAGAAAAAGCATGCATTTGTTGGCCACCTTCTTTACAGACACCAGTTTTTGAGTGATTTATTTTTGGCCTTGTTAATAGTGCTAATGTTGAGGCCCTTCCCAGTGACAAGAATCTGAAAAATGAAGGCCATTTGTTTTTCTTCTCCTTGAACTAGCAGATTCATTCTGCTTGTAAATAAACTCACCACCTTCCCTTTCCCACCGAGGGGGGCTCTCAAGCGCTACCCATGGCCTGCCAGCAGCTGGGGACAGAGAGAGCTCTCTGACCATTTTTTTTGCCTTGCCTACGTCAGTCTGTTCCTAAAGAGACAGTAATGTGTGGTGAGAGAGAACATGGACCCAGGAGCTCAGCTCCATGGCCATGAGCAAATCATTGTTTCCAAACCTCAGTTTCCCTATTTATTGACTGCCTTATGTATTTAAAATCTCTCTCTCTCTCTCTCTCTCTCTCTGTGTGTGTGTGTGTATGTGTGTGTGTTCATAGATGCCGCTGTTTATGTGGGGGTTGATTCTTTCCTTCTACCTTTATGTAGGATCCAGGGATTGAACTCAGGTTGCCGGGCTCCGACAGCAAGTGCCCTTACAAGCCTAGCCATCTCACCAGCCTTTCTATTTTCTTTTTAGCTCTAACAACAGCCACTGCTCTCTCGTATACTATTGTTTATTGACTCTCACCCCGAGAGCAGGAGCCCAAGTGTCCCCAACACTTTGCCATGTGTTAACACCATGAGCTAACAAATGGGCAGATGAGATAGTCCATGAGGGAAGGAGGTGATGGGGATGCTGTGACTGAGGTGCAGAGCCAGGAGCATGTGCAGAGTAGGCGTCCCAGCCCTGCCCCTTTCTTGGAAGGGAGAGTGGAGAAGAAAAGGTGTTTTTCAAAGGAGGCGACTTCCTAACAAGTTTCTGTTGACTCGAGAGGCAAAGATGGGACCAGTGTGTCCCAGACAATGGGGGACTGGGAGGAGTATGTTTTCCTAAAAGGCCATAACGTGCAAAATCAGGTCAGCCTCTCAAGTTGTCCCTTGGGGATATTTGTCTAGACTCCGGGAGGCAAGGGTGATAAAAGACAGGAGTGCTGTAAATGCCCTACAATGTCCAGAGAGCCACTGCCACCAAGAACTAAGTCGCCCGAGGCCTGTGTGAGGCTAACTGCCCACTCAGAGAGGCTTAGAGAGCCTGATAGACTGAGAGACGCAGAGATGAATGTCAGGGAGGGGAGAGATTCCTGTCAGTAGGTGGGTAGTTATCTGAAAATTGCATATTGCCCATCAAGCGGAGCACTCAGAACTTTCTAGATGCAGAGTGTCAACTTGTCCTTAAGTAATAGTGAGCGAGGAATCCATCTTTGCTGGTCACCAGGGACCAGGCATTAGGAAGCTAATAGGTTGCGCTGTCTGTAATTTCTCTATTCCCTTTCTGTGGCAGCGGAAGCATGCGGCTATCAGCGAGGCTGCCCGGCTCTTCCTTCCCTCAGTAACTGATTGCTTTTCTCTGACTGTCTGATAAGCTAAAAAATGCAGCTGACCCTGCAAAGTGCTTTTACGAAAAATTGAGCCCCCGCATCCCCAATCACATGATTTATTTTGCTAGTTGTTTGTCCTTTGTTAAAAAGCCAGCCCTGGGGCGGGAGCTGGAGAGATGGCTCAGTGGTTAAGAGCACTGACTGCTCTTTCAGAGGACCCTGGTTCAATTCCCAGCACCCACATGACAGCTCACAACTGTCTGTAACTCCAGTTCACTCTCATACAGACAGACCTGCAGTTAAAATATCAATGCACATAATAAATAAATAAATTTGGATTCAGAGTCTCAGACGTGCTACACACGCTGAAGAAGGAGTGCCCTCCCACCGAGGCACGCGTCGCCCAGTGTGACTTCCCCTCCCAACTGCCTTTCCCACCGGCGCTGTCACTTCTGCCCCTCCTTCTCAAAGACTGAGCGTTCTCACTCTCAGGTGAGCCTGGTTGGGCTTGCCCAGGGCCTGCCAGGAGCTGGCGACGGCTCTCATTCTCCCACGGCAATTCATTGTCCTTGGCACGGCAGCCCTGGGTTGTCAGTGGCTTTCCTACAAGCTCACGCGTGTGGACAGCTGCGCCGTTGTTGTGCGGGCCACAGTTTTCATTACTGATATTTAATATTTATCTCCTGTGGGGACTTCTCCATGAGAGATGCAAGGAGAGAATGTCGTGTGATACGTGGCATTTGGAGGTAAGAAGACTGTGTGTGAACAGTCAGGAGAGGTGGGTCCATCATTGTCTCAGAAGTCTGGGGAAGTCCCAGTGCCTGTTGGTGGAAGGTACAGAGTTTGAAACTGGGTGATGCATTGGATCGTTGGGACAGTGTGCTCCAAAGGCAGTGCCAGTTTCATAGAACTGACCTGGATTAGTGTGAGTGAGATGTGAAGTCGAGCCGGGCCGTGGAGGCGCACGCCCTTAGTCCCAGCACCCGGGAGGCAGAGGCAGGCGGATCTCTGTGAGTTCGAGGCCAGCCTGGTCTCCAAAGCGAGTTCCAGGAAAGGCGCAAAGCTACACAGAGAAACCCTGTCTTGAAAAACCAAAAAAAAAAAAAAAAAAAAAAAAAAAAAAAAAAAAGATGTGAAGTGGAGGACTGAATAGTTCCGTAACTTCTGATTTTAGTTTAAAGCGACGTTGGAACACTAGTTTTAAGCCTGTTCTGTGTGCCAGACTCCATGTTAAAAGGTAAATGTGCACAAACCAACTCAACCTTCCCAACGGCCCTGGGAGGCAGGTATAGGAGTAGCCTGTATAGGCCTGTTACCCCAAAAGTTCCGTATTGGGAGGTATTGACAGTGTTGTGAAAAATGAGTGATCTTGGGGAAGATGAGTTCTCTCTGAGCTGTGTGTTTTTCATTGCTTTAACAAAATACCTGACAGAATCAGCCTGAGCACTCATTGGTGCTGTGGTTCCATTCTGTGGTCGGCCTACAGTTTCTGGTCCCGGAGTGAGGCAGAGCCTCCTGGAGAGAGGGTGTGGCAGAGGGAAAGAACTCAGGCAGCTACGAGCAGAATAGGTGTGTCTTTGTGGGTGGGCTTTGGTTTGGGTGGGTGGTTATTATTGTTTCCTCTTCCTTTCAGTCCACAATGTGGGGGTGGGTGGGTACTGGCCCACATTCAGGGCTGGCCTTCCTCCCTGGAAATGCTTCCACACCCACCCACACTTCTCTACATGCCCTCCCTTCTCCAGAGCCTGGGGGTAACTGAACACAAGGCAGCTCTCTCCTTGTGTTCCTCAGTATTTTCTATCTGGAATGTTCCTAAGAGCCCACGTGTCAAAGGCTTAACCCCAGCGGGGTACCACGTGAATATAGGGGAATCTTTAAAAGGTAGGACCTAGTAGGGGGCCTGGGCTGGGGTGGAGCGCCCTTCAAGAAGATCTTTGTACTCTGGCCCTTCCTCTTTTTCTCTGGCTTCCCAGGCACCACAAGGTGAACTTCTTCCTCTGTCCACTCCCACCATTGAAGTATTGCCTCCCACAGCCCAAAGCACAAGGCCGTCTGACCATTGTGTAATATCTCTAAGCCTGTGAGCCAAAGTAAACTCTCTTTTCTTTAAGTTGATTGTCGGAGGTGTTTTGTTATAGCAACGGAGAGCTAACACAAATAACATGTACTCACTGTGGCCGTATACAGAGGAGTGTCCACTGTCACAGTCACCCGTGCTTCTGGCACCACTTTTGGTATCACAAAATGTCACAACTAGTGTCTGGGTAGAGGTCAGAGATGCTGCTACGAGTTTTGTAATGCCCAGGCCAGCCCACCCCAGCACAATGTCCCCAGTGCCAACACGGTGAGGCCTTGCAGAGCAGGTACTTGACCCGGAGGGTTGGGTGCACGGGGTGGGGGGTGGGGTGGGGGGTGGGAACGAACAGTCTGAGGCTCCAGGGCTGCTATGGCCACTTCAGGTCCCTGGTCTCTGGACTGCAGAAGAGAGCCTGGGGACAGACGAGGGAACCGTCAAGGAGAAAGTGACTGATTTGTGGGCAGCATTCCAGCTGTAATCCATCACACATTCCTTTAAGGCTTTTCCGTTAAACTCAAGCCTGAGGTCCCAGTTCATTTAAAACACCCCAAATGATAATTAATGAGTTGTGCAGGGTGGTGTTTCTCAGGTTACTCTCGAATGAAATGCACTCTCTGGTCCACCGATAGCCAAAGGCCCAAGTCCTAAGATCAGGTCCCCCATGTTTTAGCACCCTCGTTAGTTTCTCACTGTCTGGGCTCTCTTTTCCAGAAAGGAAGACCTTCACCCTTCTCGTCTCCACGTGACTAACTTCCTCATGGATTGACATCTGGAGTTTATGACCATTAGCTTTGTGTTGTTTTGAGGCAGGGGCTCTCTGTGTAGCCCTGACTGGCCTGCAACTTGCTATGTAGAGCAGGCTGGCCTGGAACGTACAGGGATCCACTTGCCTCTGCCTCCCCAGCGCTGGGATAAGGTGTGAGCCACCACGCCACGCTTGACTATTAACTTTCATGGTGCCAGCCTTGTTAGGGGTAGATCTGGTGCGTAAAACTAGATCCAAGAAGAGGTAGCTTTTCTGTGTTGGGAGTGGGCACTAAGCCATCAGATGAGAGCTGTCAGAGAGGCTGGAGAAGGGGGCGGCCCCCACCCCCACCCCCACCCCCCACCCGCACAAACCTCCTTCGTCAGCACTTCTTAGGGCGTGCTGTGGAGGCGGAGGCCTTAGTCAGCGGTGGACCTCTCATTGCTCTGTGAATCTTGTCAAATGGGAGCAAGGATTCCATTCCCCTGATGGGCATGGGAAGAGAGTCCAGAAAGCAAACTCCCTCCCTCATAGAATGTAAATATGAATAAAAAGAAATAGCCTTTTTCATAAATTACCTCCTCCACCCTCATCTGTCTCAAGTCATAAAACCCCAAATGTAACCAGAAAAACATTCTTTTGAGAGAGAGAGAGGGAAAAAAATCCTTTCTTTATAGGTTCCTCTTTAGACCGGAGAGGGAAAAGCTTTATGGAACAGAAAGGTTCCAACCGAGGCATGTAAAACAAGTTTTATGAAAACTTTAATTATCTCCCACCTGCTGGCGCTTTGTGAAGTTCACAGAGAGAGAGGGGATAATTGAGAACAGCTTCCGATGCGCACGAGACTCGCTGAGTTCTTTGCTCTTCTTAAGAGGGATTTGTTCTTAATCAAGTTTATTTCATAATAATCGGGTCTAGACACTGAGTTGGCGGTGGCGTGTTTGACACTGCTTAATGAAGCCACTCTGCACACAAGGTGTTGACTTCTGTTGTTTGGAAGCCCCTGTCTTCCGGAGTTTAGGGCATTGAGTGAGAAGGATCATGCACTAGCTATGTTCCCGCATGCCCTTTGTGTGGGGGGCTCGGGGTGGGGAGTGTGTACTTTATGTGCTATGTGGTGGAGCAGAGTTGGAACATCCCGGTGCTCTGCTTCCCGCTGGCCTTAAACTTGAGATCCCGGGCACCACCCTCATTTTGCATTCTGTAGCCCCTACAGATGGAGCTGGCTGCCCCTTTCATCTCTGTCTTCCTGAAGTCTTTCCTTTGCCTTGAATTGCATCATCACTGCAGGCATCGTGGCTCAGAGCCTCTCTGCAGCAACAGTAGCTTCATCACTAATGCAGCATTTGCCACGTGTGGGGACCAGTCTCACCGCTCTGTATTTTCAGTTAGTTCTCCAGAGATGCCTAGGGTCACCTCACAGGTGGGTTGAGCTGACACTTGAACCTGGTTCTCAACCAGAATCCATCCATCAGTTGAAGCTGTATTGCTTTCCTGTTTGTGATCCAAGAAGTAGAAAAACTCCTAGCCTTCTAGTTTTCCCTTTCTTTAGTTTTAATTTTTTAAAGATTCTTATTTATTTTTATGTGCATTGGTGTTTTTGCCTGCATATATGTCTGGGTAAGGGTGCTAGATCCCTTGGAACTGGAATTACACACCAGTGTAAGCCTCCATGTAGGTGCTGAGAATTGAACCCAGGACCTCTGGAAGAGCAGCTGGCATTCCTAACCGCTGAGCCATCTCTGCTTCCCTGGTTTTAATTGTTTTGAGTCTGGGATTTCGAATGGATGTCAGTGGTGTTTATGTCAGTTTACGGGAAGTCCGCTGGCTTCTTGGCTGTATTTTTCAGTATAAATGATCATAGAACACTCCATGGCTTTCTTGACTTTTCTTAAGTTAAAAAAAGAAATTTTTTAAAATCGTGCTGAACTTCCCCCTACCCAATCCTGTTGTGAGATGAGTTGACCCTGCTTCTTGCAGTTTAAGTTCCGTGAGCCCAAACCCTGTCTCTTTTCACACGTTGCATCATCCTTTACATATCCAGTGAGCCCAAGTTGAATCACTGAGACCATTCCTAAGTATGTATGCTGTGGACCACATGCTTTCTCCCCGGGGGGTGAGCCCCCCTAGTTACCTCAGTGACCTGATTTGTGAATGAGGGAGTGGATGCTTGGAAACAAAGGTTCAAACCCAGGCTCCTGTGGCATCAAAGCCCAGATGCTTTCCCACTGGACTTCCTTTCCGCTGGCCGGGAATTAGGTGAGAAGGACGCCTGCAGTTTTCCCATAGGGAAAATGGAGGCTGGGTAGGCTGTTGTAGCAGAGCCGGGAAAGCCTCCTCCCCAGGCAAACGCAGTCAGGGTGGCTCACGCCCATGCGGTGAATGGAAAAACTGGGTCATGTCTCTGCCAGAGCATGCATTCCTGCTTAATTGGCCAGCACACGCTTTCTTTGTATTTGTTTACCTTATGGCTAGTTCTGACAAATAAAAACCGGATTCTTTTCTTGGCCTCTTCACATAGGAGAAGCAAGCTCAGAGGGTTAATTTATTTATTTACTTCGGAATACAAGTCTCGCTCTGTAGACCAGGCTGGCCTCAGACTCACAGAGATCCGCCTGCCTCTGCCTCCCAAGCTCTGGGATTAAAAGTGTCCACGACCACTGTCTAGCCGACAAGCCCAAGACTTTCAGTGAAAGGAATAAAGGACGGACAGCTGTCTAGATGTAGAAGATCACCCAATAGATGGGGCGGAAGAAGGTCTTGTTGATGACAGCACCCGCGGACACAGCCCTGTTACTGTGCAACTTTGTAGCATCTCCCCAACCTCCCTCCCTCCCTCCCTCCCTCCGTCCCCCACCCCCCACCACTCTTCACTGCCGTCTTCTGGAGAGGTCTTGCCAGTCAATCAGCCCCATGGAGCTTCTCCTGGATAAAAGTTCAGTGGCTACACCAAGATCACCAGGCAAAAATGTTGGAATAAATAGAAGGGAATCAAGTTCCTTCTCCTCCTCTCCCTCTTCTCTCTCTCTCTCTGTCTCCCCCTCTCCCCACTCCTGGGGAGTGGAACCCTAGACTTCATGCCAGTGTAGAACCAGGCAAGTGTTCTACACTGAGCCCCACCCAGCACTGTATTCCTTCATGTCTTATTAGGATTATTGGAAAGGGTTTCAGTATACCTTCTAGAACTGAAACTTGCAACAGCCAGTGATCGCCTTTCAGTCTTTAAGGTCGTTGACCAGGTTGGGGTGTATTTCCTGTCTCCTCTTTCCTGCTGATGTCTTCTCACCCCTCCTCCCCCATGTCCCTGGCTGTTCCTTAGCCACTGTGTCTGCTGGTAGCTTAGCAACATTGATTCTTGTGTAGCACGGCCTTCCTGGGCACCGCTGGCCTCCCAAGGAAAAACCCTGTGAAAGTGTCAGGTATCCAGGAGGCTGTATCTCCTTGGACTGAATATTCCCCTTGGCTCGGTAAAGGCCAAACCCTTTAGTTCAGCCTGGGTGTTAGGGGACCTTCTGCTTGCTTTATTTATTGACTTTCTAAAGCCAAAGCAACGTTAGCAGAGCCAAGAATAATGTTGGCGAGATTCCGTACAAGACCATAGCCTTGCATAGTTTTCGTGACTGCAGTCTGCCCAGCCTGACACTGGGGACCCTGAGCTGCGTTTGTGGAGAAGCCCGGCTTCTCTGGTCAGATGGGATGGGTCCTTGAAGCAGATGCTTGAAGTTGGGATGGGCCCTGCCTTGTCCCAGCCTCTTTCTGCCTTTCATGTGATCCTGTGCCAGGATTTTGAGCTATATTTGCAGCCCTGGTTTAAAACCGTCCAAGAACATCAAAGGCCAGCATTGTAGTCCCCCAGGTGGGCAGGGAGCCCTTTCTTCAGAATGGGGCACGAGCAAAGGAAAAGGAAACAGCCATTCACCTCGAGCGATGGCTTGTGTCTTAAGACGTGAACAGGTGAAATAGAGGACTGGAGAGAAAATGGGCTGCAAAGTCCTTAACCCTTTCTAGATCTTTCCTCCCACTCGGACACAAAGGACTGGATGTGTAGCTCAGGGACAGAACACTTGCTTAGCATGTTCAAGGCTCTGAACTCCATCTCCAGTATCATACATGCTTACAAAGCAATAGCAAAAGTGAAGTCACACTTTTCTCGTTAATTTATTTAGCTTTTATGCAAACCTTGCCCAATCATTATGGGACATGTTGTTCTGCACAAAACCCTGGTCCCTTTTCATCCCACCCAGGAGACGCAGGGCAGCGCTGCTTGGGCATGGCTAGCCCTCATCCTTTCTACATTTCTCGGCCCTTTTTATGGGTCCTCAGCTAAATATCCGAGAAAGCCTGCAAGCTTTGCCTACCCCTTTTTCTTTTAGATTAGCAGTTGGAGTATATATGCTTAAGAACTGTTCACATTTTAGAAATGTGTGTGACTAGGACATCCAGAGATGCTGAGACACTTGGGGTCAGACATGACCTGAGTTTGGTTTATTCCTATGGGCATGGGGGTGTCTCTCCTTTTTCTTTTCTTTATTTTATTTTATCTATCTGTCTGTCTGTCCGTCCGTTCATCCATCTCTCCATCCATCCATCCATATCTCTGTCTGTCTGTCTGTCTGTCTGTCTGTCTATCTATCTATTTGGTTTTTCAGGACAGGGTTTCCCTGTGTAGCTTTGGAGCCTGTCCTGGAACTTAACTGAACCCAGGGCCACTGGAAGAACGGCCAGAGCTCTTACCTGCTAAGCCATCTCTCCAGCCCTGTCTCTCCTTCTTCTAGTACTCCTCCTCTAAGACATCCCATTTCCCCTTTAGTTAGGTGTGTAGAAAGCCGAACTAAGAACCGGGAAATGGGGCTCTAGAGATGGCTTGGTAATTAACAGCACTTGCTGCTCTTCCAGAGAACTCAAGCTGGAGTCTCAGTGCCCTGTCACGTGACTCACAACTGTCTGTAACTCCAGCTCCAGGGAGTTGCACTCATGTGCACATGTACACACACACACACACATGTTAACTAAAAACAATAAAGATAAATCTTGAAAAAAGAAGAACCAGAAAATATTTTTAGATGTGGATGGGCCTATTTTACATGAATCCCTGGGTTTGGTTTCCCAGCACTGAAGAAAAGCTGGGGGTGGGGGTTGGGGGTTGGAGAGACAGCTCGTTGGTTAAGTGCACTTGCTGCTGCTATTCCAGAGGACCTGGGTTTGATTCCCAACACCCTATGGTAGCTCACGCTATCCTCTAACACCAGTTCCAGTGGATCCAATGCCCTCTTCTGGTCTCCGTGGACACATCATGTACGTATACCCATGCAGACAAAATGACCATACACATTAAAAAAAAAAAAAAAAAAAGATTTTAGAATGGAGAAGGGAGAAGGAATCAGAGGAGGAGGGGGAAGGAAAAAGCAAAGAGAGAGAAAAGAAAATGAAGAAGCCAGGCATGGTGGCACATACCTGTAAATCCCAGCATAGAAGAGGCTGAGTAGGGAGATCTTGAGTTCCAGGCTAGCCTGAGCCACATAATCGGAACCTAGCTCATGTACTACTCCAGAAGGGAATGGGGGGAGGGAGGGAGGGGAGGAGGGAGGAGAGGGAGGGAGTGGGTAATGGGAGCTAATGGGTAGATTCCATCCCAGCCTGTCCCCTGCTTGACTGACTGGCCAATGTGAGTCCCATCCATATTTTCCAGAAGTGTGTCTCTCCCTGGAACAGTGTCCAGCAGGTGTCTACAACTTGCTTGTATAGCTCTTAGGGTCTGTCATGTTTTGCTGACCATGTCTGCCATCATCCCCGGCACCCCTAGTCTGTCTTCGGGGCACATGTTCACAGAGGAGCTCATGCTGCCATGACTTGCCTGTCTCCATTTCAGTGCGCTGACCTTTCTTTGTAGGAGAGCTGCCTCTGTGTCTTTGACAAGTGAGTTCCTCTGGACGCTTGTGTCTGTGGGCAATTTCTCGTTGCTCCTAGCCTCCGCTGGGTCTAGCTTTATGGGGAGTGCAGCAGAAAGTCACCCCAGTAGAAAAGCTCTGGGAGAGGCACTGCCTTGGCTTATGGCTTATGGTCTGCTCCTCTCTCTTTAGCCTGAGGTCACAAAGGTGGGGTAGGAAGCCTAGAGGGCTGGGATGTAATGGAAACTTGAGGCCCATGCTGGTTAAACTCCAAGAACAAAGGCTGCTTCTACCACAGCCAGCAAGGAGCAAGCCGCTTCTGCCAGGGTGGTAAGGGCAGGTAAGGGCAGCCTGGGCCAGGCTGTGGTGAACACAGTCAGCCTCCAGCTTTTCCTTCAATCTTCCCCTCTCAGGCTTCCCTGGCACAGCTCTGCCTGTGCTCCGAGCGGAAGGAGCAGGAGCAGGTACCTGGCAACCTCACGGTTGGGTTTTGTTTTGTTTCTGTTTTGTACTTTTTAATCCTTTTGGACTTTTCCATTTGAAAGTAGGGAGATAGGGTTCCGTAGGTTGATAGATCCAGCACAGTTGTCCAGAGGCTGGGCCAGGCAGGAGCGGTTCTCACCCCGCCCTTCCTCAGGAGAGGGGAAGGGTGGGGCCCACACACGCTCCAGTTTTCTCCTAGTGCTGTGTGGCCCTGGGGACCTCGTGTCACTCTCATCCCATTAATATGGATGCTGAGGCCCTGTGTGCCCCGTGGTTTCCCTCGCATTAGCACAGACCTCTCCTTCACCTCTCAGGAGGCCCCAAACCCATCATGTCTCCCCCATGTCCTGGATGGCTGTCAGCCCAGCTCTGAGCTCCAGGCTCCCTGCAAGGGTCTCCAGGTCCTGTCACTTTGCATTCTCTCTCTGCAGAGTGGCCTGTGGCACATACACATATCCATCACCCAGGGCAGCTTTCATATAGCACATCCTGTTCTCGGCCCTGCATGCTTTAACTGCAGAGAGTTTGGCTCTTAAAGATTGTGTTATAGTTTAATCCTGACCCATTGGAGATTAGAAACACCGTGGTCTTTACCCAAACATTCAGATCAGCTCTTCCCTGTGTTTGAACAGAACGGGTCTGTGCAGGTAACAGTGCGGCTTGTGCGGCCAAGCATTTGGTAGCAGGGTCTCTTGCTCCATTGCTAGCAGCTCTGTCCTTTGCCAGCTACTGTGGACCTCAGTCCTGCCTCCCTGGCTACGTGGACCCCACTTCCACCTCCCCTCCTGCCTCTGAGTTGCTCCAACAAGGCTGGAGTCAGTTGAATCCTGGTTTCTATCCAAGTCTGTTTTGTACTGCGATGAAATACTTCAGGCTGAGGAACTTAGAGAGCGTGGAGGTTTTGAGGCCTTAGTGGGTGAGAGCACTTGCTCTGCTCATGTGAGAACCTGATGAAGAAACCCTGTGATGAGGCAGACCGGCAAGGGTCAGCCCAGGCTGCTGCTCCATTTCATTCCTTAGTGTATTTGTTTGTTTGGAGACAGGATCTCAGTCTCGGGCTGGCCTGCAACTCTGCATGTAGACCGGGCTGGCCTTGAATTCACAGAGATTCCCCCGCCTTTCCCTCCTAGGCATATCACCACGCCTGGCTTTTCCTCCTTTTACAAGCCATCAAGGATGCCCAACTCTGATGACCCTGTGGAATCTCAGTTGTCATCAGTAGCATATGAATTTGGAGGTTAACATTCTGGCATGAAGTTTGGGGGATATATTCCAGCCATTGTAGATTCCCACTCTGTAGGAAATAGATACGTCTATATAACAGCAGCTCCGTGGTATCAGAGGAGGACGGAGGAGGCCCATGGGCTTTTCTGGTGTGAGAACAGCTTCCGGGCCTTCCTGGAGTAGGACAGAGGCTCTGATGCCCTCATCAGAGTTACTTAGCCTCTTTTTTCTCATGTGTGAAGCTGTGGGCGATGATGATGATGATGATGCCTCCTTTGGGGGCACTTAGGGATTAAATGAGATTATATGTGAGAGGTCAGGACAATGCAACGTGTAGGGCAGGCTCTTCCTAAGAGGTGGTGTTAGGAGCTATAAAGCTAGAGAGGAAGTTAAGGCAGTTGAGACATGGGAGTGAGCTATCCCTAAGAAGTACTTTTGATACGGGGTGGGGGTGGGGGGGGGTGCCGAAGCCTGCTAGGTGGAAACCCCAGCACATCGCCTGTCCTAGATGGCCACTCTGCTTATTGAAAAGTCAGATGAAATGCAGGCCATTTTGTGCCTTGGCTGTTATGACCTTCATTCATCCAGCAAGCATTTGTTAAGCGCCAGCACCTGCAATTTTCCTGGTGTCTGAGGAGATACTAGGGAAACATTGAACAAAGTGGTTTCTCCTTATGCTCTAGGCGGGGAGACAAATAGAAACCCGGTCATTACTCTGCAGAGCGATAATTGCTATTAAATGAGCTGACACATGTCATGTGGTTGTACCCAGAGCCTGGCCCTGTCACAGAAAGCCATCAGTTAAGTGTGTGAGCCCTCAATCAAGTGGAGGAGAGGGAGGGAGGCAGAGGGCACCTAGGAGAGAGACTCCTAAAAACGGGTCATGATGATCAAAGTCCTGAGGAAGGTTCCAGGCAGGTAGGTGTGTTTGTGGGGGGTAGGTGTGTTTGTGGGGGTGGGGGAGGACAGTAGGGGAGGGTGGCTGAAGGGTGCTGTAGATGGCTTCAAGAAAGGGAAGGCCCTGCTGTTGAACATCTGGCTAAGGAATTGGGTCATTATCCTTGAAGAGATGGAGAACAGCAGAAGGACCGTACCAGGGAGGCTGTGTTGTGTGTGGCAGACGAGATGTCAGGAGGCAGTGACAGCAACTCGGGTCCAGACTGGGATGGAGATGAGAAGAGTAGATTTAGGAGCTGCCATGGGATTGCAGCTGTGAGGAAGAGGAAGGCAGAGGGGATTCTAAATTTCTGGTTTGGGAAACTGGGTGGAGTGTAATTGGTGTCATCACGGAGACAAAGGACAATAGCAAAGACAGACAAGGAGGTGGCATCCCTGTGGGAACAATACCCAGGAGACAGGCACCCTGCATACACTCTAGGATTCTTAGTTACCTATATTCTTGGAGAGAGGAACAAATGTTTTTTGTTGTTGGTTTTGAGACAGGGTCTCACGATGTAGCACTGGCTGGAACACTCTATGTTGGACCAGACTGGCTTTGAACTTACAGAGATCCACCTACCCTTGCCTCTCCAATGCAGGATTAGTGGTATACTTCACCATACCTTACAAAATCATAGTTCTTCAGTGTATTCAGTGTGTTTGGACAACTGGTATACCTATAGAAATATCCTCCCAAACAAGATACAAAATGTTCCATCTCTCTGCAAAATCCCTCATGTTCCTTTCCAGTTTACTTACAAGACTCATTTTGCATCTTTTTACAGCTCATGACTATCTAAAGATAAAAGAGCCATTCAACCTTGCCTGTCTGCTCTTTGTCCCAAGTCCTGTCCCCCATGTGCACTCCCCAAGCACAGGCCAGGGCACAGCTCCCTGGCTTCTGCACAACAAAAAGAAAGAGTTCTGAGCCACCAGAGCGTGGTCCAGCCAGCCTCTTGGAGCTTAAGCCCAGGCTCTAGGGTTTGTAGACCAGAACCTCATTTTGATTGTCTTTTACATTATCAGACCAATAGCCCTGCTTGCTTTGATTTGAAAGTTACCTGCCCCTCACTGCTTATAATGAGTTTACTCTCCCTCCCTCCCTCCCTCCCTCCCTCCCTCCCTCCCTCCCTCCCTCCCTCTTTTTGTGAAAGGGTCTTGCCATATAGTCCAGGCTACTCTGGGACCTACTCTTACGCCTCAGCCTCTCCAGTGCTGAGACCATAGGCCTGCACCATGCTTGACCACTGGGCCCAAAAGATGTTCTGTCCAAAGCCTTTGTGAAGAAGCTGAGTGACAGGTGCCTAGCTCCACCCAGTTAGTGAACCAGGTAGCTGCCCTTCCTTTTCTGCCCGCTTCCTTTGCCTCACAGTAGATGGGGGTGGGGGTGGGGTCCTGCCAGCCTGGAGTCACTCCTTAGAGTCTGGGTTTTCTTTTGATGGCCTCTCCATTCTGAGTCTGGTTAGCTTTAATCAGAAAATAAATACTTACTTTTAATTTTCTTCCTGGCCTAGCTAAGCTAAATTCAAACCAATTTTTTTTTTTTTTTAAACTCTCCCATGTGTGAATGGTAGGAAATGCTGCCCTGTTGGGGAAATGGGTCATTTCCAAGATCGTCTCTCAAGGAAAAGTGTAACTCATTAGTTTACTAAGAAAGGCTCAAAAAAGCAACAAAGAAATAATTATTAGGATCCTTTCCTCCTTTCATGTGTTCCTAATCTCAGCTATCGTGGACCTCAGCTTTGGTAGTCAGTTCAGAGTTACTTCTATCATTTTATATATGAAGATGCCAAAAGACCCTTCCCCTGCCCCCGGCAAAGAATGATACCCTCAGGGGAACAGGATTTGGGCCCTAAGGAAGCTGAAGACATTTTGATTTTTCGTTAGCTGAATCACCTCTTAGGGTTAGGGGTGTGGCGGGGCGTTTGCCTGTGTGCACGAGGCCCTGGGTTCCACCACACCAGCACTGGAAAAATCACTTGAACAAAACCAGCTATGATCTCACTGCTTTTTATTTATTGGATTAAAAAAGACAAGTTCCTTCAGTGAAACCTCACCCTTGAACTTGGTACTTTGGAAATGTGTTTGGGATGAAAGTCACGTTCCTTTTTAACCAAATCAAACATAGCTGGGAAGTTCTTTGGCCGGCGTCTCTCCTTCTCAGTGTCTTTTGTTCGTCACTTTCTTCTTGGCTCAACGCAGTGCTTTACCACCACGGGGGTTGTGGTTGGATTCCATACCTGTGAGAAGTTTCTAGAGACCTTTGGCTTGGACCGCGCGTACTTAGCCAGGTTCATTCTTTTTGCTGCCCCCTGCTGGTTGCCAGGAAGAGACGCCTGCAGACAAGGTCCCTTTAACCAGGAACCAAAGACCAAGTTCAGCCAAGTTCAGCCAACCCCAGCCAACTCAGGTGAGATTTTATTGTTGGGCATCCCTGTTATTAGTTACCAAGTGATGTCTTGTCGGCTTGCCAGAGGGACCTTGAATTTGCTGAGCCCCAAACCCAAATCATTTCCCACCATTTTCCCCCGACAAAACACTGCTCACTTCTTCCCCCTCCCTCCCTATTCATTCATCATTCATTCATTAATACATTCCAGAAATATATGAGGTCTTGACTAGTGAACTGGTTAATTCTTTTTTTTTTTTTAAATTTAACCTTTATTTTTATGTTATACTTATGGTTGGTTTGCCTGTATGCCTATCTGTGCACAGTGTGTGCAATGCCTGTGGAGGCCAGAAGGGGGCATTAGATCCTCTGGGACTGGAGTTACAGATGGTTGCCAGCTGCCATGTGGATGCTGGGAATCGAACCCTCACCCTGGAAGAGTGGCCAGTGCTCTTAACCTCTGAGCCATCTCTCTCCAGCCCTTGGTTAGTTCTTACAACAGGGTCACACTGATGCATTTAGCAGACTCTAAACTGTCCGGTTTCTCAAGTCGTTTCTCCCCGTTCTCTGAACATAAGTAGGTCAGGGCACAGGTCATTCAGTAGTTCCTTCATGGATCCACCAACCTTCACTCCACCCCTCTACACCGGTTCCAAAGGACTTTTCTCCACCGTCGTCTGTTTTGTTGCTTGACACAGATTTCACCGAGCTGGGTTTAAATGCCAACCTCTTGGCTTAGACCTCAAGGCCTCGCATGGGCCCCAAGCCTGTCTGGCTCTCTGCCTGCTCTCCCATGGACTCATGGCCTTCCGTACTCAGCCACACCGATCTGCTCCAGGGCTCCCTAAACACACCTGCTGCCCACTCTCACCTGAGTCCTGTGCAGATGGTCCTGCCTGGCAGGCTGTCCCTTCTTTGTCTGGTGAGGTTGTGCTGTGGACAGTAGTTCTTCAGACACCCTTTACAAGACCTTCTTTCCACTGCACGGTTGTCACGTGCCTGCCAGATTTGTTGGGACATCCGTCACTGATACTGTTATTTTCACTTTTGCTTTGGTGTTGGTTTTTTTCATCCTTTCCTTTATTTCTCTCTTTCTCTTTCTTTCTTTCTCTCTTTCTCTTTCTTTCTTTCTTTCTTTCTTTCTTTCTTTCTTTCTTTCTCTCTTTCTCTTTCTTTCTTTCTCTCTCTCTTTCTCTCTTTCTTTCTTTTTCTCTTTCTCTCTCTCTCTCTTTCTCTCTTTCTCTCCTTCTCTCTCTTTCTTTCTCTCTCTCTCTCTTTCTTTCTCTCTCTCTCTCTTTCTCTCTCTCTTTCTCTTTCTCTCTCTCTCTCTCTCTTTTTCTTTTTTGGTTTTTCGAGACAGGGTTTCTCTGTGTAGCTTTGCGCCTTTCCTGGATCTCACTCTGTAGACCAGGCTGGCCTCAAACTCATGATCCTCCTGCCTCTTGAGTGCTCAAAAACAAAAACTTACAAACTACATTAATTGCCAGGCACAGTGGCACATGTTTTTTTTGGTTTTGGTTTTGGTTTTGGTTTTTTTTTTTTTTTTTTTTTTGCCCATGCTTTTAATCCCAGCACTCGGAGGCAGAGGCAGGCAGATCTCTGAGTTCAAGGCCAGCCTGGTTTACAGAGAGAGTTCTAGGACAGCCAGGGCAACAGGGAAAAACAATGTCTTGAAAAACAATAAAACAACAAAAAATCCTATACCTATTTATTTGTGTGTTTTTGTGTATGTGTGTGTGTTGTGTTGTATGTGTATGTTGTTTGTGTGTGTGTTGTGTGTGTGTTGTGTCTGTGTGTTATATGTGTGTGTATTATGTCTGTGTGTGTGTGTGTTGTATGTGTGTGTATTATGTCTCGGTGTGTGTTGTGTATGTGTGTGTGTTGTGTTGTATGTGTATGTTGTGTGTGTGTGTTGTGTTGTATGTGTTGTGTTGTATGTGTATGTTGTTTGTGTGTGTGTTGTGTGTGTGTATGTGTGTGTGTTGTGTGTGTGTGTTGTGTTGTATGTGTTGTGTGTGTGTGTTGTGTTGTATGTGTTGTGTTGTATGTGTATACCACAGCACATGTGTGGAGGTCAGGGGACGACTTGCAGGAGTCGGTCCCCTCTTTCCACTGTGTCAGTCCCAGGGATGGAACTCAGGTCATCAGGTTAGTGGCAAGCGCTTTTACCTGCTGAGCCTTCCCACTGGTTCAGCTTTTGACTTTCCCATTTCTACTCCAGTGGCCCCAGGGTCCAGATCGAATTTTCTAGTCTAGGTCTAACCTCGTTTCCAATAGTTCCTATCAACAATGTCACAAATCAGTCACCATGGGCAGGCCACCTGGCCCCCACCTCGCCATCTCCACAGCTCCGGCTTCCCTGCCATCTTTGACAGCCTTCGGGGCGTTTTATTCTGTAGTCCTCAGAAGTTTGCGATTCCCCAAGTTCATGGGGCTCTCTGCCCCTTGCTCTGCCTTGGATCCCTTCCCCTTCCTACGTCCCGATCAGATGCAGCTCATTCTTGAAGAAGCAGTTCCGCTGCTGTGGCTTCCCTCTTGCTTGCCTTGACTTGCTTTGGGATTGGATGGTGAAAATAGCTGTTGCCTGTGTAGTGTGACTCATAAGCCCCAGACATTGTTCTCAGCATTTTAGGTGCATTAACTGATTTCCCTCGCATTACTACAGCATTATAATGCTTACATTCCCCTGAATCCTAATGGTTTATTTACGCATTTCTTCCCTACAGGCTCAGGGCCTCCTTCAAGGCAAGCCCCACGTCTCAGTAGTTTTGATGGCCCAGCCTTTTGTGCAGTGTTTCACATGTAGGAGGAACCCAGAAATGCTTGATAAAGCTATTTTTTAATGCAGTCCCCGGCCACCTTGTTCTTGTTTAGCACAGTACGAAGTGTTTTTGATTATGCAGAGTGTGCGGTGGGCTGGAATTATCCCGTGTAAGTGAGGAACAGAGGCAGAGTCGGTGAATGGGGCGGCAGGAGGTGCCGTTGTAGGCCTAGCCAGTGGAGTCGATCCTCTGGCCAGAGACAGAAAGAACTTCAGAGGACACAGCTCTTATTTCCCACCCTCATGTATGTACCTCCTCTGAGGAAGGAGAGCCAGGCATGAAGCATGTCTAGAGAACTGGACATGCGGTATGAGAGCAGTGGCCGAAACAAGATGTATTCAGGACCCCAACCGAGGCCGAAACGCCTGGCCTGATGGAGTGTCTTGGTGTTCACGCTGAGTCTGTTTGTCTTGGGCCCTCCGTTTCTGTCCGCGGCTCCCCCTCCCAACAGAAGCCGCTACCCCGTGTTTGCCCATTGATGTGTAACCCCTCATGCCTCTTGTGTGTTTTCACGTGTACTGGCTTGTACTTAAAACTTCCACTTGAGTTCTGTGAACCACTGGAGCAAAAGAGTTGACTGAGCCCAAGAAGGAGGGGTTCCTGGGAACCCCGTTTTCTAGCCAGTCAGTCCGTCAGAAGCACAGGTAGAACAATGTGGGGTTCTCAGAAGGCATGGAGGGGGTCGTCAGTCCTAGTCACTCTCTGTCTCTCTCATCTCTCGCTCTCCCTCTCTCATGGTTCAGTATCCTGGCCGTGAGTGTTTGTCAGCGTGGCTGAAAGGCTACCCCTCAGTCCTGGAGCTTTCCACCATGCCGGCTTCTTCTGCTTGCAGCTGGTATTACTTCAGGCCTCCTTTGTTCTGTATTGGAACCACAGCTCTCGACTCATTTACTCCCCCACCCCAGCCCACCCCCGCCAACAGCACACATGGCATATAGAATTCCAGGCATAACATACTTCCATGGGCATGTCCAGATCTTCACATTCCTTCCTCATACCCCCACCCCCAAATATCCCTGGAAATAGAGCAAACGGCACCACAGATGCTTTGAGGCATATTGCTTGGAAAAGCATTTACAAGCCTGGGGTTAGCTGCTCAAGTGCAGCCTGGCTAGCCAGGCTGCGATGCAACTCTGGATTAGCCGTTGCAACATCATATCATATATACTACCCCCCCACCCCACCCCCACCCCCCACCCCCCCTGTCTAAGAAGCTTCCCAAAGCAAGCGCACGTGTTAGGGTTCATCAGAAAGCTGAAAGATCTGCAGACTTCCCTTGCTGATCTCGTCCCTCTAGACTGGTCCCTCATGCTGGGGCTGCCCTTCGGTGATGGGTGGCTTATGTGTGGCTATGAAGATCTCTGTGCTTAAAACCACAGCCTGAGAATTTGGGCGACTCCACACTATTTCCTCAGAAGACCGTGGAGAGAGGGATTTGTATCCACTCAGCCGTTCTCATCCCACGACGTTCCTGCGGGATGAGTATAATAATTGAGAGAGAGACTGGTGAGGTTGCCCACGTGTATCTTCGGAACCTCACAGGAAGTTCAAAGTGCTTTTGCTGTCATCACAGAGGCACACGGAACCAGCCCCTGGCTGATGAACTTCTCCATTGTTTCACTGATCTATCAGCATCGTGCTGTCAGATTGGAACTAAAGATGTGGCCGGAGGCAGAATGGACCAAGAGTTCCAGGAGCTTAGATCCGCTTTTGAACCTTTACCACTGCTGACATTTTGAGCCAGATAATTTTTCACTGTGGATCCTGTGCTTTGTAGCATATTTCCCAGCACCCCTAGCTCGTGCCTATTAGGTGCCAGTAACAGCCCCATCTCCAGCTGTGGCAAGCAGAAATTGCCCCCAGACATTGCCAAATGCCACCACCACCCCACCACCCCCGCCCGGAAACAAAATTGCCCTAGCTGAGAACCTATGACTTAAAGCATGCATCAAATTTCCTCCCTCATCCAGGACGGCCCCTCTGCCAGGGCTGTCTGAACGATGCTCTGGAGCAGCAGCTTTCCAGTTCACGGCTGAGATCAAAGGTGAAGCACGTGCTTCCAGAGTGACTCGGAGAGAACTGGGAGGACTGGGAGAGAACTGGGAGGACTGGGAGAGAACTGGGAGGACTCGGAGAGAACTGGGAGGACTCGAAAGTTCGCTGTCCATAGAATGTAAACGCCTACAGAAGTAAAAAAAAGAAATAGTGTTTGATCTCACCTTGTTGACATGTTTTCATGTCTTCTTCCTATTCACTAATTTGTCCACATCCTTTACAGAGCAGGTATCATCCCAAAGAGTCTTTCTAGCGGCTTCAGTGTTTCTGCTGAAATCTGCATATGGTAATTTTTAGGTCATCGTTCTTAAGACTGCCATTCAAATGCTGCAGAAATAGAGCTCTGAGATGAAGAGGGGATGTGAAGAAGGGGGGCAGGGCCCTTGGCCAGGACTCCTTGAGCACATGTCCCATTGACAGCTTGGGTACCTGAGGCTCCCTCCCACCAGCCTGTAATCGCCGTGGGTTTGTGGCCCTTGCCAGGGCAGAACAGAACTGTGTCGGGCAGCTCCCCAGAACCCGGGCTGCTCTGAGCGCCCTGACCACAGAGCATGAGCTCGTGCCCAGTGAGTCCCTCCCGGGTCAGTGTAAAGAACGACAAGGGTAGCCACCAGTGTCCGTCCTGGTGGCCTTTGCAAGGCATTCTGGCCTTTGATGTCACCCCGTGTGCCTCATGACTGCCTGCCCTTTATAAAGAAGCAGCTGTAGCCGGGCGGTAGTGGCGCACGCCTTTAATCCCAGCACTCGGGAGGCAGAGCCAGGCGGATCTCTGTGAGTTCGAGGCCAGCCTGGGCTACCAAGTGAGTTCCAGGAAAGGCGCAAAGCTACACAGAGAAACCCTGTCTCGAAAAACCAAAAAAAAAAAAAAAAAAAAAAAAAAAAAAAAAAAAAAAAAGAAGCAGCTGTATGCCAGGGAGTTAACAAATGATGGAATGGGAGGAGATGAGAAAGGAGATGTTTGGATGGGACGCTCCAAATGTAGACATTCATCAGTCAGGAAGCCAGGTTTGGCCAATGCCTTGCTTCTGGGGAGACTGAAGTGGGCTTGGCAGGACCTCCCACTTCTGGCCTTTGACACAGCAACTTCGGCCTGTGTGTTCTGTACCCTGTGCTGACTGCAGTGACTTCTGGGATAAAGGAAAGTGTCTTACTGATATGTCCTTTCTCGGTTCAGTTATTCCCACAATTGCTGTACCCGCTCCATGCCAGTAACAGCCTGTGTCTGCAGTAACAATAGCCAGAAATATTCTCAGATGTTGTCATCCCCTCTGCAGCAAAATCACTCTATGGAGTGAGGGCCAGGGCCTCAAAGCCGGCCCCAAGTGCACAGCTCCCTCTTTCCCTCTGGAAGACCTCTTCCCAGGTAGGCTGGTTGGATGGCGAGCCCAGTACCGGGCCTGTTCTGAAGACCCTCAGTCTGCTGGTGTGATGAGGATCTGAGGAAGATGTGGAGTGGGGTGGGGTAGACCCTGAAAGGCTCAACCAGTCTGGAGGAGGAGGAAGGGCTGGGAAACGGGGCAGGGTGTTTAGGTGGTGGACAGAGGGAGAAGTGAGTTCATTGGTTTTCATTGGAGTTCATCCATTTCAGAGGAAATGGTCTCCAGAGTCTAGCTGTGAGCCCCCCTCAAGCCTACAACGCTCACACATCCCCACTGTGCCCCTCAAAACGGGTCAGGTTCCTAGAACTCGGCAGGCAATTAATGACCAAATAGGATGTTCACTTCCGCAGTTTTGTTTTCTTCTGTTTGCCTCAGGAGCGTACTGTGTAGTCCAGGCTGGCCCCAAACTTGATGGGTTGCCTAGACTAGCCTTTTAACTCATGATCTTCCAGTTTCCACTTCCTTAATGCTGAAAGTTCAGGCCTGCACCAAGTCTAGATTCACTGACAGCACTGTTTTCTGGTTTTGTTTGTTTGTTTGTTTGTTCGTTTGGGGGGGTGGTAGAAGTCAGTACTGAGTATCTTCCTTGATTACTTTCCACCTTTTTTTTTTTTTTTTTTTGGTTTTTCGAGACAGGGTTTCTCTGTGTAGCTTTGCGCCTTTCCTGGGACTCACTTGGTAGTCCAGGCTGGCCTCGAACTCACAGAGATCCACCTGGCTCTGCCTCCCGAGTGCTGGGATTAAAGGCGTGCGCCACCACCGCCCGGCTACTTTCCACCTTTTTTTTTTTTTTTTTTTTTTTTTTTTTGGTTTTTCGAGACAGGGTTTCTCTGTGTAGCTTTGCGCCTTTTCCTGGAACTCACTTGGTAGCCCAGGCTGGCCTCGAACTCACAGAGATCCGCCTGGCTCTGCCTCCCGAGTGCTGGGATTAAAGGCGTGCGCCACCACCGCCCGGCTTACTTTCCACCTTTTAAAAATAGTTTTTAACGACATTTTATTATGACAGACATATTGGTGCACTCCTTTAATCCCAGCCAAGCTCTATGAGTTCAGGTCCAGCCTGGCCTAAGTAGAGTTTCAGGCCAGCCAAGGCTATATCATAAGATCTTGTCTCAAAACAACAATAATACTTTTATTTATTCTTTGAAATTTTTATACGTGTATACAATGTATTTTGATCGTATTCATCTTTCACTACCTCCCTTCATCTCCTCCTGGGACTCACCAACCCATCTCTATCCTAAATTCATGTCTTTTGGGGGCGGGGCATGTTGTTTTTGGTTTTTGAAACAGAATCTTTTTACATAGCCCTGGCTGTCCTGGAACTCACTTTGTAGACAAGGCTGGCTTTGAACTCACAGAGATCCACCTGTCTCTGCCTACAAGTGCTAGGCCATATCCGGCCCACATCTTCTTTAAAAAACCTTTATTTTTATTTTTCATTGCCTCTTAGATCCAGTTAGTGCTATCATTTGTGAATGGGTATAGGGCCATGCAATGGGACATGAGTGGTCTGTCAGTAATTCTCTCTCTATCAGCAACCATCATCTGCCAGTTCCTTAGAAGGAAGCAGGACCTTGGGAGCTCCTCCCCAATCCATGCTGAAATTTTCATTTGCTTGGCTTGATTTTGTGCATCAGCCAAGGCTGCTATGGAGTAATGAGTATATATCACCCATGTCATGTCCAGAAGACAATGTTTGTTTCATAACTCTCCTGCCTACCCCCTGGCTTCTTATATTCTTTCTGCCCCCTTTTCTGAAACATTCCCTGAGCCTTGGACAGGGGGAGGTTGATATAGATGAGCTATTTACCACTGAGCACTCAGTCACTTATTCTCAGTACTTCGACCGCTTATAAGTCTCTGCACTGACTACTACCTACTGCAAAAAGAAGTTCCTTATCAAGGTTCAGAGCAGTACAGATCATGGGTCTAAACAGTAAGAAGGCAGTTTGAACTATGGCCATTTATTGAAAAGCACCAGTACATTCTCACCTAGAGCTGATGATCTCCTTAGTCATGCACGGGCTTTTGACCAGGGACATGCGTCCCTCCTGTGGAGCAGGCCTCGGATCCACTCAGAAAGTGGTTGGTTACCTTCATAACCATCATACCACGATCGCAGCAGTGGGGACAACTTGCTGGGCATGTCAGTGGGCACACAGGTCCAGTACTGAATCAGAGCATCACTCACCAGAGGGTCTCACTGAACCTAGAACTCATGAATTCAGTTGATTGGCCACCGAGCCCCAGGAATCCACCTGTCTCCTCTCCCAATGCTACAGTTGCAGACCCCCACGTGAGTGCTGGGAATCCAGGTCCTCACGCTTACCAACAAAGCCTTTTCCCCAATCCCTTTTCAGTCTTAAAGGAGTTGCCCATCATTTCCCATTTAATTGGATGCTAAGGTTTAGATTCTTTGGCCTGCAAGCATTTAAACTTCGTCTTACTCTTAGGAATCACAAATTTGGGATTGTTCTGAAGATCAACTTTCCATTCCCTCAGGCTTGGAGAAAAACTCTTAGGTTGCTTAGCTGTGTGGGTTTGCGAGATTTTCCTGCCAAGCAAGGGAGAAGCAAAGCCTGGTGCTGAGGATTGCTTTAAGGGCCTGGAAAGAATGCCCCGATGCACCCAGGGAGCTTGCTGCTGAGGCTGGCATCCGTTTTCTGTCCTGTGAAATGCTTCCACAACAGTGTTCTGACTTCAGCCTGAGGCAGGCTGCAGCTGAGGTTTACAGAAAAGCAGCATCCGAATGCTGCCCTTGCTCTGACCCATGCTCAAATCATTTGTTTTGCTAAGAACATGTATTCTGAGATAGCAACCAGATTAGTTCACATCCAGCCTTTAATTGCTGATTCAGTTAAAGAGGAAGAAAAAAAAATCTACTTGATAGGGCTGAAGTGGAGTGACTTGAGGTGGTCAGGACCCTTCTTAAAGAGGCCTTCCTCCTACCCGAGTTTTTCTTTAATTATAAAAGCAGAACTACATGCACATGGCTAAACGTGGAAGCTGTGCAAGAGGAATAACAAGGCTTAATGTCTCAGATATCATCACTCAAGTCTCTTACACATCTTTCTGCTACATGGAGATGAATGGTGTCTGTTCTATTTATAAAAACACACTTGACTTTTTAAAATATTAATATAGTGCTGGAGAGATGGCTCCATGGCTAAGGGTGTGAACTGCTCTTGCAGAGGACCCAAGTCAGTTCTCAGCACCCACAGCTGCCTGTAACTCTAGCTCCAGGGGCACACGACGCCTCTGGCCTCTGCAGGCACTGGTACTTAAGCATGCATGCACGCACACATGCACATTCATTCACAAATAAAAATGAACCTTAAAGTATTAACATAGGTACCGAGAGCTGGCTTAGCATTTAAGAACACTGTCTGTTCTTTCAGAGGACCTAGGCTCGAGTCTCAACACCCATGTGGTGGCTCACAACCATCTGTAATTTCATTTCCAGGGGATCTAATGCTATCCTCTGGCCTCAGTGAGCACCAGGAGATTACATGGTACACAGACATACCTGCAGACAAAACATCCACACACATACAATAAAATAAAATAAACCTTTGAAAACCTATTTCTACATTTTGCTGATCTTTGTCTACCAGCGCGCAGTGATCCGCCTCCATCCTCACAATACCAACGTGTTTCACTGGATGAATGTAGTCCAATTTGCCTGTCTGTGGCTGCTTCACCCCTTCCTTAGGCTTGTGCTATTTTAAATAATGCTACAATAAGCATTCTTGCACAGCCATGCATGCATATCTGTAGACTAGCTTTCCAGAATTGAAATTGCTAACCCAGAGGGTATGTACATTGTTAACTTTGAGAGACACTGCCAGGGTTCTTCTTGCAGGGGACAAGTAGGACTGTGTTACCAAAAAATGTATAATCCCTGCTTTAGACAGCCAGCGTAAAATGCAAGTTTTTCTTCAGCTAGAAAAATGTTACTCCTTAATACAGAAGAAATAAGCAAATGGCGTACAATGTAAGGGAACACGGGGCATGGAACATGAGTGGCATTTGGGAGGGTAGGACGTCTGGGCACCTGGACTTTCTTATCTTCTCAATAAATAATGGGCAAGATGACCTGTTTAGTCCTATTGAACGATGTCATATAAACCAATATGACTGTACGTCTTGAGACTTAGGATATAAAATGCTGGAAAGAGTTCTGTAGTTTCCAGGTCTCTTTGTCTTTTCACCGCCACCAATGTGGTAAGGCTTCAGGGCATGAGGCCCTTCCCACCAGCAAGCAGACTGAACAGCTCCCGGGTCATGTCCATGCTCGGGAGACTATATTGCAGGTTGCTGGGCTGTGCATCCTTCCTCTGCTCCCTCAAGGCCACCCACATTCCTTGGGTGCACAGTTCGTTAGAAGGGCCTGCATGGGAAAGATTGGGAGAATTGTGGCTTCTTTTGCAAATACTCTCGGAAATTGTTTCAGGTAGGAGTGTGGTCAAAAGTCTTCTGAGACGCTGGACCGGAGAGTTCTCTGGAGAGGAGCGAATTACAAGTGGTGTCTCTCGGAGCCTCCCCCTCGTCGCTAACAGACACTTAACGAGGGAAGACAGCCCGGACCAGAGGCGGCAGCTCTTCTGTTTAGTTTCTGTGCCGCGAGCCACCCTGACCTGGTTCCTGTCAGACTGATGTCATATCCCGTGCCGTACCGAGAACACAGATGGCTCTAATGTAGCATCCCCTTGGACTTCCACAAGTTCAGGAATCAGCATTGTGATGAGCCGTGCTTCATTCCCTGAGAAGGAAAATGGATTAAGATGTATTCTGTGGGCTGGCAAAATGGCTCAGTGGGTAAATGTGTTTGTTGTGGAAGCCGGATGACTTTGTTTGTCCCTGGAACCCATGGATAGGTAGAAGGAGAGAATTTACTTCAACTGCTTCAAAACGTTGTCATGTGATTTCCACACATATGCCCAACACTAGTAATAAGTGAATGTTTAAGAAAAGACTTATTCTACCCACTCACAACTTTTTTTTTTTTTTTTTTTTTTTTTTTTTTTAATAAAAGGTCTCACTATGTATCCCTGGCTCTCCTGGAACTGAAAGATTCCCCTACTTCTGCCTCCTGAGTGCTGGGGTTAAAGGTGTGCATTACCCTGCCCGGCACTCCCAACTTAAATTTTTTTTTATTTATTGTTAGTGTGTATATGTGGCACGTGTGTGTGCATGGGTGATGTGTATTCAGGCATGTGTGTACCATGCTGTGTGTGTGGAGGTCAGAGGACAACTTGTAGGGGTCATTTTCTCCCTCCACCTTACGGGTCTAGAAGGTAGACCTCAGGTCTGAGCGGCCCGCGCTTCACCCACGGAGCCATCTTTGTTTCTTTGGGGAACTTTCAAGCCCGAGTGTGCCTGTGATACCCCCCACACTTCAGCTCACTTACACTGCTTTCTCAGATGCTGCTCTGCAAGGCCAGGGAACAAGCTCTCCAAACCTCTGGCTATGGCTTTCCCCCAAAGTCTGTGGGGGAAATGGAATGCATACATCACGATATTTTATTTACGGTTTGCTTTTCTCCCTCATGATTTTATCTTTGTTCCTATAATACTAAATACATATGAAGTTCAAAAGTCAAGGGGCTGGAGAGATGGCCCACTGGTTAAGAGTGCTTGCTACTCTCCCATGGGACCCTGCTTCAGTTCCCAGGACACTTCAGGCGTCTCATAACTGCCTGTAACGCCAGCTCTGGGCAATCCAATGCCTGCCGTGGGCATGTGTACACACAAGGCAGACACACACATATGCATAAAGGTTTAAAATCTGTTGTTTAAGTCAAAACTGCATACAGCAATATGCTGATATGCTAAGAGAAATCTCCCTTCTGCTAGACATAACCACTGCTGTTAGTTTCTGGTGTCTCTTTGGTAGCCTTATGTGTCGATCCCTGTGGGGGGGGGGGGCATCCTCTGCGGCACACACAGGTTCTGCCTCTTGAGTTCATTGGGGACCAGAGGAAACTGGCTGGCAACAATCCTCCATGTTCCCCCACTCAGTCTGAGAATTAGCTTTGTAACTGTTTTGTTTTTAAAAAGGCGAATTCTGGGTGGTAGTCAATCCTGCAGGACAGTTGGAGAAAGTGAGGCAAGCGCTTCAGGTGGAGCGAAGCTGTCGGGGTCTGGTTTGGATGATCTCTTCAGTCCGTGTTGACAAACTGACTGGCAGGGCCCAGCAGGTCGGGAGCTGGTGCTGGCTTGTGATTGGGGCGGGGGGGGGGGGGGGGGGGGGGGGGGATGGCCTCTCCGGAGGGTGGGAGTGCCGCTGCTCTGTCTCTGAGGAATTTGGGTTTCTCTTTCCTCCCCCTCCAGGATCTAGTTTAAATTCCCTCCTGCCTAAGTGTTGCAGGGAACAACTTTTTATCTTTTGAATAAACATCTCAGGGAAGTGAACTTTTCACATTCTTGTTCTTTATTTGACATTTAGGAACTCTTACAAGCCATTAAAACCCAAACCCAAAATCCCCTAAACTCCAAGTGACCTCATAGGAGACTGCCCCTTGTTTCTGATCTCAGCTTTTGGTGGTTTAGGGAATGTCTTTATCCTCTTCCATATGATGCTTTCAACCATCAGTCCGTGGGGCTGTCTATCTACATCTAAACAGGTTCCGTTAAATGTGGTTTGGGGCCAGCTGAGCATGGCAGTGCTCTAATCCCAGCACTTAGAGGCAGAGGCAGGTAGATCTCTATGAGTTCAAGGCCAGCCTGGTCTCCATAGAGAGACTCAGGGCCTGGGGGTCACGTTCAGAAGTTCTCGTTGTAAAAGCACAGTGAGGATGAGGTACTGCCGCTGAACGGATTTCCTGGAAGAATTTGGTCCTTTTCTTGAGTGACAAATTTTCTTTGTTAAAAACAAAATAAAGCAGCAAGAAACCAAACTCGCCGAGTCCCCTTGGAGAGGACTGAAGGGCTGATAGCTTTCCTCCCTCTCCCTTCCCAGGCACGAGCCGAATGGCTGTGCCCTGCGTGTGCGCCGAGCGTCCCAGCTTCCACTCAGAATGACGTGGCATAAAACTGAACAGACTTTGAGTGTGGGGGCCACTGAGGTGACACAGCGGGCTGAGGGGCTTGCCATGCCAGCCTGATGACCTCGGTCTAGTTTCCAGGACCCCAGTGAAAACAGAAGGGGAGAATAATAAAAAAGAAAAATGTAGAGTGTAAAATGTTTGGCCACTTTCAGCACGAAAGAAAACCCTTAAGAGACAGCCTAGCTCAGACCCTGGTTCCTTGTGGACTCTCAGAGATAAATTACCTGTGGTGTGACTAGAGGAAGTAGGATGGACGCTGGTAAGATGGTTCAGTGGGTAAAGGCGCTTGCAGCCAAGCCCAAGGACCTGTGTTCAATACCCAGAACCCACTTGGTGGAAGGAGAGAACAGACTCTCAAAAGTTGTCTTCTGATTCCCACATGTGCACCGTAGTGTGTGTGTGTGTGTGTGTGTGTGTGTGTGCGCGCGCACACACACACACACACACAAATGTAAAAGCCATTTTTTTAGGCAAAGGAAGGAGCTTGTGATATGGGGTTGTTATTTCACTTACAGCTTAAGCCAAAATCAAGTAAAAGTCGGGTAAATGTCAACTGAAAGTCATTACTCCGCTTTAGAATAGTAGTGATGACCCTTTCAGACACAGTCGGCAAGGCCAGTTGTCCCCCAGAGATGACACACTTTTTTCACACATGATAAAGGTTTGCCTGTAGATTTGGTTGTTGAATGGTGCCAGCTCTTGGATCATTATGGAGCAGTTTTGAAGAAGAGGAACTGGGATGGAAGCCTGTTTGAATCTGTTTGAGGCTGGTCCTCCAGGATAAACCTATGTGCCCACAGCTCTACAGAAGGATTGCATCATGGGTTGCAGCCTCCGTAGCTTCAGATGAATTCATACCCGCTGCTCATGACCTTTCCCTTCCCAAAGATGTAAAGAGCCATAAAATCTATAGCATAACCACAAGCTTCTGGTGGGTTTCTCCAGTGTAGTTAAAAAGGGGTGTGGGTTGCCACAAAAGCATGAGGTAGCCTGTCCCATATAAAACATCAGCCTGGGGAACCCCCCACCCCACCCCCACTGACAAGGTGTGCACTCCAGTCAGGTCAGCACTTGGGAGGCGAGGGCAGGAGGATCGGGACTTGGAGGCCATGTCTCTTAAAAAATAACAACAAACTCACCAAAATAAAGTAGAAAAAAAAACGCAAAAACAAAACCCGCCCCAAAACAAAACACTCCCCCCCCCAAAAGAAAAAGAAACCATAATAAAATGGAAAAGAAACCATTCCTAATCGACAGAGTAGCCAATCAGTATTGCTGGTATCTCTTCTGTCAGGGATGGGTCCCCCTCCTGAGAGAAGTCCTATGGATGATGCGGCGGGGCGCCATATACTTAATTAGCTAACATCTACCTTGGTCCACGTAAACTTGACCACACAGAGCCAGGGCAGGTTCCGTCCTGGAAATGTGAATTGCAAGAGAAAGCCAAGTACTTAGCAAGATCTGTGAAGCTGTACCTTCCCATCTGGTAGGTTCCCATCTGAGACCCTGTCCTACAGTGACTTTGGAGTCTTCAGAAGACAGTCCAATCTGAGTCCCAGGCTTCCCCAGAGCATCTTGTGTTGGCTTTGTGCTCACAAAGCCAGAGCCTTGGGCTGTCCATCTGCTCCTGGTCAGGGTTTGAGGCCTTACCGTTCCTCAACCATCATGGGGAAGAACTTTGGCAGATGCGAGGTGACGTTGGCCCCGGTGTCTGCATCTCCCCAAGAAGCAGCCTCGAAGCTGTCTGCCTCTCTGACAGGAATCATTTTCTCTGGTTTTGATTGAGCTCTCTGGCTCGCTGGATAGGTCTGTTGTAACACACACATTCCCCCTGCCAAGGTACACAGTCTGTAGGCGCAGAGGCTTGTTTTATGATTTTCCCCCCTAAACTTAATTTATTCTACATATCCCGTGGCAGAGCTAAACATTTGTGGGTATTTGGCTGCCAGAACCAGTGGTGGCCCCGAAGGGACCAGGCCTGTACTTGTTGAAGAATGAGAGGATTGCTTCCTTCTGGGGCATATTTTCAGGAAGAAAGAGAGAGACAGACAGACAGAGACTAATTCAACAAAGCTTATGGGATGTGGGGAAATTCTATCCATGTTTCAGTCCTGAGGTAATAGGCAAGTTTTCACTAGCCTGTGAGAGGCTGTCTTGGGGATAGACAGAAAGTGTTCACTTTCCTACTCTCGACTTGAGAGAGGGAGCTCCCAGCTCACCATAGACCACTGAGCTTGAACTGTGTGCTCTCTTTCCACAAACTCTGCAGCCCCTTAGTGCACAGTCAGACCTGATGTAGTCAGGGGATGCCTCTCTGCTTCTAGCATATAAAACACCTTGAATTCTTGGAACCCTGCTCAAGTGAGCATGGGGGTATTGAAAATGTGTGAGACCCAAAACTCCCTCCACAGCAGGGTCCCTTCTCTCAGGGACTTGCTACCAGAAGGACTTTTCAAACACCTGAAGAGCTTTCCTGAGAACAGCAAGGTGTGAGTGGACGTGGTGGCTCATACCTATAGTCTGAGCTACTCTGGAGGCAGAAACAGGGGCACTCACAAAGTTGAGGCCAGCCTGGGTCACTTAGCAAGGTTCTGTCTCAAAATTAAAGTTTAAGGGTCTGGAGAGATGCCTCAGAGCATCCCTGTTCTTACAGAGAATTGGGTTCAGTTCCCAGCACCCACATGATGGCCCACAACTGTTTGTAACTCCTGTTCTGGGGGATCTGATATCCTTCTGACTTCCTCTGGTACCAGGCACACACATGGTGCACATAAATACATGCACACAAAACATTCATATGTGTAAAATAAAAAACAGATCTTTGTTTAAAATGTTAAAATAAAGGTATAGATTAAAATATGAAATAACATTTTCATTTAGTCATGGTGGCACATGCCTTTAGTCCCAGCACTCAGGAGGCAGAGGCAGGTGGAAGGAACTGTGTGAATTTAAGCCATCCTGGCCTATACAGCAAATTCCAAGGCTACAGAGTGAGACCCTGTTTCAAAAATAAAACGAGGATTTTAACAGAGGCCAGGAGGACTCCGTGTAGAGCACTTGCTAGATGTGTGAGAGGCCCTGAGCTCGACTCCCAGCACTTGAGAGGTGGTGAGCTGGGGAAGTAGAGTAGAAATGGCCTCTTTGGACTCGTTCATCTCATGAGCAGGTATTTCGCTGTCTCAGTGGGCCTAGGCTGGGAGCTGAGACAACTGGGTGAGGAAAGGGTCCCCACAGGGTTCTGTAGCCCGGCAAGGAAGACACTGGCCCACCAACTCAGTAGGCAGTAGAATTGCTATAAATAGAGAACAGGGCCTGGGCAGCCAATGGGGCCTGATCTGACTCAGGGCAGGCAGCAGGCAGGCAGAGGAGGCCCCCACAAAAAGAAGGGGTGCCTGATCTCAGATCTTCAGAGGGGTGGAAACTGACCAAGGGACAGGAAGCCAGGGACCGTTAAAGGGGCCCATGCACCCAAGAGCCCATGGGGCTCAAACTTAGTGGGTCTAAGACCCAGCTGGAACCTCACTTGAATTTTATAATTTTTGAGATTCACCCTGGCCCCAGAATGAGATTCGGGGGAGCTTAGAAATCTGTGTGCCCCATTCCTGGGGATAATGATGCCGGTACCCCTAGGAAAATACTGGGTTAAACATTATTAGTGAAACCCTTTCCTGCTCCGTTTGAGCTAGAGATAATGCCAAGCCTTGGGGTGGGGGAACACAGATAGGTTTGGCATAGCCTCCAGTCTTTAGGGGTCCGGAACTCCGCTCTGGCCAGGGCTTCCTTCCCTCCCTCTCTTCTCCACCCACCCCCACCCCTGCCTTCTGCTCCGCACACTTCCAACTCAGATGCCAGCTCCAAGGAGCCCACTGAGGGAAGAAGGGAAGTGGGATTTTTGCCCCTCAAACCTTTTGGACTTCAAGTAGAAGTTGGTCTGCGTATTCCCTCCTAGATTTTTCTGGAAGTAGAGAGAACAAACAAGGAAGTGTTAGGGAACAAGACGCAGCTGTGGGCAGGAGGGACCCTGGCCGGCTTCCTGACAGGGCTGAGTTTATCAGGTCCCTTCAGGGTGACCTGACAGTGGCCGTGATGGCCTCTCAGTGACGTGGGGAGTCAGCGCTGGGACGCCTCAGGTGGGCGGCAGAACTCAGACTGAGTCCACAGGCTTCATTGGCTCCCCGGCCAGCCCACCAGATTCTCCTTCCCTTCACTGTCTTTGGCTGGCATGGGGCCTCGGGGTTTTAAGGTGGAGGGCTCTTACTAGGGTTGGCGCCCCTGCCTGGACTACAGCATGCTTTTTCCACTCTGCCTTTCCAAGTCTCTGCTTCTATCAGCAGAAAATCTTGATGCGCCGCTTAGTCGTTAAACTCCTGGAGAACTCAGCGATCTCTCCCTAGTTCGGAAAGGCAACTCCAGCGCCTTCTGCAGGCGACGGGAGCCAGACCCAACTTGAGAACTGCGCCAGCTCTCCTATTTTCATTTTGATATTAACCCTCTATTTGGGAGAAGCAGTGCAAAAATTCCCTTTAGATAAATTTGGCATTTTAGGAAGAGTCTAAAGCAAAATAAGCCAGTGAGCATGGGGGGGGGGGGCGGGTCTTGGCACAGACTGTGCCTGTGACTGTGCCACGTAACTGGGGCACTGGCGTGGGGGAGGGGGCATCTGGACTTTGCATCAGGCTTAAGTGGCATAGCAAGCCAATGAGAGATGATGGTTTCCCCAGCTGACGGGCCTGGGGGGCTGAGGGGAGCGCTCTCGGGGAAGTGAAAAGATATCGAAGCCCGGTGGCTTCACCCCTCTGTCCTCCAGCCTGCCCTTCATGGAGTGGGGACAAGGGGACCCTGTTGGTGTTGGTTTTATTTTGACTTTTAATAGATTAGTTTTATGTGCATCAGAGTTTCGTCCGTACCTATGTATGTGCATCAGGTGCCTGCCTGGTACCTGCAGAGGTCAGAAGGTGTCAGAACCTCTGGGACTGGCGTTATGGATGGTTGTGAGCCACCACATGGAAACTGGGAACCAAACCCAGGTCCTCTGCAGGAGTAGTAACTGCCCTTCACCCCGGAGCTGTCTCTCCAGCCTCTCTCCTTGCTCCCGGCTCTCTAAGTGCTTCTTCTATGGGGGTCTGCCTAGGGCTTATCTCACCCTGCTCCCTGCCTGTTGGCATTGCCATCTCAGCCCGAGAGCCAGGAGCGCTGTTGTTCAACCAGGAACAGAAGGCGAGGACGCCAGAGCCTGGCCTTTCCACCAACTTTCCCTGCTTTGGGACTCAAGACTCTCATAGGGGTGGTCCAGAGAGCGGTTGGCAATGTGTTGACACTTAACAGTTCGGTTCTGCTGAAGGCTGACAGGATTATTGTGCTCTTTAAAACGGCCAGCGTGTCCCAGAAAAGCCGGCGCTCCTCATGGAGAACTCATTTGTGTGTGGTTTCTGTTCAGGAGGCCACAACACTTTGTTTGCTAAGCAACTGATTCTCGGCCACATCCGAGGTCTGATTCATGGGGACATTGCTCTCGTGAAGGAGAAAGTTGCTTCTGTCTCAGTCTCAGAAACTATGTGCTGCCCGTGTGGGTTCTGTGGCACCCAGGGCTTCTGGAACCCACCGATGGGAAGGTGCTGGCACACCTGGCCCAGACCATTGTTTAACACTGAAGCTGGGGACCTGTCATGTCTGCCGCTGCATGTCCTGTGTGCTGTCACGTGCCGATAATATACTGGGCTGGGGGTGTCGCTGAGGGGTATAGCACACCCTCGTGATATGTCCAAGGCTCTCTGTTCCATCCCCAGCATCACAACAGAAACCACCTTGGGCATGTGTTATAAAAAAATTGCCCTGGTTTGATTTCTTTGCTGAGGAGCGGTCTTTCTAGATAGTCCTGGCTGACCTGGTACTCACTGTGTAGCCCAGGTTGGCTGAGCTCATGGTTCTCCTGCTGTGTCAGCCTCCTCGAGTTGCCGGGATTATAGGCATGTGCCAACCTATCTGTGTTTTGGGTATTTTTTCTTAATTGTCTATTCATCTTGTCTGTGGAAGAAGCCCAGCCTTCCCTACTCCCTCAGCTTTAGGGTGGCACACCTCGGAGACAGAGCTGTCTGGCTGGAGGAGGATCTGCAATTGGGGCACACAAAGGAATCAATGTTCTTGGCAAGTTGGGGTTTGTTCACAGCCCCCTTCCCATGGAGCCACAGTCGAAGAGGCAGACTGATCTTCCTCACATCTGCATACACATGACATGCAAATTATATTTTCAGCTTACATTTTAAAAGTACTGCGTTTCTAGGGCTGGTGATTGGCACAGAGTGACGCGGTCCTGGGACTAATTTGTTCTGTCGTCTTGGGCAAGTTATCTTGCACCCCCAGGATGAGGACGGGTGTCTTCCTTAGAGCCCCAGGCCCGCAGGAGAATAATATAGTGGTCCCTCCTACATGAAGTTTTGCCTTCCGTAAGTTTCAGCTACCCAGGATCTGCAAACATTCCATGGAGAAGTCTAAAAAGGAACAGCCGGTGGGTATTAAACTGCACTCTGCTCTGAAGTTGTATGATGGCGTTCTGTACGATCTCATCTGTTATCCAGCATATCCACGTTGTATATGCTACCCTCCCAATTGTTCTCTTCGTAATCCTCTTTGTTCGCAGATTGTTGGGGGAGAGCCGTGCTTTTGTTCAAGTAATAATACTTTAGATAATAATTGTCCCAAAGCACAACAGTAGTAGTAATGCAGATAAGCCAAGGAGAAGCCTCATGATGCTTCTTGTAAGTGAAAAGGTGAAAATTTGTTAATAGGGAAAGAAAAAACAAACAAACAAACAAACAAATCCCCAAGTTGCCGAGATCTTTCATGTGAGTGAGTCTTCTATTTGTGATGTTTTGAAGGGAAAAGAAATGTATAGTAGATATGCTTTTGAAACCTCAAATTGCAAAGCTGTGGACAAAGCATACGATAAGTTATTAGTTAAGATGGAAAGGGTGATAGGTTTGTGTGCAAAAAGAAAAACATAATAAAAACCTCATGTATACACAGGACTTGGTGTGCTTAGGATGTGTCTTCCGTGGATGGGGGAGGAGGGCCGCTGGATGCCGGGAAGGCCTTTGAGAGCTCCCGGAGTGCTGGGAGTTTGGGTCTTCCTTCACTCGTGTGTGAAGCAGGGAGGGCTTCTCCCTACATGGACATACCACATGTCTGTCTTAGGAGTTGTTTACAAGGAACAGAAATTCATCCAGGCTGCCATAAGCAGGTTGGGGTAGACTCATAGTCGTTAATCCCACAGATCCAGGAAATGGAGTGCATGCAGCTGGGATACAGCAGGACCAGACACCAGGTCTGGTGTAGACGCTCTTGGGGCTGCAGTCTCTGTCCTCTGCTCCTCCAAGGTCTTGATGGCACCTCTGCCTTCTGCTGTTTCCTCTCAGTCTGTTCCTGGGCCAACACAATACTCCTGCCTGCCTGTCCTTGATAGGAGAGTTTGGCCTGTCTTCCTCTTCCCAGCATCTATCAGCATCCCCCTTGGTCCTATCCCGGCTACACTTAGGAAATGATCCTTCTCTGGAGATAAAGGAACAAAGTGTCTGGCTGCCAGAGCCCAGAGCTTGAAGGCAGAGGTTGTCCCAAGGCCTAAGAGGATCGATGTGATGTCCTCCGCCAGTAGCCTGCAATGCCTCTGATTTTTTTTTTTTTAAGATTTATTTATTTTTGTTTTATGTGTTTGAGTGCTTTGCCTGCATGTATGTATGTGTATCACTGACAGTCAGAGAGGGTGATGAACCACTTAGAACTGGAATTACAGACAGTTGTGAACGCCATGTGTGTGTTGGGAACTGAACCCCGAGCCGTCTCCCCAATGGCTAGCTACACCTCTGATCTTACTGAATTCATCTCTGTATCTGGGTCTGCATCCCCAGGAGAGAGAATGATCACATTTAAGGCCAAGTGTCCCTAGGTACCTGCTGTAGTCACCTATGGCCTGGGGCTGGAGCTTGGGGAAGAAGTGAGGAGCTGGGCTTTCAGCTGCTGGCGGAGTGGGTGGGGGCAGGAAGGATGCCTCCCGTAGAGTGACTGGAGAGAAGCTGGCTTGCATACTTATTAGGCTCCGCTCTTCCCTTGAAGGCTGGTCTTAATCTCTCTGTCCCCACACCATCTGGCACAAATCGTTGGGTTTAGTTGTTCATTAAATATCTGTTGATGGCAAAGCACCAGGCGTTTGTGCCATGGCATGGACTGGAATTTCTGCCAACTGCATCCTGAAATGTGGTACTTGACCATCCAGGGGAACCCAGTCCTCTTCTTGTCTCCTTTATCCTAAACTGAGAGACTTTTACCAGGACGAACTGGCTACTTATGTTGTCTTTCTCCCCGTGAGGCTTTTGGAGAAGGGGGAGGAGGGCTTTAGTTAGCTGTTTAGAGGTAATACACACACGAATACCGCGTTGTAAAAATGGCTTTCCGGCCTCAGTCTCAAACGTTTGTGTTTTGATGGGAACGCCCATCTAAATTTCCTGCTTAATTTTTTTCTTAATGGCTAGGCATGAACCTGGCAAATGCTATTATTTGCATCGGTGCCTTTTAGAGATTAAAAACAACAACGCTCAGTAATTGGAAATAAATTGTTGGGGGTTGCCATCCTCTCGAGAGTGACCGGGACTTCAGACAGCCTCTGCTTTGTTACTAGTGGTTCATCGTTGATCTTTCTCCTGCTCTGTTTTATGATGGCGTGAGTTAGCAGAGAGAGAGAAACAAATTGATGTTTCTTTGGGAGGAGAGGGCAGTGCAACACCACATTCCACGCTTACTCTGTGTTTATCTCTGTACTTCGTATGTGGTTCTTTCCCCTTACTCTACACAAGCCCTTTGGATGCATCAATTCAAGGACGTATGTTTGTGGCTCGCACACATCTGTCTTGAATTTCTTCTTTTCCACCCTGTCTTCTGGTTTCCAAACAATTCCCCTCCCTCTCCGTCTCCCCGCTGTTCCCTATTTCATTGTGCCGTGGAATCCTTTCAAGGGCTGGTGGAGAGGACAATGCAGGCCACAGTCTGTTTCTATATACAGGCATCTTGGGACGTGGCGATCACAGCTTCTTAGGATGGGATCCGGTCCTCTGGCTCTGGACACAGCTGGCCTGTGGCCGTGTGGCTGATGCTGTTTGCAGAGCTGGGGAGGCGCCCAGCGTGCTGGCTTCCCAGTGAGGTGATGTTACCATCTTGGACCCATCCAGTCCAGTTGATGGAGGGCCTTCCCATGCCAGGCTCCTTGCAGACCCAGCACTTGGGGTTATCTTTGTTCTCCCCCGCCCCCCAGACTGGGAATTTCTCACATCATTGTAAACGCTTCCTCTCCTGGTCATTTGGCCAGGGCTCAGTGGGGACTTCCTGAAGCAGGAAAGTGGCAACAAGGGATTTATAACTGGGCATTCAGAAAGTTTTGCCAAGAAAACCGAGCTCCGTAAGCAGCCAGAGAGGGGAGAGAGGACAGATTTTGTCCCCTGACGAAATAACAACCAGAGAAGGGAAAGAGTGCCGTGCCGAGTGCTAAATGGCTCCACGGTGGGACAGGTATGGGCGGCGCTGAAATGACAAACATCGCCGCCATTCGCGCAAACCACACTTCCTGCTCTCGTTTTCGTTTTGGAGAGCCGGCATGGAAAAGCTGGGCCCGCTGGCTTGTGATTTACAGCATTTGGTTCGGGAGGCGTTTATGCAATCGCATTCCTGATCTGCTGGAAGCCGTACAGCTTTCTGAGGCTATCTGCTCGATTTCTGTGTTGGATTGCAACTTAGTGAGTAGCTGTTGAGGAACCGTGGTGCATGTGTGAAACACACTAGTGGCCCGCCTGGTTCTCATGCTTCATCTGTGGGGTCACGTGTGAGAAGCAGCTAACACGCTCTGTCGGCCTGAAGCCACCGTCTTGCCTGTTTCTTAGGTACCTTCCACAGAAGGCTCTGAAGATAGAGGGTTTGGTGCCCTGCGGGCACTCCAGTGGGGACTGAAATGGGCTTTCGGTGGCAAGCCCTGCGTGGTGGTGGGTACATTCTGGAAGAATGGAATTCCCTCTTGCTCTTGACTTGGTGGATCACATCTAAAAATCCCTCACCTCCACTTTGTCTGGTCAATGTCTCTTTCTCATCGGTGGTGGATTGGCCAATGGGCAGCAGTGTGTGAGAAGAGTGCTCCCCGCAAGTGCTGGGCTCTTTGAAGGGTCATAGGAAATCAGCCTGCAGCTGTGAGGCCCCTCGCTTGTGAGAACCGAGGAATCTGGGAGAGCCCTGTTGTCCGTCCCCTGGGCTGACACTGTTTCTGAGAGGAAACAGATGGGTGTCTGTTTTCTGACACAGAGCTTTCTTGGTGTGATTTATTTTTCAATTTAAAATGCTAACAAGGGCCTGGAGAGATGGCTCAGAGGTTAAGAGCACTGACTGCCTTTCTAGAAGACAAAGGTTTGATTCCCAGCACCCATATGGCGGCTTACAACTCCAGTTCCAGGAATCCGATGCCCTCTTCTGGCCCTTGGGCCACCGGGCACACATATGTTTCTTAGACATACATGCTGGCAAGACTCCCATACACACAAAATAAAAATAAATTAAATCTTAAAAACAAAACCAACCAACTAACAGAGAAGCCTCACTGGTCCATTTTTGCAAGGCCTTTTTATCTGCTCTTGTAAGTGGTTGCCTTATTCCTACTATGGAGCCACAAGGGCTGGTCAGTTGGGGTAAATTGGTTCCATCTACCACCTTCCAGCTAAGGGGCAGATAGGAGGTAACCCTGCCTGGACAAGCAGATCTCCAAATCTGCAATGCGTGGTTCTCCTTCAAAATGGCCGTCCGTCATTCTCAGACTTCCTTCTGCACCCCCTACCCACTTTGATTTTTTGAGACAGGGTTTCTCTGTGTAGTCCTGGCTGTCCTTGAACTCACTCTGTAGACCAAGCTGGCCTCGAACTCAGAGATCCTCCTGCCTCTGCCTCCTGAGTGCTGGGATTAAAGGTGTGCATCACTACACCCAGCTTCTGCCCTTTTCTTTTGTTTTAACCTTGTGGGCCCTGTCAGGATCTGGTATAGAAAATCTCCTCTAGGTTATGACATTAACAGTGTGGATTGTGCCGGGCGGTGGTGGTGCACGCCTTTAATCCCAGCACTCTGGAGGCAGAGCCAGGTGGATCTCTGTGAGTTCGAGGCCAGCCTGGACTACCAAGTGAGTCCCAGGAGAGGCACAAAGCTACACAGAGAAACCCTGTCTCGAAAAACCAAAAAAAAAAAAGTGTGGATTGAAAACAGGTGACATGTCATTTTGTTTTGTTTTTCGAGACAGGGTTTCTCTGTGTAGCTTTGGCTGTCCGGAAACTCCCTTTGTAGACCAGGCTGGCCCGAACTCACAGAGATCCACCTGCCTTTGCCTTCCGAGTGCTGCAATTAAAGGCGTGTGCCGCTGCTGCTGCTGCTGCTGCTGCTGCTGCTGCTGCTGCTGCTGCCGCCGCCACCGCCACCACCCCCGTGGTGACACATCTTTTAAAGAAGGGTGCAGACCGAGGTCCTTGTGTCTAAGCAAAAGTGTCCTGCTTGGTGTGGATGTGGGAAACATGAGCACCCTTCCAGTGCTCCACAGTGACACAAGCCACAGAAACTCTATCCCCCACTAGCCATGACTGCCTTTGGGGTTGGGACCCTGTCCCTCAGATTGGCTGTTTGTCCTGATATCAGAGAAGACTCACAGCCATTTCTTTAGCTCTCCCAGCCTGTTATTAAAAGGGTGTTCCAAACCACTCTGCCCAGTGGAGGTTTGGGGACCAGATGGGCTGTAGGCAATCCCTCTGTCAGCTTGTGGGAATTGCAGCGTGGGGAAGCCCGGCCACTTCCCCTAGGCTGCATCTGCGGTGCTGGCAGGGAAGATTCTGGAAGCCATATGCCCCTTTGTAGTCCCAGAACACCGGGACTCCCCAGTCACCGAGTCATTCAGGCAGGAAATCGAACAGCTTGGTAAATGGCCCTCTTTAAATGGTGCTGGAAATGATGCCATGTTGCAAGCATCAGGCACCGAGTGTTCCAGGCCAGCCCCCAACTAGAGGAATTCAGAGGGGTTTTGAATTTTAGCATTTTGATTTTTTTTCCCCTGAGAAGGGTCTTCCTATATAGCCCAGGCTGTCCTGGAACTTGCTTTGTAGACCAAGATGGCCTCAAACTCACAGATACCTACCTGCCTGTGCCTCCTAAGTACTGGGATCAAAGACACATGCCACCATGGCCCAGCAAATTTTAGCACTTTTAAAAGGGGACCTTTTGCTGGGTGTGGTGGTGCACGCCTTTAATCCCAGTACTCAGGAGGCAGAGTTCGAGGGCTGTGAGACAGAGAAACCCTGTCTCAAAAAGGGGGGTGGGGGTGGGACTTGTATTTGTAGACTTGAATCACATCAACTTATAATAGTTGGTGAAAAGCAGTCTGAACATGAGGCTTCCTGGTGAAGTTTGGTAATTGAGCTGCTTTTTGTGTGGTTCTTGAGGAAGGCTGAGGAGGGCTGCATTCTCAGAGTGGGCCTCACCTCCTTAGTTCCCTCTGCCTAGTTCTTCCATTTCTGGGATTCAGACTAAGTTCATGCTCTGCCCTCGCTAGTATCCACTGTAGCCTCACCACCAAAGACACAAAGCCCAGAATGGTGTGGGAGCCTACTCCTGTAACCAAAGGACTTGGGCTACTATGAAGTACGTGGAAGCTGGGACAGGAAGATCTCAAGTTCAAGGCCTGCCCAGGCTACATAGCAAGACCTTGTCTATGCAGCCGGTGCAGCTGCTGGCCGTCAGATACAGGGCTCTGAGCCACCAGAGGTCTGCCTCTTTACTTCTCAACTTCTGGTCCCTATCTGTGTGGTGCCCCTCAGATCGTGTCTCTCTGCTTGTGGCTGCAGCTAGTGACCTGTCTTAGTGACCCCCCCTGTCGTGAGACAGGAGGAACAACAGATTGGAGCCGGCCTGGAAAGAATCTGTAATAAAGCCAGGGTTCCCTGGGTGGCTGCAGTTTTAGCCAATGTATGCTTTTTGCTCCTTTCAAACCTATCACTGCCACCACCATCTCCTCCATTTTTCTAAAGGTAGGCCATGACTTTGTAGCCCGGCCTGTCTATTGTGGAGGGCAAGCTCCCACATTTATTTACCCCAAGGACTCTTGAGGAATGAGGGATAAGAGATTTAGATAGAAATATAGAGGAGAGAGAGACCGTTAGAAACCTAGGATAGCCTCGGGAGGGCCTGGGTCAAAATCCACCAGCCTCTTCTTCTGTCTCTACTAGAGGGCTTTAAAAAGAATATGCCAAGGGGTGGAACAAAAGATCCCCCCCCCCAGCACAGCCAAGTGCGGCCCATCCCAAGCACCTGGTGGCCAGTCCATCCCCTAATGCAGCCCTGCTGTGTAAAGCAAGCTCGGATCTCACTAGGAAACCTTTGTGGGCTCCCACAGTCTATCAGCTCCCCTTTTCTTGATCTGAATTCATGGGCCTACCCTCTGGCAGGAAGTCCCTCATAAAGGGCCCTGTGTTTATGTGGGTGATGCTGGGTCCCAGGCCTGGCAGGGCTAGTGGCCCAAGCCCATGGTCTAGAGCTCCGTCCTCAGCGCTTTTGAGTTTGAGGACCACAGGCACATTGCCCTAGCGTGGACTCCTGAGTGGACCATGTGCCCAAGACATTTCTAAGCACTTCCTGTGTGTGGCCTGCTCTGCGTCCTGGGCAGTGGGGCCCACAAGGCCAGCTGATGGTTGGACTGGAATGAAGCCTGGGGAGGCTAAGTAATTTTCCCAGGGTGGCAGAGACAGGGTCTAAACCCTGGAGCAAGTGTTGCCATTCCCTGCCCTCTGCTTCCTGCCTCGGTGTGGCTGAAACACAGTGGTCTTCTTGGAGCGGGGTGTAAGGGGCATGGTTGCCAAGCATCGTGTGTGGCCCCTGCCATCACCTTGGACTGAGGTGTGACTATGGATGCAAAACTTCCCAGGCACCAGCCAGGTGTGGGAAACTGGCTGCCAGGGCCAGGTGAAGAGACAGATGTAGCACGGGAAGCTTCACCCTCTCTACCTGCAGTGGTTTGTTGTAGGAAGTGTCTCTCGCAAGAATAGCAAAGTTTTGAGACGTCTGTGCCTACACCCCAGGCAGGAAGGACCTGGTATTTACCAGATGTCACCCTGTCTGTGGGGCTGAAGGAATCCCAAGTGGATATAAGGCCTAAGATGTCATGTCCTTCCTTCCCTCCCCACCAGACTGGGAACCTGCAGCTGAGTTCCAGTTATGGTCTATAGAAGCAGCCATATTCTTTTGTGACATCATTATCTGTTCCCTCCCTCCATCCTCTCTTCCCTTCCTCTTTTTTTTTTTTTTTGGTGGTGGGGGGGTGCTTCTGGGGATAGAACCAAGCAAGTGTTCTAACCACCGAGCTACATCCCCACTTTTCTCATTATGATTTCTGACATTGATGGAGTTCTTACTGTGCACCAAGCTGTACTCTAAAATCTTAACTCTCACAGTATGGTCTGAGGCAATATGATAATCCCCAGTTTTCTCCCAAGGAACCTGAGGCTCTGAGAGATGATGTAACAGATACAAAGATCACCCACCTAGTGTACCACAGGGTCAAGATTTGGGCCTGGGCAACCTGGCTCTAGAACACCTTCCTGACCATTTTACTATCCCATACTGCCCTCCCACAAACAGGCTGCTGACTAAAGATTTGATTGGCTGCTGAGGACTAAATCAGCCATGAGTGGCGGTTCGAGGGACCCCTCACCTTTTACAGTGGGCGTGCTCATGTGCAGGAGGTTTATTAACATGAGGAGCTCTTCCTGGCATGGTTGCTTCATTAAGCCAGTATCCTTCTTGTCTCTTTTGCTTGTTTCTCTGGCAGGTGGCACCGTCAGCTTTATGTTGTACGTGTACATACTCGGTCAGAGCCCTACATAACCTTATTATATACTCAAGAGACTGGGGCAGGAAGATCTCAAATGCACAGATAGCCTGGGCTACATAGAGAGTTCTCCATCAGCCTGGATTACCCAATGAGACCCTGACACCCGCTCCGCCCTCCAAATCCTGTGCTATAATAACCATGCAGTAGGAGGCCGTTGTTCTCATAAGGTAGCCCGGCCCAATCTACAGGCATCTTTTCCTTGGTTTCACTTGCTGGTTTGTTTGTTTGTTTGTTTGGTTGGTTGGTTGGTTGGTTGGTTTTTCGAGACAGGGTTTCTCTGTGTAGTTTTGGTGCCTGTCCTGGATCTTGCTCTGTAGACTGTAGCTAGAGTTTTCCGGCCTTGCCCACAGTCAGGACAAATCTCTGTCACCCGCCAGTCCCACAGCCGCTCAGACCCAACCAAGTAAACACAGAGACTTATATTGCTTACAAACTGTATGGCCGTGGCAGGCTTCTTGTTAACTGTTCTTATATCTTAAAGTAACGCATTTCTACAAATCTATACCTTGCCACGTGGCTCGTGGCTTACCAGCATCTTCACATGCTGCTTGTCCTGGCAGTGGCTGGCAGCGTCTCCTTCTGCCTTCCTGTTCTTTTATTTCTCCTCTGTTAGTCCCGCCTATACTTCCTGCCTAGCCACGACCAATCAGGTTTTATTTATTGACCAATCAGAGCAACTTGACATACAGACCATCCCCCAGCACAGCCAAGTGCAGACCATCTCAGACACCTGCACTCAGGCCCATGGTCCTAATCATCCTCTATGCAAACCTGCTGGGTAACGCCACAAGGAACCCAAGAAGGGCTCCCACAGGACATACATTAACATCCCACAGCAGTAGACCAGGCTGGCCTCGAACTCACAGAGATCTGCCTGCCTCTGCCTCCTGAGTGCTGGGATTAAAGGCGTGCGCCACCACTGCTGGGCCTCACATGCTGTTTTGTTCTCTGGGCTGGCTCCAGGCAAAGGAAGGATGGGAAGGGAGGCGGGAACAGGGGCAAATGGGGGGGGGGAGCCCTGATTCTACTGGCATTTGAGACAGTAATTCATGTGTGATTTAGAAAATGTTCCCTGCAAGGAATTGGGGGGACGCCGGATCATGAAGCCATTTAAACAACCCGATGGACTGCTTAGCTGGGCTAGCTGACTAAGAACCCTGGTATCCATATCCCTCTCTCCTCCCTCTCTCCCTCCCTCCTTCTATTCCATTCCTCCGTCAGTTCACCCCCCTTTCATTGAATATGTAACACACTGAACACTGTCCTTGGCCATTAGCTCTACCAGGCTGTTCAAATCCCAGCACAGTCCAGATTGCATCCTGGGAATCACGTTGTAGGAACAAGGGAATCAAAAAGCTGGTCTGAACTCTGGGAACAGAACAAAGTCTCCAGGGGCAGTTAGAAGGTGGTGTTGGGACAGCAGCAGTGAGACAGATCTGTGTGAAGGCAGCTGTGAGCCTCCATCTGTTACACACCCACTTACCTGGGCCAGACCTCGGTTACTCAGAGTAACTCCCTATTCTAACCACGGTCCGTGACTGCGGTTCTATTAACCCATTTTACAGATGAAAACGCTCAGGGAGACGTTAGCTGTCTCGCCCTGGGATCACTGAGCAGTGGTCGCTGACTCAGGAGCATCCTGGCTCCAGAGCCTGGAAGGTAGGTGGGAGGAGGGGGGTGTTACCCCTGGCTGTCTTTGATGGCCTTGAGTTGTGTTTGTTTAGGAAGGTGGGGCGCATTCAAGGATCTGTTTCTGAGTGCCACCACACTGAAAGGGTGGCTTTAACTGGAAGGGCAGGGGCGTTCGCCTGAGAAGGCTCCAGCTGACCTGACCACGCAGCTTGCTGATTAATCCTGCATCTGTGTTAGCTTTGGCTCCTTCCCACAGGTTTGCAGCAGCTGTCGAGAAATAAAAGCTTTAGCCCCTCGGTCAAGTGCGAGAGCCAGTCCTCAGCCTGGGAGATCTGGGGTCACACTGTGGGGCTGGGCCTTCTGAGAAATCACCAAGTCACCTTTCCCGGAAGCGTCTTCAGGGCTGGCTAGTGGAATAGTGCTTGAGATGAGCTCCGCTTTCGGCCCGCGTCTGGACAGTTGACCAGTTCCGGGCCCGTCCTTTGTGATCGCTGCTGCATTGTTCATGGCTCACTATCGCAGATTTTCTGGCCAGCATCCCTGGGCTGACAGTTCCAACCACAACCTTGGAACCAGAACCTGCCATCAGGCCCAGGATTGGAATTTTCTGGAAACTGGATAGCCTGTTTGGTCATCACCCTTGTGATTTCTGCCAAGTTGAGCTAATGTTTCTTTCCTGCGCCTTGCTTTTTTGTTTCCTTGCTTCTGAATCTGGCAAACTAGTCGTCAATATTTATTTGTGGGGAGAGTAAGGGTCACGTCTTCAGGTGGTGTCTGTACATGTGGGAAGGAGGGGTGGCATGTGCCTGTGTGTGTGTGCACACGCGTGTGTGTGCGTGTGCGTGTGCGTGTGTGCGTGTGCGTGTGCGTGTGTGTGAGTACATGCACATGTGCGTGTGTGCCTGTGTAGGTCAGAGAAGGCTGTCAGGTGTCCTGCTCTATCACGTCCCACCTTATTCTCTTAAGTCTGGGTCTCTCACTGAACATGCATCATGCAGGGTTTTTGGCTAGGCCCACGAGACCCAGTGATCCTCTGTGGCTCCGCCATGCTGAAACTACACCTGCCTGTAGTCCTGTGGATGCTGGGGGATCCTGCCGCAGGCCGTCACGCTAATGCAGCAAGCCCTGTTGTCCAGTGAGCCATCTCCCCAGCCCTAACCGTTAACATTGTAACACTTAGATCTGTAAGCGTTAGGGGTTCGCTGTGAAGTAGTCTACTGCAGTCACCTGGCCTTTAGGAGACGGGAAGAAAGAGATCCTGTGAGTGGCAGGCGCCACCGGAATGAACCTTGGGTGGACCCTTTGCCTGGACAGTCACTGGAGAGCGGGCAGATGTGGGTGTGAAAGCCCCTTGCACTTTCCAGCTGTGGCAGTGACCATCGATGTGACCTTTTTAACATTCCTGAGTTGCACTGGGGATGTAGCTCAGGAATACTGTTGTCCGACATATCCAAGGCCCCAGTTCGACCCCCAGGACCGCCTTAAAAGATGAAAACGCTCACTTGGCCACTGACCGCTTCCAAAAATCTGAGCCCAGTGGAACGCGAGCTCTTGCCCTCTCCCTCCAGGCTTCAGGTTCAAAGGCAGCTGGATGGGAAGAGCCTGACTCAGCACCCCTCCCCCTCCCTCCTCTCTCCCCCCTTCCCCCTCCCTCCTCCGCCTGCCTGCATCAGATTGCGCTGTTTCCCCGCTTTTAGTCCTTCAAGCCAGAGGCAGGAAACCAAGGAGGAATTCCTTCCAGAGTCAGATGTGGTGTCAGGGTTCTCTTAGCAAAACCACAGAGACAAAAGCCAAAACGATTCCAGCAGGGCATGAGGACACACGCTTGTAGTCCCAGCCACATGGGAGGATGAGGCAGGAGGATGGATGGCTTGACTTGAGGCCTGGAGTTCAAGATTAGCCTGAGCAACACACACACACACACACACACACACACACACTCACACACACACACACACACACACACTCACACACACACACACATACACACACACAAACACACACACACACACACACACACGCTCACACGCTCACACGCACGCACATCAGAAAATCTGAGAGTAAGGCTGAGGAGTTAAGAGACAACCACAAACAGCTGACATAGAACAGAGTCTCCGAGTGTCTAGTGTTGCATAAGGTGCTTATGGCAAAATCTCCGCGTTCGGAAGGAAACCCCGGTTCCGTAAATCATCTCATTTACAGCCTACTAACTGAGCACTTGATTGATTAACTGTAAAACAAAGCTGACAGGGAAACGTTCTTTGAAGAGGATGCTGACAAGACAAGGGGGAAAGAAGCATAAATTGGATTCCAGTATTAACGAAGCATCTCATGTGCATCCGGCTTTTACAATTCAAGTGTTTCCACGTGTGACACCTGCCTTGGGCTCATACACCCTGCAGTGTGGGTAATGACGTGCTCTGAGTAAGGTGTGACCTGCCCACAGAAGTCCAGTGAGGTTCGGGGCCAGGAGGTGGCCTGTTTTCTTTCCATGCTGACATGTTTCCTCCCAGACAAAACTTTTAGATGATGAAATGCTGATGGTTAAATCTGGGAGTTCTGGGGCTTAGTGGCAGAGCACTTGGTCTGGAGTACATGAAACCCTCAGTTCAAACCTCAGTAACCCCCGCCCCCAAGCTCAATTGTAATACCAAGAGGAATATGAGCTCACTTTTGGAGGTGTTTTTTTTGAGGGAATGGTGGGTTTGGAGATAGGGTCTCTCTATGTAGCCCTGGCTGTCCTGGAACTCTGTGTAGACCAGGGCTAGACTCAAACTCAGAGAACCACCTGCTTCTACCTCCTGAGTGCTGGGATCAAAGATGGGTGCCACTACCCGTGGCTGCTTGGGGTGCTTTTTAAAAAGCACACTTAGCTCGAAACACTTCCTTATCTAGGATAGCACCAGTGCCCTAAGATGAAGGGTGATCTGGACGCTGTAGCCACTCATTAGCCTGAAAAGGACCCAGGGCTCTGGCATCAGGACCTCGGCGTGTACCACCCACTTCACCACGCTGGTGGCTTAGATTTTCGGCAGGCCCTGCTTCTGTTGGACTTTTGAATGGCAGGCATAAAGGTAGTTGGTGTCATCGCTCTCCCTGTTGTTTCCAAGTCAAGATTGCACAATACGAACTCTTAAGGCCAAGGGTCTGTATTTGGGACCCACAGACATGCCGCAGTGCTGCAGGTCCCACCGGTGGCTTCAGGGTTCATGAGCTCCATGACATCGCACACACTTTCTATGTATGTCCTTCTGTAGCAGGAATCTTAAAAAGTTCTAATTAATAAGATCAAACCCGGACCAGGTATTGGGGTGAATTCTGGGAGATCCGAGAGACAGAACAAGCCACAGCTAACCTCACCTGGCCAACTTCTCAGCTGGTCTTGTTTCCTCAGACTGGACGCTTCTGTGTCCTCATCCCAGTGGCTCTCAGCTGATCTGCTGCTCGAAAGCCTGAAGCTTAACCAGCTAAAAGCTCAACCAGCCAAATGCTTCTTGTTTCTGGTCTTCACGCCTTATGTATCTTTCCTTTCTACCATCACTCCCTGGGATTAAAGACGTGTGTCACCATGCCTGGCTGTTTTCAATGTGGCCTTGAACTCACAGGGATCCAGAGGGATTTCTACCTCTGAAATGCTAGGATTAAAGGTGTGAGTGCCACCATTTTCTAGCCTTTGTATCTAGTGACTGTTCTGTCTCTGACCCCAGATAAGTTTATTAGGGTGTACAATATTTTGGAGAACACAATACCACCACATCCTTCCTTTCTTCCTTTCTTCCTTCCTCCCTCCTCTCCCCTCCCCTCCCCTTTCTTTCTCTCTCTCTCTCTCTCTCTCTCTCTCTCTCTCTCTCTCTCTCTCTCTCTCTCTTTCTTGAGACAGGGTTTCTCTGTGTAGCCTGGATGTCCTGGAACTCACACTGTAGACCAGGCTGGCCTTGGACTCAGAGATCTGCCTGCCTCTGCTTCCCAAATGCTAGGATTAACGGTGTGTGCCAACACCTCCCAGTTTATCTGTACATTTTTCTACAACGGAAATGTATGTGTGACCCTCCCTCCAGTGGTTAAGAAGTCTGTTTTTAGAGGCCTCTGGGAAACCTTCAGTGGACTTGAAGGCAGAGTGAATGATTCTTGACGCACAAGCGTTTCTCATATCCATTCAGTGTGATAGAGTCCTCAGCATAGGCAAAGGTGCCGCTCCAATCTGAGGGCCAGCTTTCTGGTTCAGGTATTAATATCTAATCAGGTATTGGGTGAGGTGCTGGAAAGAAGGCACATTGGTTAAGAGGGTGTCCTCTTCTAGAAGACATTGAGTGCGGCTCCAGCACCCACATCAGAAGACCCACAACCACTTGTACTCCAGCTCCAGGGCATCTGATGCCCTCTTCAGGCATCTATGGGTACCTGCACACAAGTAGTAAACACTCACAGATATGTACATATATGTGGACATTTTAAAAAGGGGAAAGAACAGCTGGAGAGATGGCTCAGCAGTTAAGAGCATTGCCTGCTCTTCCAGAGGAGCCGGGTTTGATTCCCAGCACCCTCATGGAGGCACATTACATTCTGGAAGTCCAGTTCCTAGGGATCTGGCACCCTCTTCTCCAAAGAGAATAAGGCACATATGTTGTGCACAGGCATAAATGCAAGCAAAACAACAACAACAACAAAAAAAAAACCCTCATACACATATAAATAAATATTTAAATATTAAAAAAAAAGGTCGGAATGATTGTTTCTGGGCCTCCCGCACTGTTTCTGAGCCGAATAACCTTGATCTACAGCCTGAGGAAGTCTGTGCCCAGTCACAGACAGAGCTAGCTGATGAATAAGTTCCTAAATAAATCACCATCATAAAATTAGACCATGATGGGTTAGACTATAAAAGGATGAACTTTTCAGTGTCCCTTATAAGCATAGAAGCAACAAATGTTTCCCCTAAGCCAGTGGACTGGTACTTGGAAGCAAAGATCCAACAATCATTGGAAATTGGAGCCATGAGCTGCTACCCTCCTGAGACCCAAGGAGGAAGGAGCACTCCCCTCTAGGTAGGAGGGCAGACAAGGACTATTGGAGTTCTTACTTTCCCATGGTAGATCCTTCAAGAAAAACTATCTGTGCTGACCTGGGGCAGAACAGTCTGCATTGAGTCCTTGTCCTCTAGCAGAGGCAGCATCTCTAACAAGAATCTAGAGCCCAGGCTGCCTGGACACTGAAGTCGCTCTTCCTTTTTGCTATCATTGTTAGTTTCTTTTCTTTCTTTTCTTTTTTTTTTATAATCCCCCTTTAATCCCAGCACAGGAGGCAGAGGTGGATCTCTGTGAGTTTGAGGTCAGCCTGGTCTGCAGAGTGAGTTCCAGGAAAGGTGCAAAGCTACACAGAGAGACCCTGTCTCGAAAAACAAACAAACAAACAAACAAACAAGCAAACAGTCTGTGTCCCCATGTCATTCATCATAAATGTGTGCTTTGTGTGTATGTATATATGTGTATGTATATGTGTATATGTATATGGGTGTGTCTATGTGGGCCATTCTTCTAAGCACACCTTTGTGCTTTCCCTGCAAGGGTTTCTTGCTAGTCCCTACAAGTGTCTGAGTTATTGCTCCATTTCTATTCTTACTTATTGTCTTTTTCACCCATGAGAGCAGAAACTCTACCAGGGCAGTAACTTCATCTGCCTTGTTCTTTCTCATGCCTCTTGTGTTTAAAAGAGGCTTAGCATTTAATAGGCATTCAATTTATAGCTGCATAGTGAATCTTAGCCCTTGCCGGTTCTAAAACATGTACAAGAAGAAAGTCATTAACTGTATATGAGCTGACAATATATTACTAGCTATGTGTGTGCTAACATCAGTGAGTATAAGATAGCTGTAGGTGGGCTTTCCTGTCCTGCCAGCCAGTTCCCAAATAACCACATAGAGATGATTTGTTAATTATAAATGCTTGGCTGCTAGCTTAGGCTTATAACTAACTGGCTCTTATAACTTAAATGAACCCATAGTTCTTATCTACCCTCTGCCACATGGCGGTACCTTCTTTCAGCACGGCACATTCGTCTTGCTTCTTTCCACGTCTGCTTGAGATTCTGAGACCCCTCCCTTTCTTCTTCATGCTCTTCTTGTCTGCAAGTCCCACACAACCTCTACTTGCCCAGCTAGGCTGGAAACCAGCACGCCCCAGTGATCCTCCTATCTGCTCCTGTTGGGACTAGGGTTACAGACATTTGTATAAGGATGACAGACTTGTTACATGGGTGCTGGGATCTGAACTCCAGTCCTCATGATTGTGGAGCAAGCACTCTTAATTGCTGAGCTATCTCTCCAGTACACAACCCTCCCCCTGCCTTGGACACCTTTAAGTAACCTGGTTGGACTCCGGCACTACAAATTTAAGTTATTAATTTCAGTGGAATGTCTTGTTTGTTGTCAGACCTCTGAAGTGTTTCATGAATATGCTGGGTGCCACTCTGGGGGCAGGGGCAGGCAGATCTCAGAATTCCAGGCCAGCCTGGTCTATAGAGTGAGTTCCAAGACAGCCAGGGCGACACGGAGGAACCATGCCTCAAAAAGCTGGGGGAAAAAGTTTTCATCAAAGGCTAGGACTGGTGCAGGAGGATCAGAGTTCAAGGGTAGCCTGAGTTTCATAGCTAACGCTGTCAACCTCATCTACAGACGTGGTGAGGCCTGATCTTAAAACAATTCACGGTAAACAGATGCTTGATCTGAGCCCAGCATCAGGCTTCTGTGGAATGATGCAGTGGTGGTCCTGAAGCTGTGCACAGCCGCTCACAGCCACTCTTGCTAAGAGGCTGTTTTGTGAGCCCACTGGAAATGTGGGGCTGGTAAGCAATTCAAGCATGGCCACCCAGTTTGAAGCAGGATCCAACAAGCCTTCCGCCAAGCCTTGTGTCTCTATAGACTGAGAAGCCTCCAGTTTCTTGGCAGATACTCTGCCTGGAATTGCATGAAATACCATCAGAGCCCCAGCCACATGCTCCTTCCCCTTCTGGGGTCTATTACCCTTCCACATATCCCTGCACTGTGTGGCCAGTGGCTAAGCCTCCCTGCCTGGACTCCCAGGTCCCCCAGAAGGGAGTCCCTCAACCCTCGAGCATCTGTCTTTTGCGTCTTTCCGTTTGGAGCTATGTAGCTAACCCAACAGTTCCCTTCGTGGTTTTGGTGCTAGGACGACTTGGTGGTTACGCTTCCGAGAACGCAGCAGCCCACCGAGAGAGTCTTCGCCCCATGGCCGTGAACAAGCAATAGAGCCTGGGAAAATCTGGCTTCTGCCAGGACTTGGATGTTCCCAGGTTCTCAGCGTCCTTCTTCTTAGACCTAATAGTTCTCCCTGCCAACGTCAACATCTGCCAGCAGACTGGAGGCTGTTTGGAGTGGCACTGAGGGCTGAGGGTTGGGGCAGGGTTTTTTTGCCTGCGTTCAGCAAGACAGATGGCACACATATAGCAAAGATGCCATTCCAATCACAGGCCTGGACAAGTGTAGAGAGCAGCACATTTTAACGACTTCTTCTTGTTAAGAAGCCTGTCCCCTTCTCCGTGCTTGGTGACTGGCTGCTGCTGGGTGGAGGCCCTTCTTTCCCAAGTCACCTGGGAAGTAGAGGTCCCATTGTTCTCCAAAGATGGCAGTTCTTTATTGTGACTTTCAGGTGTTCCCTGGGGACTGGTAAGAAACTAAATGTCCCTCTGTCAACCACCTCTGTCACAGCATGAACCTTTCTAGTCCTCAGGGTCCTCCACACCTACAAGACCACAGGGGCACGTGGAGTTATAATTTAACCATCCCTGTTGCCCGGCAGCTCTGATTTGAACCAGTTATTCCCGTATTGTTTTTCCTCTCTAAAGCTTTTCCACTCATCTCTACCTGGGGCTGAGGGACTTGAAAGAACTCTGCAATTAATTTCGTTTGGGTTTCACCGCCTTATCATACTTTTCCTTTTATAGCTCAAACTTTGGAACAAATACCGAATCTCCAACATTCCGTCGCTCATATTCCTAGATGCTACGACAGGAAAGGTCGTGTGCAGAAATGGGCTCCTGGTGATCCGAGATGACCCAGAAGGTAAGTTGGGTGTGCCTGACTTTCCAACCCCCACCCCATCTCCCCACCACCCCCCGACAGCAATACTAATGAAGTATTGTAAGTAGGTTTACATGGCTAGAGAATTTCTTGATGAAATTACTGTATTCTCCAGGTCGTGGTTAAGATTTTTAAAGGCTCAGAATGTCCCTCCAGGGGGCATTAATTCTTGGGCCAAAGCAGATGGGATCTGGGAAGGAATGTTGAGCTTCGAGGCTGGAGAGGCTGTTGAAAGGCAGCAAGGACCCAAATACTGATCTCCAGTGCTGCTTCAGGGACAGCAGCTGCCTTAGCAATGAGAGTCTGCGATGTGCATGTGTGCAGCGGGGAGTCCTCTTCTAGAATATAGAGTGGCTGGGCGTGGCGATGCGCACCTTTAATCCCAGCACTCGGGAGGCAGAGGCAGGTAGGTTTCTGTGAGTTCAAGCCCAGCCTGGTCTACACAAGCAAGTTCCCGACTAGCCAGGGATACACAGTGACACCCTGTCTCCACAAAAACAAGAAGTATACACAGAGGGGGGGCGGAAGGCTTAGTGGGTAAAGACACTTGCTGCCAGCCTGACAACCTGAGTTCCATTCCTAGAACCAGCCTCTACAAGCTGTCCACATACCTTCCACATGCACAGTAGACACAGATAGATACATGTAAATAAACCAGAGAGCATCCTTTATCCAAAAGGTCCTTGAGTGTGCAGCCGGCACCCTTACCTGCTCAGCAATCTCAGTGCCCTACCCAGTGAATTCTCATGTACATTTGGATTTGAGACCCGTGGGCTGGTGGGGTAGAATTGAATCACTCCTGGGGAGTACCTGAGGCAGGTATTCCTAGACTCTGTCCTCAGTTGGGATGAGAACAGAAAGACTTCAGAGTTTGGAGTTTTTCAGATTTGGGGATATTTGTATATATGTTACCAACTGACTGTACTTAACCTCCAAATCTGAAACTTTTTTGTTTTTATTGATTGGGTTTCTTGTTTTGTTTTGTTTTTTTGAGACAGGGTTTCTCTGTGTAACAGCCCTGGCTATCCTGGAACTCCCTTTGTAGACCAGGCTGGCCTTGAACTCACAGAGGTCTGTGAGTGCCAGGATTAAAGGCGTGCGCCACCATGACCAGCAAGATTTATTTATATATTTATTTGTTTGTTTGTTTATTTATTTGAGTCAGTAATTCCCTGTTTGCCCAGGCTACCTTGAAACTTGCTACATAGTCCAGGCCGCTCTGAATCTGTGCCCTTTTCCTGTCTCAGCCTCTTGAGTGCTCAGGAGGCAGAGGCAGGTGGATCTCATGTGATTTTGAGGCTAGCCTGGTCTATAGAGTGAGCTCCAGGACAGCCAGGGCCACACAGAAAGAAACTTGTCTTGAAAAAAAAAAAACAGTTTGGATCTCAGATTTGGGGGTTCAGATGGTGCCACCGTGTCACCCGGCGAAGTGTTCATCTCTGGGTTGTTCTCTTGGCCTCGGGTGAGTGCACTGCCTGGCCTGCTGCAGTTTATGTCCCAGTTCCCGATGGCCTTGCTCATACTGACCTGCTAGCTGCTGTGTACTGGAAGTCTGCCTGGACCACCTACTCGGGGTCTGGCCAAGGTCTGCGCTTTCCCCCTCACACTGCTGGAAAACAAGTTGCCATATCTCTGCTGCCTTGCTTACTGACCCAGCTGGAGGATTCTTCCCTGGTTACAATTAAAAACACACACACACACACACACACACACACACACACACACACACACACACCTGGATATAGAGTAGTGTATACCTGAAGCCCCAATATTCTGGAGGCTCAGAAGGTTCTGCATTCAAAGCCATCCTGAGCTACTCTCAAAAAAAAAACAAAAACAAAAACAAAAACAAAAACGGATAGCAAGGCCAGTGTGGTGGGACATGCCTTTAATCCCAGCACTTGGGAGGCAGATGCATGTATGTGATGGCACTCTGTCAATTGAGGCCACCTTGGTCTACATAGTGAGGTCCATGCTAGTCAGAGCTGTTTTGTGAGACTTGAGAGAGGAAGGAGGGTGGAGGGTGGAGGGGGATATCCTATGTAGAAGGATTGCCCTTTCTAAGTCAAGACATTGTGAACTCACACCTCACCAACTCCCGAGATTGTTAACGGTATAGGCAGCCTAGCCACTGTCTCCATAGTGTTTTGTATCCTCTGGCTTCTGGGTGGGCTTGGACACCTGTATTTTTATCTGGACTCTCATCCCTGACCCCTCAGGCGATATTGAGGCAGTGGGCCATGGACCACCCTGTGAGAGAATAATGTGTTGAGCTGGGAACATGTTAGTTCCTCTTCCTGCTGGGAGCCTGAGTATCGGCAGAATGCTGACCATCTGGGCTTTGGAGATTTCCATTTTTATTACATTTCAATCTTCGCTTGGTTCCCTAGGCCCCAGCACAGGCCTGTTGTTGCTTTAGGATCTCCGGGGCCCAGAAGCATCATACTTGAAAATCCCACAGTGGGTTCCAGTATGCATTCTGGGTTGGGAACCGTGAGGCTAGCAGGATGGGATTAAATGGCTGTCTGGGTAGGGTAGTATCCGATGCAGGTACTAGAGACCCAGCCATCTGTCAGTTACCTAGGAGGTCTGCTCTGGTCTCCTCTCTCCTCTGCTTGTTCATCTTTAACCTTGCTTCTGCATCCGGAGATAGCCCTCTGGAGAGGGGCCTTCTCATCCTCCAGGTGTGGGAACCTCTGCCTAGGTGGTAATGAGGCTGTGCCACGGATGAGTTCTTTGGTTTTTTTTAAATTACATTTTCTAAAAACTTGTTTTGTGTATGTTGTGTGTATTTGTGGGCACACACATGCCCCAGCATACATGTAGGTTCCATCAGAACCTGTCCACTCCTTCCTTTCTTTACACATCCCAGGGATTGAGCTGTGAGCCTTGGCTCCAGACACCCTTAGCCACGGAACCCTCTTGCTAGCCTGAGTTCTTTTGTTTCTGCCTTAGCTGCAGATCCTGCGGCTGGGCTCATAACTACTACCTGGTGACAAAGTTGTACCTACAGTTCTGAGGACTCCCGGATCCCAGGCCATCGCAAAGAGCCTTGACATTCTCGCAATCTGTTGCCCTGTTCCAGGTCTGGAATTCCCCTGGGGACCTAAGCCCTTCCGGGAGGTCGTTGCAGGGCCCTTGCTTAGAAATAACGGGCAGTCACTGGAGAGCAGCAGCCTGGAGGGGTCTCACGTGGGAGTCTATTTCTCTGCACACTGGGTGAGTGTTTGGTCTCTCCTTGGTCTGGACTGAAGGAAGCAGGACTATCACTGCTGTGCCTGAGAGCTTGCCTTCCCGGGGTGGGGGACTCTGGCAGAAGTGCCCAGGCTGTGCCTTTCTTTGCTCATTGATGACAGTAAATGCTCATGCTATGAATGATGGTAACAGCAAGAAAACGACCTCTCGGGCCCAAGAGATGGCTCAGAGGTGAAGAGCACCAGCTGTTCTTCCCAAGGTCCGGAGTTCGATTCCCAGCAACCACACGGTGGCTCCCAACCATCTATATAATGAGATCTGGTGCCTTGTTATGGCCTGCAGGCATCCATGTAGGCCGAACACTGTACACATAATAAATAAATAAATCTTAGAAAAGAAAAAAGAAAACAACCTCTCCACAGCCGTTTCTCAGGCTCCCTACGGGGAGGTATCTCATTGTTACCTGCTGCGCACTGCCTAGGCTGGGCCGAGTCTCTGCCTACTGATTGCCATGAAGACGTGCAAGCTTACTTATCTCCTGTATGAACTGGACTTTGTGGTCCCTGCCCTCCCCTTCTCGCCTGGCCTCCCGTGGCCCGTGGCTGGAGGTAGCGAAGGCTCGTAACACGGCAGGGGGTCTTGTCTTTCAGTGTCCACCCTGCCGAAGCCTCACCCGAGTGCTGGTGGAATCCTACCGGAAGATCAAGGAAGCAGGCCAGAAGTTTGAGATCATCTTCGTCAGCGCAGACAGGTACTGTGTACCCCTGAAGTGTGAGCGCCACCGCTTTCCCAATGACGGCTTAGACCCGTTTCTTTCACCTCATATTTCTTCCTCAGTGTAGCCCACAGAGAAGGGCTGGGGAAGACAGATCTGGGATATTAACAGAGGTAAACCTCGCTGCAAACACTGAGGCCCATTTCAGTCCAGGTGGTGGTCAGCTGAAATCAAGATGCAGTTTTGGTTCGGCTCTCGAGATTGTGAAGGGGAAATCTAGGGTGGAGGGTGGAAGCGAACTGGAGGCTAGCACAGTGCTGACGGTTTTGCTTGGATATGTATTCATTTTCTTCAATCTGGTCACGAACTCTGTCTAAGACTCCTGTAATGCACATGGATAAGAAATCACACAAGCTGGGCAGTGGTGGTACACGACTTTAATCCCAGCACTCTGGGAGGCAAAGGCAGGCGGATCTCTGAATCTGAGTCCAGCCTGGTCTACAAAGCGCATTTCAGGACAGTCAGGGCTACACAGAGAGACCCTGTCTAGACAAACCAGAAGAAAGCAAGAAAGGGGCTGAAGAGATGGCTCAGTGGTTAAGAGTAATGGTGATTCTTTTAGAGAACCCGGGTTCGGTTCCCAGTGCCTACATGGCTGCTCACAACTGTCAGTAACTTCAGTTCCAGGGGATCTGATATCCTCACATAGACACACGTGCAGGCAAAAGGCCGATGTACATAAAAAAAAGAAAGAAAGAAAAGAAAAGAAAGGAAGGAAAGCAAGAAAGCAAGAACGAAAGGGAGGAAAAGAAAGAAAGAAGAGAAAGAAAGAAAGAGAGAAAGAGAGAGAGAGAAAAAAGAAAGAAATCACACAAGTGAGGATGTGGAGTTTTGTCCCAGAGCCTTGTCCTTTGGTCTCTGTTGTTTCTGCTTCCCGCCATTCCATTCATCAATCAGCAGTCTTCAGCTCAGAACCCCCAACCAAGACCAGACAGACACCAGGAGTTTCTGCTTCCTAAAGTCCTGGTCACAGAGGCTCTCAAGATGCCACCTTGTACTTCCTGTGCTGTTCATTGCCTCATGGTTCCACCCCACAGTTCCCAGTCTCAGAGCAAGGGACTAGAGACAAGCCTGGAGACATTTAAAGCTTTAAACTGCATCTCCTTTATTAAAACACAAATTCTAAACAAGTAAATTGCATCTGTTTTAGGTTTATAGTTCAATGAGCTTTGCCTCACGTGTTTATCCATGTCATTATTGTCATGTAGTCAATATACAGAACATTTCCATTACTCAGAAGGCTCCTTTTTGCCCTTCCTGGTCATTGCCCATGGCCATAGCTAGCCCTAATGTGCTTTCTATAACGTCAGTGTATTTACCTTCCCTGGCATTTCTCATATGTACAGTCATAGGTTCCGAGTTGATGGTTCTGTACACACACAGCCCCACATGCAAACTAGAAATCCACGGGGAGCACAATTGTGGTGTGTGTCCAGGCCTGTTATAAAAGTCAAATGTGTCAGGGCTGGAAAGATGGCTCGTGGTTAAGAACTTTCTCTGCTCCATCAGCGGACCAGAATTCAGATTCCAGCACCCATATCTATTGGGCAGCTCACAAACACCTATAACTCTAGTTCCAATGTCCCTTTCTGGCTATTTTGGGCCCCTGCACAGACACACACACAAACAAGTACACACACAAACAAGTACACACACATCAAATAAAATGAACCTTTTAAAAATCAAATGTGGCTGGGCGGTTGTGACGCATGCCTTTAATCCCAGCACTTGGGAGGCAGAGGCAGGCGGGTCTCTGTGAGTTTGAGGCCAGCCTGTTCTACAGAGTGAGATCCAGGAAAGGTGCAAAGCTACACAGAGAAACCCTGTCTTGAAAAACAAAAAATAAAATTTAAAAAAAAAAATCAAATGTGTCTGCACTGAGGATGAAGAATTGCACCTAGATTTAATTGGTGAGATGCCAAGGGGATGTGGGCGTGGTCTGGCTGCCATCCACCTTGTGGATGGAGTATTTGCTTCTTGGTGAACAGCAGAATGGGTAGAATATCAAACACCTGTATCTTGGTGTCTGCGGAGCTAGGTTAGGAACCTGAGGTTAGGAACCCCAACCCTGTAGGAACTGGTACAACTCGGTGATAGCGAGAAGGACCAAATAGAAATACACACAGGATAAAGACATTTTCTCCACATCTTTCTGTAGGTCAGAGGAGTCTTTCAAACAGTACTTTAGTGAGATGCCATGGCTCGCTGTCCCCTACACCGATGAGGCCCGACGGTCGCGTCTCAACCGACTGTATGGAATCCAAGGTAGGCATCCCAGGCCTGGACTCTGTGACCTGGATGGAGACCTGCCCGTCTGGGCTTCTGCATCCATGCCCTCCTTTTTAGCAGAGAAACAACATTTTTGAACCAAAGCACAGTGATGCAAGCCTGTAATCCTGGTATCTGGGGGATAAAGGCAGGTAGAGTGCCACTACCATGCTAGTCTAAGCTATATAGGGAGACTCTGTTTCAATAGGACCAAACCAACCAAGCAGACAATTTTAAAAATCACTTGGGCCGCCGGGCAGTGGTGGCGCACGCCTTTAATCCCAGCACTTGGGAGGCAGAGCTAGGTGGATTTCTGTGAGTTCGAGGCCAGCCTGGGCTACAGAGTGAGTTCCAGGAAAGACTCCAAAGCTACACAGAGAGACCCTGTCTCAAAGAAAAGAAAAAAATTACTTGGGTGTGCGTGCATGTGTGTGTATGTGTGCATGTGTGTATGTGTGTGCCTCTGTGTGCATGTGCATGTGTGTGCCTGTGTGTGTGTGTGTGTGTGTGTGTGTGTTTGTGCGTGCATGTGTTGCACTCATACTATCTTTCAGTTGAAGACATTTCATCAGAGCATTGATCATTGGATTTGCATTACAGTGTTGTCCAGAAATAAATAATACCACAGACACAAGCTAGATGCTTCCCTTCGCTAGATGAACACCTCCTTCCCATAGCCAAGTGGGTCTTTCGTGCATGCTTTGGTTCCATCCCCACACCGGAAAAACAAACAAATGTATGGGGCGGGGCTTGGACTTTTCCACCAATGGGATTCAGTCTCCTCGCTCTAAAAGTGACTCAGTTTTCTATTTAAAAGAGACATGTCTCTCTGTGACTGCTCGGTGGACAAGAGGCTTCCCCCAGCATCATAGTCCTCAAGGCCACCCATGGGCTCCCTAGCTTGTGACTAGAGGCCTTTCTCGAGGCGACAGACAAGATATACTGGTGGGCTGGTTGAGACCCAGGGCTTTCCTAAGGGTTAGGCTTTCCTGTTCTTCAGTGGCAGCCTCTTCTGATGACGATGGTCTTCCCATCTTTACCTGTGTTAGGGGTTCATCACTGTGACACAGTACCTCACAGACAACTTGAAGGAAGAAAGTTTACCCAGGGTCTCAACTTCAGAGGTGTGATGAGGAAGGTGTGGCTGAACCTCTCAGTTCACAGCCCCATGGTTCAGATGGCAGAGAAGGGGACGGTGACACTCTGCTGACTTGTGTGCCTTCTCCACTTTATTCTGTCCTGTATCCCATGGGATGGAGAATGAGTCTTCTCTTTCGGTTTGCCCTCCATAGAAACGCCCTGATAGATACACCGAGAGCTGTGGTCCCTGTCTCCCAGGTCATTCCAAACCCAGTCAGGTTGATGGTGAAGATTACTGTCACATGGCTTTAGCAATATAGGGACATCAAGTTTTCGAGAATTCCTGTTCCTCATATACAGCAGTGAGTCTGGATGAATAAATTTTTTAAAACATAATAATAATAAATTAAAAAAGAAGAAATCACACTTTATAGGGATTTATCCATAGGATAAATTATCTCATAGCACCATTTAGAAGCTTAGCATCTCAAGCAGGTGGTATATTTGACCTTTCATTTATATGTATTTATTACTTATTTTTAGGAGTTTTTTTTTTTTTTTTAAGTTTTATTGTATATTTGTGGGTATTTGCCTGTATGCATGTCTGGGCATCACACACGTGCTTGGTGCCTTCAGAGGCCAGAAGAAGGTGTCAGACTATGGAACCAGAGTTGCAGATGGTTGGGAATCACCGTGTGGGTTCTGGGAGTCAAATCCGGGTTCACTGCAATTACAGCCAGTGCTCTTAACCGCTGAGCTATCTCTCCAGCCCCTTGCTTATTTTGTTTTGAGACAAAGTCTCACTCTACAGCCTGGGCTGGACTGGAATTCACTATGTAACCCAGGCTGGCCTAGAACTCCTAGTAACCTTGCTACCTCAGCTTTCCAGTGCTGAGATTACAGACACAGGGCACACATCTTTATCAATTTATTTATTTGCTTTGAGTCAGGCTCTCATTATGTAGCTTTAGCTGGCCTGGAACTTGCTATGTAGACCAGGCTGGCCTCAAACTTGCAGTAATATTCCACTTGCTTCTGCCACTCAGATGCTGGGACCATAGTTCCGTGCTGCCATGCCATGCCATGCCAGGCTGGTGGAGTAGCTTACAGAGAAGTGTTAGGAGCATCTCTGAGCTATGCCCGGGCTCAGTTAGCGCCACCTGGGGAAGGGAGAGAGAGACTTGATCTGACCGTCACCTGGGCCCTCCCTATTGTCTTGACCTGAGTGAAAATATATAATGCAAAAGGAACGTGTTCTCTGAGTGTCTTGAGTCGGGCCCCTACACCAGAGATTTTCCTCCAGAGTGGCCTTACCAAATGCTGACAGTTAGGTGCGGTGTCACAGGGAGTGAGGCACCCCTATCACAGGGTAGCTGTGCCCCAAGTCTTAACAAGGTCGCCCTAAGCTAGATGGACCCAAGTTTGGCAGCTGCCAGTGGCCTGGTCACTGGCTCCCTTTAGATGCCTTGGACTCAGCCCTGGGTTTATGCGAAGCTGTCGTCATCGTGGGGCCACCCTGGCTCACTGCGGATCTGGCATTTGGCTTTCGTCCATCTCCTTTGTCTCCCTGAAAGAGCTGGGTCCCCCATAGGCCTCCCTGCTCCCAGTACTCTGTGCAGACGGGGGAATTTGGGGCCCTATAAGCTGTTTAAAAATGCCTTTCTAAGGGAACCATTTAGACACACTTGGCCAAAGGCAAATCTCATTAGCCATTGTCTCAGTAACCCCGGGCTGCGGAGAGTATTGCAGGACACCGTGTTCTTCTGCAGGGAGGCTTAGCGGCCCTTCTGTCCTGGGTGAGGGACCCGGACGCTTTTGTCCTCTCTCTCTCTCCTTCATCTCCAGCCTGTGGGAGGGCAGGAGCTGGCTCTGGCTGGGTGGTTGTAATGTAGAGCCTTGCTGTCCCCAACAGAAAGCTTTCTGTTTCTCTTTCCCCCTTGCTCAATCCATCTCTCACTCTTTCTTCTCTTCCAGTCCCTGTTTTCCCCCTCTCCCATTTCCCATTTCCCTCCTCCCCTCTCTGCCCCTTCCTTTGCCCTCTTCCTTACTTCCCTCAGAAAATGGATTTAAAGCATTCTGTAAACATAAAACTGGCATTTTCAGAGCTCTGCCTTTTCAATCAGTAGAGGGCAAGTGGCCGATGCTGGCGAGTTTTTGTTTTGTTTTGTTTTTTTGGTAGATAAATCTTCGTATTCAAAGGGCTGGCACCTCTGTGTAGAGCTGTCTGTCTGCTGGCGGAGGGCGGCCGGGGCAGCCTGGGAATCCACCGAGTGGCCTTGGTGTTCTGTTTTGTTTGTTGCATTTAATTGTGAGCACATAAAAAGAAAAAAAAAAGAGAGATAGAGGAGAGAACAGAGGATAATGCAATAAACACCCATACTACACCAAGAAGACTTTGTTCAGATATTTAGAATAGAACCCAGGTCCAGTGTCCATTCCTCAGCACACCCAACTGTCAAAAGAAAAAAAAAGAAAGAAAGAAAAAAAAAACGAGGGGAAGGACGAGCAGAGAAGCATTACAAACAAAGACAAGGCCCCGCGCGCCTGCTTTCCTTCCCCCCGGGAATCACCACCATATATCTGCTCACTCATAGCCTCCTTGGCTGCTTCCGCATTTCCCTGCATGCATATGAACCCATGAATAATGTAACGTTTCCTTGGTGCGTCTTTTGGAAGCATACTTTAAATGCTGTCATAGTGTAATTCTCCAACTTGATTTTTTTTTTCACTTCCATTATGGTTTTGAAATGTGTCCCCACTAATACTCATGTCTAGTCGGTTTATCTTCAGGCCTGGGAAGTGCTGCGCTGGTTAACGGTGCTGACTGACTGGTCTGCTCCCGTGCGGGCGGGCAGTTTGACTGTGCCAGCTGGCCGATCTGCCTCACTGATGATTGACAGCTGGTCTCTGAACTTAGAGACCATAGGCTCTCGGTGCAGACTGGGCAGCTTTTGCATCTTCTGACCAGGTCCGCGTTGGTCCAGGCCCATCTCTCTGACCTGGATTGAGTCTTTTCTGAGCTTCGCCACCTAAGCCAGCTCCTTCTGCCTGCTCCTTCCCACAAGCGAGCTTTTGGGGGTGGGGGCATCAGGAGGAGAGAGAGCTGACGAGTGGAACTGCCTGCTGGTCTTGCCAAGGTTTGGTTTGGGTTGTCATCTCCATGCCAGCCCTGCTGCCCTTCAGTTCTGATACTCATTTTAAACATAAAAGTTGACAGATCCCATCGCTTGGAATTCAAACTTAACCCATATCTGCTCTGTGCTCCTCTCTGTCTCTCTCTATAACTGTTCCCGATGTTCTGAGTCCCTTTGCTCGCTGCTCACATCCTTACACACAGCTGTGATGGTCTTGTTCCTGTAGCACTGTGCCGTCTGAGTTCTTCTCTCAGCAGTGTATCGCAACCCTTTCCAGTTGGCCGCACCCTCCCTGGTGGCCATTTTCACTGTCTCTCAGTGTCGTGCCCTGCAGTGTGCCCCAGCTCACACTTCCTTTTTCTCCGGTTTCTCCTCCTGCTCCCATCAGCCTTTGGGGTCTGGCAGCACCTTGGGATGCTGCCATCCAGATGCAGACAGAGCTAGGTGCTACTCCTCCTGGCTCCTTTCTTCCTCAAGTTCCTGGACCACTTCAGGCTCTTTGTCCCACCTCCAGCCTCCCATCCCCACAAAACCGTTTCCTTAGCAACAGAGAAAGAAGCAGACTAAACTGTAGGGTGGACTCTGTGCATTGTCTTGAGGTTGTTCTGAACACCAGTGGGTCTCCCTAGAAGGAAGGTGCAGACCTTGTTCTTCTCTGTGCTCTGAGGGGGATAGCGGAAGGGACTCGGCACGGATGGGTACGCCAGCTCCCTAGAGCTGAAGGCTTAGGCCGAGTCCTCCTTGGGAATGGGAGTGTATATGCCCTGAGCTCGCAAGGTAAGCTTGGGATGCTGCTGGCGTGAGAGCGCTGCAGGCCCTCTTGCTGGGCGGGCATTGCTGTTGCTGGGACTCTTACTCATCTCTCCCGTTCCATAGCTAACATTCTCCACCCTGGCTTGAGGTTTCTGCTTCTCTACTACACGGCTCCCACCCTCTGTGCCTCTGCCTTCCCAGGGAGGACTTTTTAAAACATGAGTGGATTTATAATATTTGCTATTACTTATGGAACACTTACAGTATCCCCAGGACTCTGCTGAAACATTTTACATTTCCATTTTTTTTTATTCCTCCCCATAATCAAGTAAGATAGAATCTGACATCCCCACTTGGCAGCTTTTGGAAATGAGGCTGAAAGAAGTTAAGGGACCGCGGGATCTTCCTTACAACTCCCCCCCCCCCCCCCCCCCCCCCCGCCGTCCCAGCTGGCTTTGCTGGGAAACAAGCCTGGGCCAAGAGCGGTACTGTCTCCATGTTCCCACAAGAAGCCCCTCCCCTCGCTGGTGTGGAAGGTATTCTGCATGACTGCACTGACGAGAAATTTGCTGTTCCCTTGACGTTTCCTGAGGCTTCGCCCTGTTTTCTCTAAAGTACTGACTTGGGAAAGCCTGCTTCAGGGACTGAGTGCCCAGGAGGGGAAGACGGGGTGCTGACACCCTCAACGCTGGCCACTGCTCTGGGGAGGGAAGAAGAGAGAGCAAAGTAGCTTAGGGAACTGTGGCTCTAAGAACCTCCCTGGCCCAACCCAGGTGCTGGGAGGAGTCCTTGGCAAAGGCCATGTCCTGGAAACAGAGCCACAGCTCTCCCAGCGGGCAGGCCAAGGCTCCTGTCCGGATCATTGGGACTGGCCGGGTGGTCTTGTAGTGGTCGCCACAGCCTGTGAGAACGATGAACGAGGGGGCAGCTATGCTGTGCCAACTGCAGAGGCAAACCCCCCTTCCCTCTGCCAGCCCTCTGACCCAGCAGGAGAGTCCACCCTGAGAGGGATCTGAGGTCAAACCCAAGGTCACCTGAAGGGAAAGCTGGACACAGAGGAGAACATGGAGCCCAGGCACCCTCCAGGGCCTCTCCAGTTCCAGGTCTGATTGGGTGTGTTCCATGCACTGTGCTCACATCCCTGACACTGCCCTGTCCCTGTGGACCTCACGGCCTTGAGTTCCTAGACCTGAGCTTTGGTGCTCAAAGCACCAGAGCTAAGAGAGGACTTTTTAGTTTTTCAGAGCTAAGGGGATGGAGCGGAGAGAGCCTGGCCAGAGGATCTGTGCCTCCGTGGACTCAGCGGTGGGCTCTGGGGCTGCCAGCCTGAGTCCTTGCCCTCCTGCTCTGGTCCCCACAGGACAAAGAGAGCAACAAATAAATCCCCTCGCAGTGATTGATGGCTAGACAAAGGAAGCAGGCTTCCCTCGCAAGCTCGTCCTCCCTTCCCTTCCTAGAGCTCTGTGCCTGTCTGTCCTTCCTCGACCAGCTCTGCATCCCGAGTCCAGGCTAAAAACAGGTCCACTGCCTGTGTCCAGTCACAGCAGTGGGTGGGCTCTGGTTTACCCAGTGCTCAGAACTGCCCAGTCTCAGAAATACCAGTCCAGATGAAAGACCTGTGCCAAGGCTGTTTAGAGATGGGGACGTGGCAGTGGGGGTCACTCGTGTCCCAGGCTGCCCTGTGTGGCCTTCAGCCCCAAGCTTTCTTTGGGCTACCGACTCTTAAGTCCTGTGTGTGGAGACACAGCCAACGTCAGTCCAGGTCTCCGGGGGAGAGGCATCCATTAAGACAACTTCCCAGGACTCCTGTTCAAGACTTAAAAGTCCACAGGAGTCGGGGGTGGGCACAGAAGCGGGGTTCTCTTCACCTGTTCCTTGTCACGCCCATCCAGCTACTTCTTCTAATAGATGTGAACCAAATGGATTCGTTTATTCCTTTTGAAGATAGGCCCGCCACGGTGTGCCCACTGGGCCCACAGCCACAGCAGGTTACAAAGCACTGGGGACATACTTCTGGTACCTCGCTGTACCCCCCACGGAGAAGTAAAATGTCAGTGGAGCAAATTACTGACCAAATACTTCAGAGCCTATAAATATTAAATTGCTCTGGCTTTCATATAGAATTCAGGCTCTGGTCTGCCCCCAAGGGGAAGTACCTGGAGAGCTCTACCCGGGGAGGGGACCAGCTACCAGAGGAGAGACAAGTGTCCCCAAAGGTCAGGGCAGAGGCAGACTCTGTGTGAGTGGCAGCCCTGGCCAGCAGAGAAGCAGTGGGGAGCGGGGTACAAGGAGCAAGGAGGTGGCAAGCCCAGATGCAGCTATAAACCCGGTTAGGATCCCCCCACCCCCTTGTTCATTTGGGGATTTATAGGTGAGTGCGTGTGCTCCTCCGGCAAGCATTCTGTGTATCCTTACTCCAGGCCAGACTTGCGTGTCCTGCTCCTTCTGGGGACTGCTCCTCTTAGAGAGTGTTGGCTTCTCCACAGGCAGCAGGGCTGTGGCTGGAGATGGAGAGCGCCCAAGGCCTGCACTGGCTCAGCTGTCCTCTGCCTCCCTAATTTGTGCTGCGGGCCTGAACCAGGCTCCTCCCTTTCCTGTACATCCCTGCTCACTGGGGCTGTGCTCCTTGGTGCTTGCTCTGGGGGTGGCCTTGGTGGCTGTGTTAGGACTCTGCTCATATCTACTGTCTTGCTCTGTGTGTGTACCCATGCACTGTGAGGGAGGGTCTGTGGATGTCTTGATGCCACCTCTGTCTGCTTTAGACTCTGCCAGCTGGGGCAGCCTGCTGTACCTTTGGAGGTCTCTTTAGGGTGTGCCCACCACTGACTGATTGGCTGTACCTGTGGGCCAAGACCCTAGGCCCAGGTGTGTGTGTGTGTGCGTACCCTGTCTCCTGTGTTCTGTTCTCTAAGTTTATCGATAACTCAGTTGCTGTTGATGGAGCTGAAAAAGATGCGGACTCCAGCTCCCTCCCAGCATTACCTCCCAAGAACTCCAAGGCATAGGCTGGCTCAGCATTCCATGGAATGACTCCACACAAACCCAGAGCTGTTCTGTAGCTAGTCAACAACAACTGGGCTTAGTTTCAGCCCAGGGCTTCCTAGACTGCATATTCTCTCTCTCTCTCTCTCTCTCTCTCTCTCTCTCTCTCTCTCTCTCTCTCTCTCTCTCTCTCTTTTGTTTTTTTGAGACAGGGTTTCTCTGCATAGCTTTGAAGCCTTTCCTGGAACTTGATCTGTGGCCCAGGCTGGCCTCAAACTCACAGAGATCCGCCTGCCTCTGTCTGCCTCCCGGGTGCTGGGATTAAAGGCTTGCTCCACCACCGCCGGGCCTGGCCTGGATTCTTACTGTGACTCATGTGTGGGTGTCCCCAGTCTGGAGGACAGGCTCCACGCTGTCTCGGGATAGTGGCCGAGAGTTGCTCTGTCTTTCCTGCAGGCATCCCCACGCTCATCGTGCTGGACCCCCAGGGGGAGGTGATCACTCGGCAGGGCCGAGTGGAGGTGCTCAATGACGAGGACTGCCGGGAGTTCCCGTGGCACCCGAAGCCGGTGCTGGAGCTCTCCGACTCCAACGCCGTGCAGCTCAACGAAGGCCCCTGCCTCGTCCTCTTTGTAGGTACGGAGGGGGCCGAGGGGCCCTGGGGGACAGGTCAGAATGGACCGCTCCCGGGAGGTGGATATCCCTGCAGCCTCTTCCCGTCATTAGCCGTGCTGAGCTGGGGGCCTTTGTCTCCCCGGCAGCCTTGCTTTTGACCCCAATGATTTATTCATGACCATCCCCCTGTGGGCGGTGGTCTGGAGCAGCCACTGCTCAGCTTCCCCTCTGTGCTGCTTCTGCTGCCAGCTGGGCAAACAGGTCAGGCAGGAGGATGCCCCAGCCCCCCATGAACAGAACCTTTGTTGGGAAGGGAGAGGGGGATCGCTGGCAGGGCAGCTGCAGGGGGTGGGGCCCCCTCAGGCTAAGGCTCGTCCAGGGCTGCTCCTGCCACTCTCCTATGCGCTAATGAACAACTCCAGGAGGCCACTCACTAGAGCCCAGGTTCACGGGGTGGGGGGGTGCCCCTGCTCCTCCAACCCTTAGAAGCTGGGCCTCTCGGCCAAGGCCAAGTAGAAGGATAGAGAAGTATCTCTGCACTCTGATGGGGTGACTCAGGATGCTCTCTCACAGCCTATGGCCAAGAACTGCGGGCCTTTGCTGGTCACCTCCAACTGAACTGCTCTGTTAAGTCCATGGTTGGTATGGTCCCCACCGACTTCACGGAAGGCCTGGGGGGTAACACTCAGCACCCTGCTCCGTTCTCTGGGGTCTGGTTGTCGGGTCCCCAGCACGGGAGCTGCTAAGCAGACTCATCTGGTCTTGGGTAGGAAGGCCTGCTGGAGCTAAGCAGCCTTGAGGAATATTGGCTGTGGGCTGTGGGCTGTGGAAGCTGTGGAGCCCGCTGGGGGTCCTCACACCCCCATCCTGGAGCCCATTTGGAAAGAGCTCTGAACGCGCAGTTCTTTTGGTCTTTTGGTCTTCTCCAAAGATGTGGAAACAAAGTCCCAGCGAGGCAAACAAGCTGGGTAGCATCTCAAAGTGAATTAGACAGGGGTTGGGGGTGGGGGGGGGGTTGTCCCCAGTGTTAGTCTGCGCACCGTTAGCCTCTTGGGCAGCATGGCGTTTCTGGGTAGACGCCTGCCCTCTCTCTGCTTTTACCATTTGAGGCTGTTGCACTGGCTCTGGACCACAGGCTCCAGCAGCCTGAGCCTTGTGGGTGGTGTTCCTCGCGTTCTCCTGTGGACCCTCCCGGGCAGGTCTGGCTACCAGTCGTGGAGATGGCTTTGTACCAACTGTGGCGTCCCATCGCCACCAGAGGGGACCCCGGTGCTTGCTTCCCTGCGGCAGTCCCGGGTCTCGTCCTGTGACTGGGAGAAAAGCTACCAGGGCTCAGGTGTTGGTATGGAAGCAGCACAGCTTCCTGGATAGGTTTGTGACGGACTCCATGACAAGGTCTGCATGCCGACGGGTGGGCTTAGACCTGTTCACAGGGCCTAGCTGTGCCTGATAAGCCCGGCGCGGCGCAGGCCCAGCCCTCAGGTTGTCCCGGGTTACTACTTGTCCTTTGTCGTCTCCTCCCATGTCACAGATTCTGAGGACGATGGAGAGTCTGAGGCAGCCAAACAGCTGATCCAGCCAATAGCTGAGAAAATCATTGCCAAGTACAAAGCCAAAGAAGAGGAGGCCCCGCTGTTGTTCTTTGTGGCCGGGGAGGTGAGTACAGAGAACGGGCCCGGTCCCCGGGCAGGGCCGACCGACAGCGGGACTTTCAGGACATGAGTAATCTTGGCTTCCAGAGGTTTGAAGGAACCTCTGGGTCTGAGCTGATTGTGCCGCATACAGATGTAGGAGGAAAGGTGTGTCCTTAGTCATCAAAGAACATTTCCTATCCCCGCTCTCTCCCGCCCTTCCTTCTCACTCAGCGGCCTCAGCGGAACATTAGGAAACCCTCCCAGGGCTGTTCCCCACGCACGGCCTGCCGGGAGAGCAGTGTCGCAAACATCAGTCAGCCACCCTCACTCCCATGCATGGTGCTGGGGTCAGAATCGGCCCCAGTGCTTTGCAGAGCGTCAGCTTGCCTAGTCCCACTGCACCAGCCTGCAACCTGGGCTTAGCCATGCCAGGGATCCTGGCTTAGGACGCAGCTGGGACCGGAGGTCACTCCACGCCGCTAAAGGGGCTTGAGGAGGTTGGAAGTTGCTGCTGTTCCCCCGGCTCTTGCACCCAAGGGCAGAGTCCTGGAAAGCCCTCCCTGTGCCAGACTGAGCAAGGGACTTTGCCAGGGTCAGAGAATGGGTCCTCAGAGTAGAGACTCCCTGTGCAGGCAGGTGCCTGGCCACCCTGGAGCTGGGGAGCTTGCGTCCTACAGGCACCCGTGTTCTGCAAGATGGCGGTGGTCAGCTGCGCAGGCGCTCTTCCGGCAACTTGTGCACATGCTCATTGCTTCTCTACCCCACCCCGGCACCCCTCTGAGGCTTACATCAACCGACTCTGGGAGGCCACCCCCGCAGCCCCTCCTGCACAGGTCTGAGCCCTCAGTTGGTCAGAGGCTGTACACTGTGTCTCGATCCCAGCAGAAGCCCAGGAGACAGACAGAAGCCAGACACCCTAAGCCACCCATTCATCAGCTCCTCAATAGCCGCCCCTGGCTGCCCTGCTGGGCCCCTTGCCGGCAGCTCCCGTGGCCCTGCTCGGCCCTGGGGTGGAGGGAACAAAGAGGGTTCACAGGCTCCTGCCCGGGGGGGTGGGGGGGTGAGGGGTGGGGGGGTTCCCAGCCGCGCCATACAAAGCACAGCCAGACTGCTCTGCATGGATTAAACTCTAACCCCTGGAGAATGGCTCCTAAGAAAAGATGGGTGCAGGAGAGAAAGGGCCGGGCTGGGGGCAGGGCAGGGATTCAGGGGGGCCCAGCTGAAAAGCTTTTGAGGGTTTTCTGGACCCGAGGCGCCTCGCCAGGAACTTCACCTGCTCGTCTCCCTCCTACCCCGCCTCTCTGACAGGAACGTAGACTTACTACCGTGTTTCATAGAGGAGGAGAGTGAAGGATGGACTCTGCCTAGGCAGGGCTGGGAGCGCAGAGGACTGGTTTCCTCTCATAGCATCCCGGGCAGTAGCGATAGGGCCTGGGCTCCATGGTGTCCCTTGCCAAGGCCACACGGAAAGTAGTAGCAGAGAAAGAACTGCTGAGGTTGCTGTGACTCCAGGGGCAGGGCCCTTCTGCTTCTGACAGATGGGCCAGTTCATGCCTAGAAGGACAAGTACTGGGGACATTGTCCATGGATCAGAAAGCTAGGCAGAGACTCCTGTGTCGTCCATTGCTCCACCCAGGCTCTCGTCTTGGCAGCTGACTCGGCCCAGCCCTCTGTTCTTCTGCAAGATAACCTGGAGCAGGGTGAGAGTTGGGGGCGCGGGACAGGGAGATGGACCATGGACATCAATTAACTGAGCCCAGCACTGTGGCCCAGGGCTAGGAGAGTCCCAGAGGTGTTGTTTTTCTGTCCCAATCCTGTCCCTCGGGATAAGAAGTGGTTAATCTGAAGTCTTCATGGACATTAAAATTCATCTCTCTCTGGTTTGCTCAGAGGGAGCCAGAGGAGGTACTGGGGCTCTTGGCTTGGTCCAAGCCTCCTAAAGGGGTAGGTAAGATGAATAGTATTTGTCCAGGTGCTTCCCTCTTTATCATGAGGGGTTTTTATTAACCCGTGAGGGCTGAATCTGGTGATCAGTACCCAAGATGTGGGAACACGTGGCCTTACCAGGAGGCACATGCTATTTTATGAGGAAAGATGCCACTGATAGCCCTCCTTAGTGTCTGGGCGTGGAATGGATTTTGTCTGAGGAACCAGTGAGCTTAGGTTTTATGCCTCCTGTTCACCCCCATTGAAGGCCAGGAAGACCCCAAGTCCTTTCTCTGCAGGGCTACTCAAAATATTTCATTAGAGGGGCTGGAGAGATGGCGCAGTGGCTAACAGCACTGGTTGCTCTTCTAAAGGACTTAAGTTCAATTCCCAGCACCCACCTGGCAGCTCACAACTGTCTGTAACTCCAGTTCCAGGGGATCTGACACCCTCACACAGACTACATGCAGGCAAGACACCAGTGAATATAAAATAAAAATAAATAAATTAAAAAAAAGAATATAGTCTTTAAATTTTTTTCATTAGAATTAGAATATTATATATTGTATAGTGTGAAGTACCGTTATCTACTAACTGTGGTCTGAAGCATGAAAGGTCACCTCAAATAGTTGCTTCTCTATAAAAGCTTTTCCTTTGTCAGGCAGTGTTGGCACACTCCTTTAATCCCAGCACTCAGTAGGCAGAGGCAGGTGGATCTCTGTGAGTTCGAGGCCAGCCTGGTCTACAAATCGAGTTCCAAGATAGCCAGAGCTGCAACACAGAGAAACCCTGTCTGAAAAAACAAAAACAAACAAACAAAAAAAAAGCGTTTCCTTGTCTTGTGTTTGCCTGGTTGGATGAGGGGTATCTGTTCCCAGGGAACTCACCTGGACAGCATCTGGGGATACATGGCAAATCCCTGCCTTCCTTCTCAGACAAATGCAGTGAAGTTTCCAGGCTGGCTAGGCACCGCTGTCTTCCTTCCACATAGGGTACAGGAGACAGTAAGCTGTTTGTTGTTGTTTTTTTTTTTAAAAACATCCCAGAGTTGAAATCCTGACTGGCCTCAGGTAATCCACAGTGGAGCTGCAAAGAACTGAGAGCTGATTGCAAACCCAAGCAATTAGGACTTGATAATCTTAAGAAGCAGAGGGCATGTTAAAGCTGCTTTTGCGCAGGCGGATCTCTGTGAGTTCGAGGCCAGCCTGGGCTACCAAGTGAGCTCCAGGAAAGGCGCAAAGCTACACAGAGAAACCCTGTCTCAAAAAAAAAAAAAAAAGCTGCTTTTGCGCTCATGAAGAAAGGTAGCTTGCCTCCTGGGTTGGGGGATGCAGGAAATTGAATGGCCCTCTCCCTAAGGCTGGGTGGAGTCTTTATCCTTCCGGTAGGAGCCCATCACTCCAGGATGCTGGCGCTGTCCCTTTCTCATGCTCTCTGGAGACTGGGTTCAGAAGACTCCTGTTAAAACTTACTGGTTTTTGGGAGCTGGAGAGATGGCTCAGAGGTTAAGAGCACTGGCTGTCCTTTCGGAGGTCATGAGTTCAATTCCCAGCAACCACATGGTGGCTCACAACCATCTATAATGAGACCTGGTGCCCTCTTCTGGTGTGCAGACAGAACACCAAAATAAATAAATAATAAATAAATAAATATATCTTAAAAAAAACTTACTGGTTTTCTTGCCCCTCTGGTGACTTCCAGGATGACATGACCGACTCCCTGCGAGATTACACCAACCTGCCTGAGGCCGCACCTTTACTCACCATTCTGGACATGTCAGCCCGGGCCAAGTACGTGATGGATGTAGAAGAGATCACCCCAGCCATTGTGGAGACTTTTGTGAATGACTTCCTAGCAGAAAAGCTCAAACCAGAGCCCATCTAGTGGGCTCTGGCCTCCTGAGACAGTATTTAAGACTCAGTCTTCTCCCCTTCCTTCCCTCTGCCCTTGGACTTTTCCAGTGTGTCCTGAGTCACACAACCCAAGTGTCCAACCTCTGTGGTGCCTTGTTTCTGCATTAACAACTCAGCCAGCACCCAAGGGTGCACCTCCTCACAGCGGCAGCAGAACCCACTGTGTCTGGAGACTGCTTGGAATGTGTGAGGCTGGCATGACCAGCTGGCACCGGGACTGCCACGCTCTCCTGGTCACTAGGTCTTGGTGAAGGGCCTTCCAGGGTCTTCTGCAGAGTGAGCAAGCAGGGACAATGGATTGGGGCCCTGACTCTGGGGTCAGAACACATACCCCAAACCAGAGTTCCTGTGACATTCATACCTATGGGATTTACAGAGGAAGGACCATGGCCTCCGGACATCAGCTGAAAGCCGTTGGTGAAAACATGCTTTGGAAGGACATATTCTTTCTTGGTCTGAGGGAAAAACAGCATATCAGTGGGTTCTTGGGCTGGGGACCTTCAAATCTATAAGGAAACTTGTGGGTGTTTGTTTGGTGGGAAAATGAATAGCCGCGCTAACAGTTCCTAGAGTGCTTACTGTGTGATTAGTTTCTTGATCTCTGTCTTTCTTCCTTGCTCTTGTCCATCCCCACGTTTCTGCCCATACAGACAGCCCCCACTGGCTTGGAATTTTAGTAATGAATTCTCCCCCTTGGACATCTTCCCAAGACAGCCCTGAGTTCGGGAGAAGTGCCTCCAGCTGCCAGGGCCCTCTCTGTGGGCTGGTTCTGTGCCCGAGGCCACTGGACCTCTGCAGAGGCACCTGCAGCTCCTTCCTATTCCATTTTCTTTTCAACTTGGATCCAAAAGGCAATGAGAATTTTCTTTTCCCCAGGAACTTGCAGAAGGGGCTGTGTGCTAGTGGAGTGAGGACAGAGGGCATGTCAGCTGGAGTCGGCCCTGACCTCCTGTGCTCAGCCCAGGTAGCTGAACTGACCGCAAGAAGGGAAGTGCCAGCTACACGATCGATCTTAGGATCTGGGCTTTGGCCTAGAGAGTCCCGGGAGTTCAGTCTGTCACAGTTGGGTGCTGGGGCTTTCAAAGCGCCTGGACCTCACCCTCAGCCCCCCTCAACACTTTGGCAGCCCACGCCGTTTATTTTGCAAAACCCAGCCATCTTCCCCCGACAAGCTATTGGCACTGTTGCTCCTTGCTGAATTGGATTGTCGATGTGTAGGTCAGAGGTACAACATTAGTTGGAACTTAGTCTATTGGATGCTGCCAGCCTGAAATGCAATCACCTAGAAAGAAATAAAGCAGGCCTCTCTGGACCTCATCCTTCACGGCCGTTCTTCCTGTCCTTAATGATGAGTCTTTTTTCACTTGAGTGCTCTATTTGGGATGGGGAGGGGGAATGTGCTAGAACCTTCAGGAATCTAATGGACTGGGGCTGGGGACAGAGTTTGGTGTTAGGATGCTTGTCAAGCATGCATAATGCCCTGACTTCAATACACACACACACACACACACAAACACACACACACACACACACACACACACACACACACACACACCCCTCTTAAACATAAGCATGGCCATCTGTCTCTCTAATTGGTTTCTAGAAGGCAGGACGCTGATTGGAGGCTCAGTTCTCAGACTGAAGACCCTGTCATGCACTTTGCTGTGTCCTTCCTTACAGGGAAGCTGAGTGCTGACCCCTCCGAGGGGAGACGGGAATCACCATGGACCTCACTTCCAAGAGTAGGGCAAGGGATGAGATGCCCACACTTAGCTCTTTCCTAGGGTTAGGGGCTTTTCTGCTAGTGTCCCTGAGGGGGATGAGGAATAAGATGAACTCCCTCCCTTGGAAAATGAACAGGTTTCTGTCTGTGCCCTGTGTCCTGACTGCTTGGAAGGAAAGGATGGTGTCCCTCCCGAGGGCAAAAGGAAGCAGGTCAGTAGGAGGTGCCAGGACTCACTGCAAGAGAAACAGGCTCTCTGTGGTATCTTGGTGGCCTGGACTGAGCTGCTGCTTCTGAACCACTAGCCACCCCTATCAGTTGGACGCACGGCAGATCTTCCTTTTAGAGTGGCTGTGTGGGTCAGTCGGGACCACTGGGGAAGGTTTAGTGCTGTCCAGCTGCCGCAGTGGGGGAGGAGAATGCCAGGGAAGGATCTCATCGCATCAGCGAACATCCCCTAAAGGTCGCTGCAGCCGACCAAGTGGGTGGCATGCTCGCCCCCACCAAGCAGCTCCAAGATACCTTCCAGTTCTCCTTGCTAATTGGAAACAGCTAAAACACCAGCTGTGACATGTCCACAGGCTTCCGCCAGCAGCAAGGGAAACACCATGCTCTGCAGTTCCCGTGTGGGAAGGTAGCTATAAAAATGCCACTGTATAATTCCCAGGTTTGTGTTCAAAATGACCTCCAGAGCCCATTCACACCATAGACATACTTTTTTTTTTTTTTTTTTTTTTTTTTTTTTTTTTTTTGAGACAGGATTTCTTTGTTCAGCCTTGACTGTCCTGGAACTCACTCTGTAGACCAGGCTGGCCTTGAATTCACAGAGATCCACCTGCCTCTGCCTCTTGAGTGCTGGGATTAAAGGCGTGCATCACCACCACTGTCGGACACATTTTTTTTTTTTCTTTCTTATTTCTTGAGACCAAGTCCAAGATCCCAAAGCCTAGGCTGGTCTAGAAAACACTGTGTAGCCTCAGCCACTGTATAGACTCAAATTCATGACCGTGTTCCTGCTGCAGGCTCCCAAGTGTTGGCTAGAGGCATGAGCTAACGTGCCCAGCAAGAGAAGACATTTCCCTTGCCTTCATACATAAAAGATCAAAGGATAGCCTGGAATCCGAGCACAAGGGAGGATGGGAGGTGGGTCATAAGTTCAAAACCAGCCTGGGCTTCATGGTAACCCTGTGTCAAAACACCAAAAATAATAAACAAATCCATACAAGGAAAAGGACATGTGTTAGGATAATGATGGAAAGGGGCAGATGGAACCAGCTTCCTGTCTAAGAGTCAGGTGGTGTCTGCTCTGTCCTGCCCACCACGTGTGCTAGGAAACAGTGGCCGCCACTTATTCCGGCATACGGAGCCCCACTGCTCTTTTGGCGAGCTTCGAGTGGTAATTTTCAGCCAGACTTTGTTTTTCGTGTTGCCTAATTAAAGACACTAGAAAGCTGTTCCCCCTCCTGCTCCCGTGCTCAGGGCGGCAAAATGAAGCCAGCGAGGAGATAGACAGCAGAATGTGGCTTGGAAACAGGTCCGTGGGATTTGCATTGGCATTATTTAAGGGGAGCAGGGAGAAAACATGAGCATGTGAGGACGTGGGGAAATGCTACACATAGCTGACACACAGGAAGTGGCCTGAGCTAACATCTGGCCCCACGTGCAGAAGTGGTCACATTCTGTGCACAGGGACATTTCTTCGGCCAGCCTGGGCAGACCTGTGCCTGCCTCATAGCACCAGAACACCAACGAGGTAAAACTGTTAGGGTGGCAATGACCGGGGGCTGCCAAGGTTCAAGAGTGCCTCTCTCCACTCTGTCTTGTGGGACCAGGGGCTGAGACCCCAAGCTCACCGGATCTTACAAAGTTTCCCAAATTGACAAAGCTCCTAGGCAGGCTGCTTAGGGAACTTTCTAGGGGACCACTGTTTACTGACTTCATTATTAATGGCAGCAGCCTGTGGGCATATGTGGCAGACTCCAGGAACAAATGGTTGTATATGGAATTATAGGGTGGTTCTGCTTTGTGGCTGGGCACTCTGCTTCAGAGGAATCAGAACAGAAGAGTGTTCTCCGTGTACCTTACAGTGGAAAGATGGAGGCAAGTTTCCTGGCTTCATTCCTGTTGCTGTGATAAAACACCCTGACAAAACCCCTACAGGAGAGTTCCAGGGTGCAGTCCACCAGAAGTCACTCAGACGACAGGATCCCGTGCTGCCACCCATGGGCGGGTCTAGACATGCACATAGGCCAGCCTTGTCTAGGCAGACTTCATTGAGATTCCTTTCCCAGGTGATCATAGACAGACAGTGCTGTTGACAATGAAAACTAAGCACTGTGTGGGTCACCCTTGTAGAGTTTTGGAATACTAGGGGCTGGAGAGATGGATCAGAGGTTAAGAGCACCAATTGCTCTTCCAGAGGTCCTGAGTTCAATTCCCAGCACCCACATGGTGGCTCACAACCATCTGTAATGAGATCTGGCAACCTCTTCTGTATACATAATAAATAAATAAATTTTAAGGAATACTACAGGAAATATATTAAGTGATATGGGTAGAATTCATTCTGAAGAACAGTTGAGATTTCCTTTGAAAGCACCGACTCTTAAAAGCCACCATCCCTACAGGCAAATGTGCTGCCCAAAGTAGCTTCAGTGGCCTCAGGGCCAGGCTCTCGATGCTCATATATCAAATAACAATCAGACAGACAAGAGTTAAAAATGCAGCCTTGCCCACCTACTCAGGCTTTGTCAGTGCCAGCGTCCCTCATCCCATATGAGCCAGGAAGGCGGAGTGACCCCTGGTGCGGCTCTCACTAGCTCGCCTCCCAATCTTTGTCTCCGCTCATCAAGCAGCAGCACTGGTGCTGGACCACCCCAACTCTGGGCCTTCCTGAGTAAAACGACACAGCTGGGAATCTCTATACAAAGAGGAGGAAGCCCAGGCCAATGCCCAGAACACTGGGCCACTGAGCATCCACAGTGTCTCTTGAGACTTCAGTGAAGACTTGGTGTGCAGCTGTGACCTCAGCTGCTCAGATGTGCCATGGCTCTGTTCAGAAACAGTTCATCTGTTAATCTGTCTCCTAGTTTAGTTCATTTGTGTATTCACTCATTCACGGAGTAAAGGGGAAAGGGGACAATGTTGCAGTTTAAAAGCAACATTCTTCCTTAAAGCAAAACAAGATGAGCCCAAGAGGCAGGAGCTCCACGGAGCAGCTGGGGAGGCAGCTGGGTGGAGGTAGGGGCCCCTGGCCTACAGCAACCCATGGTCAGAGAATCCTGGGTGGATGCTGGTATCTGGGACTTTGTGTGGCCTGGGATGAAGTTCAGCCTGGGTGGCAGAGAATCAGGAGTTTCTGTGAACTCCGGAGCAAGCAGTGGAAGATCTCCAGCGGTGTTTTGCCCCACACGCCCAAGTGACCAGGATTCTCAGCAGTGATCAGCTGGATGAGGGAAGGATGAAGGAGAAGAACGCTCCCCTCCCCCTGCCCTGCAGCCCTGGCTAAGGTTGTGTGTGACAAGAGCACATTGGGACACCAGAGTTCTCCCAGAGACTGGACATTCTGCCACTTCTTGTTAATGTCCACATTCCCTTGAACTTCCGATTCTGACTTCTGCTGAGCTGAGCCCCAAGCTTGCAATGCTCTTTGGCAGAGGGAGACAGGACTCCATTTGAACTTAAACCCAGGGCAAGTCCCAAATCTTTAACTTGAGGAACCCTTTCTGAGGTGAGGAATCTTTCTGAGGTGAGGCTCGCCACCTGGTGGCCAAAGCCACTGCTATAGCTAGGCTCACTGCAAAGCCAGGTTGGAGCCTTGGCAGACTGTCACTACGTTGCTCTTCCAGCCTTTGGCAGTTCTCATATCATGGACGGCATCTCAGTTTTATTCCTGTTTCCTAGGGAAACAATGATAGAACCATTCCTTGTTTCAAAAGTGAGAATTCATGGTAGTGATTTTCCACTTTCAATCAGCAAGAACTTTTTTTTTTTTTTCAAAAGACAATTCTATTGTTTTTCTAGACAGGATTTCTCTATGTAGTCCTGGCTGTCCTGAAACTATCTGTAGACCTGGCTGACCTCAAACTCACAGAGATCCCCCTGCCTCTACCTCCCGAGTCTGGGATTAAAGGCCTGTGCCACCACTGCCTGGCTCCAAAACACAATTTTATCTAGACAGAAACCTTCAAAGAACATAGAGAAATTGGGCATCATTAAAATGCACTCTTGCCAAGTGATTTAACATTAGAATGTCATGGGGAAACGAGACACACACAGCAACTCATCCATGGCAGGGTGAATGAGACCCTGCAGTACTGCCATGTGCGGGTGAAGGTTACCTTTTCCCCCCAACGTCTACCTCCACCCATCCCTACTCTTCCCCAGCACCCTCCAGAGCAAGGAAAACAGGCAGCACCCAGGCCATTTATTCCACCCCTAGTGCCAGCAACAGACTGGATCTGTGCTGTCCTGGGGCTCTGGGTTGGAGAGGTCTGTGGCAGCAGGAAAATTACATGGGCAGGCCACTCCAGGGGTAGTACACCCTTTGGCTAGCAGTATCCAGAGAAACTGGCAGGTACACCAGCCAGTGGTGATTTTGGAAGACATAGTGGGCACCCCTTCCCCATATTCAGTGAGAACTTCACCACAAGTACTCCCCTGTAGTCAGAGTCACTTAAAAGGACAATTTGCCCCCTCCTCTGCCCCACCCCCAGGGTAACTCCTAACCCCTCTTGCAGCCAGGATGGTAAAAGGACTTCACATTGCACCAAGCCAGTGGTTCTGCATTCTCCCATTCTTCTTGAAGATGTAGGACGTCCTATCATTGACTTTTCTTTTCTTTTTTTTTTTTTTTTTTTTTTTTTTTTTTTTTTTTTTTTTTTTTTTGGTTTTTCGAGACAGGGTTTCTCTGCGTAGCTTTGCGCCTTTCCTGGGACTCACTTGGTAGCCCAGGCTGGCCTCGAACTCACAGAGATCTGCCTGGCTCTTCCTCCCGAGTGCTGGGATTAAAGGCATGCGCCATCACCGCCTGGCTTGATTTTTATTTTCTAACACAATGCAGGGAGACAAATTACAGGAAAGTGGCCTTATGCTAGCAAGATATGCTTGCTTCCTGGTAGAGCCTTCTGTTTTTTTTTTTTTTCTTTTTTTTCTTTTTTTTTGTTTTTCGAGACAGGGTTTCTCTGTGTAGCTTTGCGCTTTTCCTGGATCTCACTCTGTAGACCAGGCTGGCCTCGAACTCACAAAGATCCGCCTGCCTCTGCCTCCCAAGTGCTGGGATTAAAGGCGTGCGCCACCACTGCCCAGCTGAGCCTTCTGTTTCTTTAGCCATTTCTAAGGTGTTGAGGGGGAGAGCTGGTGGAGTGGTGTGAATCTGCTGCCGTCTAGACCAGCCTGCTGGGACAGTCATTACAGTTCCCCTCAGCTCCTGTTCTCTGCAAACCGTGTTCCAGCCCTTGTGGGCAACAGTAAAGTAAAAGGCTCTGGGGCTCTTCTGGTTCCTAAAAGCTGACTGGAGACTGGGGCCCTCAAGAATCCGTGGGCCGGCCGGGCGGTGGTGGCGCACGCCTTTAATCCCAGCACTCGGGAGGCAGAGGCAGGCGGATCTCTGTGAGTTCGAGGCCAGCCTGGGCTACCAAGTGAGTTCCAGGAAAGGCGCAAAGCTACACAGAGAAACCCTGTCTCGAAAAAACCAAAAAAAAAAAAAAAAAAAAAAAAAGAATCCGTGGGCCACCCACATCAAACGTGTACAGTACACTGGGGAGGGAGGAACAAACGTTCATCCTGGGAGGACACAGCCAACAAAACTGAAAACTACCAATATTCTCTCCTAAAACACCCCAAAGCATGCCGCCTGCCACCTGGCACATGGAATACGCCTGCCCGTTTGGTTCTCCCAAGAGTTTTACTGGAGTTGAAGGATTAGAAAGGAAGGGGCTGGCTCTGATTTCTCTTGGGCATGTGGCACCTTGTTCAGCCTCTCTGAGTAAGCAGCTAAAGGAATCCAGTCATTGGAACCACTGTGCCTGAGGGAGGTGTACAACTACTTTCTGTGGTTCTCAACTCCAAACCTATTCTTTTTTTTTCTTTTTTGAGACAGGGTTTCTCTGTGTATCCTTGGCTGTCCTGGAACTCACTCTGTAGACCAGGCTGGCCTCGAACTCAGAGATCCTTTTGCCTCTGCCTTCCGAGAGCTGGGATTAGAGGTGTGTGCCACCACCGCCCTGCTCAGATCTATTCTTTGAGGTTGCAGAGTCGTGTTTAGAATGCATCCCAATCTCCAGCTCGCCCGCCCTTCCCATGGTCACTCAGCACGTGCTACCACCTGCTTTGGCCTTCTCCTCCCTGGCTGTCCTCTGGGAGGTTAGGGACCCGGCTTGTCCCTGGAGATCTGAAAGCATGGCACTGAGGCAGTATGATCAGGACCTCGGCATCCTGCCCTTGCAGGACCTTCAGTTCACAGAACCCAGTGATTGCTTCTTGATTTAAAAACTAAAGACTTAACTTTTAATTGCATGTATATGTATGTCTGTGTTTGTACACAAGTGAGTACAGGCACCTGAGGGGGCCAGAAGAGGGATCAGAACATTTGGAGATGAAGTTAGAGGTGGTTGTGATCTGCCCAACATGACTGCTGGAAATTGAACTTGGGTCCAGTTAAGTGCTCTTAACGGCTGAGCCATTTCTCCAGCTCCTTGAATCATCACCATCATCATCATCATCGTGTATGTGAAGGTCAGAGGACAACTCTGCGGAGTTGGTCCTCTCCTTCCACCTTTATGTGGGTTCCAGGGATTGAACTCAAGTTACCAGGCTTGTATAGCAAATGCCTTTTTCTCTGAACCATCTTGTTGTCCCCCTAAATCACAGCATTTAATCAGGTGTCACATAAACTACACTTAGCAAGGAACTGGTAAGCAAGCTGGCCCTTCCCCAACAGCGGCAGGTTATGCTGCAAATTTCAAGACTCAGTTTCTAGTCTTTCTTCATAGAGTCCTCAAAAAGATGTCTGGGCCAGGCGGTGGTGGCATGCGCCTTTAATCCCAGCACTGGGGAGGCAGAGGCAGGCGGATCTCTGTGAGTTCAAGGCCAGCCTGGCCTACACAATGAGTTCCAGGACAGGCTCCAAAGCTACACAGAGAAACCCTGTCTTGAAAAACAAAACAAAACAAAACAAAACAAAACAAAACAAAAGTCTGTAAAGCCAAGCATGGTGGTGCACACCTTGTCTCAGCACTCAGGAGCAGAGGCAGGCGGATCTCTATGTTCAAGGCCACTCTGGTCTAAAAGTTCCAGACTATCCAGGGCTATCTAGTGAGACCCTGTCTCAAAACAACTTTGCAGAGATGCTGGGCTAAGAAGGCATGACACTACCTGATGAATTAACTGCTTCTATTGCCTCACCAGAAAGGGGGAAATACACATCAGCTGCCCGTGGGATGCCATACCCTGCGCCCCGCCTTCCCGGGTTCTGTTAGCAATGTACTTATCACTACAAGACGAAAGGAGACTCTACGGGGCTGGGAATGTGGCTCAGTAGGCAGAGTGCTCACCTAGTACACACGGAAGCCTCGTGTCTGAGCCCCTGCACTGCATAGTATGGTGTTCCCACGGCTGTAATCTCAGCACTCAGAGGTGGAGTCAGGAGGACCAGGAGCTGAAGGAGGCCATCCTTAGATACACAGTCTTTGAAGCCAGCCTGGGCTACATAACATTCTATCTCAAACTGAAGGGGGGCGGGGCAGGGAGGGTATCTATTGGCCACACTTAAATGTAACTTTTTTTGGTTGTAAGTCTAGCCTCTAACAGCTGAGTCACCTCTCCAGCCCTAACTGTAACTTTTTAATGTAATCTGGTTCTGTATTTATTAGCAATTTATTTCCCACTCTCCAGCAATCAGACACAGAGACGGTGACTAGGACATGACCTCCACACAGAATCCCGTGACTGCAGAGCACCTTCCAGCTGGTTCAAAGGTCATCTTTGCTCTAGAGAAAAGCACCTGGGGACTCCTTAGAAAAACGTTCCCTAGTGGCCAACTGTTTTTGCCCCGATGGTATAGGTGGAACCTGGGAGAGTGCTCAACCACTAAGCTACATCCTAACCCTAGTGGATGGTTTTTAAAAACAGGTACATACAAAGCCATGGGTCGACCGTCTATTGGTATTGTCACCCTTATTCAACTCAGCACTAATGGAGGTGGGAGATCTTAGGAAGACTTCTGACGGGGCTGGAGAGTTGCCTCAGTGGTTAAGAGTACCTGTTGCTCTTCCAGAGGACACAGCTTGGTTCCTAGCACCCACATGGCAGTTCACCATAGTTCCAGGGGACCTGACACCCTCTTCTGACTTCTGCCACGTACCAGGCATACACGTGGTGCACATACATGCAGACATACACTCATATAAGAAAAGTAAAAAAGAATTTTGATCTCTGTTATTTAATGAAGAGCAGCAGAAACTGATAGAAATTGCTATTTTTCCAGTAACCACATCAATGGCGGCAATGCCTACCTCCTGGTTCTACATTACCACCTTGGCCAGCCTCCTAACATCACTCCAGTGTAGCAGGAGCTGGAGGCACCCTCCCACTGAGGACTCCTGTCTTCCTTCAGTGGTAACTCCTGTCTCTGCTCAAGTCTTCCACCTTTATCCTCAGCTGCCTTTTCCCTTCAAAGAGCAGGATGCTTGCAGCCATGGCGGAATTCAGGCTGTCCACTCCAGGTACGACGGGGATCAGCAGCCTCTTGCCCCCAGTGCTCTCAGCCAATTGCAGGGACTCCAGGCTCACCCCATGGGTCTCCCCACCTATCACCACAGCCGCTGGTGCTTCTGTCCAGTCCAAATCGTAACTCTGGACCTCAAGTTTGGGAAGCCAGTCTTTGCTGGTTTTAGTGTCTGGGTCCTCTTCTTCACACTTGTGAAACTTCAGGAATCGTCGGTCACATGCCCAGTCACGGTCACTAGTTTTATTAGACAGCTGAAACTGAGCATAGAGACCACAGTTGTCTGCCACGTAGACTCGGGTGTCGGGGGGCAAGTGATTGGGCACTGTTTCCCATTCCAGATTGTTCACAATGGGCACCTGGAAATGTGCCCCCATGCCTGCCCGAAGCACTTTAGGCTCCCAGGCATCCACACAGCCTAGAAGACAAAAGATACAATTGAGACTTTATAAGTCTTCCTAGACTACAAAGGGAACTCTGAAGTAAATCCCTTTCATTCTAACCAGGAGATAAACCAAGAGTTTTTCCATGAGAGCCTTCGCTATTGCTGGGACCAAGAGCCTCCCACTCGATGACACTGACCAGCAAAGGGACTGGAAGACTGACTGCTGCTACTGCTGGAAACAGACTTTACTCATCTCATCCGTACACAGGGGCCAGGCACTGCAGGGGATGCCCTGGGGATTAGAATACCACCAGGGACCTCTGGGAACTCAAGATGTCAGCTGGGTGATGGTACCGGAAAGACATTGAATCAGGTGACTGCAGTATCAGTGGTAACTGGTGAGAAAGAAGCATGAATGGGGTAAAAGACAACCCTATACAAAGCCAGGCTTTCCAGAAAAAACACTAAACATCTAAGAGCCACTGAGCTGGCCCCTTTGGGACAAGAGAATCGTGCTGGAGAGAGGTCCAGGCAGAGGACAAAGAGACAGGGAGTGTGAGCAAGCATGCCTGACAGGAGGGTGGGATGGAATAGGAGCAGGAGCCAGGCCAGTGCCAGCATAATGGAAACAGAGTGTACCAGACTAAAGAGTGTAAAACTTTAGCAAGAATATGCCACCCAAGGATTTAAGCAAACCAGTGACAGAAGCTGACTGGTTTTTTCAGAAATACCCATTTGACTTCAGTGTTCAATCTAGATGAGAGCAGCCTGCCTCTACTAACAACGGGGAAATCAGGGAGGAAGTTCAAGCAGCAATCCAGGAGGAAGCAGGAGCCCAGACTAGGTGGTAGCCCTGTCCCTGCCTCCGGCCCTCCCTCATACTGCAGTGAGAAGGCCAGAGGAGCCCATTCTGACACAGTAACATCCAGTAAGAGCTCCTCTGTGTTGGCTGCCCAGTAGATCCTGACCTCTCCTTGTGCCTATTCTCACCACAGGCAAGCTGAAGGAGGGCACCTCACCTTGTCACAAGGTTTCCTTATTTTAAGAGTTAACTTGTCAGACTTAGGGTAGTATCAGTCAGACCAACTCTGAGAGGAGGCTAAGACACAGAGAATGTACTCATGCCTAGACATCCCCACCTATGGGCTTTCCCATGCACTTCATGGAACCAGAGATGGGAGCTGGGCTATAGGCCAAGAGGAAGGAAAAGATGAGCGTTCCCGTCTCCTCATATTCTTGACACTGGGCATCATACCAACTATGTCCTATTCTTCCCCTACCTCCCGACACCAGCCAGTGCTAACAAGTGAAAACTATATAGGCTTTTGAACACATTTCCAAAGCCACACTGCTATCAGAGCACTCGACAATGGAGTGAGTGAGGTACTGAAAATGGAACATCAGAAACTGGGTCTCACGCTGCCAGAGAACTGTACTTGGACAGAGTGAGTCAGGGGAGAGTTGAAAGGAGCAATTTAGGCAAGTCTCAGCAATGGCCACACTATTAGTTTATATTTAATAGTAGCTCTGGTGTTTCTGATGAGTGATATGCTCCCTGCCCTCCACTCCCAGGGCATAAGAGGTATTTCTGACATGTCTCAACTGCTAGTCAGGTATGTTTAGAACCAAGCCTATTAATCCCCTTCTGGTGAGAAAAGATACACAGGTAATAAGGCTAATTTGTGAGTGGCTTGTGTAACTACAGTTCCCCAAGGCTAAGAAAGATGTACCAGCATACATAATCACTCTGGTGACAACTTTTCCTTCCACATAACTTGAGGATTCATAACTCAAGGGAAGTTAGGAAGGGCGTTGTGGATATTTGTACACTGTGAAGACTTTGAGAACTCAAGATAAACACAGGATCCGAAACCAAGTGTTAAACTTGGCATAAACAATTAATGTACATTCATAAAATTAGAATCTATTTCTTCCCCCAAATGACTTAAAATTCTGAAACAGCTCAGCAGATCTCAAAATAACTTTAAAAGATGAGCAACATTTCCTGAATCCTTATTTGCATCATTTTAAGTAATCTTTTTTTTAGTTGTTTTTTCGAGACAGGGTTTCTCTGTGTAGCTTTGCGCCTTTCCTGGCACTCACTTGGTAGCCCAGGCTGGCCTTGAACTCACAGAGATTCACCTGGCTCTGCCTCCCAAGTGCTGGGATTAAAGGTATGTGCCACCACTGCCTGGCCATTTTAAGTAATCTTAAAAAACAAAAACCAACCATGAAGAGAGATTCTTATTATTCCCACTTTACAGATGAGGGGATTGACATTTAGCATATTGTTTATGGGCATGTAGTTAGCCCAGGGCAGATCAAAGAACCAGAGCCATGAGTGTCTGTCCTGAACCCCAACTCACTTAAAAGCATCCGGCGAAACCACTGGGGAGAAGATTCTTTTACCAGGATGGAGAGATAGAGATGGCCAGCAATTAAGAGTGTGTACTGCTCTTACAGAGAACCTTACAAATGAGGGCTTAACTCCCAGCACCCAAGCGGACAGCTCACAACTGCCTGTAACTACAGCTCCGGGGGATCCTGCACCTCTGATCTCTGTAGGTACCTGTACATGCCCACACAGACATACACTTGTGCACATAATTAAAAAAAAAAAAGTGTTCTTACCTTTGGTGAGTAAGACTTTACTGCAGCCTGCTCCAGCGGCAGATCTCAGAATTGTCCCCAGGTTCCCAGGGTCCCGGAGATTGTCACAAATCAACACTAAGGGCAGTGAATGGTGAAGCTGAGTCTTTGGATATGTTATCTTAACAGGGTCAGGTTTGGCGAAAATCCCTGAGGAAACAACACAAGAGATTTGCTTGAGTGGACATGAGAATGGTTTGAATTTTTTGTTTATTTATCTTTATGACCAAAGGAGGTGGTGCTTCCTGCTGTTGTTGGTGACCTCTTATTAGGAGTTGAGATGGGTCACATGCCCCTTCTCCCTGCTCCTACCTGCAAGGTGGATTCACTCCTGGTCAGATCAGAGGACAACTTCAGCTGTCTACTCTGTTTTGTATTCGTGAGGGTATTTTCTCAATTTCTATCTTAATGAATCCTGTTACCCATTTAATAGACTCACATGGATTGATGGGTATAAGACAGGAATACATTATGACCACAAAATTTCAAACAATAAGATCTCTACCAGTGCTCTGCCCATCCTACTTGATCTGCTTCTAAACTGTCTCCTCCCTGCACTCTACGCACCCACCTGTTTCGGCACATTTCCCATGCTTTCTCAGCACTGACAAAAGCCACTGTGGGTGTGGTGGCAGATGGCTGGAAGCAAGAGAGCTGAGAGTTTACAGCCATCATAATCCACAGAGCAACACTGCCACACACAGAAGAACAGGGTTTGGGATGTCCTCAGTGGTACCGCACTTGCCTAGCATGCTCACAGCTCTGGAGCTGATCTCTAGCACTTCTACAGGACCCAAAACCAAATGTTAAAGTTGACATACAGGGGCTGGAGAGTTGGCTCAGCAATTAAGAATCCTTGCTGCTTTTGAGAACCTGGGTTCAATTCCCAGCACCTACACAGTGGCTCACAAGTCCAGTCTCAGGAGATCTGACACCCTCTTCTGACCTCAGTAGGCCCAGGCATACACATGGTGCACACACATACATGCAGCCAAAACATTCATACATATAACATTTTAAAATTAAAAACTGGCATCTATATAACCTATAAGCAAATAAAAAAAACTTCATTTTGTAATCTGCTCATCTTACTCAATGTATCTTTAAAAAATTTACCATGTCAGTATATTTACAGCTACTGTATTTTTCTAAATATTGTAATATTTTGTAATATGTGTCAAAGTTTAGCTCTTTCCATATTGACGTTAAAGATTTAAATTTTCCTCATTTCAAAAAAAGCACTACAGTGAGTAGCCAGAGGCCTCTCTCTGTAGATACCTGAAAACTTCTCTGGGACAAACTCCTGTAAGTGAAATAAACATACAGTGTACGAATACTGTTAATGTTAACAGATGACATGGAACTGCCTCCCTCACAGGCTCTGGTGCTCTATCCATACCTAGAATGACAAATATATGCCTCCTCCCTCAAAGCCTGCTTAACAGAGGCATATTTACTTTTAACTTTTGCTCCTTTGATAGAAAAAAAATAGCATTTCGTTATTTCAATTTGCATTTTCCCTGATTAGTAGGGAGGTGAACATCTTTCGCACTCACCTGGTTACTTGTGACCCCTTTACACTAGTGTCTTTGTTTATGTTTTCTTTTTCTCTTTCTCCTTTTTCCCAATGGGATTTTATTTTACTTAATTTGCAGGTTTAACCTAAATATTTATACACTAGCCACACAGCTGTCCTTCACTGCATTGTCTTAAAATTAAAAAAAAAAAAAATTCCCAGGAAATAAATTCATTAAAGTAATGACTCTTCTTCCAAACAGCCCAGCCCAGAGAAGTACTGCCTTGGAGTCATGTGCAAGGGCTGTGGGGTGTGTGTGTGTGTGTGTGTGTATGTGTGTGTGTGTGTGTGGAGTGGGCCATTTGTGAGGTCTCCTGCTCAGGGCAGAAGCATGCCAAGTTTAGATGGGGCAGAAATCACGTACCCGGTGACCCTTCTCTCCTCACAAATAGGCTGGGGTGCTTAGAAAAATGAAAAGCCCGAGTAGCTTCCTTAATGAAAAATGCTCTCATTTAATGATCTCTGCATTGTTTCTGAAAGCATACAGTTTTCAGGGCAGTATCTGGAAAGAGAGGAACTGGGTAAGAAGCCAAAGATGAACCTGTAGTAATTCTCTGAGATGGCTTAGCAGGTAAAGGGACCTGCTGTCATGCCTGATGACCGGAGATGGATGTCCAGGATCAGGTAAAGGGACCTGCTGTCATGCCTGATGACTGGAGATGGATGTCCAGGACTCACAGAGTGGAAAGAAAAAACAGATTCCCACAGATTGTCTTCTGACGCATGCACATATGCACACAAAATAAGTAAAGTGATTTTTTGAGACAGCGTTTCACTATGTAGCTCTGGCTATCCTGGAACTCGATCTGTAGACCAGGCTGGCCTCAAACTCACAGAGATCCACCTGCCTCTGCCTCCCAAGTGCTGGGATTAAAGGTGTGCGCCACCAAGGCCAGCCCATAAAATGTGTTAACAAACCATAAAACAAACAAACAAACAAAAAACTGGGCATGGTGGTACACATGACTATAATCCCAGCAGAAAGGAGGTGGAAGCCGCTGTATCAGTGGTTCAAAGTTATCCTCAGCTACATACAGAGTTTTAAACCAGCCTAGATTACATGAGACTTTCTCAGTGAGAAAGCCGGGTAGTGGTGATGCATGCCTTGAATCCTAGCACTTGGGAGGCAGAAGCAGGCAGATCTCTGAGTTTGAGGCCAGCCTGGTCTACAGATCAAGTTCCAGGACCGCCAGGGCTACACAGAGAAACCCTGTCTCAGGGGAAAAAAAAAAAACAAAAGCAAAAACAAACAAACAAACCGGTAAGAAACTGGATCAGTTGTCAGTAAAAATACAATTAAAACACAGGCCTGAGAACTCTATTTTTGGACATCTAAGATTAGCCAACAACATTTTAAACTTGATTTAAATAAAATTTGTTGCCTTAAGACAAGTACGCATAAGAAAGTCTAGGATAGCACACTTGTGTGAAAAAGAAATTCTAGATATTGATACACTGTAAGTCACTGACCTATTATTCCTTGTGGTGTTACTAGGTCGGACCAATCCTTGATATCTTCAAATTTCACCTTAATGAGGCTGACACCTTTCAGCTTTTCCACTGGCAACTCCTTGACGTACTCCAGACGGCTAAAGAAGAACACTTTCGGCACAGCTCCAGCCTTGAGAGCATCTGCAATCAGCCTGCGACCTTCCAGCAGGATCTTCCCTTGCTTTTCCCGAAATGGCCTGGACTTAACTATGGTCATGACATTGCTGTGGACGGATACAGAGAAGGGTGACTATTAACGTTCTTGTCTTTGGGACACCTGTAGTTCTAACAGACACGCAGTGCTTGGCGGAGGCACAAACCTCAAAGAAGCCCCACCCCCACCCCCCCCTTTTTTTTTCTTTCTTTCTTTTTTTTCTTGCACAGTAGAAACAAGAGCCCGAGGCTCCGCTGTGCGGCAGGGAAGAGAAGCGGGACTAGTCGACAAGCCTCAAGCACACATCACCTTAGCCTCCTGTCCCCGGGAAAGGCCTTATCATAGCGAAGCCCTGCCTCTTCCCAGGTGTGAGGTGTCGATGGGGACGGGGAGGTCTCCTGAGGGCGTTTATGTCGCTGCTCCTGAGCACTAGCCTCGGGGACCGCCTTGCGAGGCTGCTTGTCAGGAGCGCGCTTCCGTTCCTCCACCTGTCCGGAGGGGAACAGCACTCTCACCGGGCTGCGCCGCAGCGCCCGGACCCAGCGCCGCGCCTCGAGGTCCCGAGTCTGGAGCCCCCGCAGCAGCGGTCTCAGGGAGGACCACAGGCCCCTCGCGGGAGCGGCCATCTTGGCTCTACCGCGCGCCACCGCCCGCCAGCGCGCCGGCGCGTGCTAGTGACGTCACGCGGCGGCCTTCCTGGGTCCGTGGAGGGCGTGGCGCTCTGCCTGGGACTCGGTCTCGGCGGCGGGAGTCATGGCCACTCGTCGAGCTCTGCACTTCGTATTCAAAGTGGGGAACCGCTTCCAGACGGTGCATTTCTTTCGAGATGTCCTGGGGATGCAGGTGCAGACCGGGGCCGAGCGGGGCTGGCGCGAGCCGCTCCTGGGGGGGCCGGGGAGGACGCCGGGCACGTGCGGCCCCTTCAGCCGCCGGGCCCACGACTCCGGGTTGGCACGGCGGCCTTTTGAACTTGGGCGAGCCCCCGTTTTCGGGTTGGGAAGCCTTTGAAAGGGCACCGACCTACCAGCAGTGTTGTCTACGCGCACGTCCCGTCGCCTACAGGTCTTGACAAATGTGTGTTCCACTCCTGGCTTGCAGAGCTGGTAGTCCATCGTGAAGGAGCATTGGCAGGCAAAACGTTATAAAATAGTCCCTTCCAGTTCACCGCAGAGCGGTCTCTGGGTTTGAAACGTTTGGGTGTGATCAGCAAATTCAAAGTTCGGCGTCCGTCAGGGCTGGGGATTTAAAGTTTAAGTTCTGGGAATGGAATCCATGGTCTTGCTTTCAGGCTAAACAAGCACATCGCTATCGCACTACGTGGACATCCCCTGTCAGGGCAGGACCGAATGGTCTCTTTCGTGGCTACTCTTGGCTCTCCTCTGGACAGCCAAGATTTAAGTATGAGGTCAGAATCTAGTCTCCTTTCATATACCCCGAAAGAGTCCGAGACGCTGCGATTCTAAAAGGGTCACTGAGCTGAAGATGTAGTGGAGGTTTATTGCGGAGCTTTTGTTAAGTCAGGGAAGTAGGGAACACACCAGTGCAGACTAGTTTGTAGCGACAAGAATCCAGCTTAGTGCGGAGATGGTAGAGAAGGAGTGCAAAGGGAGTTACACAAATCAATCAATCAACAGGAATTGATCAGTCATCGGAATAGCCGCTGTGTAAGGGCTGGAGAGGGCTCAGCCTTTGTGAGTGATGACTGCTCTTCCAGAGGATCTGAAGCGGGTTCCCAACACCAGGGTTGGGTGGCTCACAGTCGTCTGTAAATCCAGCTGCAGGGCATCTGATATGTGGCAGACAGACAGACAAACAGACATACTCACACACCGACCTACCTGCTGTTTCAGGGTACCATGTTAAGGTTTGGCAACAAAGGTTCAAGTGACTTTGGTGTTTGTTCCCATTTAGAGCACGTGATGTGGGAAATTAGATTTGAAACCAACAGTCACGGAAAGTCAGGGTTTCGTGGTACTAGATGCCATTATTCTGTTTCTTCACCAAAAGGTTGTTGTGAGGATTAAACATGTTATTGTGTAGATGGTGCTTGACTCATAGATAGTTGTGTTCTGTAAAGTATTAGCTACTTTTATGCTATAAATACAAGAGGAGAGATTTGCCAACCTGGGTTATCAGGAAGTAATTAACGGGGGCCTTGCATTCAAGCTGACCTTGGAAAGCAGGGTTTCCACATACCAAGAAGACCTGGAAAGGTGATGTGGAGATATTTGGGAAATGACACTAATTTTATGTGCATTTAGCTAGACGAAGAGACGGGATGTGAGAACATACAAGTTGGGATTGTTTCTGGTATTGTCTCAATGCTATGTTTGCAAAGCACTTTTGAGTTTATGCTGAAGTAAGTGGGGGGGCTTGTGGTACCATCGGAGCGATGCTTTAGGGGTCTATTTTTTTATGGTAGTATTAAGGAAAGAAATCAATAAGTTTTGTGGGTTTTTTGGGGGTGGCAGTAAGTAGCTCAGGTTGCCCTTGAATTTGATATGCTTCTGCCTAATGCCTCCAGAGTGCTGGGGGGTTACAGGTGTGCCACCATGCCCAGCTAGTCAAGTTGATGTTTGTAATCTTTGAGGGAAGTAATGGAACTTGAAGGGGAGCAGTAGGAATCAAAAATGAAAAGCAGCTAATGGCCGTTCCCGCGATCCCAGCAGGTGGGAGGCTCACTGTCAGCCTACAGTACACAGTAAGTCTACAGGCAAATTGCGCAGCATAGTGAGACAGTGTCTTAGGGGGAAAGAAACGACGACGACACCGAGAGCCTTCTCTCTTCTAGCTTCTTTCTGTCTTAGGCACTTAAACAGGCTATCCATTTTCACCAACATAGCTGTTCTCACACTCAGTCTGGGACTGAGAACCTAAAACAGCTTGCTCAGCATCACGCGCTGCAGCCAGACTTCTCTACTGCTGAACACACTTTTCTACCACAGGTGGCTTCCTACCCCAAAGAGATTGCATACCTGTTTGAGAATACAACTCACTATGTATCCTTGGCTGTCTTGGAATTCACCCCATAGACCGGGCTGGCCTTGAACACACAGAGATCCAGCTGCCTGTGCCTCCTGAGTGCTGGGATTAAAGGCGTGTGCCACCATGCCCTTCTTAAGATGTTCTTCTTACCTCTGCTGCATCTGGAAGTTGTTTGTTTCTCTTATAAAGCTGGCAAATGACGATGTTTATGTTCTGCCCTTTTAGTTTGTATAGATGTGCCGTGTACAATGCTAGTCCCCCAGCAATCCCAGCATATGGAGAGCTGAGGCAGGAGGCTTATAGTTTGAGACCAACTGGGCTACACAGTGAGACTCAGTCTTTAAAAATCAAGGGCTAGGAGCAGCAGGGCACTTGTCTAACTCAAGTCCTTGGGTTCCCCAGCACTCCAAAAAAAAAAAAAAAAAAAAGTCAAACTTTACAATTTAACCTACTTTCTTTACAGGTTCTACGCCATGAGGAATTTGAAGAAGGCTGCAAAGCTGCATGCAATGGGTATGGCACTTCGAGTCTTAAAATCCGAGGTTCGGAATAGCTCCCGAGCAGAACACACTGTCTTAAAATCCGAGGTTCGGAATAGCTCCCGAGCAGAGCACACTGTCTTAAAATCCGAGGTTCGGAATAGCTCCCGAGCAGAGCACACTTTCTCAGAGTTGAGTGTGATACGGCAGGGTGAATCAGAAAATAAATAAATAAGTAATTTTTACAAGGAGGCAGGAAACACGGGACGCTACCTACACAGCAGTGGGGCTCAGGCTGTTTCTCGGCATTTCACACAGCACTTGAGCTGCAGTAAGCCGTTCTCCAGGACTCCAAACCCCAGCCAGTTCTCTGACTGTTTAACAGTTCCTTGTCTATCTGGAGGTCTATGAGACCAGCTACAAATCATAGTGGCCCTTCCTCCTGACCTCAGGGAAACACTATTTACATTTCCTGGCTCATTATAAAGGATGCAAATCGGGAAGAGGCAAGCAGAAGAGCTGTGTGCAGAAAGGTATGGAGAGAAGGCGGATGGTACTTCCACTGGCTTCCATGATCCCAGCACCTCCAGGCTTCAACAACCCACAAACTTGTCAAATCTCGTTGAATAGTTTTTACACAGATTGATAGTGTTTCCTCTCCACCCCTCCCCTTCTCAAAGGTGCATGTGGCTGAACATTCTAATCTTCTGGTCTTCTTGACAACCAGGCAAATCCTCAGGCTATTCAACCTCACCTTCAGTCAGTTCATTATGGTAAACCCAGGCATTCCAGAAGGAGTTCATGAATACAGGGCCCACTTAACAGGGAACCCTAAGGCTTAAGGAGCCCTATGCCAGGAATCTTAGCAGAGACAGGTTTTTGTTTTTTTTTCATATTTTACTACAGGCACAAATAAGTACATGCAGTGGGTAGTGGAATGGCTGAGTCTCCTAAGCTTAGTATCCACGGCAAGTTGAAAGCTTCCAAGGTCCATTAGGACTTGCATGCTTACTGATATGCAAAGACATTTTCTGAGGTTAGACTAGAGAGCTGCTGTTAGGACTTGCTTTCCCTACAGTTTTCAGAGGTAACTAGATCTTTCCCTTAGGTCAGTGCCAAATGGACGGTGTGTGGAGTGTGTGGTTGTGGAGTGCGTGGTTGTGGAGTGCGTGGTTGTGGATGCGTGGTTGTGGAGTGTGTGGTTGTGGTGCTTGAGTGCTGTCCACAACTGCTGTCAGCACCTTCAGAGGTCATCTCATCCGTATTTAGAAATTATGGGACCCAAAGGGACTGGCCACCTCACTGTGTCCCAAAGTAGGAAGCAGATTTTTCCTGTGACCACTGAGTTCATTACCTTTTTTTTTTCTAGGCCTTATGATGGGAAATGGAGTAAAACAATGGTGGGATTCGGGCCCGAGGATGATCATTTTGTTGCAGAACTGACATACAATTATGGCATTGGAGACTACAAGCTTGGCAATGACTTCATGGTAAATATCACTCTGTCCCATGAGTGTCTGCATGAGGCAGAGATGGTTATAATAGTCCAGGTCAGAAAGTTGGCTTAAAAAAAAAAAGAACATCCAGCCTTCACTAGTACCTATATTTGCATGCACACATATAAACACAGACATATACATCTATACATAATTAAAACTAATAAAAATAAATTTAAAAAATAGGAGTGTTTTGCCTGTATGAATGTATGTGTACCATGTGCATGCAGTATCTGAAGAGGTCAGAAGAGGGTGTCGGATCCGTTAGAACTGGAGTTAGGGATGGTTGTAAGCTGCCAACTGGGTGCTGGGAACTGAACCCAGGTCCTCTGCAAGAGCAGCCAGTGCTCTTAACTGCTGAGCATCTCTCCAGCTCTGGATGGCTCTTTACATTTGAAGTTGAGAAGGTTGTTCTGAGATGGCAGTGGAGTGAGTTCAGAGGAGGGAAGGCAGGCAGGCCTGTGGACAGGGGAGGGGTCTCGGTGGAGGGGGGCACGACCAGCATCTGTTTGGGAAAAGTCAAGAAGTAGCTGGAGTGGAGAGGGTGGGGGAAGGTGGTAGGAGCTGGGGAAGTGACGTGACAGCTGAATATGGTGGCTCTGGACTGTCATCCCAGTATAGAAGACTGAGACAGGAGGATTATGAGTTCTTGCGGCCAGCCAGGGCTGCCTCAAAGGGGAAAAAAGTGCACAGTGCTGGGCCTTTTAAGAGCCATCCAGGGAAAACAGAGCCGGTGGGTTGCTTGAGAATAAGCTGTAGGACACCTTTTGATATGCTGCCTGTGGCTACAGAGTGGACAAGAGACAGAACAGAGGCAGCTGCAGTGTCCAGGGCGAGCAAGGATGCTTTCCCAGGAGGCAGGATTATATGCTGTTGGGAACTTTGTAGCTTGAGTTTTCCTGCCTTGCCCACAGTCAGGACAAATCTTTGTCACCCACCAGTCCCACAGCCGCTCAGACCCAACCAAGTAAACACAGAGACTTATATTGCTTACAAACTGTATGGCCGTGGCAGGCTTCTTGCTAACTGTTCTTATAGCTTAAATTAATCCATCTCCATAAATCTATACCTTGCTTGTGGCTTACCAGCATCTTCACATGCTGCTTGTCATGGTGGCGGCTGGCAGTGACTCCTTCTGCCTTCCTGTTCTTTCTTTTACCCTCTCTGTTAGTCCTGCCTATACTTCCTGCATAGCCACTGGCCAATCAGTGTTTTATTTATTGACCAATCAGAGCAATTTGACATACAGACCATCCCACAGCAGAACTTTGCTTAAAGAACGTCTTCATAGTTAAAGTGCTTGTGTTTAAAATCCAAAAGTGTGCTGTTGATATAGCTCAGTGGTAGAGCACTTACCTAGAATAAACAAAGCTCCAGGTTCAAGGTCAGCCTCATAAGTGAATAACTAAATTCAAGTTGTCTCAAATGGTTAGCTAGCCAGTCCAAGAAAGAGCAGGATTTTTCTTCTTAGATCTTGAAAACTGAAGAGATTGCCTTTGGTATTAAATGGGTCACATATCACTGACATTTGAATATCTTTGCTGTGATTTATAAAAGTCTAAATCTGAAGAATTTGGAGAAAACATCTAAAACCCTCTTTAAATCCCTGTAAGAAAATGCCAATTAAGTCTTAGGTGTTTTTGGTTCCTCATCTTGTCCTGGAAGAGCTCTGTTGTAATGCTGTATGCGGATGTTATTTGTCACAGGGAATCACACTTGCTTCCAGCCAGGCTGTCAGCAACGCCAGGAAGCTGGAGTGGCCACTCAGTCAAGTTGCAGAAGGAGTTTTTGAAACTGAGGCCCCAGGAGGATATAAGTTCTATTTACAGGATCGAAGTCTACCCCAGTCAGGTAATTACACCAGGCCAGGCAAAAGCCTGGCTCAGGGTGCGTTTGAGGAGGGTGGGAGGGCGCGGGGCGCAGTTCCTTCTCTTCTGTAGTTCTTCTGTGTTGACCGTGGTCTCCCAAGCCAGTGCTCTCGCCTGTGTTCTGGGAAGTTAAACCCGTACGTAAACATTAGCACAGAGCTACAGAGAATCTAGACTAGCTCTACTCTACAGATAATGTATCTTCTTAGGATTTTTGTTCCAGCAGCAAATAACAGCAAACCCAACTCAAACTAGTTTGAACAATAAGAAGGTGTTTCAAGTTCATAGAGCAGCAGGAAGACGGAGGGTTAGTTGGTTACTCAGACCAGCCATCTGGAGACCCCAGATTTTCTCTCTTGGTTGTCCTCTCATGCTGTTAGAGCTAGTCCCCGAACTAGTAGGAGATGCTGGAAGCAGGTGAGACTCCATGCTTCCATATTCACTTTGGGAAGGAGCCTTCAAGCAAACCTTGTCTGGAATCTACCAGAGCACTCTCTGGTCAGATTTAATATACTCTGTCTGCTTAATACAGGTTGAATATCCCTATTCCAAAATAGCAGATTTAAATTTTTATTTGTTTGTTTAAGACTGTGTCTTAGGACTAGGAGGCAGAGAAGGCTCACAGGGAAACCCTGTCTCAAAAACAATACCAAAAATTGTGTCTAAACACATAGTTCAGGCTAACCTAGAACTCAAAGATCCTACTGCCTCAACCTCCCAAGTGCTGGAGTCTCAGGCTTGTGCACTGTGCTCTGTAAGCTTGAGATTCTAGTGTTTGGATTTTCAGATTAGGAATGCTCAACCAATAAAGCCCACGCAAGTTTTCCAAATTCTGAAATACTTCTGGTCCCAAGCTTTTCAAATAAAAGATACTCAGCCTGGACTTAAGTAGTGGCGAGTTCCACATTCCAAAGATGCTTTTGTCCTTTACCTTGCTAAGACATCTGAGGCATTCATTTCCTGCTGGTCCATTTGGACGGCACCTGTGCCTGTCCTGCAGCCCTTCTGGCTCTGGGGAGAGTTTTTGCTCTTTGCTTAGTTATAGGGAGTAAATCTAAGGTCTCAGGCATGCTAGGCAAGCATTCTACCACTGAGCTCAGGTTCTCGATGAACTTGGATTTGATGATTTTACAATCAGTGGAGAAAAATAAACTTGACTCTTCCAGGAGGAGGCCCTGGGAGAAGCACCACGGTTAGTCTTGGCATTGCTAGTCAGGCGGGGTGGAGGTGATGAAAACCACGGAAAAATACACTGAATTTGTCACAGTCACATGAGTCAGGTGTAGTTGTAAACCATTCTTAGAAGTTCCCTTGGCCACACCCGATGGCACAGACCTATAATCAGAGCTAGTAAGAGGGTTATAGGCTGAGGTAAGGCCTGAAGGCCTACTTGGGCAACTTATTGAGAGCCAGTCTCCAAATAAAACATGGACAAAAGAGGTTCAGGGATAGAATGCTTGCCTAGCATGTGTGAAGTCCTAGGTAAAGTTCCTATATCGCAATAAATAAAAAAGGCAGGGAAAGGAAGAAGAAAGAAAGAAAAGGAAAACTACTTCACAGGGTTGGAGCTGCCGCTGAATGATGAGAGTACTTGTCTGATGCGCAGGGGCCTGGGTTCAAGCTCTGGCACCAGCGGCGGCGGTGGGGTTGGGGATCAGAAAATCAACTTACAATATGACATGTTTCCATTATGTGTTAGCTGCGGCGGGGGTGGGGTGGGGTGCTGTTTTTTAAATTACGTGTGTATGTGAATGTGCACTTGCAGATTTTTTTACCCTAGAAGAGAAGGTAAGTATACATATTATATATACAAAAGCAGGATGAAGCAGAGAGGAGGACGATAAGGAGGAAAAAGCAGTACTCGTATGTCCAAAGGTAACTACTGTGGACATTCTAGAGTCTGTCTTCCAGATCTTTTATCCAAAACAATACATACACATATATAAATGTACCCTGCCTAAGCCATTGCAGGAATTCCACGGCAGCGTTGCGTTACAGAACTGAGCAGCCTCTGTTGTTGGGTGTTTTGTTTTTCCTAGTGTCTCATTGTTCTGGGCAGCACTGTTGAATGCCTTTGTGATAAAAAGCCCTTCACACAACCACAGCTACTCTCTGAGTTGCTGAGAATGGACTTGCTTTTTCAGTACATTTTTAAAACTTTTGGTACATTCTGTCAAATCCTTTCCCACAAATTTTCTAGTTTACACTCTTGTCAGTATTTTTCATTTTAGTGCCCTTCTCTGCAATAAAATAGTTAACATTGCTAAGTTGTCAAGACAGCAAAATTAAAAGATGAAAAACCAATTATTTGTATTTCCTTTGTTCTTTAAATTTAATCCTTTAACCATCAGAAATACATTCTGCTATTTAATTCAAACATGTAGCTTTCCCCCACCAAATGATCATCGTACTGTCATTTATTTGGATCATGTTTCTTTTCATATTGATTTAAAATTCTTTCCTTATAAACTGAATTCTTTAGCTAGGAAGAGAGTTGCTGGAAATGAAATGGAAAGCCTTGTATGCTGGGCACACACTCCCCCTCCAGCCTCCTAAGCTCAATTCTTATACTTTAGCCCATTCCACTGAAGTGACCTCATTCATCTGTTTCCTCACCTCACAGATCCTGTATTAAAAGTAACTCTAGCAGTGACTGATTTCCAGAAGTCCTTGAACTATTGGTCTAATCTCCTGGGGATGAAAATTTATGAGCATGACGAGGAGAAGCAGAGGGTTTTGCTGGGCTACGCTGATGACCAGGTGAGTGCGCTTGCTGAGGAACGGCTTGTCTGTGGTTCATACATCTGGTTACCATGAAAGTGGCCCTGTGATTTCTTAACAGTGAATCAGTGTTTATCTGCATGAGCAGACGAAAACAAAACCCACTAATAACTACCACTCAGATACTGCTTCAGTTTTTTTTTTTTTTTTTTTTTTTTTTAAGATTTATTTATTTATTATGTATACAGAAGAGGGTGCCAGATCTCATTACAGATGGCTATGAGCCACCATGTGGTTGCTGGGGATTGAACTCAGGACCTCTGGAAGAGCAGTCGGTGCTCTTAACCTCTGAGCCATCTCTCCAGCCCCCAGTGCCTCAGTTTTTGTTCATGGTAGCTGACCTGTAAGCTTTGGAGTTTTTCCTGTCGCTGCCTCCTGTCACACTCTAGGAATGGTAGGATCACATACCAGTGCTACCACATCCAGCTTTGTGTGGGTGCTGGGGTCTGTACCGAGCTCCTCACACTTGCATGGGAAGCATCTTAGCAAGCATGATAGAGCTTTTATACTGCACACTTGTATGACTCATCAGAAAGCATCAGCCCACTTTCTTATTTCTCTTCAGTGTAAGCTGGAGCTACAGGGCATCAAGGGTGCAGTTGATCATGCAGCAGCCTTTGGAAGAATTGCCTTTTCTTGTCCTCAGAAAGAGGTACTATTTGATAACCTAATTGTTTGTTTTCAAGAGTTCATTCTTTTTAAGTGTGTGTGTCTATGTGCATGTGAGTGCAGGTGTCTGTGGCAGCTGTCAGATTCCCCAGATTTAGACTTACAGGGGGTTGTGAGCCCTTGAAGTGGGTGTGATGAACCAAACTCCATAGAGCCATCTCTCTGGCTCCTTATTTTTCCTTTTGCAATTTGTTTTAGTGTGTGTGTGTGTGTGTGTGTGTGTGTGTGTAGCTAGAGTTTTCCTGCCTTGCCCACAGTCAGGACAAATCTCTGTCACCCGCCAGTCCCACAGCCGCTCAGACCCAACCAAGCAAACACAGAGACTTATATTGCTTACAAACTGTATGGCCGTGGCAGGCCTCCTGTTAACTGTTCCTATATCTTAAAGTAACGCATTTCTACAAATCTATACCTTGCCACGCGGCTCGTGGCTTACCAGCATCTTCACATGCTGCTTGTCCTGGCAGTAGCAGGCAGCGTCTCCTTCTGCCTTCCTGTTCTTTTATTTCTCCTCTGTTAGTCCCGCCTATACTTCCTGCCTAGCCACGACCAATCAGGTTTTATTTATTGACCAATCAGAGCAACTTGACATACAGACCATCCCCCAGTACAGCCAAGTGCAGACCATCTCAGACACTTGCACTCAGGCCCATGGTCCTAATCATCCTCTATGCAAACCTGCTGGGTAACGCCACAAGGAACCCAAGAAGGGCTCCCACAGGACATACATTAACATCCCACAGCATGTGTGTGTGTGTGCCCACATTGGATTCCCCCTGGAGCTGGAGTTACCAGCGTTTATGAACCCCCTGACTGGTTGCTGGAAACTGAACTTGGGTCCCCTAAAGAGTAGTACTTGCTCTTAGTTGTTGAGCCCTCTCTCCAGCCCCCAGCCTGATTGGTTAAGCTCTGTCACTGTCTGGTTTCAACCTAGCTAAGAACCTTGGACTTCCTTTCCATGAGTTCATTCTGATTGTGGCTTTGCTGTCATGCTTAACCCTTCTTTTAAGAAGCACTGAGATCATAAAATCCATCTATAGAAGTGATATGTCACCCTCGCTCACTTGCCTTTCTGTGTTTTTCAAGTTGCCAGACTTAGAAGAGTTGATGAAAAGGGAGAACCAGTCGATCCTGACTCCACTGGTGAGTCTGGATACCCCAGGCAAGGCAACAGTGCAGGTAGTCATCCTGGCTGACCCTGTAAGTACCGCTTAGCGAGGGGACAGGCCGTCCTGGGGATTGCTGCAAAGATTGGTTTTTCACATTGCTTTTCTCTTTTTTGGTAAAGGATGGACATGAAATTTGCTTTGTTGGGGATGAAGCTTTTCGAGAACTTTCTAAGAGGGATCCAAAAGGAAGCAAGTTATTGGATGATGTGAGTCTTATTTCTACATTGGTGTCACTGTAGGCCAAAGCAGGATGGTATAAAGGATGTACAGGGGCTAGGTGCTGTCAAGAGTATCCTTTCCCTGTGTGATGACTTTTAATCAGACCAGTGTTTTCCATGTCACCTATATCACCCCTTACAGGACTTAGCATTTCCATCTTCCCGCTGCCCCAGGCTGACAGGAAGGCATCCGCTATTGCTGTGAGCACTGTTATTCAGCTCCGAGGGTGAAAGTTCCTGGGTTTCGTCCCCTTTGGTGTCTTTGGCCATTTGGTTATCTGGGTTCCATTTGACATCATTCTCTTTCTTCTCCCTTCCTACTTGTTCTCATTATTACACCAAGAAATCCAGTAGCTGTCATCTTTTAAAAACTTTTCTGAGGGCCGGGTGGTGGTGGCACATGCCTTTAATCCCAGCACTCTGGAAGCAGAGGCAGATGGATCTCTGTGAGTTTAAGGTCAGCCTGGTCTACAAAGCTCGTGCCAGGAGAGTCAGGGCTCCACAAAGAAGTTCTACCTCAACAAACAAGCAAACAAACAAACAAACAAAACAAAACAAAAGGGGATCTCTGTGAATTCAAGGCCAGCTGGTCTACATAGCAAGTCCAAGCCAACCAGGGCTACATAGTGAGACCTTGTCACATAAAGACTAGAAACAGTGGCTGGAGACATGGGTTCGTGGTTAAGAGAGCTTACTGCTCTTACAGGGAACACAGGTCCAGTTCCCAGCACCCACATGATGGTTCACAACTGCTTATGACTCCAGTTCCAAGGGATCTGACACACTCTCTGACCTCCAAGTGCTCCTGCATGCACATGATGAACATACATACACCCAGGCACACAAAAATACACACTAAAATAAACAAAAAACAAAACACCAAAACAAAACCCTTTCGATGTTTGTTTTTCTGTTTTTGAGATATGAGTCTTTGTCCCAAACTGACTGCAAACTAGTGATCCTCCTGCCTCAGCTTCCTAAGTTTTAGGACTATATCACCAGGTTTCCTTAATTAGATTTCTGTTTCAAAGATTTGTCTACACATAGTTTCTATTTCTTGTCTGAAATGCATACTTCATCTGTTCTGCGCTAGATCTTGGCAACAAATAGTGTTCTTGTTGACACTGTTGCTGATCTCATCTCCCCCGAATGCAGCAGCTTCTGTTCCCATCAAACCTGGTTTTTCTAATCAGGAAAACAGTAGCCCATTGTTATACTCGACTTCTGTAGACCTGCTGTGAAGCAGACATTCGCTGAATACTTCAGACTTTTTTTTTCCCTCGAGACAGGGTTTCTCTGTGTAGTTTTGGGGCCTGTACTCGAACTCGTTCTGTAGACCAGGCTGGCCTCAAACTCACAGAGATACTTTGGACTTTTGAGCCAAGGACTCTTGTCCCAGCTAGCCTCCAGCTCCTGGGCTCAAGGGACCTTCCTGCTTCAGTCTTCCATGTAGATAGTACTGTAGGCCTGACCACTGGGCCTCACTCAAATACCTAATTGAGTAATTAAAGGAATTGATCTATCCCAGTTCTATCATTTTTAATCTCTATAACTAGCCTTCAAACAATTTATTAAAATTCTTTGGATTTCTTAAAGTTCCTTTAGAAATTTATCTAAAAATGGCGAGATAAAGAAAATAAAAATACTCATTTCTTGGGACTGTGGTGTGCTTTATGGAAGATAATTGACCGTAGACATAACAACAGTCATTGTGAATTAAAATAGAAACTATGTAGAAGAAGATGGCTTTTGAAGTGTTATCATGCAGGAAAATGGAATGCTGAGCAAGCTCGTGGCTGGCAGGTCTGCTGCTCTTCCCTTTGCTCCTCCACGCACTGGCAGCTGTCCACTCCTCTGGCTCTCCTGTGGAACTGAGACCTTGCCTCCTTCCCATCTCCCTGACGCTTCTCCCAGAGGCAGCTGCCATTCTGATTTCTGGCATAGTAGATCAGTTTCATTTATTCTTGGACTTCAAACAAATGAATCCATTTAGTAGGTATTTCTCTATGCTTGGTTTCTTTCTCTCAAGATAACGTTTTTTGTTTTTGTTTTTGTTTTTTGCCGGGCGGTGGTGGCACACGCCTTTAATCTCAGCACTTGGGAGGCAGAGCCAGGCAGATCTCTGTGAATTCAAGGCCAGCCTGGTCTACCGAGGGAGATCCAGGACAGGCACCAAAACTACACAGAGAGACCCTGTCTCGAAAAATAAAAAACAAACAAACAAAAAAAACAAAAAAAAAAAAAGATAGCGGGTTTTTTTTTTTTTTTAGATTCCACCATGTAATTGCTTCTATCATCTTTTGTATTGCTTTTATTAGATAACAACTTGTTTATCCATTCCCATGGTAGGGAACATTTAGGTTGGTTCTAGATTTTTATGTACTTAAAGAAGAGTGCTGTGAGCATTCTTGTTTTAATCTTCTTGCAGCTCCATGTTTCATGTCTCTAAGGTCAGTACCTAGGGGAATTGTTTTTACTGTACTGGAAAGTGCCGGACAGCTGACAAGAATAATTATACTGAAGTGAATCTCTTTTAGCCAGTTTTTCTTTCCATAGTTTGTTATGTGCAGTCAACCATGTCTGAAAGTATTAAATGCAGACTTCAGAAATGAGTAACTCGTGCATTTTAGATTGCACCCTGCTTTGAGTGGCATGAGGAAATCTCTTGTTCACTTGCTCTGTCCACTTGGAACAGGAGTAATCTCTTTGGGCAGTGTATCCACACTGTGTACACAAATGAATGCCTTAGTTACCTAGTAGCTAATTGTTACTAGATTAACTCAGTATTTCAGTGCTTGGGTTCAAAACCTTTATTTACTTAATAATGGATCCAAATGGCAAAAATAGCAAATTGTCCTCCAGTCTTCCCTCGCACTGTGACCTGTGTGTCCCTACACATACATACTCTCAGTGAGTAAATAAATGTAATGAAGGAAGAGGAGCCACAGAAGGACATCTTTTAGGTGAAAAGGTGAAAGTTCTTGGCTTAATAAACCAAAGAAACTGGTTAAGGGGCCTAGAGTGTAGTCATATTACTCTAGACAGCTTTTCTTTCTCTCTTTTTCTCTCTTCCGTCCATCTGTCCTTCCTTCCTTTTTTTCATTTTTCTTTTCTTTTCTTTTTTCTTTTTTGGAAACAGGATAGTCCTGGTTATTCTGGAACTTGCTCTGTAGACCAGGCTGGCCTCGAGCTCACAGAGATTTACCTGCCTCTGCTTCCTGAGTGCTGGGATTAAAGGCATACACTACCTCCTGGCTAGCTATTTCTGTTTTCATGTAAAGTAAATGCTAGGTTGCTAAGATCAAACATAAAAACAAATCTAAGATATTGTAAAGAAGGAAAATTGTTATTATAGGGTTATTGTTGCACTTCAGGTGAGTCCTTAGTTAAGATGAACAGCAGGACCTGGTGTGATGGCACACAACTTTAATCCCAGCACTCAGGAGGCAGAGCCAGGCGGATCTCTGAGTTCGAGGCAGCCTGGTCTACAGAGTGAGTTCCAGGACAGGCAAGGCAGTGAACCCCTGTCTCAAAAAAACCAAAACCAAAACAAAGAAAAAAGGTGAGCAGCAGGATGGGGGAGGTTCAGTGGATAAGCATTTGCATAGTAGGCATACAGCCCAGTTCAGTCCAGGATCCCCTAAAATAAAGTTTGGAAAGCGTTCATTACAGGACTGGTCCTGTTCAGGCCTCTCTGCGGAGGAACATGGGGAGCTGCTGGATCTGTGCACGCTGTACTTGTTTGCATTCTCCCTGGCATTTTTCGTTACTGCTTCTTTGATTCTGGTAGCTGTTCTAAGAAATGGGGAATAGTTTGTTGTTTTGATTTTAATTTGTATTTCCCTAATGATGAATAGCACCTTTGTATAAGCTTCTTAGCAATGTGCTTCTTTTATAAATTAAATATTTGAGTCTTGTCCATTTTTTGCATAATAGTTTTGATTTTTTGATGTCATGAATAGAAATTTCAAATACACCTCAAACGAGTATAACTGTGCCTCCCAGTGCCTCCGTGCATACACTTTCAGCATTCCTTCCCATCACTCTGACTCTTACTTCTTTTTTTTCTTTTTTCTTGGGGATTATCAGGAAAATCTCAGGCATCATAGCATTTACCCTAAAATACTCCAGTGTGTTTTATATTTAAGACAATTTAAAGGAAGTAGGAATTAAGCAATTTACTTATGTACCATGTACTTTAAGAAAAACAAGACTGTATATACATATATGTATAATTTTATCTTTGTGTGCATATGTCTGGGTGTGTGTGTGTGTGTGTGTGTACCTGTGTGAGTATGAGTATGGGCTGCACATGCCACAGTGCGTATAGGCAGGTCAGAGGACAACATCCACACCTTCTACCTTTGAGATGGGATCGGAAGCTTCGAGAAGACCCTAAGGTCAGCAGTTGGCTTTGAGCTTCCAGATTCTCCCTTTCTGCCTCCATCTTGTCATAACTGGGGTTACAGATACCTGCTATTGCGTCAGCTTTTCCTGGGTCCTGAGGATTTGAACTCTTGTCCCTCATGCTTACATAGAGAGTGTACTTTAACCACTGAGCCATATCCCCGCACCCCACCTCTCAAAATTTGTTTGTTTTGCTATGGATTGTTTTTTGAGGCAGCAAATCTCCATGCAGCTCTGGCTGGCTTGGAACTCTCTATGTCTTCAAGGCTGGCCTTGAACTTGATATGTAGCTGAGGATGATGTTGAATTCCTGATTCTGATGCTCCTGCTGAATTTATAGGCATAAGCCACCATGCCTAGCTAAAGATACTTTCTCTCTCTTCTCTTCTCTTCTCCTCTCCTCTCCTCTCTCTTCTCCTCTCCTCTCCTCTCCTCCCCTCCATCCCCCCCCTCCCCTCCCCTGTCTCTCCATGTTTGATTTTACTTGTGTGCATGTGAGAAGCCAAAGCAAGACGTGAGTGTCTTCCTCTATCCCGCTCTAGCATGTTTCCTTGAGACAGGTTCTCTCACTGAACTAGAAGTTTGTAATTTCTGATAGCTAGCTACCTAGCCTAGCAGCCAGCAAGTTCTCATGCTCCTCCTGTCTCTGTCTCTCAGTGCTATGGGAACAGGAAAGTGCAGTCATGATTTTCACTGGGGAATTTGAATTCAGGTCCTCATGTTTGCAGAGCAAGTGCTCTTATCCCTTGAGTTATCTCCCTATTCCTGTTGCCTTGTTTCTATAGACAGGGTCTTACTTTATAGTCCAGGCTGGCTTAGAACTCATTAAGTGGTTTCTTGGTTGTTCTCAAACTGTAAGCATTCACCATGCCTTAACCTCCCAAGTAGTGAGATTGCAGGAATGAGCTACTATACCTAGCTTTGATGTGTTCTTTTATTTTTTGGTTTTAGTTTTTTCAAGACAGGGTCTCACTATGTAGCTCTGGCTATCCTAGAACTCACTATTGTTGTGGGGTATTCACCAGAGAAGACTGCTCGGACGTGGGTTTAAACCAATAGAAAGTCTTTATTAACTGGCCGGCAAGTACACTGAGGATTTGGGATCCTAGTGTAGCCCTGAGCCTTTCTCAGGGTGAGCTTTTAAGCACAAAAATGCATGTCTTGGGTTGACATACTTCAGTTCACAAGAACAGTTAGCCAGAAGCAGAACTACAGAAGCCAAAAACCAAGGATAGTACATTTAGAGACTTTCCTAGAGCTATAGATTTTGATGGATTATGCCTTTGTTTTAGTGTTTAACAGGCAATGCTGTCTACATACTGGGTTTTTTCTTTATAATTTATTTATTTTTATTTTATGTACATTGGTGTTTTGCCTTCATGTATGTCTGTGTGAGGGGGTCAGGCCCCCTAGAACTGGAGTTAGGGACAGATGTGAGCTGCCATGTGGGTGCTGGGAGTTGAACCCAGGTCCTCTGGAAGAGCAGACAATACCCTTAACCACTGAGCCATCTCTCCCGCCCTACATGCTGAGTTTTACAGCCTGAATGATACTTCCTCCATGGAGTCAGTTGTGCTAAGGTCTCGGGCCCTGTTACACTAAGTAGACCAGGCTGGCCTGGAACTTAAGAATTCCTGCGTCTGCAGTGCTGGGACTAAACTCGTGCACCACCACCCCTGGTGTGCTTTGACGTGTTCGTAAGTGCTGGGTGTATATTCTCTACTTCTAGAGTCTCCTAAGTCCAGTCTGTAAGGAAACTAAGGCTCAGAAAAATTATCACTCATGGGTATCAGGTATTTAGTAAATGGGAGACAGGGACTTAGATGGAGGTCTTCTAGGATTTTTAATTTTTTTTTTAATTTTTTTTATTTTTTTTTATTTTTCGAGACAGGGTTTCTCTGTGTAGTTTTGCGCCTTTCCTGGGACTCACTTGGTAGCCCAGGCTGGCCTCGAACTCACAGAGATCCGCCTGCCTCTGCCTCCCGAGTGCTGGGATTAAAGGCGTGCGCCACCACTGCCCGGCATTCCAGGATTTTATAATCACGTCTTTCCTTTCTCTGTACCCTGGTCCTTCCTGGGGGCAAAAGATATCTTGCTGGGTGTAGTTCCAGCACTTGGGAGGCAGAGATAGGAGGATCTCTGTAAATTCAAAGCCAGGCTGGGCTACAGAGCAAGTTCCAGCACAGCCAGGGCTACTTAGAAAGATCCATCCTCAAAAACAAACACAAATAAATAAGAAATAGTGATATTTCCTAATATCCCAGCTGTTCAAACTAGACTTCCAAGAGCTGTTTTTTGTTTTGCTTTGAACCTGCTTTTTACTTTATATAGTTTTAGTCTTTTGAAGTTTTATTACATTTCATTTATTCACTGCATGTGCAAGCGGTGGCGTGTTGATGGAGGTCAGAGACAACTTGTGGGAGTCAGTTCTCCCCTCTACCATGTGAGTCCTGGGGGTCAAACCCAGGTCGCAGGTTTGGCAGCAAGTATCTTTACCTGACAAGCCATCTTGCCAGCCCTAGGATTATTTTAGATTTTTAGACACAGCCACTTTGACATAGTTTCTTCTCACTTGTTTTGATTGTCTCTTAAATTCTGTTAGTCGTTATTCACCAAGAGCTGAGTTCTGCTTCTGAAATATCTCTGGTCTGTTGATACTGCTTTTGAAATCCAGTGAGTTTGAACCTAATCTCCTAGCTCTCTGTTGCCTCCCAGATAACCTTCATCACTGACTGAGCTTGCTGCGTGTCTGGCTCTTATCTGCTCTCTGGTCTGTCTTTATCTTCTGAAAGCCCTTAGCTCAGCCCTGTTCTGTTCTCACTGCACTGCTTATGGTAACAAAAGTATTCTTGTCTCCACCCAAAGGGTTTTTTGTCCCTCTCCTTGAGCTGATCCTTCAAAATGGAGAGGTTTTTTTGAATTCTCCATACCAGAGCTAATTGTTCTTTTCCTCAGTCTTTATGACTGCTAAAACAGAAACAACTCTTCCAGCTCTAGGAAGGCTGTTGGGTTTTTTTTTTTGGGGGGGGGGGGGATGGCGGCGGCGGCGAGAGGTGGGAGGTTGAGACAGGGTATCTTTGTGTAACAGCTCTGGCTGTCCTGGAACTCAATCTGTAGACCAGGCTGGCTTTGAACTCACAGAGATCCACCTTCCTCTGCCTCCTGAGTGCTGGGATTAAAGGTGTGTGCCACAACCTCCTGGCAGGGAGTTGATTTTTAATATTGCTTTAAGGTTTAAGTTCTTTACATTTTCATCCAAATAGTAAATCAGATAGCCCTAAAATTGATTATTACTTATTAGGCAGGGATTTATGAAGTAACCTAGGCTAATCTGGAACTGGCAATTTTCCTACTCCTCCCCTTGAGTGCTGGTATTGCAGGTGTCCACCACCAGCCTGGCTAGGCCTAAGATTTCATAGAAATGAAACATAGCCATGTCTCGTCCCATTTGTGAAGCTTACTGCCAAGGGCAGTCACCTTCAGCTTCATTATTGCTAAATTAAATACATTATTTATGTTGTTTCCTAATGTAAACTTTATCTTGTCATTTCCTCCTGGTGTAGATGAGTATTTCTGACACATTATTTCTCTAACCATTTAATTGTTCCTTACCTTTTAGTCTGATAGGACCTGTGAGTCATTTACAGTAAATGCCTCAAAGCACACATACTTCGTTTTGAAAAGTAACTTTCTGTGTGATTCCATAGCTGTTCAGTATAATCCCCAAAGCCTAGATTGTCACTTTTGTCTTACCTGGACTCAGTATAGTACCTAGTGCATGATAAAAACTCAATTTAAAAAAAAGATTTATTGGCCGGGCGGTGGTGGCGCACGCCTTTAATCCCAGCACTCGGGAGGCAGAGGCAGGCAGATCTCTGTGAGTTTGAGGCCAGCCTGGGCTACCAAGTGAGTTCCAGGAAAGGCGCAAAGCTACACAGAGAAACCCTGTCTCGAAAAACCAAAACAAAAAAAAAAAAAAAAGATTTATTTCTATTACCATTGTTGTGTGTGTGTGTGTGTGTGTGTGTGTGTGTGTGTGTGTGTGTGTGTGTGTGGAGAGAGAGAGAGAGAGAGAGTGAGTGAGTATGGCATGCGTGCAGGTGCCCTTGTGGTGCAGGAGACAGTGGTAGTTCCCCTGGAGTTAGAATTACAGGTGACTGTGAGCCAGCCCCTTGACATGGACGCTGGGATCTGATCTCAGGTCCTCTGCAAGAGCAGTATGCATGCTTAAGTGCTGAGCCATCTCTCCAGCCCCCAAAACTCACTTTAAAAAAAATATTACCGTATTTGCTGTTTTTGTTGTTTGTTTTTGCAGACAGGGTTTGGTGGTGGTACTGGGGCTTGAACTGGAGGTGGTAAGTAGTTAGCCTTGGTGTCAGACTAAGCTCATTAGCATTGGAGATTCTTGTCCTCCCCAGGACCCTGGAGTCACACCCAGTCCCTGCTCTCTCATCAACAGCCCGTCCCTGGTGCCAGCAGCATGTGAGAATCACCAAGTGACTGCTCTCCTGTTAGAGTGGACAACATTTTCCACACAGATGAACTCGCTTTCCTGCTAATGTCACGGTGGAGAATGCAGACTTGGAGTAATGTCTGTCCCTCTGTTTCCACAGGCAATGGCAGCAGACAAAAGTGATGAGTGGTTTGCCACGAGAAATAAACCGAAGGCTTCGGGTTAATGGAAGCCATGGGGGAGCAGCACTTACACCTGCAGTCTATCATCTGAGGCCCAGCACGTCTGTTCACAATAAATACCCACCACTTAGTGGTGTCCAGCATAGACAAGGAGGCTCGTGTTGGGGTTCCACTCTTCAAAGCTCTGTTACGTTTTAAAAATGAAATATTTTTATCACTCTTGGTAGAGGTGAACTCCTGTGTGTAATTGTATTAAATTGGTAACTAATTGTTATCCAGACTGAGACAGCTCTATATGGAACATTACCGTTGGCTGGGGATGGAGGAAAATTTCATTAACTGTGAATCATGTTGTTAATATTGGAACAAATGTTCAAATCAAGCCAAACCAGCTGGGCATGGTGGCACATGCCAGCACTCGGGAGGCAGAGACAAGAGGATCTCTGTGAGTTCAAGGCTAGTCAGGACTACAGAGAGAAACCCTGTCTCAAACAAAACAAGTCAAAAAAAGCCAAACCAACTGCTTAGAGTGATGATGTTTCCAGGTCCTGATGGACCTTACCATCGAAGGTCTTGACATTTAAAGAAACTTTTTCCTTTGGCTTTCCAAGATCATCTCCCCTGATAGCACAGGGTGGTAGCCCCCTGATAGCACAGGTTAGCCTGTCTCTTCACTGTGGAACTCAAGGTAGCTTTTTTTTCCCCTTGAGACAGAGTCTCACTTTGTAGTCCTGGCAGGCCTGGAACAATCTAGTGTCAACTAGATTGGCCTCAGAGACCCACATGCCTCTGCCTCCTGCTGGGATCAAAGGCACAGGCCACCCTACCCAGTGGCTTTGAACTTTTGATCTTCCTGCCTCAGCCTTCAGTGCTGGGATTATAGATGTGTGCCACTCTTCCAGACTTGATGGGTTTTTTGTTTGTTTGCTTTTTAATAAATTCTATCCTGGGGCTGTAGCGATGGCTCAGTGATTAAGAGCACTGGTTGCAAGCTGGAGAGATGGCTCAGAGATTAAGAGCACCGTCTGCTTTTCCAGAGGTCCTGAGTTCAATTCCCAGCAACCACACGGTGGCTCACAACCATCTGTAACGAGATCTGGTGCCCTCTTCTGGCATATGGCAAACTTGAAGAAAGAACAGTTTACATAATAAATAAAATAAATCTTTAAAAAAAAAAAAAGAGCACCGGTTGCTCTTTTAGAGGACCTGAGTTTGTTCCCCAGCACCCACATGACTGCTCTGTAATTCTAGTCCCAGGGGATCCAGCATCCTCTTAGTGCCTCTGAAGGCACTGCATATACACAGAACACATACATACATGCAGGCAAAACACCCATGTACAAAAAGATTAAGAAAAATTATCCTTTGGATAAAAAATATCTGGGTAATTTCTCACGATTCTATATTTTGAATAACTAGAGAAAACAGGAAGTGTTTAATGAACAAAATATTCAATGAGTCACATTTCTGTGGGCCTGGTTCTGTACTATTTTCTTTATAAATGGTTTTAGTCATCTTTAAAATGGATTAAATTATTTCTTCAGCCTGAAAAATATGTATTTCATATTCTGGTGATTTTTCTGTTTAGGTTAATATAGGAAGTTGGTTTCAAACATTAAAAACAATTTTATTGAGTGCGTTTGTTATTAAAGCTTTTTGGAAAGGATGGTTCTAAAATGAGGTTGGGTTTGTGTTTGTTTTTTGGTTTTTCGAGACAGGGTTTCTCTGTGTAGTCTTGGTGCCTGTCCTGGATCTCGATCTGTAGACCAGGCTGGCCTCAAATTCACAGAGATCCGCCTGGCTCTGCCTCCTGGGTGCTGGGATTAAAGGTCTGTGCCACCACCACCCAGCTTGTTTTTGTTTTTGAGACAATGTCTCATGTAGGCCTGGCTAGTCTGGAACTCACTATATAGACCCTCTAATTCACAAGGAGAAAAGAGGACTAGTTAAAATTTTGTTAACTCGGCTTGGTGGTGCAGGGCAGGCAGATCTAGATCTCTGTGAGTTCAAAGCCAGCCTGTTTACAAATCAAATTCCAGGACAGCTAGGGCTGTTACACAAAGAAACACTGTTTCAAAACAAAACAAAACAAAACAAAACAAAAACCTTTAGGGCTGACAAGATAGCTCTGTAGGTAAAGGTGGCGGCACAAAAGCCTGGCAGCCTGAGTTTGCTCTTTGAACCTCTGTAAAGGAGAATCAACTCCTCTTCATGCACGCTTAGCATACTCACTCCTGCCACACCTACATATAGTGTACACACAATAATAAATAATGTTTTAATGATAAAAAATATACTTTATAACCATCAGGGTGGTTCATGCTTGTAATCCCAGCACTCAGGAGGAAAAAGCAGACGGATCTCTGAAAATTGAGGCCAGCCTGGTTTACACAGTGAATACCAGACCAGTCAGGCTCTATCCCCAAAACCAGAAGAACCAAAAAACAAACAACGACAAAAACACCTTTAGAAACTTGCTGTTACATGATTAGATTTGCTAGGGATCAAACCCGGAGCCTCACACATGGCAGACAAGTGGCTGTATCTCAGATGGAGGACAAGTTTTGAAGAAAAGGAAAGGGCCATGATACTGTAGAGTCCTTCAAGAACTCTGGCACTTCATATGCCGGCTTCCAGGCACCATGGTAGCTCATTGATGATGAAATGGTTGGCAGAGAGTACCCTGGCGCTTGTATGAGCCACATGTGCCTATCATATTGTCTGTCAGGGCCCCAAGCAGAAACCTAGGTTAGGAACAGCAATCCTAAGAACATTTAGGATGCCAAGCCTGAGATGAGTCTTTCGGATGCTAAGATTTGAAACCATCTTGCTCCATTGTCTCTCGGCTGCTGTGTTGTGATACATGAGATACTTCACCACTGTGTCCCTGAAAGTTTGAGTTCATCAAAATACCAACTTCTCCGGACCCGTGTTCCAGACCAGGACTTTTCTATTTGACTCTAGCTCTTTAGAAGGCAGAGCCCCTCTGTACTGTTGGGTTCTTGGTGAGTTGGCAGCCCTTTAACGATACAGATCCAAGGCCCTGCCTCCACTTCCAACCTTGGTCATTTTCATAGCATGATTCCCCCCCACCCACCCATCCCCTCTTCTGCCAGATATCCATCCACATAGGCTGTGGGACTAAGAAGGCTGTCGATGCCAGCCAGACCACCCAAACCCAGATTAATGGAGTTTTACCCAGCTGAGAGATGCTTTTGCACATTTGAACCCCTTCCCAGGACCCTCACAGAGTTTCTTTTGCAACAGACTCCACTCTGGTGCGGTTCAAGTGATTTATTTGATGTCTCCGCTAACCCTGCTACCCTTCAGTATGTTTAAGCCATTAGGAACTCTTAAGCCCATTCCCTACCAGTGGAGCCATGTTATTTCTTATAGCTGCCAAAATGTCCTTAGCAAGGCTCCTTTTTCTTCAGCTCTTCCACTTTGGAAATGTAGATCCTCATGGCATCCATCTTGGACATCCCTTTGTTCACATTCCAGGCCTCCCATTTGGCCTTTGCTCTCACATCTGTGGCTGGAGGGACAGGGATGTTACAGTCGCCCTGGGTGGCCTGCTTGTAGAAGCTGTACACCATCAGTTTCTCCTGATCACTCACGGGCCCCTTCAGCTGTTTGAGGGAAGCGCAGGCCATTTCAAATTCCACTTGGCTCATTGGTGCACCAGAGGCTGGGCCTCTCTGTTCTAAGTGACACCTGGTACTAGAAGAGAGTTGGAAATAAGCAAAGGAGGTGATTATTAGGCCTTGGAATGAAAGGGCAAAGAGATAGTGTGTGAGAACACAGGGCGTTTGTGTGTGTGTGTGTGTGTGTGTGTGTGTGTGTGTGTGTGTTTGATAAAGTACAAGTTGCAGACCAGGCATCCATGCGATTGGTCCTGTCCCACAGTGCTTTTTCCAGTAGGACTGTCCTTCAAAGTTACAAAGGCACCTCTGAGCCCTGAAAATGGACGTTGCCGTTGCCCATAGAAGACCGTGCAGCATGAAAAGCAATTGGGCATTTGTGCGGGTCTCTGAGGCTGGACAGGGAGGGGTGAGTCCCGTGGATCTGCTGCTGGTTAGTGGGCAGCCTGGGGAGGGCCATTCCGTAGGAGTGAATCGTGGGCGGGAGCTGCCCGGGGTTCCTGGGTGAGGGTGAATGAGAGGTCTGGACTAAAGGACTGGACCTCCTGGCCTCAAGAGGCCAGATTCTGCAAGGAGCCGGCCTACGGTACCTGAGGGTAGACGGCTGGGAAGCCTGGGGCCGAGAGGGGGCGCTGTGGGCTTGGGCGGCCCCGACGCCGCGAGCTTGAGGAGGAGGACGGAGTACGCGTGCGCACGGAGCAGCACCCGGCCAGCGGAGTACCGCACGGAAGCCCAGGCGAGCGGTGGGCGGGGCCTGTGACGCCGCCCTTTGTGCCGTGGCGTGGGCGCCGCGTTCTTGGCCTCGGAGTGGGAGGGGCGGCTTAGCCCCGCCGCCAGCTTCGCCGCCATGGACTTAGGTGGGTTCGCGTTTCCCTACTCCGGCCCTCGGGCCGCGCCCCGCAAAGCACCGCCAGGGTGAGCCGAGGCCCTGCGCTCCTCCAGTGGCGCTCTCCGGCTCCGGCTCTGGAGGCTGGGGGTTTTTTGAGGAGTTTTTGGAGACCCGCGGCCGCGAGGCGGGCCTCCAACCCACAGCCCGCCTCGTGTTGGTCCTTCTCGATCCCTCCTCCTCCCCTCGTGGTCTCTTCCCACTGGAAAACAGCGAGCGAATGTAGCCTTGGATCCCCTGAAAGTGCACAGGGCTACTGCACGTGTTTCGGAAATGCCGGGCTGGGAGGGACGGACGTCCGGACCGGTCTTCCTTATTGAGTGAATGCGAGCCAGTGAACAAGTTTCTTAGCAGGTCTCCTAGTCCACAAGGCAGAGATGCTGATACTGTCTTCCTCCCAGAGGCTTGGGGTTTCTTTGAGACCTCGTGCATAACTGGGCGCCTTGCGGTGTCTCGTGCACAGTGGTGCCCCGCAGCCCTCGCTTGCAAGCAGGGGTTGCAACAGCTGAGATGGCACTTTTTAAATCTGGGTGCTGTTTGGTTTGGAGTCTCCTCCTAGGCGGGGTCTGGAAGGAGAGCGGCGTTGATAGAAATCTGTGGCCAACTGCCAAGCCTCCCCACCCTACTAGGTGTGCTCTTTAGAGGGTAAGATGGGGAGGCTGTCCTGGGAGGTACTCCAAGATTTGCAAATAATACGCTGTGGAGAAATGGCTTTGTCCCTAGCCAGCTCTTTAGTGTGGAATGGTAGTTTCGTGCCCCGCAGCTGTGAAGAGTTCTGCCATGGCTCGACTCGGCTGGTTCAAACACTCTGTACAAATTGTGCCTGGGCCGCGAGGTTCCCATCTCTAAAACAGGAGTGATAATCCTCAAGAAGTTAGTTTGATGATTAAATGATTTTATAGGTGTAAAGCTGGGTGTGGTGGCTGATGTCTGACTAGCACTCTTGAGGCAGACGCAGGAGGATCTCAAGAGTTCTAGGCCAACCTGGCCCAAATAGTTTCAAGCCAGCCCTGGCTACGCAACAAGATCCTATCTCAGAGAAAGAAAAAAAAAAAAAAAAAATGTGTGCCACCAAGCCCAGCCCAGTGCCTGCCAGAGTAAGCAGTCACTTCCTAGCACCAGCTACTGATAGTCTTTCAGTTTCCCCTAGCAAGTCTGGGACTTTGTCAAGCACATGTACACAGTGTCTGAAAGGCACATGTTTGGCGTCAGACATCTGCTCAGCTAAGCTGATAAATGCAACAAAGTTGAATTTATAGTCACAACGGAATGGTGTTGGGGGCAGGCAGAACAGCCTGAGCCAGAAAGAACCCTGCCACAGCAGCCTAGCTCTGCCCAACTGCTACTGTGGAAGCCAAGGTGCATTGCCTTCAGGCCTGGATTTAGTAGTGCTGATCCTTGACTTTTTTTTTTGGAGGGGGGGGGTTAAATGGTTAGTGGCCAAGAGATTAATTAGTTGCCTGGAGTCGGTATTTTTTTCCCCCTGGGGGTAGGGGAGGTTTGAGACAGGGTGTCACAATGTACTTTGGCTGGCCTCCTAGAAATCTGCCTCCCTAGAGCCGGGATTAGAAGCATGGGCCACTGGAGTCAGTATTTTTGCTGCTGACCCTGTGACCTATAAGAATGTCGAAGATGTGTTCCTGGGAGCATGGGGGACTGAGGGAAGGGTTAGGCATCTCTGGGCCCTGGGAATGGGTGGGGGTTGTCGGGAACGGTGGCCGTGATCGGTTAGTTGTTACACTCTTAGTTTCTGGGCCAAGTTTTACGCTTTGATAAAGACCTGTGCCCTTTTGTTTCTGTACTGGAGGAGATAAAACAGTGACAAGATGGTCCGGCCAACAACTGGCCATTTAAGTCTGGCCCTTTATGGGCTGACCATTGAGAGATACATAGATCCCTTCCATTCTCCCATTCCCAAAGGATGTTTCCAGAAGATAGCTACCAAAATAGTTCCACAAGTGTGATGCACGTGTGTTGTGTCACGTGACTTTCATGGTTGTACCGTGAACATTATAGTCTCGTGTATGTAGACAGACTCAGCAATGTGCAAAGTCACATTTTTGGAATGACTGAGCTAGGATTTAAATCCGTTTGTCTGATTAAACTCCCATATTGCCTTCCCTTTAAATGTCTGCTCAGTTCTTAGGCCAGTGAATGACTGGCTGCTTTCCTGGGTCCTGCCATAGAGCCGGACCCTTCAGTAGCTTGTCCCTTTTTGACTGGAAGAAACTGCTGGGTGAACTTTTTCCCTGTGAGGCCTGGAACGTTGAAACCCATGAGCAGGACAGTGTTTAGGAAGAAGGGCAGCAGGGCGGGAATACAGCCCAGAGGTCGAGTGCTTGTCCAGTTTGTGCAAGGCTCTGGGCTCCAAGACACAGGCTCAGCTGGGGGTGGTGGTGGCGGCGGCGGCAGCAGCAGCGCACGCCTTTGATCCTCAGGAAGCAGAGGCAGGCGGATCTCTGTGAGTTCAAAGCCAGCCAGTTCCTGGTGAGACTCTGTCTCAAACAACAAAACTAAAATAAAACAATAAACAACCCCCCCCCCTCCAAAAAGAAATGAAGACTGTACATCATCAGTGTTGGGGCTCCATCTGTGTCACCGAGCTCAGGTTTTGTTTTTTAATTATTACATTCTGTGTGTGTATGTGTGGGGACCATCGGTGGAGGTCAGAAGACAGCTTGTAGAGGTTGGGTCTCTCTTGCTGGGTTAGGCCTAGGAATCAAGCTCAGGTCATCAGGCTTGGTGCAGATAGGCACTGAGCCATGTCACTGGCTTTTTTCATGTCTTCCAATACATATTTGGTGGCACTGTCCCTCAGTCCTCTACCCCCTGTAACCTCACACTCCAGCTTTCCTCTTGACACTTTGCTGAGGGATCTTAGTCACTCCCTTGATTTCCATAACTGGCTATATTCACATCAGGCCTTTTCTCCTTTTTTTTTTTTTTTTTTTTTTGTGAGACAGGGTTTCTCTGTGTAGCTTTGCGCCTTTCCTGGAACTCACTTGGTAGCCCAGGCTGGCCTCAAACTCACAGAGATCCGCCTGGCTCTGCCTCCAAGTGCTGGGATTAAAGGCGTGCGCCACCACCGCTCGGCTCTTTTTTTTTTTTTTTTAATTTATTATTTTTCTATTATCAACTTGGTACAGTATAATTTTTTTTAATTTATTAATTATTTATTTTTCTATTATCAGCTTGATACAGTATAATTTTTTTTTGGCCGAATACCATTTATTGAAGGAGGGAGAAGGTCTTAAATACAGGCTTACAGCACAATGGGAGAACCCGGGAGGGCAGAAGTTCACTACCATGTTTTACAGTCTTGCATCTAAGCTGTTAATGCCCATTATGGAGGATACACAGACAAGGAACTTCCCTTAAGCTTTCAGGAGGGTGGAACCCAGCAGGGAATTAGCATAGGGAGGACATCAAGGTCAAGGTCAGGCCTTTTCTCCTTAACTCACTGCCATTGCTGAAAGATGGCACTCACCACATGTTCTACCTCAGACTCCGGGTCCCAGCACTGAACTTACCGTCCCTGTAAGCCTGTCCTGGGGGGCTGGAGAGACGGCGGTTGGTTAAGAGCGAGCACATAAGGTTCTTGTAGAGAACCAGAGTTCAGTTCTCAGCAGCCCCATCGGGTGGCTCTCAGTCACCTCTAACTCCAGCTCCAGAGGCCCAGATAATTCAAATAAATATAAAATACTTACAAAGAAATTTGGAAGCCTGTTCTGAATCCCTCTCTGCCTCTTTCCAGTGGTACCGTTGTCCTCCTGATTTCCATTCTGGAGATCTTGGAAACTGGGTTTTATTTTATTCCTCAGCCAAGTTCTTATGACCCTAACCCTTCAGGAGCTCTTACTAACCAATGCCTTCTTCCTCTTCTGTGGATGTTCAAGGTCATCTTTAACTTGATACTGATGTATCAAGGGGCTGTTTCTCTTAGCCTCCGCTGACCATTCGGAAAACTCGATTAACTCTTGGCTTCTCTGTGCAGGCCCCTTGAATATCTGTGAGGAAATGACTATTCTGCATGGGGGCTTCTTGATGGCTGAACAGCTGTTCCACCCCAAAGCCCTGGTGCAGTTGACAAAGTCCGACTGGGAACATGTGGGGCAGCCCATTGTGGAGGCCTTGAAGGAGATCTCCTCAGCCACAGCACATTCCCAGCCATTTGCCTGGAAGAAGAAAGCACTGATCATCATCTGGGCAAAGGTTCTTCAGCCCTCCCCTCTCAGCCCTTCCGACACCGATACTCGGTGGCAGGAAGATGTGTTCTTCTCCGTGGGCAACATGATCCCGACCATTAACCACACTGTCCTTTTTGAGCTGCTGAAGTCTCTGGAAGCCTCTGGACTCTTCATTCAGCTCCTCATGGCCCTGCCTACCACCATCTGCCGCTCAGAGCTACAGAACTTTCTGGAACACTTGACTATTGACACTTCTTCCAAGGATGTCGCCTTCTTCCTGGATGTCTGGTGGGAGATGATGAAGCACAGGGGTGACCAGCAGGACCCCTTGCTTTCCCAGTTCAGGATGATGGCCCATAAATACTTGCCATCTTCAGATGAGTTCTCCCATCCTCCAAAGAGGTTCAAGTCTGACCCCGATGTCGGTCCCACCATGCCGCTGTTGGCCATGCTGCTTAGTGGGCTGAAGCAAATCCAAAAGAGAATCCTGTGCCTCGGGATGAAGTGTTGTGCGTTGGCTAACTTGGCTGACATGCTGAGTGTGTTTGCACTGATGGAGGACGACCCCCAGGAGGTATCCGCCACCATGTACCTAGACAAGCTAGCCACAGTGATCTCTGTATGGAATTCGGACACCCAGAACCCATACCATCAACAGGCCCTGGCCGAGAAGGTCAAGGAGGCAGAGCGGGACGTGAGCCTCACCTCACTGGCCAAACTCCCCGGTGAGACTGTTTTCATGGGGTTTGAACTCATGCACAACCTGTTGCAGGAGTGGGGTACAGAACTGCAGGACATGCTCAACAGCAGTCAGGGGACAAATTATGACACCTACCGGCTGTGCGACAGTCTGACTTCCTTCAGCCAGAACTTGAAACTCTACCTGGATACTGCCAGCATGTCCAAGGAGGAGAGGCAGGTGGTCTGTGAACTAGCTGAGTGTGTCAGGGACTTCCTGAGAAAAACCAGCCGAGTGCTGAACGACAAGGGCCTCGAGGACATCACCGCCTCCATTGCCATGGCCATCATTGAGCAGAAGATGGACCGGCACATGGAAATGTGTTACATTTTTGCGTCTGAGAAAAAGTGGGCCTTTTCAGATGAGTGGGTTGCCTGCCTGGTTAACAACAGGTCTCTCTTCAGAGAACCAGACTTGGTCTTGAGTCTGCTGGAAACAGTGATGGAAGTCATCAAATCTAACAGGGTTATTCCCCAGTCTCAGATCAAGCAGGTGACCTGCTTGACCTTGGAGTGCTATGCAGACCTCTCCCTACCAGACAAAAATAAAGTCCTTTCTGGTGTCTTGCATTGTTGGGGGCCAAAGGGCCTCTCCGACAGACTGTCTCTTTACTTGGAGGGTTTTCAGGAAGACCTCAACACCACGTTTAACCAGCTGGCACAGAGCACCTCCGAGCAGGGTCTGGCGAAAGCGGTGACCTCCGTGGCCCGCCTGGTGATCCTGTACCCGGAAGTTGTGGTGAAGAGGATGTGCAGCATAGCTGTGAGCAATCTGGGCACTCACAGGTTCCTGGCTCAGATTCTCACGGCCTTCCCTGCCCTCAAGTTCACAGAAACACAAGGGCCCAAGCCACATACCAGCTTCATGGTGTCCTGCCTCAAAGAAACTGTCTGGACAAAGTTCTCTACCCCCAAAGAAGAGAAGCAGTTTCTGGAGCTGGTGAGCTGCCTGATGAATCCTGTGAAACCACAGGGGATTCCCGTTGCCGCTCTTCTGGAGCCTGATGAGGTGCTGAAGGAGTTTGTCCTGCCCTTCTTGATGCTGGACATGGAGGAGGTCGGTCTGAGTCTGAAGCTCTTCATCCAGACCCTTGAAGGCAGCGTGAGCCTGGAGGAGTATTGGCTGCAAACCTGCTCCCCGTTCCCGCTGCTCTTCAGCCTTTGCCGGCTCCTGGACAGCTTCAGCAAGTTCTGGCAGCTCCCTCGGGAGAAGCGCTGCCTCCCGCTGGACAGCAAGGATCTTGTGACCCACATCCTGGAGCTCCTCTGCGAGATTGTGCTGGCCAACGCCGAGACCTTCTCCCCCGACACCTGGGCCAAGTCCCTGTCCTGGCTCCACCGCAAGGTGGACCAGCTGGACTGGACTGTGGGCCTGAGACTGAAGAGCTTCTTTGAAGGACACTTCAAGTGTGAGGTGCCAGCCACCCTTTTCGAGATCTGTAAGCTCTCTGAGGCCCAGTGGACCTCGCAGGCCCATGAAGGCTATGGGCCTGGCACGGGGCTTCTCGCCTGGATGGAGTGCTGCTCCGTCTCCAGCAGTGTCTCTGAAGAGATGCTCACCCTCTTAGTGGTGGATGTGGACAATCCCGAGGAGGTCAGATTATTTAGCAAGGGCTTTCTGGTGGCCCTGGTCCAGGTCATGCCGTGGTGTAGTCCCCAGGAGTGGCAGTGCCTGCAGCAGCTGACCAGGAAGCTGCTGGGGAAGCAGCTCCTTCACGTCCCTTACAGCCTGGAGTACATTCAGTTTGTCCCCCTGCTCAACCTGAGGCCCTTTGCCCAGGAGCTCCAGCTCTCCGTCCTCTCCTTGAGAGCCTTCCAGTTTCTCTGCAGCCAGAGCTGTTCTAACTGGCTCCCTATGGACGGCTGGAGCCATGTGGTCAGACTCCTCTGTAGCAGTCTGTCCAGTATCCTGGATGCAGTCAGGTTGATCCAGCCGGGGGGCCCCTGGGCCCAGGGACAGGAAGGGGACTTGACTCAGGAAACCTTGTTTGTGTATACCCAGATGTTCTGTCATGTTCTGCACATCATGGCCATGCTCCCCCAGGAGGTCTGTGAGCCCCTGTACGTGCTGGCTTTGGAAATCCTTACCTGCTATGAAACCCTAAGCAAGGCCAACCCTTCTGTGGGCTCCTTGCTCCAGAAGGTCGACGAGCAGCGCTTCCTAAAGTCTATCGCTAAGAACATTAGCCCCGAGGAGCGGCGGCAAACCCTGCTACAAAAGATCAACAACTTCTGACCTTGGAGGGCGGAACAAAAGCCAAAGCCGTCCCTCCAGCAGGGTGTTCCTGCAGGGCCCAGGGCTGCACAACCTTACGGTTAGGTGAGAATGTACACAGGATGAGAGGGATACAGTACAGGAGCAGTGTAAAGAAAACAGTTTCGTAGCTATTTGTCACATACGACTACAATAAAACTCTTTTGGATTTCATCTTGTCTTGAGCCTTTCTCAGAAGTTTGGGCTTAAATATGCTCCAAAGTTAGGGTTAGGTAATCTTTAGGATCAAGTCAAGCCAGTGGGGCGGGTGTGGGAGTGTACACCTGTGACATCAGCCTTTGGGAGGCTGAGGGTGGCAGTCTGGACTACATAGTAACATCCAAAAGTTAAAAAAAAACAAGTCCAGCTGGGGAGGAACATGTCTGTAACTGAACTTCTCCACCTAGACTGGCAGTAAGCCCAAAGGTGGAGCTACTTAGTAGAAAAAAATACACAGTTACATGTTCTTTTCACTGAGGTCTCTTGGAGTCTTCAGCTAGGCTTGCCAACAGTATATCCCTATAATCCCAGTGTTGGAGTAGAAGGATACATGTTCTTTTCACTGAGGTCTCTTGGAGTCTTCAGCTAGGCTTGCCAACAGTATATCCCTCTAATCCCAGCGTTGGGGGGGCTGAAGTAGAAGGATCCTAAGTTCAAGGCTAGCCTGGGCTGCTAGCAAGCATTTTAGCACTTCCATCTTTTTTTCCAAGGTTATCGCAAAACGGGCACATGTGGGAAGGGCTCATTTGGCACTGGCTGTGACTTGTGTGCCAGAGAGGCCTGCACCTTTGTTGGAGGATTGAACCATGAAACACTGGTAAGGGGGTAATAACCATCCATTCAGCACAGCCAGGAGGGGCTGTGCTAAGCCAGGGCCGGTGAACAGCTGATACCCTGGAGTGGCATCTTCGTTTTGATGAGTGAATGGCAGAGGTAACAATGCGTGCAGAAGCATAAAAATGAGTGTGAAAGACACTATTACACAACTCTTGAGAACTGGTTAGGGAGGTATCATTTCGGGGGATGAGAGAAAAGGTCCCGTCACCTCCTGCATTCCACACCCTCATTTAAAATGGTTTACTACTTTTCTCCTACCTACTGTTCTGTGGTCAACAGGCCGGCTTCCACTCTCCCAACTCCTAATTGGGATTCACCAGAGGAAGCCAGACTTGAAGTTACATGTGAACACTGAGCTTGAACTCTGGCCACCTTCCGTGAATCCTTTGGTACCTTGAACCAACATGTTGGACGAAGGTATGAATAAGACCTGCCTGGAAGTCAGTCACATTCCATGGTCAGACTAGGATCCCACACACCAGTCTGTCAAGCTGGGTCTCAGGATGTTTGAGGAAGTCAGTGCCAATGCACTTAGCAAATAAGAAACAGGATTTAGTGCAATTTAATCACCATACGGATGACTTGTGGATACATGGACAGTAAACAAAACACAAAACAGCATTTTTTTTTTAAAATGGCACCTATTAAAGACTGAAACTCAAAATTTGAGGCAATCATCCAGTCCTTTAAAAGTCCATGAAGAGTGAATTATAAGGCACTTGTAGTGTTTCTGCTGCTACCTGGAAGTGGCGGCAGGTGCCCTCAAACCCAGCCTGTTGGGAGGGAGGGTCAGCGCTCCACCACATCCGACTGCACACGGCTACCACGTTGGTCCACAGGACGTGCTCTGGCCAGCTTGGCTGCCCTCATGTTCTCTAGTCTGTGGCTAAATGGCCGCACATTCAATACAGAAATGGGTCTCTTCAGGAAGCGATGGCCTGCTTGAGACCTCAAAGGTTGGAATGCAGATGGCTGTGTCCATTTTGAACGAAAAGGGCAGTGTCAGAGTGGGATGACCCGGTTGGTCGTCCACTGTAGAAGCCATCACTTCACTTTGTCCTGGGGTTCGGGACCAGCTTTCTATGTGGACGCAGAGAAAACTGGGTACGAGAGACTATGCTACAAAGAGAATAGTGTCGGGGACTGCTTGCAACAAGCTCACAAGTTTGTGCTACTGGTCTTTATACCAAGCCAGCCTGCAAAGGCGCTGGCCTCTGCTGGCCGCCTGACCTACTCAAGTCTTCAGGCTCTCAGCCCTGCCTCTTTCCCATTGTCAACCCTGCTGACTGGAAGTCAGTAGGATGAGAATTCATTGTTGATACACAGAGGAGAAGACCAGGGCTGTCTAGTAAACAGTAAAAGACTACACACCCACAATGGTTTTCCTAGTGTTGGAAAACTGACGCTACTTCAGAAACCAAGTGGTCCCTTGCTTTTGGTCCAGTATTATGGATGTTGCCCTGAGTGGGGAGAGCAGTGCATCACCTCCCAGAGCTCTTGTCAGAGGCCCAAGGAAGGCTCCTCAGGCTTGCATGAAAACTACTTTGCTGCGGTGGAGGTTTGACAGGATCCAAGTTATCACCGGGGGGTGGGGGGGCGGGGGGGGGGGGGAGAAAAGTGCTTTTGCAAAAGGAGCAGGTTAGAAGGGGGAGGTAATGGGGATTCTTACAAAGAAAACCTCAAATCCAGAGGCTTATCAATATCCAGAAGGCAGAAGCTACCCCAGGCACAATTTGGTCCTTGGAATACTGAGTAGAGGAGGCAGCTAGTGTGAGTGCCTGACTCCTGAGATTAATTAACCGTTCTTTTTGGCTTTGGCAGTGTCAAAGAGCCGGGCTGCCTTCTTGCACAGCAGTGAGAACCAGTAGAGCTGGGGAGAGATGAGGATGGCATTGGCCACATTGCAGTGCATAGGAATATTAAACGGCACTCGGAGTATGCTTATTCCTTTGTACTGGCCATAGGACCAGTACATGTAGGGGAAGAGAAGGATCCGGCAGAAGAGGAAGGTGGTCAGCGTGAGGATTCCATTGACCTTGTAAAGAAGGGTATGCTGCTGCTTCAGCTGCAAGGAAAAAGGAAGGAGAAGACAAGGTCACCAAGAGGATGGGTCATCGGGTACGGAACCCAGCCTTACCACAGTCAAGCAGGTTCTTGTACAAGTCAAGGCCTACAGCGCTAAATGGCTTGGCACTTAGACAGACAGAGACACACACACAAGCAGGTATGCAGGCCCATGCATGTCCCCATGGAGACCAGAAGATGCTAGTTGTCACCCTCTCACTCTCTGGGGACAGGGTCTCACTGAACCCAGAGCTCACCCTTTCAGCTAGGCTGCACACTCAGCCATGCCTAGCTTTTACAAGAACCAAGATGGTATTTGCTTCTGGCCCAGTATTATGGATGTTGCCCTGAGTGTGTGTGTGTGTGTGGGGGGGGGTAACACTGCTTTGGTGCAGTAAGCTGTCTTGCCCACTGAGCTCTCTCTTCAGCCATCATATACAGCCTCATAAGTTTACCAAAAGTGATGCTGAATTTGACCCAAGCCACCTCTCTTATAGGTGTATAAGAACAAGTGTGTGTGTGTGTGTGTGTGTGTGTGTGTGTGAGAGAGAGAGAGAGAGAGAGAGAGAGAGAGAGAGAGAGAGAGAGAGAGAGAGAGAGAGAGAGGTTCCTCCACCTGGTCTGGATGATGATGTAACCTGTCAAAGAGTCTCTTCTCCTGGCTCTAAGATCTCACCAAACCCCGGTCTCCAGAGACAGGGTAGGATCTGTCCCCTCCGCCCTCACATCTGCGGTTTTACTCACACATACCTGAATCAGAACTCTGCCCAGCGACACAAACGGAGTACTCAGTTCTGCTGTGAAGATGCAGCCGACAAAGAAGTCTCCAAGTTCTCCACGGAGCTTCTGCAGAGAGAGAGAAGAAAGGTGACTGAGATGTAGAGCTTCAGAAACCACCAGAAGGAAAATCCTAACAGGCTATAGGGAAAAGATAGCCATGAGACCCTGAAGGGAGAAAAATGTTAACAGGCAAGTGGCCATCCAGTTAATATCCTGTTGCTTCCCTGCCAATCATGTGGGGAGGACCCAAAGTCAAATGCAGATAGGCTCACTGAGTCCTACAGCAGAGCAGGCTTTGTCTGATTTTAGGGACAATAGGGAGGAACTCTGGTGCCTCTGTGTCAAAAGCACTGGGCCTGTTCAGTCATCGAAGTATGTGCTAGAAGGCAAAATCCTTACCGAATGGATGGAGTGCCTTCTTTTTTTCTTCCTGAAATAGCAGCCTACCTGATGGACCGACCTGCTCGGTAACACTGGACTGAGAAGACGTGGGGCAAAGAGACGGCTCAGCTGGTAAAGGCAATGGCCTGGCAACCTAAGTGGGACCCTCATACCACCTACAGCCTGTATGGTAGCAGAACTGACTTCTCCGAGTTGTCCCCTGGCCTCCTCACTTGTGCCCGTACACACACACACACACACACACACACACACACACACACACACACACACACACACAAAGGAAGTAAGAAAATAGAGTGTGCTGGATGTGGTAGTGCGTGCTTTTAATCTCAGCACTCTAAGACAGGAAGATGGCTACACATTTGGGAACAGTCGGGTCTACATAGTGAGATCCTGCCTCAAAAGAAAAGAAAATAAACACACGGGGCTGGAGAGATGGCTTTGTGGTGAAGAGCGCTTGCTGCTCTTCCAGGGATGAATCTGGTTCCCAGCACCATCGTCAAGCAATCCAGAACGACCTGGATCTCCAGCTCCGAGGGATCTGATGCCACTACTGACTTCCACAGGTACCCGCACACCCACTTCAATAAAATAAAGCAGAAATGACGTTGATGTCTACTGGTGGGACAGGCCTATAATTCCAGCTCCAGGAGAAGCTGAGGTCGGTGGGCTACAAGGCCAAGGTCAACCTGAGCAACTCAGACTATTTCAAAAAGTCAAAAGAGCTGGGGGCACAGATGAATGAATGGTAGGCTGCTTTCCCATCATGAGCAAGGTGCTAATTTAATTCCTGGTAATGGGAAAAAAACCAAAAACCAAAACAGGACAGGAAACAGCTCAGGAGTTAAGGACACTGGCTGCTCTTCCAGAGGACCCAGGTTCAATTCCCATCACCCATATGGTGGCTCAAATCACCAGTAACTCTGGTTCCAGGGAATCCACCTATAGTTCTGGCCTCTACAGCCTCCAGATAAGCAAGTTGTGCACAGACATACATGCAGGCAAAAACACCCATACATACACAATAGAAACAATCTTTGAAAAAGTAACAATGTGGCACATGCCTTTAATCCCAGCACTCGGAAGGCAGAGGCAGGCGGATCTCTGTGAGTTCCAGGCCAGCCTGGGTTATAGAATGAGTTCCAGGACAGCCTGGGTTATAGAGTGAGTTCCAGGACATGCTCCAAAGCTACACAGAGAAACCCTGTCTCAAAAAACAAAAAAAGAAGAAAGAAAGAAAGAAAGAAAGAAAGAAAGAAAGAAAGAAAGAAAGAAAGGAAGGAAGGAAGGAAGGAAGGAAGGAAGGAAGGAAGAAAGAAGCAAGGAAGGAAGGAAGGAAGGAGAAAGAGAGAGAAAGAAAGAAAAAGAGAGAAAGAAAGAAAGAAAGAAAGAAAAAGAAAGTAAGAAGGGAAAGAAAGAAGGAAAGAAAAGAAAGAAAAAGAAAGAAAGAAGGAAAGAAAGAAAGAAAGAAAGGAAGGAAGGAAGGAAGGAAGAAAGAAAGAAAGAAAGAAAGAAAGAAAGAAAGAAAGAAAGAAAGAAAGAAAGAAAGAAAGAAAGAAAGAAAGAAAAAGTAACAATGTTGGCTAGAGTCACAGACATTGCAGGTGCTATGGTTTTCCTCCACTGCTTGCATGGAAGACCGAACCCAATGAGGTAGTTAGCAGGAGGTGGGCAGAGCACAGAAGGGAAGGAAAAGGACTCTCGCACTCCTAAGGAATGACCAAGGTAGTTCCAGTGGCGGAATGGCTGGTGAGGCTGTTGTCCCGAGAGGCTGTACCTGTGAGACAGGTACAAGGACAAACAGGATGACCGCATGATGCGTGACCATTAGGCGGTTTTCAATCAGGAAGTTCCGGAAGATGGTGGCACGTCGGAGTTTCTGGTCTCTGGTTCGGCACCATTCACAGAGGTACATGGCGTAGCAGTCGTAGATCATGTATGGTATCAAAAACCAGACATATTCTCTGGCAAGCCAGTGCCTGAAAGAAAGCACAGGGACAGACAAAAGAGTCATGGACGTCAGTGATGGAGCACAAAGTCGGTCTCTTCACTGGCTCTCTCCAGCTCTGTTCTCAGTCAGCTAGTACTTTGGGCCCTTCCCGGTGAAGAGGGCGAACTATTAAGGAGGGTATCTCTAAATTACAAAGCAGACACGTGAGGGTCGAGGGTAAAAAGCAGGCATCCATCCTGCCTGGATATACGGGTGGTTTACTGTAACCATTCGCCGGGTTCCACCACTTATCTACAGACTTCGAGTTTTTTGATAGAAACTGACTTCGATGGAGATAAACTTCCCAGTGATTCAGCAGCTCCACCAAGGAACTGGTTTGGAAGGTCTTCTAAATCACAAGTCCAACCTTTCCAGTTTAACTCCTCAGTTGCTCAACCCTTGGGAGTTTCGGGGTTTAACTTCTAGATCTACACAATTTCTCTCGCTTCTGCATGCCCCACTGCAGACAATTTGTAGAGAGCACCCTGGCCATGTTCTTTCCTTATCTATGGTTAACTGGGGGTTCCAGTCATTCATAAAAGTATGGGGCCAGCTAGATGTGGCATAGTGGGTTAAGACGCTTGCCTGACGACCCCTGAGTTCAATCTCCAGGACCTGCGTGATGAAAGGAGAGAGTCATTTCCCGCAAGCTGCCTGACCTCCACAAGTACAACATGGTTTGTGTGCACGCACACACTAAATGCATAAATTTACTTTAAAAAGAAAAGTGTGCATAGAAATGGGTTTGGACTTCAAGGACCACAGCACAGCAACTAAATACCAAGAGAGGCTGGGGCAGAAGAGGTCCATTTCCTGGCCTGATCTGGGGCATATATGTGTTCCTATAACTTGCCCAGTAGGAGCGAAACAACATTTGCTGAGCCAAAATGATGTTTTGCTACTGTTCTAGCATACACAGGAAGGACAATGTCTGCACTGACCAACATCACACAAAAACTTCATATGAAGAAACATTTAAATTGGAATCTGCCCTATGCTAGGGAGGATTAGATTTGTTTAGTAAATTTTTTTTTTTTTTAATGGTTTTTCAAGACAGGGTTTCTCTGTGTAGCTTTGCGCCTTTCCTGGAACTCGCTTTGCAGATCAGGCTGGCCTCGAACTCACAGAGATCCTCCTGCCTCTGCCTCCCGAGTGCTAGGATTAAAGGCGTGCGCCACCACCGCCCGCCCGGCCATTCTTTAGTAAATTTTTGAGCAACCGTGTTAGAAGAGGAAACTCAGTATACAGTTCTCAAACTACCTAACCATCAGGTCACCTGAAGTGCTTGTGAAGCACTCTGTTCCCCAGAGTCTAAACCCATGTCTAGGATCCAATCTGTATGTTTCACCTTGTCTCAGGTGACTTCCCAAGGAGCCAGTCCACTGAACTGCGGCACCGGGAAGCTAGAGAGGATGCCATGTGAGGGTGCCAAGCTAGAGAGGGTGCCATGTGAGGGTGCCAAGCTAGAGAGGGTGCTAACTCTGTTCCTGAATTAGCTCCACATTTATCACAGCTCAGCTCAATCAAAAAAGAATGGAATAGAGGGAAATAATAATGGCACATAAATAATAACGTCACTTGTAGGCAAACTGATTAGCCAGCGTTTCTCAGGGCCCAAAGATCTAAGACCTGTTCTAATGCCCATCAACGGACTCACTGCTTCTCAGAGCCGTTTCAGGTAGAGCGACTGCCAAGAGCAGGTATGGCGGCCCACACCTTCAGTCCCAGCACTGAGGAGGCAGAGGCAGGCGGATCTCCGTGAGCCGAGGCCAGTCCAAACTACATAACGAGACACTGTTTCAGAAAGAAGAAGAGACATAAGAGGAAAAATATGAAATGGTGCCGGCAAGATCAACCCGCAGGAAGATCCCAGGTCACCGTGAGACAGTCTCCTTCTGGTTCCTCTTCCAGCAGGGAAACAGGCACCCTGCAGGGTGGAAAATCGGGAAAGGCCACCCAACTTTCCCTGGACACCTGCCTGTCACCCTTGAGCTTCTCGGAAGAGAAAAGAGTGGTTCAAAGAGCCAAGCGGGAAGATAGATAAATAAATAAAAACATCCTGATGTGGTGGCACGTATCTGCTCTTCCGCCCTGGGGAGACAGATGGAGGAGGAGGGCTACAAGTTCCAAGCCGGTCAGGTCTACAGATAAAACAAAAGCAACACCACTCCCCAGGTTTAAATAGGATGGCCCCTTCTGGTCTTTATTCGTCTCACTGAAGCGTCACAGACGTCCATTTTCTGGCCTGACTTTGGGCACAAAAGTGTCCGTTTTCTGAAGGCAGCAGAAACCTCTTCATTATCTTGAGCAAAGGAAAAGCAAGTGCGGCATCTGCAGGGAATGGGAGGGTGGACTTCTGCTGTCAATAGGAGTTGGCTACACACTGTGCTACTATCTCTGCTAAAGAATGTCCCAAAGGGAGGCCGAGCGGGGGTGACACACTCCTTTAATCCCAGCACTTGGGAGGCAGAGCCAGGCGGATCTCTGTGAGTTCAAGGCCAGCCTGGGCTACAGAGTGAGTTCCAGGAAAGCCACAAAGCTATACAGAGAAACCCCGTCTCCAAAAACAAAAACAAACAAACCAAAAAAGAATGTCCCGGAGGGAGAACCCAGTGAAAGCATTTCAAAGAACCAAAAGCCATACTCCTACTTATAAAGAGGGACGGTGGGACTACACTGTCCTCGAACACAACATTCTTTAGCCACGCCCAGTCTCTTGCTCTCTAACATTTTCCACACTCCCCTCGGTTCTCCTAAGTTAGGATGCAGGAAGCAATGAGAAGGCACTAATTAGGGAGCACAGGTTTTCCCACCAGGCAGTCACATACATCACAGGACGACAAAGAATATAGCGCCTGTGAGCCACTAAAATGTGAAAACGCTGGGGGATGGGGAATCCCTCAACCCGGGTATTTGCACTTCCACCTGGGATGGGACATTACCTGTCTGTGACCACGTCGCTGCAGGAGCCGATGATGATGAGCCCCGCCCAGGTGGCCAGCACTGCTTGCACCGAGGACACCAGCCTGAGGTGGGGCAGAGAAGAGAAACCAAAGAAAGCGTTCTTACTCCATGACTGCGGACAGCACAAAGCCCCACTCTCCAACCTGCTTGTCCCGGGCCGAGGCGCCCTCCGGGGCGGCCATGGCGTCGCGATGCCCCGAGCGGGGGGTAGCAGGCAGGGAGACGCACACGCCCTTCCCGATCGGGCCCGCCCCGCACCGAGGGGCGCTTCCCGCCGCCCCCTTTCCGCCTGCAACCCCGCGCAGGCCCGGAGCGGAGGGCAGCGCCCCGCCAGGGCGGTCGGCTGGGCCCCCGCGGTACCTGGTGCCGACCGTCAGGCAGTCGTTGTCCGTCCATCCCGGCCGCGAGCGGCGCAGCGCCCAGGTGCTGAGCGCGAAGAGCCCCGGGAAGAAGAGCGCGCCGCTGGCCAGCGTCAGCAGCATCGGTGCGGGTGCGAGTGCGGCCGCTCGCTGCGCAGCGTGCTTGGGGCTGGCGGCTCGGCGGCGCGGCCCGCTCTCCCTATTTCTAACCTCCTCCCGCTCCGCCCGGCCGCCGCCACTCGGGCCCCGCCGGCACTGGCCGCCAGCCCCCGGCGCTCCCCCGCGTGACCAGCGCGCCGGCCGCGATAGGCGCGGGCAGGAGCTGGGGCGGGGTCTAGTCGCGAGGCTGCCGAGTCCCCTGTCTGTCACCGCGGGCGCGTGCAGGGGCCTCCCTGCAGGACGTGCACCCGGGCGGGCGCGATGGGTGCCAGGGAGGATCGGGCGGGTTGTGGCCGCCTGCCCTCCCTCATCCACGGATCCACCGAGCATCCATCGTCGCTTCCAAAGGGAGTTTAAATGGCCTTCCTGCCCATCAGGGAGTGGCTTCTTCGGAATCGCCAAGAAGGCTTGAAAGCCTGTGTTCCTCCTTTCCTGCTGTGGTACTTGTAGACCTCTTGGCTTTGGGTCCAAATACTACCTGAGTCTTGGTAACTGTGTATCTGTGCTGAGGATGACAGCTGTGTCCTTATTTAACAGTTCTTGGGCTAGATGATTCCACTTTAGCTTAGCACCTTGAAACTCGCGGGACAGTCCAATCGTTTCAGTATCGCCGAAAGGACTCTCTTAGGAGAGAAACTGCTTTGGTTTGTAGCTTCTAACTTAAATGTGTGAATGTGGGAAGAGGAGGTGGGTGTTAGGATTCAATTAATGCCCAGGACAATCGAAAGGTACTACAGGTCTCTTCAAATCACCATCATGAAAAATGCTCTCCAAAATCTCATTAGAGAGGTTTGACAGAACAACTGAGCTCAGCCTCTCTGAGCTGGGCCTCGATTTCCTCATTTGTGGAAGGAGGAGGAAGCTGAATACAGGCCCTTCAAGGCTTTTCCAACTCTTAATTCTTATGATACTAGGACCTCTATAAAATAAATAGCAGATGGTTTCTGATAGATGCCAATAAATTAACATTCAGTTAGTGGTGTAGAAATATAGCAAACATAGCTTTTGCTTGTTTTCAATTTGTATATAATTGATTATTGAGTCAGATTTTCTCAACTTTAAAAGACAATTTCTCTTTTTATTATTATTTTTACTATTACTGGGCTGTAATCATTTGGGAGAAGACAACTCTTCATATCTCCCTACATGTTGCTAATGGGAATTTAGTTGACATTAAGGTAACAAAACTCAAAGAGAATCAGGGCTTTCATTCCCTTGGGGCAGGCTGCATCTCTGCTTCCCCAGTTCACAGCTAACATAAATGGTAGATGAAAAGGACTCCTCAGTTTGGTACCAGGGTGCCTCACAAATAAGACTCTCATGTGAACAAAGTACATCTATCTGTAAACTTTCCATTCTCTCCAGGAAACATCTTTCCGCATCCCCCTTTTTAGTCACTATCCATGCCTCCTGGTCACCTCCAGCTCCCCTAGTGAGGAGTGGTTCAAAATCCTCCGTGCCTTGGCTCAGAGAGATTAGCAACATGTAACAAGTATGCTAGCAATGTCCAGTGGTCAGGGCGGTCCTCCACACAGGAGGCTCTTCACTAAACTCTTTTTTTTTTTTTTTTTTTTTTTTGGTTTTTCGAGACAGGGTTTCTCTGTGTAGCTTTGCGCCTTTCCTGGAGCTCACTTGGTAGCCCAGGCTGGCCTCGAACTCACAGAGATCCGCCTGCCTCTGCCTCCCGAGTGCTGGGATTAAAGGCGTGCGCCACCAACGCCCGGCCACTAAACTCTTAAGACGCCTTCACAGAGTGAATACACAGCAACTGATGTTTTGTATATGGAAACAGGAGAAAAATCAGTTTCCAACATCGTGCCCGAGGAAGTCACCACAATGTTTAGATCGATTCACTGTAAAGCCAGCAAACATTAATTTGAACTTGGCTTTCCAGTAATCAAAGCCTTGTGGGAAAATGATAAAGCTGAACCAAAAGTACCAAGCCCTAAGGGAAGGGGAGGAGGGAGTACCAAACTAGAAAGAAAGAATTTTAAGACGCTGCTCATCCTTCCAATGCTCCCCCCACATTGTGTCTCTAACCCCGAGTCTGGCCCTTGTCAGTCACGTGCTCACCCACCGGGCTATCCTCCCAGCCCACTTCACGTCTTGTCAAACATTTCCTCCTCCACAAAGGTTCCTGTGTTCTTCCAGGTAGGTTTATAAATTCACTTTATTTTTTTACAATTTATTTATTTTTATGTACATTGGTGTTTTGCTTGCATGTAGGTCTATGTGAGGCCGTTGGATCCCCTGGAACAGACAGTTGTGAGCTGCCATTAGGGTGCTGGGAATTGAACCTGGGTCCTCTGGAAGAGCAGCTAGTGCTCTTAACCATTGAGCCAACTCTCCAGCCCCCATAAATTCATTTTCTAATGGGCGTTTTTTTTCTTAGATATGGTCTCTCTAAAATGTAGCCCTGGCTAGCCTGGAGTTTGCTATGTAGACCAGGCTGGGCTCAAACTCAGAGATCCGCCTGCCTCTGCCTCCCCAGAGCTATCTTTGTATTTTATATCCCAAATTAAGCATGGCACCTCTCAAGGGTTCAGTAAATAGTATTTTTAAACTGTATGTTGAGAACTATACTGTATGTTAGGCACCACATCAAACACTTTGCATGCATTAATTAAATCCTCAAACCTGTTACTGTTCACAGTTACAGCAGAGCTGGGTTGAGTTCAGTACTGTCTACCTTCAAGGTCAACGTGGTGCTTAATGACTATATTGCTTGCAGACTTGATAATGGAGAGTAATACTCTTCCTCAATATGGTTTCAGAGTAATAACTACATAACTACCGTTCCTCATTGTTTACTTGCAGGTTTAAGTGTGGGATATGGAGTTTCTGGGCTCAAATGCTACTTTTTTTTTCTTTTTTTCTTTTTGGAGCTGAGGATTGAACCCAGGGCCTAACCACTGAGCTAAATCCCCAACCCCTCAAATGCTACTTTTAAGATGTGCATATGTGTAGTGTGTGTGTCCACGGAACACACCGGCATGCAGCCAGAGGCCTGCCCTATGGCTTTCTGCCATATTTCTTCGAGACAGAACCTCTCGTTGAACCTGGAGTGAGGCTGGCTGCCAGCAATCCCAGTAATCCTCCTGCTTCCACCTCCAGCAGCCCTGGGGTTAGAGGCATCCATAGCCACACCCGCCTTTCTGTGGGGGGGCTGGGGATTCAAACTCAGGTCATCATGCTTGCATGGCACACACTCAGCCACTGAGCTTTGCCCCCAGCCCAAATATTACCATCAACACTAAAGGCGAACATATCATTAATGACTTTTTGTACGCAAAGGGACCCCAGTGTGGATGGGAAGCTGACTTGCAATTCTGTGAAATGAAAGGACTCCAGTTAAAACCTGGACCTTCTGATTTGACTTCTAGGGTTATTTCAACAGCTTCACACCACAGTGGTAGGATTGCCGAAGTTTACAATTTGCTGCTTGTATGGGTTTCCAGAGTGAAATCTGGGTCAGATTCGATGGTACACACTTGTAATCCTAGCACTTGAGAGGCTGAGGCAGAAGGATTGCAGTAAGTTCAAGGCCAGCTTGAGATACACAGCGGGTGAGCTGGGGCCATATAATAAGACTTTCAAAAAAAAGCAAGGCTGAAACTCGGATGCTCGATGCTAAGTTAAGGCTCCTTTACCAGACTCAAAGTCTCACTGGGGCTGGGGAGACAGCTTGGTAAAGTGTAAAGCACCTGTTGCATAAGTATAAGACCTGAATCCTATCCTCAGAGCCCCTGACAGATATCAACTAGGCATGGTAGTGAGCTGGAAGCCCCAGCTCTGGAGGGGCGGTCAAGCAGATCCCTGGGACTTGCAGGACAATCAGAGAGGCCTGGGCCAATGAGAGAACCTGTCTTAAAAACAGAAGCTGAGGCCGGGGAGTGGTGGCACACGCCTTTAATCCCAGCACTTGGGAGGCAGAGCAAAGTGGATCTCTGAGTTAGAGGCCAGTCTGATCTACAGAGAGAGATCCAGGACAGGCACTAAAACTACACGGAGAAAGCCTGTCTCGAAAAAACAAAAACAAAATAAAACAAAAAACCACAAGCTGAAAATCTGCTTTAGGAATGAAATTTGCGATTGTCTTCTGGCCTACACACACACACACACACACACACACACACACACACACACACACACACATACACACACACCACTCTTTGAACAGGAAATTCGTAAAGGTCTACTTTAGTCAAGCGTCTACCACTGAGGTATGTGGTCTTCCTTCCTTTTTGGTTCTATCCCATTCCACTAGGCTGCTTGGACATCATTAGCAGACAGGATATAGACTCTTCCCATGTCTGCTTCCCAGACATAAACTGAATCGTCTGTTTCCTTGTGAAATATTTGCCAATTCCCGGGTGACTGCCATATATGTGCTGTGTGGGCTACTCCCCTTCATCAAAGAGATCAGCTTCCTGTCCAGGAAAATGCTCCTACAAGGAAACAATTTAGATTCACACACAAACATCTTTATTTTGAACTCCAGAATGAGAACTTGGAGGTCTCATCCATCCATATGCTTTTTGTTGTTGTTTTGCTTTGTAGCCCTGACTGTCCTGTAACTCATCTGTAGCCCAGGCTGGCCTTGAACTCACAGAGATCCGCCTGTCTCTGCCTCCCGAGTGCTGGGATAAAAGGCGTGTGCCACCACCACCTTCATATATCCTTTAAAAACTGTAATAGAGAACATGGAATCTTAAAGTCAGTTATTTTGTTTGGGGCCACATTCGTTGTCACTTGGGGATTGTTGAAGCAGGGACAGAGTAGGAAGGAGGACCAGAAAATGAACTGATGGGAAGAGGCCAGGAGATAAAGATACAGGAAGGTGATCAAGAGAAACCAAGCTGGGCTGGAGAGATGGCGCAGTGGTCAAGAGCACTGGCTGCTCTTGCAGGGGACCCGAGTTCAGCTCACAACCATCTGTAACTCCAGCTGCAGCCCTTTGGGCCTCCGAGGGCACCTACACACACACACACACACACACACACATACACACACACACATACACACACACACACACACAAAATTAAAAATAAAATGAACATATTTTTTATAGAGAGACAAAAATAGAGTTTTAGGGAATAAACCAAGATCTACCCAAGTCAAGGGCAAGCAGACACAGTTAAAGATCCAGAGAGTGACAATTACAACAGCTAAGCAAGGGGAAAGGATGAAAGACACCAAGATGCAATTTGGCACAAAAAGGAAGAGGGTGATGGCCTTCTGTGGACCATTGTTTTCTCTAGGTGAACACCCACAAAAGCCACATGGCAGAAATAAGGAGGTGGCTTGCCATCAGTGCTGAGGGTGTGGCTAGGAAGAAATCAATCACCCTCCTCTTGGTTTCTCCTGCACCTTGCACTCAATAAACAGCAGATCGGTACAGCCCAGCACTGATGTGTGCCTACTGTTTGCGCAGGTGGTAGTGGCTATCCGGGAATTCAGACAGCACTGAGGCTGGGTTCAGAGACCTCGAATCCTATCCTGGCTTTGGAACTGACTCATAAACTGTGTGACGTGGAGAAAGCAACTTCAGCTCCACTATAACATGGTGGTGGTTGGGGGGGGGGGATTTCCTACCTGCCTTACAGGGTGGCTTGGACAATCAAGTGAGTTATGAATCAAAACTTCATGTTAAACTATGTGCCAGGCACAACAAAGGATCATTGTTCCTGGCTGCCCGAAGCACAGTTCTCTGCTGCTAGACGTCTCAGGAAATATTCTGGTTTGAGTGTGGAATACCATGAGAGCGCTTGTGTGGAAGGCATGGTACCCAGTGCAGTATGGGGGAGAGGTGGGGCCTTTGGCTCTGACCTCATCCAGGGATTAGCCCATTGATGGACTCAGGTTTAATAGGTGTGCTGGGTGTGGTGGGGACTTTAGGAGGCAGGGCTAAGATATAAGGTCACCATAAGGGTATATTTTATTTAAAGTCTCCCCCCCCCCCCGCCCCGCCTCTCTCTCGGCACTCCCCTCCCCCCCCCATAAATGAGCAGCTTTGTTTTGCTGTGTGTTCCCTGCCTCTCCACAAGCCCCACGGAGCACAGTGGTGCCAAATGCCCATGAATGGAAACTGTGAGCCAACACGGATCCTCCTTTAGGATTTGCCTGGATCTTTTTCAGGTTTTGTCTTTTAACAGTGACAGAAAGGTGACTAACATAATAAGCACCTGTTAGATTAAAAATGCCTTTGACTAGCCTTAACTAGCCTAAACCAGTTCCAGACTTCAGCTTTCCTGGGTTCTATCCCAGCCTGTTTGCAAGAGCAAACTGTGAGTCCTCTAAGGAAGCACGGTCACACCCCAAGTACATGGTTTCTGCAAACAGTGGCCACAGCCACAGCCACACACCAAAGGGCAGTCTTTGCTTTTGTGTACTGTGATACTGATCTTGTCAATAAAAGCGTAACTTACACAAAGAGCTGATTATAAGGTGCTTGCCTTTGTGTATTATTTCTTATTTTTGAAGACTTCCACATACACATTTCTTTTGTAAAAAGTGAAACCTTTGGATTGTCTGTAGGTCACAGAGACCTAAAAGCAAGCACTTCTAAGTTCATGTTTTAAAACTATTCAAGGACACTGAGCTATTAGGAAAATCACCTTGGAATGAGGAGAGCCAGAAAATCCCTGTGCACAAATTCAGCTGCCTTCCTGAATTAGAAATAAGGCTGGCAAGAGTTGATATCTTCATGTCTCACAGGTAACTCCACAACAGGGCTATTGTTTCCTTAAGTCAGATGGCTTTTTGTATTGTTTTCTGATTATAAAGTGGATTATATTAAAAAATAAAACATGCCCATTACAGATAATAATAATCACAAATAATAATGCCATACTTTGGTAGCATTCTCTGTAGTCATCTTCTTTGTTTTATTTATTTTATGTTTTGAGACAAAATCTCACTATGTAGCCCAGGCTGGCCCCAAACTCATAGAGATCCACCTGCCTCTGCCTCCTGAGTGCTGAGATTAAAATCAAGGAATAGGATGAAAGGAATGTGCCACCATGCTCAGCCAATGCTTGCATTTGGAACATATTTGATTGAAATAATGCATTAGAATACTACTACTTACTTAACATGCTTCCAATGTTATTTAAAATTTCACAAACTTCATTTTTAATAAATCGTAAGAATTTGAAATTTTAATCTCTATAGCTTATCTTTCAAAGACAAGAGACTGCTTCCATTTTTCTTTTTGTTGTTTGTTGTTTTTGAGATAAGGCCTCACTATGTTTCCCTGTCTGTCCTGGAACTGGCTATGTAGATCAGACTAACCTCAACTCTCCGAGATCTATCTGCCTTTGCTTCTTGAGTGTTGTCTGTTTTCTTTCTTTTTGTTTGTTTGTTTGTTTTGTGTGTGTTTTGTTGTATATTTTACTTTTTAAAAAAGTATTTCATTATATATGAATATATATAGTCTGGCAGTGTCTTTTTTTTGAAACAGGGATCTCTCTTTGGGACTCAGGGCTTGTTCTTAGGCTAGGCCGGCTGGCCAGTGAGCCTCGGATATCTGCCTACCTTCACCTCTTCAGAGATGAGATCACACAAGTGTGTACCAGATGGCTAGCTTTTTTCCTTTCTTTTTTTTTTTTTTGTTTTGTTTTGTTTTCCCAAAGTTTCACTGTGTAGCCCTGGTTGTCCTGAACTCGCTCTGTAGACCAGGCTGACCTCAAACTCACAGAGATCCACCTGCTTCTGCTTCCTGAGAGCTGGGATTAAAGGCGTGCGCCATCACCATCTTGCTGGCGGGTGTTTTTTTTAAAGTGTGAGTTCAGGTTGGGGATTTAGCTCAGTGGTAGAGCACTTGCCTAGCAAGCGCAAGGCCCTGGGTTTGATCCTCACCTCAGGAAAAAAGATGTGAGTTCTGGAGCTCAAACTCAGGTCTTTGTGTCCACACAGCAAACACATTATCAGTTAAGGTATCTCTCCAGCCCTATTTGTTTCACTGTGTAGTCAAGCTGGCCCCAAGCTCTTAATTCTCCTGGTTTAGCTTGCTGAGCGCCGGGATTAAAGGCAACACCACACTGAGCTGACTGGCTTCCACATTTATTCTCAGATCAACAGAATCAAGGCTTCTTCCCTGGTAACTTTAATCTTAAAAGTATTCAGAGTCCTATCCTTACTAGCATCCCGCAACTGAGTGAGCATCACAGTGTCTACAGAAACCCAAACTTCTTTTTAAGTACCTAACTTGTTCTTCATACAGAAGGAACTCCACTAATCTGTAGGAGGTTTAAGTGGTATATTCATTTCAGCACTTGCTATTGAATGAAGAAACAAATGAAGAAAAAGCCACTCTTGGTAAGGTGAAGTCTATAGCTTTTACCATACACAGCTAATGCCAACCATAAAAGTCATATTTCAATAAGGCTGTAGGTAATGGCTGGAGACTAAAAACAAGGCCGAGAAAGCTGATTAGTTATAAATACTTCAACATCTTATTTGGGAGGCACCGTCATACAGAACACCCGGAGCGTTGGCAGCAAGCTCACCATGGGGGATGATGTGGCCACGCTGCTGGGCCTCAGAGGGTGTTAATGATCAGTCCACAGACTGAACTGTGGGTCGTGAGCCAGGCTGAAATACCTCTACCCCGCTGGCAGAAAAATCCCCACATTGCCGGGAAACATGAAGGAACTGTCTGGCAGAGGCCTTAGAAAAATCTGGAAAGTTTTAAGTAGTATTAGTGCAGGGTGAAGGCCAGGGAGCATGCACTAATCAAGATACTGCTGCCCCACCCCCACCCCGCCCCCATGATGTTCTGCATTCTGAGGTGCTACCTTTGCCTTTTTGGTACTTCATGCTTTCCTGTATTTATCATTACCGCCTGTGTCATGTGTGAGCACAGACACATGCTCACGTGGGGGTCAGAGGGCAACTCTCAAGAGTCTGTTCTCTCCTTTCACTGTGGGTTCCCGGGAGGGAGCTCAGGTAGTTAGGCTTGTGAATACTTTACCCACTGGGACATCTCAGCAGTCCTTGTATGTGCTCGTCTGTGTTGGCTGTCAAGTGCACTGCTCACGCCATCTGCTGCTGTTTAATGGCCTCTGTTAGCACTTTTATAACTATGATAAAACTATAATTCCTACTCTAACAGCACATGCAGAAACTCTCAGAAGAGCATCAACATTATAAAGGCAGAGAAATATGTATTGAGATCACTGTTTTCTACTAACATTAGTTTAGTGAGAAAAATGAAAAATCAGTTGAAACAGAATAAAATAAGGTAGCTAGATATAAGATCAGTATACAAATATAAATGACTTTTTTATATGAGCAATGAATATCAATTAGAAAATATAATGGGAGGCTGGAGAGATGGCTCAGAGGTGAAGAGCACTGGCGGCTTTTGCAGAGGTCCTGAGTTCAATTCCCAGCAACCACATGGTGGTTCACAACCATCTATAATGAGATCTGGTGCCCTCTTCTGACCTGCAGGCAGACAGAACACTATACACATAATAAATAAATAAAATACAATGGAAAAGAGGATTATTTAAAACTTTGTTAGCTGGACTTAGTGGTACATGCCTTTAATCCCAGCACTCAAGAGGTAGAGACAAGCAGATTTTTGTGAGTTCAAGGCCAGTCTGATCTACATATATTGAGTTCCAGGACAGCCAGGGCAACATAGAGACACTTTGTCTCAAAAATCAAACAAAAAAATGGAATAAAACCACCTAGGTGTGACAGCACACACTCATAATTCCAGCACTTGGGAAGTAGAAGCAGGAGGATCAGTATTTTCTTGCAGGGGGTGGGAGTTATAATCTAATTATATTTCTCCCTCTCCTTTCTTCCCTCCAAACCCTTCTTATATCCCTTCCCACTCTCCTTCAAGTTCATGGCCTCCTTTTCCCCTTGGAGGATCAACATCCTAAGGTCATCACTGGCTACACGTTGAGTTGAAGACTAGCCTGAGATACCTCGTATACTGACTCAACCCCCCCCATGCATACATATGCTATACATATATGTATATAATGGCTAGTTTTAGGCCTAACAAAATATGCGAGATTTATATGAAAGCAACTCTATAGCTTTACCAAACACATGAATGCCTGAGCAAATAGAGAGCGTGGCCCTATGATGAAAGATTCAATATTATAAACGTTGATTTTCCCTAAATTGATGTATAAACTCAATGTGATCTCAATCAAAACCCAACTTTTGCAAATTAGAGATATTTTTTTTTTAATTTATTGTGTATACAGTGTTCTGCCTGCATGTAGGCCTCCACACCAGAAGAGGGCACCAGACCTCATTACAGATGGTTGTGAGCCACCATGTGGTTGCTGGGAATTGAACTCAGGACCTCTGGAAGAGCAGTCAGTGCTCTTAACCTATGAGCCATCTCTCTAGCCCCTAGAGATAATTTTTTATTACAGCCAAGAAATACGTGAATTGAGTAAAAGGGCATGGAGGAAAGAAAAGGAGTTTTGCTAGAATATATCAAAACATTCCACAATCAATCATAATTGAAACAGTAAGGAAGAAGGAAAGACATCAGGGGAATAAGACAGTCTTGAATTACTGCTGGTTTTTTTTTGTTGTTGTTTTTGTTTTTTGGAGACAGGGTTCTGTGTATCCCAGGCTGACTCCAACTCACTCTGTAGCTGAGGATGATCTTGAACTTGCCATCCTCCTGCCTCTGCCTCCAAGATCACAGCCTGCCCCATCAGACTTCAGGACAGCACTCTACCACCTGAATTACATCTCCAGGCCTGTTTTTGAGACAGGATCGCAAGTGGCCCAGGTTGGCCTTGAACTCACTGTGTAGCCAAGGATGACTTTGAACTCCTGATCTTCCTGCCTCTACCTCCTGAATGTTGGGATTACAGGAATGCTATGCTATATCCAGATTATGTGTTATATCCAGAGTGCTGAGGACCAGACCCAGGCTCTTGTACAATATGTGCAAGCCAACGTTCTACTGACTGAGCTACAACCCCAGGCCAAAATTTATTTGTGGCAAGTATGTTAGAACTAGCGGGAAAACTATAGAAATCATTAACTTCCCATCTGGAAAACTTCTAATTCTAAAGTTAGAAGTTGAAATTTGTTTGAGATATAGTTCCACTCTGTAGCCCAGGCTGGCTATCCTCCTGCCTCGGCCTCTCAGGTGCTGGAATTATGGTATGAGCCACCATACACATTTTTGTGTATCAGGGATTGAACGTGGGCCTTGTGCACACTAAGCAAATGAGTTATAGCCTAAGCCCTAGAAGCTGAATAGTCCATTATAACCCATGTCCCCCCAGAGCCTCCAAATATGAACTCATTGGTAACTAAGCTAAGGACTAAGAAGAGGCCATACTAGATTAAAGTGGAACCTACCCCGAGAAATCACTAGCCCGAGATCTCCTTAGAACAGTCAGGACTCTCACAGACAGCGGAGACAGGAATGGGAAAGCGGAGCGGGACGGGAATGCTGAACCTGTAGGCAGCAGAGGCCCTGGGCTGCTGCTGGCCATCAGAGGCTGGGGAGGAAGGCGTGGGAAGACTTCTCCCTCTGAGTCTCCAAGATGGAGCCAACCCTTCAACACGCTGTTTCAAGGCTCTGGTCTCTGGAGCTGTGAGAAAATGTCTGTTGTCATCAGCTCCCCAGCTATGGCAATGCATTATAGCAGCTGTAGGAAGCAAATGTAACGCTGCCACACACTAGGCAAAAAGTGAGGTTCAGGTGTAGTGAATATTAAACACACCAAAGGCCGTTGGAGAAATCTCAAAAATTATTTTTATAATTGATAAAATTTCCCAAGAAAGATATAAAACCTAGATGTGACATAGAGCAGGACGAACAGATTTGTATACATCTAAAAATCAAACAGGCCAGGGAGATGGCTCAGCTGTTTAACATGTTTGCCACCAAGCCTGGCAACCTGAATTCCATCCCTAGGACCACATGGTGGAGGGAGAACCGACCCCCACACTGATTCCTTTACACACACACACACACACACACACACACACACACACACACACCCCACTATCTTTCAAAATTTTACAAATTATAAAGACTGGAAATAGAAGAAATACAAACAGGCTGATACAAACTTTGTAATATTTAAATAACTGATACTATCTGGTATGCCAAGGATTAAATGATACAGGCTTCTTTTATAATGCTAATGTAAGATAAATATGTATTAAAAGGGTATTTGTGCCAGGCAATACTTATAATCCCAGCAGCACTTGGGAGGCTGAGGTAGGAGGATCACAAATTTGAGGCCATCCTGGGAGTACACAGTAAGACCTTGTCTCACAACAAAAAAGAATATTGCTATAGTAGCAAAAATATTTTAAAACACTAAATAACTAGTAACACAGTGATTAAATATTTTGCAGTATGTTCTAACTATGGAATAGTATATATTAACTGTGGATATTAAAAAGAGAGCTGTGGATAGGGTGCACCTCTGTGGTACAATGCTTGTGTAGCACACATGAGACTCTGAATTCCATCTTCTCCATTAGACAGACAGACAGACAGAGAAGAATCTCCACAATCCACTAAGGAGGAAAAGATGGATGAGAACAAACTGCTGAACAGTAAACATAGTATAATATAATTTGTGATCATATTGGTTCATAGCGGTTCAAGGGCGCTGGGCACATGCTGTGGTGTATATTCAGACAGGGCTCACCGGGAAGAATGTCTAACTGCAGACACCACTGGCTGCTCTGCAGAAGGCGGCACAGGGCTGGATCTGAGTGTGCACATGTGATGGTGGAATGAACGAGGACTTCTGCATCTTCTTCCACGGCCCAGGACTTTTCCCAGTCACCGTGACTTGCTGCTTATTACGTAAGTAGGAGGGGGAAACATAATGAGCACCCAAAAGTGATGGAGGTAATTGCTAAAAAGGAGGATACTGGAAAATACTGTTCAGTGTCATGTACATGTGTTTTGAAATCTAGTTAAAGAAAACAGACTTAGTGCTTCCAGAATAGACACATGCACATCACGTGCTTTCACCAGTCATGGGGATCTCGTCATTTTCTGAAGTGTGAAGACACCGCATAAGTGCCTATGAAGCAATAATGCTGATTTTTCCAAGAAGACTGTAATAGGATATTGAAGTCCAAGGAGGAAAAGTGCTCAGACAGGCACATAGCCAACCTTGGTGTCAGGCCTCATTTTATTACCCTGTCTAGTCTCCAGCACTATACAGACTAAGGAGTAATATACATGGAAACATTTAGCCGTGCACTAAATACTCTCTACACCCACTCTATTGTATTGCTCCCAAGCCATTTGCTACTGAATAGTGTAGTGTGCCATCGTATCTGCCCACAAGCTGCTAAACTCTAAACACAACACGTTAAGTGTGCGAGGCGAGGCAAAGGCGGTGAGAACATAGAAAAACTCAGAAAAAACAAAGTGGAGATTTTATAGGTTGTTGAGAATGTGTGACTGTCATAAAGGAGCAAAGTCCGTGTTTTCTGATATCAAGGACTTAGACACTAAGTGAGATGGATGTGAGGATGGCCTTTCTTTCTTTCTTTTTTTTTTTTTTTTTCTATTTGAGAAGGTGTCTCATGTAGCCCAGGCTGGCCTCAAATCCACTGTATAGCTGAGGATGACCTAGAACTTCTGATCTTCCTGCCTCTACTCAGATTACAGGCCTGCACCAACATGCTTGGCTTTTTGGGGCCCTGGGGATTGACCATGACTCAAGGAATGCACCTTGACTCAAGAATCCAGCAGGCACTGCGCTGGAGACCTAGCTCCGCTGGTGGTGTTTCCCTAGCTATACACAAAGATCTGGATTCCATCTCCGGCATTCTGTAAAACCAGATGTGGATGTGCACACCTGTAATTCCAGCACTTGGGAGGAGGTAAAGGTAGGAAGATCAGAGGTCCAAGGTCACCCTTAACTCCATGATGGGTGTGAGGCCAGCCCCAAGTATGGGAGACACTGTGTTTTATTTTTCTGTTTGTTGTTGTTTATTTGTTTGTTTTAAAGAATCTAACAGGTAGAAAAAGAGCCAAAGAAACAGAAAAGAAGGCCTGAAATAACCATAGTAACTGGTAAGGAATTTAAGGACTGGTTGGTTTGTTTGGTATTGGGGATAGAACCCGGGGCCTCATGCATTCTAGGCAGGTGCTCTTCCACTAAGCTACCTCTCCAGCTGAGCCTGTAAGTGGTTTTTGTAGAAGAAATTACTGGTAGCTATACTGCAATGATTGTACTAATTAACATCAATTTTATGAAGCAAGTGTTTTTATACTTATCAGTATACAACTTGTGAAAATGGGGCGGTCATTGAGCAAGTGATGTGAATATGGAAAGTGATCCCAGTGTAGCCAATGGGAAGGCTACGTTTGAAACATCTGGGAGCTTGCATATTGGCATGGCTGAGTGCCTCTGCTGTGACCGTGGGAACGGGAGCTGCTGAAGCTAACTGGAGATTATGATCTGCTTGGCAAGAATGGGCATGCACAGGGAACCACAGTACCAATCAAAACAAAACTGGTGTCTAGGATATAGGGAACATTTAGAGCCATCCAAATGTCAATCAAAACAAATGCCAAGATGTTACAGTAGCTTCAAGAATGAGAGACAGAAAAAGAACCAGTTATCATGACGAGCCATGTACTAAAACAGCTAATAAAGAATCACCAAGAGATTGGCTGGGTGTGATGGGTGAGGCGTGATGGCTCACACCTTTAATCCCAGCACTCAGGAGGCAGAGGCAGCCAGATCTCTGTGAGTTAAAGGCCAGCTTGGTCTACGTAGTGAGTTCCAGGACAGCCAGGGATACATAGTGAGACCCTGCCTAAAATAAAAAAAAAAAAAAAAGAGGAAGAGGAGGAAGAGGAAGAGGAGGAGAAGAAGGAGGAGGAGGAAGAGCAGCAGCAGCAGCAGCAGCAAGAGAAGGGGCTGGAGAGATGGCTTAGAGGTTAAGAGCACTGGCTACTCTTCCAGAATATCCTGTGTCCAATACCCAGCACCTATATGGTGGTTCACAAAGGTCTGTAACTCCAATTCCAGGGGATCTGATGCCCCCTTTTGGCCTGTTTAGCTACTGTACGTATATACATACATGTAGGCAAAACATCTACACACATAAAAATATAACAATTTTCTTAAAGCACCAAATGAGAATAAGATTTGGCATGAGAACTAAACTACAATATATTCTTTTTTTGGGGAGGGAGGGGTTGGGTTTTGGTTTTTCAAAACATGGTTTCTCTGTGTACCCTGGCTATTCTGGAACTTGCTCTATAGACCAGACTAGCTACAATTCAGAACTCTGCCTGCCTCTTTCTCCTGAATGCTGGAATTTAGGTGTGGGCCACTACCCTGGCTCAATATATTTTTCTATTTCTCGTTGGTTGCAGAAAACTGGGTGTGGTGGCCCAAGCCTGTTTCCCAGGACGGAAGCGGAAGTACTGTGGATTTGTGCCAGCCTGGGCTACATGTCAATTGCAGGCCAGGCTAAACAATATGGTGAGACCCTGCCTCAAACAATACAAACCCAAGTGGTACCAGTGCCTCCTTCTAACACTGGTATAGCCAAAGGCTACACACGCCTCCACCCCATTTCCGAAGCGGTCCTTAGGGCTCTTACGCACCGCCATGTTTGGTTCAGTTATTGTGGGTGGCAACCTTCACAGAGATCCACCTGCCTCTTCCTCCTGCATCCTGGGATTAAAATCATGGACCACCCACCCAGGGAGAAGAAGGTGCTGGTAACATTTAATGGGCATAAAAAGGTCATTTCGACATCCTCTAGCTTATTTGTTTGTTGTAGTGCTGGGCCACACCCATTTGGAGGTTACAGAGAGTGGAGCCGAAAGGGGTATAACAAGCCTTAGTCGAGCCTAGTGGTACAGGACTGTAATTCCAAAAACTCTGGGGGCTGAGGTAGAAAGACCACAAGTTCAAGGCTAGCCTGGGTTATAGAGTGACCAGCCTGACAAATTAATGAGACCCTGTCTTAAAATAAAAAGTAAATACAGGGCTGGGGTGTAGCTCCACACAGAGTACCTGCCTAGCATGCACGAGGTTCTGGTTCTAATCCCCAGGGTAGACACTGGGGCTCACTCTCTCCTCTCTGTGTGTGTATGGAATGTTTATTTGCAGGGTGCATGGGTGCACACGTGGAGGTCAGCCGAGAACTTTGGGGGGCCTGCTCTATCACTTTCTGCCTTCTTACCTGGAGAAGGGGTTTCTCACTGAAACGAAGCTTGGCATCTAGACTGGCTTGCCATCAAGCCTCAATCCGCCTGCCCCACCCCACCATGTTGTTACTGGCATGACAGCCATGCCCATCTTTTCCCATGGGGGCTGGGGATCTGACCTCAGATCCTCAGGCTTGCACACCAAGTACCCTTACTCACTGAGCCATCTCCCCAGCCCAAGACCCTGTCTTGATCTTATAAAAGGAACACCGTCTGCACAGTAAGCATTAGAAACAGGGCGGTGATGGCGCATACCTTTAATCCCAGCACTCGGTAGGCAGAGGCAAGCGGATCTGTGTGAGTTCAAGGCCAGCCTGGGCTACAGAATGAGTTCCAGGAAAGGCGCAAAGCTACACAGAGAAACCATCTTGAAAAACCAAAAAAAAAGAGTTAGAAACACTAAATTGACAGAAAAGGGTTAAACTCAGCTTACCAGATCTCACTAGCAAAGACTGTCCAAATCACTTCCTATATCCTTAACACCACTTTCTATTGGCACAGCAAGAAACATTATGGAGATCCCTTTTTAGGGGTTTCTGTTATCTTTCTACCCCACTCTTACATTTCCTCAGAGATGGACCACGCACAGTTCTCTCACAGCCTGCTAGACCACTCCTTCTATTTATCTGTTTCTTTTGAAATAGGATGAAGCTCAAATTGCCATCATCCTTCCTGAACCTCCCAAGTACTGATGGAGGTTACAGGTGTGTGCCACCACACCTAACTTCCAGTCACCTGTCAAAGGGCATGTTCCTCAAGATTTAGTTTTGCTTCATTTATTGATTGTCTTATGGATCCTAGACCGACTTCAAATTCAATATATAGCTGAGGGTGACCTTTAACTTCTAATCCTCCTGCTTCCAGCTCCCAAATGCTGGGATTGCAGTCATGGATCAGCACACCCTGGGTATGCTGTGCTAGGAATCAAACCCAGGGCTTCGTGCACTGGCTGAGCTACATCCCCAGCTCCTTTACTTCCAGGCATTAGAGACTGGATGCATGCCTTATGTGTGGGATTTCACAATATTAAGTAAGTTCTCTATAATACCTTGTATCACCTGTACCCCATGCCACAGAATATCAGGAAATGGCTTTTAAAAGCCCAGTTCATTTGTGAGACTATCACAAGCTCATTTTCATATACAAATCTCACTTATCTATAAACTTCCACACCATATTTATATTAAAGTCGTATCATCTGTTTTTCTCCAGCCAAAGGCATTTTTCTCTTTGCTTATTATAAACAGCTTGACCTGTCATTGCTTATCCTAATGCATTTTTAAAACAAGTTTCTTGTTACATTTATTTATTGTATGTATATGTGTGTGTGTGTGTGTACACACGAGCACAAGCACGCATGTGTGAGCACGCATGTAGGTGAGAAGATAGCAACTTGAGCCCCCTGAATTGCATGCCGAGCCCCTACCCAGTGAATTAGCAGGCCATCGGGGAACTGTGTGCAGTGTGTCTCTGAAGAAATGTAAGAGTGAGGTGGAGGAAAGTTGTGGCATTTGGTTTTCTCCTTTTACTCTGTGGGTGTCAGGGACTCAGGTCATTAGGCGCAGTGGCAAGTGTCTTTCCCGCTGGGCCATCAAGCCAGTCACAATGCAGTTTTTAAACTAGTGTCTACCTGGACTCTTTTAAGCAGCCTACAGTTTTTGTGTACTGTACAACTCCCCTAAGCTGAGCTCGCACTGAATATTATTATTAATACTGGAGTTGGGGGCTTCAGAAGGAAGAACGGTTTCAAGCGGTAGCCGACAGCGACCACTGACAACAGGTACAAAGGACAAGCAGCAAGAACCAGACAGTGTGAATCTGGACTGGACATGCTTCTAGATTCCCTGTGACAATCCAGGCAGCTCCCTAACAGAGGAAGGACAACAGGGAGCGGCTGCAGGTGACAGCAGTGAACCTGGCGTCACCACTCCTCTGCCTCTGGTCCTTCCTTCAAAGGCTATCCTTTTCCTTATGACAACTCTCGACACCAAAGCATCCGGCTCCAGCCAGTTCTCTAGCCTTTGCTTGTACCACTCTGCCCTTGACTTTCGAAACCCCACGTCCTAGCCAGGCCCTCTCTTCCTCCTGGCTCTGCACATGCTGTTACTTCGGTTTGTCATCCCTTCCACATTGCTACAGCTTAAAGATCACTTCCGAAGAGAAAGCTTCCCCAGCGGCGTCCACACCCACGATCTCTTAGCACATCTCCCAGGGTGCACTGTCCTTGTCTGGCTTTGGACCTATCACAATTACATATTCATTTGTATGAACACTATCTCCTGTGGTGGCAGGCATTTGGTGTATCTGGTTCTTTGCTGAACTCAGCACCCAGCCTAGCTGCCTGTCACCCGGAAGAACAGGTGTTGAATATGGATATTGAATGAGTGAGAGAAACACTTAGCCATAGGATTGAGGTGGTTTTGTTTGTTTGAACCAGCTCTCCACTCCCTCAACTGTTAAATTGGGATTATGGTAATTACAAACTTCAGAATTGCTGTGGATTAAGAGTCAAGGTATGTAGTGTGCTTGGTATGTGCATGACATATAGTAAGCATTAGGAAACATTAGCTATTATCATCATTAAAAAGAGACTCTGAGTATCCGAAACTCTTAAACATTGTCAGTAATAATGTGAACATAGTACTCTTGCTTATAATTATAAACACGGATCATACCACTTAGTAATCTTTTTTTTCCCCCCCGAGACAGGGTTTCTCTGTGTAGCTTTGGAGCTATCTTAGAACTCGCTTTGTAGACCAGGCTGGACTTGAACTCACAGAGATCCACCTGCGTCTGCCTCTGGAGTGCTGGGATTAAAGGAGTGCGCCACCACCATCTGGCCCACTTAGCAATCTTACGTCTGGGTATACACCTCAGTGAACAGAAAATTTACACAAAAATGTAGACAGGAATGTTTATAGCACTTTTATTCACAACTCCTCAGACCGAAAACAACTCAGATGTTTTCCAGTCAGTGAGTAGATAAACAAATCAACGGAGTACTGCACAGCAAGAAACAAACTGATGATATGAGTAATGAAATGGATGAATCACAAATCCATCATGCTAAGTGAGAGGAGAAAGACTCAAAAGGTGACATGCGGTATGATTCCATTTATGTGGAATTTATATGACGTTCTGGAAAAGTCAGAACTCTAAGACTAAAACTCAGGCCAGTGGTTTCCAGATAATAGAGTGGATGTGAAGAAAAGTGGGGGGATTATGGCAATGTCCTAACTGGATTGTGGTGTGCTTACATGACTATATGCATTTATCAAAGCTCATGGCATTGGAAACTGAAAAGGGCTGATTTTACTATATGCAAATGAGAAATAATTTACAATAGAAAAGTAAAACAATAGATAAAACTATTTTCCTTTAGGAATGGTACACATGGTTTCCTTTCTCGTTCTACTCCCTTGTATCTCCTTTCATCTCTTTTTGTTTTATCTTATTTTTTAAAATTTCTTAATTTTACGTGTATGGGTGTTTTGCCTGCATGTACATCTGTATACCATGTGCATGCTTGGTGTCCAAGGAAGCCATAAAAGGGTGCTGGATCCCTTGGAACTGGAGTTACAGACCACTGTGAGCTGCCATGTGGGTACTGGGACTTGAATTCAGCCCCTCTGGGAGAGCAGCCAATGTTCCTAACTGCTGAGCCATCTCTTTAACCCCTTTATTTTATTTTTACTTTTTTGAAGATAGGGTTTCACTGTGTAGCCCTGGCTGTCCTGGAACTCACTCTGTAGACCAGGCTGGCCTTGAACTCACAGAGATGCTCCTGTCTCTGCCTCCCAAGTGCTGGGATTAAAAGCATGTTCTGATACCCCCAACCAGTTCAGACCTAGCCCCTTTATTTTTTAATTATGTATACGTGTGTATGTCTGCCTTGTGTTTGTGGGAGCTCTTGGAGGCCAGAAGAGGATGTTTTATGCTTTGGAGCTGGAGTTATATGTGGTTGTGAGCTGCTCAATGAAGGTACTAGGAACTGAACTTGGATCCTGGATCCTCTAGAAGAACAGAAAGCACTTTTAACTGCTGGTTTTTGAGACAGTTTCACCACATAGTTCTTCTGGCCTCAAACTCTCCATCTTTCTACCTGTTTCCAGAGTACTGGTATCTACAGGCATGTGCTACTACATCCAGCTGGCACCTATATTTCTAATAATAAAAGCTGGCACCTACAATTTCTGATAATACTGTATGTTTATTGCAGACATATGGGAAAAATGCAGAAAAAAATATTTCCTTGTCATTGACTTTTGGTTGCGACGGGGTCTCATGTAGCCCAGGCTGGCCTCAAACTCACTATGTGGCTGAAGCCAGCCTTAACCCCTTGTCCTCCAGCTGCAGTCTTCCAAGTGCTGAGATTATAGGCTAGTGCCATTACACCCAGCCAATATTGCTTTCATATATATATATATATATATATATATATATATATATATATTCTACTTTCTGAAATACAGTGTGTGTACATTCCCATGTCATTAAATAATTATAACAACCATAATTTTATGAGTCAGTAATATATATGTATGTGCAAATGTGTGGAGGACAACTTGTGAGAGTCAGGGCTCTCTTTCCACCATGTGGGTTCTGGAATGAATTCAGGCATGGGGCTTGGGCTCAAGTGTTCTTCCGGCTGAGCCATCTTGCTGATCCCCCACTCTCCTCCTGCAATTTATACTTCTATGCATTTCTTTGTTGCTAAAAATTATATTGCTCATACAATTTCTTTTTTTGCAAACTAAAACAACAATAAAGTTCCATCCCCAACACTGCAATGTTTTTTTTAAAAGAAATAGAGCAAATTATATATATATATATTATTATATATATTATTGGAGCAACTTCAAAAAATAATATAAGTTCAGCAGGGCCAGAGCTCCTCCGTCCAGGGTTTCACAATGTTGAACTGGTAAGGCAACCTTCCCTTGGCTGCAACTCCCTCATTGTTCCAGGTCATACTGGAAAAGTGGTTCCACAGGGTGATCTGGCTCCTCTCTTTGTGATGTACGAGGCTAGACATCCTAACATTTCCTGTACTACCAGCTTAAATTTGCATAATACTTCCAATATTTAATGCTCACCCCATCTAATGTAGCGTAAGCAGGGCAGATCAGAGTCCTTTGTTCAAGATCATAGGCTCATCAAGAGTGTAAACACGGATGGATGTACAGCCCGGATATTATTAGGTCTCAAAAAACACTTCCCAACGTTGGGTTGCTTCGTTCCCCCAACCCCCAGCCTAGCAAGGAGGCTTCAGACAACTCTGCCCAGTGGATCCTTATCTAAGGAACAGGCGCTCTCCCAACCTTCAAATGTCCTTGGCAACACTGCCACTTACCAGCTGGGGCCATTTCACTCCCGATGGCAGGGGGGACACATAGCCCTTACCAAGGGGGCCCAACGAGCGGTGGCACGCGAGCTTCGCAGCCCCCGGGGCTTGCTGCCCATCCGTCGCGACACTGCCGGGGCTGCCGCTTTCTGGGGCGCTCCCGCGACACATAGGCGCCGGTGGGGGGACGCACCATGGGCGAGGTGGAGAGGGCCTCCATCAGTTTAAGGATTGGCCGCGGGCGGGCCACCAGGGAACCTGTGGTTAAGGCTTGTCTGATGATAATCCTGGGACTTGACAGCCATGCCTCCAGAGGTCAGTCCTCCGCTATCCCAGAGTCCCCCGGTTCCCGGAAGTGCCCGGCTCTCCGGAAGTGCCGGGCTAGCTGTAAGAATAGCGGCTTTCTCGAGCGCTGAACCTGGTGGGTTGCAGTTCTGGGGTCCTGGTGACCGCGCAGGAGCAGGGTTGGAGCGGGGCGTTGGGGCTGAGCGGCAGGATGATGGAGGAGGAGGAACTGGAGTTCGTAGAGGAGCTGGAGGCCGTGCTGCAGCTCACGCCTGAGGTGCAACTAGCTATCGAGCAGGTGAGCGCTCCACCCCCTCAGGAGGGAGCTCCGGGTCCGGGCGGAACCCACCCGCCTAGGCTGGAAGGGTGGCGGCCTGGTGCGCAGAGGGGTCTGGATTTTGGTGGAGGTGGGAATGGGTTTCTCAGCTCATGGACCGAGCTCTGGGCTCGGGTGTCCTCTCTAGGCTCAGGTTGTCACGCCCTGCTGGGTTTGGGCCCAGATGCTGTGCTTTTTGACAGGATGAACCTAGGAGAAACCCCGTGACTGGATAATTCAGATGATGGGAGATTGTGAGACCTCATTCATTTTCCAAACTAGTGCTGCTGCTCCCGTTTCTCAAGTTAAGCCCTTGGAATTGGCAGCGGGAGACTTTCATTCCGGAAACAAGTGTTGTCATTGGGGGCGGGGGCTGTCATACTGGGAAAATGGCTCTTAGGCTGGTGAGGGAGGCGGAGAGGGAGGAACGAGAATTTGGCACAAGCTGGAGTTACCTGGGAAGAGGAAGCCTCAGTTGAGGATTTGTTTCCATCGGATTGGCCCATGGGCAAGTCAATAGGGCATTTTCTTGGTTGATGATGTAGAAGGGCCCCGCCCACTGTGCGAGTGAGGTACCACCCCTGGGCAGCTGGGCCTGGGTTGTATAGAAAAGCAAGCTGAGCGAGCCATGGAAAGCAAGCCAGTAAGCAGTGTTCCTTATGGTTTCTGTGCCAGTTCCTACCTGATGATGCACTTGTAAGCCAAATCAACTCTTTTCTTCCCAAGTTACTTTTGGTCATGGCGTGTTATCACAGCGATGGAAAGCAAACTAAGACAGACCTTTACCATAATTAAAAGGTTGAGGGCCAGCGAGATGGTTCAGTGGGTAAAGGCACTTTGCCACCAAGCCTGGTGGCCCGAGAACCCTCAAAGTAGAGGGAGAGAACTACTCCTGACCTGTACACATACATGTGTGTCGTCGTCGTCGTCCCCTCCCCAACACACACATAGGTCCCACACACATAAATACAGTAAAAATGTTAAAAGGTTGAGAATTCCTGCTATTTGGGTTATGTTGGTGAATATTCCTAAGAGTCCTCGATTCCCGACAAGAAGTTCTCTTGACTAAATCCCCTTGCCCAATATATTAAAATTTATGGTAAAGGTATTAGAAGTAATTGTTTAAGTCCCATATAGGTTTTGTTCTTAATAAAGGGGAAAAGATCTTCCTTTAACATGGGGCTGTGATGTAAGAAAAAGCACATTAGGAGCTAGGGATATGGCTCAGTGCTAAAGCACTTGTCTCATGTGCCTGAGGATCTAGGTTCAATCCCCAGTACAAGTGCAAAAGAAAGAAAAGGAAGAGTATGCCTCACTTAATGACTGTGGGGAAGTTTGCACAACAACATTAATTCTACTATTACTAATTAGTATATGTGGACAATTAATACTTTTTGTTTGCGTTTTTGAGACAGAGCTTTTCCGTGCAGCACTGGCTGTCCTGGAACGTGGTAGACCCAGCTTGACCATTAATAATTAGCCATGGGTCTGCCACTGTACTAAATACAGTGCTTATATTTTCCCACTTATAGATTTTCTGTGTGTGTTTTGGGGGAATGTTAGCTTTGCTCCTGTAAACCACATTTGTTACATCCCAAGGCTGATATCCCATTGGGTAAAACTTGAAGTGCTGGGGCCATGCTCCTTCAGCATCTGTTTCCTTCAGCCAGAACAGGTGGACTCTGATGGAAGAAACAATACAGTCAGTTACTGTTTGAATTGGAAATATCAGAATGTCACATTGTTGTTATTATCACATGTTATAATACATTTTCTTTAGTTTTATTTTTTTCAAGACAGGGTTTCTGTGTAGCCCTAGATGTCCTGGAACTCACTCTATAGACCAGGCTGGCCTCGAACTCAGAACTCAGAGATCTGCCAGCCTCTGCCTCCTGAGTGTTGGGCTTAAAGGCGTGTGCCACCACCGCCCCGCCACAGTTTCTATTCTCGAGTTTTCAAGGTTTAGTCACCAGACACTTGATGTCAAGATGAATTTAGATTTTTTTCTTTAATAGTTCCAGATCCTAAAAATCCTGCAAGTACTTGTACAATAGCATTATTGTAAAGAGTATCAAGTTAAGGGTTGATATAACAGAATCACATTTTACCTGGAGGTAAGTTCCAGAGGGAGTGCATAAAGTGAGTACCACTACAGCCATGTTCCTCTTGAAATTCTTTAAAGCTATGAAGTTCAGCATCTAAAGGTCTTCTGATAACTCTAGTGTTTTCTCTGCCAACGCTGGGGCCAGGCATTCTCTTTATAGGTGTCACCGGATGAGTAGCTTAAGTCAAGGGCTGTGTTGTGTGAAATCTCTTAATGCCTGGGATGAAATCTCTTAATGTCCAGGAGCAGGAGGAGAGGAATGAAGGAACTGGGAGCAGTCAGAGGAAGTGGATAATTCACTAACTTCCTCATACCCAATCACAATGGCAGGCCCTGTTCCCAGCACTCCCTCTGCCGAGGGCATTTAATTAATTGTATAATCACATGTATGTGTGGTGTATTCCCACCATAGGTGGACAGTACAAAAGTGAAAATGCTCAGCTTTTAAATAAAATGCTAAGCTTCATCTCTCACTGACTTTGCCTCCACCTGCCGTTTATATCATGGAAGCCATAAACTCTCCTAATAACTGTCTTCTGCCTCTCTTAGAAGACTTTTTGATTCATTCATTTTTATTCTTAAGTCAAAAAATTACTTATTTGCTATTTTGTGTTTATGTGTGTGTCTGAGTGAGTTTATGTATGATTTACTATTTTGTGTTTGTGAGTCTGAGTGAGTTTATGTATGATTTACTATTTTGTGTTTATGTGTGAGTCTGAGTGAGTTTATGTATGCCACATACATTTGGGAGCCCTTGAAGGCCAGAAGATTCCCTGGAATAGGAATTAGAGGCAGTTTCGAGGAGCTTCTGTATGAGTTTTAGAACTGAACCCAAGTCCTCTGCAAGAGCAGCAAGTGCTCTTAACTCTGGGCCATCTCTCTGATTCCTTTTTTGTTTTGCTTTTTTGAGACAGCGTTTCTCCATGCACCCCTTGCTGTTATGATTTTTTATTATGCAGGGGGACCCCCAAGGGTATCCCACACATGCAGGGAAACACGCTGAGAAGATGTAGCCGTGGGCTGGGCAGATGCACACCACGCAGGGCATGGCGGTGGCCAGTGATACACAACCCAGACAATGCATCCACGTGGAGAGTTTATTATAATAAGAGATAAAGAGGCAGAGAGATGAAAAGAGGAAGAGAGAGAGAGAGAGAGAGAGAGAGAGAGAGAGAGAGAGAGAGAGAAAGAGAGAGAGAGAGAGACCGAGTTTTTCCTTAAAAAGAGACTTTCACGTCAGGATACAGGGTGGTCCTGAGGGGCAGGATCAGAATATTAACACTGGCTGCACTGGAACTCACTGTGTAGACCAGGCCGGCCTCAAACTCACAGGCATATGCAGCTGCCACCACCACCACCTGGCCATGATTCTTTAACCTTAAATTTCATAGGAAGCTGCTCCTCTGAAGATTGCTTTACAGAGTTATATATGTCTTGAGCTGATAAAATTCAGTACCCAGGGGATCACTGTTTTTTCTGGTTTTTGTTTTGTTTTGTTGTTGTTTTAATTATTACCTCTCTCTCTCTCTCTCTCTCTCTCTCTCTCTCTCTCTCTCTCTCTGTGTATGTATGTATGTATGTATGTACATGTATACATGGGCACCACAGAGTCAGAGGATAACTTACAAGAGTCAAGTCAGTTCTCTTCTGCAACATGTGGGACCTAGGGACTGAAGTCAGGCCTTCAAACTCGGTGGAAATGATTTTACCTGCTGAGTCTAATCCTGTCGGTCTCTGCCTCCACACACCTGAGTTGGAAAGTCTTGTGTAGGCCTTCACTCACTGTGCAGCTGAAATTGACCTTGAGTTCCCGATCCTCCATAGTCACTCTGGTACATGTATGCACACACACCATCTCCCAGGTAGACACCATGTCCCAGCCTTTTATAACCCATCCTCTTACCTATTTTTCAAGTTGTGACTTTTTTTTTTTTTTTGGTTTTTCAAGACAGGGTTTCTCTTGTGTAGTTTTGGTGCCTGTCCTGGATCTTGCTCTGTAGACCAGGCTGGCCTCGAACTCACTGCAATCTGCCTGGCTCTGCCTCCCAAGTGCTGGGATTAAAGGCATGTGCCACCACCTGGCTAGAAGTCTAAAATCTTGAATCAAAAATATTAGCAGGAGCCAGGCATTCTGGCATACCTCTATAATCCAATTACTTGGGAGGCTAAGGCAGGAGGACCAGTTCAAGGCCATCCTGGGCCATTTAATGAGTTGCAGGGTAGCCTGAGCTACATAGTAAGATCATCTCTCAAAAACCAAAACAACAAACACCACCAGAAAATGGCGTCTGCAGGCCCACACTTGCTCTGAAGACTCAGGAAGACTCGTGTGTTGGCCCTCCTTGCTTCTGCTGGCTGCCGGCGCTGCTTGGTGCTCCTTGGCCTCTGTCTTCTCGTGGCTTTCCGCTCTTGTCTCCTCCATTCCTGTGTCCACATTTTCTTGAGGATCCATTATATGTGAAGCCTTATAGAGTGAAAAAGTGGTAGCACACGCCTTTAATTCCGGCACTCAGAAGGCAGAGCCAGGCGGATTTCTGTCAGTTCAAGGCCAGCCTGGTCTACAGATCGAGATCCAGGACAGGCACCAAAACTACACAGAGAAATCCTGTCTCGGAAAAAAAAGAGAGAGAGAGTATAGCAAGAATCTTAAAAGTTCTTATTGATAAAATCAAACCTGAGGCCAGTTATTGGGGTGAATACTGGAAGGTCAGAGAGACAGAACAAGCCACAGCTATCTCACCTCGCTGGATCCTCAGCTGGTCTTGTCTCCTCAGACTGGAGGCCTCTGAGTCCTCATCCGGAATGGGTCTCAGCTGAACTGCTGCTCGAAAGCCTGAAGCTTAACCAGCCACATGCTTAACCAGCCAAATGCTGCTAGTTTCTGGTCCTCACGCCTTATATATCTTTCTGCTTTCTACCACCACTCTCTGGGATTAAAGTCTGGCTCTCTGGGATTAAAGGCATGTGTCACCATGCTTGGCTGTTTCCAATGTGGCCTTGAACTCACAGAGATCCAGAGGGATTTCTATCTCTGGAATGCTAGGATTAAAGGCGTGTGCTATCACTGCCTAACTAGTGGCTTTTCTGTTCTCTGACCCCAGATAAGTTTATTAAGGTACACGATATTTTGGGGAACACAATACCACCACAAGAGAGAGAGAGAATGAAAAAGTTGGAATTTTTCTGTTTTTGTTTTGTCTTCAAGAACCTACTGTCTAATAGATTGAATTTTGAATCCCCTATTATAATTTTTTTTTTTTTTTTTTTTCTGAGACAGGGTTTCTCTGTGTAGCTTTGTGCCTTTTTCCTGGAACTCACTTGGTAGTCCAGGCTGGTCTCGAACTCACAGAGAGCCACCTGGCTCTGCCTCCCGAGTGCTGGGATTAAAGGCGTGTACCACCACCGCCTGGCCCCCTATTATAATTTTATTCCCTTGTTTTAGTATTATTCTGTGTGTATACGTGATGTGATGTGATGTGTGGGTGCACATGTCACAGCATGTCTGTGGAGGTCAGAGGAGAACTTTGTGAAGTGGATTCTGGGGATCCAACTCAGGTTGCTAGGCTTGCAGGACAAGTACCTTGGCCCCTGAGTCATCCCACTGGTCCTGTTCCTTCTAAATGGAACCAAAACCAAGAAAGCCAAAACAGACCTGTGTATATCCGTGGTATCCAACGCAATGCTTTAATCAATTACCCCTGTTTTTATGTAGGTATTTCCAAGCCAGGATCCTCTCGATCAAGCTGACTTCAATGCCGTTGAGTATATCAACACTCTGTTCCCAACAGAGCAAGTAAGTATACAGCTTTAGGTTTCCTTCTTCCCAGTGGCTTCCAGCTTACCCTGTGTGTTGTGATTGCTGTGATAAACAAATGACATTAAGTTCAAATCACATTCCACTGTAACGAGCTGGGTCGGGTGGCCAGTGGAGCCAGCGAGGAGTTCTTTGTTTGCAGAGCACAGTGTTAGAACTTTTGTCCCTTTAGTTTGTGAGAGTCTCCCTCTCAGCTCGCCGAACTTTGTGTGTGAGTTGAGGTCTTACAACATGGGAGGGGGAAGTGGGAGGGAGGCAGGCGGGAGGAAACCCCAGCTTACACGCAGCATAAGAATGTAAGGTTGTAGACATTTTGTGTATGTCCTCCTGTTGTGTGGTTTGCCTAGATGGGGTTTTCTTACAGTAATTCAGAGTTAGAAGCCGGAAAATTGAGGGAAGGCCAGGTAGACTTTGGCCCACCCTCCCACCTTCCCACCCTCCCTGCGTCCCCCTTCTCTCTCTCTCTCTCTTTCTACACAGGGTCCAATATGGCCCAGCATGATCTTCACTGTATAGCCAGCATAATCCTTTTTGCCTCTGCCTCATTGGCACTGGGATGACAGATGTGTGCCACCATGCCCGGCTTCGGGGTTTTCATTTGTTCACTAAGCAGGTGTTTACTGAGTACCTGTCGTGTGCTGTCAGTCACTGTCCTGGGCATACACGGGAATGCAGCCTTGCCACTGAGTGTGTGTGGTCCAAGCAGAAGAGACACTGCTGAATGCTGGGAGGAGACGGAAGGAAGAATGCAGTCTAAAGACGATAGGTTTCTTAGGAAATAAAACCCAGGGGCTTTCGGCCAGTGCTCAGTCAGCCAGTCCAACTCCCCAGTCACCTGTGGGACTGTGTGAGAGACTAGAGAGAAACGATCAAGGTAGCAGGCTAGCTCCTGGTCTCCTGGAGTGCAGTGTGAGAAGGAAGATAGGAAAGAAATCAACAAGAAGTGATCCAGTATGGCTGCGGGGAACATGTGTAGCCATCCAACATGGTGGCATGGACAGGGCTCTTATGAAAGAGCCTAAAGGGAGGTTCTCTTGGAGGCAGTTTCTGTTACACCAAGACATAATGACACAGGGACCAGGCCTATGACATCTTGTGAAACGTTGTTCTAGACAGAGACAGACAGGAAGACAGGAAAAAGGTCACTCTAAAAGTGGGAGGCCAGAGGACAAGTGATGAGTATACGGCAGAACATCAGAGAAATGCCGAGAGCCTTGAAGAGGCTGGGTGGAGAGATCACAGCCTGAGATGGAGCCCCCCATTGGTGCTTGAAGGGATGAAAGTAGAGGCCTATGCAGATAAAATCCATCCATTCATTTCCTCAATAGAAAAGGGCCTACTCTGCCTAATTTGGTGAGGCTGGAGGAGAGACATTGATTTGAAGAATCAGTCAGCCACCAGAGATAGTTTTTATGATCTCAGAACTTATAGTCTGCCTTGATAATTCTTCATCGCACTTACATTTAAAAGGAAATATGGATTTGTTTGTGTCAGTAGTAATTATTGTGTTATATATGAGTCCTCACTTCTACCACAATTATACTGTTAAGATTTAGCATTGATCTGGTATTGATTGCACTAAGCATTCTAAACATTTAGCAGCGATGGATTCTCCACTGTGTTGATGGCCTTGGTGGTGAGGATAATGAGCCAAGCAATAAGTAAATATGCAGAGTGCTCAGCTGAAATGCAGTATTGGATGTGGTGCAAGCAAGGTCGAATCCAGAGGCTTCCCTGAGGAATGAGACATACATTAAGGATGTTAAACTTTGGTTGTAGCCTGCTCCACTTGGCAGGTGTTGGCACCTCTTCTCCGTGTTGCAAGGGGAAGAACAGGTCCGTGGTAAACAGAGTCAGAGAAGGGTGTGAGCAGTGTAGGCCATGAGCAGCTCACTTGCGGCCATGAGTGGAAATACGCAGGTGGAGATTCAGAAGTGCGGTGCATCCTCCCATCACTGTTGTTATCCTAACACACCTTCCCACTGAGCTCACCAATGTCGTCCCGTCTTTTCCTGACTTTAACAACAAATTCTCTCTCTCTCTCTTTTTGGTCTGACAGTCTAGTTTTAAAAAACACATTGATTTTTAAAATAAACTTTGAAAAATGTTACACTGTGTGATTGTTTTTGAAGGTTTTGTAAGGAGCCTTCCGTGCTCAGCATTTCTGTGAAGGGGAGCTGGGGTTTGCTAGTGATGGAGGCTTGGTCACAGCCAGCTTAAGAGAGCCTCTCTCTGCTTATCAAGAATGCTGACTTGCCGGGAGGTGGTGGCACACACCTTTAGTCCCAGCATGCATGAGGCAAAGACAGGAAGATCTCTGAATTTGAGGCCAGTCTTCTCTACATAGCAAGTTCCAGGACAGCCAGACCCTGTCTCAAAACAACAACAACAAAAAGAATGCCAATTCAACTAAACAAACAAAAAATCAGTGTTAGAAAGCTACATAGGAAGCTGCCAGGTTTTCACCTCTTTCTAAAACAATTGTACACACACACACACACACACACACACACACACACACAGACAGACACGCACACATGCATGTGTGCACACACATGCTTTTTAAAGTGGAGCATTTGTTTTCTCCAGATTCAGTTCTGTGTCTTATCTGATCATGCTTTCATATATGTGTTAGCATGCAGTGACGTTTCTTACAGTAAGTCAGAAAGTGCAGAACACAGGGTCAGGGCACACTCTATTTTCCTGGTCCTAGAGTTATACTTAGCCAGCCGTCTACCAGCCCAGATTCCCATGGATCTTCATGAAAAAGCAGTAGAAAGTATTGGCCTAACATCCATTCTTTTTGTTTGTTTGTTTGGGTTTTTGTTTTGTTTTGTTTAGAGACAGGGTTTTTCTATGTAGCTTTTGGAACCTGTCCTGGATCTCACTATGTAGACCAGGCTGGCCTCAAACTCGTAAGAGATTCACCTGCCTCTGCCTCCCAGTGCTGGGGTTAAAGGTGTGTGCCACCACTGCCCAGCCTTATCAATTCTTTTAACTTTTGGGCAAAACCCATCTGTATATACCATGAGCCTACAAAAAATAATTTCAAATTTAGATCGTTTCAAAGATGTTTATATGTGAAGGTTTAGTGGCATTGTGAGTGAGTCGATGGGGCTGTGTATCTCTAGAGTGGCTTGCATGTCTGCAGATTCTGCAACTGGAGCGGGGCCACAAATCCTCAGGTGTGGCTCCTTCATCAAGTCTGGGGGAAGCTTGGCTTTCTGTACTTAATAGAGGTCCCTACATGGTGCTGGAGGAGCCAGCTGTGCTAACCATGATCTGGAAAACACTTTCAGCTTCCTTATAGTGAATTAAAGGATCATTTGTAACATTACTGGAGGTTTGAGAGGAGATGCTATAGAATTTATGAAAACCAGTATAATCCTAGCACTTGAGGATTGCTTGAGTCTAGGAGTTAATGACCAGCCTGGGCAACCTAGCAAGACTCCTAGCTTAAGAGGAAAAAAAAAAACCCAAAAATAAACTGGAGATATAGCTCAGTGGTAGGGTATTTGTCTAATATTTGTGAGGCTAGACGTTAAAGATCTTTTTTATAAATTTTATTTATTTGTATATTTTATGTGTGAGAGCTCTATCTGCATTATGCCTTTATGCCAGAAGAGAGCATCAGACCCCATTATAGATGATTGTGAGCTGCTATATGGGTGCTGGGAATTGAACTCAGAACCTCTGGAAGAGCAATGAAGGCTCTTAATCACTGAGTCATCTTTTCAGCCCCAAGGTTCAAGTTCTAATGCTGGAAAAAAGAAAGGGGGGGAAAATATGCATAATCAAGAAATTTGGGGGCAGAAAAAAGAACTTAGCTGGGCATGGTATCATTTGTAATCCCAGCACTTAGAGGAAAGAGGATCAGGAGTTCAATTTTAAGGTTTATTTATTTATTATGTATACAGTATTCTGTCTGCATGTGTCCTTGCAGGCCAGAAGAGGGCACCAGATCTAATTGTAAGTGGTTGTGAGCCACCATGTGGTTGCTAGGAATCAAACCCGGGTCCTCTGGAAGAGTAGTCAGTGCTCTTAACCGCTGAGCCATCTCTCCAGCCCCCTCACTGCTCACTCTTACTGCCTAGATTTTTGGTCATGTATATGTTTTAACAATTTTAAATACCTTATAACTTTTATATTTGTAATTAAAACAATCTTATAATTTATAATTATATATGCTATATACATAATTATATATAGGTATATAAATCATATTAATTTTGGTAGTATCCCTGATTTAGAAAGGTGTGATGACAAATTCCTGAGTAGTTTTCTCAAATACTAATTTGAAAAAAATTTATTTTTTATTTTATGTATATGAGTGTTATGCCTTCATGTAAGTACACCACATGTGTCTGTGCCCATAGAATCCAGAAGACAGTGTTGGAAGAGGGTGTTGGATCCCCTGGAACTAGAGCTACAGATGGTGGGAGCCACCAATGTGGATGCTGGGAACCAACTCTGGGTTCTCTGAAAGAGCAGCAAGTGCTCTTACTCACGGAGCCATGTCTCCAGTCCCGTTACACTAACATTTAAATTTTTGTTGTTCATTTTTTTGAGACAGTGTGTGTGTGTGTGTGTGTGTGTGTGTGTGTGTGTGAGAGAGAGAGAGAGAGAGAGAGAGAGAGAGAGAGAGAGAGAGAGAGAGAGAGAGAGAGAAGGAGAAGGAGAGGGAGGGAGAGGGAGAGGATATATATACATGGGCTAATGAGAAGGCTTGGCAGGTAAAGGCACCTGCCACTAAGTCTAAGGACCACATATCAGAAGAGAACAGACTCTCGCAAGCTGTCCTTTGCCCTGAAGCCATGGTACTTGTACACACACACACACACACACACACACACACACACACACACAAATGAAACATAATAAAAAATTTATTTTTTATTTATGTGTAGATGTGTGTCTGTATCTGTGTATGCTGTGTGTGCTCGGGTGCTTACGGGAGCTAGAAAAGGTTGTCAGAGTCCCTTGAGCTAGGTTTACAGGCAATTACAAGGTGCCTGTGTGGTGCCGGGAACTGAACTCAGGTCCTCTGGAAGAACAGCAAGTGCACTTAACTGCCGAGCCATCTTTCCACCCCCCCCCCCAGCCCACCAAAAAAAAAAAAAACATTTTAAAGAATATATATAGCCATTTCTTGAATTTGGTAATCTTTAGACAAGAAGGATTAAACCACAGCGTTGTTTTATAAGAATCACCCAAAATAATTATACAGATGTGCAACTGCATTTTAAAAACATAATGTAAAAATATTTTAAAAATACATGTATTCTTTAAATATAATTATAAATCATGTGATTAAAAAATCTTAATGTGATTTAATCACATTAAGATGTGATTAAAAAATTAAATATAACATAAATATTATATATTAAAATATAAAAATATTTTAAAGAATATATGCACATTTTTAATCCCAGCACTCAGGAGGCAGAGGCAGCAGATCGCTGTGAGTTCAAGGTTAGACTGGTCTACAAAGTGAATTCCAGGATAGCCAGGGTTATACAGTGAGTCCCTGTCTCAAAACAACAGTAACACACACACACACACACACACACACACACACACACACACACACACACACGTAATCATGATTGTTGTTTTAAGAGTGGGTTCCATCAGAGTTAGTAGGCCAGGAACTGTCACACCATCTTGTTTTAGAAACTAAGGGAGGTGAAGAGTTGCCGAGCCACCCTCCCGGGAGTTGGTGGCGACAGAGGTCCTGGACAACTCATCGGGTGTTCCTGCATGGATGGTGATCTAGATCACACCCAGTCCAGTTTGAAGGGGCTAACCGAACAGAGTAGGACTGCATTCATCCCAGTGGAGGTGGACTTCCCCGTTAAAGCAGCTTCTCTTGTCTGAATTTCACCTTCTCTCGGACCGACTACTCTTAGATTTCTGAAAATTCAGAATAAACCTTGGCTTAAAGGGAGAGATGTGAACAGGCTACTGTGGCATCTCAGTTCTGGTCCTGGAAGGTTTCTGGCTTCCTTCTGTCAGCAGAGAGCCAGAAGCAATTTATTAGCCTAGTTCCTCCTGAGAAAAAGTTTGTGTTAGGGAAGAGGAAAAGGGAATTAGAAAATTGCTATCCTTTCCATCTTCCACCAGGGGGCACCATCTCACCACATTTTCTCTAGGTCCGTATGTGTTACTATTCTGTGACAGTCATTATAGATGAATTAAAATGTAGGCAAATACTCAGAGGCAAAAAGAAGAAACATTGAAATTATTCTTTTCCTCAAGCTACTAATTCAGATTTTATAGATTCCAGCCACTGGCATGTTACAATATATGGTCTTCCCAGACATTTTCCTACCACGTCTACATTCATAAAAGTAACTTTATTTGCCTAGTGAATTGTAATGTACTATAGAGAGGTATGTAATTTGTTTGTTTGTTTGAGACAGGGTTCTCTTGCCACCCTGGCTGTCCTGGAACTCACTTTGTAGACCAGGCTGGCCTCGAATTCACCTATCTCTGCTTTGAATGCTGAGATTAAAGGCGTGTGCCACCATGCCAGACTGTATTTTTCTTTTTCTTTTTTTTCCTTTGAGAAAGGGTCTCACTAAGTAGACTGGCCTCAAACTCCTGAGTGCCGGGATTATAGGTGTGTACCATTATGCTTGGCTTTAGCAAACAAATATTGAGTAGCTTGGTTAGTTTTTCCAATTGAAGGGCGCCATTACTCAAGTTAGTCCTTGAGGACTAACACGCTGTCCTTAGAGGGCCTCTTGGCTTTCTGCAGTTACTGGTTTCTTCAGAGAGCCGTTGTCCTGGCTTCTAAGGTGAGCAGTAATTTTACCTGGTCTGGAACCGCGTCGGTGGGGTTGTGCAGTCCACATGCTGGTTTCCGGCTCTCCCCAGCAGTGCTGTGTAAGTAAGAAGTAGACATTTTCATACAACTGTATTCAGTCATCCCCTTTGTTTGCTGGAGTTTCTTTTTTTTCTCTTTTTGAAACAGGGTCTTACTTTGTAGTGCTGGCCAGCCTTGACCCACCTGGCTCTGCCTCCTGATGCTGGAACTGAAAGAGTGTACCACCACATGAAGCCCACCACCTTATGTACTGTGTGTTAGCAAACTTCCCATACAGCTCCAGACAATCTTGTAAGCTTTATCGGCCTTGCAGTGCCTGTCCCAACTGTCACAGTGCCTGTCACAACTCTGCCACTGTGGAACACAAGCAACCGTAGGTAGACACGGAAGTTGACCACTGTGGCCGTGTTCCAGGAAAACTTGAAGAGAATGGGTGCATCTGTCAGCTACTGCTTAGTTCTCAAAAGTTCTCATCTGGGAAGATGGCTCAGCACTCACTGCTGAGGGAAAAGCATGGGGACTGGGTTTGGATCCCGAGCACCCACGTAGACTGGGCGTGGTGGCTTGCCTGCAGTCTCAGCACCCCGAAGGTGGAGACGGGCTCTCCAGGGCAAGCTGGCGGGGAAGACTAGGTGAACTGGTGAGCTCTGGCTCTAGTGAGAGACCCTGCCTCAATACATGAGGTGGAGAGGACGGAGGAAACTGCTGATGTCAGCCTCTGGCCTGTGCACATCTGTGTGCTCACAGGATATGCAAACATACATCCACACATGCACACATGTGCACATACATGCAAAACTAAAAACAATTTCTAAAATAAGATGATTTTTAAAAGAATTAAATGTAGTATCAAGATTAAACTTCTTGAGATATCATCATTTCCCTGTGAAAGAGAATTCCAGAAAGTGAACTAACAGCCAACACTCTTTTTTTCTTCATTGTAGTCTCTGGCAAACATAGATGATGTCGTGAGCAAAATTAGACTGAAAATAAGGTAAGTAACACCATATGACTGTTAATTAGTGAAAAGCATATTAATTTAGTCATCTCTGAATCACATTTTTTGATGAAAGCACCAAAATCTCAAATTTAAAAATAATTCTTTCTCATGGGTTTTTATGTAAACTCTATGGCAGGGAGCTTAGTTCTTTGGCCGGGGTCTAATGATCATTTGTTCTGCCCATACAAAATGAAGGGAACTGGAACAGACTCTGTTTAAAAAAAAGGTTATCACCCAGGCTGTGGTGGTGCACACCTTTAATCCACACTGGAGAGTAGACACAAGAGGCTCACTGAGTCCGAGGCAGCCTGTTTAATAGAGTTCCCAGCCAGCTAGAGCTGTACAGTGAGACCCTGTCCTAAAACAACACAGAACAGGTCCGTTCATCAGGGCTGGGAATGTAATTCAGTAGAGTGCTGACCCAGCAGACATGAAGCCCTGGATTCAATCCTAAGCGTGGCATAAACCCGTAAACCAGGTGTGGGTGCACACACCTGTAGTCTTAGCATGTGGGAGCTGGAGGTGAGGTGGCCAGAAGTTCAAGGTCATCCTTGGCTACATGGTGAATTTAAGACCAGCCTGGGATACATGAGACCCTATCAAAAAGAAAAAGAAAAAGGAAAAAAAAAAGAGGAAGAAGATGAGGAGGAGCATGATTTCATTGCTTCAAATGTATTTTGGAGATTTTGTGTGCATTTGTTTGTTTGTTTCTTTCTTTTTGTTTGTTTGTTTTTTTTCCGAGACAGAGTCTTTCTATGTAGCCCTTGGCTGTCCTGGAACTAGCTCTGTAGACCAGGCTGACCTCGAACTCAGAGATCTGCCTGCTTCTGCCTACTGAGTGCCGGGATTAAAGGTGTGTGCCACCACGTCCAGCTTGTTTTTGATGAGGAAACTTATTTTGGAAATGGAAAGCATTCATTTTGAGTGTAGAAGAGGAGTTTTTTCCCTAACATTCTTTAGTCTTTCAGTAAAGGGCACTGCCCTGTAATGTATTGTTCCAGTGGTGCCTTAGAAAGCACAAAGATGAACTAGAGAGAAGGCTCAGGGGTTAAGATCACTTGGTGCTCTTGCTGAGGACCCAAGTTCAGTTCCCAGTACCCATGTTGCTGCTCACAACCATCTGTAACTCTAGTCCCAGGAGATCTGACACCCTCTTCTGACCTCTACAGGCACTAGGCATGCATTTTGTACATATACATATACACATGCTGGCAAGACATTCACACACATAAAATAATAAAATAAGTAAATCTTTTTTTGTTTGTTTGTTTTTGTTTTTCAAGACAGGGTTTCTCTGTGTAGCTTTGTGCCTTTCCTGGATCTCGCTCTGTAGACCAGGCTGGCCTCGAACTCACAAAGATCCTCCTGCCTTTGCCTCCTGAGTGCTGGGATTAAAGGTGTGCACCACCACCACTATCACCATCACCACCACCACCACCACCCGGCTAAAATAAGTAAATCTTAAAAAAAAAAAAAAAAAAAAAAAAAAAAAAAAAAAAAAAGCCTCCTTGTTGTTTTGTTGGCTTCAGTTATAATGGCTCTAGAGGAGACCTCGAAGTTGCCAGAGTTTATATAGAAAGTAGAAACATCCTGGCGATCCAGAGAGCCCTGTCAGCTAGGTATTTCCTGCATTCCTGATACCACACCTTAAATAGATTCTTCAAGTGCAAAGTGAAGCTGGCTGATAGAAATTCCTCTGGCCGAGGCGCCATGCAGTGGCCCTTGCTGAGCCCCTGGGAAGAGACATCCCGGAAGCCATAGATCTGCCTCTGACAGGCTGCACCTTGGGGCACAAAGAGTAAGGACTGAGTGCAGAGACCACCCTGGCTCCTTGACTCTGCTCACCAAAGTCAGGATTTTGCAGTTGCTGATTTGAATTTGCTGGCTTATTTCTATAAAACATCTGTAACTTTGTCATTGCTGATTTACTCTGTGAAAAACGTTCACAGTTTTATTGGTCCTTTCGGCCAGCTTCTGAACATTAACTCTTGCCAGTGTTTAAACAGAGGCAATGCTAAGTCTGCACTGGTGCGGCTTCTTGCATTGGTGTTGCTGCCTGCTCCCAGGCCCCATTCTTCATCGCTTGGGCTCGTGTGGTTTTGTGTGGTTGGCGGCATTAAATAGGTGCAGTCCACGGGGGTTGATGAGTGAGCTACTGACTTTCTCTTTCTTTTGGTCTACCCGGAGCTGGGTTGATTGGAATGACTCGTATCCTGTCTTTGTTTTTTTTTTTTTGCCAGGAGACTGGATGACAATATCCGGACTGTCGTAAGAGGTCAGACAAATGTGGGGCAGGATGGAAGGCAAGTAAGTGACGAATCCCCCCACATTAGTTACAGCCCTGATTTCATGGAGACCCAAACCCCGCGTCACCAGAATGTCGACCAGTTTGTTTGCACCTTGTTAGCCTGTTCCATGTGCAGCAGGAAGCATGAGTGACCTGCTCCACCATGACAGGGGGAGCATCTCCAGGCCAGCCCTGAGCTCTCACACGGTGTCTCCAGACCCGGATTGTGTATTAATGCACAGCTGACCCGGGGCCAGCAACCTGCAGACTGTGATGGACAACCTGAAGGGTCCTAGTTTTTCACCGCCTCAGACAGGCCTTATGTGCCATGCCTAACTCGCGTCCCTGCCTCTGTCTGTCAGTTGGTTGTCGGGGACTCAGTATTGGTTTGAGTGCTGTAGATGTTGACGGGAGGCAGCCGTGGTTCCTCACACCCGTCTCGCCAGCCCGCAGAACTGGGTTCATTCCAGCTTCATGTAGTTCCTTCCTCCTCACTAGGGAGGGCTGTTGCGAGGGGATGGAGGGGAAGAAGCCTGTGGAGAGGAGGTTATTCTTTGGTGACCGAAGGGCAGATGTCATCTGCTAACCAGCCTCTCTTCTATTTGGATTGTGTTTGGCAGTGTATTTCAGAGATTGCTGTCGTAACAGAAAGGCTGCTCGTGCCTTTCCCGCCTTCCTCTCCACAGTGTCTGGCTGGCCCTCCCTTCCGTTTAGTTCACTTAGGTCAGCCGCACGTTGTTGGGATGGCTTCCCTCTTCTCCTTTGTCCTCTTCAGCTTTTTGCAGTGCTGGAGATCAAACCCGCGGCCTTGTGCACACTAGACCAGAGTGTTCCACCCCGAGCTACTGGCAGTGTTAGCTGCCTAGCCTAGGCAGCCTCAAAGTCCCGGTCCTCCCGCTTCACCTGCTGAGAGCTGGGGTGAGAGCGGCAGCCGCCATGACCAGCTCTCTGACAGTTTGTAGGACAGCGGGCTTCTGAAAACAGCTCTCATGCTGCAGGCTTAGAGTGCAAGAAAGGGCCTAATTCTAGGTACAACTTTATCTGTAACATCCCGCTCTGCTGCTAATGGCTCAAAGATGTCTTGACTCTTAGATTTTTCATTTTTTTTTTCTTGCTGCTGTTGTTGTTGTTTATTTATTTGAAGTTTTTTGTTTTGTTTTTCCGACACAGGGTTTTCTCCGTGTAGTTTTGGTGCATGTCCTGGATCTCATGCTGTAGACCAGGCTGGCCTCGAACTCACAGAGACCTGCCTGCCTCTGCCTCCCACGTGTTGGGATTAAAGATGTGCACCACCACCACCTCCCAGCTTGAAGTTTTTTATATTTATTTTTATTTTATGTGTATGAATGTTTTGCCTGCATGTATGTGCACCGCATATGTCCCTGATGCACATGTGGACATCAGAAGAGGGTGTTAGACACTTTGGAACCGGAGCTCCAGGTGGTTGTAAGCCGTCTTATGGGTACTGGGAACTGAACTCAGTGAAAGGAAAAGTATCTTGGCTCAGGACCCCTGCTAGCAAGTTCTCAGCACAAAGATTCATTTGCCCCAGAGGGCAGGGAATACGAGACAAAGACAGGAGCTAGAACAAGGAAGACCGCAGGGGATTTGTCCCAGAAAACAAAGGATTGTCTCAATAGAGAGGAGACAGATGTGGTCCATAGACAAATGGCAGTTTATAAAGGTAAAATGAGAAACCCATGTTAGGATGAGATGTTTAATTTTGATTGGGCACATTTATTAGATGATGTTTTTTGAGACAGGGTTTCTCTGTGTAGCTTTGCTCTTTTCCTAGAACTCACTCTGTAGACCAGGCTGGCCTTGAACTCACAGAGATCCGCCTGCCTCTGCCTCCCTAGTGCTGGAATTAAAGGCTCGTACCACCACCGCCTGGCTCCAAAGGGGGCTTTTGATTGCTGGACTTCAATACTTTGCTATCTCTCCGGCCCCCTTATTTGCATTTTGTGTGTGTGTGTGTCTGTGTGTGTGTGTGTCTGTGTGTCTGTATGTCTGTCTGTATGTCTGTGATGGCCAGAGATCAAAATCAGATGTCTTCCTCAATTGCTTCTACCCTATATTTTCGACAGAGCAGCTCACTGAACCTTGAGCTCACCAGTTTGACTAAACCGTCCAGCAAGCCCCCAAGGCTCCTTCTGTGTCTGCCTCCCCCATGGTGGGATGGCAGGTGTGTGCTGCCGCTGCACCTGGCTTTTAGATAGGTGCTGGGGACTGACCTCAGGTCCTCATGTTTGAGAAGCAAGGGTCTGGCCTGTCGAGCCCCTGCCCCAGCCTCATTTAGTTTTATGCATCTCTATTTCCTACGTTTCATGGCTGTCACTCTTCCTCTTGACATACCCCTTCTCTTGTCTGTCAGGACGTAGCCTGTCTTCGTCCTTTCCTCAGCACTGGTGCTTCTTGTGTGCTAGTTCCCTAAGACATCCTGTTTCCTGGACTCTCCCGTGATGCCGGGGTTTACTGCTTGTTTTCATCCGGTCCCATGTAAACAGGACCCTGGAAGTAATATCGAGGAGGAAGGTCCCCTCACTGGGAGGATTAGCCTCCGTGTTTCATGTCGACTCACGGCATTTGCCTCCTCAGAACCCTCCACCTCTGACCTGAGTGAAGTCGGTCACGCTCCCTTACTGCTCTTGAGGCTGCCGTCCACGTTTCCCGCTGTCTCCCCCTGTGTCCTGAGCACCCGAGAACCTCCTGCTCTGCTGCACGCCCCGCGCTCTCTGACCCGTCATATGTCGTCTTTGTACCTGTGCTAGTTATCACCACCGTGCCACCACGACCAGCCAGGAGCAATGTCAGGGAGGAAGGGGTTATTCTGACTTACAGCCGCGGGGATCCAGTCCATCCCGACCCGGAAGGCCCGGCCGGCCGGCCGGCAGCAGGGACATTAGTCACATTGCATCCACAGTCAGGCAGAGAGCGGTAAATGCTGTTACTCAGTTCTGTCTCTTCTTTTTATTCAGTCTAGGACTCCAGCCCATAGAATTTAGGGTGGGACTTCCTGATTTATTAACCTGGTCTAGATAATCCCTCTCAGATCTGCCTCTCTCATCCATGATTCCAGATCCATCCTCACTAATCAGTCTTCACTACTAAGGCCTGAAGTGGGGTTTTTTATTTTTGTTTTTGTTTTTGTTTGTTTTTTGCTTCCCTTTCTTCCAGATTTTATATTTCAGAACTTTACCCGTCTAAGGGCAAGCTCAAATACTGCTTTTTCTTCATGTTATTTATTTATCCCATCGAATAACACCAAAGTACTCAGACTTTGAGGCCCAAGGAGACTCGACCTTCATCTGACCTCTCTTCATCTAGAGAGACAGATGTGTGTCCTTCCCACGTGTCTGTCAGCCCCAGCCCTGCGCTGTGCCCGGCCTCCCTTGGTTACTAATGAGTAGGTCAGGGCCCGTTGGCTAGTTTGTGGTCCCCTGAAAGCAAGGCTATCGTTTTTGTCTTCATGCTTCAGTCTCCATCGTCCCGGGCAACTGCAGTGAGTGTTTGCTGTGTCTCAGATCAGTCATTGCCAATAGACAGATGCCCTGCCCCTGACTGTCAGAACTTCATCTTAGTTAGGCTTGAGGGACTTTAAAGTTTGGTTTGGGTGGGCTAGTGGGGTGTTCAGTGCTAAGGAACTTGGGGTTCCTGAATGCTAGGCAAGTGTGCATAGTTCTACCACCAAATTGCTTCTCCAGCTCATGGTTCATGTGTGAATAGGTCCAGGTTACTGCTGGTTGGAATAGCACTGCTGTATTTTGTGACTTAGCCTACATTTAGAACGGCTTACCAGAAGTCTTAAAATACTTGGCGAGTCTCAGATGTTAAGATTGATCCTAAGACTGTGAAGAGAAAGCTGATGATTCATCACAGTTTTTGTTGGGTCATGCTGTCTGTACACATCCTGGCTGCTTCCGTTTTAACTTGTGGACCATCAAAGAGCAGCATGGGGGAGCGAGCCCCGGAAGGGGTAGGCCTCAGGAATGCCTCTCCCCACCTTCACTTGGAAATGGGTCACAGGTTGTCAGCAGGGCAGCTCGTATTTCAGAGAGCAAGACCATGTTTTCAAGAATGTTTAGATCGAATTTCAGCCTGTGATGGAATTTGTGTTGTCTCCTTAGACTCCAGACAGAGAGGAAGCCCAGAAGAAATAATGGCTTTTCCTGTCATCTCCCATCTGTCTCTGTCAGCAGACTGACATGCCAGCCCAAGTGGAGACTGTTCAGCAGAGTGCGCTCAGTTCTGTCCTTGTCGGCTCCTAGGGGCGACAGCACGGATCTGGCGGGTGCTTTGCTGAAGGGAGTCCCCAGCTGACAGGCGTAGACTAGGGAATTATAGATGTGCCAGAGTACTGGGTTTTCTAAGTCAGGGGGCCCCAGGCTCCCCTCTTCTGTGGAACATGAGCAGTTCGCTTTCAGAACTTGTTTCCACAGAGGCTGAGAACACTCAGAGAGCAGGAGTAGGAGCAAAGGAAGCTTCCCTCCCTGGATGGACTCTCCACCCCTGAGCAGCTTGTCAACCTGTGTAGAGCAAGCGGTCCGCCTCATTGCGCACCGTAGAGTCTTCTTGGAGCTTGCTTGTTTTTTGTTATTTTGGGGTTTTTGTTTTTGTTTTTTGAGACAGGATCTCATGCAGTGCATTCTGGCCTTAAAACCCTCCTACCTCCACCTTCCAAGTGCTAGGACTACAGGCGAATGCCTCCAGACCTGACTTTCCTCATGTCTTGGAAGACATTTTAAGTGATTTCTTGTTATGGAGGAGGGTAATAAGCATGCATGCCAGTGCACATGTCAAGGCCAGAGAAAAAGTTTGCAGACTCAGTTTTCTCCCCACTTTTCTAGGGGTTCTGGTATTGAACTCAGCTCACTAGGCTTTCATGCTGCTGAGCCATCTCTTGGGCCCTTTAAAAGACATTTTTAGCAGGGAAGTTATTTTGTGCTGGTATGTGTGTTGTGCGTGCGTGCGTGCGTGCGTGCGTGCGTGCGTGCGTGCGTGCGTGTGTGCACCAGTGTGTGGAGGTCTTGTTTTTTGAAACAAGGACTCTTCACTGGACCTGGAGCTCACTGATTGAACTAGGCTGGCTGAACAGCAAGCTCTAGATATCCAGCCCCCCCAGCACTGGGGTTACAGATACATTTTTTGGGGGTGCTAGAGGTCAAACTCAGGTCCTCATGCTCCTTCACTGAGAACTTTACCAACTGAGTCATCTCCCCAACCTTGAGAACAGATCTTTTTTTATTGTTTGGGGCTTGGCATGATAGCACACACATTTAATCCCAGCACTCAGGAAGCAGAGGCAGGAGGATCTCTGTGAGTCCAAGTTCAGCCTCTTTCTGGGCCAGTCAAGACTACATAATGAAACCTTGTCTCAGAAATAAATGAATAAATAAATAAATAAATAAATAAATAAATAAATAATAGAATTATGGGCTGGAGATATGATTTAGTGTTTAGGAGTCCTTGTTGATCTTTCAGAGGACCTGAGGTTCCTAGTATCCATGTTGGGCAGCTCACAACAACCTGTAACTCCAACTGTGGGGGATCTGATGCCTCTGGCCTTTATGGATACTGCACTCCTATATACAAACCCACGCACAGACACAGGCATATACACATAAATAATTAAAAAAAATATTTGGGCAGATTTTTGAATTGAAAATCCAATGAGGCCATTTTTTAGTTTCTGGAATACCAGCTGCTTGGTTAGCAATTTGCTAAATAAACATTTTGGAGAGCCTTTGGTTGTTGACCCCCCTCCTGTGGGCCAGCATGTAGTGGTCTAGTCTGTGACCTCTTCTAACCATACTACGACACTCTTACAAAGTTCCTGTGGCACTGGCTCCTCCTCATTCTCATCTGTTGAGATCATCAGTCCAAAACCTTAATTAGATGTTCACATGTTAGAAATGTGTGGATAAAGTGAGTCAGTGCATGCTCTGATATGCTCTGAAATTCATGCAGCTTCCCAAGAATTAAAACACACAATTGGCAGGTAGCTAGAAAGAGGTGAATGTAAGAGCGGGTTAGAGGAGGGAAAAGCTAGCTGGCATTGAAATTGCAAGAGGGGTCAAAGCTTGACCAGAGTCACCCATGCAGGCTCAGCCTCTGAGAATCACTGAGAGTCACCGATGCAGAGTCAGCCTCTGAGAATCACTGAGAGTCACCGATGCAGAGTCAGCCTCTGAGAATCACTGAGAGTCACCGATGCAGGCTCAGCCTCTGAGAATCACTGAGAGTCACCGATGCAGAGTCAGCCTCTGAGAATCACTGAGAGTCACCCATGCAGAGTCAGCCTCTGAGAATCACTGAGAGTCACCAATACAGAGTCAGCCTCTGAGAATCACTGAGAGTCACCGATGCAGAGTCAGCCTCTGAGAATCACTGAGAGTCACCGATGCAGAGTCAGCCTCTGAGAATCACTGACAGTCACCGATACAGAGTCAGCCTCTGAGAATCACTGAGAGTCACCGATGCAGAGTCAGCCTCTGAGAATCACTGAGAGTCACCGATGCAGAGTCAGCCTCTGAGAATCACTGAGAGTCACCGATGCAGAGTCAGCCTCTGGATTTCTCTCTTTGTGCAGCTTGGCCACAGCCTGGCTGTTTCTGTGAGCAGAGCATGACTGAGGTTTAGGAAGAAAATTACTGCCACCCTTTCCAGCTCACTGCTCACTGTAGCTCAGGTTTGGAAAAAGCTGTAGACAACTGTAGTGTGAGCTTCCCCCCAGTCGAAAATATATAGCTTCTCTGACAGTTTCTGATTCTGCAGAAGCATGGATATGTATGAGATGGGGAGGTCAGCTGCATTGGCCCACAGGGCACACTGTTCCAGATGTGTTCAGCTTTAATTGTAATAAACTTCTCTCCGACTGAACTGAATAGGGAAGTATACTTCGCTGTGGCCCTCATCAATTTCAGTTCTGCCAACTGGACCACGGTATGCCCAGTCCCTTTCCCTATTACAGCTCCTGCCGTCTAGAATGGCTGTTGTGGTCCTTTTCAGACAGAGCCGTCCTGCACTTCCCTAACTGATGTAACTCCCAGAGCTTTCACTGTTCTGGTTCTTCCCTCTGGATGGGGTTTGTCAGCATCCCCCTTAATGTGTGGTCCCTAGGAGTAGACATTGTGTGAACATGCAGAGGGGTGCTGTGTCTTCTTGTAATAGACTGGGACCTTGTGAGGATTCCTTCTCTGGGGAGGCACAGGCCACAGTCTACCCCTTCCTCATAAGGTCCCAACGACAAACTAGAGTACAGTTTCACTAGAGTTCACCCTGGGGAACAAAGGAGTTTTTTGAATTTACTTGCAGTTCCTGGGTGAGGGGTTAATGGCAGGAGTGTGGGTGACCCCAAAGCGGCCACACTTGAAAGTGCTCACCCCATATAGATGATGGCTTCCCCATAGCAACATATATGGAAGCACCACTGTAATTAACCTGCACCAGCCTGTATTCTCTGGCTCCTCCTGAGAGCCGCAAGCTTTGTGCACTTGGGGCGGAATGGCAGGCAGATGGCTGGGAAGACCACCTTGTCTCTCCGGTGAGGGCCCAGTGACCCTCCCATGCCAACCATCATCAAACTAGATCCTTAGTGATGGACTCGAGGAAGCAGCCCCACCTGGCCTGATGAAGATGGAGGGTGTTTCATTCCGATAACCACTTTCTATTATAGACTGTCTGGGGTCTGCCAGTGCCCTGAAATGAACTACATTTTGATATGGACAGACATATTTCTGGAGGAAAGATGATGATTTTTCTAGATTCTTTGGGGAGGTTTGCAGCTCTTTAGGAATTAGGTGGCACTCCTGCAGATACTGTCCTGCTCCCTGGGGTTTGGTGGGGTGTTCAGCAGCCGCCTCGCCTTGTTGACCTCACTGACTGCCAGTACCCTGCAGCCCTCAGGTCAAGGGTTGCAAGGATAGCCTGGAAGATAAGAGAGCAACCTAAGTAGAGTATGTGCTCCATGTCTGTCTTCATAGGGAGAGTGAATGCCAGGTCTCAACTGGACAGCCACACGTCAATGGTAGCCCAGTTGTGGTCAGGTCTGGATGTAGACCTGGAGTTGCCAGATCTATCAGTTTTTCAAGAGAAGCCAGGAATCCGGGTTTTTCTGCGCCTCTCCCAGCTCTAAAATGTTGGCTTGGTGTTTTTCCTAAACACTGCAAAGGCCAAGCCAAACACATCTGTGGCCCAGCGCTCTGCACCACTGCCCCAGGGCTTTTTCATAGGAGCCTCATTAAAACTCTCTCCTCCATTTGTGCAATAGGTTCTTGAGAATCTGTGCCAGACTTTGTGTCCCATCCTTGGTGGTATCTTGTGTTTTACTTGATTGTTTCAACCTGTCAAGATCTTTGTACTCTCTGTGACTTCCCATTTATCACCATCAAATCTGCCACGTGTGCCCTCTCTCTCTTCATTCAAGCTGTAGATGAGAAAGTGGAACAGGTGGGGTTCAGACCCTGTGCTCTGCTATCCGAGACTTCCTCTCTTCCTCCTCCCCCCCCCTCCTCCTCCTCCTCCTCACTCTAGCCTAAAGTGCCAGGCCCAGAAAGCAAGCACAGGCTTCTTACCTGTTCTTGGTTATTATCCCTCCCTCCCTCCCTCCCTCCCTCCCTCCCTCCCTCCCTCCCTCCCTCCCTCCCTCCCCCCCCTCTCTCTCTGTTGCTTTGATTGCTTGCTTGTTTCTTTTTTTAAGATTTATTGTATTATGTGTATACGTCTGTGTAAGTGTGTGTAGTGTGGGTGTGGGTGCTCTGGGAGTTACAGGCAGTTGTGAGCTTCCTGACATGGGTGCTGGGAACCTGACTTAGATCCTCTGGAAGTGTAGCAAGTGCTCTTGACTACTGAGCCATCTCACCAGCCCTCCTTTCCTTCCTTCCTTCCTTCCTTCCTTCCTTCCTTCCTTCCTTCCTTCCTTCCTTCCTTCCTCCCTCCCTCCCTCCCTCCCTCCCTCCCTCCCTCCCTCCCTCCCTTCCTCCCTTCCTTCCTAACTTCCTTCCTAACTTCTTTCTTTCTTTCTTTTTCTTTTCTTTTTTTGACAATATCTCACACTATGGACCAGACTATGCTAGAACTCACTATGTAGCCCAGGCTGGTCTTGAACTCCTGATCCTCCTGCCTCTGCCTCCTAAATGCTAGGATGACAGGCAAGGCAGCACCTTGCCTGGCGCAGGGCTATGTTTCCTAATCATTCTGTTCCTATTTTCTCTAGAAAAGGAGGTTAATAATACTTACATGCTTCACTTGTAGTTAGAGATATCATGAAGATTTACGAACCAAATCAAGAAAGTGTGTTACTTTCCAAGGAGAAAATATTCACTGCTTTTCATCATAAAAATTAGCACCTCATCTAATTCAGGCATTAGAACAGAAATGTGTTTCCCAAACTGAACCAGGGTGGGCTTGGGGCTCTGCCGCCTGGTGCTGATCCTAGTGTGCGGCTGAGCGGCTGAGCGGTGCAACGGCAGGAGTGCTTGTCTTTGACTTCCTGTCACTTTCAGTTTATAACATTCTTCCGTCCTTTCCTGGGAGGAAAGTTGTCTTAGTTAGGATTTCTATGTCTGTGTAGAGACACCGTGGCCGCGGCAGCTCCTAAAAAGGAAAACATTTCATTGAGGCTGGCTTACAGTTCAGAGGTTTAGTCCATTATTGTCATGGTGGGAAGCATGGCAGCATGCAGGCAGACGCGGTGCTGGAGAGGTAGCTGAGAGTTCTACGTCTGGATGAGCAGGCAGCAGGAAGAGAGAGACACTGGGCCTGGCTTGAGCATCTGAAACCTCCAAGCCCACCCCAGTGACACACTTCCTCCAACAAAGCCACACCCATTCCAACAAAGCCACACCGCCTAATAGTGCTACTCCCTACAGACCTATGGGGCCATTTACATTCAAACCACCACAAAAATTAAGCACATTGATTGATAAAATTAATTAAGGAAATAAATAATAGTTTTAAAGCATACATGCACAAGCACACATCATGCCAGTGGGGCAGGGCAGTGCACATCTGCAGTCCCAGCACTTGGGAGGCTGAGGCAGGAAGATCATGAGTTTGAGGCCAGTCTGGGCTACATACTGAGGATCTGTCTGTAATAAGTAAGTAAGTAAATGAGTAAATAAATATCAACTGCTACTTGTTTTCTCCTCCTAAATATACCACCTTAAAAATGGATAAGTTTTTTGAAGTTTAAGCTTTTATTTCCCATTAGTAACTGAGAATGGCTGAACATTTCTCCTCCCTCAGCCTCCCCAGTAGCTGAGACCACAGCACCTGCCCCATACCCCATCCTCCACCTTCTGTGTGTGTGTGTGTGTGTGTGTGTGTGTGTGTGTGTGTGTGTGTGTGTACACATGCATGTGTGTCTGTCTGTGTCTCTTTTTTGTATTATACTTTTCAGAATATTTTCGGGCTAAAATTGCTGTGGTCTGGAATGCAGACAGCACTGATTCATGGAGCAGCCTGGCCGTCAGCCTTCTGTAAGCATAGTGTCCCTCATCCTGCTTGAGTCTGGCTGCCATTCCCTAACCAGGACTTCTACATCTGGTGCAGAGGCTAAGGGCAGCCTGTGTTTGGCTGACAAGTGGAATCCATGTGCGTGTTGTGCTGCATTTTGCCTGCTTCTACAACACTTAGCTATCGCTGAAGCTGGGGTTCTTGATTAGCCTGGAGTGGGACTGGGGTTAACCTGGTTACTGCAACACATCCTCTTACTGCATGTGAGCCTGGATAGCACGTTGTCTCCCTCCTGGGAGACAGGGTCTCTCTTTCTAAGTAGCCCAGGCTGGCCTTGGTCTAAGTCCTCCTGCCCCATATTCTCACATGCCTACCCTGGTAGAGCTTTTATTGATTTTTATTTATTTCACAAACGCATCTGCTGCCTCCTAGGCCTCGGCCATTTGTCCTGTAAAACCCTCATTTTCAGACACCCTATGAGGAATCTGAATAACCGTTTTCTCCCTCCTCTATGACTAAGAAAGGCCGAGCATTTGTTTCAGTCCTTAAAGGATTGCATGGGCAGTGTTGCTTGTACAACATGGAGTGGCAGCCTGGTCAAGTGAAAAGCTTTGAGTCCTGAATTTGTTGTTTTTGCCTTTAAGACATGCTGCTGCTTTCAGCCCCAGATTCATTCATTCTCTCTCTCTCTCTCTCTCTCTCTCTCTCTCTCTCTCTCTCTCTCTCTCTCTCTCTCTCAGGGTTTCTAGATAGCTTGACTGTTCTGGACCTCAATATGTAGCCCAGGCTGGCCTCGAACTCACAAAGATCACCTGCCTCTGCCTCCCGAGTGCAGGGACTAAAAGCGTGTGCCACCGCACTTGGCTTATGTGTGTTACTTCTTTCTTCTGTCTTATTTGAGCACCTTTGCACAGGCATGTGGAGGCCAGAGGATGATGTCAGGTGTCCTTCATCATTCTCTGCCTTATCTGAGACAGGGTTTTTTGAACCTAGAGCAGAACTGGCAGCCAGCAAGCCTAGTGATCCTCCTGTCCTGCCCCCACAATGCTGGGCTTATAGGTACATATGTGACCAGGCCTGGCTGGCTTTCTCCCTCTTTCCTTCCTCCCTCCCTCCCTCCCTCCCTCTCTCCTTCCTTCCTTCCTTTCTATTGTTTTTTAAGATAGGGTTTCTCTGTGTAGTCTTGGCTGTCCTAGAACTTGCTCTATACCAGGCTGGCCTCAAACTCAGAGACACGCCTGCTTCTGCCTCCTGAGTGCTGGGATTAAAGGTGTGTGCCACCATACCCAGCTGCCATGCCTGCTTTTTACATGGTGCTGGGATATGAACTCAGGTCCCTCTGCTTGTGCAGTAAAAGCTCTTACCCACTGAGGCATCTCTCCATCACCTGAGAATAATAACCTTAAGGGGAAGGCTTCTCTGAATGCCACATTGGTCACATCTTTAGAGTTTTCTAAAGTGGGGGTGGCACTTGTGCTGCCTTGCAGATAAGGTGCTGGTTCATACACACACACATACACACACACACACACACACACACACACACACACGCACACACACATATTTTCTGTGTATGTGTGTGCCTGAGTGTACATGTCCACCCCATGTGTATAGGAGCCCATGGAGGTTTTAAGAAGGCATTGGCTCTCTTAGAACCAGAGTTTTGGGTGATAGGTGCTAGGAACCAAACCTGGGTTTTCTGTAAGAATAGGACATGTAGCCAGGCAGTGGTGGCACACGCCTTTAATCTTAGTACTCGGGAGGCAGAGGTAGGCGGAACTGTGAGTTCAAGGCCAGCCTGGGCTACAGAGTGAGTTCCAGGACAGGCTCCAAAGCTCCACAGAGAAACCCTGTCTCGAAAAACCAAAACCAAACAAACAGAAAGAACAGGACATGCTCTTAACCAATGAGTCCTGCTCTCCAGCCCCACTGTGCTTATTCTTAGGTGTACCTAGCGTGTCCCCTACACAGACCTGGGCTTTTGTCCCTTGTCATGGTGTGCAAGAATCCAGCAGGTTCACAGAGATTTGCAGTGTGTGTATGTATGTGTTTGAGATAGCATGCTCTGTGTGGTACAGGCTGACCTCACATATGTGGTGTGTGTGTGTGTGTGTGTGTGTGTGTGTGTGTGTGTGTGTGTGTGAGAGAGAGAGAGAGAGAGAGAGAGAGAGAGAGAGAGAGAGAGAGAGAGAGAGAGAGAGAAATCTCCATCCCTGTGTGGTCCAGTCTGATACAAGTCAATACAAACTTGTGTCTGTATTGGGGTGTGTGTGTCCTGATCTCAATCTTGTGATCTTCTTTCCTCAACCTCCCAGAAAAATTGGTATTTAAAAATATTACTATTCTTATTTTTAAAGTAGTCTTTGAATATAGTTTTTTTTTTATTTCATCTAGAATGAAGCTGAGTGTTAAGGAATATATTTAGTGATCCTCTTTAAAATCTTTGCTAAATTTGGCATATAGAGGTAGGCAGGGTGGAGAGTGGCACATGCCTGTGATCCCAGCACTTGGGAGGCTGAGGAAGCAAAATCTCGAGTTCAAGGCCTCTGGACTACATGGCACAAAACAATTCATAACTTTAACTTCTTCATTCATATCACTGCATTTAAAAACCATTTTGTATCAGTGTGCATGTGCGTGAGTGCGTGCGCTTGCACACGTATGTGATGTGTGTTTGTAAGTGTGAGGTGTGCACTGGGGCATTCATATAGAAGTCAGAAGACAGCTTTGTGCAGTTTACTCTCTCTTTCCACCTGTACGTGGGTTTGGGAAATCCGGCTCGGGTTGTCAGACTTTACCGTCTGAACTTTTTTGCCAGCTCCACATCATTATATTTTGAACAGTTTTATTGAGATAGAATCCACATATGATGTAATTAATCTGTTTTAACTATCTATCTTCCTACACCACCCAGTATCATTGATATGGTACATTGTTAATATTAAGAATTTGCAGACCGTATGTACATAATGAATGCACTGTGTTGTTAACTACAGTCACTGCGCTGTGCAAGCTCCACTACTCTGTGTATTTCATTCATCCCCATCGGAAACTCTGTGATCATTAAACAAAAGCTCCCATAGCCTCCTGGGGCCTCTAATATTTCCCTGTGGATTTTCTTTTTGTATGTACGCCATATAAATGGAATCCAACAATATCTGACCTTTTGTTTCTGACATATTTCACTTACATCGGCAAGTACTGGCTGGTTTTGTGTGTCAACTCGACACAAGCTAGAGTCATCAGAGAAGAAGGAGCCTCAGCTGAGGAAATGTCTCTATGAGATCCAGGCAAATGCCTGGATCAATTATGTAATTGTCTCAATTAGTGATTAGCTGGGCAAGGTCCAACCCATGGTGAGTGGTGCCATCTCTGAGTTGGTGGTCCTGGGTTCTGTAAGAAAGCAGCCTGAGCAAGCCAGGAGAACCAAGCCAGTAAGCAGCGCCCCTCCATGGCCTCTGCATCAGCTCCTGCCTCCAGGATCCTGCCCTGTTTGAGTTCCTGTTTGTGACTTCCTTCAGTGATGAACAGCAATGTGAAAGTGTAAGCCAAATAAACCCTTTCTCTCCTCTCCAACTTGCTTTTGGGTCAATGCTGCTGTGAGGACCAGCCTTCAGCAGCTCAGGAACTGAAGGGGAGCCACGGAGTTGGCGAACTAATCACTCAACTTGAATTTTCTACCTGAGGGAGTAAGACTTAATTCTCTGGGACTGGCAAAAAAGGTAAACATACATACATACACACACACACACACACACACACACACACACACACACACACATACACACATCAGTATGTCAGGATATCACTTAAGGTGCTCATGAATGGCAAGCCATCAGCAGGTCAGAGAAACTGAAGATGAAATGTGGAGTAGGTGAACTACTGGACAGATGAACAGACACATGAGGACTTCTCTGGGGGCCAGAACTTAGGTCTTCATTTTATTCCTCTTTCTGTTGCTTGTTCTAATCTGTTCTTCTTCTGTTCTGTTCTTCTAGCCTGATGTTTTCCTTCTGCATCTTTCCTGATGACTTCCTTCTCCTTTATTTTTTTCTCTTACAGTTTATATACCCCAGCAAAATCTTTCAAGCAATATAAAAATCACAATGTGGTTACAGTCTATCTTTTAGTAAATGACTTTTTTTAAGTAAAAAATGTCTTTTAAGTAAAAGAAAATGAATAAAAGTAAAAAACAACATGTTCCCATTCCCCTTACATGCATGATTAAATATCTTGGGTATTACAGGTGAAAAATAAATTATCCCCAAGAACCCACATACATTCATGCCCAAGCAACTTGTTACAAATTAACAAAGTGTAAGCAAGCAAGGTATTTTTCTCGGCCAGATCTTTTACTGGCAGGCTACATTTTGTGGTTACAAAGAAAGAACCAATCATTTTATTATTTATCTCAAAAGGTAATCCTGTGAAAAAAATCTTAAAAGAATCACAAATCTAAACTTTTATATATGAAAAACAACCAGTCAACTATACTTTAAATCCTCAGGTTACATACCCATTCATCAACAGTTTTTTTACATCAGGAAGCTGAGGACAGAAATGGATACAAGGAATTAATCATCACCTTTGATCACCAACCCATCCTAACAAGAAAGGTATATCAGCCAGCAATGGCCAGACTGCCGTTGTTTTTGTTCCCTGACCTCAATGAGTCCCTTGCTCAACTGTTAAAAGTGTGCCTTTGTAAACTAAATTGTTCCCCAAGATTTTCTACCTCAAAGCCATTAACAAAAACTTCTTAACCCAACCTTAAGTCATTATTTAAAGCTTGGTTTTAGCTATGATGCACACTGAAACCTATGAATACATCTTCCAACATTAAGATTAAAGAACTTGAGTTAGCCTAGTTTCTGGGACTTAATTGTTTTCCTTAATCATTAACCTAAGCCACAGTCTATATGGCTCCTCAAGAGAAATTCATAAGTCTTAGCTGTGTGACACTTCCTTGTTCTTATTTTCTATCCTCTCTAGTCCCTGCTTTATTAGGGGACGGGGGCAACACTATATCCTGCCTTTACCTATATTAAATTTTCCACTAAACTAATATCTATCATAATCCCTTACTATTTTTGTTAAAAATCTGTAATCATCAAAATTCTATTTAAACTAACATTATTATTATATAAAATCATTACTTCAATTAAACAGTACAGCTTAAGAGGAAATCATCTTCATAATAATCCACAGGTAAAATCCACAGTAGAATGTGATGTTTCCATGAGGTAATCACACTACATTAAAGGCAGTGGGGATCCCCCTACACCCATTCAGACCCTTGCAGATACTGGAGAAAAATGGCAGAGGCAAACATGTAAAGACACAGCAGTAGCAAGAGACATTCTGGAGCTGAAGCCCTCAGAGCCTTGCCTAGCTGAGATTCACCCATCAGTGCCTGGCATTGTGGTGGGCTGATTTCCTGAAGTCAGTTCCCATCTGCTGCTCCTCTGACATTGCCACCAACAAGTCATGGTGTTTGTTGCAGCGATGGAAACCCTAAGACATCAAGGCTTATCCATATTAATGCATGTGTCAGAACTTCATCTCCTTTATGGCTGAGTAATATTGTATTGTATGGACCTACCACATTTTGTTTTTCCCTTCATCTGCTCAGGAACCTGTGGGAGCCCATTTTCGGGTTCCTCGTGGCTTTACCCAGCAGGTCTGCATAGAGGATGATTAGGGCCACGGGCCTGAGTGCAGGTGTCTGAGATGGTCTGCACTTGGCTCTTCTGGAGGAGGAGGTCTTTTGCTCCACCCCTTGGTGTCTTTATGAATACCCTGGGGCAGAGACTAGACCTCTGAACTGCAAGTCAGCCTCAGTTAAATGTTTCCTTTTATAAGAGTTGCCGTGGTCACGGTGTCTCTTCACACCAATAGAAACCCTAACTGAGACAATAGTCTTAAGCTTTTGTGTCAGGGCCAATAACAGAGATGCTCTCCCCACACCAGCTAAAACTGCCCTGCATTTATTTCTCTTTGGTTTAGTTAACAAGTCCAGCCATCAGGGTGTTTCCTTCATGAGCATTGAAACACAAGTCCCACTTATCTGTGATGTGATTATTGAAAATAGCTTTAGAAAACCAGTGTGCCAGCGGGAACAGGGATGCTTTATTCTTCTTCCGAGCCATCTCCACATGAACTGGCATTCTAGAGGAGTCTGCTAGAAAGGCTCAGCATAACTCTCGCCACCTCTCCATTTCCCCAGTAAAAGCAGTCAGCTACAGGTTGGAACTGGAGTCTACATCTGAAGAGGAAACTGCCACTCATCACTACCGTAACTGTCACTCTCGTTTGCTTGCTGATAGCTAGAGGCTTTGCAAGGGAAATTTCACTTTCAGGTTGAGGCTTTGCCTGAGAAAAAACAGCAGTAACTCGGCCAACAGACAGAGCTTTCCTGGGCCTCAAATCCTTGACACAAGAAGTCATTGAGCGTGTGAAAACAATGGGTGGGAACTTGAAACCCTGTCTTCATGTAAGAACTTGGCCTCCTTTTCTCTTCCCTCTTTTAGCCACAGAAGTACAGTATTTAGAGCAATCTGGCCTCGACTGCGGGTGTCCTGTCAGCCTTTCCATTAATAACGCCTGCTTTTCAGGGGTCTGCAATAAAGCTGTAACATCTCCTTTGCTCTGATTTGGACTCCCTGGTCTCTCCTGCGGAGATGAATTTTGCAAAACAGAGACAATGCCTTTCTAGTCTGCTTTCATTTGGTGTTTTGAGTTGTCTTCATTAAACCTTTTAAGTAACAAGAAACTTGTTATCCTCCCAGTAGTGTTGGATCACATGCCAAGATTCTAATTTCTTTTACATTTTTATTTATTTTTTGAGAAAAGGTCTCATGTAGCCCAGGCCGGCCTCAAACTTCCTATGTAGCTGAGGATAACCATGAGTTCCTGAACCTCCTGCCTCCACCTGGCAAAATTCTGATTTCTGTTTCCCTGTTGTATTGTGGCGTCTAGAAAGATTCTGGGTTCCTCTTTGGTTCTGATTCCGATACCTAGACTGTGAGTATTGGGCAGTGTAGTTGAATGGCATTCACTTTACAGCCTCCAGTTAAAGGCAGACGTTTCTATGAACCAAAGGCTGAGGGGCCCCCAGCTGGATCAGGCCCTCTGAATAGGTGAGACAGTCGATTGGATTGATCAGTTTGGGAGGCATCTAGGCAGTGGTACCAGGTCCTGGGCTCGCTGCATGAGTTGGCTGTTTGAAACCTGGAGCTTATGCAGGGACGCTTGGCTCAGTCTGGGAGGAGGGGACTGGACCTGCCTGGACTGAGTCTACCAGGTTGATCGCAGTCCTGGGGGAGGCTTTGCCCTGGAGGAGGTGGGAATGGGGGGTAGGCTGGGGGTAAGGGGGTAGGTGGGAGGGGGGAGAACAGGGGAACCCGTGGCTGATATGTAGAACTGAATGGTATTGTAAAATAAAATAAAAGGGGGTAAAAAAGGAAAAAAAAGGCAGACGGTTCTTCTATAAATGTGCCTATGACAAGATTTAATGATCCCATTTTTTTGTTTTGTTTTGTTTTCTAGTAAAGCAGGAGAAGAGAGTAAAGGGGAGATGGTTCAGTGGGTGAGGATCCTTGCTCTGTGAGTTCAAATCTCCAGCACTGATATAAAAAGCCGTGTGTGATCACGTGCATGGTTGTAACCCAAGTGCTTGCTGCGGTGGGCAGAACATGGCTAGGACTTTCTGGCTGCCAGCCTAGCTCCATGTTTGTGAGTCACCATGTGGGTGCTGGGAACTGAACATGAGTCCTCTGAAAGAGCAATGTGTGCTCTTCACTGCTGAGCCATCTCTCCAGCCCCTCATTCTTTCTTTTTATAACGATGAGTATGGCACATAGAATTTCAAATGTTCCAGGCAAGTTTTCTACCTCTGAGCTATAACTATGGTTCCTAAATGTCTTTTGAAATAATAACAAATCCTTCCAAGCAGATTTGGGAGCCACTTTTCCTTGCTACAGAGCCTGAGAAGCTAACTGGTGCACATGCATGTCCCAACAGTAGCAGTAACTGTGATGGCATTCACCAGCCTGGTAGCTGCCAGCACAGTGGAGAGATGACTGAAAGAAAAGTCCTAGGGTGAGAAGAGCCCTGTGTCCACTGTACACCCCATTAGTGGTACTAAAATAGCGGGAATCCCCGAGTTCCCAAAGGGAGTAGGTAAAGCAGAAGAGGGCATGCTCAGCTGAAGTCTCGGGGACATGCACGTCAAATCCCTTGACAGGACGTCCAGATGTTGCCGCAATACGATGCTTTCTCCTGAACAAATACCCGATTTGATGTGATGAGAGTTACTCAGTGTCTAAAATTAGAAGGACTAGTAAGCTATGGGGAATTAGGATGAAGTAAGGAACCTCTGACTTGGCACTGGAAGTCTGGCTGTTTGTGGGAAGCCGTCCTTTGTTACACTTGGACAAGCTGTTCCCTCAGTGCGCCTGTTCCTGAAGTATTGAATTTCTGTACCTTTTATCCAGCAAAAGCAGCTGAGGTTTTTTCTTAAACATTTCCTTTTTTTTTTTTTTTTTTTTTTTTTTTTTGCCATGTGGACTTGCTGCTTTGGATGCTCTCCTCAACAAGTCTTACATTCCATCCAGGGAAGCTGTGCAGACTGCTCCAGCCACGCCTGCAGATTCAAGACGAGTGTGTTGTGAGCTTTGGGCAATATAGAAAGAGAACTTGAAATGTAAACGTTTAGTCTTGTTGGGTACTGCTGAGTGTGCCCTGGCCTTGTCTTAGGATTTTACTTCTGGCTTGTGTCCCAAAAATCACAAAAAATAAGCTCATTGGTTCACATTTTTCAGTGGATGTGGTTTGCAGAAATCGTAAATAAAAGTAACTTATGGGCCGGGCGTTGGTGGCGCACGCCTTTAATCCCAGCACTCGGGAGGCAGAGCCAGGCGGATCTCTGTGAGTTCGAGGCCAGCCTGGGCTACCAAGTGAGCTCCAGGAAAGGCGCAAAGCTACACAGAGAAACCCTGTCTCGAAAAACCAAAAAAAAAAAAAAAAGTAACTTATGTGGAACAGAGCATTTTAGCAAATAAAGTGAGAATTACTCCCTTTGCTCGGCACATTCTTTTGACTCACAGACTTGGAAAGAAAACTGTGCTGTAAATAAAGCCCCTTTATCCTCTGGGTTTCTGAATGGGCTAACAGAGGATAAGTGTGAACTGTAGTGATTCTCATCTGATGGGTGCTCCTGTGGCCCCCAGCAGTGCTGCTAACTCAGTGTATTGTAGGATGCAGGGAAAACACAACCCTGACAGCCGGCCGGGGGCAGCAGAGAGTTCTGTAGCCTCGACAGCTGTTGAATATCTTCTTGGAGAAGGAGCTACATTGTTACTATTGCTGAGGCTTCTTGGAGCACCTCTGCTCCAGCTGAGGATGCCTTGTTTCCATAGCAACAGCTCTGACTGGTACAGGATGGCCCACAGTTTCAGAAAGGACTTTCTATAAATAGAAGCTACTTACTTGGATGTTTCTTCTACCAGTTGATGACATCAGGGCCTTTGTTTAGGACTCAGATGTATCCCTTGCCAGTTTTTGCTTTCTAGACAGTTATCTTACTAATGCTGAGGAATGATTCTTTTATTCATCTCTCTGTGTATCATTTTTCTCTCTTAATGACATTTCTGTGGGGTTGGAGAGTGCACATGTGGGTACATGTGCATGTGTAGACCAGAGGTTGACATTAGGTGTCTTCCTCAGTTGCTCTACACTTTCTAAAAAATGAGTTAACTTTAGAGGGTAGTGCATGGAGAGCAGAAGTTTAAGTTGTGAGAGTCAGTTCTCTCCTCCCACCTGATGGGTTCTGGGAATCAAACTCGGGTTAACAGGCTCAACAAGTGCTCTCACCTGCTGAGCCCTCTTGTAGTCCCCCAATTCATTTTTTTGAGGCAGGGTCTCTCATTAAACTTGGAGCTTAACAGATTCACTAGACCGGCTGGCCAGCAAGCCCTGGAGACCCTCCTCTCTCTCTGCTTCCCCAGTGCTGGATTACCGGTGCAGCACTAACTCAGCTTTTTCCGTGGGTTCGGGGATCCAGATTCACGCAGTGTGCAGCAAACACTTGACTGCTTGAATCATCTTCTTAGCGCCCCGCCCCAGCCCCCTCAACTCACATGGTTCTTACTTTTCTTTCTTTTTTCTTTATTTTGTTTTTCAATATAGGGTTCCTCTGTGTAGCCTTGGCTTTTCGGGAACTCACTCTATAAGAGCAGGCTGGTTTAGAACTCAGAATTCCACCTGCCTCAGCCTCCCAAGTGCTGGGATTAAAGGCGTGCACCGCCGCCCGCCACATGTTTACATTTCTTGCAGGTTTCCCCTGAAAACTGTTTTGAAAGACATGTTCCTTTGCTGAGTAGCGTTTCCTCTCAGATCTAGCACAGTCCATTTGGTAGATACCCTGCTTATTTCCCTTCCTTCCTTTCCTCATCTGCTTTATGGCAGGATGGTTTTCATTGTTTGTTTTGTTATTGTCATTTGGCTTTTGAGGTACGGTTTTGCTGTGTAGCCCAGGCTAGTGTCAAGCTTGAGTTCCTCCTACCCCAACCTCTTGAGTACAAAGATGATCACCATTCCCAGCAGGCACTCAGTTTTTATTAAAGATAATTAAATAAGTAAGCCAACCTCTTTCTGAAGCCACCTTGACTTTCAGCATAGTTGGGAGATGTCATTCTCATCGTCCTTCCCAGATGCCTTCAGGTACTCGACTTTGCCAGCTCGTTTACAAAGCTCTTTCCAGAAAGATCACCGATGACCTTTGTATTCCATCGGGACAGTCAGGAAACAGTGTACTGGTTGCCAGTCAGTAAACCCCTTCCATGAGCATGGCACTCATATATGGAGTCGGGACTGCAGGTTAAAAGACAAAGTCCCGATTTAAACTGTCTTAAACAAACAAACAAACCGTGGAGGGAGAGGAGAATTGCTGGGAAGGGAGTTGAACGGTTTGCCCATGGGAAGTGTCTCCATAGGCCTTGTCAAACAGCCAAGCTTAGAGCTGGAGTAATGCCCGCGTCTGTCTCTCCCAGGAGGCTAGCCTCCTTCCTTTATTGGAGAACCTTGCTGCTGTCTAGCTTAGCCTCATCTTCCAGCTCTCCTTCCCAATTCCAGTTCTGGAAAAATCATAATTGCGGCGTGTGACTGTCTGCTCTGCTCCTTTAACACAGGACTCGGTAAGAACACTGGGAGAGGGGACCTGCAGGTTTGGGGTGTATTGGGTCAACAGTTCCAAAGATTTCATCACCCAACCCCGTTAGGGAGTCTTCCTAACAAAAAAATCTCTGGAAGGGGTGCTGTTATTTCTGTTCTAGAAATGGTAAAGCCGGGACTCCTGGAGGTCAAGTGACTTGACAGAGATCACATGGTTAAAGCCAAGCCTCCAACCTCAGTCTCTGGCTCCAGATCACTTGCTTTATCCAGTACAGCATGTTTCATCCCCATGTAATAGAAAAGAACGGGGAACCAGCAGATGTCAGTGTAAAATAGCAATGGTGGAAAAACGTTGGGAAATCTGGTTTTCTTTCTAGTAACCTTAAATGTTACTACTTTAAGGTTTTTTTGTTTTTGTTTTTGTTTTTTTCGGTTTTTGGTGTTTTGAGACAGGGTTTCTCTGTGTAGCTTTGGAGCCTGTCCTGGAACTCACTTTGTAGACCAGGCTGGCTTCGAACTCACAGAGATCCGCCTGCCTCTGCCTCCTGAGTGCTGGGATTAAAGGTGTGCGTCACCACCACCTAGTGTTTACAAGATCTTTTTAAAATGAACAGCAGCAGCAAATGGTAGGAAATGGGATTTCAGTTTCTGAAGGCTACCTTTGGGCTCACCAGAGAGTGATATAATTCTCTGGTAAAGCAACTGCCCAGTTAGATCCATCTTCGAGCCAAAGGAGGTGCTTAGTGACCAAGAGCATTGCCCTTCTGGTCTGCCAAAAAGAAACAGGAAGGGAAGAAAGAAAGGAGAGACCTCTGTGCCAGGTCCGTGCTGCTTCTCTTCTGGGCCAGTGACCTAGTCTGGCCAGGATCCTGCTCAGAATGTACCTCAGGAGGCAGGACACTTGAAAGTCATGGCTATCGTGTGTGGGTCACAGAAGCACGAGGATACTGTAATGGCTTTTGCTAAGTCTCGGAAGCAAGCTCAGTGGGTCACTTTGTGTCTCTGAGTACAGATGTAGAGTTGCCAAAAGAGGGTCACAGTAGAAATTGCTATGCAGCGATACCCGAGGCTCAGACTGCCACCATACTGCTCCACTCAGAGACAGCAGGCAGAGCAGAAAGGCAGGGTGATGGAAAGCAGACATTTGGGGTGATTGATTCTGTTTTCAATCTGGATCCAGTTTGACATGGGAAAGTACCATATTAAATGGTGTCCAGGAGTGGAGCTAGAATCTTCCAGAGCATTTTCTGATTACCTGTGTCAGATGTGCATGTTAGTGTTTTGTTTTTTGTTTTCAGAAGAATCTTCTTCCGTAGGCCTTGCACTTTTCCCAGGTGTGAACTGTTCTTCTGTGGTGCAGTTGACTATTGGAGGGCAGATAGCAAATGCTAGGACTAGTTGAGAAGGGACTGAGTAAGTAGACTTACTTCTCAGAGGAAACATTTTGACTCTGGAAAATGAATTATATTAACTTTCATGAGCTTCAGTACATTATTATAACAAGCGAAGGCTGAAAAAATATCTGGCAGACCGTTTATCTTTCTTGAAGTCTGTGAAATATAAGATTGTGTGAGTCTTGTGTCCCTCGGTGGGAGCAGTCTGGAGAGGACAGGACAGGAGCTCCTTAGTGTACAACGTGTCCTTTTAAGGTGTTTGGCTATAATCCCATCAGCATGTCACTGTAACATGCATGCCTTAAACATCCCAGAATGCCACATGAGCCATGCCCAAGAAGAAAGTCTTTTTTGGCAGTCTGTTGCCTGTAAGGTCTCTGTGGTATTCTGACATCATGATTCAAAAGCATGTTTAGAAGCCTCCAATGAGTTTAGAGTGTACTGACCCCTCCCCTGTAGCATCACCTTGGCATTAAACTTGGTTACCCAGGCAAATGCTACCAATCTAAAGTGTGATGCTGTGAGTGAGTTTGAACCACTGCTTGAGGTTGTACCTGAAGTTAAGGGGATGGTAGACCACAGCACCCTGATGCAGAATAGTCTGAGTGCTGCCACTCAGTGCTGACGTTTTTAATTATTTGGCAAAGATTTGTTGGATTTTAGCTGTGCTATAGCTTTAGCTAGATGCTCTTGGTAAAGTGACCATATAATTTATCACCAGGATCAGTTTTATTTATTTATTTATTTATTTATCTATCTATCTATCTATTTATTTATTTTTTTATTTTATTATTATTATTTTGTGTGTGTGTGTGTGTGTGTGTGTGTGTGTGTGTGTGTGTGTGTGTGTATGAGTGTTTTGCCTACCAAAACTGGAACTGGAGTTACAGACAGTTGTGAGTTGCCAGGCTAGTGCTGGGTAATGAACCTGGGTCCTCTGCAAGAACATCCAGGACTCAACTGCTGAGATACCTCACCAGACCCACCAGGGCCACTTTTGAGAATGAGAGGAGCTATCTATAATTATACCGAACCACACTATAACCCTCACACTTGAGGGTAGAGGCAAAAATCATAGTTTAAGGCCAACCTCAACTGCACAATGAGTCTGTGTCTTACAAATCCAAAGAAGGTGCTGAGAATGTGGCTTAGTTAGTGGAGCATGGCCTGACATGCATGAGGGAGCCCTGGGTTTGATCCCTAGAACTGCCTATTACCACATGTCTGGAGTCCTGGCACTAGAGGCAGCAGGATTAGAAGTTCAAGGTCCTCCTGGGATACATAGTGAGTTCTAGGGAAGCCTGGGCTCCATGATCATGCCCCAACAAAACAATGCAAGCCAGCCTACAATAATAACGAGAATAACTTTATCATTGTTACATGATGCAGTCACATAGCGGGACTATCCTAGCTAACCCTAGTGGACAGTTGCCTGGAGTATTCATGTCCTGGGGTATGTACAGCTGTTAGACAGCTAGTTCCATAGTAAATCCAGAACTTTATAAAGGTCCTAAGTTTGATTCTTAGCACTGCAAAAACAAACCAAAATTATAGAAACAATGCTCTTCTACAATTATCCCAGGACTGCACAACCAGTTCCCCCTTCTGAACTATTTACATAGTAGAGTGTGCAAGCATCTCTCACTGAGAATTCCTCCATTCATTTGCTGCTGCTTTTCCACACTTCATCAGTCACACAAAAACCTTATCGAAGGTAGTCTGCTGGAGTCCAATGAACTTCCTTCCTTCCTTCCTTCTCTCCTTCCTTCCTTCCCTCCCTCCCTCCCTCCCTCCCTTCCTTCCTCCCTCCCTTCCATTTTTTGTTAAAGGTCTCCCTAAATAGCTCAGGCTCATTCCTACCTCATGGCAGCCCTCCTGCCTCAGTCTCCCAGGACTGAGATTATAGGCACGTGCCGCCGTGTCTAGCTCAGTCAGCTTTTTGTGCCCATGTGATGTTGTAGCTATCCTCGCTGGCATTGTGTGATGAACATGAGCAAGTCAGGCTGGGCTCCCAAACCACATTATTTACCTACACAAGTGGCAGACAAAGCCGGGCCATCGTTGGCCAGCCCAGCTTTGTATCAGCTCCTCACCATGTTGGCACTGTCTGCTGCCCGCTCTCGGCCCCTGTAATCCGACTTCGTCACGGTTTTCAGCATCTTCCCTGTAGTCGGTGGCAGCCCTCTGTCTTAATCCAGTGTAAGGAGTGAGTGCTCTTTTTCACCTTCACGCACTGGTTTGGGTTGGGTGACATCATAGTCCTGTTTCTCTGCCGATGATGGTTTCTGTCTCGAAAGTTTGCCACTGCCTTTTCTTGCAGCCAGCTGGACTTCCCGAGGGCTCGGTTCTCCCCTCCCTCGTCTCGCCTTCCCTCTCCCCTCGTACAGCACCTAATCAGAATGTGCTTGAGTGACTGAAAGAGTGAATGAAACTCTGACTGGCGTGACTGAACAGCTGTGGGTTATCACAAACCCCAGAGTCCGTGAGCCCCCCACGTGTGTAGCTCCAGTGCCCTTCCATCTCCCCTCATCGCGGCGATGTGTGAACAATGACGTTTTCCTTGTGTCCCGTCCATCTTTGTGGCGGTTTATTTCCTGAGAAACATTTGGCTCACCATAGCTTCAGATGTGCCCCTCTGACTTCATTTTATCGGTTTCTAAGTAGGACATCATAAATGTCTAAGATTGGCCACAACTTTGCAGTCCCCATGCTAGTCCTGATTTTGGTGGTGGCGGTGATTGTTGACACAGTCTTTTAGAGTTATTTTGTAGATGAGGAAACTGATACCCAGCCGGTGTCCAGAGTTAGCTACTTCTGACTTGGAGCTGCCACTGTTTTCACAGGTGTGAAGGCTCATGCACATACTGAGAGACAGCTGTGTGTCCTTTGTCATTAGTAACATGTATAGGAATCACCAAATAGAGGGACTGGTTTAGTTTTCAATGGAAACTTTATGGCAAGCATGGTAGCATGTGCTTATTTATAATCCTAGCACCGAGAAAGGCAGAGACAGGATTGCTGCAAGTTTGAGGCCAGCCTGGTCTACAGAGAGTTCTAGTCCAACCATGACTACATAGTAAGGCTCTGTCTCAGAAAACCAAAAACTGAATTTAAATTTTATGCTGTGGATTACTAAGTTCTTAGACTTTGCTTGTGCTCATGTACGAGGCTTTATCTCCCTCTCCTGTTCGGGTGCAGTGGAACTGTCGGTCGAGAACAATGAATCGAGAGAGTTTCTGGTCAGAACTTCCGGCAGACTGGAATTGATTAGAGCAGAGTGACTGGCGCTCATTCTCCTTGCTTCTCATTTTTAACCCACTTCTCTTATTCTAGGCTCTCGAAGAGGCCCAGAAAGCCATTCAGCAGCTCTTTGGCAAAATCAAGGATATCAAAGACAAAGCAGAAAAATCAGAACAAATGGTGAGTTAGGTGTCTTCCTTACACGTTTGCACCCAGAGCGGGAAGTTAGCGTCTCTGTCAGTCACAGTAGTTACAGGCTCTTCCTCCCCCTGCCTGCCAGTAGTGGTCATACACTCCTCTCTGTGAGTACATCCCTGACTGCCTCAGAGGAGCTGCGAGACAGGGTGACTCACCAGCCTTGCTGCCCTACATTTGCAGCCGCTTCTTCAAATAGGAAACAATCCCCCCATACACACACACACACACACACACACACACACACACACACACACACACACACAAATAGTTTCCTAGTCATTTTGGAAGCCTTTCTCTAGCATGTTTCTAGCTTGTGTTTCCCAGTTAAGATATCTGAGATGTAATCTGGTAAGTAGCTCACTAACTAACACTGGTCGAGGGTCTGGGATGGGGTACCATACCAGGATACACGCACACAGTTTTCATTAGTTCCTACTCTCTGAATTTGTAGGGGATGTGCTCAGAAGGCACCTGCTGACCAGGAACCTAGCCTTAACCACAGCTGCTTCTCAGGAGCTACCAGGCTGCTCTGGGTTCCTGGGCTGAGATTCTAAGTCATGTGATGCATCTAAATGACAGCTTCCTCAACTATGAAATAATAAAAACGTCTGCCTCACAGGATCTCAGAGCAGAACACCTATTTTCTCTGGAGTACAATACTCAGCACCAAGCAGTGTGATCATCAAGTGATACTAGCAGAGATGACATTTGTACTTAATTCATTGTACTTAATTTTGTTTATTTTGAGACAGGGTTTTTCTGTGTAGATCAGGCTGGCCTTGAACTCACAGAAATCCACTTGTCTCTGCCTCTTAAACACTCAGCGGTTATACTCAGCTTTTATGCTCAGCAATAATGCTGTGATTTTAAGCTGCTGTTCTGGATTGTGCACCCTCTTCCAGCCAAGTGGAACACAATGATAGGGGAATTAGTACTTGGCAAAATCTCTCAAGGTGTCAAGCACAGTGCCAATTCCTTTATACAAGTGATTTGATACAGCCCTCCTGACAATCTTGCAGTGAGATTTAGTGTCATTGCTGTTATTTTATTCATTTATTTTGATTATTTATTTTATAAATAAGGAAACTGATACTCAGCAAGAAAATTGGCCTAAGACAGAGATTGTGTAAGTGGTAGAGCTGAGATTCAGCTCTATATTTCTCTGAATCTGAACCCACCATATCTTGCTTCCTTTGTCCTTTTTGGATGCTCATGACTGACCTTTGCAATTAGTTTCAGCAATCTGTTTTGCAGAACAGCCGTTCATGCATTTGCCCTGAGTACTCCTTGCATGTCCTGCCATTAAAGGTTCTGTTTAGGGGGCTGGAAAGATGGCTCAGTGGTTAAGAGCACTGGCTGTTCTTCCAGAGGACCTGGGTTCAATTCCTAGTACCCACATGGCAGCTCACAACTATGTGTAACTCTACCTCCAGGGGATCTGACACCCTCACGCAGGCAAAAGATCAATGCACATAAAAATAAATAAGTCATTTTAAAAAAAGGTATTTTTTAGGGCATAGCAGGTAGTTCAGCTTGTCTAAAGCAGCACAGGTTATGTGATACAAGATCCTGGGAATGAAAAGACCAGTAAGCTATGGTGCAGAGCCATGAGGAAGGATAGAGGAAGAGGGTGTGTTGGCTGTGAATGCAGGGATGAGAAGAGGTCTAGATGAGTAGTTTAGACCCAGTGTTAGGTTAGAGAGACGATGGTTCAACAGTTAAGAGCACTGGTTGCTCTCTCAGAGGACCCCGGGACTCCAGTTTCTTTCTTTGTTTTTGTTTTTGTTTTCGAGACAGGGTTTCTGTATGTAGCCCTGGCTATCTTGGAACTTGCTCTGTAGATCAGGCTGGCCTTGTACTCAGAGATCCAACTGCCTCTGCCTCCTGAGTGCTGGGATTAAAGGTGTGCACCACCACTATCCCACCCCAGTTTGATTCTTAACATGTACTTGGGGCTCACAACCATCTATCTGTAACTCCAGTTTCAGGGAATCTGATGTCCCTTCTAGGCATACAAGTGGTACATAGACATACATACAGGCAAAATGTTTATACACATAAAACAAACAAAATGGCGGTTAAAGCTTCCCAGACCAGAGCCAGGTGTGGTGTATGTGCCTGTAAGCTTAGCACTGGGGAAGCTGAGAGTTAAAGGTCAGGCTGGAGAGATGGCTCAGTGGTTAAGAGCACTGGCTGTTCATCTAGAGGTCCTGGGTTCAATTCCCAGCACCCACAGGGCAGCTCATAACTGCCTGTTCCTCTCATTTCAGGGAGTCCGACACCATCACACAGATATATATGCAGGCAATGTGCATGAAATAAAAATAAATAAATAATAATAATAATAAAAGAATTAAAGGCCTTGGTTGCATGCTGAAGCTCTCTGGCTCTCTCAAAAATAACAGTAGGGCTGGGAGGTGGTGGCGCATGCCTTTAATCCCAGCACTCGGGAGGCAGAGCCAGGTGGATCTGTGTGAGTTCGAGGCCAGCCTGGGCTACCAAATGAGTTCCAGGAAAGGCACAAAGCTACACAGAGAAACCCTGTCTCGAAAAACCAACCAACCAACCAACCAACCAACCAACCAACCAACCAAATAAATAAATAACAGTAGGATTGAAGCCAAGTAGCCCAGAAAGAGACTGGGGTTGCTTTCAAGAGGATGATAACTTCAGTGTTGGAAGTGTGTGATCAGATTACAGAGCCAGATGAGTTTCTGATGTATTATGTCATTCACATCTTCTTTTGACCCACGCTCAATTTTTTTTTCCTGTAGTGGTGATAGTGATAGAACCCAGGGCCTTGTACAGTAAAGGCTTGTGGCTGTGCGGGGGAATTCTCTTTACCAGTTACTTACCTAGAATGGTTAAACCAAAAATCAGGTCATATGAGCTTAACTCACTGTAGGATTTTTCACCTCACTGAGACATGTACGTATCTAATGATTAGAATATTTGTGTTCGATATCCATGGAACTCCTTTCTTTCCAGGTGTCATAAAGCCTGGGGAACCAAACCAAATTGCTATTAAGAAGGTTCCCCTGGGGCTGGAGAGATGGCTCAGAGGTTAAGAGCACTGGCTGTTCTTCCAGAGGACATGAGTTCAATTCCCAGCAACCACATGGTGGTTCACAACCATCTGTAATAAGACCTAGTGCCCTCTTCTGGAGTGCAGTGATACATGCAGGCAGAACACTGTATACATAATAAATAATAAATAAATCTTTAAAAAAAGAAAAGAAAAAGGTTCCCTTGGGCTGGCAAGATGACTCAATAAATAAAGATGCTTGCCACCAAGCTTAAGGGCCTGAGTTTGATCCCTGGGACTTCCAAGATGGAAAATGACAACCAGTCCCACAGGTTGTCCTCTGTCCTTCATATACATGCATGCACGCACACACTCATGCACACACGCACGCACGCACGCACGCACGCTTCTTGGTCATTGTAGATCAATCTAGTGAAAGACTTCACCTGTCTGTCAGAAGTGGAGGCTCCCGCAGCTTCTCTGGTGAATCCACTTCCCCTGACTGGAAGACCCTTGCGTTCCCACGCCATGCTCCATTCTCTCGGGTCTGCCAGGACACCTGGCAGCTTCCACTCCCCAGGCTGCCCTTCTCCTCTTAGGAGGTTACACGTTAAGCTTATCAAAAGCACTGGACTTTTTTTTTTTTTTTAATGTGAGTCAGTCTTTTTTTGGCTGGAGATCAGGAATAAACTATAGCTTCATGATAAAGACTGCCTCAGTGCAGCCAGCTGAGCCCAGCCGGCACCTGTAGTGGCAGAAGACGACACACTCACTGGGGAGGGATGTGCTGGACTTGACTCCACCCTATCCTCAGTGCTCTGCTCCATCAAGAGCAAAAAATAAACTTCTTTCTTTGAGGGTTTTGTGACCCTAGGTATGAAATCTGAAGAGATGCCAAATTTTAAAAAAAGCTAAACAAAAACCATTTGAGACAGGTTTTGCTAGGTAATCCAAACTGGCCTTAAACTCAATGTGTAGTCCAGGCTGTCAGTGAACTTGTGATCATCATGGCTCAGCCACTCAAGTGGTAGGTAGGATTATAGCCGTGGGCCACCACAGCCAGCCCAAAAGAATGACTTGAAGAAAGGAAGGGCTCACTTACATGGTAGATTAGACCAAAAGGACAGCTGGATACAGTGGTACGTGCCTATATTCCTAGCACTTGGGAAGTAGAGGCGGGAAGACTGACACAAATCAAGGCCAGCCTGGTTTAGATAGCAAGTTCAAGGACAGCCAGGGCTACAGAGTAAGACCTTGTCTCAATAAAAAGAAAGAAGCTGAGGACTGGAGACATGGCTCAGCAGTAAGAACACTTGCTGCCCTTGCAAGGGCCCTAGTTTGGTTCCCAGCACTCACATCAGGCTCCTTACAACTGTCTTAACTCCAGCTCCAGGGACCCAGTACCCTCTTCCTGCCTCTGTGGCTCCAGTATACACACATTCGTACAAAACAAGAAAAATAAATCTCTTCTTCTTTGCTCTTTTCCCCTTAAAGACAGGGTCTCTCTACCTAGCCCTATCTGTCCTGAAACATACTATGTAGAACAGGCTGGCCTTGAACTCACAGAGATCCGCCTGCCTCTGCCTTGTAAGTACTGGGATTAAAGGTGTGCATGCATCACCACACCCAGCCCCAAAATGTATCTTTAAAAAAGAGAAACAAGCAAAGAAAACATGAAAGGAGCTAATTATTGTAAATTATTTTAGTTTTATATTGTGAGAGTATTCTTATTTTTTCTAGGGGCTAACCTGAGGTTATTTCAAATGATTGTATGTGTATGATTTTCTTGTGGAGTGACTTGAAGGTGGGTTTACAGCTTTCTTACCCTCCCCCCTTCCCCTGTTGTTTTCAATGTGTAGGTGAAGGAAATCACCCGAGATATTAAGCAGTTAGACCATGCCAAGCGCCACCTGACCACCTCAATCACGACACTGAACCACCTGCACATGCTGGCCGGTGGGGTCGACTCCCTGGAGTAAGTAAGCAGAGTGAACTTTCTCAGGGAACCCATGCGAAATGTTCCACAGAAGGAGAGTGACTTCATGGAGTTATTCATTTCCCAGCCAGGCTAGCCTCACCATCCTGCCCCACTTTTGGAACACTGATCACAAGTGTTCAGTCACTTTTGGTGTTCACAACTTAAGAAAAGAGCTGGGGATGTAGCCCAGTGGCAGAGTGCCTGCTTGACATGCCCAAAGCCCTGGGTCCCATCCCCAACACTGCAAAAGACAACAAACATCTGCTTAATAAGAAAAGGATGGACAGATGACCTGAGGAGGCCACAGAAAGCCCATGAGAAGGACCCCGAGAACCGGGTGGTCTGGTGTGGTAGATCTAGACCAGTAAGTCAGACAGTGATGCAGCTCAGTCACTCCCCAGGGCCTCTGCCTTGGCAGCTGCTCCTCCTCCTCTTGGGCTGAGTTGCACCTCACCAAAGAGACCATTTGTAAACAAATCTTTGATGTATCATTCAACCCACTTTTTTTCTAAAACCCATGTTTTCAATATTGTAGCTTTCTGTTTAACACATTTAGAAACAGTATTAAAAGAAGTTGCTGGTTGTTTACCACAGAATAGTGATTCAAAACCTCCTTCTTTAGCACTCCGCTCCTGTCTGGTGTGTGTGTGGGGTGTCCAAAGCCTCCTCCTCCAGCACCCCACTCCTGTCGGAGGTATGGGGGGTGTCCAAAGCCTCCTCCTCCAGCACCCCGCTCCTGTCAGAGGTGTGGGGGTGTCCAAAGCCTCCTCCTCCAGCACCCCGCTCCTGTCTGAGGTGTGGGGTGTCCAAAGCCTCCTCCTCCAGCACCCCGCTCCTGTCTGAGGTGTGGGGTGTCCAAAGCCTCCTCCTCCAGCACCCCGCTCCTGTCTGAGGTGTGGGGTGTCCAAAGCCTCCTCTTCCAGCACCCCGCTCCTGTCTGGGGTGTGGGGTGCTCCGGCTGGTTCCCCTGCCCTAGTCATAGTGCAATTTCACATGTGGACAGACCAGCCATCTTCACAGACATGCAGATGTGGCAGCAATGGAGGCTACCCAGAAGGAAGGAGGAGGGGCTGCATCATTCCTAGCCTCTGCTGGGTCTACCATGGGTAACAGAGTCCCTGGTCCATTGCAGGAGTGATCACCCAGGGCGGGCAGCCAGTGGGACTCAAGAACCATCCTCCTCCTTCCTTCTGGGTCTTAGCAGGTAGCAATGGCAGTGGAGCACCGTGGCTTGAACTTGAGCCTTTCCTTGAAATGTCTCGAAGGGAAGTCATGAATTACACATTTAATGTGAAAGCCAACTCCAGTGGAAGATTCAGACCTGATAGTTTGTACTTCATTGCCATGTGTAACTGTTGATTTTATCAGCATCTTTTACTCAAGCTTCGTATTACCCTTAGCAGCAGGGCAAGTCGACATCTCTGATGCAGTTCTTTATCATTGGCTTAAAACTACAGATTGCAGTTAACGTGAAATCACAAACAGTCATCCTCTTTTGTATTCTAGAAAAATGGTTTTGTTCTCCTGTGCACCACAATCCTCAGCGACATTTTATACAATGGTCTTTAAAATGCAATGCCAACCCAAAGTCCCCTCCTGCTACCTGATCCATCCAGCACACACATTCTTTTGTGCCCTGTGGCATGTAACTTACATTGCTATTTAGAACTTAATTCACCTTCCTTGCTGTTAGTTAACCACTTACTTGACTCTCTCTTACTGAATGATGTCACCTGGAGAGTGAGCTAAATCCTTAGGTTTTTTCTTCCCCAGTGCTCAGCACCATACATATCCAGCACTTAGAGCTATCGAGGTCATCCCACATCTCTATCTTGTGTCTTCAGTGTTTGGTTTCTAGTCTCAACTTCTGTCCTTGCAGAGCCATGACCAGGCGCAGACAATACGGAGAAGTTGCTAATCTCCTTCAGGGTGTCATGAATGTTCTGGAGCACTTTCACAAGTACATGGGGATCCCACAGATCCGGCAGCTTTCTGAAAGGTAAGATGTCCTCACAGACGCTTTCCATAAGAAAAGATGGTTCCATATATTTCCCCCTTAGTCTAGGAAGCAGCCTCAAATGTTATGTGACCTCACTCTACGATACTCTTTCCCTTGGCTTTGGAGGCTGCCCAAGTCAGCAAGTACACTCCTATGTCTGTTACTATGCACAGCTCTCCATGGTCCACAGAACTTGTTGGCCTAAGTCAGTTATTTTGCTCATGAAACTTGGCCGGCCTTGGATAATAATGTGTCTCTGCTCCATGCACCACCAGTTAAGGCAGCTGATGACGGACCCGAGCAGCCATCGGCTGCTATGGCTGCCACATGGTGTTCACTGTCAGCTGGGAGCTCAGCCAGGCCATGGACTGCGATCCCTGTTGTTCTCGTGGGCTACTCAGGCTTTCTCAAAGTAAGACAGCTGGGGTCTAAGGATGAGTGCACCAAGAGACTTGGCCTCTGAAGTCACGTGCCATCACAAAACCATTGAGATTCAAGAGGAAAAAGGCATGTTTTCCCTTTTCTCTCTGATGAGAGGAATGTCAAAGGCACATTGGTGAAAGCAGTGTGTTTGATGGGTGGATGCTCTGGCAGTTTTTAGACAATACAGTGCTGTCACCAGAACATCACATATCACAGTGATGAGTTTCTTTCCGAACTTGTTCTTTCTTCTTACCATCCTGGAGGTTTCCCCAGAATTTCTTTTCTTATTTATATTTTATGTCTGAGTTTTTTTGCCTGTACATACATATAAGCACCATGTCTGTGGGCCACACATGTGCCTGGTGTCCATGGATGTCAGAAAGAGGCATCAGATCCCATAGAACTGGAGTTACAGATGTTGTGAACCACCACGTGGGTGCTGGAATGGAACCTGAGTCCTCTGCAAGAGCACTAAGTGCTCTATCCGATGGCTATCTCTCTGGCCTCTGCCCTTAAGTTCTGATCCCAGATTCAGATCCAATGAAAAGAAAGACAGATTCGTAGGAGGAAGAGACTTCTGGAGAAGGAGGGACAGTGAGTTCAGTGCCTCTTTGGCCCCTCCTGTTAGAGGGAACATCAGAAAGCAGAGGCAGGGGGAGGAGGCAGCCCTTGCAGCACTGTTCCCCTCCTGCCCTCTTAGGAAGGCCTGCTGTCACGTACTTCTGTCCTCTCATGTTTCGTTATCTAATTATACAAGTCATATAAATGTGCGATTGCTTTTATTTAAAAAGTCTAAACTAGCCTCGTGGCGGCGGGTGGCGCACGCCTTTAATCCCAGCACTTGGGAGGCAGAGGCAGGGGGATCTCTGTGAGTTCGAGGCCAGCCTGGTCTACAGAGAGAGTTCCAGGACAGGCACCAAAACTACACAGAGAAACCCTGCCTCGAAAAACCAAACCAAACAGTCTAAACTAGATATGTGTGGCTCACAGCTGTCGTCCAGTACTCAGAGGTTGAGCTAGAGGACTGACTGAGTCTGAGGCCAGCCTGGGCTTCCGAGTGAGAACCTCTTTCAAAACACTAGCAAAGAAAGAGACAAAAAGTAACCAACAGGTGTGTGCAAATTCCCTTAGCTTCATTTCCAACCCTATTGCCGTGCTGGAAGGAGGAACTGCTACAGCTTATTGGCGTTCCCTTCAGATTGTCACTGCACACTAACTACACTGTTTGTGGAGCTGCTCATTCCGTGTCTGGACTGCCATGGGAGAGCACATCCCAGACTAGTTTGCTATTTCCATGTCCCTGGACTCGTTCTTCTGATGCTCAAAAAATACCTCCTTTCACACATGTGCAAGTAGAGTAAATTCTAGGTCCTAAGGTTACATGCATTTAAAATTTAATAACCACAGCTCATTTACTCTCCAAAAAAGCTTAATAGATTCACAGTGCCATCTGGAAGTGCTTGAGTACCTGTTTCTCCAACCTTCAACAAATTAGGCATTGTTGGTTTTCATTTTATGCAATCTGGTTGATGAAAGTCACTACTTGCCCCCTTTAATTTTAATTTCCTCAATAATTGGTGATTGACTATATTTCCTCTGTGAAGTATCTTTTTTGTTGTTGTTTTGGTTTGGTTTTGAAACTTGGTCTCACTATGCAGTCCTGGCTTCCTGGAGCTCACTCTGTAGACCAGGCTGAACTTGAACTCAGAGATCTGTCTGCCTCTGCCTCCTGAGTGCTGGGGTTAAAGGCGTGCGCCATCACTCATAGCTCAGATTCCTTGAGTTCTGATAAACTGTTTTCTTTCATCTCTTCCCTGGGGTGATCCTGTGATGTGTTTCTTCTGCTCTGTCTTTGTGGAACTCTCTACTACATGACCACTGTAACTTGTAATCTGTGGTGCAAAGCTGCTTTCTAATTCTCTGCCTGTTCCTTTGGGGCTCCTTCTGGATCATTGGCTCTGTCTTCCTCTTCTACCTTGGTCTTCACTGGTGCCCATTCTGTTCTTTGGCCCAGCTGTCACATTTTTTTTTTTTTATCTAACAATACAGTTTTTAATTTCCACCTAGATGATTCTTTCCTCAGGGGCATAAAAGTGCCCTCTGTAATCACTAGAGATTTAGAACTCTAAATATCTCTGAAGGCTCTGAGTTGCTGTGTGTCTGTCTGTCCTGTGGTGTAAAGTCTTAGTTTGTTGACTCTCTTCATAGTAGCACTCTTCAGATGTTTAGTGATTCTCAGCTGAAAGCTTATATTTTTGGTGGGATTTTTGAATTTTATTCATTCATTCACTCATTTATTGGTTTTTGAGGACAGGGTTTCTCTGTGTAACAGCCCTCACTATCCTGGAACTCTCTTTGTAGACCAGGCTGGCCTCGAAATGACGGAGATCCACCTGCCTCTGCCTCTTGAGTGCTGGGTTTACAGGCATGTGCCACCTCTTCTAGGCCTTTTTTTTTTTTTTTTTCCCTAATGTTCTTGTTACTCTGATCAGAAATCACTGCCATCTGCTATTAGAGAGAGGAGGGATGTTCTGCTTAAGGGAACACAACCTTAAGCAGGTTCTAGGGGCCAAACCTGCAGGCGCAGGCAGTTGGTATGCCAGAGGCCTGATCTTCTTAAATAGTTTAACCCTTGGCCCCCTGCTGAGTGCTGGGTTTACAGGCCCACAGACTCAAATCAGTGTGTGAGCATTTAGGGTAAGGATGCAGACACAGCTTCTGGCATCCACAGCACTGTGATTTGAGCCAAGTAGATGCTTCTAGAGCTTGCCTTCAGAACTCCCTCCTGCTCCTGGTATCTACCACTTCTTGTCTTTATATTTTCTTTTGTTTCAGATATGCCATTATTATTATTATTATTATTATTATTATTATTATTATTATTATTATTATATATGCAGTGTTCTGCCTGCATGTGTCCCTGCAGGCCAGAAGAGGGCACCAGATCTCATTACAGATGGTTGTGAGCCACCATGTGGTTGCTGGGAATTGAACTCAGGACCTCTGGAAGAGCAGTCAGTGCTCTTAACCACTGAGCTATCTCTCCAGCCCTAGATATGCTTTTTTTCATTTTTTGTGTGTGAGCATTTTGCCTGTATCTATGTATGTGCACTATGTGTGTGCCTGGTATCTGTGTTGATCAGCAGAGGGCTTTGAATCCCCTGGAATTAGTCACACAGGCAATTGTGAGCCACTATGTGGATGCCGGGAACTGAACCCAGGTCCTCTGCAAGAGCAACAAAATGTTCTCACCTGCTGAGCATCTCTGCAGCCTCTGTGTCTTTTCATTTTTGAGAAGCATCCTTAGGCTTTGATTTTCTTCTTTATCTTATTCTGCCAGGAAACCCACAGACTATCTAGTCTGTCACCCCCTTTCTTGCCTGGCTTTTGACTCCTTCCTATTAGATCTTTTCATAATTTCTAAGAATATGAAGCAGGAAGGGAGGTTGCTGCATGTGCTGGTATACCGTCTTACAGTGGAGATGTCCAGGGATTGTTAAGGAATGTCGGAATAGGTTTGGCAAAGTGCTAGGGAAATCGCCACCCTTCCCTTGTCCTTCCTAACCCTTTACACTTAGAGGTGGCTGGTTGCCATATCAGACTGGGAATGTGAACAGCCAGGAATGCCCACGGGCAGGACTTCACGAGTCTAGGAAAGAAGGACGGCGGGCGGAGGAGGCAGGCTGCCCTCAGTGGGTCAGGAGGAGCGGGAGGTAGCACAGCCTGCTCTAGTCTTGGGGTAACTGACTCAGTGATCTGTTGCCATTCTTTCGTTTTCTCTCATCTAGCTAGCAGACATGTGCTGTGTGCCTTCTGTAGCCTAGGCCCTGTGGATGCTCAGCACGTGCTCTTGCACTGAGCTACAGTCCCAGCCCTGTCACCCCCTCTCCCGATTTTTCTGATCCATAGTTAGATTAGCATGGCAGTTCAGGCCCTCAGACACTGAGAGCAGCTGCATTTGACTTTAGATTTTAAGAGTCTGCACCTAAGAGAGATCACATCATATTTATCTTTGTGTGTCTGGTTTATTTCATCTACTCTTAAGTCCTTCGGGTTTATCTATATTGTTGCAGATGTCAGCATCTTCTTTTTAAAAGCTGGATAAAATCCCACCGCATATATGCACTGTGGTTCTTTGACCCATATCTGTCCATCAAAAGACACGTTTGTTTCCGTATCTGGCCTGGTGCAAACCTACTGCTGTGAGCAGGGCAGGGCAGCTGTCTGTAGGGTGTGGAATTCATCTCCTTTGGGGACATAACCTGTGTAGATTCATGGGCAGTTTTTGAGAACTTCATATCATTTTCCATCATAGCCTCACCAATTAACGTCTCTGCCAGTGGTAGTCAAGTATTCTCATCCCACACCCTCACCAACACTCACCATTGTCCTTTTGAGATTAGTCATCCTGGTGATCTGGAATCTCAGGTTTGGAGGCAAAGAGGGGAAAGTCGGGAATTAGCTACAAGTGAGGCTTTATCTCAGTGAGGCTTGGTCTTCTTAAATCTATTTGTGTGTGTGCATGTCTGTGTGTACTTGTTGGACCCCTTGAAACTGGAATTAATGGTGCTTGTGAACCATCCGGCAGCATGGGTGCTGGGACCTGGGATCTGAACTCAGTCCTCAGGGTTGAGCAGCAAGTGCTCTAACCACTCAGCTGTCTCTCCAGCCTCATTGGTTTTATTTTTATTTATTTACTTGTTTATTTGTTTGTTTGTTTGTTTGTTTGATTTTAGTTTTTTTGAGACAAGCTCTCTCTATATAGTCCAGCCAGGAACTCACTCTGTAGACCAGGCTGGCCTCGGACTCACAGAGATCCGCCTGCCTCTGCCTCCCGAGTGCTGGGACTAAAGGCGTGCATCACTGTACCTGGCTTCCTTTTCGGGGTTTTGACTTGCACATCTCTGGAGATGAAGTAATGATGAACATTTTTCATATATCCTGTTGATTTTATATGTCTGCCTTGAAAAACACGCCTATTTAGATCCTTTGCCTGCTTTTAAAAATTACATTTATTTTATTTTGGGGGTGGTGGTGTTTGGGAGTCACAGCATGTGAGTGGAGGCCAGAGGACAACTTTTGGGAGTCATTCTCTTCTTCCACCGTGTGAGTTCCTTGGCTCCAACTCACATCCTCGGTTTGGTGGCAGATACTTTTTCCCAAGTGTCTTACTGGCCTCTTTGCCTGTGCTTCCTTCCTCCCTTCCCCTCCCTCCCACCTCCCTCCCGCCCTCCCTCCTTCCCTTCTTTCTTCCCTTCCTCCCTTCCTCCCTCCCTCCCTCCCTCCCTCCCTCCCTCCCTCCCTCCCTTCCTCCCTCCTTCCCTTCCTCCCTTTGACAGGGTCTTGGACATCCCAGGATAGCCTTAAACTCCCCATGTAACTGAATATGATCTTGACTTTCTGACCCTCCTGCCAGCCCCTTCTGAGTACTGCGACTACAGGTGTGTGCTCCCACGCCTGGTCATGAGGTGCTGGAGCCTGACCCAGGAGTGGCTGGCTAGTCAGGCGCTCCACCGACCCAGGATATCCCTGGCCCCATTTGTTGTCTTTATTTTGTCCTATCCAAGCTCTTTATATGTTTTGGATACTAACCTTAGTGAGCTATGCAGTTGCCAATATTTCTCCTGATTCATAGGCTGCCTTTTCATTTTGTGGATTGTTCCCTTTTCTATACATAAGTTCTCTTTAGTTTGAGACAGTTTCATTGCTTTATTTTTTTCCTTTTTTTTGCCTGTGTTCTTCGGGTGCTATTTGCTTTAAAAAAAAAAAAAAAAAATTTCCAGGCTGGAAAGTTGGTTCAGTGGTTAAGAGCATTTGTTGCTCTTGCAGAGGACCTAGGTTTGATTCCCAGCACCCACATGGCAACTCACAACCTCTGAGGACACCAAGCATACATTTGGTGCACAGATACACATGCAAAAAAGAAAGAAAGAAAGAAAAACATCCATCCACACACAATAATAAACTAAATAAATCTTTAGTCTCTCAAGGTATAGTTTTATAAATTTGATGAAACTTAGTGAGCACTATCAGAGTGGCATTCTCTTAAAGCAGTGGTTCTCAACCTTCCTAATGCTACGACCCTTCAATACAGTTCTTCATGTTGTGGTGACCCCAACCACAAAATCATCTTCATTGCTACTTCATAACTATATTTTTGCTGTTATAAATTGTAATGTAAATCTCCGTGTTTTCCAGTGGTCCTAAGTGACCCCAGTGAAAGGGTTATTTGACAACTCCCCAAGAGGTCTTGACCCACAGGTTAAGAACCATGTCTTAAAGCAAGAGCAGGAGGCAAGGAATCCTATACTCCATCAAATCTGTCAGCCCTGCAAACGTCTGTTGCTCCTGGCTGAACTTGCTCTTCGTTTCTAACCTGGGTCTGTGCTTGTCCTGTGGTGCAGCATGTCCTCGTCTGAAAGGAGTGTGGTGCAGGAGTTGCCTGTTTGCAGCGCTCCACTGCTGTCGGTCTTCAAAGAGGTGCTCAAGTTTTGAGCAAAGTCCAGACTGCCTATTTTTAGCATCATTTCTGGTGAATTGTCCTCCCTTATGTTTATATAGTAATGGTAGATCCATCTGGAAATAATAGAAATAGCTGTTTGTTGGGAGGGAGGAAAGAAAGCTGAGAGTTACCCTTGCGTTGCTCAGTGTAATGCCTTGCTGTTATAAATCGCACACGTCACACGCAAGGCTGCATTCTCAAGTCTTTGCCTGTACGTTTGAAATATGAAGTTCATGGGCCTTGATTTGCTATTTCTTTCAACTACCCTTCTGGCAAATGCCTAAATGTTTAATGTAGCGTTGAAGGAAAGATTTTTTTTCTTTAATAGCTTTTCATTTCAAATCCTCTTGGCTTAAGCATATTCACAAGAGCAAATGCTTCTAGACAGTCAATATTTCCTGAGAAAGAATGAAAGATTCTTGCATTTCTTTCAAAAACAAAACAAAGCAAAACCTGGGAACCCTTACATTTTCCCCACCAGAGTTATGTCTAACTGCTTACATGAGAGAGAGGCCTGGCAGGTTGGGAAGTCACATGGTGTAGTGAAAAAAACAAAAAAAGAATGGAGGGGTCTGCCTAGCTATTTGACAAGTTCTGTCTGGGCCTCTTAGATTAAGCTCTGAGGGCCACATTCCATGATCTCAGAGCCTCCCGCCAAGTCTCTGCAACACTCCTGGTTGAGGTTCTTGGGAGCACCTATTGCCTTAGAGTATTTGACTGATCTCTTGTATTCAGTCAAGGCATTCTGGGGAGGTCAGGACACTGTTTCAGAGCAGTGGCAGGCATCTTCTCTGGGCTGTCACGAGATAATGGATATACACTGGTGTTTTTCTGTGAAACTCTAGGTCTCCTATTTTGTTGTCCCTCTGCCACCATTTCTTATGAGTGACATTACATTAGAGAAGGGCACCTTTGAACAACCCTGTTGTCCCATGGCACGAATGATGCCAGAAGCCACTCCTTGATTTTTTTCTAGGCAACAGGATGCTCTATTTCCTAGTAGTAACCAACTTCAGATAGCTGTCACACAACAGGCTAAGTTTACTTGGATAATGAACTTTTTTGTTTGTTTGTGTTTGAGACAGGGTCTCTCTCTATAGCCCTAGTTATCCTCGAAGTCACAGAGATCAAGGTGTGCCCACACTCAGCTGCCAGAAGGAAGGAACTTCTAACCTTTCCTGCTCTGTAGCACGAATGTTAGAAGGTCTTGTTAATAAAACAAACCTGAGGCCAGTTATTGGGGTGAATGCTGGAAGATAAGAGAAGCAGAACAAGCCACAGCTTCCTCACCTCCCCAGTTCCTCAGCTGATCCTGTTTCCTCAGACTGGAAGCATCTGTGTCCTCATCCAAATGGGTCTCAGCTGAACTGCTGCTCAAAAACCTAAAAGCTTAACCAGCCAAATGCTTCTAGTTTCTTGTCTTCATGCCTTATATATCTTTTTGCTTTCTGCCATCACTCCCTGGGATTAAAGGCGTGTGTCACCATGCCAGGCTGTTTCCAATGTGGCCTTGAGCTCACAGAGATCCAGAGGGATTTCTGCCTCTGGAATGCTAGGATTAAAGGCGTGTGCTACCACTGCCTATCCTCTATGTTTAATATTGTGGCTGTCCTGTTCTCTGACCCCAGATAAGTTTATTAGCATGCACAATATTTTGGGGAACACAATACCACCACACTGCCCCACATTAGTTGGTGGGCTGATGATAAGATGATAAGCTTGTCAGCTGTCTCTAGGGTCCTGTTTGGACAATCGATCATTGCCTCAGTGTCTGCTACTGTGAGGAAATAACAAAGAAAAACAACCTGAAAGAGGTAGTGGTGACTGGACTAGTGGCACACGCCTTTAGTCCCAGCACTCGGGAGGCAGAGGCAGGAGGATCTCTGTGAGTTCGAGGCCAGCCTAGGCTACAGAGCGAGTTTCAGAGCAGCAAAGGCTACTTAGTGAGCCCCTGTCTCAAAAAAGAAAAAGAAAGGCTTCTGGCAACACAGGTGAGGCAGAGCATCATGTAGGAAGCACGTGGTAGAGCAGAGTGGCATACGTGAGGCCAGGAAGAATACAACAAGGATCTGAGGACAAAATCCACCTCGGTGAGCCAGTAAGATGGCTCAGTGGGTCAAGATGCCTGTTACCAAGCCTGACAACTCCAGTTCAATCCTTGGGATCCATATGATAGAAGGAGAGAATTGACTCCTGCAAGTTATCCTCCAGTTTACACACACACACACACACACACACACACACACACACACACACACACACACACACACTCACCAAAACTATATATGTATATATACACATATACTCCCTCTAGCGCACTGCCCACCCCAGCCAGTGACCTACTTCTTCAAACCATGCCCCATTTCCGTGTTCCATCATTTCCCAATTACCTCATCAAATGATGAATCTGTCAGCCGATTAGTCCATTGGTGAAGTCCGTCCTCATGGTCCAGTCACCTCCCAGCAGCACTACCCTCAACACAGGAGCCTTTTGGGAGATTGTTTATAATCTGTAACCATTATAGAAGCTGTGGCTCACATCTCACCCAGAAAATGCCTGTGAATGTGATCTATCTTTGTCAATAATGTCTACGGAGGAATAGCTGCTCTTTCATCTCCGTCACTGGGAGACAACCACTGCTGCAAACAATTCTAGGCAGAGGCTTATTTTTCTGCTCTAATATTAATTATGAATCCCTCTTGCCACCACTTGTAAAGGTGAGTGCTATTGCCAGATCAAACTGTAAGCTGGGTGTTGTGAAATAATCAGTACTAGAAACACATTAAAGGCCTCTATCCTTTCTCTCTCTCTCTCTCTCTCTCTCTCTCTCTCTCTCTCTCTCTCTCTCTCTCTCTCTCGCCCCCCCGCTCCTTCTCCATGTGTATCTGTGAGTGCCCTCAGAGGCCAGGAAAGGTTGTTGAATCCCCTGAATTGTAGTTACAGATGGTTGTGAGTCACCTGGTATGGGTCCTGGGAACCAACTCTGGTCCTCGGGAAGAGCAGCCGTGTGTGCCTTCACTGCTGAGCCGTGTCTCCAGCCCCCTTCCCAAGGGTTCTTAGTTGTGGTCCACATAGAAGAAGTAACTGACTACAAGCGGCTTACTAGTGACACAGCTCAGTCTGCTGGTCTCAAGGGCGACTCTGAACACTGGAAGTCATTGCCAACGAGAGCCTGGTAACTCCCTTTCTCTGGTGCTCCAGTGCCAAGACCTGTCATGTACTTTGGCTGTCATTCCAGCCCCCATAGTGTTAGAATCAGCAAAGACATGGAGGTTGGGAATTGTAGTCGAGTGGGATGGAGGTAACAGAGGCAGAGCTGAGCCCAGCATCCTCATTGAGCTGTCAGTGACCCTGACCATGCATACCTGTGGTCAGGGCTGGGCCTCACCTACAGGATTTGTCCTGTGGCTCAGGAAAGAACTGGTGCTGTCTTTGTGTTTCTAAGAAGAGGGTCAGAACAGAGGAGCGTGAACATCTGGATCTCTGCCTTGTGACCTGGCCCCACAGTAGACAGCCTGCTGGCTCGCTCTGGGGAGTGGCAAGATGCTCTGAGGGACAATTTTGTGAAAGCACATTCTTTTCTCTCACATCAGACTTTACACTCAGGGGAAGTTTCCAGATGTCTCTTGGGCAACTCCAGGTGGGGGTGGGGTGGATTCCAGCATAGCCTTATCTTGAACACAAACGTAAAAGAATATAAACTCACCTGTAGGAATGGTTTAGAACATTTGAAGATAGTAGAAAAACCCTGGAAAGTATTTGGAATCAGGCATGATTATAACTATGCCACAGGGAGAAACTGAGTGTTCTGGGTCATGCCTATGCTCTCGTTAAAAAAATAAAATCTCAGCCACTTGCCAGGTTCTCCTCAGTAGCCAAAGAAATTGTGGTTTTAGGTTGTTCGCTATTTCTAGAAACTTTATAAAATCAATCCAGAAGTTGCAGGGTGGAGTCCAAGAAAGGAGGCATGCTGTTTCATGGTGCTTTTGGCAAAGCAAGTCTTTACGTCAGGCTCAGGAAAGTCCAGCAGCTGCCCAGGAGCCTAGTTCTCTAGCTCTGTGCTGGGACAAGCCAGGTGTCACCAGCAGAGGCAGCTGGAGGCCAAGGAGGACATGATTGCAGCACTCACTGATGGACACTTCCTGTTTCATCCTAGCTGCTTCTCCTTTCTCCTTTCAGTGGAGCTGAATAGTTCTTGAGCACCTCGTATTCCTGCAGATGCTATAAAGAACCAGCCCACCCCACCCCACTGTCCTTCTACATGTTTTTCCTTACAGTTCAGTCTTTTGTTCACACTCTCTTGAAGCTAAATCTTCACCCAATGTCCATCACTTGTTTTGCCTGTCTTGTTTTGCTTTGCGAGACATGGTCTTGAAAGTGCATCTCAGTCTGGCTTTGAACTTGTGACCCTCCTGCCTCTACTTTTTCAGTGCTGGGATTACAGATAATGTCCATCGCTCTTAAATAATAGTTCATTGATCACCTGGCTGTTTTTTTTTTTTTTTTTTTTTTACTTTTTCCTTAGAGAACATTCTTTTTGTTATTTGTTTTCAATGTTAGGTTTCTGAATTACAATATTATAAAAAGCAAATGTAAAACCCCTCTGAAACAGTCTGAATCACTCTTCCCACTCTGTGCCCCATAGAATAGGAAACTTGTTTCAGTAATCCAACAGATTTATATTTGATCAGGGTGCTGTTATATAATATTTCCCTGCAGTAGAACCACCTTCAAATGAAATATTGTAAAGATCAGCATATATACCTCACAGTAGGTAAGAGTGACCTAGAACTGTATCCTGAAGGGCTGAGAGTATAGCTCAGTGGTAGAGCACTTGCCTCTCATGCCCAAGGTCATAGGTTCAGTCCTTAGCACTGAAAAAAAAAAAAAAAAAAGACAGTAAGACAATCCATCCTGAAATGCCTTCATCCAAGTCATAATCCCCAATTCTCTGTGACCTCTCTTACCTAGCTGTACATCCCTTTTCCTTCCCGGGTGATCACCTGCACAGTCCTGGAGACTTCAACAGTTCCTGGCCCTGTGGATCCATTATATACAGGGATTTGAAAATGGTACCAGTCATTAATACAGTCCCTTTTCCTCCCAGGGTGAAGGCTGCGCAGACTGAGTTGGGACAGCAGATCCTGGCTGATTTTGAAGAGGCGTTTCCTTCTCAGGGTACCAAGGTACTGGTTCTCAGTTTCCCTCCAATCTCTAGGTATTATCACTGTTCTCATACTCCAGTCAGTGAGTGGTAGCACACGTTGTATCACTCCAGAAGTGTTGGCAGGCACAGGCCAGTTGTCTGCCCACTCAGACTAGCCTCTGTTTTTTTTTTTTTGTTTGTTTGTTTTTTGTTTTTTGTTTGTTTGTTTGTTTTTTTGCTTTTTCGAGACAGGGTTTCTCTGTGTAGCTTTGTGCCTTTCCTGGAACTCACTTGGTAGCCCAGGCTGGCCTCAAACTCACAGAGATCCGCCTGCCTCTGCCTCCCGAGTGCTGGGATTAAAGGCGTGCGCCACCGCCGCCCGGTGCCTCTGTTTTAAGTATCACAATGCAATGCTAATTGTTTATCTGTGTCCTTCCAGCCTCAGAAGGAGGACTTGGGCCAGGATTGTGATTTGGTTGGTAGAGTACCTACCTAAGTATGCATGAGGCCTGAGTTTGATCACTAGCCCCACATAAACTGGGTGTGGTGATGCATGTCTGTAAAGTAAGCCCTAGAAAGGTGGAGGCAAGAGAATCAGAAGTTCAAGTTCATCTTGCCTACATACTGAGTTTGCGGCCAGCCTGGGCTACATGAGATCCTCCCTCTGGAGGAAAAATGAGGATTCATTTGGTTTAATTTAATGTATGTCAAATCTTGCATTTTGTCTGCCCTATAAACTTACTTTTTTCCTCATAGCTGTGTTTTTTTTTAAAAAAAGAAACCTTCAGACCACAATGTTTTCTCTATTGTTACATAACACTGGTTTTGGTTTGGTGAAAAGACAACTGGGAGCTTATGTAACTCATGACACAGTCCAGAGACTCACTTTTAATGGTGGGAATCCTCTTCTCTGGGATCCTCGAGCTCCCCGGTGGTGGAGCTGTCTCTGTTGTGTCTGCAAGGCCTTCGCTTTCGCTTGGGAGCTGTTGGGTACATGTCCCTCACACAGGCTTCCCTCCCTTGGCTGTCATTGTGCTGGTAAACTGCTATTAGCTCCATACTTCACATTGCAGCAGATGTCATCTTAATGCTTTGCATGTGTCAGGGAGGACAGAACCCGCAGAAGCTTGTTTTCTCTATTATTTGAGCTATTTCAAGAGAAAGCATTGTTGAAGGCAGAAGCAAAGCCGAGCACATGGCCAGCAGCATCCCTCACTGGGCTCTGTGGGTGGAGGTGGGGATGGATATACGTTCACTTGTGAGCCAAGGAGCATTTCCTGCATTTGCTCTATAATTCAATAACTGGAAATATCTTAATCGCTTTTCCTTTGTGCTCTGTATTAGGAAGTAGGTGGAGATGGCAGCCCTGGCTTTGATAGATTGCTTTCTGTAGGCAACCAGCTCCTAACCTTAATGCCTTTGTATTTTTTAACTGCCTGCCAGGAATCTGATATTCATTTGTGAAGCACTTTGCTTTGAGAACTGCATCTTTTAGTCACCTGATGTAACTCAGGAAAGGCATAGCTTGGAAAGCCATTATTCCTGTTGGCCCTCTGAGGAAAATGAAGTTCTCAAAAGCAAAAAGGGATTGCCTGGTTAGTGGCTTTCTTTTAAGGCTACTGGCTAGTTGTAAACAGTAGTCTTCCTAGGCAACTGCTTTCCTGTGCTCTCTGTCGCATCCCATTGCACAATGTTTCAGAAGGATGTGGGTGAAGGCTATCTTTACTATTTGCCTATCATCTCACCATGGCCTACTTTCTACCTTTTCTCCCAGGTCCCAGTGGGCATATGAAGTTAAAAGGGTTTAATGACCTGACTTCCTTTTCTGGCTGTTACTTAATGGGATAGTGTTAAGTTTTCTTTTTCCTTTTTAAAAGGCTATTGATTTTTTCTAAAAGGCCTTGTGTTACTAATCCTGTTTTGCAAATTGGAACCAAAACATTTTTTTTAAAAGTATCGATTAGTGGGTATGCCTATCACTCCAGCCAGCATCCTGGAGACTGAGGCAGGAGATCATGAGTTAGCTCAGACTACATAGCAAGATCTAGGCCAGTCTGGGATACACAGGAAATGTCCCATCTTAAGAAAAATTAATTGAAATTTTAAAATGAAATATCCAAATGTGGTAGTTTGAATGACAATGGTCCCCATAGGCTCATACTGGTCCCCAGTTGGTGGAAGTGTTTTGAAGGATTAGGAGGTGTGGCCTTGTTGGAGGAGGTGTGCCCACTAGGCAAGGGCTTTGCGGTTTCAGAAGCAGAGCACCATTCCTGGCTCTCTCTCCGCCTCCTACTTTTGAATAAGTCTCAGCCACTGCTCCAGTGTCCTGCCTGCCTGCCTGTCCGCCTGCTGCCATGCTGGATCATGAGCACCAATAAACTCTTTCTTCTATAAGTTGCCTTGGTTATGGTGTCTCTTCACAGCAATAGAAAAGTAACTGAGACACCAAGATAATCTAGTAAATTTTTTGTAAATGAGAAAATTTGAACCTCCGAACCTGTAAGTTTTGGCCTCCATGACTTGTCAGTGAGCTCAAGCATTTCCATCCCGAAGCCAGAGGGCAGTGTGTTCAGAGGGCAGCAGAATAGCTGTTCAGAATAGAGCATGTCACATTATATCTGAACGTCAATTGAGATGGACAGAATTGACAAAGACAAACAGCCAGGAAAGCTGTGAGAGAATGTCTGCTCATCCTGATCTAAGTCCATTGCTGTTCAGGTGAGGTTGAGTGACTTCTCCCAAGGCACCAGGCCATGTAGCTAAACCAAGAGCTCCAAAGTCTTCTTTGTACCGTAGGGACCCTGGTGGGCACATATAGTCAGTGATACACCAGCAGGTCAGGGAGATCCAGTTGCTTTGGCAGTCAACAAGGCCCTTCTTAGCTGTGTATCCTTACAGCCCCTCCCCACTTCCACTCCTCAGGTCAGGGAAGCAGTGTCAGAGTATTTCACTTTTGGCAGTCTGTCTGGGTGATTGGCCATCAGTGAAATGAGTCTGGTGGTTTAGAATTTGGTGTGGGTTTTTAAAAACACCACCTCTTTGTCATAAATATAGCTCTTTAAGAATAGGAATGGCAGTTGGGTATGGTAGGGCATGCCTGTGATCCCAGCACTTGGGAGGCTGGAGGAAGAGGACACTGAGTTTGAGGCTAGCCTGGGCTACATGGCAAGGCCTTGTCTCAAAGCTGGCAAGCAGGCAGGCAAACCAGTTGGCAAATAAGCAAACAACACATCAGGGATCCTAGGAAGATTGGAAGCAGGAAAAATGTACATGTGAGTGACTGACTTTTGGGCTCCTTTAGTAGAATCTCTGCTGTCATTCTGGCTTTTTAGGTCACTTTCAGTTTCGATACCCAGAAGTAACCTTTCCTGCGATCTTTTCTGGCTCTGTTTTCTTGAATGCCTTGTTGAGTCACGGGCTAGTTTTTAGGTTGGCCACTGCAAGACTAGCTACTGTTCTTTTCTCGAGGAGCCGGTAACTAAGATGTCAGTCTCCTGCAGCAAGACTGGCTGTCCAGGGAGAGGGGTGAGGACAGGGAGAGACCAGGAAGAAGCAGCTGCCACAGGCCAGGAGATGTACAGGTGCTTCCAACGTTTAACTGCTGTGTGCTGTTGTTCCCCAGAGGCCGGGAGGACCCAGCAATGTCCTGAGAGATGCGTGCCTGGTGGCTAACATTTTGGACCCCAGAATCAAACAGGAAATCATCAAAAAGTTTATTAAGCAGCATCTATCAGAATATCTGGTACTTTTTCAAGAAAACCAAGATGTAAGTATTGGCTAGATGAAACAGTTCAGTTTTACTGAAAAAGGAACTAATGCTGCCAGGCCTCCTGACCTGTAGTTACTGGTACGATGAACTGTCTGATAGTGTTGTGCACTGAACCACAGAGCCCTGGGCTGACTTTACAAGTTAGTGGATCTTCACCATTTGAGTCGCTGACCATTTTGAGAAATTAATGAAAGCTAGCTTCTCCCCAGAAGAATGTACTTGTGCGTCACACTTTACATACAGTTTTAGGAAATACACAGACCCCTGATGCCCAACTGTGCGTGGACCATAGGTGGAGAACTAAATTCTGTTCAAGTAGACAGCATGGTGTAGACTCAGAATCTAAGTTGGAGAAACATGGAGGTTGGCTGTCTCTTCTCTTGGGTCCTAGCTTTTGCTTGTTATACTTCTGAGCACTAAGTGGTGTTGTTCCCTCCCTCACGAGGTCGCCTGGCTGGACAAAATTGATAGACGTTATGCCTGGGTGAAACGTCAGCTTGTGGACTATGAGGAGAAGTATGGTCGGATGTTCCCACGGGAGTGGTGCATGACGGAGAGGATCTCAGTAGAATTCTGTCACGTGACGAGGTAAATTTCCGCTGTCTCCTGCTTCCAGACCTGACTTACAGTTCCATGTGACCTGAAAATCGGGCACTTTTCCCATCTCTACCAAATGATTGGTGCCACCCTCATACCAACTACAGCCTCATCCTCTCTTCGCTTCCTGGCTCCAGGACTTCCTGTCACCTAGCCCTTGCCCCAAACAGCACACAACTGCGCTGCCCTCCCTTACCAGTTTGGGGCTCACCAGGCAGATTTGTCCAGAGTGATTTCCCCTCATCTGGATCATGTATATCGGAACATAGTGTGTCCACCCGTCATCATTTGACCTCTGACTTGATGGGTGGATAGCTCTAAAAGAGTAGGGTAGTTTCTTTTTTAAGTGCATGGCAGACACTAAGGAAAGAATTTGTTGGATGTATTTCCCTGATACAGTGTTTCTATTCTGTGGTTTCTTTTTTTTTTTTTTTTTTTGGTTTTTCGAGACAGGGTTTCTCTGTGTAGCTTTGCGCCTTTCCTGGAGCTCACTTGGTAGCCCAGGCTGGCCTCGAACTCACAGAGATCCGCCTGGCTCTGCCTCCCGAGTGCTGGGATTAAAGGCGTGCGCCACCACCGCCCGGCTTATTCTGTGGTTTCTAATATTGGCATCTGACCTCTCATTCGTCCACTCTGCTGTATTTGTGAGTATAGCCTAGGCTACAAAGTTCCTTATTGAAGAATTACACCCTAGTAAAGTTAACTCAGGAATATCCAGGGCAGATAAAGCCAGAGTCAAACTTTTTTATTATTTATTTGTAACTATATCAAACAGTGTGGTAAATGGATTTTATTACTATAGTTTCATTCTAACAGCACATAATTTTATTTGACTTTAGGTTAATACAGGAGAGAAAGGGCCTGCATCTAAACATGACACAGCCACCTTAGTGTCGTTTATGCTGGCTCTCTGTCTCTGCCCTGCTTCTTTCTGTCTCTGTCTCTGCCCCGCTTCTTTCTGTCTCTGCCCCCCCTTTCTGTCTCTGCCCCCCTTTCTGTCTCTGTCTCTGTCTCTCTCTTTCTGTCTCTGTCTCTGTTTCTCTCTCTATCTCTCTCTGTCTCTCCTGGAGACTGAACCTAGAGCCTTGTGAATGCTAGGCAAGTGCTCTACCATTTGGCTATACCCCATCCCAAATCTCCCTTAAAAACTGATAGAAAGTATCTTCAAACTGTACACTTGAAATACACTGAGGGACAAAGTATTTTTATGTGATATTGATTCTATTTTTAAAATGGACGTTTAATGTCTAGATTGTTTTAAATTCCATCACAATTAGGGTCATTACAGAGATTTCCCGTGAACCTTGTTGTTGCACACACAGCCACTTTATTACCACTCCCCCACCCCCACTGGCATGCTGCTGCCATTGACTACCTTAACATACATTTTCACTGGACTCTGGTTTACATTCGGGTTCACTTTGGGTGGTGTACCTTCAGAATGGCTGTTGTTAAAGAAACACATGTGCTGCCATAGATTCAGTATTTTTTTAAAGATTTATTAATTTTTATGTGTATGAGTTTTTTGTCTGCATGTATGTCTGTGCCCCCATGTGTTCCTGGTACCCACAGAGGCCAGAAGAGGGTATAGGATCACCTGGAACTGGAGTTGCTGATGGTTATGAGCCAACATGTAGGTGTTGGAATTGAACCTGGATCCTCTAGAAGAGCAGCCAGTGCTCTTAACTGCTGGGCTATCTTTCCAGCCTCTAGATACAGTATTTAATAAATAGGCAAGTATTAATTCATGGCTAGTTATGGTTGTCAGCTTCTAAGTCTTGCTGGCAAAGAAAGAGTGAACTTCTTGAGAAATTGCTACTGATTTCTCTCAGCTTCAGTTCGGCACACTTGCCAGGCCGGCTGTGCAAAAGGAAGTGTGCGTTAGTTAGACTGGCAGTGCACTAAAGACAGCAGGTCTCTTCGAGCATCACCGCCCGCTGTGGGTCCAGCTAGGGCATGCTGCTGCCAAGCTTCATTGTCGGGATTCTGGCGGACATCCTACAGACACATCGTTCTCAGACACACTCAGAGGTTTTGTTTGGCTGTCATTGTGCGGGAAGATGATGACAGTCAGTACCTTCTAAGAACTCACCTGTCACTGTTCCCAGATAACCTATATTCTGCAACAGAACACCTAGGGGAGGTACACTTAGGCTCCACAGGCAAGAAGCAGACAAACGTATAGTGTCCTTTTTTACTGGGCCTCTGATGGACATTTCTGGGGCCTTGTTCTGGATGATGAGATGTGTATTGAGCTCTCTGGAAGATAAAGAGCTTTGTAATTAAGTAATTTATGACAGGTTGGGCAGTGGTGGCACACACCTTTGATCCCAGCACTAGGGAGGCAGAGCCAGGTGGATCTCTGTGAGTTCGAGGCCAGCCTGGTCTACAGAGTGAGTTCCAGGACAGGCTCCAAAGCTACATAGAAACCCTGTCTCGAAAAACCAAAAAAAAAAAAAAAAAAAAAGTAGCTTATTACAATATATTGTTATAATTGTTGTATTATCATAAGTTACTCTTATGCTCTTATTGTGCATAATTTATAAATTAAACCTCTCCATAGAGACATGTGTGGAGAAAGCACAGCATGTGTAAGGCTACATATCTAGGTTTCAACTATCTGAGGAATGTTCTTATAAAGTGCCTGTGTCAGGAGGAAGACTATTTTATTCCCCAGGCGTTAGACTGAGTTGGTAGTAGACCTCAGAGTTTGAAATGCTCCTGTACATGTTTTCCCAAATGAAAGCTATTTCCCTTCATACACACCACACACACACACACACACACACACTTTTTATTTTTATTTATTTATTTATTTATTTATTTATTTATTTATTTATTTATTTATCTATCTATCTATTTTTTGCTTGTTTGTTTGTCTGTTTCTTGCGACAAGGTTTCTCTGTGTAGCCCTGGCTGTCCTGGAACTTGCTTTGTAGACCAGGCTAGTCTGGAACTTACAGAGAGCCACGTGCCTCTGCCTCTTGAATGCTAGGAACATATATATTTTTAAATATATATTTATTTTTTATTTATGTATATATGTATATCCTGCATATATTATGTGCCCCCATGTACATGCCTGGTGCCCATGGAGGCCAGAAGAGGGACTCAACTCTTCTGGACCTGGAGTTACAGAGGGTTGTGACTACCATGTAGGTAGTACTCTTGTGGAACTGGAGTTACAGATGGTTGTGACTACCATGGAGGTAGTACTCTTAGCCAACAAACCATCCCTCCAGCCCGCTTTGTCATGTCCTGAATGAAAGATGTTTGTTTGACCTCAGTCTCCTTTCTCTATTTGAAGGACAGAACTTTCCAAAATCATGCGAGCCAGAGCTAAGGAAATTGAAGTGAAACTGCTTCTCTTTGCGATTCAGAGAACAACTAACTTTGAGGGGTTTCTTGCAAAACGCTTCTCCGGTTGCACTCTGACAGACGGAACCCTGGTAAGACCATCCTGAGGGAGCTGGGTCTGGCCACCAGAGGCTGGGGTGACCAGGCTTCTTTCACTGTTTCTCTGTAAAGTGTCAATATCTTCTCATCCTGTGACTCCTGATCTCTAGTGATCCTCTCCTCTCAGCTCCAGAGGAGCTAGGGCCCCAGGCACATGCCACTGTGTCCAGTTTAAGTTTTTTTTCAACAAGGAAAATGGGCCAAATAAGTGATTTACAAAACTCCTAACAAAACTTGATGTGGACTCTAAACTTGACGTTATTGTTTTGTGGGTGTTGTTGGTTTTTTTCAATTCCTGCCGTATGGCCCACCCTGAGCTGTGTGCATTTACCTGCAATCAGTTACTGTGTTTCTTCCCCACAGAAGGTCCCACTACAGTCATTTTACTCCAGAGCTCACAGAATTGTAGCTACTCTGAGAGAAGAATAGCAGTGTAGTCAGGCCTGGAGCACCACTCACCCCTGCAATGTTCTCTAGCTCCCAGCTTTCCAGTCCTAAGGTCCTGGCACTTTGGTAGGATCCTCTCCTTGCCTGCATAAGACCCCTCAGCACGGGGACTTGGTCCCTCAGCACTGGGCTGAAGAGAGGTGGTACTGCAATTGAGTACAGCAAAACCGCTGAAGAGGACCACTCCATGGGTAGAAAAAAATATTATTGGGGACAAACTATGGCTGTTTCATGAGAGTAGAAAGCAGAGCCATCTGTAAGAGCAAGTGGGCATTATAGGGTTCCTGAAGGCTTAAGGCAGACTCCTCCCTCTCAGGACATTTTTTTTCCTGTCTTAGGTAGAACGGGGTCCCTGGGCCAAGCCTATCAGGTCAGTGACTGTGGCAGTCAGGCCAGTTTATGGGTAGCAGATGGCCATTTAGATAGAGAGGAGAGGAAATTGCAGTTTTCTGATGAGCAAGTTCCTTGAGTCACAGAGTTTCTGAGAAATGCTGGGGTTAGGTTTCTGTTTCCTCATGGCCATCTCCTCCTCATGGCCATCTCCTTCCCCTACCCCACCCCTTCCCAAGCTCAGGTAGCCATTGTAGGGTATTGGCAACTGTGTGCCATCTCTGCCCCCCCCCCTTCCCAAGCTCAGGTAGCTATTGTAGGTGCTGGCAACTGCGTGCCACCTTCAGAGCCCACTTTATGATATAAAAATGGTGACAGTCCTGTTTTAGGACAATGTCTCAGGCCCCTGTCTGCTTAGATTCACTCATGATCTTATTAAAAGACAACTGGAATCACAAAATACAAATTTTCATACTTAACCTAAGGTGTGTCGAAGCTGGTGTGGTGCCACAGACCTGTAATCTTGCTTGGGAGGTGAAGGCCAGAGGACCAGAAGTTCAAGATCATTCTCAACTACAAATTAAGTTTGAGGCCATCATGGGCCACATGAGCTCTGACTGAAAAAAACAAACAAGGAAAGAACAACACAAAAACTTAACAATAAATAAGTAAATAAAATATATAGACAGTCCTCCACATACTAACTCACTTTCAAAATTGATTTTATTTTAGTAATAGAGGAAAATGTAGGTCACAAATGGGTGAAAGTATCCTTGTTTTAGTTACTTTTCCATTTCTGTAGTGAAACACCATAGCTTTCAGAAGGAAGAGTTTTTGGGCCTGTGAGAGAGCTGAGAGTCCGTTGTCGTCCTAGCAGGAAGCTTGGCAGCATGAAGGGGGACGGCTAGGGCAGTAGGAGAGCTCACACCTTGAAGCAGAAGCAGAGAGCAAACTGGGAATGGCCCGTGGCTTTTGAAAGAAACGTCAATGCCTGCTCCCTGAGACACACTTCCTCCGCAAGGCCACACCCCTAAAACCTGCTCAAACAGTTCCCAACCAGGGAACAAGCATTCAAATGCCTGAGGTTACAGGGAACATCTCATTCAAACCACCATAGTCCCTAAAGAAAATGCAAGTCAGAAAAGCCTCTGAAGTAAGTGTGTGACTGGTGCTAGGGCTGTAGCTAAGTGATAGAGTGCTTGCCTTGCATGCACAAGGCCATAGGTTCAATTCCTAGTGCCGTCAAAAACAACAACAACAACAACAACAATAAAATAATCCCGGGAAACGTGTCCCTGCTGAGAAGCCTTGCCTGGCAGCACCCGCCAGACGCTTGTGTTGGCGCTTCTCCCCACAGTCCTGCCCGAGCCCTGTTCTCAGCAGAGGCTTAGACAGCCTGGTTCATCCTCACAGGACAGAACTTTTAGCACTGAGTACCAGGCCCACCCTGGATCTAGTCCCCAAGCTCTCAGGGTTTCTGACTAGCCAAGCTGGGTAGAGCATAAGGATTGCCTCTGTGGGCCAGAAATCCAACTACGTATCCAACTACGGAATATCATTCAGCCAAATGCCTGCTTTGAGCCATACCCGACCCCTGTCAGCAGGACCCGACTCCTGGTGACTTCTGTTACTGTTAGATCACTCTAGGATCACAGAACAGATGGCCCCGCTGTAGCTGATGACCAGGGAAGCCTGCAAACATAGGTCTGTCCAGGACACATGACATTGTCACCAATCCAAGAAATCCCCCAGGGGTCGGCAGTGTGGAGTGGATATGGCCGAAGTACATGTGGCTACTTGAACAAGAATGTCATTCTGAAGCCATCACTCTGTAGAAGGAGTATGCTGTAACTAGAAAATAAAGTGCTAGAATAACGTGGCCAGGGAGTGTCCTTGTAGACCGGTTGCTGAGCCGGGCAACTAAGCCAGAGGCCCTGAGCAGCCGGCCTGAGCTCTGCTCCTGCTTGTGAAGAGGGTGGTGCCCTGTTTGGTTTGGTTTGTGGTGGAGAACAGGCGCAGCACTGTCATGGCGGCACTTGGCTGATGGCTAACCACCTCTGTTGGAGGGGGAGGCTGGGGCATTGTTTCTCAGGGTCGTACTGCACTTCTTCACCTTGCGTCCGTTAGCTAGGGCTGGCTCCTGGCCTGGAACCTGGTCATCTGTGCTCCTCAGATAGGAGCCCTCTTCCCCAGGCCTTGCCTCTCTGGTCATGTGACTTGAAATTTTTCCTGTCAGAACGGGTTTGTCAGTCCCCTTCCAGTCATTCAGACCCTGCTTCTCTCTCCTGTCAGGCTTCTAAGGGAGTTTAAATCCTGACCAGGGAGACACACATGAACAGACAGGCACACGGACACAGATACGACCCTGCAGAATACCACAAGCTCTTTATTTATTCTTCTCAAAGGTCAGCTGCCTCCACATACTTCTCCAAGTCAGTCAACTTCTAACAGAGTACAGCCTCTTCCTCTGGACCATTGTCTGTCCCAATTACCAAGCCTCAACAGCCGGCCAATCTGCACTAAGTCCTGACAGTGGGGCCCTGTAGACAGCAAAGGTTTTCTCTTCAACATGAGTTTTAAAATGCCGACAGACTGCCATGCCTCTTCAGCTTGGTAGGCCAGGTTCCCAGGCCTCTAGCTTTGGGGTGCTGGGAAGGTCCTTCCTTTACGTGATGTTCACACTGGGCCTGATCCCTGCTATCACCTCACTCTGGACCAACGGGGGCCATCCATTCTGTTAGTGTTCTGGCATCCTTGATGTAAGGGACTCTGATGAACCACTCATGGCTCCTGACAATACTTGGAGGAAATGGTACTGGAAAGAGACCCCAGCTCCTAGGCTGCCATTGATCTGATTTGCTGTCCCCTGGTCCTGTCCCTCCTCCTTTGCTGCGTACCTCCAGGGAAGACTTTCTGAAAAATCTTTTTGTGAATACCATTTTGCTTTAGGATATTAGAATAAACTATAAAATGGATCCAGGTGTATCTTGACACTATAATACATGTCACATTTTATCAAAGTTAGCAGACTCCCTGGAAAGCAAATCAGGGAGACCCTGTCTGCTGTTTGTTTCTTTTTTTTTTTTTAATTTTATAATTTGATTTAATTTTACATATCAGCCACGGATATTCCCCTGTTTTCCCTCCTCCAGACCCCCTTTTTTTTGCTGTTTGTTTCTTATGCCACCTCCAACTCACTCACTCTCTCTCTCTCTCTCTCTCTCTCTCTCTCTCTCTCTCACACACACACACACACACACACACACACACACACACACCCCTCTGGCCTCCCTCTGTCACTTGAAGGCCTTGTTGACTTGGACAGAAAAAGGGGCATGATGCACTTTGGGAGAACCTTAAGGATGGGCTTGCTCTGTCGGTCTGCACTACTGCTCCCAAGTTCCAGCCCCATCCTTCCTTCAGCTCTTCCTGCAAGAAGTGAGCAGCCAGTGTGTGTGCCTCTTGCCTCAACTTCTGACCCTGCAGGAGGGATTTAAGAAAGTCTAAGGCTCACTTGCCTTGAAATTAAAAGCAAATGTCTGTATGTGGTTTAACTGTATCCATATGCATTTTTAGTGACTTGATGATTGGATTGAAGGTGAGCAAATTCTATCCAGTCTTCTGCTGAAAGCAGAGTAGATTGGGGTTAACTGCTTCTCTGAATCTGAGTTTTCTCTTTCTTTGTCTTTCTTAAAAATAAGAATCCTCCCTACATCCTGCTGCTAGGGTCCATTTCCTCTTGGCCAGTTCATAGGCTGCCCTTCCAAACAGAATTATCATTTAGTTTAGGGGTCACTTTAATGTAATGTATATTTTCTCAGCTTAAATAAACAACATTATAAAGATAGAAAGTTGCAGAAACAATGTTCTGTTCTGTCTTGCTTTGGGTTTTGGATACAGGATCATGTAGCCCAGCCAGACCTAGAATGTGGGGTCTTCCTGCTTCCACCTCCCGGGCCTGGGGATATAGACATGCACCACTACACACACTTGTGCTTGTCAGCTTTGACGCTTACATGCAAGAGCATTTAGTCAAGAAGCCTGCACAGCATGCCACCCCTCCTCAGCCTTCTGGCAACTTAATGCTTGCCTTAGAGAGACTGTCAGAAGTGGAGTGGAGCTCAGGGTTCCCCAGGGGTCTGTCATGAGCAAGGAAGTAGCTTTGTCATACCCAAGGAATTCCTGTCAGTGTTTGAGATATTTTTAATTGGTTTCTTTTTTAAATTTTTCTTAAGATCGTGTGTGTGTGTGTGTGTGTGTGTGTGTGTGTGTGTGTGTGTGTGTGTACACATGTGTCTGGTACCCAAGGAGGTCAGAAGAGGTTATCAGATTCCTTAGGAACTGGAGTTAAGGATGACTGTGAACCAGCACATGAAGCTGGAATTGAACCTTGGTTCTCTGTAAGATCAACAAGGGCTCTTAGCCACTGAGTCATTGTCACTCTAGCCCCTGGAAATGACTCCTTGGTGCTAACGGAACATGTGCTTCATTTGAATGCATCCTACGGGGGAGTTAGGTTGTGCCTATGTCTAAGGAGACAGTAGTACACTTAGTCAAGATAGAAAATTTGGAAATGATAGGTAAGAATGAAGAAGCAGAAAGGAAGGGATCAATTTTCTGACCACAGTTGAGGACTGGGTTGCTCTTGTACATTTTGTAATTAACTGCAGGTCATATCTGACGAGAGTCTGCCATTCTGGTCACTGGAGAGAAGGTCATGGCCAATACCTGGGCTTTACCAAACTGCTTTGCCTAATAAATTCTGCTGCTGGTGTGTTCTAATAACAAAATGGCACAGCCCTCACCTTTTCAAGTGTGTAATTGAGTACACTCACAAGGTTATTCCATCATTCCCACTATCCAGTTCCAAGACATTTCATCACCTCAGAGAAAACCCTTTTACCAATCACTTCCAGTTACCTTCTTCCCTCAGTTCTGTAAGGAAAAAATGCTCATCTCTTTTTTTTCTTTATGGAGCTGTCTATTCTGGACATTTCTCATCAATGGAGTCACACAGTAATTGGTCTTTTATGTCTGCTCCCCTTATTTATTGTGTATACAGTGTTCTGTCTGCATATATCCCTGCAGGCCAGAAGAGGGCACCAGGTCTCATTACAGATGGTTGTGAGCCACCATGTGGTTGCTGGGAATTGAACTCAGGACCTTTGGAAGAAAAGCAGTGCTCTTAACCTCTGAGCCATCTTTCCAGCCCTTATGATGGTATTTTAAAGGCTCCCCTATGCTATACCATGCATCAGTACTTTGACTGTTTTATATGATATATGTATAATATGATCATGGGTTGTAGATATTACTTATCTCTTCATCTGATGGACAGTTGGAGTTTTTCTATTTTTTAGTTGCTATGAATAATGCATGAATATTGCTGGATTGAAGCTCACTTATAAATGGTGAGTTTTATATGAATCATACTGTAATTTAAATAGTTTTTATCTTCAAATAAATAACCTCTTCACCACCATCCCTCAACCCCCCAAGTAATGCCTGCTTGGTTTTTTTGTTAGGTTTTTTTTTCTCAAAACAATGACTTATGTAGACCAGACTGTGCCTCAAACTTGCTATGATACTTTGGTTTCTCTTCAGTGCATATATAAAATCTTTCACCTTTTTCAAACTCACTTTGTATCCAAGGCTGACCTTGAACACCTGATCTTCTGCCTCTGTCTTCCAAGTGCTGGGATTAATTACATGTGTGCACCTTCATATCCATCTGTTACCTACTTGTTAAACGTTAATAGAGAATAAAATATTTTTAAAGTAAGTTCTTTTTCTTCTTAGTTGGAGCTTTCCAGTCTGTTTTTGAGGCTCTCTTATGAACATACACAGTATACACATTCTGTTTTCTGTACAGAAAACAAAAACCTGTATATGGAAAACATTTGTGAATAAATGTTAGTCAGACAAGAAATTCCTCAAGTGTGTTCTGTGCAGAGGCTCAGAAGAAGATGAGAAGTTGGACCGGACAGACGCTTATAGTTCAGTGGGAGAAAGACACCTTTAATACCGTCCCGATGTGAGGTACGGACATGGGGCAGCAAGCGTGGAGGAGGACAGCAAACACCAGGGGTGCGCTGCCCCAGCCTGCGGTCCTGACTGTCAGCTGAGGCCCGCGAGCTGCCTCTTAAAGTACCAGTCAGGAACTGAACTGCTGCAAAGTGTTTATGGAATGAGAAGTGCAGAAAATGTGGGGCTTTCATCTCCTAACTGAAAGCTCTCTCCTTCAGGGAAAGGGGAAATGGCCTTAAATTTCAGCGTTCCTTCTTTGATAATGTAACATGTCCAGCCAGGGCCTCCAAAAGGGACTTGTTCGTGCAGGCCCAGATGCGGAAGCGCACCTGACTGAAGCCAGACTCTTCTCACAGTAAATGAGACAGCTTGGCTGGCCCGTGTGTGGCCCCTTCTGTTTGGAAGGTGCTGGGAGTCCCATGTGAGCCAATCAGAGGGAATTAAGTTGCTATCTAAAGAACTTTATCTTCCCGTGTGGACTTGAGATCCACTGTCATCGTCGCCAAAAGAAAGGATTCTTTTAAAATTGGAAATCCCTTCCCTTCTTGGCAAATGCTTCATCTAGCAGCACAGAGTTTATAGAAGATGTCATTCAAGTTATTTAAAATCCAAATCCAAACTAGCAATTCTCCCTGGTCCACAACAGCTGCAGAGCAGGAAGGAGAAGTGTGACCTGGATGGCTGACAGCAGGGCTGTCACCCAGAAGCTACACTATGCCAGCGGTTGCTGTTGGCAAAGGCTTGTTTTCACCATAGCAGATTAATATGAGAAGCCGCCTGGCCCTCGGCACCCTCGTCGCAGCCTTTGGCTTCGTACAACAGCATTTTCAACGGGGCAGTGAGTGCACAACAGTGGACTAGCGAAGGAGGAGTGTTCTGGTGTGCCATTCACTCTTGTGAACTGACAGTGCACTGCTTCCATGTCCTGGAGCGACCCCAGAGTCAGGACAGTGGAGCAGGCCGCCTAGGAGGCGCGTAAAGAAACTGGTTTCATAAGACTCAGTCTGTGCCCTTACTTCTTTCTCTTCAGTGAAGCACACACTTATGCACACCTGTAATCCCAGTACTGAGAAAGCAGAGGCAGGAAGATGGCAGACTTAAGGCTAGCCTGGCCACCTCCTAAGATGCTGTCTTGAAAGGAAGAAACAAACCTGAGGCTGTACTCTGTCATCATCCCTGTTACTGTTAGTGGAAGCCACTGCTTCTGAGCCTTTCCCTGCGGACTTTCCCAGTGTGCCAGACTGTGTGTCAGGGTGCTTGTCTTCCATAGGGGCTGAGGCTTGAGGAGTTGGGTAGACCCAGAGGTAGAGCCTGGACTGGAACCAGGTAATCAGATCTGGAGCCTGTGCCCTGTCCACTGTCCAGTGTCTCCATCTGAGTGAGTGTCCACACCAGCCCAAGTATTGATCTTCAACCTCTTTCCTTCCTTCTCCTCATGTGATAGGTCCCATTGATCCCTCCCAAATCCCTCCAGAATCCCTCCAGCTTCTTCAGCTCTTGCTTGAAGCACTGTGGCAAGCTCACACTGCTTCCTGATTCTGTTTTAGTCTGTTCTCCCAAAAGTAATGAGACAATTTTTTAAAAATTAAATTCATTCATTTGTTCACTTATTGTGTGTGTGTGTGTGTGTGTGTGTGTGTGTGTGTGTGTGTGTGTGTACGCGCGCGCGCGCGCACGCGTGTGTGTCTGCGCTTGCTACATTCATGTGAAGGTTAGGACAACTTTGAGGAGTTGGTTCTTTCCTACTGTCTAGGTTCTGGGGATTAAACTCAGGTCATCAGGATTGGTGGCAAAGTGCCTTTACCTGCTGAACCATCTTGCTATCATATATTTTTAGAATTTATATTGGACAAAGATTTTATATAAGAGAAGAATCAAGATGGTGGCAGCCCCTAGGACCCAACAGTGCCGTGGTGCTGCTTCAAGGAGCCTGCAAGACCCAGGGAGGCTTCCAAGGGAGACTCAGATGAGCCTGTAGAGTGCACAGGATGTCCAGAACAACTTTTAAAAAGGCAGGTCTTCTGGGAAGATGCTTTTAAAAAGTAGTTTCTTTGGAACTGGAGGAAAAAAAAAAAAAGATGGTGCCGGGTGGCGGCGGCGGCGGCGGCGGCGGCGGCGGCGGCGGCGGCGGCGGCGGCGGCGGCGGCGGCGGCGGCGGCGGCGGCGGCGGCGGCGGCGGCGGCGGCGGCGGCGGCGGCGGCGGCGGCGGCGGCGGCGGCGGCGGCGGCGGCCTCGCACGCCTTTAATCTCAGCACTCGGGAGGCAGAGCCAGGTGGATCTCTGTGAGTTCAAGGCCAGCCTGAGCTACAGAGTGAGTTCCAGGAAAGGCTCCAAAATTATACAGAGAAAAGCTGCACCACTGGCCCACTGCTCCCCATCGCCGCTGCTTGCCCGATGGGCCAGTGCTGCCACTCAGTCCCCAGTGAAGCCACTGTTGCTGCTCAAGATGCTCGCCCTGCCCGGGGGAGGAGAGCGTTGGACCAAGGCACTGCCCTTGGGCTATAAGCACGCTACCCAGCTGCATGATCACTCTCACTCTGAGCAAGATCAAGATATCTGAGATGAGGAATGGTTCATTTTTCTGGATTAAGTCTCCTTGAAAGATTTCCGTGGTCCATGCTGACGTCAGGCACCATGCTGCTGCTGCAGGCTGTGTTGATGTCCAGGGTCCAGGTTGTGGTCAGAGACCATGTTGATGGCCATGACCCATGCTGCCACTGGAAACCACGTAGAAGTCCGTGAACCATGCTGCTGCTGACTGCTATGGGCAAGGAAGCTTCTTTTGCAGTGATGTCAGTGACTGAAGACTCATAACTGAGAATGAGACATTGAAGGCTTCTGTGACCACCAGCCTCCCCACCCACTCCAAAAAGAAACGGTCTAGACAGGAAGCCATTGAAGAGGGTCCTTAAAAACTGTGACAGAAAGCTGAAGTGTAGCTCTTCACAGTGGATGGATTCTGGCAGGGGTGGGGAAGGACTCAGTTTTCTTTAAGGTGCTGGCTACTGAGGGTTTGACTATGCTCCAATGAGTGTATGGACAACTCAAATTGAACTTGGTGGGTTTTTTGGGATGGGACACAAGGCTGAGAGAGTGGATTTGGGAGGAATGGGAAGACAGTGTGATGGCATACATTGTATGAAATTCCCAAATAATTAATAAAAATATTATGTTTGGGAAAAAGTATTTATTTCGCTATGGGCAACAGTGAAACCCAGCTTTTAAAAAAAAAAATCCAAATTAGTGTAGGCAGAGTTTTTCTGTGTCCTGGCAATAGCTCCCAAATAACCACTCAGAGACTTAATATTAATTATAAATGCTCGGCCAATAGCTTGCTACCAGCTAACTCTTACATTTTAAATTAACCCATATTTCTTATCTACCTTCTGCCATGTGGTGGTACCGGCTTTCAACATGGCATGTTCATCTTGCTTCTTTCTGCATCTCTCACATCTCCAAGACTCCACCCTTTTTCTTCCCAGCATTCTTCTTGCTACCCTGAAAATCCTGCCTAATTATCAACCAATCAGCTTTTATTAACAATGAGAGCAACACATTTTCACATTGTATAGAGGGATTGTTCTGTAGCATTTTTCCCTTTTACTCTAAAAAAGAAAGGTTTTTAACTTTAACGTAGTAAAATTATATACAACAAAAAGAGTTACCCCTGCGGGTGTGATTATCTATTTAAGCGTGCAACTGTACTTTAAACATAATTAGACTAATTGCCTCCCAATCTGAGCCGACACATCTGCACACGCAATTAAGGAGAACAGATTTTTTTAAAACCCGGTTTGGAACCCTTTGTTCCCCCACTTCCTACAAATTAAATTACCGAGCAACAACAACCAAAAAAAAAAAAAAAAAAGTTACCAAGTGAGAATTACAGTTATAATATTCAGTCCATTTGTATTTGGCAAATCTAGAAAAAAATATTCTATTTATCTCATTTTTGTGAGTCTAAAGGTTTATACCTAATTTACCTTTTTATCATAACTAAGGAAAACTTTAAGTCTAATTATTTAGTCATTAACTCGATCTAAGACCCCAGAAGGGTGTAATGTTACCCAATAACAGGGACATCAGGCTGCCTAGACAGTCACCCACATTTTTTCTGCAATGTTGGGGCATCTATCTTTGGCCTAGTATATCTGACAGACTTTTTTGAGAAGCAGGGAATTTTGAAGGACTGTTCTACCTTGTCTTGGCAAAGCTTGGCAGTCACTTTTTTTTTTTTCCATCTTGCTGGCCCAGTTTGGACAGTATATACTGTCAGCAACTGAGGCAAGGGCAGTTATTTGCCCAGTGGCTAACTTTTGTCACAAAAAAAGTAAACTCCATATGGAGTTTCTTAGATGCTCATCATCTTCTCTGCCAAGAACAGACATGTCTCATTGTCAACAAAAGCCTTAGGTTATTAAACATATTGAATGCCATATTCTGTAGGTCTTTGAAGTGTTTGAAGACCATCTATCTTTCTGAATATATTGTTTAACCTTGAAAACATACCTAATATGACTACAAGTTTGATTATTATAGATGACTACTAACTTGTATTTTTTAATTATACATTATATTTTTAAATGAGCTACATAAACACAATACCCCAAACAAGAGTAGAAACATAGACTGGGCAGCAGTGGTGGTACACACCTTTAATCCCAGCACTCAGGAGGCAGAGCCAGGCGGATCTCTGTGAGTTTGAGTCCAGCCTGGTCTACAGAGCGAGATCCGGGACAGGCAACAAAACTACACAGAGAAACCCTGTCTCAAAAAACTAAAACAAACAAACAAACAAAAAGGGTAGAAAGATAAATGCGGTATAACAAAATTAACTTTAAATTTGTGTCAATGAAACAAAATACATACCAATGTAAAATATTTTGAGGTTAATAGTTGTTTTTTGGATTAAAGTAGATTCAACAATCTTCCCTTTTATCATTTCTATATCATATCTTCCTTTTTTCCTTTAGGAAGAAAATTTAACTCTTTTGTTTATGGCCAATAACAACTTGTAACCAACCTCCCTAAACAATGGCAAACATTTATAATCCATTGAATAACCAAAACCCACCCATACCCCATCTCTTCTACTTCCTGTTGTCTGTGGGTGCTGGGGTCTTTGGGGGAATCTTGAGAAAAATCAGGAAAATTATTAAGTTTTATCTAGAGTGCTTTGTGAGGCTGGACCATCTCAGCTATCAACCTTGAAGCTGTTTTGAATGCAGAATTTTGAGAAGACTGTAACAGAGGTATTTTGAGATGCTAGTTCACCTGGGCCATTCATTTTCATTGGTGTCTGGTCCCTTTGCTCTGAAAATATATAAACTTTTAATGGTAACATACATATCTGTATTAATACAAGTATAGACAGTGCATTGTACATAAGTTAACCCAAGATGATTTTTTGTTTTATGTTTGAGCAGGTAAAATATACATTGCATGTTTTATAGTTTTTTCTAGGTTTATTTCTTTATGTTCATAGTCAGGGTTTTCAGGGGGTCTTCCCTAATCAAACCTGGTCCATATCAACCTGCAATGAATCCACAGCCTCTCATTTCCTGTGGAAATAAAAGCATAACCTCTCTCCCAAAGCAACATACATTTTGACTTCCATTTTTAAGTCAAGATATTTTTAAAATATATAGTTTGGTTTAGTTTATCAGTTTCCATAATCTAATGTTTCTTAGTAGTTATTGCTCATTCATTATCAGTCAAAAAATTTAAAGAATACACAATAACATACAGGATCTAGACTCTGTGTATTTCCCATCTTTATGTGGCTTTTTAAAATTTATTTTATTCCCTTTTTAAGGACTTTATTATTTTAAAACATATATATATATATATATATATATATATATGACTGTCTATATCCCTTTTCTTTTCTCTCTCAAACCTTTGTACATTTTTAAACACATTGTAACCTGTTTAGAGGTGTTTTTTTTTTTTTTCTCCATCAGGATCTGTCTTTACTGAGCATCTGTAACCTCTTCTGTCTGCATGAGCAAAACCCCAAACCTGCCATGAACTGTACTGGCGGAGCTCAAGCTGGCAGCTCAAGCCCACAGGCAGGAGCTGGGAGATGCCTCTTTGTGCCACAACCTGTGTGAGAGACTGTAGGAATCTGCCATGCAGCTTAGCTCATGGCATGCTGGCAGCTGCCGGAAGATGCCGGACACTAAGGCTGGCATAAGAGACACAAGACTAGGAAGCTACATTTGGCTCTGTTGTTGTGTGTTTAAAAACCTTTTTTAAGCTTTCTCAGGTTTTATGTGGATGTAGGTGCCAGACATTTGGGCACCATTTGTAGGTGGAATTTTTCTGTATCCTGGCAGCTGCTCCTAAATAACCACTCAGAGACTTAATATTAATTATAAATGCTTGGCCAATAGCTCAGGCTTGTTATTAGCTAACTCTTATATTTGAAGTTAAGCCACATTTCTTATATCTCTTCTGCCATGTGGCAGTACCTTCTTTCAACACAGCACCTTCATCTTGCTTCTCTCTGCACCCCTTGTGACTCTGAGACCCCACTCTTCCTCTTCCCAGCATTCTCTCTGCCCTGAAAATTGTGCCTAGCTGTGAACCAATCAGCTTTTTATTAACAATGAGAACAATATATTTTCACAGTGTACAGATGGATTATTCCACAGCAAATTAGTATCTGTTACTTCCATGTTTAAAAACCCTCAGTGCCACTTTCTTGTGATGAGAGGGAAATCTTACCATGCTTACAAAAGGCACTTGATTGACCCTCTGCTCTGTACCTCACACCTCTGCCCATCTACCCTGCAGACTCCCCCAAGACTGTTGTTAGTGCCTTCTTATTTACATCTCCTGCTCTTCCCTGTCCCAGCCTGCTTGATCCTCATTTCCCTCTCACAGTGCCTCTCTTCCTTGTCTTATTCATTCTGCATCACCAGTGCAGGTCAGGGAGTCTGGACTAGGGTGCAGACCACATAATTAATGTCCATTGCATGCACAGTGGATGCTGCTGCTCAAGTACAGAAATAGCTCCACCCCACAATTCTGACCCTCAGATAGCTCCAAAACAGCCCTCGATTCTATCTCCAGAATTTAGTTTTGACTCTCTGTTGCATGTCTTCATAACAACTACCTTTTCAAGGCCATTATGACATGCTTCTGTGGTTGATTAAAGCCTACTTCTCAGCAGATGGAGGGCAGAACAAGTCTGCATTACTCGTTGCTTTCCCAGGTACCCAGTACATCCATTTGCTGAGTGGATGAAGGGAGGAATGCAGTCCACACTTGGAATGTGCATGCCCCGAGAGTATGCTAGGGGCTTCTGGTCTGTGATTTCATCAGCATGTGCATGGAAGAAGGGAACTCGGGACTTCTAGTCCAAGGACCCCACCTTATGCTGCTCTGAGTTCAATAGAGCCTTTCATATTGTCCTCTTTACTTTTACTCATTCATTTGACACTTTCTCTAGTGGGGCATGGAGTTCAGGAACATTCTCAGTCCATTTCATTGATTCTGGGTGTTTTGTTTGTTTCATTTATCTAATAAATATCCCATTGTGCTTTAAAAGTGAAGCCCAGCTGTATAAAAGTCAAGATGTAGTAGATAAAGAACACTTACCATAAAAGTTCAGATCCTGTTTCTGTCATGGAATGGTTCAGAGCAAGGCTTTAATTTCAGCTGAGGGACCTGCTTTCCACATCCTCTTGGCACCAGGAGACTCGGGCATAGCAGCTCTCCTCAGAAGTATGGCCCTAAACCTGCTAGTAAGTGAATGTAAGGCTTCTAACTAATTTGATTTTTCACTTGTTTTATGTATTTAATTTTTTGATGCAGGATCTCAGGTAACCCAAGCTTGCCTTGAACTCACCATCTAACTGTGGCTAGGCAAGAACTCCAACCCTGAGCTATATCTCCAGCTAGGGATCTGTGGTTTGTTTTGTTGACATGAACTCTTCTTGTATTGTCCAGTCTGGTTTCAAATTCCCTAGCTCAAGAGATCCTCCTGCCTCACTTTTCCAAAAAGCTGGGACTTCAGGTACCCACTAGCATGCCTAGCTTAACTAATCTAATTGTTGAAGTTTAGACCTGGTAAGTGCTCTTTTCCACTATTCCTTTCCCCCTAAAATATCAGCAGTGCTGTTTGTTTTTAGACAGGGTCTTACTAAGTTGCCAGGCTGTCCTAGAACTCATAGGATAGCCCAGACTGGATTCTAACTGGAATTCACTAACACACTATGTATCCTAGACTGGCCTTGAACTTGAGATCCTGAGATCCTGCTACTTTTGGTATTGTGATTATAAGCATGTACCACCATGCCTGGCCAAATACCAGCAACTCTTAAAAAGACAACTAAAGCTTAGGAGCACAGGCTTTTAAAAATCTCTATAAATGTGTACATTACCCACATATTGTATAAATACCACACACACACACACACACACACACACACAAATGAACCACAGCAGGCCAAGAGGCTAGCATGCAAAGGGTGCATGCATGCAGATCTGAAATGCTTGCCTGGTCATTCGACTGCACTGTTTCTCAACAGTTTTCTGCAAAAACCATTGTCTTAGTAATGATTACCTTAAGCTAACACAGTTATCACAATCACAAGGCTTTCTTCATGTATAGAAGCCATTGTCTGACTACAAAACAGTACCCAAGTGTTTCGGATAAGAATTTAGCGGTTTAAATATGTGTAAACAGAATTATCTTAAAGCTCATAGCAGATACCTCAGGGGGTTTGTTTTTTGTTTAAGTTCACTTTTGGTTCTTGTCTGTAATACCTTTGGATGATGTGGGCACTTGGCAGCCATTCACACTATCATCCAACTGTGGCCCTTCTCTTGGTTTTAGCGATTACACCAGCTTTCACTACTGGTAGATGCTAAAATGTCACAAATACATTTGGAAACCCCCTTTCTTCTTAACTTCTTGTCTCCAGGATCCATCCCTAGCCACACCACCAACCAAACCCTGGTGTCCCTGCTTGTTGTTCAAGGTTCCTTTCTACTGAAACTCTCAGCACCCAAGCATAAAAGACATCTCTGTTCAAAAATCATAAATGTTCCTAAGATTTGTGTGGATTCTGTACCTGGGATTAGTCAGTGAGCCCATACTCATGTGCTTCTGCGTGGCTTTCACACATTTATTACACTTGATCCTTAGAGCATTCCTGTGACTATAGCCACACTCGGCAGATAAAGCTCCTACAGCTCAGAGAAGCTGGATGGTTTGGAGCTAAAACCTACATCTCCTGCCCCCAGCTTTCCCAGTAGCCTGTGGTCCCCCTTATTGATGTATTTTCAAGCAGTTATCTCATTCCAGAGCTGAGAAAGTTTTTCGCAAGGAAATTTCTGTTGTGATCATTATAATGGGATTTGACTTGGGAATGGACTTCTGGCTTTAATCTACAACATGTGAGGTTAGCTCTTTAGTTCTTGAATTCAAACCCATCTGCCATTTGAATTCATCCATATTTATTGAGCACGTATTTACATGAAAGTCACCAAAAATACAATGAAGACTAATACATACATGATTCTAGCCACCAAAGTGTCTGATTCCCCCCCCCTCTCTCGTGTGTGTATGTGTGTGTGTATGTGTACACACAGATGTGTGTGTGCAGATGTGTGTGTACTTACATATGGAGGCCAGAGGAGGATGTTGGAATTCTAAGTCTTACTCCCTTGAGAAAGGATCACTCACTTTCTTATCTAGGCTAGCCAGCAAGCTCCTATGATCCACCTGTCTCTACCTTATAACATTAGGGTTATAGCACAGGCAACTGTGCCCAGCCTCATAAGTACCCATGAAGGATATGCACATTGCAGGGACATGTAGCCCAAACTTGGCAGATGAGGAGGAATGCTTCCCAGAAGGGACCTTTGAAGTGAAGAGTAAAGAATGAGTGAGAGTTTTAGCCAGATTAGAATTGGAGTAGAGGTACCTGGTCTGCATAGTGAGTTCTAGGACAGCCAGGGCTGTATAGAGAGACCCTGTCTTAAAAGAAGAATTGGAGTAGGGTGGGCAGTGCAGGTTGAAGAAAGTACAAGAGGAATAAGAAGACATGCGGGTGAGAATGTGATCCCCATGCCTCTATTCTTGTTATGAGGACAGATCCAGTGATCCAGCTGTTAGGAAGAGTTGGATAAAGTAGGTCATTGGCAAGGCTCATGCTCAGAAAATAACCTCTTTCTCATGTCTTAATAGAAAAAGCTGGAGTCCCCACCGCCATCTACCAATCCCTTCCTGGAAGACGAGACAACACCCGAGATGGAGGAGCTGGCGCTGGAGAAAGGCGAGTTAGAGCAAGTGAGTCTGCTTGTGCTGTAGTGTGTAACCGACTTACTCGTGCACCTTTCTGAAAGTGAGCTGGCCCACTTCACACAGGGTCTTTGGGTAGGGACGACCTCAGAGATCACTCTGGTGGTTGCATGAGGGCCTGGTCAGGTAACGAAGAGCAGTTTTCCTGCCCCTAATCTGTTGCAGAAGAGCCTCCCCTCAGCATTTGGCCCCACGGCTCTCCTCTTCAGCCCACGTGGCAGAGCTGCCCAATACAGCTCTGCCTTGTTCAGCATCTGGGTCTGCCAGGACGCTTTCCTTCCTCCGTCCAACACCATGATGATGTGAGACACTGTGGGGTTAGAGGTGTCTCGGCCAGGGAGAGGCCTCCACACAGAGCAAGCCAACATGGAAGCCACCAGGGAGGCCTTGGAAGTGTCAGGGTAACCAGTGGCATCTTTGGAGAGTTCTTTTCAGAGCACACTAGCAGTTTTAATTTCCTTCAGCACTTTCTGTCCAGCTTGAAATTTCCTCTCCCTTCCTCCTGCAGAATGGTGTTTTTGTCTCATTGCCGTTTCACGTCAGGAGAGGTTAGAGCGGCAAGTCAGCCATTTCCTTTCGGGATTAGTGCTCCTTGTTTGACTTTTCTCCACTCGCTGCTAGAGGATTATTTGGTGACATTGTTTCTCTCCAGACACAGCCAAAGGGAGGTGGCCGGACACCAGCCTGAGGCCACCCCCAGCCACACACTGTGCAGCTAGCCTGTGTTCCTAGTGTGGCAAGGTAGTGTGAATTCTGACAGGAGTCACAGCAGAATTCCCAAGGCCATAAAACGTGTCTGCCCCATTGTGTTTGTAACAACACAGATACCTCACATTTAAGGCACTTCACAATTTCAAAATCCTGACACCTTTCTTTCATTGGCTTTTACAGTGCCTCCCTCTGGTTTCACAGGCGATCAGAATAGCTCTGAGAGGCTCAGCAGCTTGCTCAGGGCTGAGTTTGGAAGTGGAGGCCCGGGACTAGCAGCCCGGTCTAGCAGATAGAAGCTGGAATTCCTTTCCTAGCCCACACCGACCCCCAACATGCACACACTTCATGTCTTATTAAAAAGTGGAGGCCACAGAAATTAAGTTTATGGGCAGAACTGGAGGGTTGCTGTGCGTCTACTTAAAGCCCCTGAATCACTGAGCAGCACAGAGGGGACTACTGCTTATGACCCCAGAGCAGTTCTCAGTGTGGGAACAGGGTCTCAGTTGGAGGGGCCTCATTCTTCCTGTAAATTCCCCACAACGGATCTCTGTGAGTTCGAGGCCAGCCTAGGCTACAGAGTGAGTTCCAGGAAAGGCGCAAAGCTATACAGAGAAACCCTGTCTTGAAAAACCAAAAAAATAAAGAAAGAAAGAGAGAAACCCCCCTCCCCCAGGCATCTGCTCAATAGAAGCGTGCCTTGAGTAGCCATGCTTTGTATGGGGCCCTCCTGTCTCCCCCATCCTGCCAGCTGCCTTTATCATGTTTAGAACCATGCAGTTTAAGCACTCGGGTGCTCTGTGGTAGCTCCTCACCTCTGGGTGTCATTACACTGAATCAGCAGAGTCTCTTCACACCTTTGCACAGCTTTGTAGGTAAAATATGATTTCATTTTGTCCTGGAGCTTTTTCTTCTTCATGAAAGCTTGAGGTGATTGTGCTAAGACCAAGACCTCTGGATCTAAAGACAAGCAGGTATAAAAGCAGAGCTCTGTGGTAAGGAAAATGCTTGACCTGTATCTGCTGCTCATAGCCATGTGGCCTCAGATAGGTTTTAGGTTCTCAGCCTCCCTGCTGTCTGCATGGTGACTTTCATGATCGTATTCTTTGATGGCTCATCAGACATAAGGAGTTAGGAGAGAAAGGGACCAAGGTCCCTGTAGCCAGAGCAGCGCCATTCTGAGTCACTTTGTATGTGGACTTCCAGAACAAGCTTGTTTTAAACCTGAAGTTTTACATGTATTAAAAAAAAAACATCCCTGATCTGGATGATGTCCCCACAATTCAAGGCTGCTCTTTCTTGGTAGTAACACTCATACAGTGCCCAATGCCCCCACATGCCACTCTCACCTCTGGCTGGCTGGCTGGAGTCTCAGGTCTCCTCCCAGCAGCCAGCTGGCTTCTGGAGTTTTGTGTATTGGAAGAACAGGAGCTCCCGGGGTGCAGGTAAGTGACTTCACAGCATTGGGGAGCTCGCCAAAGTGGGGGAGCCCCTACCTGTCCTGAGTTACTCTAGCCATCTCCTTGCTACAGCCAGTAGGCAGCTGACCCCAGGGCTGCTCCCTGCCGCAGTTTGTGCCTAGCTGCCGGGAAGGGAGTATGAACTTGAAAAGCAGCATGCACTTCTTGAAAGGACCTGAGTGCTTCGTTGCCAAGATATTCCCAGTGATTAAAAAAAGCAAGGGACTGAGGGCACAGGAGGAGAGAGAAGAGATCAGGAATTTCTGGTTTAAAAATGTACCCTTCTGGTGATCCGAGCAGTTAGATTTAATCTGTTTACATTGGATAGTAATAAAAGGAAATGGGACCAGCTGCAGACCTCCTTACTGTGACAACAGTAACCTTTTATTATTCCATCAAACTCTGGGAGGAAATAGCTTAAACATCTGCAGTGTTTGGACAGAATTCACACACTCAGCAGTCCAGCCTGAATGCTACTGCTAAATGACTTAGTGTGTTCTTTGAGCTGCAGATCAGCTCTTTGGGGAGCTGCCTGGTGCAAAGGGAGACACCAGTAAGGGCTGGAATTCCAGCACCTCCTCGCTATACATGAGCACATGCATAGAGCAGCTGTGGGCAGGGCAGCCCTGTGGACAAGGAGTTAGAGAGAGAAATCTGGGCAGTCCCTCCTGTTGTCCCCATCTTGCTTCAGCTCATGATAAAAACTCATCAATAGGAAGGAGCTAGGTACTGTGGTAGCAGGACCAATGATGGACAAGACAGGTAGGTCAGTCGCCTAAGGTGGAGATGGGGCACCTGCCTGTCTGGTAATGCAGCTTTTTGTACATTATATGGGGCCTTGCCATGCATAGCACCTGTGAAGATCATACTAGATGACTTGTAGACCTGGCACTGAGGAAGTTAAAGCTGGAGGATTGTAGTTCAAGGCCAGCCTGTGATACATAGTTGAAGGCCCTGTCTCAAACTGAACAAAAGGAGCCAATAAGAATGGCTCACTGAGTAAAGGTGCTTCTGTGCAAGCGTGACAAATTGAGTTCAGTCCCCAGAACCCGTGTGAAGATGTTTTGGGGGATCCACTAGAAAAGACTACTCCGATTGGGTTTCAGCCAATATAGTCTTTACTAGTCAGCTGATAACACTGGGTGTTAGGGATCTCAGTATAGCCCTGAGTGTCTTCCCCAGGATGAGCTTTAAAGCTAAATAAATATAAAAGGAAATTAAGGAAAAAAACACATCCTTGCTTGACATAGTCTGTTAATAAGAACTGTTAGCCAGAAGCAGAAGTCAGAAAGCAAGGATGGTACATTTAGAGACTAGGTTTTCATCTTTGTTTGGCTGGTGATGGTGTCTACATGCCGTCAATGGCCTGAATGGTACTTCCACTATGGAGTCAATTGTACTAAGTTCTGGGGGTATGGTACAGATGGAAGGAGAAAATTGACTCCACAAAGGTCCTCTGACTTCCATAAACTTGACACACACACACACACACACACACACACACAGAGATGATAATAATAATAATAGTAATAATAATAATAAATAGATAATAATAATAAGCAAAACAAAAGAAAAGATGAATAGTGCAGTTTAGGGAGGTATCCTAGTTAGTAAAGCACTCGCCTTTGTAAGTGTGAGGGCCTGAATTTGGATCTCCAGAATCCATGTAAAAAGCTGGGTGTGGAGGGAAGCACCTCTAATCCCAGTCATGTGAGACGAGGCTGAAACAGATCCCTGGCGTCCACCGGTGGCTAACCTAGCCTGCTTGACAAAGCTGCAGTCCACAAGGTGGAAGGCACCTGAGAATGACTCCCTAGGTTATCCTTGTTTCCACATTTCTCCCCAATGTGTGCAGCACAGCTACATGAACATGGACCTCCCCAGCACACACCACTGAACAGATACCTGGCTAGGATACCACAATTCCCCAACAGTCAGGCTATCTAGTCCTACAAAGACAGATTGAATCACATTTTTCTGTATTATTAACAAAATACCTTATCAAAAATAATAAAATAAGAAAACAGAGAGAATGGGGTCTGGAGAGATGGCCCAGCAGGTAAAAGTCTTGCTGCAGAGGCACGAAGACCTGAGTTTAGCCCAGCCCCCATATAAAAGTGAGATGTGCTGTGCCCACCTGCGGCTTCAGCACTGGGGGAGCAAAGGCAGCTGGCTCCAGAGGCTTTGCTGGCCATCCAGTCTAGCTGAAATGGCGAACTCACGGTTCACTGAGGGGTGGCTCTCTCAGAAAGAAAAGGTGGAACGCTTTCAGGTGGAAAGCGGTAGACATCCCAAATCCACCTGTGCCACCCCACACAGGTGAGCACCGCACACACAGAACGAAGGGTGAGGATCATTCCTCACAGCCTTCCTGCTCCGTGCTGGGCCATCTGTGTTAAACTAGTGGAAGCAGGATAGCCCCCGGCACCTGTGCTCGGAGGGGACCAGCTGTGGACTGGACAACCCTGTGCTTTCCCAGCGACCTCTCCAAGTCCAGCCTGGGCCCAGCATTGGCCGTAGTTTCCAGAAGACAATGTATCATTAAGAAGGACCAGAGTTTTGAATGGTGTGATTTGTGGTGGCATATCCCAGTAATTTCAGTACTTAGGAGGTAGAGGTAGGAGCATTTCCTGGGATATAGAATGAGACTCTGTCTTAAAAATAAAACCAGAAAAAGAGTTTCTCGAAATCTAGCCTAAAATTTTAAAACATGAAACTGATGGAAGGTGAAAGAAAGAAGAAATTATAGGATGCGTATAATGTTGACCTTTTTTTTCTTTCTATAGTCCTGGCTAGCCCAGAACTCTATAGAAACCCCCCCTGTATCTGCCTCCCAAACTCTGGAATTAAAGACATGATCCATCACACACAGCAACATTTAATTTTTGTTGAAAATTTTTCATTTTTAAATGTTTGGGGTTTTTTGTTTTTGAGACAGGCTCTCTCTATGTAGCCCTGACTGGCCTAGAGCTTACTCTGTAAACCAGGATGGCCTAGAACTCACAGAGATCCACCTGAGATTAAAGACGTGAGCCACTATATCAGCTGAAAGACAACGTTAACCCATTACAGTGGTTTGTAAGTAACCAGACGCTAAGATAAGGTAGATGTACTTTTGTCTATCACTGGATGGTAGCTTTCCCAGTACTTGGCAGTTATTTTTAGTCTTAAAATCTCTTTATCTTTTTTTATTTATCTAGAGTGTAGGGAAGGGAGCACATGCCTTGATACTTGTCTGGAGGTCAGAGGACGACTTGTGAGAGCTGGCTCTCTTCTTCCACGGTGTGGGTTCTGGGGAGCACACATGCGTCAGCCTTGGTGCTAAGTACCCTGTCTGCTGAGCCCGCTCTCTGCCCCTTACGGTGTTTTGTGAGACAGGGTATCAGCATATTGGCAGGGCTATTCTCAAGCTGTGGGCTTCCAACTGTTCTCCTGCCTCTGTCCCCCGCCCCTCCCCCCCGTGTAGCTAGTGTGGGCCACCACACCTAGCTGTTTTTAGTGCTCATTAAAATAGAAGCAGTTTGAGAGTGTAGGCCTATATAAAATGTCCTTACCACTAAACATCATCATCATCATTATGTTCATAATCAAAATGGAGGTGAGAGAAAGGAGGAGCTTTGATGGCAGTATTAATTTCACAAATGTATGCCTATCTCTGAATTTAGTGTGGTGTGTACATTATGCACTGTGTGTGTGTGTGTGTGTGTGTGTCCTCTATATAGGTGTTTTTGTTTTGTTTTGTTTTGTTTAATATACCAATGGAACCATGTCTCTAGTCTTTCTTTCCCTGGGATAGTTATCTCGTTTTGTAGCCCACGCTGGCCTCAGACTTCAGCTCCTGTTGCTCTGAAGTGCTGAGTTAGCAGGAGTTCAGCAGGATGCCCAGCTTCCGCTCGCTCGCTCGCTCGCATGCAGTAGTTGTTCCTCGTTAAGCTAGTTAATGGAGCGTGTTGGGAGAGTGCTTGCTAGTGTGCAAGACCTCAGAGTGAGCTCCAGAGCTACAAAAAGAGGAAGAAAAGGGTACAAGAGTTCTAATCAGCAAGTGTCTTGCAAGCATGGCTTATGTTAAGCTTGAGCTCTATATCTTTGGCTCAGAGTCCTTTTGCTGACATTTGGCAGTAGACAGATTAACTTTTTTAAGGAGTAGAAAGTAACAGGGAGATTCTTATTTTCTAGATACTTGGAAATGAATTAGGAAGAAAATATAATTTTTAAACAATTGTTGCCAAGTAACCTGTTTACTAGTGTTCATCAGTCTCCCTACCATAAGTTTACCAGCCATGCTTTCTTAGACAAGATGCCCTCATGCCAAAGCACTGTAAATGGTAAGGCTTGAAAGTAGAGAGCAAGGTGGTAACCCCTGTGTTGGCCCCCTGCTCCTCTCTTTTCTCACATGATTTGTTAATGATAGTCCACAGTCTGGGGAGCTCTACAAGAGGTAGCAAGTCTGACCACGCGCGAGCCTTGGGACTGCTGTGGAGGAGCTGTGTAGTAGGAGCGGTGAGACTGCCGGGAAGGAAGGATGAGAAGGTGCCTCGCATCAGGATTATGATAACAAGGAGCAGAGACTACCAATACAAAGTGTTGTTGAAATCCAGCCCGGATTTAACGTTTGAAGACATCCGCTGATGATGAGCTTCCAAATAAAAGATGCATGCAATGGCGGCGTAGCAGTAAATCTCCCAGCACACACACAGCAAGTCAGAGATGCTGACGAGAGCTGGTGGTGGCTCACTGGATGATCCTGGTGTGACGCAGCCCTGTGTCCACTCCTTTGTCTGTGAGCTAAGAGTGAACTTGGATGTTTTCTTTGAAATCACTTAAAAACTTGCAGAAGTTCTCAAACATGGGGTTCATGTTCATTCATATTTTCCCCTCCTCTCTTTCCAGCCAAAGAAGCCCAAGGCCCCAGACAATCCATTTCATGGCATTGTTTCCAAGTGTTTTGAGCCTCATCTCTACGTGTACATTGAGTCCCAGGACAAGTGAGTGACAAGCGTTCTGCTGTTTTCTGCCTGTGTTTCTAGCCTCTGATTGTTGGGTCCTACAAAAGGACAACTCCTTCTAGAGCTCATTAAGGATATCATTATATATTCTGCATGTGACTGGTTATTTTGCCTATAATTTGTTCATTCGAGACAGGATATGTAGCTTTGGCTAACTCCCAGAGATCTGCCTGCCTCTGCCTCCCGGCTGCTGAGACTAAAGGTATGTGCCACTACACTGGCATATTTTCCTCATAAACTTAAGCTGCCTGAGCTTGGCTTTATAAGCCTCCATGTGGCTCTGAACACCTCCCACCCCGATGTGGATGCTAAGCTTTTGAGGGCTGACTGCACATCACCCCACAAAGTGTCGGGCACCCAGACATCCTAAGAAAGCCTAGTTCCTGAAGTATATGCTTTCAATTATAATTTGGCTTTTCATTGTGAGGTAATTTTGACTGTCAAAAAAGCTTTAAAACAGCACAAAAATTCTCCACTAGCCTTCCGCAGGCCTGGAAATATCTTAATGTAAACACAATTAGCTAAATCAGAAAGTAAGATTGATCCTTTTTCTGGTCCAGGACCTAATAATCATGAAATTACCTGTGGTCTCTGGAGCCTCCTTTCAGCCTGGCTTCCTCGGTTTTCTTCGTCTTTCTCACCTTGACGTTGTTAGAGCGTTGACCAAATGTTTCAGATGCTTGTGAGATGCTGTCAGTTTCCATTTGCTGGGTGCTGTGCCCCTGCCACACCCCCTCTTTTGAAACAGTTTCTATGTCGCCCAGGCTGCTCTCAAACTCCTGGGGTCAAGTGATCCTCCCGCCTCAGCTCTCTGACTGCTGGAACTACACACACCATATCTATTAATGTATTGTCTTTCTTAAGTCATGAGCTGACAGATAACACACACTATAATCCATCACGTAGGAGGTGGGGGCAGGACAGCTTCCAGTTTGGAGCCAGCCTGAGCTGCATATGTGAGATCATGTGCCCACACGACAAAATCAGTGGTGCTGCATCCTTCTCGGGGTCAGTCAGCTGCTGATGTTGACTTGATTGGCCACGGTGAAGCCTGCGTCAAGTTACAGTTTTCTTTCTTTAAGTGTCTTGCAGGGAATGGTTTGAGACTGGGAGCATCCTGTTTCTTGTTGTCGAGTTGGCTCATGTTAGCAGGGTTTGATGATTCTTGCCTGCAGTTCTCACTGCCTAAGGTTGACCTTCTGTTCCCATCATTTCTTCTCCACTTTCTAATTGGAATTCTACTGTAGGGAAGTTCTACCTTCTTCCACATTTGTTTGTGTCAGTTATGGACTTGGAATTATTCATGTAACACACATGCTTTTTCACAGACTTACAGACATTTTTACAAGCCAGGCCCCTCCGAGCCCAGTTTCCTCAAGGCCAGAAGTGGATGTTGATGGTCTAGGGTACCTTGTTCACAGGAAGCTATTCACAAAGGAGGGAGGCCCCTCCTCATCTTTGCATATGGCCAGAGTCACTCACTATTAAAGTCACTGGACAGCAGGGTTTGGGAAAGTTGAGGACACAGGCTGGACCAGGTTACAAGGTCTCCAAGGACACACATGGGAAGACAGACTGCAGCTCAGACAGGAGAACACACACAGGAAAACTGGCTACAGCTGTGAGGAAGCCCTTGTGGTCCTTCTCTGGGGAACACAGAGAACACTTTGCCTTTATTCTCCTTTGTCTTTCTTTTCCTTTTTCCTTTCTAATGCTTCTGTCCTGGGTGAGCAACTCCTTGTCTCCAAGCCTGCTTCAGGATGAGCAGGAAGAAGAGAAGAATGTTTTGAGCAGATCACTACAGGGGACATCATGTCCATCTGCTTGATCTTGCAGGCCCAACCCCCTTACCTTTTCTTTTATCCAGAATATAAACTTTGTGAAAGACCTTCCATGTTAACAAGAGTAACTCACCTCACACCGGGAAAATAAAGCTGTTTTGAGAAGGCTGGGCTTCCCTCCCTGACCTTGGGGTGTGTCCACCAGGCTCACAGAGGGCACTAGTTACCATTGCTACTCTGTTCTTTGAAAGCACCCCAGCACCACTCCCCCTATCCTGGGGTATGTGTGTGTGTGTGTGTGTGTGTGTGTGTGTGTGTGTGTGTGTGTGTGTGTCTTGGTGTCATTTCTCAGGAGATGTCACCTTATTTTTTGAGGCAAGGTCTCTCACACGGCCTGGCACTCAATGAATAGACTAGGCTGATTTGACAGTGGGCCCCGAGGATCCTCTGGTCTCACCTCTCCAGTGCTGGGATTGTGCATGTGTGCCGCCACACCTGGGTTTGTTTAATGTGGATTCAACTGAGCGTCTCCCTAGCCATCAACCCATAGTCCTAGAAGTCTCTTTTCAAAAGGGCCCAAAAGCTATCTGGCCCAGACCTTCCTGGTCCAGAGCCTCTTTTCTCGCTTACAGTTCTGTTGTCTACTTTTGCATGGACCCGACTCATCAAAATCTGCGTGTTGCTCATGATGCTTTGGCAAAGAGCCAGGCCTCCTTCCTTAGGGTTCTCAGTCTATGGAAGATGCGACACTGGCCTTTTGGCTGGCATTGCCCTCCTAGAATGTTTTCAAGCCCCCCCCCCCGGGGGGGGGGGGGGTGGGCATCTGTGGGGGAAGGGCTGCAGGACTGTACTGCAGTCACACAGTAACACAGAGCGGGGCCTGAAGCAGAAGAGAGACGACGAACTCCATCTCCTTTCCTGTCCGAGCACTCAGGCATCATGTCTTAACCTCTGACAAGTCGTAGATCCTTTAAAAATCCTGGAGGCATGGGCCCTGTAATCCCAGCTACTCAGAGGACAGAGAGATGGCAAATTCAAGGCCTGCCTAGGTTACAGAATGAGTTCATGTCCAGCCTGGGCAACTTAGTGAGACCTTGCCTCAAAAATACAATGTGGCTAGGTGGTGGTGGCACACGCTTTTAATCTCAGCACTCGGGAGACGGAGCCAGGTGGATCTCTGTGAGTTCGAGGCCAGCCTGGTCTACAGAGTGAGTTCCAGGACAGGCACCAAAGCTACACAGAGAAACCCTGTCTTGAAAAAAAAAAAAAAAAAGAGGCAGGGATATAGCTTAGTGCTGGAGTACCTGCCTAACATGTACAAGGTTCTAGTTCAATCCCCAGTATCATAAATAAGTAAACAAACAAATAAATAGTAAGCCATAGATAGACTTCTTGTAAAAAAAAATTAGTTATACATACATAGTAATTTTGAATATGATTTCAAGGGACTTTAGGATTCATTTTTCCCTTTGGTCAGAGGATCCTGAAGTGAGAGAGAGAGAGAGAGAGAGAGAGAGAGAGAGAGAGAGAGAGCGCTCAGATTAGACTGGTGTGTACAGTCACTACTCTCACCTTACCCCAGACTCCAGTCTGCAAGGGAGGAGAGTTACAGACCTTTCACAAGCTCTCAGGTGACAGAGCCCAACAGAGCAGGGAGCAGGAGTCTGGATGTCAGAAGGACCTGGCTTCCAGTCAGAGCTCTGCACTCACCAGCCTGGGGCCTCCCGCATGCTGCTAACCCCTTCCATCCTGTCTTGTCCTGTTTGCAGCAAGGCTCGTCAGCCCATCCCATAGGCTTTGATGGGAGTGAAACACAGTGGTGAGAGACGCTCAGGGACCCGGCCTGTCCTGCTCCCTCTGGGGTCCTCTTCAGGATGCCTTGTGGGAAGGTGGCCTCATCAGTGTTGCAGGCTCATATGGGGTCAGGAATGGGGTCTGTGCTCTCATCTCCTCAGCAGTCTGCCTGTCCAGGGACATTCTGGCAGTGCCTGCCAGACAAATAGCCAAGCAGCAGAAGGAGGTCCACAAGCCAGTCTCTAGGAAGGTGGCAAGAAGCAAGTCCCTGAAAGCCAGCTGTGTGACAAGCTGGGCTAAGCTGTCCTTACATTCATGAAGGATTTCGCCATTTCTGTGTCCACCCTAAGAGGTGTTGTAGCTTCTGCTCAGGAGCTGCGGTGACGTCCTGACCAACTTGTGGTAGGGATTTCCACATCAGCACTGTCTTCCCTCTACCCTGTGGTCTTCCTTGTCAGGAAGGGCCTGTGACTCAATTCTGCTTACTCTGGTGAGTTTCTACATAACTTATGCTCACGTTCCCACTCCCTCCTTGACTCTGTCACACCTACAACCCTTCTGTAACTAGTTCTTTTTTCTTTTGAAATAACTTGTACTTACAGAAGAGTTAGAAGAAATAGCCTGCAGAACTGTCTTCCTTCACCCGGCTTCTCGTTCGTTGACCTCTTCTGCCTTTATTTTACACACATCTACATGTATATGCACATACGTTTTTAAAGTCATTTAACTCTCAAATCTCAGAAAAGACTTCCTATTACTCAGTAATACTTCAGTGTGTATGACCTAAAAACAAGGCCCTGAGGCTGGAAAGATGATCGTTCTATGTAGCTAGAGTTTTCCTGCCTTGCCCACAGTCAGGACAAATCTCTGTCACTCGCCAGTCCCACAGCCGCTCAGACCCAACCAAGTAAACACAGAGACTTATATTGCTTACAAACTGTATGGCCGTGGCAAGCTTCTTGCTAACTGTTCTTATAGCTTAAATTAATCCATTTCCATAAATCTATACCTTGCCACATGGCTGGTGGCTTACCGGCATCTTTACATGCTGCTTGTCATGGCGGCAGCTGGCAGTCTCTCCTTCTGCCTTCCTGTTCTCTCTGTTAGTCCCGCTTATACTTCCTGCCTGGCCACTGGCCAATCAGTGTTTTATTTATTGATCAGTCAGAGCAACACATTGACATACAGATCATCCACACAGTAATAAGAACTCTTGCTCTTATAGAGGACCTGAGTTCAGCTCCCAGAACCCACATCAGGCAGCTCACAACCACCTGGAACCCTAGCTTCAGGAGATCTTATGATGTCTCCTGGCCCCCGTGGGCACACACATACACATTCATACACATAGACAGACTCATATGCATACATATAAATAAAAATAAAGGCTAGGGATGTGGATCAGTGGTAGAGTGTTTATCTAGCGTGATCAAAGTAAATCCTTGATCATGGTCTGAGTCACAGCACTGCTTCAAACAAGCAAACCAACATTTCGGGGCTGGAGAGCAGGCTCAGTGGCTAAGAGCACTGAGTGCTCTTTCAGAAGATTGAAATTGGGTTCCCAGATCTCACAGCTGCCTGGAACTACCACTCCAGGAAGTCCTCTTCTAATACATAAACATGTGCACATACATATGTACATATGTGCATATATACATACATACATGTAAGTAAATAATGACTTTTAAAAATAAGTAAAAACTTAGACAGACCCAGTCTACATAACTATAGTATAATCTTCAAAGTCACATTCATCTCTATTACCAATTGAATCTAGGGGTCATGTTCCTTTTTACCAGTTGTGTTTAGTTAATTCCATAATTTATTTATTTTAAGACAAGATCTCATATATTGTATGCTGGCCTCAAACTTGCTACATAGCTGAAGATGACTTGAATTTTTTTTTTTTTTTTTTTTTTTTTTTTTTGAGACAGGGTTTCTCTGTGTAGCCCTGGCTGTCCTAGTACTCACTCTATAGACCAGGCTGGTCTGGAACTCACAGAGATTTGTCTGCTTCTGCCACCTGAGTGCTGGGATTAAAGATAACCTGAACTTTAAAAAAAAAAAAATGAGTGTGTGTGTGTGTGTGTGTGTGTGTGTGTGTGTGTGTGTGAAGATGGCTCACAAATTCTGATTTTATTCAATAGATTATCTCCCACCCTTTTTTCTTTATATTAGAATTGATTTAAACTTTTAGAAAAATTATACAGGTTTCCCATATTCTATACCCTACACTCTCTTTAATGTTAATGTCTTATATAGCCATAGCAAATTATCAAAACTGGCACGTGATGTGTGTATAGTGGCAGATGCTTATGATCCAACACTCAGATGCTGAGACAGGAGGATCGTAAGTTCTGGGCCAGCCTGGGCTACATAGCAAAGTCCTGTCTTGAAACCCAAACAACAAAGCCTGGAAGTTAAGTCGGTACAGTACTGTTACCAGTCTCCAGGCCTTGCCTGACCCCTGCCAGTTTCCCCACTATTGCCGTTTTTCTCTCTGGATTGGTCATTTGAGTGCTCAGGTCCCCCGAGATGGGGCCAGTGTGAGCCTCTCGAGCTGGCTCTTCATCTTTTTTACATGCCCCTATCATTTCCTCAATACTCCTTTTTTTTTCTGGCACAATAAAATGCACCAGGCTTATCTTGCATTCTGAGTCTAGCCCTAGGGTTATGCTTGCAACCAGGCTCCCCATTTCCTCTGTGTGGAGGAACTGCAGATACCAAGCTCTGGTGTGACTGAGCTAGGTGCTGCTGGTGCCACTGCTTGCAAGCACTCAGCTGAGAGAGCTGTGTCTGTATGAACATTCATGCATCCACACACGACTTTACACTAAAGCCTGTGGGTTCATGCTAAGACCCCCATTCTAACCTAAGAGCACAGGAGGTCCCATGCTGATAACTGCCTTCTATAACACAACAGTCAAGTGTTACATTTACTTGCTCCCTCCATTTGTCCACAGATAGCCCACCTCTCAGTTTCCTTCAACCCCATTGCTCACCCCAGAGCCAAGTGCACAGCCCTGGCCCAAGAGAAGTGTTAGTGGGTGCAACCCTGAGAGCATGCGTACTGAGTCTATGTGGGGCTCCTGGGCCATCTCCTCTCAGGGCTGCTGCTACGTTGCTTTCCAGCCTGACTTACTATTTCTAAATGCTAACTGCAGATCCACCAGCAAATATCATGCTAAGCCCAGCCTGCCATGAAGATTGTTTAATCCTTCTCTGCACTGATACCACTCTATAATACTCTTTACTCCTTATGCATTCTTAACTTAACCAGCAGAACTCCAACAGTGTGTCATGTGAAGCCTGCAAATGCTCACACAGTACTTGGGGCAGAGTTCAAGCTGCAGAGAAGAGAGAGAAAGAAACCGCATATCTGTGATGTTTCTCTCAGCTAGGGAGTCAGCAACAGCAGTATGGCATGTATCTGCATATTGCTCCATAGACCTGAGGTCAAAGCGTGGGAGAGTGAACACCTGAAGTCAAGTCAGTGCCAGTCAATCTATGACCTTAGGCAAAGACACTTCAAGTACCAACCTTGGTTTTATTCACCTTTAAAACAACGATAATAACATCTTCAATATAAAGCTTTTGGGAGGAATAAATGAGATTGTGTTTATAACACATCTTATAAGCTAATAGGAGAAAAAGACCAAGAAGAAAAGGGGGCAAAAGTATGTTGTGCAGCCTTAAAGAAACAAGGGGCTGCAGAGTTGTCTGAGCAGTTAAGAGCGCTGGCTACACTCACATGGGGCTTACAACACTGATGACTCCAATACCAGGAGGTCCAACACCCTCTTCTGGCCTACTCAGGTACTGCATGCACATGTTGCACAGACATACATGCAGGCACACACTCATTCACATAAAATAAATAAAATCTCAAAAAAAAAAAGATAAAGATCTGAAGGGATTTCAGTGCGAATTCAGAGGGATGTTACTGCCACATTCAAGGTGAGACGTTTTTTACTTTGCATCTCCACCCTCAAGCAAGTTCTTCCTGTCCTTCACATCTCCCTCACATGTAGTCTGTACTCACCTGTCTTTGTTTATGGATCTCATGTAGCCCAGGCTGGCCTCACCTTATTATGTAGCAGAGGATGACTTCCCAATCCCTCTGGGTCTACCTCTCACCTCTGGCTGCATGTTTTTGTTCCCTCCCTGAACCTGGTGCAGACTTTCTCTTGCTCTGACTTAGCATTTTGTCACTGTCTTGAAATGTGAATAATCTAAGCATTCAGAGATTCTCAACACTCCACAGCCCCTGAGCAGGGCTTGACCATTTGTAAACTCTTACTTAATTGTACTTGCTTTGGGGTAAAAAAGATTCCCTTGTGGTTCCAGTCCACAGATTCTTGTGCCACAAATGTCTTTCTCCATTAATTCTACATGAAGACCTTGCCAAAATGTCTGGAAGCAGTGATAGCCTTAAGTTAAATTTATTTGTATCTTGCACTTATAGCCCTCGAGCCTTGTACATGGTGAGTTGTGGTTAGCTTTTAGCTGGACTGGCTCAGCCCTTCATAAGCAGTGAATGCACAGGTTCCCACTGGGGCATCTTCTACTCTTCCTCTGCAAAGCTCATTACCTCATGTCTTGTAGGACATGGATACATGCTGGTGCGGAGTGGAAAAGAACACAGGAAGCTTCCTTAGCAGGTTTCTCTCGTCTGCAATAGAGAACAATGTCAAAAGTAACTAGGTGGACAGTCCACAGAATGTAACCTTTAGAGGTTTTGTGTGTGTGTGTGTGTGTGTGTGTGTGTGTGTGTGTGTGTGTGTGTGTGTGTGTGTAAACAGTTTCTCCATGCTGTGTGAGCATGATTAATTGCACTCTTCCTCATCAGGCTGACTCTGAAGTAGGAAGTAGGTGAGGATAGTTACAGTGCTGAGGATAGATGAGTGATCATAGTAAAATTACTACAGAGCCCACCCTGCCTCTGTTGGCACCGTCTGTGTGCAGATTAGACTCCCCAGCAGACCAAGTGCATTCTTTCCCTCCATTCCACCTCCTCCTCCACTGCCCCAGCCCTGTCCAGTTTTGCTTCTGTACCACTTTATTCCCCCCCCCCCCAGGAACAAAATGGGGAGGGTGGTCAGCTAAGCCTGCTCTGGGAACCGACATGCAGGTTAGCCTGGCACACCAGCCTGCACAGTGGACTGAGGGAGCGTGAACAAACACCTGCCCCCCAAGGGAGAGCCAGTAGTGGACACAGAGGAGCAGACCTTCCTGCTCTAAAGCAGCAGCTGCCTCTCCACTGGTGCTAGCTGGAGTGCTGTCCTCAGTATGATGGAATTACAGCACGGACCAGGGAACAGGCTGTGTTGATTCATGCCCCCACTGTGCACCAGCGTAAGAACAGCTTGACACATCACACACTCCGGAAAAGTGTTAACTCAAGTGCCAAAACCAGGTGCTGTGACACATGCATGCCATTCCAGCACTGGGGAGACTGAGGCAGGATGATCACAAGATTAACCCTATCTGGAAAAAACATTAGTAAGAGCCAGGTGTATAGCACACACTATCAACCAGCACTCAGGAGGCTAATACAAAAGGAAAGTCATAACTTCAAAACCAGCCTGGGCTACAGAGTAGACCCCATCTCAAGCCAAAAAAAAAAAAAAAAAAAAAAAAATCCCATGTCAGTGGGCGGCTGGTGCTGGAGTTCCAGTTGAGAGAACAGGTATTAGTCTGAGTTGTGCAGTGAGACCTGGGCCTAGGAGGCAAGCAGAAAGGTGCTTTGGTCTGGAGGTGACAGGTGAAGGCCCAGCAATGGGGCCACAGAGGGGACTGGCCTAGGTACCTGGCTGGAGCAGAGGTCTGCCATGCCGGAGAGTTGTGAAGGTCCATGGGAAAGTAGGGCAGGAAGAGTTTGTACAGAAGGGGGTGTGGCCAGACATTTTCCAAGGTCAACTAAAGAGGCCCTTCTCTCCACAGGCAGAGACCTAGCCTGGGTGAAGCAGCCACATCTGGATGTCATAAACTTTGAATAACAAAAGCACTGGAGTAAAATGTCAATTGTTTCCTATTCCTGCTAATCGGTGCTGTGTGTGGTTCTTGCCTTTTTCTTCTTGTTGTATAAATATAGTTTTAAAACACAGCTGGATTCTTGTAGCCTTAGCCAGCAAGTTAAAAAGGTGCCACATGTCAAGAATGGGGCTTCCCATTGTCCACACAGCAGAGCTGTGCAGAGGACAGTGGTTATGGCCCTGCTAGAGTCCAGCCCCTGATGACTCTAGGTGACTGGGACAAAAGCAGAGACAGATCACAGGCACCATCACCACCGTGATCAGGCCTAGAGCTGTTCCCAGTCACTCTTATCCCAAGATATTTTTGCATCTTTGATTCTGGAAGTTATAAGAAAAAAAAAACTGTTCATCTGAAGGAAGGGATTTGGTCTTTAAACAACATCTCTCTATTCACAAACTAAATTTATTAGAACTTATAAGGTTAGCAAAATTTCTCTCTATATGATAAACATGTGAAGTATTAGCCTTTATACCAGTAATCATGTGTAGAATATGAAAGGAAATAATATTATATTAAAAATAAATAAGTTTTATGAAACAGCTTGGTAAATGCTAAAGTTTCTCACATAGGAAGGACTCTTTCTCAAAAGATTGAAAACAAGCTCTGAGTTAGACCACGTTTTTCTCACTTGTGTTAGTTTCTTTTCTTGCCATTGTGCCAAGGTATTTAAAAGAAACATCTTAGGAAGGAAGGACTTGCTTGGACTCAAGGATTCCAGGGATTTCCAACCATCATGGCAGGCAATGTTTACACCTTGCTGCTACCAGAACCTTCGTACAGGCTGGTGAAAAGCATGAGGCTTGGGTCCAGGCTGCTGGGGTTTGTGTCCTGGTTCCCCAGCTTGTCTTGGACAAGGTGCTTAACTTTTCTGCGCCTGGCTTTTGGAGAAGGGGGTAGTAAAATAGGTACCTCAGAAGGTTATGGTGAAGACTTAAAGTTCCATGACATGATTATAAAGCACAGCCTGGACTCTGGGGCCGCCCCAAGTGTTTAGGAAATGGTCATCATCCTCAGTGTTTAGGACTGTGGTTTGTGGGAAGGGCAGCTGATGGTCAGGTTCTCCACTCAGCTCTGTCCCCAGTTTGTGACAGAGTTTTAGGTGTCGGCTTTCTCACCTTCTAGAGGACAGCAGTGTGGTGTCTCCCACGGGGCCCTGGGTTTGGACGTGGTGATGAAATGCCTTGGAACCAAGCAGGGTACAAAAGTCAGACTTGAGCCGGGCGGTGGTGGCGCACGCCTTTAATCCCAGCACTCGGGAGGCAGAGGCAGGCGGATCTCTGTGAGTTCGAGGCCAGCCTGGACTACCAAGTGAGTTCCAGGAAAGGCGCAAAGCTACACAGAGAAACCCTGTCTCGAAAAACCAAAAAAAAAAAAACAAAAACAAAAGTCAGACTTGATTGCTGCCACCTTTTTAGCAGGGAGGAGAGTGGTGACATGGATAAAGGCACCCACCTGTAAGTTTGGGCAGCACCAGGAATCGGCACTTGAGAATGACTTGTGCCCACTGCAGACAGCACCCTGGCCTGACCTCTCCAAGTGAAACAGCATCTCTGCTTTTCTAGAAACCTCAGCGAGCTGATAGACCGATTTGTGGCAGATTTCAAAGCCCAGGGCCCACCAAAGCCTAACACTGACGAAGGGGGTGCTGTACTCCCCAGCTGCGCCGACCTCTTTGTCTACTACAAGAAGTGTATGGTGCAGTGCTCACAGCTCAGCACAGGCGAGCCCATGATCGCCCTGACTACCATATTCCAGAAGTACCTCCGAGAATACGCCTGGAAGATCCTCTCCGGCAATCTGCCTAAGTGAGTCCTGTTCTCCTCACTCTCAGCAGGGAAGTGGGACTCTCAACATCCCTAAATATGGAACTCTTTTTTTTTTTTTCTTCCCGAGACAGAATTTCTCCGTGTAGCTTTGGAGCCTGTCCTGGAACTCACTCCGTAGCCCAGGCTGGCCTCGAACTCACAGAGATCCTCCTGCCTCTGCCTCCCAAATGCTGGGATTAAAGGCGTGCGCCACCACCGCCTGGCAATATGGGAGTCTTTAAAGAAAGCCACTCTGGGGTTATTTACTGAGCTGCTAAGAGAATGTCAAGGAGGAAAACACTCCTTCTGGGCTCCCAAGGGCCTGACGCACTTTAATGACAATGCACAGCTGCCCATGACTGTCAGCAGGCACGGTCCCCATCCACCAGTGTAGGTCACAGTGCATCACTGAGTTGGGCCTGTTATACGTATGTACACAGTGCGCATGGGCTCAACACAGGGAAAAAAAGGTATTCAGTAGCAGAGGCAATGTTGCTCCAGCCTGTTCAGTGTTCATGCCTTGAGTGCCAGATAGACGAGATAATCCCCCCTGGTTATCTTCCACAGCCTCTAGTGCTGTGTGCACAGTCCTATGTTTAAAGATGTGGGTGTACTGGGGCTGAGAAGAAGGCTGAGTGGATAAAGTGTCTCCTGCACAAGCATGAGGAGCGAGTTCAGGTCCCCAGGACCCACATTAAAAACTGAAATTGGCAACACTCACTTGTAATCCTAAAACTAGGAGGCAGAGACAGAGGACTCCAGGACCTCACTGGCAGCCAGTCAGGCCAGCGCTGGCAAGCTCCAGGTTTCCTAAGAGATCATATCTTAAAAACAAGGTACAGAATGATAGAGGAAGACACCCGATGTCCACCTTTGCCATCTGCCTGTGTGGGCACGGGCACACGTGTGCATTGTTAGACTGTCTTTTTCCACGTGTTCACTTATGAGTCCACATGTACTGTCTTAACTGGGAAGGATGGGTGGGGGAGCAGCTTTTGTGCTACAGATGACCCGTGAGTGAGATCTGCACCTCGGGGAATCCCAAGCAAGGCACTAGGCTGACCAGCCTCCTTGGTGAGAATGGGATCATCCCAGGACTCTCTCTTGGCGTTGTCTCTTCCTGTTCCTGTGGGTGAGAGGGTCTAACAGATGACAGTCAAGGTAAGGTCTGCAGCAAAGGGACCCATTGTATGTAGATTTATTTGTGCTGTAGCCAGCCTTTCCTCCGCTTCCTTCTTTGTCATAAAATGCACAGCTTCAGGAAGCAAATTAATTTCCTACTACTAATTGCAGCCTGACTAGTTCCTGTTCTTTTCCTCAGGACCAGCAGCAGCAGCGGGGGACTGACCATCAGCAGCCTCCTCAAAGAGAAGGAGGGCTCTGAAGTGGCCAGGTTCACTCTGGAGGAGCTGTGCCTCATCTGCAGCATCCTCAGCACAGCCGAGTACTGTCTGGCTACCACCCAGCAGGTGAGCACCCAGCTGAGCATGCCGCCGCCATCATGAGGCGCTCAGCTAGAGCTGGAGTGGAGCCCAAGAGCTCCGCTAAGCTCCACTAAACTGACCTTGGGCAGGCCACTTCACAGGAAGAAACTCACTGTGGACTCAGAGATGCCCCAGCCGCCATCTTACAGCCTCCACCCTCAAGTTCTGTAAGGTCCAACCAGGCAGGGCCTCTTCAAAGTAGGCCAGTAGCACAGGGTCCCTCAGGAGAAAAGCAGTAATAAATGCCCTCTAGGGTACCAGGCCCGGCCTTTGGTGGGTGAGTCACCCAGTGACTCCATTCTTAGCATGTTAATAAGCAAAGTCTATCAAGATTTTGTGCGTCTCCTGACATTTTCTGGCATTCTCTGTCCACCATAACAACCATTGTTTGAGATGTTGACTGTGAAGCAGAAGGGGAAGGAAGGCCTCTGCTGGAGCCCCGGAAGGCAGTTCAGCAACCTAGCTTTGCAGAGGAGGAGCCAGAGTAACTTGCTACTCAGCCCTCCATAGGGTTAGAGGCTCTTTTTCCCCATTGGCCTGTGGTCCCCATGAGGCTAGGAGCAAGAAAGAGCCCTGCTTTTCCTGATGTTGATGCTTATTTCCTAAGCATCTAAGAAGTCAGTCACAAGGGGCAGTTCTGACATGACAGCTTGGACCCCCTATGTGCCAGGGTGTGTCCAGCAGACTCCTTGAGGGTCATCAAGCTGGGCCCAGATGCCGAGACCAAGGCAGTAGCATGCTCTGCTTTGGGGCATGGTCACATGTACATACTTGAAGGCCACTTTGGTCTTGGAGCCAGACACACACACACATGCACACGCACATGTACACGTACACACACACATGCATACACCCCAGATCCACTCATGTGGAACATAGGTGTTTAGAGTGAATGAGAAAGACAGGGTCTCAGTGTGTAGACCAGGCTGGTCCAGAACTCACAGAGACCCATCTGGCTTTACTTCTGAGTGCTGGGATTAAAGGCATGCGCCACCATGCCAGACTTTTAATACAGAATCTTAAAAGTAAAGAGACCAAAGTAGCATACGAACTAAACACTGCACTTAGGACTCCTTCCGGAACCTGGCCCACATTCCCAGCTGTGTCTCACTTCTTCTTAAGCACTTTACTTAAGAATAGACCTAATAAAAATCTCTTTCTAGCCGGGCGGTGGTGGCGCACGCCTTTAATCCCAGCACTCGGGAGGCAGAGACAGGAGGATCTCTGTGAGTTCGAGGCCAGCCTGGACTACCAAGTGAGTCCCAGGAGAGGCGCAAAGCTACACAGAGAAACCCTGTCTCGAAAAACCAAAAAAAAAAAAAAAAAAAAAAAAATCTCTTTCTAAACACACACACACACACACACACACACACACACACACACACACACACACACCAAACCTACTCCTAATGCCATCACCCTCAAATAAATCACATTAGCAGCTTGAGTTATTTTATAAACAGTTTTGTATGCAGTTATCTTAGTTCATTTTTATATCCTTTTATTGTTAGTGTTAGTGTCTTAACATTCTCCTGTTACTAAATTATCTTTATTATTATTACTATTTATGACTATATAATATTCCATTAAAGGATTAGTGGATATTTAATAACAGCCCTGGTATTTATTTATACTGCTTTAAAGTTTTGCTTACAAAACCATCTTTCTGAATATGGTATCTGAAAAGTTTTATATTGTGTTTCTAGAACAGATTCTTAGGTATTTTAGAAGTGTGAGTAAACCAGAGACCATTTTGATGACTTGTGCAGCCATTGTTTTTAATTTAATGAAAATCATCTTACTGATTATAAAAAGTGTGTATTCTTAGCCACCTATGAGATGTCTGAATGCCATGTTCCTTTAGAAGAAGCAGAGATTCCTGGAGAAATGATTGATTCCAGGCTGAGGGGGTAGGGTGGCTAGGGATACAGCGCAGTTGGTCCAGGTCTTGCCCAGCATGCATGAAGCCCTGGGTTTCATCCCTAGCTCCCCATAAACTGGGGATGATGGTGCACACTTGTACTGGAATCCCCATCTTTGGGAGGTGGAAGAGGAGACTCAGAAGTTCAGGGTCTCCCTGAGCTTCAAGAGAGCTTTACCAGACACTTCCTGCACCGGGCGCTGCCTCTGGTTATGGCACAGAGAGGACAGGCATGTTTCTGTCAGGAGACCCAGACTGATGGGAAACAGATAGCAAGCAAACAAGCCAGGGCTCACTCCCGTTTTGTGGTAAGTGTGGGAGAAGAAACATGTGCCAAGAGAGGAGCTGGAAGGGCAGGGAAGTGGGGGCCAGGTCAGGAGAGTGAGCCGGGGAAGTATGGAGTGTGAAGGTCCTCAGAGACGAAGACCCCGAAACTGCAGTGCTGGAGGCAAGGCTGAAATAGCGAGATGAAGCCGGGAAGGTAGACAGGACCCACGTCACGCTCACAGTCAAACAGCCGGGAAGGTAGACGACAGGACCACGTCATGCTCACAGTGAAACAGCCGGGAAGGTGGACAGGACCCACGTCACGCTCACAGTGAAACATCTGGGAAGGTAGACGACAGGACCACGTCATGCTCACAGTGAAACAGCCGAGGCCACAGGGGCATGTGTACACTGTCTCATCCTCCTCATCGGTGTCCATGTAGCCTAGGTTCCCAGTAATGAAAACCCCTTCCTATAGAACTTTACAGATACAGCATCTGACCTATTGAGTTCTTCGACTGGCCCCTCACCCCTTTAAACAGCCTGGCACAAAACAGGCTTCCAGAAGCAGTGGCGGAATTAAACGCTGCCTAGAATCCTTGCATAGCTCTGTACATTATTCTCATATTTTATTCTCATAAAAATACATTTCTAAATGTGAAATTTCCAGGTTCAGTTTATATTGCCTTCTAAAAAGGTTACCCTCATTTGTACACCTTTAAGAACATTTTTGTTTTTAAGTTTTTTAGTATGTATGTGTATGTGCCTATGTGATTTATGTGCACCACATTCATGCAGTGCCCAAGGAGGCCAGAAGAGAGTGATGGATCCTGCAAAACTGGAGTTACAGGTTGTGGTGAGCCACCATGTAGGTGCCGGGAACCGAACCATCTCTCCCGCCCTCTAGGAGCACTTTAAGTTTTAATGCAGAGCATTCATCTCCTTAGAGTGAGTGTGACTGATTTAGAAGTACAGGATTTATCGATTCCTAGGGCACTTTTTAGGTCCTCCCAGATTCTGATCAATTGTATTTTTCTCCAAAGCTCGGGAGTATGTGAGTGTTCCTGCCCTAAGCCCTAAGCCCTAAACTGACCAGGTGAAGATGTGTTTCTAATTCACCACTTGAGACATCTGGCACCTTGGCAAGGTAGTGGCCGTAGACACACTGGCAACTGCTTCTGCTGACTTTGCTGTCACTCACATTAAAAGTTCTCAGCACTGGTGAGTGAGGCTGCATTTGATGGGGTGTGCAGAGAGACCAGACGTGTTAGCTTTCACAGGTACGACTAAAGGGAGGAGAGGTTCCTGCAGTCTCACAGTGGGGAGGAGGCCGTGCTCCTGGCTCTGTCTGCATGAGCAGAGGCTCCTTGCATGCTAGTGGCCAGGAAGCAGGGCTTTCCTGTAACTTTGAGAAGCCCTCAGCCAGCTTCTGACGTCTCTGTCTCATAAAGGCCCCGCAGCCTTCAGAACAGCACCGCCATTAGGGACCAGCCACTCAAAGCAGGAGCCTGTGGAGGGCAAACCACAGGAGCCACTGATCGGTCATTGGAAGTAAGCCCAGTGTGGGGCCAAAGGGGCTGGGTTCTAGGCAGCTGATTTTGGCCCTTCCACCTGCTGTCTTGGGTGGGCTACTGCAGTCCTCATCTATGAAGTGAGGGTAATGGGACTTCCCTCACATCCGGTGAGAATCAGATGTGGCTCGTGTTGTGTCTGGACCTGTCTGCCTCATCCCTTTTGAGCCCTGTTAGTAGTATGGAACGCCTGTGGGTAACCATTGGACATGCTTCTGCTTTATCCCTTTTCGAACAGCTGGAAGAGAAACTCAAAGAAAAAGTTGATGTCAGTCTGACTGAGCGAATTAATCTCACGGGGGAAATGGACACATTCAGCACGTACGTACCTTCCAGGCCTTGCTCCAGGCCCACCTTTCTTCTTCACAGGCAGTGTGTGCTTTTGTCCCTACAGAATCTAGGCATTCCCTGGGCTGTCTCCACCAGCCATGAGAAGCAGTGCCCTGTTCTCCCTCCTCTTCCTCCTCCTCACTCTGACTTAAACAAGTGTTTACCACAGATGCTTTCAGGAGAACTCAAAGGGACGCTAGGGTTGGCAATTATGGGAGTAGCCATGGAAGTTTGGCTCCTAACTGGATAAGACACACCCAAATAAGAACATTGCAGGAGGAGTCAGCTCTTCCTCCATTGTCAGTGATTAAAACCCAAGATTTCATAAAGAAATGACAAATTTAAATTCTGCACACATGCCGAAAACACCTATGGGGACCGTGTCCACCATGCTGTCCCTCTCTGGAGCAGTGACTGTCCACCACCCTGTCCCTCTCTGGAGCAGTGACTGTCCACCACCCTGTCCCTCTCTGGAGCAGTGACTGTCCACCACCCTGTCACTTCTGGAGCAGTGACTGTCCACCCTGTCCCTCTCTGGAGCAGTGACTGTCCACCCTGTCCCTCTCTGGAGCAGTGACTGTCCACCACCCTGTCCCTCTCTGGAGCAGTGACTGTCCACCCTGTCCCTCTCTGGAGCAGTGACTGTCCACCACCCTGTCCCTCTCTGGAGCAGTGACTGTCCACCACCCTGTCCCTCTCTGGAGCAGTGACTGTCCACCACCCTGTCCCTCTCTGGAGCAGTGACTGTCCACCACCCTGTCCCTCTCTGGAGCAGTGACCATGTCCACCCTGTCCCTCTCTGGAGCAGTGACTGTCCACCACGCTGTCACTTCTGGAGCAGTGACTGTCCACCACGCTGTCACTTCTGGAGCAGTGACTGTCCACCACCCTGTCCCTCTCTGGAGCAGTGACTGTCCACCACGCTGTCACTTCTGGAGCAGTGACACAGTTTGTTTCTTTACAGTGTCATCTCCAGCAGTATCCAGCTGCTGGTTCAGGATCTGGATGCGGCCTGTGATCCTGCCCTGATTGCCATGAGCAAGGTAAGGTGTTAGGAGCTGGCCTCCTACCAGAGTGACCCACGTGCCTTCCCTCATGTGTTCAGACTCTGCTTAGTATCAGCTGAGGCACTGGGGCGACCTCCCAGAGTTCCTGCTAGGCTCGCTTTACCTGGCTGTTGCTGGCTTTTTGCCAGGTGGGGGTTGGGGTGAGTCCTCAGGAGATGGGTTCTTGGGTCAACATCTAGCTCCTGCTGAACCCTGTCTGTTCTTGCCGGATGAGCAGTTTGGTGAGCTCTACACCTGTGACTCCCGACTCTTGGCTCAGTCTTGCCCACTGAGAGGTTCCGGTTCTTCCTGAACTTTGGTGATTAGGTCATTTGATCACATAGTGGACTCTGGTTCTAATGTACCCTCAGCCGCCTATGACCCCTTTGACACTCATCATGTGCTGCTATTTGGGGTTTTATATGCCTGCCTTTTCTTCCCCAAAGAGTGTAAATTCCTGAGGGATGTGGTGACTCTTGCATATAATCTCAGGATTTAGAAGGCTGAGGCAAGAACTGATTTCAAGTTCAAGGCTTGCCTGCACTACACAGGAAGACCCTGTCTCAAAAAAGAACAAGAGTATTCCTTACATCTCTAGACCATATTGAAGACTTCATATTTATTAAGTAGAAAGTAGGCAATTCTTTGTTGATTTTAGAGCCCAACAAGCCTCATAGAGCAAGGGATAATAAACCATAGCCTGCAGCCAACTGTGGCCCACCACTTGTTCTGGAAGTCTTGGTGCAACATGGCCATGTTCATTCACTTATGTACCATCAATGGCTGGTCTGTGCTGAAACTAGACATTAGTGGTCATAACAGAGACCTTAGAGCACACAAAGCAAAACCATTGACTAGCTGACCCTGTCCAGAAAAAGCTTGCCAACACCTATCTCGTCATGGAGTCTTGGAAGACTCACTTGTCTGGGGGAAACTAGGCAGAATTTATGACAGAGGGCAGTGGGAGGAACCTGGACCCTGGGATCAGACAGACCTACATTTTCTAGTTTTCCTTTTGAGAGCACTGTACAGATGACTAAATCTGTGCAGACCCATCTCCTCTGTGTGAAATGCATTTGGCTGGCCGCCTCCCAGAGCGGTGAGAGTGGACAGCGGTGAGTGCCTGGTGGTGCCAGTCAAGTGCTCACAGAGCCTTGGCTCCTCCCTCTTGACAAGAGGAATGCCATGCCTCAGGAAGGACGCATTTGGTTTCATAGTAGATTACAACTATTTCACAAAAATAGGACTAAAACCAAAGCTTTGGCTTTGGGGTTTTAAGGAGTGAAGTAGGAAGTTGAGAAGCAGCTGATGTTCCAGGACTCCTGTTCTCAAGGCCAACCCTGTGCCCAGCTGGGATCCCCAGCCACACACTGGAAGCAGGCAGCTGGAGGCTAGTCTGTTCTCTTAAAGAAGGGGGCTGTGAGGATTCGTTTCCTGGGCTCCAGCTAGTCCCTCACTGCTGGCAAACATTCTGCGCATCCTGAGTTTGATCCATTCCAGCTGCCATCTCCTGAACCGCCACACACCGCAGCCCGGAACGCAGCTGCCAAAAGATTTTCACACTGACCAAAGGAAGAGTGGAATCTCTTTTTTTTCTCAGTAAAATAACACATGGAATGGGTTTAACACTCCAGGTGTTGCTTATATGAACTGTCAGTTCATTAGGCAGACTTCCCTCAAGTTCCCCTTCCTCACCATCCACTTCTCCCCAGATGCACACCATCAAATATCAACCACACCTCCAGAGTCTTGTGTTTATATCACAGGAAAACCATAGGTTTGGGAGCATAGCAATTGGAAGGCCATTCCTTTTTGTCTGAGTCTTCTGGAGTTCTAGCAAAATGAGATCCATGTGACTAAAGTAACCATGGCAGTGGTCACAGACTGACTCCACGTGAGCCCCCTGTTAGTGTCTGCGTCCTGTTTCGTGGGGTTTCCTCAAACCTCTGTGATGGTGATTATGTCTGTCTCTGATTCCATCACTGCTGCTGGTTGACTAGTCCAGCTTGGACTCTGCCTAGCACACGGCTGGGAAAGGCATATAGACATTGTCTGCAGGTGCTGCATCCCGTGGGTGGAGGCAGGAGATGGGAGCAGAATGCAGAGAACTGGTGGGAGTGACAGGAAGTCGGGACCATAGGAGAAAAGCAGAATCCAACAGTCAGCATGTGAGAAGCCAACAGGGGTAGGACATGGTCCAGTTTTCTTGAAGGAATTTGTGATGGGAAGGCTGTTCCAAACAGGCCTGCAGTAGAAACCAAAGATTTTTAAGTTAGCAAAGTCATTTTTTGTTAAAATTACCAATCTCATTCACTTAGGAAGTTACAGAGTATTCTGGACTCAGACAAGGCTGTCTTCAAGTTCATGCTGTGCTGGGAGAAAACTCAAAATAACCAGAGGACTAAATAGATGTGTTTCCTAAACAGTGAGGACAGTGTGGAGTGGGCTCCAGTGTGGCGGAGCTGGGGGCTGGGTCTGAGCTAGGGAAGGAGGCTCCGGGACAAGGTGGCCGGAGCCCAGCAACTGGTCACGTTGTTGTCCTGGGAGGCCAAGGCAAGCTCTGGGTCCTCCTCAGTTGCCATATACGGCTTAATAATTAATAAATAAGTTGCCATATTTCCTGTCAATACCTTGGATCCCTTGTCTGTGCAGTTTGTACTGCTCCTGTGAAAACACCCTGCACCCCAGGTCTGAGTCAGTCCCACTGACCTGAGTGTGTTCTGCCTTCTGGCGGTTTCCATGCCCTCCCTCACTCTGACCTTTCTGCTTAGAATTCTCTTCCCATTGTGGTCTATTCCAAAAAGTGTGCCCTTTTTAAGAGCGAGCTTGAATATCTGTCCCCCTTTTAAAAGTTAACGTGTAATAATTCCTGTCTTAGTTAGGGTTTCTATTACTGTGACCAAACACCATGACCACAAGCAACTTGGGGAGGAGAGGACTTACAACTCTCAGGTCACACTCCATCACTGCGGGAAGTCAGTGTAGGAACTCAACAAGAACCTGGAGTCGGGGGTAGCTAGAGTTTTCCTGCCTTGCCCACAGTCAGGACAAATCTCTGTCACCCGCCAGTCCCACAGCCGCTCAGACCCAACCAAGTAAACACAGAGACTTATATTGCTTACAAACTGTATGGCCTTGGCAGGCTTCTTGTTAACTGTTCTTATATCTTAAAGTAACGCATTTCTACAAATCTATACCTTGCCACGTGGCTCGTGGCTTACCAGCATCTTCACATGCTGCTTGTCCTGGCAGTGGCTGGCAGTGTCTCCTTCTGCCTTCCTGTTCTTTTATTTCTCCTCTGTTAGTCCCGCCTATACTTCCTGCCTAGCCACGACCAATCAGGTTTTATTTATTGACCAATCAGAGCAACTTGACATACAGACCATCCCCCCAGTACAGCCAAGTGCAGACCATCTCAGACACCTGCACTCAGGCCCATGGTCCTAATCATCCTCTATGCAAACCTGCTGGGCAACGCCACAAGGAACCCAAGAAGGGCTCCCACAGGACATACATTAACATCCCACAGCAGTCGGGTTGACAAAAAAACTAACCCAAACAAATCCCAGAGCACAGTTCACCCCTTAAAGGGTCCAAGTCAATAGAATGTAGTGCACACATGAGGCCCTAATGCCGTCAGGACTGTTTCAATGCAGAGTGCCCTTATCACCTTAGAAAGAAGCCCTTACCTCTCAGCCCCTCACATCTCTCACCCTTTCTCTGGCAGCCATCATTCTCCTTCCTGTCTGTGTAGATTACTGTCTGGACACTTTACCCATGGTTGTGGGTAGCTTTTCCTGCAGGCCTTCCTTCTCTTCACAGTGTTCAGGATTCATTCGTGGGGTGCCATGTGTCGGTACTGCACATTTCTGATTTTGCTGTGTTTTTGTGAGTTTTGTTTGTTTGTTTGCTTTTTTCAAAAAGGTATTGCTGTGTAGCTCTGGCTGGCCTAGAACTTACTGTGTAGACCAGGCTGCCCTTAAACTCACAAGGGATCCCCCTGCTCTGTCTCCATAGTACTAAGATTAACGATGTGCACCTCTACACATGGACATACTCCGTTTTTAAACAATGCTAGGGCTTGAACCCAAGACCTTGCAGATGCCAAGCGTGTGCTGTACTATTGAACTACCTATGCAGCCTCTAGTCCGTTCCTTTTAATGGCTGAGTGATGTTCCATTATTTCCTTGTTAGCGTTATTTTCAGCTAGTGTGAGCAAGGATGTGAACGTCTGTGTGAGTGTATGTTCTTAGTTCTCTTCAGTGCACACCCAGGAGAGGAACTGCTGAATCTCCAGGTAGCTTCCATGCTACCATTCTAGGCACTGCTGCGTGACTTCCCGTATCTGCCAGTTTGACGTTCCTATGAGCACAGTGTTAGCTCCTGATCTTTCCACATTCCCACCACTACTTACTCTGCATTTATGAAAATCCGGGCCATCTTTGTAGGTATGAAGAAGTATCTCCTGTGGCCTCACTGCATTTCCCTGGTGACTGAGATAAAGTGGCAGTGGGCATCTTTTGGGGTGCTTGTTGGCATTCTGAGTGCCCTCTTCAAAGAAATGGTGGCTGGGCTGTCTCCGTTGTAAACCTGAGGTTCTCTCTCTTACTGCGTTGTAGAAGGTCATCGTCATCGCGTCCTCCTCTTTCTTTTTTTTTTTTTTTTTAAGACTTATTTATTTATTATGTATACATTGTACTGCCTGCAGGCCAGAAGAGGACACCAGATCTCATTACAGATGGTTGTGAGCCACCATGTGGTTGCTGGGAATTGAACTCAGGACCTCTGGAAGAGCAGCCAATGTTCTTCACCGCTGAGCCATCTCACCAGCCCATCCTCTTTTTTGATGTTTTGCTTTCGGTTTTCTTTTCTGTTTGTTTATTTGTTTTTGTTGTTGTTGTTGTTGTTTCTCTGTGTAGCCTGGGCTCTCCTAGAACTCACTCTGTAGACCAGGCTGGTCTCAAACTCAGAGATCCGCCTGCCTCTGTCTCCCGAGTGCTGGGATTCAGGATGTGTGCCACCACCGATGGGCAGCTTTGTTTTGTTTCTGAGACAAAGTCTTGCTCTGTAGTTTAGGCTGGTCTCAACCTCTCTATCCGCTGCCTCAATCTCCCATGTGATGGAGTTCCTTTTAGAGCCTGTGGCAGCTCTGTGTTGTGCTCACTCCCATCCTAGGGACCGACTTTTCATTCCTGCATAGTGTCTCCTTACATCGCTGGTCTAATCTGTCCCCTTTGTTCTTAGTCTTGTGCTCTTGGTGTCATAACAAGGATAGATTACCTAATGGCAAATCAAACACTTGGTGTTTGTTAAAGAGCTTTATAGGTTCGGCTCTTAGGTCCATTCAGAATCAGTCCATTCAGAGCTGATTCTGTGTGGTGTGCGGTGAGGACTCATTGCATCCCTCTGCACTAGATATCCAGCTTTTCCACCCCGTGTGCTAGAAAGACAGTTTCCCTTATTGGGCAGTCTTGTTACTTTTGTCAAAACTCAGAAGAGAGGCTGGAGTGGTCGCTCAGCAATTAGACACTGCTCTGGAGGAGGACCTGCGTTTAGTTTCTAGAACCCTATTGGGGGCTCACAATGACCTGTAACTCTAGCTCCTGGGCACCAGGCACACACATAGTACACATACATACATGCAAGCAGGACATTCACACACATAAAATTAGTGCATCTTTTTTTTTAAAAAATGAGAATAAGCTATGCTGTGGTGACGCACACCTTTCATCCCAGCACACGGGAAGCAGAGGCAGGTGGATCTCTGAATCTGAGGCCAGCCTGGTCTACAGAGCCAGATCCAGGACAGCCAGAGTTACACAGAGAAACCCTGTCTCAGAGAGAGAGAGAGAGAGAGAGAGAGAGAGAGAGAGAGAGAGAGAGAGAGAGAGAGAGAGAGAGAGAGAGAAAGAAAAGCGGGCCTCCCAGATGCATGGGTTTGCAAACTTTTTAAGCCTGTCCCTGAGCCAGTGCTGCCCTGCTGGGCTCTGAGCACGTTGAGGTGATCTGTGCAGTCAGTTGCTGCAGGCCCTCCAGCTTTGTTCTTCCTTGACATTGTGTTAGTTATTCGGAGTCCCTCCCTTACCATGTCACCATTTCTTATCTTGGCCAGAGCATATTTCTCCCTCAAGATACTCCAGTGCCCATACTACCTCTCCATTACACAATTATTTTCTAATCTCCATCTTCCTCTTAATCTTTGAACACCTCGAAGTCTGTGTCATGTCTCTTGCAGAATGCCATGGCATAGGTCAGGCCTTGCTTTATATTGGTGCACTGCAGTGACCTTGAAGGCAAAGAAAGTAGGAAGAAGAACGAAAGGAGGACCTAGGATTCCCATTTGACCAAAGAATGTGGAGAAGCGAGGATGATACTGAGCAGACCAAGCTGCCTGGAGCAGTGGCTGCACCTCTCTGTGGAGGTGGCGTCACAGGCCCTCTGGTCTCTCCAGCTGAGAAGGAGGCCTGGGTTCTTCCCCCATACTTAATAACTGGGCCTTCTCAGTGCAAGTGGCTGGGAATGGTCAGAATTAGGGACACATTTTCACCCTGGTGGTGTGTACAGGAGCCCAGCTTCTGGATAGGTGAGAGTCCAGAGTGGCCAGGCCAGCAAAGAACATGGCGGTGCACCCCAGCACTGCAAAGGCTGAGCCAGATATCAAATTCCAGGCCAGCCTGGCCTATTTAATGAGACTCTCAAAGATGGATGGATGGATGGATGGATGGATAGATGGATGGATGGATGGATGGATGGATGGATGGATGGATGGATGGATGGTAGACAGATAGCTGAAGTAACTTACATAGTAAGTATGTGCCTGGCTCTGGCATGTCCGTGGTCATGAGCTCACCAGGCATTCACACTCACCTTTTAGATCTGTATCCAGCTTTTCACAGGGATGGCCGTCCTATTAGATAAGATGCGTGTTGTATTCCAGTGTGCCTGTACATTCTCTCCTGAAAATGAAGGAGCTGGTCTGGCCTGCTCGTCATCTGTTTGTTTTTCATAGTGTGCCCAAAGCACATGGCTATTCAGAGCAGGGCCATGACCAGAAATCACCAGTTCCCTTTCCATTCATGATCAAGATGCATCTTTCTTTCTCATAAAAAATATGAAACAAAGCCATCCTCTGATTCTCAGGAAAGGGTTGTTTGGGGAATTTGGGGGAAACATGAGAAGTTTGACTTCTAGTTATAAATTCCACAGATTCTTAGGAATGAGTATGTCCAATTATGGTCTTACAACTAGGATTGAGATACAAATCTGCCTCCTTAAAAGGGCACCCTCTTTACTGTTTTTTTTGGGTTTGTTTTTTTTTTTTAACAACTGATCACTGGGTTGAAAGAATCTAAGGTTCTATCCAATGTCAAACATACTTAGTTTTTCCTGATAATGCTAATTTTAGAAAAAGCAAGGAAAAATGGAATAAGTTCAGTTTTCTTCTAGTCTGGTATGTAATTTCTGTTAGGTTTCAGGATTGTGAACATGCACTGACTTAGGAAACTAAATTGCTGCCCCCAAAGACATGTTGAGGCAGCTGGCACAGGCCTCAGATCTGCTCCCATTCTCCTTGTTAAAATGTATGCTGTGTCAACAGGCTCACAGAGTGCCACTGCCAGGGCCCTCCAACCTCACTTTCCACATATAATCAAGGTGCATCTTCCTTTTTCATGAAAAATATTTTTACTTTATTACGATAAAGGCAAATCACCCTCATTATTATTAGAAAATATAGATTGATTGATTGATTGATTGATTTTGAGGCATGGTCTCAGTATGTAGCTCTGGCTAGCCTGGAACTCACTCTGTAGACCATGCTGGCCTCTTATCTCACAGAAATCAACCTACCTCTGCCTCCCAAGTGCTGGGATTAAAGATGTGCACCACCACACCTTGCACTTTTATTTATTTTTATTTTGTGTGTGTGTGTGATTGCACATGGAGGCCAGAGGCACTGAATCCCTTTAGAACTGGGATTACATGCATTTGTGAACTGCCCAACCTGAGTGCTGAGAATTGAACATGGGTCCTCAGGAATGAAGAACAGTGCATGGTTTTAACTGCTGAGTTGCCTCTCCAGCCTCCCCCCCCCCATATTTAAAAGAAGACAGTAATCACCTGTAATTACAATAATCAGACTTTTAAATTCACTTTTTATTTTTGTGCTGATATGTTTATACATACATACATACATACATAGAGGGATGGCCCAGCAGCTAAAGGTGTTTGTTGCCAAACCCGAGGGCTAAAGTTTGGTTCTTGGGACTCACAGAGTAGAGAGTGAGAATTAACTCCTGCGAGGTGTCCTTTGACCTCTACACACACGCAGTGGCACACTCAAGGAGTCCTCTGACCTCTACACACATGCAGTGCACACTCAAGGTGTCCTCTGACCTCTACACACACGCAGTGGCACACTCAAGGAGTCCTCTGACCTCTACACACATGCAGTGCACACTCAAGGAGTCCTCTGACCTCTACACACATTCAGTGCACACTCAAACACCTCTACACACATGCAGTGCACACTCAAACACTCACATACACAGTAAACAAATAGGTGGTGGGCACACCTTTAATCCTAGCACTTGGGAGGCAGAAGCAGATGGATCTCGTGAGTTCCAGGACAGTCTGGTCTACATATCAAGTTCCAAACCACCAAGGGCTACAAAGTGAGTCCCTGTCTCAACTCCCCAAAAAGGCTGAAGATAGAGCTGGGTGGTAGAGCGGTTGCCTAGCATGTATGAGACCCTGAGTTCTAGTTTAGTACCATTCACAACAAAAGCCATGAAAAGTTCTATACGGCCACCCCCCATCCCAGTCTGGTGTGGTGGCCCCACTGGGGAAGTGTGTGCCAGCACTTGGGAGGTGGAAGCAGGAGAATCAAGAGTGCACATTCATCCTCAGCTCCATAGTTTAAGTCCCTTGTCTGAAAAAAACAAGACAAAGGTAAAAATCACTTCCCTGCTGATGGGACCTGTGTACACGCACATGCAGATCTCCTTAAAGCCTTCTGTACCCACTTTCTTTCCTAGATCCTCTTGACTTCCCCCAGGAGTTATCTTGGAGCACAGTCCTTCCTCCCCTGCACAGCCCACCTCTCCCCAGTCATCTGCAAGTCTGCACTCCTAGCCCGGAAGTAGATTTTACTGGACTAAAATCCTCTTGTTCGTTGAGGATAGTCTTTCTAGAAGTAACACAATAAAGTGGAAAAATCGTAGGCTTTGGGGTGGGATGGGCCAGCATCTGAGTCTCAGGCCTGCCAGCTGATTGGTCAGGCCTCACTAGACCGGTCATCCCTGTCCGGAAGTTCATCTTCCCGTTTGTAAAGTGCGGTAATGCCATCATACACAGGGAGTTCATGAGACAGTGTCAGTCACAGGACTGAGAACTTAGTAAGTGATCATGAATAGTTTCCCTCTATATTTCCTGACCAAGGCTTGTTCCAGTGCTGTGCATGCAGAAGATGCATATAAATAATGCAGAGGCACTAGGTGGTGGTGGCACACACCTTTAATCCCAGCACTCAGAAGGCAAAGTCAGGTGAATCTCCATGAGTTCGAGGCCAGCCTGGTCTACAAAGTGAGTTCCAGGACAGGCTCCAAAACTACACAGAGAAACCCTGTCTTGAAAAAAAAAAAAAAAAAGCCGGGCGGTAGTGGCACACACCTTTAATCCCAGCACTTGGGAGGCAGAGGCAGGCGGATCTCTGTGAGTTCGAGGCCAGCCTGGGCTACCAAGTGAGTTCCAGGAAAGGCGCAAAGCTACATAGAGAAACCCTGTCTCAAAAAAACAAAAAAAAAAAAAAAGAAAAAGAAAGGAAGGGAGGGAGGGGGAGAGAGAGAGAGAGAGAGAGAGAGAGAGAGAGAGAGAGAGGGAGGGAGGGAGGGAGGGAAGAGAAGGAGGGAGGGAGGGAGGGAGGGAGGGAAGGGAAGGGAAGGAGGGAGGGAGGGAGGGAGGAAGGAAGGAAGGAAGGAAGGAAGGAAGGAAGGAAGGAAGGAAGGAAGGAAGGAAGGAAGGAAGGAAGGAAGGAAGGAAGGAAGGAAGGAAGGGAAAAGAAATAATGCAGAGGCTTGCAGGAGTGAGTGACCCAGTCACATGTCCCCGGGTGTGTGTATGAAGTCCAGGACTTGGTGCCCGTGACTCGGAAGCTCAAACCACAGCCCTAGACTGTAGCTGCTGGAGTGCAAACGTGAGGCTGTACCCCATATCTGTCTGACTTGGGGCAGTGGATGCAGGTTTTCAGTTGAGGGTCAGGTTGTCAGGAAGCCTTTTTCGGAGCCTCGTGCAGAAGAGGAGCAAAGGTCTGCAGTGAACTCTCTGCGGGACTGCAGTGGGGCCCTCTGTGACAATGCGAGGATCTCCTAGCCTGCCATGGGACAGCAGAAGCAGAACTCCGCAGATGGTCTGGGCTCCACCCTGTCACCTCTGGTTAAACACGCGTCCTGGGCACTCCGTCATTACTTTCTTCATTTTCCTGCTTGCTCTTTCTGTCAACACTACATCTGATGTACAAAGTTTTTGTCAACTATTTATTATTTATATAGTAGCAGATGGTATTCAACCCAGTTCACCCCACCCCCAAACAGAGAGCACAAGAGGAAGAATCTCATTGTAACAGGGTAACTTCTAAATGCTGAATGCCAGAATTTAGCTCAGCTCACTCTAGTACAACATTCATGCCCTTTGCTGAGATTTCCCGGACAGCTATACGCACCCACCAGCTCCTTGTCTCTTCCTCACAAATGTCCTGCGCACTTGTGTGGTGCTTGGGCTCTCCATAAGCCTGCCTGTCTCAGTGTGTCACTTGAGTTTCCCGTTCTGTAAGACTGTCACAACTCAGTGACATCACACACAACGAATACGTGAAATGACACCAGGCAAAGCATTACACACACACACACACACACACACACACACACACACACACACACACTCACACTCACACACTCGCAGTACTTTAAATTATTTTCTTCATTAAGCTAACTAAAGTTTAAAATCATGAATACTTGCTAATACTTCTTTCGGTTTGGCTGTACCTGGCTAAACCTTAAAGCAGGTGGGATCTTTCCACATATATGACGCATGTGAACCTCGGCGTGATTTCCATACAGCTAACTAGCAAGAACTTGAAGCAAGCACGCCGCCACAATCTGCCTTGCATCAGAGTTGCTTTATAACCGGTGACAGAACATGTCACCACTTCTCTTTATGACTGTCTCCTGTGAGTGGGGAGCTGTCATCTTTAGACCATTGTTTATAAACTGCACTGAGATCTTGAACTATCCAGTGCTGCCACCTTGGAAGGCACCAGTCCTTTGTATGTTGATTGGAGGTGGAACATGACGCTCTGCCCAGTTCCCCATGTGTGTTCCCCATGTGTGCCCTTGCCCAGGTCCCTGTGTTGTAAGCCTTGCTGTGTGTGGGGTGCGGGGGTGAAGGGTGGACCTAACACCTGTCTGTCTGGGCCTCACCCTATGAGTTCACTGGGAATGGGTCAGGATGCTCATTGTTTGGAAGGATCCGCTCTTTAAAATGGGATAGAAGACACACCTCTCAAATAAGGTGACAGCTAATGAGGAAAACATTGCACATAGCTCACTGAATAGCAGCTCCTGATGGGGCTTTAACTGTCTCTCCATTGTTTCTGTTTTGTCTCAGACAATTTTTTTTTCTTTTACTACCAAACAAGGCTGTAGTGTCAGCTGCTGGAGAGGCTGAGATGGGAAGATCTCTCAAGCTCAGAAGCCATGAGACCAGCCTGGAAAACACGAAGCAGCTCTGTCTCAATCAATCAGTCAACCAACAGATCTATAAATAAGATTTCCTTTTTCTTTCTTGCCTTTTTTAGAGACCTTTACAAATGTATTAATTTTGTACGTGTGTATACACACGTGCGCCGTGGGCATGTGTGGAGTTCAGAGGACAAGTGGCAATAGTCCGGTTTTTTTTCCTTCCACCATGTAAATCCCAGGTTTCAAGCTCGGGAACCAGGCTTAGCAACAAGTACCTGTACTTCCTGAACTGTCTTGCTGACAGAATTCCCCTTCTCTTTCTGGAGCCAGTGTTTGTTTACTTGGGTTTTGTTTGTTTGTTTGTTTTGGTAGAGCCTGAGTGTCGCTTATATGGTCCAGGCTGGCCCCAAGCACACACGCCTCCTTCCTCAGCCTACAGATGCTAGATCACAGGCACACGCCACCATGCCCAGCTTCAGACCTCATTGGAAGCTTTGCAAGAGGCTCTTCACGTATCTGTAAAATGAAGGTGGGGGCTAGAGAGCTGGCTCAGAGATTAAGAGAACTTGTTGCTCTTGAAGAGAACCTAGGTTCACTTCAATAAAACTAAGTGTTTTCTTGCCAGAGACACAAAGTCCTTAGGGCTGCTGACCTTCCCTCCGAATGGAGTGTAAGGGTTGTGTTTGGCTTAAGAGGGTTGAACAGGCAACCCTGTCTGACTGTGAGAGGCCAGCTCATGGGGTTCCTCCAAGACAGGGTCAGGAATGAGTACCTGCCGGGTGACATAAACCGAGAGCAGCCCTCTTGTGTACCCCAAAACAGAGTCCCTACACTGTGAATTCTTCCTGGCTTCAAGGGCATGCCCCTGCGTCTGCCATTGGTGCACAAGCTTGAGCTCCATTTTATTTGTTTGTTATTTGTTTGTTTGGGGGGTTTTGTTTTGTTTTGTTTTTGTTATCATTTTATTTTGTTTTGTTTGAGACAGGATTTCTCTGTGTAGCCTTGGCTGTCCTGGAACTTGCTCTGTAGACAAGGCTGGCCTTGAGCTCACAGAGATACATTTGCCTCCCAAGTTCTGGGATTAGAGGCAAGAGCCACCACCACACAGCTCATTTTTGTTCTTCTTAACCAGTCAAAGGTCACATCAGCCATGACGTGAAAATACACAGTGTACTTGTGGGGCGGGCGGGGGGAGGGGCGGTTGTACCTAGATGTAGTGGCTCATGCCTGCCATCCTAGCACTTAGGAGGCTGAGATGGGAAGATTATTATAAGTTTAAAGCCACCCTGAGCTACATAGTAAGTTCTAGGCCAGCCTGGACTACAAAGTAAGACCCTGTCTCAAGAAACGAATAAATAACAATAATAAAATCCCAAACCCCTCCCAGTTTACTTGAACAAGGGTGTGTAAGTTAATTCTCGTCTAGTTTTTTTCTGGGTTTCACCACATTTAGCCCAGCTGCTAAATCTCTCCAGTCTCTCAAGCTGTGACTACCAGGAAGTAAACAGGAAGTAAACATCCCTCCCCGTTCTTCAGCCCCTGGTAATGGCGTCCCCTATGGCAGTGCTGCTCAACCTTCCTACTGCTGTGACCCTTTAACACCTTATGTTGTGGTGACCCCAAGGCTAAAACTGTTTTTGTTGCTACTTCATAACTGTAATTTTGCTACTGTTGTGAATCATAATGTAAATATCTGATATGCAACCTCTGTGAAAGGATCGTTCAACCCCAAAGGGGTCGAGACCCACATGTTGGGAACCACTGCTCTATGGGTTTAGACAGATTTTCACTCCTCTGCCTAGTGATGTGGTGAGAATCCCTCACAAGCTATTTGCTTGGGTGGGAAGGCTGCTGGAAGCCTTAGGTGAGAACAGCAGGAAAAGGGACAGAGCCTGCACGCCGTGCCACTGGTGAGGTGGCAGCTCGTTTTCACTCGGAAGCAGCCGCCTGTGTCACAGAACGGGCACGTTGGCAGAGGCCAATCCCTGTGGTACCGAGTAGTGACCTAGTCTCCACCCCCCACACCCCTTCCCAGTAATAGACAACACTGTTTCCCTGTAGCATCTCTAAAGCCTGGTCCTGTCCTGTCTCTGTTTCAGATGCCGTGGCAGAATGTGGAGCACGTTGGTGACCAGAGCCCTTATGTCACTTCCGTTATTCTTCACATTAAGCAGAATGTTCCCATCATCCGTGACAACCTGGCTTCCACACGGAAATACTTCACACAGTTCTGCATTAAATTTGCAAAGTAAGTCCCGAGTTGTTTCTTGATGCACTTTCTGTTTCTATCTCCCAGGATAAATGAGCAGGGATGCCCATGTACCCATCTGCTGGCGGCCATGTCCCTCACAAGAATTGTGCGGTTCACAACCACACTGATGGTTGGCTCCAGGATTGCTCTCCAGGTGTAGCTCTCTGGGTCGGGAGAGAGCTATGGTGGCTCTGGTGTCATACTCAGTGGAGTTATTTTACTGCTGTACTTAACCACCCAGAATGCTCGCAATCCAGGTGTCCCATCTTCTAGTTGGGCTCCTTCTGGGACCTCCAGGAAAACCAATATTCTTCTGTACTCCAAAGGGCCATAATGGTAAAAACAAATGGGCCAGTTCAGGTCATGTGCATGCTTACAGAGCAGTCATCAGCCGTGGGATGATTTGGGGTATCTTGCTGTTCTGAGTTTTGCACATGAAACCACTCCTTGCTCAGGTTTTTATTTTTCAGCACGCTCATGTGTGCATTTTATCCCTGACTAGATTACAAGTTTCTCAAGAGTTGGACCCATCGTTTGTGCCTTCGAGCCTTTGCTTCCTCCTCCTCCATAGGACTTGTTACTGTAGCTCCAGAAATCATCCACTTACGGATGTCTTTATGTCCAGGCAAAGTACTAGAAATTAGGACCAGCAAATTGTCGAGCTCCAGTGCCGAAGTGGAGGGAGCAAGCACCAAGTTGCCTGCCTTCTGGTTATGTCCTCGTGTGTGGCCATTTCTGCCTTGAATTTTGAAGCAAGGAAGTAGTTTGGTTCTTTGCCAGTCAACATCTGGCTCCGGCACTGTTTCCCAAGAGGCCAGGCAGTGATGAGGGCCAGTGTCTCCTCTGACCAATTATCAGACGCACAGTTTGGCAAGTTGCTCCAGGAAGGTCAGTGCTGTCCAAGCTACCGTATTTGGATTGTTCTCATCCAGGTCCCAACTGGTAACTCGGGCTTCTGCGTTTCTTTCCCTCAGATCTCTCTCAGTTTGTATTCGATTAGATTCTCCCCATCTGACATAAATAAACCCCAGGAACAGCAGTGACAGAGTAGCTGTAGAGTTAACTTGAGTTCCAGCCTCATCAGGAAGGCTTGGGCTGACTCCCCAGGGAGCGTTTCTGTTTGCAGGCCACAGATGGACCAGGAGCTGACATTCCCTTCTCTCTCTGGGTGCTCATTAATGTGCACTAAAAGCACTGCTGATAAATCACATATGACATTCCCTGTAACCACTGCTACAAGTGTCTCTGTAAAAATCTACTGTGACTCAAAATCTCCATTGTGGGCACCCAGGGGTCCGATTGAGCTAAGGTTAAAGTGAATAAGGAGTCCATTGCTCAGCCCATCCAAGTGTCAACCTTGCATTCTCTCATCGCCTTTTAAGTTTATTACTAAGCTCATTCTGAGTGACCTGGGAATAGAGTGCCCATCCCCCATATCTGGAAAAGTTTAACCAAAGACCTAGAAAGTTTTGTGCATTAACTCTTGGTACCCTCCCATCCTTATAAAATCTCAGCCCAGAGCAGTAGCCACCATTTCCATCCTGGAATGACACATCATTGCTGCAATTTCTTCTCCAAAGATGTGTGCCTGGATATGTTTCTCCTGCTCAGCCAACATGGACTAGTCAGGGCAAGTTCAAGGGCACAGCCACAGCATACTCTAGTGTGCAACAGCTTCCATTACAGGCTGTTTGTGCAGGTGTGATGAGTCCCAAGTTTAGCTTTACATTACTTGTTTGGCTCAGGTTAAGTGCCAAGAACCCCTTCCAGACAGCCTTTTGTTCACACTCCCTTGTGGTGGTATTATACTCCCCAAAATATTGTGCACCCTAATAAACTTACCTGGGGTCAGAGACAGAACAGCCACCAGATACAAAGGCTAGAAAATGGTAGCACTCACATCTTTAATCCTAGCATTCCAGAGGCAGAAATCTATGTGTTCAAGGATATAGCCGAGCATGGTGACACATGCCTTTAATCCCAGAAAGCAAGCCTTTAATCCCAGGGAGTGATGGTAGAAGGCAGAAAGATATACAAGGCGTGAGGACCAGGAACTAGAATCATTTGGCCTGGTTAAGCATTTGGCTGGTTAAGCTTTCAGGCTTCTAGCAGCACAGTTCAGCTGAGAGCCATTGGGATGAGGACACAGAAGCTTCCAGTCTGAGGAAACAAGACCAGCTGAGGAACTGGCAAGATGAGGTAGCTGTGGCCTGTTCTGTCTCTCTGATCGTCCAGCATTAACCCCAGTACCTGGCTCCAGGTTTGATTTTATTAATAAGATTTTATTAATAAGGAATCTAAGATTCCTGCTACCCTCCCTCTCCTGTACCTGACATCTGAACTTCAGGTCTTCTTCCATTTCCTCCTTTCCTGCCACCACAATTGCTAGTCCATCTGTGGCTGCATTGCCTCCAACATAATGACTTACCAAGGTCACTCTTGGTTGAAACTGTAGTTTGGATCACAGATGACTTCTCTCACCCACTAAACTGGTACACCTCTATTCCATGAAATTGTCCCAGAAGTCCTTTGCTGTCAATGTGATTGCAGTGTGCAGGAGGAGATGTGGAGAGATTGAAGAAGGACACAGACCAGGATGAAGCATGGAAGAGGGAGGAGACATGTGGCAGCCAGCCTTGGTGGACACCCTGCCCCTTTCCATCCTTCCTCTGTGGTCCTGGGCTCTAGGGCGCCTCCTGCTCAGAACACTCTGGATCTTTCTTGGTTCTGCACATGTCTAATTCTGCAGCTTTTGAACTACAGCAGCACAATCCAACCTCCTTGACGCAGGCCCAGATTACTGGACTGTCATTGTTCTTCACCCTAAACAGCATTCCAGTCCACCTCACCTAGGCTGTCACTCAGTGCTCAGCAGATTTTTAGAAAATTGTGTAATTGTTTGGTTCTTGGTAAGAGAATTGCTGCCTTAGCAATTTATTTCTTGGTTTTGCTTTAAGATACCCCAACTGTCCATGTAGCTTCAGCTCTTGCCACTGTTCAGATATTTTCAGTTACTGGTACTCAAATGGACTTGAATGGCAAGGTGGATTTTTTTTGTTTTGTTTTGGTGTTTGTTTGTTTGTTTTGAGACAGGGTTGCACTGTGTAGCTCTGGAGGTCCTAGAACTCATTATGTAGACCAGGCTGACTTTGAACTCACAAGAGATCTGCCTGCCTCTGTTTCCTGAGTACTAGGATTAAAGGCTTATGCCACCACACCTGACACAAAATGGATTTTAAAAATTTCATATAACTTCAAGTCTAGAGGAAGTTGGCACTTGAGAGTGGTTGATTTAGGCTGGAGAGATGGCTTAGTTAAGAGCATATGCTGCTCTGCAGAGGTCCAGAGTTCAGTTCTTAGCACTCACGCCTGTAATTCCAGCCCCAAGGCATCCGATGTCCTCTTCTAGCCTCCATGGCACCTGCACGCATGGTTGCATGCACACACAGAGACACATACACTAAAATAAAAATATACAAACCTTTTTAAAAATAATCAATTGCTTTAGGGTTTCAATGGTTTCAAGAAGACTTGGGATATTCTATCTTTGAGACTGGCCACATCCTCAGAACGATGATAGAATGACAGGTATAGGTGTTTTATCTAACTCAACAGCGCCCTAAGCAGGAAGAGTCTCACAGCAGCCCTGCCATGAGGTCCCTCCTCCAAGCGATTAGACTGGCATAGAGTAATTCCCTCTCTTAGGACCCGAAACAGTCACCGGTGGAACTGGCTGAAGCTCAGTGGTATTGACCTCTGTAGGAATGGAGTGTGGCTCAGTGGTAGGGTTCTTGCAACCTGGGTTCTATCCCCAGCACCACAAACAAAATAATTCACCACTCTAGTTTAAGATGGCATGAGCTTTCCGCAGAATCCCAAGGCTGTTCTTCCCTTGAAGAACTGAAGCTAAAGTTAGAAGCAGAGTAGGAGGTACCTGGGGTGTAGGGGGCGCTGGTGTCCACCTGGATTCTGTTCTCTCCTGAAAAGGAGTAGAGCCTTAAAGAGTTTCTGCCGCGCCAGGAGGCGGTGGTGCACGCCTTTAATTCCAGCACTCGGGAGGCAGAGGCAGGCAGGTTTCCGTGAGTTTGAGGCCAGCCTGGTCTACAGAGAGAGTTCTGGGGCTACACAGAGAAACCCTGTCTTGAAAAACCAAAAATAAATAAAAGTTTCTGCAGCTCTACTCCAAGGAGAATAAGCATAACTTGTCACTTTTATATCCACAGCTCATTCATTCCCAAATTCATCACCCATCTCTTCAAATGCAAGCCAATCAGCATGGTGGGAGCAGAGCAGGTAAGGTGAGCTTCCGGTGGGCCTTCACCCTCCTCGGGTTTGTCATGGACCCAACACACGGGCTTGGGTAGATCCAGTCTGAAGAGACCGTGACTGTTTTCCCTGAAAGACAGAAACAAGGTTGCCTGGCCACTCTTTGCTTCCTTGTTTTGATTTTTAAGATAGGTTCTCATATTGTATCCCAGACGGGATTCAGATCAATTAGATAATCACAACCTCAGTCAAAACAAGTTAGGGGAAACTGTCGTAGGGAACCAGAGTGAAGGCTTTGGATTTTTTTTTTTTTTTTTTGAGGTTGTTTTTTGTTTGTTTGTTTTTCGAGACAGGGTTTCTCATTGTAGTTTTGGTGCCTGTCCTGGATCTCGCTCTGTAGACCAGGCTGGCCTCCAAATCATAGGGATCCGCCTGGCTCTGCCTCCTAAGTGCTGGGATAAAAGGCCTGTGCCACCACCACCTGGCCAAAGCTTTGGATTTCTCTGAGGGCTGGTACGGGAAGGTCAAGGGGCAGTGTTCTGAGTCCAGCAGAACTTTGAGTGTGACTGGGCAGAGGCCACCTCAGAGAGCAGGGAGAGCCTGAACTCACCTCCCCAGGAAGGTGGGGCTCTTCTCCTCAGCTGAATTCTCTGCTGGAGCATGGTGGCACATGCCTGTAATCCCAGCACTTAGAAGGCTAAAACACTAGGATTTTGAACTCTAGGCCAATCAATGTACAATATATAGTGAGACCCTGTCCTAAGGAAACAAAGACTTACTTAGTTCATGTCGCCTTAATCCTGATGAACTGAATTGTATACTACAGCAAGGTGACTTCTTTTCATTTCCCACCAATTCAGACTTTCTGGACTGGGCATTGTGAGTTCAGGGAACACTTTGATTGATTTTGAAAATAAAAACAGGGATTAGAGAGATTGCTCTGAGGTAACCACTGACCAAAAGCAACTTGAGAAAGAAAAGGTTTATTTGACAGGTCACAGTTCATCATCAAGGGAAGGCAGGGCAGGAATTCAAGGCAGGAACTGAAGCAGAGGCCACGGAGGAGTGCTGCTGACTGGCTCACTCTCCATGGCTTGCTCAGCCTGCTTTCTTACACAACCCAGGACCACCAGTCCAGAAATAGCCCCACTCACAATGGTCTGGACCCTCCCACATCAATCAGTAATCAAGAAAATTCCCCCAAAACATACCCACAGGCCAGTCTGATGGAGTCGATTCCTCAGTTGAGGGCCCCTCATCCAGTAACTACTGTGTCAAGTCAACAAAAACCAATTAGCACACCATACAAGGATGTGGGTCTTGAGTTTGATCCCACATAAAATCAAGAGTAAGGGGATAGAGAGATGACTCAGTGGTTAAGATCATTTCCTACTCTTACAAAAAACCTGGATTCTGGTCCCAGAACCCAGACTGGGCAGTTTACAACCATCTATAACTCCAGTTCCAGGGGGGTCTGATACCATCTCTGTCCTCTACAGACGCTGCACACACCGACACACGGCATGCATATAGACAAGCAGACACACATAAATAAATAAATAAATAAATAAATAAATAAATAAATAAATAAATAAATAAAAGCAAATTTAAAAAACAAACAAGAGTGGTAGTCTGTTCCTATTATCCTAGCAGTGAGGAGTTGGAATCAAGAGGACCCCTACGGTTTGCTGGCCAGTGAGTCTAGCTGAATTGGCATGTCCCAAGTTCAGTAAGAGACCTTGTCTCAAAAATAAAGTGGAGAGCAATTGAGGAAGACACCCAGTTTCAATCTTGGCCTTCTCACATATATACTTACACACACACACACACAGGCACATATAAGATAAAAAAAATTATTCATTCCTCCAATCTCTGAAAATAACACTTAAGGTGTAAATTATTCACAGGCAAATCAAAAGCAACTCGTATCCATTAAACTGGTCTGTAAACACTTAGACAACTTGTAGGAAGATTATGAATTATGATTATGAATTCATTTCCATAGATCCTGCTCTGTATCGTATGAGGCAATGTAGTAGAGGCTCAACACTTTCCCCGCTCAGTTCCCTGTCCTCAAGGCTCCCTGGCTATGCTGACATCACCCCTGCCCCCAGTCCCTGCTCCCCTTAGTGAGATGGTCAGTTAGCATATACTAGCGTACACTGCAGTCACTCATGAAGTGTCAGAGGCAAACAGGAACATCAGTGAATAGCAATGTCTCTTGAGTCTAAATGCAGTATGATTTTGTCCTCTCTATTAGCGAGTGAGGATGGTGTGAGCACTTGTGCTGAGCTCTGGAATGACAGGGGCAGAGGCTGGATCCTGTGCCCGCAGCATTGCATCTGTTTGTCCATAGACAAGTTACTCTGCAGGACCTCCATTTCCTTGTCTTGAAATAGGAATGCTTGGTGCTACCTCATGAAGTAGCTGTTAGGATTAAACAAAACAGAGGGCCGTGTGTGGTGGCACACACCAGTAATCCTAGCACTCGGGAAGCTGAGATAGGAAGATTGTAAGTTTGCGGCCAGTCTGGCCTACACAGCTAGACATTGTCTCAAAATAAAATTAAATAAAAATAGTAAAAATCAAAGGCAGTGCCCATAAGTAAGCCGCATGTCTGGCACACAGCCAGCCCTCATTAAATACCAGCCCCTGCTCACTGCAAGCTTCCTGAGACCTGGACATGACCTTGTTTCTGTCTCATTGCTCATCTTCCCTAATACTTCTTCCACATGCAGCCTGCATCAAGACTTCTAGTCAGTGCTTGCCCTCGGCTGTCTGCCTGACTGGCTCTAGCTGGAGTCAAAAATGTCTTGGAAAACTCCCTGGGAGGTTGTACGACTCAGACACCAGCTGGGCCTGACTGCAGCAGTCAGTGTTCTGAAATCCCGACCCTGGCAGGTCCAGGGTGCAGATCTCATTCTCTCCATCGGAAGTGGCAGAGTGATGCCCTCACATGCCAGCTCCAGTTTCATTAGGGCATGTTTCCCAGGCGCTCGCGCTGTTCACCTCCCTACACTGTGCCATCTGAGAGGATATGGAGTGATTAAGATCTGTGTCTGGGAGCAGCCTTAGACTTCTCAGTTACAGTTCTGTCTACAGATTTGACCAAGCCCCTGGAATCCAAAGCTGACTCATGGGAACACAGTTCCGTGTTGTTGTAGCCTTGCTCAGGCTGAGGACTGGGGGAGTGTCTAATAGCCATGAGAGTTTTGATGTTGTCATTTAAGCCCTATATCATGTCGGTTTTCCTCCAATTTTCTCTTTTCTAAAACGATGTTAGCTGGTGGAGGGTAGGGGCACACCTGCCACCCCAGCGTTCAGGAAGTAGAGGCAAGGGGGTTGTGAATTCAAGGCCAGTGTGGGCTACGGAGTAAGACCCTGTCTCGAATGGAGCGTTAGCAGAATCAGCTCCAACCCCAGGCTCTTTCTAAGGACCGGGAGCTGTTTGGCCAGTGTTCACATCTGCTTTTAGCTGTCAGGGGGAAGCCCATCTTTTAGTTTCATTTCTCAGACCCCATGCAAAGATGAGTGAGTGATAGGCTATCCACAGCCCAGCCTTGTGGAGGCTTCGAGGAGGAATGGAGAGCAATGTGGTCCTTGAATGGTTCCCATGTACAGTTCCGGTTTATGTGGGTAGGGTTAGCCCTGGCACCTGGATTCTGAAATTGGAGCCATGCTGTAGCTAGAGGCCTGATCACTTCGGCAGAAGTTAACAAAGGGCCTGGAGAGATGGCCCAGCTGGGGAGAGCAGTGGCTGCTTGTATAGAGGACTCAAGTTCAGTTCCCAACCACCTATCTATCATTCTAGCTCCACGACTCTGATGAGCTCTTCTGGTCTCTGTGGGCCGGCTGGCTGGCTGGCTGGCTAGCTCTCTCTCCTCTCTCTCTCTCTCCTCTCTCTTCTCTCTCTCTCTCTCTCTACACACACACACACACACACACACACACACACACACACACACACACATAAATAATAGAATAAAGTCAGTTTTTAAAAGGAAGTCAGTAGAGAGCTGCTTCTGGGTACAAACACACTCTGACACCCCCACACCCTGCCTTGCGTCATGGCCCTAACCCAGGCTTTAACTGTGCCTCATCTCAGCTGCGCCTCTTCTGCCAAAAGGTTGCTCGATGCTGAGTTGAGGTTAGGCCTGAATACTGATGTGAAAAATAAAAAAGGAGGCCCTTTCTGCTCTTTATTCCCGTCTCGATTAGTACATACAGTGAGTTATTTATCTCTGGGCCCCAGAGTCCTCTTGAGCAGTTGCAAGGGCACATGGAATTGAACCGTTCCTGTATTGTAATGCTCCTTGCTGGTTTGTGATTTTCAGAGGACCTTGTGGGATTTGCAGGGTCATTAATTAGTCTTACAACTGAGGTCATCTATGACTGAACACATAGCAGAAATAAAATCCATTTGCCTAAACTTACCCTAGAGAAAATAGCACAGTGTGCTGTTGGAAAAGACTCACAGCCCCGTCCTCACTCTGCTGTCGATGGCCCCTTGCTCACACACAGTGCCTGCCTCCTCTGTGCTCAGAGTCCTGTTTAAGAATCCTGAACCAGGCACTCCCCAGGTGCCTTCTAGACCTCTCCTATTGCTCCAAACTTCATTTTTGTCAAGCTCCTTTTCCCTTCCTGTATTTCCTTCCCTTGTTTGTTTGGTTTGGTTTTGCTACTGTGTCCCACTATGTAACCCGGGATGTCTTCAGATTCACATCCCTTGCTGGCAGGAGGGGAGGAGGCAAGCCCCAGGCCTGTAATCCCTGGCAGAGGCAGGTGGATCTCTGTGAGTTCAAGGCCAGACTGATCTACAGAGCTAGTTCTAGGACAACCATGGCTACACAAAGAAAATTTGTTTGAAAAACAAAAATAAACAAACGAATTCACACCTCTCGTGGCTCAGCCTGCTGGATGATGAGACGGTAAGCGTGCACTACCACTATGCACGCTTCCCAGTTGGCTTTGTGTTATCTTTACATCATATCAACAGGACGAGAGACGGCTTATTGCTAAAGGGCTTGTATATGCTTCGTATATACAAGATCCTGGGTTCAATCCTTAGCACCATTAAAAGAGTATTTCTGGATATGTACCATGGGAACATTTTGAAATTGCACATAACATAAAATGTGCCAATTAGCCATCTTCCAGTGTGCAGCTCAGTGGCATTAAGTATAGACATTGCTGAGAAGCTGTCGTGGCCGTCATCTCTGAATCAAACCTCTGCACCCATTTCTCCCCACTGCAGCCCTGGGCAGGCACACGTTACTGTCTGTCTCTGAGTTTGGCTACTCTTCAAATATCAAATAAGTGCGTATTTGTCTTTTGTGTCCGGCTTCTCTTACCTAGCCTAATGTCATCAGAAATGTCTTCCTTTTAAGGCTCAATAATATCTCATTATATGTATTTAATATACTACAGTTTTATCACATGGGCTTTTAGACTCTTCTAGTTCAGAAACATCTGGACAAAAATGCTTAAAGCAATTTGGGAATGCAGGGCTTGTTGTTGTTGTTGAGACAGGCTCTCACTATATAGCCATGGCTAGCCTCAAATTCACACAAGTCCATCTGCTTCTACCTCTGCATCCTGAATGCTGGGATTAAAAGTGTGCACCACCATGCCCAACATTAAAGAAAATTTGAAAGCACACCCATCACTATTACCATGGTCTAGTGTGTATCATCACAGATGTAAAAGTGAGAAAGTAAGATGGTTATTCTTGGGTACACCTCTTTGTAACCATTAGACATCAGGGCTCCTTCATTAAAAGGGAAGGAGCCTGGAAAGATACTTCAGCAGTTAAGAGCACTTACTCTTCTTGCAGAGGACCCAGGTTCAGTTCCCAGTGCCCACATAGCAGCTCACAACCATATGTGACTCAGATTCGGGGGATCAGATGCCTCTTCTGATCTGTGGGCTCTTGTGTGCATGTGGTGCATATACACACACTCGGGTGCACACATTCACATAATATAAACAAACACTTTCCCAAAAAGAGGGCAGGCATGGTGGTGCACAACTTTAAGTCCAGCATTGGAGAGATAGGGGCAGACAGATTTCTGTGAGTTCAAAGCCAGCCTGAACTGCATAGTGAGTTACAGGTCAACCAGAGATATACAAGTGAGACCCTGTCCAAATAAATAAATAAATGGTAAGAATGTATTATTTAATAGTAAAATTTTAAACTATATCAAAGTAAAAATGGGGCAATTGTTGAAGATGATTAAAAGGTATTTAAAATATGATAAACCATGCACAGTAGCAAATTCTTATAATTCTAGCAATCTAGAGGTAGAGACAGGAGACTCAGAGCTCAAGGTTATCCTTGACTGAATAGTGAGTCTGAGACTAGCTTGGGATATACAAGATGCCATCTCAAAAGTTTTTGAAAGGTAAATGTTACATGTTATAAACATTTGTCAGAATTACAGTTAAGAATTGTATTAGGAAGCTGAGCAGTAGTGGCTCACGCCTTTAATCCTAGCACTTGGGAGGCAGAGGCAGGCCGATCTCTGAGTTCAAGGCCAGCCTGGTCTACAGAGTGAGATCCAGAACAGACAGGTCTACAAAGAGAAACCCTGTCTTAAAAAATAAATAAATAAATGAAAGAAGAATCATTAATGTGTTAACACACACATTTTTTCAGTATTGTACATTGCAGTGTATGTACATTTTACCTTAGAAAGGAAGACATGAGTGAGTGACTGGGGTGAACGTGGCAGGATCCCTCGGTGCCTGCACTGCTGACATCCAGGCTAGACAAGCTTTTGCTGTGAGAACTTAAACAGCACCCACTACTTCTGCCCCTAGAGACAAGTGACAAGGTCAGGTGTGACAACCAAAGATGTCTCCAGATGTTGCCAGATGTTGTGGGGTGGAAAGCAGAGATACCCCTTGTCTGGTGCCACTGGAATTGAGCAGCAAATGAATGAGGATGGCAGATGGTTGGGTTGTGGAAGCTCAGTCCTGGGTGCTTAGGTCATATGATACCCATGTATTACCCATGTACGCTTGATGCACCCCGAGAACGAGATCTTAACAATAGTTCTCCACTTCCACATGCACCCAATCCTGATTTTATTTTGGGATTTGGTAGAACATTCCATGTTTCCTGAAATTAAACTAGTTTCCTTCCAGATCTTTTCCCCTTTTGTGGTACTGGGGACTGAACCCAGAGCCTCACAATTCCAGGTGAGCGTTCCACCACTGAGCTGCACCCCAGCCTCCTGCTCCCTGGCTTCCTGATTGCGGACTTGTCCCTCCTCCTCTTGTACTGATGCGAGTGCTCCTGCCCAGGCAGCTGCCTTCTGCCCTTGTGTGCAGCACACAGCTCGCCGCCCTTGTGTGCAGCACACAGCACGCCGCCCTTGTTTGCAGCACACAGCTCGCCGCCCTTGTGTGCAGCACACAGCATGCCGCCCTTGTGTGCAGCACACAGCACGCCGCCCTTGTGTGCAGCACACAGCACGCCGCCCTTGTGTGCAGCACACCGCCCTTGTGTGCAGCACACAGCACGCCGCCCTTGTGTGCAGCACACCGCCCTTGTGTGCAGCACACAGCACGCCGCCCTTGTGTGCAGCACACCGTCCTTCTGAAGAGCCGCTCCCTCCCTGTGCTCCCGCTCCCGCCTCCTGGGCAAGCTCTGACCCACCATCCTTCCTAGGAGGCCATCTTTCCTACAGAGAGTGCCACCCTCCCCTGTCACACACAGTCATAAAGACCCTCCCTTCATGCCACACAGCTGAGAGGCCATCCCTGCTACACCCAAGGAGTGCTCATAACGTGGCAGAAGTGAGAAGAATGAGCAGCACTGGCCATAGACCAGTTAAAGGAAGAGATTGCGTCAAACACATGGTCAGATACAGAAATACCCCACATCACAAATCAGATATCTGATATCACTATTTCCATCCCTTATTGCCTGTATGCCCTCTTGAGGGGGCACCTGCACTCACGTGGCACAAACACACACACACACACACACACACACACACACACACACACACACACACAGAATGAGAATTAAAAATAAAATATTTGCCAGGTATGATGGCACACTCCTTTAATCCCAGCACTCGGGAGAAAGAACCAGGCAGATCTCTGTGAGTTTGAGGCCAGCCTGGTGAGATCCTACAGAGTGAGATCCAGGACAGGCACCAAAAAAACTACACAAAGAAATCTTGTCTCAAAAAAAAATTATATAAATTTAGAACGGCTGCTGGAGCTAAGGTCCACATTAGAAATGTGTTTCTAGGGCATGAAGATGAACTCAGTGGCAGATTCTGTGAGCACTTGCCAGACCCATAGTTCAGTCCCCAGCACCACCAAATAATATTTCTCTTTATAATCAGTAAATGAAAAAAATAATTTTTATTGTTTTATTTTATTCGTATGGGTGTTTCACTTACATGTTTGTACTACATGCATGGCTGGTGCCCACAGAGGCCAAAAAGGGCTCTTGGGCCCCCTAGAACTGGAGTTACAGATGGTTGTGAGCTAACATGTGGGCACTAGGAATTGAACCCAGGTCCTCTGCAAGAGCAACAAGTGTTCCTAAACATTGATTCATCTCTCCAGCCCTTGAAAATGAAAATTTTAAATGAAACCATTTGTAGTTGAGTATGGTAGCATGTGCTGTGGGATGTTCTGTATGTCCTGTGGGAGCCCTTCTTGGGTTCTTTGTGGCATTACCCAGCAGGTCCGCATAGAGGATGATTAGGACCATGGGCCTGAGTGCAGATGTCTGAGATGGTCTGCACTTGGCTGTGCTGGGGGATGGTCTGTATGTCAAGTTGTTCTGATTGATCAATAAATAAAACCTGATCGGCTGTGGCTAGGCAGGAAGGATAGGCGGGACTAACAGAGAGGAGAAATAAAAGGACAGGAAGGCAGAAGGACTGGCTGCAGCCGCCGCCATGACCAGCAGCATGTGAAGTCACCGGGAAGCCACCAGCCATGTGGCAAGGTATAGATTTATGGAAATGGACTAATTTAAGCTATAAGCACAGTTAGCAAGAAGCCTGCCACGGCCATACAGTTTGTAAGCAATATAAGTCTCTATGTTTACTTGGTTGGGTCTGAGCGGCTGTGGGACTGGCGGGTGACAAAGATTTGTCCTGACTGTGGGCAAGGCGGAAAACTCTAGCAACAAGCATGCACCTGTAATTCCAGCCAGTTTGGACACTCAGACAGGATATTCACAAATTCAATGCTAGCCTAGGCAGGAACAGACCAGGAACCTGTCTCAAACCACTTCCAGTAGCACCAGAAAGCATTACTATCTTGAAACAAATCTTATAAAAAACTGAACCAGCACTCTACGGAAGAAACTGTACAACACTAAGGGGCCCTTTCAGTCAGGCCTGGTGACACAGGCCTACAGCCCCAGCGCTCAAGAGGTAAGGTGGGAAAATGGAGAGCTTGAGGCCAGTTTGGTTTTGTAGGGAGTTTCAGCTAGCCTAGGCTACAGGGTAAGACCTTGCTTCAATCAATCAATCAATCCATAAGGAAGAAGAGGCCTCCTCCTGAAAGTTTCCTTTACTCGATAATGATTTTTCCCAGGCATAGCTACCTGGCCAATCTGCAGGCCCCAAAAATTATCTCTGATGTGCAAATAAATTTGGCAGTGGCCACTTCTTACCCAGTGCCTCATGGTGAAGCAAATAGACTGTGCTTAGTTTTCAAAATGAAACCAGCAGACAGTGGTGATCAATAGGTGTTGTCAAATATTATTTTAAGGTGTGTTACTTTTGTTTGTGTTGCATTTGTTTAACTCTGTGGAGCTGTGTTACTGTGCCTGTCTAAAACACCTAATGGTCTAATAAAGAACTGAATGACCAATAGCAAGGCAGGAGAAAGGATAGGCAGAGCTGGCGGGCAGAAAGAGAATAAATAGGAGAAATCCAAGAGAAGGAAAAAGAAGTAGCCAGAGAAGGAGGAGGACTCCAGGGGCCAGTCACCTAGCTACACAGCAAGCCATGAAGTAAGATTTATAGAAGAGAACAGGAAAAGCCCAGAGACATAAAGGGAGACGGGATTTTTGTTTGTTTGTTTTTGTTTTTTGTTTTTCAAGACGGGTTTCTCTGTGTAGTTTTGGTGCCTGTCCTGGATCTTGCTCTGTAGACCAGGCTGACCTCGAACTCCCAGAGATCTGCCTGGCTCTGCCTCCCAAATGCTGGGATTAAAGGTGTGCGCCACCACCGCTCGGCCAAGACGGGGATAATTTAAAGTTAAGGAAAGCTGGCAAGATACAAGCCAAGCTAAGGCCAGGCATTTATAATTAAGAATAAGCCTCCGTGTGTGATTTTGGGAGCTGGGTGGCAGGCCCCCCAAAAGAGCAAAAACAACAACAAATGGGGCCTTTTATCTTCCCATAACATCAGTTCTCATCTTTCCTGATCGCACTGCTTCATGCAAGAATGAGGTTCCCATCTCTTCCGCTGTCTAGCAAGATGGGATTTTCTTGTGACTAGCCAGGGGATGAGCCTGTCATGCCTCTTTAAGATATGGAATACACTAGAAAATTATGGCTGGCTCATTTGCATATAATATATCTCTGGGAAGTAGGAAAAGTAGCAAACATCTTCAGATGTTTGAAATAGATTTTCCTCCCAACAGATAAATGCTAGGCCATGGTTTTGATTTCGATCGCCCAGGCTCTTATTATTTCTATGTGATAGATGAGGTTGAATCTTTGCCAGGCCTCAAAAAGCACATTTAAAGAAAGAGAAAGACACAAAGGAAGGAAGAAAGATTGATTTCCTGTTAACTAATGTATAGAAAATAAACTGAAAGAGTAGTGACCAGTCAGTGAAATTTGTACCATGTTCCCACATTTGCTCTGTCTCTGCAAACTGGAAGTAGGTCGTTAAGGTTTTTGCTGAAGTCCCCTGTGGAGTTCCACCCTTCCCTCACCCCCTCCCCATGCCCAGAAGTGAGCACCATTCTGATTTAGGTTTCTAGGTTGCCATATGTATTTGGGTGTTCCATACATGTATATATCCCCAAATGATACATGGATTGTTTTGCTTATTTCTAAACTTTGTATAAATTGTACTATACATGTCGTTTCCTCTCTTGCCTTTTCCCTACTTAACATTTCTGTGAGATTTATTTGTGTTGATATATGTCATCTGTGTTCACTCATTTTGGCTTCAGTATCATTCCCATTGCATAAATATGCCATCATCCGTTTATTCATTCCTGCTTTTATGGACACTGAGCTGTTTCCAGTCCTTGCTTTTGCAGAGGCAATACAGGGAGGTTCTTTTTAACACGAGTATTATGGTTGAAAATGGAAGTCACCTTTGGCTTGTGTATTAACTGCTTATTAGTTCCTAGCTGGATACACTGTTCTCAAAGGTTCTGGAAAGTTTTAGGAGGTACAGGCTAGTTGGAGGAAGTATGTCACTGGGGTGTGTTGTTGAAGATTGTATCATGTCATGACCTTCTCTCTACTTCTTCTCTGCAATGAGGTGAAGAAACTTCCCACCACACACTGCTGTTATTGGTATCTTACTCTTTTGGGGGGGGCACCCAGCTCCCAAATAAATTCAGGCATGGAGGCTTAATATTACTTATGAATGCCTAGCCTTAGCTTGGCTTAGTTTCTTGCCAGGTTTCCTTAACTTATCTTGTCTACCTTTTGTCTCTGGGCTTTTTCTGTTCTCTTACGTCAGTAAATCTTACTCCGTTGATGGTTATGTAGTTGGGTGGCTGGTCCCTGATGTCCTCTCCTTCTCTGGCTTCTTCTTGAGAGCCATCAGGTGTTTTACACAGGCACAGTAACACAGCCTCACAGTGTTAAACAAATACAACCTAAACAAAAGTAACACTCCTTAAAACAATATTCTCTTACACACTGCTGCCACTATAGTGTTCTGTCGAAACACACGAGGCCAAGCACCTTAGACTATACACTCCAAGACTGTGCTTCAAAATGAATCCAGCACTCGGGAGGCAGAGGCAGGTGGATCTCTGTGAGTTTGAGGCCAGCCTGGTCTACAGAGAAAGTTCCGGGACAACTAGGACTTTTACACGGAGAAACCTTGTCTCGGAAAAACCAAACCAAACAAAAAATCTTCTGTCCCTTAAGTTTAGGTATTTGGTCATAACAACCAAAAAGTTAAGAACATAACAGCCAGGAATTTCTTCTTGTGATGTAAGTAAAAGGTGCTGTACCATAGTTACATGTTGGTTGTTGTTTGCTTTGGAAACAGTCTATGTAGCCCCAGTGCTGTTCCGGAAGTTGTAGATAGCCCAGGCTGGCCCTATACTTGCGGCAATCCTCCTGCCTCTGCCCTCCAAGGGCTGAGTTACAAGTGCACAGCCCCATGCCAGATGGGTTATGTGGATCTTCAAGTAAGAAAATACTCCTTAGCCGGGCGGTGGTGGCGCACGCCTTTAATCCCAGCACTCGGGAGGCAGAGGCAGGCGGATCTCTGTGAGTTCGAGGCCAGCCTGGTCTCCAAAGCGAGTTCCAGGAAAGGCGCAAAGCTACACAGAGAAACCCTGTCTCGAAAAACAAAAAAAAAAAAAAAGAAAGAAAAAAAAAAGAAAAGAAAATACTCCTGAGATCCCCCCAGAGGGCTGTGTCCCCAGAGTTCTGCACCAGCACGTCCTATGTGCATGGTGCTGGGTTGGGCCGCAGGCCGAGTGCATGCTCAACGGATGTGCTGCACTCAGCTGCACTCAGCGCCGGCCTCTTCTTACTCCGTGGCGTCCTATGTGCCCTCGTCTCAGTCCCTGTCGGTGCAGCACCGGTTAGATCTGGTTGACTATGAGTCTCATAGAACTCCACTTAGAGCAACATAGTTTCCAGTCTTTCCCATACCTGACATTCTTTTCTACCCACAAGCAATAAAAGCAATCTCTGTGTTTTCTACTAAAAGTTTGAAAGTTTGGGGCTGTTAGAGGTTGATCTGCAGTTCAGAGCCCTGGCCAGAGGACTGGGCTTTGGTTCCCAGCTGCCATGTCAGGCAGCTCACACCCGCCTGAAACTCCAGCTCCGGGAGATCTGAGGTTTCTCTGGCCTTTGTGTATGCATGCACGCGCGCACACACACACACCCGGGGGTGGGGTGGGGGAATCAATCTTTAGCCATGGTGTCCAATGCCTCTAACCCCAGCACTTGGGAGGCAAAGGCAGGCAGATTTAAGTAAGTTTGAGGCCAACCTGGTCTCTGTAGTGAGTTCCAGTCCAGCCAGAGCTATATAGTGAGACCCTGTCTCCAAAAAAATGTTTTGAACTTTTCTTTTTCATCTCCTAGATTCTAATCCATGTGGAAGTACACATAATTATGCTTTTTCTTTGAGACAGGGTTTTGCTATTGGCCTTGAACTCCTGGGTCCAAGTGACCCTCCCACCTCAGCCTCCCAAGTCACTAGGACTATAGGGTGCACAGGGCTTGGATCCAGCACACTTGTTCTTTAGAGGTATGTGGGCAGCAAAGTAAATTCCATGGGACTCTGGGGAGTATGCTAACCCTGGGCTCTTGGTTTGGGCCTTGGTATTCTATGCCATTCTCTCAAATCCCAAACACACTTCTGTGAACTCATGGCTTTTCCAAAACCTAAACACTATGGTACTAAGAATTTATCTTGAACCTGAACTTGGACCCCCAGAACCCACACAGAAAGCCAGCATGCCTGTAGCCCCAGTACTAGGCTGGGTACACAACAGACAGACAGATCCTAGAGGCTTGCTAGCCAGCCAGTCCAGCCAATTAGTGAGCTCCGGGCTCAGTGAGAGATCCTGTCAGATAAGGTGGAGAACAACAGGAAGACATCTAAGATTGACCTCCAGCCTCCTCACACACACAGTCATAGGAGTGTGCACACATAAACCTGTACACGTGTCCACACACACCTGACTTCCAATGGCATTCTAAAACAAGGGTAGTGAGATTACTGTGCTGCCCCACAATTGAGTAACTTAGGGAGTTTAGGCTCTGGGGGCTAGGGAGATGGCCCAGAGGACAAAAGCACTTGCCCTCAAGCATGAAGGACCTGAGTTGAAATAGCCAAAGCATACATAAAGCTGGGCATGGTAGTGCACATCTGTAATCCTAGCGCTCCTAAGGCAAAAGAGGAGATCCAGAAAGGATAATCCCTGGAAGTTCACAGGCAGCTAGCTTGGCACCAGGTACACAAAGCAGCAGCAAAAAAAATCACAGACCCTGCTTCCAAACAAGGTGGAAGGTGAGAGCCAACACTCAAGGTTGTCCTCTGACCTCCACATGGAATACATGTGGGAGGCCAGCTCCCACCTGAAAGGGCTCCTGTGAGAAGGAGAGAGGGATAAGAAACTTTTAGAAAGAGAGACAGTGAAGAGGAGAAAGACAGAGACACAGGATAGCTTCGGGAGGACCTAGGTCAAAACCCAGCAGCCCCTTCTGCCTCGTCAAAAGGGCTTTTTATAACAATGCCAAGAGGCGGGGCAAAAGATCTCCCCCTCGCTAGATCAAAGCACACCATACAGCCAAGTGTAGACCCTTCCAAACACCTGGTAACCACACCCATGGTCAGATCATCCCATTATGCAGCCCTGCTCAGTAAAGCAAGCTCAGATTCTCGGACTCTAAGTAAGTTCTCACTAGGAAACCTCTGTGGGCCTCTACACATAGACATGCCCATGTGTACACATATATGTTATGCACAAACAAAAAGTGTAGGCTTTGACTGGCCACATTCCTTCATGAAATTCTGTCATCAGGGTAGCTTTCTTTGCTACTCGTGGAGAGTGATATGTCTTAGTTACCAGAACTAAGTATTAACATTCCCCAGGTCCTTGTAACCTTGTCAAAATTATAATCACCATAACCAGTAAGCTGATTGTACATCTCATTAGCTAGTTTGTCTTTAGTTGTTAACTCTCCCATCCAAAGTCCAGGGAAAGTGGAGGACGCAAAGTGTCAGAGCCTTGAGGAATCCCACTCCTGACAACCAGCTCTGATTGTGAAAGGCTGTCTAACATCATGGAACCCTGTCCTGAATGTCTTGATCACTACCATCTGATTAGTGATAGGCTTCGTCTGATTGGAGCCATATGTGAGTCTGTTCTCTTAAACCATTGAAACAAACCAAGACATACCCTTCTAACTTCAGCCACTTCTTTCTTTCTTTCTTTCTTTCTTTCTCTCTCTCTCTCTCTCTCTCTCTCTCTCTCTCTCTCTCTCTCTCTCTCCTTCCTTCCTTCCTTCCTTCCTTCCTTCCTTCCTTCCTTCCTTCCTTCCTTTCTTTGTTTTTTGTTTTTTGTTTTGTTTTTCAAGACAGGATTTCTCTGTGTAGTTTTGGTGCCTGTCCTGTCTTGGATCTTGCTCTGTAGACCAGGCTGACCTCGAACTCATGGAGATCCGCCTGGCTCTGCCTCCCAAGTGTTAGGATTAAAGGCGTGCGCCGCCGCCGCCGCCGCCGCCGCCGCCGCCACCACCACCACCACCACCTGGCCAAGTCATTTTGTTCTTAGTTTATTCGTTCATTCACTTTTTGCAGTGTTTGGGATCAAACTTAGTCTCGTGCAGTGAAGAGTTAGTGCCCTTGCACTGAGCTGTTCCCCCAGCCCCTGGCCTCAGGCATTTCTGTGCCCCTGGTCATCAGTGCCTAGAGGTATCTAATCAAGCCATCCTGAACTATGTGTGGCTGGTTATTAAACCTCTGGAGCACTGATGTTCTCTCCTATAAAACTGGCAACAATGAGGGTGGACCCTCAGAGAGACAATGTGAAGAATCTTCTAGTATCATTTCTAGCCATTGGTGGTCCATAAGGAAAGTTGATCTCTTCCCAGATAATTGGCATTCAAGAAGACCAGAACAAACAAAAAAGTGGGTCATTGCCAAGATATGATTAAATATGGTTAAAATGTCATCAAACAGCATCTAGAGAAATCTTAAATACAGCAATAACAAGTTACCATTTTTTTCCTAATGAATAAGTAAGATTTCTGTGATAGTTTCAGTGTTGATGAGGGTGCAGTCTGTGATTTCTGTGATGCTGGTAGCTATGTAAACAGGTGCATTCTAGGTAGAAAGAGCTTCAGACATGTCCTAGGAACCTTCAGAATAACTGCATGCATTGGCCTGTTCCAGAGACTGCCCCTAAGGAGATGCCACTGATGAGCTAGAATCCATGATGAGGCTGTCAGCCTCAACATTGGACTTTTTGGTTTTGTTATTTTATTTTTCAGATTATTTTTCTTGTATGTGCATGAGTGTTTTGTCTGTATGTGTGCCATGTGCATGCCTAATGCCTGTGGAGGTCAGAAAAGGGCACCTATCCCCTGGACCTGGAGTTACAGATTGCTGCAAGTCATCTTGTGGGTGCTGGGAACCAACCCAGTTAAACCGCTGAGCTGTCTCTCCAGCCATTCAGCATCTGTTCCTAATGACAGAAATCTAGGGAGTGAATTAAGTGGGAGAATGCCACCATGACTTACACAATGTAGCCTGTATTGCAAAGCCATTCAAAATCATAACATTTGGGGTGGGGGATTTTCGAGACAGGGTTTCTCTGTGTAGCTTTGCGCCTTTCCTGGAGCTCACTCTGTAGCCCAGGCTGGCCTTGAACTCACAAAGATCCGCCTGACTCTGCCTCCCGAGTGCTGGGATTAAAGGCGTGCGCCGCCGCCGCCGCCGCCGCCGCCGCCGCCGCCGCCGCCGCCGCCGCCGCCGCCACCACCACCCGGCTCAAAATCATAACTTTTTAAAAAACTGTCATGATGGGAAATAAAATGCCAACCCTTCATGTGTTACCAGAAAGGGCAGGGTGTGAAGCCATACATACACTCAGTATGATTCCGGCTAGATTTTCATCCACACACACTGGCTAGCAGGAACTATGCCCACATTTCACTTTGGTTTCTTGAAGTAGCTTTCCCTGGACAGTGAAAACTGTATTTTTTCCTTGAAAGTTCTCTTTTCCAAGTTTTCTGTAACGGGAAAGGATCGCGTGGGCAGTGGGTAGCGCACACCTGCTCAGTGTGGACGCACTGGGTGCTGCTGCACACAGTGGCTATAATGCTCCGCTTGGTCTGCAGCTGCTGCTGGACACCCACTCCCTGAAGATGGTCCTGCTCGATCTCCCATCCATCGGCTCACAGGTGGTGAGGAAGGCGCCTGCCAGTTACACTAAGATTGTCGTGAAAGGCATGACCCGGGCTGAAATGATCCTCAAGGTGAGTCTTCTCTGGGGACTCTGTTCAAAGAGGCTAGTCCCGTCTTTTTGCAAACACAGAGTCTGCCCTGTCCCCTCTGGCCGCCAAGGGTTGTCCACACTCTGTGATGTTGAAAATTGGTGCACAGTTACCTGGGGATCAGCAATCCTTTCTGACAGGTGAGTTCTGTTTAATAAGCTCTACCAGCTGAGCCAGGTGGCAAACCAGGAGAGAAGCCAGGGGACCCCTGCCTCTCAGCAGGAATTTCAGGCCAGCTGTCACTCCCTTCCCCAGAAGCCTTTTAGCTTCCATGTTTTGCACCTTTAAGTGAACTCTGAACAGATGTTGTAGTAACTGAATCTAATTGGCAAATGGGCTTTTTAAAGCCTCATTTGACAAGCGATTGTACTTGGTGCTCTGGTAGAGCAGCGCCTGCCTCTGATCTCCACCTGGGCCTGTCAGAAAAGGCTGGCAGCTGGGAAGCAAAGGTTCCGTTCTCACGAGAGCCGAGAGTCCAGCACCTGGGGCCTCTTCAGGCCCATTCCCCAGAGTGACTCAAATGATGGCAGGAGAATAAGGCTGCAGTGGCCTGGCCTGGCTACAGACCTCAGGATCTGGACCACATGAGGGTCCTGGGAAGACTAGGGCTTGTGCCTGAGGAAACTACAAACAGCCTCCTGGCTCTGCTCCCCAGCTGGCTTGCTCAAGGGAGGAGAGATGCATTTTGGGAAGTATCTGCAAAGGACTTTTGAAGAAACTGCTCCTTGCCACTTTCTGGTACATTCCCAGGAATTCAAAACAAAATCAGCCCACTAGGGAAGAAAATCAGCATATTCCAGAACCAAATGAAATTAATCTGGGATGGTGATGCCATCTGTCTATATTAATTGGTAGTTAAATGAATGTGGTGAAATGGAGTTCCGGGTTTCAGGTCTTCAAAGCAGTAGGGCCAGTTTGCAATTTTTGTTTCTGAGAACATCTATGGGCATCCATTCCTTCTGCCCCTGGCCCCTCTCAGAAACAGACAGAAAGAGTGGATACCCCACCACCCATGAAATCCCCCAGCAGATGGTCTCTTCCATGCCTCCAGGTGGAATTAGGAGCCTCGGGGGTTGGAGGACCAGGACTGCATATGTTAAAAAGCAATCTGGGTGATCATGGTGATTCAGCCACTCTGGGGATACTGTGCTAATTGGACATCAAGCTGGAATGAGCCATTAGAGCATTTCTGAGCATGGGCTTGGGGCTGGCAAAGAAGGAGAGCTGACCCGCCCTCCAGCCTGAGGGCTCTCAAGAACCTACTCTTGTCTCCTCCTTTGGTAGGTGGTGATGGCCCCTCATGAACCGTTGGTGGTGTTTGTTGATAACTACATCAAACTCCTTACGGATTGCAACACAGAAACCTTCCAGAAAATTCTGGACATGAAGGTGAGCTCTCTTGTTAAGTATAGCCCATCCACCCTAAGGCAGGGAATGTGCATATAGAATTTGAGGGGTGCCTCAACATGCAGGTTTCTGGCCTCACCCTGCACCCCAGATTGCAGAGAGCCTTTCCTGGAGGCTGATCCTGGCCATACAGACTGCAGCATCCTAGGACCACCCGGCCCAAGGGAGGGCCACTGCCCAGTGGAGGATGGAGTGGGGTAGTGCCAGGGAGAGCAGGGGCCTGCCCTCCCCTCTGCTTCTGTTTATCTCTTCTCTCGTCACCCCTTCGTCCTCTCCTACCCTCTTACCCTTTTCCCTCCTTAATTTTCTCTTCCAGGCTGCTGTCTAGGATCAGTAGCTGCCCTGAAGAAGTCAGGGCCTTGGCCGTTGTACAGTTGGCCCAGCAGAGCTCAGGCTGGGCAAACTGCAGGACCAAGGGGTGTCTCCTCCCCCTGGCATCCACTGTGGGACCACCCTCTGACCACCCTTCTCTCCCTTTCCTCTCAGGGGCTGAAGAGGAGCGAGCAGAGCAGCATGCTGGAACTGTTTCGGCAGAGGCTCCCTGCCCCGCCCTCAGGGACAGAAAGTTCCAGCACACTGTCCCTAATGGCTCCGACACCGGAGCAGGAATCATCCCGCATCCGCAAACTTGAGAAACTGATTAAAAAGAGACTGTAAGGAATATACAGACATTGCCAGAGACCCTGAGCAACTAACTGATTTCTGGAAACCCTCACTCTCAGGACTCTAGGTCCTTAGTCTTGAAACCCCTGGGGTCATTACGGTTATTAAAATATCTCCCCCATACCCTGTCTTATTATCTATGCCAGTCAGGGAAGCTGAGTGAAACTGGGTTCTAAAAAGGCATTTTTTAGATTATCTCCCATTCCTGAAGTGGGAAAGCATTGGGTGAAAGGTCCTCGTGGTTCACTTCCATCCCCAGGCTGCCTGTGATGGTTAAATTGTCACCGACTCATGTCACCTCACTGCATAGTCCTCCCCACCAGCTCTGGGCCTTACTAGCCTGTGCCTGCAGCTTGACTGAGGAAGCCTGGATCTCACCCCTTCCTCCCTCTGCATTTGAGGTCAAAGCCTCTACAACCAGGGTCCTTTTCCCTCCCTGTCTCTGGAATTGGCTTGGGGCTGAGTGACCCGAGTGGCAGATGACAGAGTGGAATACTGGCCTCTCTTTGTCAGGACCCTGCCAGAATTGGCACATCCCACGTTAAGTGCTGCTTTCTAGGACTTAAATCTACTGTCTTCCATGACATGGCCAAATTACCCCTGTGTCCTCTGACATCTGTTTACTCCCTAAAAGAGAGCTGCCCACTGATTCTCTTGCACATCGAGGAGATGGACTATGGAGGCCGGTGTGCCCAGCCTTGGCAGCAGGTATCTTGCCTATGATTGCCTGAGCTGACGTAGAGACAGAGTGTGCATGGCGCTCTCCCTGCTCACATGAACACATTGTCCAGCCCACTTCACTTTGCTCCTGGATCCTAGGGAGGAGACTGTCTTCTGAGGCACTAGGAAGGTCCCTTGGAAGGGCTTTCTTGACAGCAGCTGTGGGAAGGAAGACACAGTAAATATGACCACCTGACTTCCCGCTCCCTGTACATTTCAAGTCTAGAGTACCTCCTAGAGTCCCTGAACCATGGTGGCCGCATATGGCACCACAGTGGCCCATCATTACTACTAAGAAAACCACCTAGGAACGTGATGACTAGCCTCGCACCCCAGGCTCAGAACCTTAAACAGCCCAGAGCATAGCCCAACCCTGTTCTGCCCACGCTGCCGACCACCAGCTCGTGAAATCAAGCTCTGCAGTGGGAAATCACCCCACCTCCAGGGAATGGGTGCCTCACCAGGGCCGGCATTAACCTGCTCTCTCGGCTCACATGAAACCAAGGTTACATGACCACTACCTCAGTGTGACCACCTTTAGTGACAGCTTTTGGTAGTATAAACTTGTCAACCAGTAGGACAGGAAGATCTGGGCCCTTAAGTCAGTCCCAGAGCTCGGTGCTGCTCCTCCTACACCACCACGGCCAAGAGCTCATCTGGCTATTTCCAGCTACCCATAATGCTCAGCTTGGGTCCTGGGCCCTGTGTCTCTTTCTCTTTTCTTTTTGGTTCTTTTGACCACTACGCTCCACCCCAGCCCTAGCGCCTCATCTCTTCATCAGTGTCTAAACTGTTCTTGCTAGTCGGTATAACTCTTAGGTGTTGAGCATTTCGAAATTCTAAATGGCAAGAAAACCAGTGGCAAGGAGCATCGTAACTTAGATGAGCGCAGCTCCCTGGTGCTGAGCAGAGGCTCCGCTGTGCTGCTCTGTGGGCCCAGGGGCTGTGTGGCCCATCCTAATTTGGAAAGAAGCCATTGGGCTATCTCCAGACAGCACGGCCACTTCAGCCACCTGCCACCCACCCAGGGGAGCTGAGAGGCCAGTGGGCTCCTCCCCCACCAGGCCACTGTCACCATCCTCGCACCGCTTACTACACTTCTCTTTTTGGTTCACTCACGAGAGGCTGGTTTTCCAGCCATCTCCGTGATGGCATTGAGATGTCAAGCCGCGATTTCTCCCAGTCGGTGGTCACAGCCAGCCACGTTCCTCCCTTGATGTATTACACTGTCGGTAATCACCGAGGGGCCAGCAGATAGATGTCAGTAGGAGTTATGTTAGATGTCTTCTTGATGAGGACTGAATACCGTGTGTGCTGTAGAGACAGCCTATTCCTCACCTGGGGAATGCATTAGAGTCCCCTGGGGCCCTTTGAAAAATGCAGATGTCTAGAGGCTTAACTCTAAGTCTGCAGTGAGGCCTGGTGTGTATATGTTTGGAAGCTGTCAGTATCCACAGGAGACTGATTCCAGGACCACACACACCCCATGCAGATGCTCTCTCCCTTCTATACAATGGCATAGTGTGTGTAAATAATCTAAACACATCCTCTCATATGCATAATGCCTCATATGATATAAATACTACATAAATTTGTGTTGTTTTGGATGGATTTATTGGTTCTTTGGGGGAATGGTAGTGGTTTTATTTTGTTTTGTTTTTAAGACAGAGTCTCAGTCACTACGTGGTCCAGGCTGACCTTGAACTCATAACCCAGGCTGGCCTCCCAGCTACTCCCAGCGCAGTACAGTTATGCGCTGCCATACCTTGAAATAAATAGTTGTTACACTGGATGGCTTAGGGACTAATCACAATTGAGGAACTAGTCTGTATGTGGTCAAACAGGTTTTTTCCTCCCCAAATATTGTTACTGCCTTTGGTAAGACCTCAGATGCATGACCCGTACTTACAGAGGACAGCCTGTAGAATGCCTGTCCCTGCCATCAGCCATTGCATTGAAGAGAAAGGACTTTTAAAAGAAGGCCTGTTGCCCATGTTCACAGTGTGTGTTTCTCAGGCCGTCTAGCCCAAGGCTGTCGCTGTACAGTTGAGCTGGCACCAGCGCAGCCTTTCGAGTGGCTGCAGCTTTCATCTGAAGCTTGTAGAGATGATGAGGATGGGACCTAGAGCTGGGCTCTTCTCACAATGGTCCAGGTTCTTCCTGTTTTCATGGCCCTGGCTCAGCCAGGAGCTTATGATTGTCACTTCAAATCAACAGACAGAGCTAGGCGTGGGGTGCACATCTCTAATTCCAACACTGGGGAGGCAGAAACAGGCGGACCTCTGAGGTAGAGGCCAGCTTGTTCTAAAAGGAGAGGCCGGGCGGTTTGGTGGCACATGCCTTTAATCCCAGCACTCGGGAGGCAGAGCCAGGCAGATCTCTGTGAATTCAAGGCCAGCCTGGTCTGCAGAGCAAGATCCAGAACAGGCATCAAAACTACACAGAGAAACCCTGTCTCGAAAAAACAAACAAACAAACAAAAAAAATTAGAATTCCAGGCAAGCCAAGGCTGCATAGTAAGACTTAAAGAAAAACAGGACAAGAACAACAAGAAATGTGAAGAGTTCTTTGCAACTCTTTTGTTAGGACAGATAGCTAGCTGAGAGGGACCAGGGCAGAGAAAGCCTTGTTTAGACTATACCTGCAAAGCAATAGCCACAGAGAGCCTCTGGCCTCTTGTAGAGCCTTGCAGGTGCAAGGCCTTGGGTGCACACCCTATCACAGAAAAGAAAATTCCTCTCTAGCAGAACAAAGAATCAGCACCAAGATTCTACCCAAAGCCCAGAAAGGTGCCCACTTTGCATGCATCTCAAGTGGCTCGTAGGTGCCGATCAAATGACTGAGAGAAGAGGGCACCGGTCCCAGCTGCTGCTTGGCACGGGGGGGGGGGGGGGGGGCATCACACAGGCCCATCCTGAGTCGCTATTGGACCAGGAAGCCTGGCTCCCTGTTTACAGAAGGCTAAAGGAAGTTGCCAGAAGTACGCAGCTGGAAATATCATTCCTCTCCCTGGGAAGAGAAGTCTCAAAATAACCTTAGCTTGCTGGAGGGGGGAGGCAAGCTCCACACTTATTGTCTATTCCAAGTTAAATTCCCAAAAATAAAATGTTAGGACTGGCTACATCGGGCCATTTAAGCATTAGCCTTGGAAACAGGCTTGTGAAAAGCCAGCAGGCATGAAGAGAACCATTATGTTTTACGTATGAAATAAAAATTTCCAGTCCCATCCTAACTGTCCATCAACAAAGCCTGTTGGACCCACAGAATTGCACACCTTTGGGAGATGTAAATTTCTTTCAAATAAAAGGATCATTCTTTTGTCTAAGTGTCTTTCGTTTTGCCCATCTGGAATTGATTTCTTGCTGCATCTTGAAATACAAAATACTGCAGTTAATTAAAGCATTATTGAATGTCATTTGCTAGAATGTCTTTCCCTACTGCTGACAGAAAACAGAAGGACCCCTAAGAGCGAGCCTTGAGCTTCCCTCCCAGGCACCACTCTTCCCACTGAGGCAGGTGGAGGGACATGCTCTCCTTCCCTAACAGTCTAAGGAGGCTGTGCCCAAGGAGAACGTGGCAGTCCCGGGCCGCCGCCGCCGGCTGTCCAGCTGCAGTGGTACCCTCTGAATGTGTGTCAAGTGTACTGCTCCTGGTTTGGATTCCACTTTGCGCTGAGTTTCCATCCCTTGGCTTTCCCTTCCCCTCCCCGTTCCAGTCTCAGCCCAGTTTCCCATGTGGCTGCCCGGAGATCTCTCGCCTGTGCACAGCAAGTTAGCCCTGCTTCCTTCACAGCTGGGTGGGCATTTTGCAACGAGATCTTTGAGGGAATTCTGATGTTTCTTTCAACAGTGGAAAATCTGCCGTAGCACTTCCATTAGTCTGGCCTGAGATCTTTACCTCGTTTCCATCCATCGTCACCAGCTCCTGCTTCCACAGGACAGCCAGGCAGGGATGACCCTCATGAGAAAAGAAACACTTCCGATTACCCACCCCGGAGGGCCGCGGGCAGGATGATTTTCCTACCAGCCCTCCGCCTTCTCACCTACATAGCCAGGCAGAGGAAGCATTGGTGAGCAGTGGCCTATGAAGAATGTGTCCACTGGAAACAGAAGCAGGCTGGGGTGGAAACTTCCACAGAAGCTCTGCTCTGCAGGTCTGGTCCTAGCACTTTGTCAGTGGGCCAGTCATTGATTCTCGGAGCCTCGGCTTGCAACATCTGTGAAAAAGGATTGTAAATCTTCCCAGTAATCCTTTTTTTTTTTTTTTTTCCATTTTAATGAGACAGATCCAGGCTGGTCTCGAAGTCCTGTTCCCCCTGCTTCTGCCTTCCAAATGCTGGGATTGCAGGTATGTGCCACTAAGCCCAGCTCTTCCCAATGACCTGAGGTAGGATTTCTGTGAGTTTGAAGCTGGCCTGGGCTACATAGTTCCAGACCAACCTGGCTTGCAGAGTAAGACTATGCCTCCGACAGAAAGTCAACCAGGCTGTGCAGATCACACAGGATAAGGTGTGGGTCTGCCTCTCTGGGCGGTGGGAAATGTGAGCATTATCATTTGCCATGGCTGAATCTGGCTGGAGGGCCTGACAGCGGGGGCGTAACCTCCTGTGGCCAAGCCTGCCTTCCCTGGGCAGTGGATGAATCCCGCTTCTCTGTTCCAGCTGCATCCGCAGTGAGCAGCAGAATGTCAGCCTTGCCCTTTTTAGGTCGTGATGGGTGATGTCCATCTCACTCAAGAGCTCTCCAGTTCTGCACTCCCATTATGTGCTCCTCCTGCCCTGGCAGCGGCTACTTCCCTAGCCGTTAGGGATAAGCCTTCAGACATGGAAGAGAGCTTCCTCTCCCGGTGATGGTGGCCCGGCTGCCCACTTTGCAGAGTGGGACACATTTCCTTTGAATGCCTGGCAAAGGGCATCTTCCAAAAGAGTGCTTTGCAGACGGTGTCTAGTCCGTGGCTCCACTCTGGTTATTCTTGCCTGAACGCCTTCTGTTGTCTTCTGGGGTTTTGTGAGGCTTGTTTTTTGACCTACAGTAACCCCCAAATTATGGAGAGACAAGCAGTCCTAATTGGGAAAGCTGTGGTTGGCTCACAGAATGGAATCCATTAAAATGCCTGTCAAAGAATCTTAGATTTTTCTCAAGGCTGCCTAATTACCTGCATTCAGGAGCAAAGTTCCTACCTAGCCCTGATGACTCAGAGAATATGGAAAGATAAGAGTGATTATAAATTAAAAATTGTGGTGGGTGGGGCTTTGTGGCAGACTCCTAGAATCCTAGCACTGCAGAGCCTGAGACGGATGAGGAGGAGATGGAAGCCGCCCTTGTGGTTGGGGATAGAGCTCGGGTAGAGAGCTTGTCTGGCAGTGGCAGGAACCTGGATCCATCTACTGCCCTACCAAAGACAAAGGACTGCCAACGGGTTTGTTTTTACCAAAACAGACAAACTGCGGGAGAAAACCTGTGAAATGGTCAGTCTGCTAAGACTGCTTCCCATTTAATCTGAGACGTCTTTCAGCTTCTGCTCCATAATCAAGTGGAATTTGCACAATTTCCACGCCTCCTTCTGTTCAGGGTAATTTTTCAACAAGTCAGAAATTAAGACCAGCTTCTCAGCAAACTCCCCTCTATTTCCAAAGCCAAGGAAAGTCTTTACAGAGGGTGCCGAAGCTTTTCTAGAGTGGTGGTGAGCGACTAGCTGCTTCTGGCCCTTCGTTTGTGTTCCGGAGCAAGTAGACTGCATTCCACCGGTGCCCTGAAGGAAGTACCGTGACTGGCCATCGGAAGCAGCCACTGAAGAGCTTTCCCGGGCAAGTGGAAGGATAGCTCATACACAGAGAAACAACCACTCACAAACACACCTTCCACCCACAGACCCATGTCCAGGGGAGTCCTGACCCCATGTTTAACTTTACCTGTAAGATTTATTTTGAGGTGTGTGTGTGTGTGTGTGTGTGTGTGTGTCCAGAAAGCACTTTGGATTTCCTGGAACTGGAGTTACAGATGGTTGTGAGCCACTGTGTGGGTGCTGGGAATCCATCCCGGCTCTGTGGAATAACAGCCAGTGCTCTTAACCGCAGAGATGTCTCTCCAGCCCGCCCTCCTCTTTTTGAAACAGAGTTTTTTACTCTGTAGTCCAAGCTGATCTCAAACTTGTGCCCATCCTCCTGTCTCAGCTTCAAAGTGCAAGCACAAGACAGTACAACAGCCATACCTATCTTGTGCTCTTTTAACTTTGAATTATGTTGTTTTCAAATTTATTTTAATGTACACACACCCCCACATGGGTGCAGTAATGCATGTGTGGAGGTCAGAGGACAACTTTTAGGAATTAATTTGCTTCCACTATATGGATCCTACTGACCAACTCGGGCAGCGAACACCTACCACTGAGCCATCTTGCCAGCCCTCGTCCCAGGTATTGGCTCTGAGGCTGACAAGCTTTGCTGTCAGAGGGGAATGAAAGAAGTAGGTCCCAGCTGCAGGTCCTGGACCCTAGCTGTAGTGGCCAGCTGTGTCTTCCAGCGTGGGAGAGGGGAATGGCAACTTCCAGGCCAGACGGGCCACAGAGCAAGACCTACTCCTAAAACTATTTAAGTAGGTTCGATCCTTTTTGCGTGTGGGACCAGGGAGCTCAGTGAGGGAGAGTGATGTGCCCAGGTGTGGGGTGGACCGCATGGCGACCACTGCTGCTTGACAAAGTTCCAGCATTTTGACATTGTGGACTACACCCCGGAAGGGGTGGAGCCAGGACCTGACCAAAGCCTCCTTCCATTTTCCAGATCCCACGTACTTCACCGGTAGTTTTCAAATGTATAAGCTGTGGGATTCTTGCTATACAAAGTAGGCGTGGAAACTTTATTATAAAATAACGTGTTTTGAGCTTAAATCTTTTCAAAAAAAATCAGAGAGGATGTTGAAACTGTTTGAGTAAGTGGGAAATATTTCTGGGATCAATGGCCCATACTTGGAGGCAGGAGGGTCAAGGGATACCCTCCACTGCCTGGCAAGATGGCTCAGTGGTCACAGCACCTGCTCCTTTTGTAAATAGAGGACGACCTGTGTTTGGTTCCTAGCACCCACTAAATCGAGTTCCATGGGGTTGATGCCCTCTTCTGCCCTCCTTGGGCACCAGGCATGTGAGGCCAACCTGGTCTACATAGTAAGTTACTAAGACTATTGTCTTTTTTTTTTTTTTTTTTTTTAAGGCACACACCTTTAATCCCAGCACTCAGGAGGCAGAGGCTGGCAGATCTCAGTTGGAGGCCAGCCTGGTCTACAGAGTGAATTCTGGGACAGCTGGGACTATACAGAGATCCTGTCTCAAAAAAAAAGGAAAAGAAAAATTGAAAAGAGTGTCCTTCCAACCACAGATATTCTCTCTTCCCCGATTCTGTGAGTGTGTGTGTGTGTGTGTGTGTGTGTGTGTGTGTGTGTACACTAGCATTTGTGCACCACAGTGTGCACGTGAAGGTCAGAACACATCCCACCTTTGAGACACAGTATCTCTTGCTGTTAGCTGCTGCCTGCCCCAGGCCAGCTGGTTCCCCAAGCTTCCTGTGAGTCTCCCCTCCTGACAGGGCCACACTGGGACTCCAGATGCAAGTGAACGCCACTGTGTCGGATTTTCATCCGGGTTCTAAGGATCTGAACTCCAGTTGGTAAGCTGGTGCGGCAGGCACTTGACCCATCAATCAACTCCTCATCCCAAATGTATTTTATTTATTATATATTTTAGTGTACACACACACACACACACACACACACACACACACACACGTATACACATTTTTGTGTGTTTTTTTTTTTGTTGTTGTTGTTGTTTTGTTTTTTTGAGACAGGGTTTCTCTGTGTAGCTTTGCGCCTTTCCTGGAACTCACTCTGTAGCCCAGGCTGGCCTCGAACTCACAGAGATCCTCCTGGCTCTGCTTCCCGAGTGCTGGGATTAAAGGTGTGAGCCACCACTGTCCGGCCATGCTTGGACTTTTTTGAGCTCAGGCTTACCTCAAACCCTCAATCCTGCCTCACAGCCTCCTGCCCAGTCTGAGTTGCTATGGCTACCACATGTGCCACTGTGCACAGCTATTCTAATTAAACAGAGGTGCCAGGGGCTGGAGAGGTGGCTCAGTGGTTAGGAGCACTCTGCTCTTCCAGAGGTCCTGAGTTCAATTCCCAGCACCCACATGGTGGCTCACAATCAGATGCCCTCTTCTGGTCTGCTGGCATGCTTGCAGACAAAGCATCTTTATATATAAGTAAATCTTTAAAAGCAAACAAAGCCGGGCAGTGGTGGTGCACACCTTTAATCCCAGCACTTGGGAGGCAGAGGCAGGCAGATCTCTGTAAGTTCAAGGCCAGCCTGGTCTACAAAGGGAGTTCCAGGACAGACTCCAAAACTATACAGAGAAACCTGTGGGGGGGGGGCACAGAGTAGCAAGATAAACTCTCTCCTAAACTGCCCTGTAACATGAATTGCTAAATGATCTTATTAATAAAAAACCTGGAGCCGGATTTTGGGGTGAAAACTGAGAGATCAGAGGAATAGAACAAGCCACAGCCAACCTCTCCTTCCCAACTCCTCAGCCTCCAGAGAGAGCCACTTCCTGTATACATTTCTGTGTCCTGCCATCTCACTTCTTTTCTTCCCCCAGCTACATCACTTCCTCTTTCAGCCCAGCTCTGTCACTTCCTGTCTGTCTGTACAGACCTCCAGACCTCTATGGTTAACTAGTGCTGGGATTAAAGGCATGTGCCACCATGTTTGGCTCTGTTCTCAGTATAACCTTGAACTCACAGAGCTCCAGATGAATCTCTGCCTCCCGAATGCTAGGATTAAAGGCATGGGCTAGCACTACCTGACCTCTATATTTAATATAGTGGCTGGCTTTTTCCTCTGATCCCCTGATAAGCTTTAATGGGGTGCAGAAATCAATTATCACCACACGGCCCTAGCAACAAAAGAACTTGCCAAGGACCCTCATCAGCCCATCTATGACATCTTTGGGGAACACTATGTTGGTAGTTTTAATGTTCAGTTTTTCAGGAACCTAAAAACTGTAATTTTAAAGTAAAGTTAGGAGCTAGACCTATAACTTGGTTGGTGCAGTGCTTGCCTAATATGCATAAAGCCCCGAGTTGGATCCCCATCACTACAGAACTGGATATGGTAGCACACAGTTGATTTTTGGTTTGGGTTTTTTTTTTTAATTTTGTATTTTAATATATGCACGTATATCTATGTGGGCATCTATATGCATATGAGTGCAGGTACCCTTGGAAGCCAGGAGAGGGCATCAGATCCCCTGGAGCTGGAGTTACAGGCAGCTGTGAGCCACCCAATGTGGGAGCTGGGAACTGACATGGGTGTGGGGAACTGAACTCTGGTCCTCTACAGTAGCAGCATGTGCTCTTAACCACTGAGCTGTCTCTTGAGGCCCTGGTGGTACACACTTGTAATCCCAGCACTTGGAAAGTGGGGGGCAGGAAGATGAGAAGTTCACAATCAGCCTCAGCTACAAATCAAGTTCAAAGAAGGCTAGACTTAGAAATATAAGATCCTGGAGAAAGAAAGAGACAGAGACAGAAACAGAGAGACAGAGACAGAGATAGACAGAAACAGAGACAGACAGAAACAGAGAGACAGAAGAAAGAATAGAATCAAAGCTTTGTGGGGATCCACCTCATGCCGTCTCCATGTGGGTCTGGAAGCTCCTGTCCCTTGTTTCTCTGACCTTGGAAGGTAGGAGGTTTGGGCCTATTGCCTTGCAAGAAGCAGTCCCATTCATTTAAAATGGCTCACCCATTCAACAATAGTGTCTGAACTGTTGCCCACTTTCTGTTTAGATAACCTTGGAGTCCACCTCCTCTGCTAAAAAGACACTTGGGAAAGCTCTGGTGAACACCCATTCTGCCCAGCAGTCATTCCAAGAACAAGGCAGTGTCTTAGTCCCTGTTCTATTGCTGTGAAGAGACACCATGACCAAGGCATCTCCTTCAAAGGAAAGCATTTAACTGAGGCTGGTGTCATGGAGGCAGACATGGTAGCTGAGAGTTCTGGATCCAAAAGGCAGCAGGAAGAGAGAGACACTGGGCCTGGCTTGAGCATCTGAAACCCCAGTGACACACTTCCTCCAACAAGGCCACACCAACTCCCAAAAGGTCACACCTCCTCAGCCCTGTCAGTATGGCGCTCCCTAATAACCAAGCATTCAAGCATACTAGCCCACGGGGGCCATTCCTTATCAGGGACTAGGGGGTCCGGGAAGAATCTACAACCAGCTGATAATTTAATCTTTGGTGAAAAGAAATGAATCTATGTACGGGAAACTCCTTAGTCCGCACACTTGATTCTTCTGAGTCATTTCTCTCTCTACACAGCTTCTCTCATGCTCCTTTCTTGCCCGATTTGTCTCTACCTTTATCCGATGTCCCCTCTAAGTTCTAGCTTAATTCTCTCATCTTAGTTCTGCCCCATCTAGATTCTCATCCATGTAGTTCCTTCCCATCTCAGCTCCTCTCCCATCTCCTTCTTTCTCATCTTGTTCTTCCTCATCTTATTCTTCCCATCCTGCTCTTCCTCATCTTCCATCTTGTTCCCTAGAACCCTCTTTTAGCCCTTCAATTTAGTTCTTCCCATCTAGTCCATTCCTCTCCAGTTCTTACCCATCTAGTTCTTCCGTTCTCTTTCTCCTCTCTCTCTCCTCCTCTCCGTCTCCTTATTCTCTCAGTCCTCTTAGCAATCCTCTGGCCGAGAAAGGTCACCAAAATTGAATTCTTATGGAGTCATAAAAGTGATAAGAATTTTCCTCAGGCAGTGACCACCAGGCTTTCTTTTACAATCCAAAATGGGAGTGGTAAAAGAGGAGGTCAACTGAGTGCTAATGACTGGTTAGTATATCAAAAAGGGGATCTATGTGCTCAGTCTACATTCCTAGAAGTGGTTAGGTAAGAAGTTAGGGGTCTATTAGTAAGGCTGTATAAGAAAGGATGGTCTCACCCTAAATTGCACAAGAAATAAAGCTATCCACCTGACCTAGGAGACAGGTGGTGTTTCGTTTGGCCTTGGATGCTTAATAGGCATTTTATTTTATTTTTGGTTTTTCGAGACAGGGTTTCTCTGTGTAGCTTTGCACCTTTCCTGGGACTCACTTGGTAGCCCAGGCTGGCCTCGAACTCACAGAGATCCGCCTGGCTCTGCCTCTCGAGTACTGGGATTAAAGGCGTGTGCCACCACTGCCCAGCTTGATAGGCATTTTAGATAAATACACTGTTAGGAGTTCTTGGAAGCACACAAGAAAATCATTTTAGGAACAGCTTAAATATATATATTTAAAATAATATATATTTATTATATACATAATAATTCAACAGCTTAAATATATATTACACAAAAGCTAAAATATCACCAAGACTTCTTAAGCCATGGCTTGGCCTTTGGAGAAGTTCTTGACTTTTCCAAGTAGTAGCTTTTGTAATAGTAGCTGAATTCCATTCCATTTTTCTGCGGGTAGCAGCAATTTCTGTTCAAAGCACCACAGTAGTGTACGGGGGAGGTGGAGGGAGAAGGCTGCAAAGACGAACTCCCGAAGCCTTAGGGCTTTATCTCCAAAGCCCTGAGTGTGCCACACTTTCCAGCTCTTCTTAGGACCTGAAACACAGGCATGACGATGTGTGCTGTTACCTCAGGAGATCAGGAGATGGAGATGGGGACCAGGTCTACCTCAGGGCAACCCTTCCCTCCCTCTGGAGCCCAAGGTTAAGGGGATCAATTACTGGGCACTTGCTACAACCCCACAGTAGTAAATCCTTCCTCCCTCCAGGTGGGAAGCTCTGAATTGGAGCACCAGGGTTCAGTGTACGTTATTGCTTTGGGGACTTTGGCCAAAGTCCCTCATTCTGCCGAGAGGATACTAACTGAGGTCCCGTTGCAATCAGGCTGGTCTCTACTCTAAGCTACCCCAGATTGTGTAAAAATCTGTGGTTTTTCAGCCTGTGCCTTGCCTGGAGTGACTCCACCTGGGTGGACTTGTGGACAGCAGTAGGCGTTCAGTACCATCCACTAACACAGACTGATAAATGGTTTGTTCCCAGTTGGACAAAGGGCACCACCCTATAAATGTATTTTTGAATTTATAATGTGAATTGGGGTGAATTGGGGCTGTAGGAGCATGAGAGAGCCATGTCCAAGGATTCATGGGAAAAAAAACCCACTTCCTCATCTGGGCCACCTCAAGAGGAAGATGCCTAGTACTTTGAAGGGGAAAGACCCCACTGAGTCCCAGCCTAGTGAAAAATCGCTATGCATTTGATTCATCTGCCTGGACCTGCTGTCCATCCATCATTTGTTCATCTGGTCCCGCCCTTTCACCTCTACAGCCAGACTCAGCTCTGTGGCTCCCCTTGAACCTGTGGCTGGGCCCCAAGCACAGCGGCAAACCCATCATTCCTTCTCGCCTGCTACCGGTTTACAAGGACCTAGGGTCTAGTAAAGCTGCGTTTTCATTTACTTCTTCATTTATTTTAAATCTATTTTATCATATTTTATTTGTTCAATTTTTGTGCCTGTGTGGGTGTGTTCCTCCTGTGTGAGGTCGGAGGATAACTTTCAGGAGTCAGTTCTCTTCATCCACCTTGTGGTGCCTGAAGAATCAAACTCAGGTTATCAGGCTTAGCATTGGGCACCTTTACTCCATCTTTCTGGCTCCTGTTTTGATTTTGAGACAGAGGTTTACCAGGATAACCTTGAACTTTCTATGTAGTTCAGGCTGGCCTCAAGTTCCCAGTCCTGTCTCAGCCTACCCTGTAGCTGTAATTACAGGTTGGGGTTCAGGTGGCAGAGAGAGGCAGCTGTCTGGGCTGGGGGCTACCCTGGTCTACATAGTGAGACAAAAAAGCAAGCCAAACACCTGCTACCAGAGCTGAGGAAATGCTTCAACCTGTAAAACACTTTCCTCCCAACGTGAGGACTGAAATTAGGGTTCCCTGGCACCCACCCAAAGCCTGGAAGGCATGGAGGTTGGCCTGTAATCCTAACTCTCAGGAGGTAGCAACAGAGGATCTTGGGAGCAAGGTAACTCGACTTTGGTAAATATAGAAAAATCCAGGAAGATATCTGACCTCCACACACATTAAAAAAGAAAAAAGAAAGAAAGAAAAAGGTTGATGCTGCCTGTCTCTTGCATCTGCAAGGTGGTTTTGCTGAACGCTCCCTTTGATGGGGTGTTCGTAGCTACTTCTACACATCCCCACTTGGCCATGGCCGAGATGTTTTTTCCGGCATCCTGGGCTAGAGGATGTCATTGCAGCTCTCTCTGCAGAAACCCAGGAGGCAGGAGTTCCTCTTTCATTTTCGTTGCACAAGACCAAATGTGACCCAACCTGTGCTGCATCTTGCAAGAGAGCTTGCTTAGTCAAGGTTGGTTGTGTAAAAGACCCAGGCCCTTCTGTCTGGGCTTCATTGGTTCAACCATGAAATTGATGGTCATGCTTTGTTTTTCCTTTCTCCTGAGAAAGGGTCTCATGTAGCCCAGCTGGCCACGGACTTGACATGCAGCCAACAATGACCTTGAACATCCAATCCTCCTGCTTCACCTCCCCCGTGCTGGGATAATAGGCACATACTTCTATGCCCGGTATTTTGCAGCACTGGGGATCGAATCCAGGCCTTCGTTCCTGCTAGACAAGCAAGACTACCAACTGAGTTACACCCCCACCCCAGTGGTCTTCCTTTCTACGTGCAGTGTGGTGAGGTAATAAATCATAAAGTAAAATAGAGTGAAGTAGTTCTTTTCCTCCTCCTGGTGGCCTCTACTCTTCCTCCACCGTGCACGGGTCAAATGATCCAGCCCCAGGCAGCTGTCATATGAGGAGCAACTGGCTGTACCCAAAGGCTCCCCTTCTCCATCCTGTCTCAGGCAGCCAGACAGCGCTGGATCCTCTCTGGTCTTGAAGCACCTCGGAGACCTATGAGGCTGCCTTTGCAGTGTGGCCCCACAGGTCAGCTGTTTGTCTAAGTGACAATGACAGCATACCCTTCTATTTGTCAGCCAAGGAACCAAGAGTCTGGGTTCAGTTGCTTAAGCCAGGGCTGTTTTCCCAGCTTGCAAGCCCTTGTCCAGTCTGAATGTGCGGAACAGAGCCGGAGTACAGATGCGTTGATGTAGACCCAAGGAGACCGTGTGCCCGGCCCGCTGCGAAATCCCATCTGTGTGTATTTATCAAAGACCAGGAGTGGACCTTTTCAAGTGTAACGAGGGAGCGCTCGGGAAAGTCAGATCTGAGTACAGATGGAGCATCCAGGTAGGGCCAGAGTTCACTGGCTTGTGGGGGCTCCCGACAGGGCACATTTGCCTGATTACATACCAGCCACACTTGGTCTCTGGGTTAATGTTGCCCTCTGGCTTGAGCAGACCACATCCCTCCACTAGACTGGTGAGATCCCAGCTGAGACATTGGAAAAGGGGCCTACTGGTCCTTCAGGCCTGCTTAGCTCTGAAATTGCCAAGCAAGCACCTGGGTATTCCTCTGGCTCTGTGCCCCTGTGAGTCCCAAGGGCTTCTGGTTATTCCCCATCCCCACCCCAGCCCAGTGCCCACCCTTGTGTGGGTTTGTTGGGTTACTAGCCATTAGAGCATATCTTTGTCTTAAGCCTCCTGTGTGCTGGGATTGCAGGTGTGCATCATAGTTCCTGGTTCCTGGCCAAAGCACATCTTATTCATTCAGCCTGCTCCCTTAGAAAAGAAAAGGAAAGGAAAGGAGAGGAGAGGAAAGGGAAGGGAAGGGAAGGGAAGGGAAGGGAAGGGAAGGGAAGGGAAGAAGGGAAGAGAAGGGAAGGGAAGGGAAGGGAAGGGAAGAGAAGAAGGGAAGGGAAGAGAAGAAGGGAAGAAGGGAAGGGAAGAAGGGAAGGGAAGGGAAGGGAAGGGAAGAGAAGAAGGGAAGGGAAGGGAAGGGAAGGGAAGGGAAGGGAAGGGAAGGGAAGGGAAGGGAAGGGAAGGGGAGGGGAGGGAAGGGAAGAAGGGAAGGGAAGGGAAGGGAAGAAGGGAAGGGAAGGGAAGGGAAGGGAAGGAAAGGAAAGGAAAGGAAAGGAAAGGAAAGGAAAGGAAAAGAAAGGAAAGGAAAGGAAAGGAAAGAAGGCCGGGTGGTAGTGGCGGCACACCTTTAATCTCAGCACTTGGGAGGCAGAGGCAGGTGGATCTCTGTGAGTTCGAGGCCAGCCTGGGCTACCTGTGAGTTCCAGGAATGGCGCAAAGCTACACAGAGAAACCCTGTCTCGAAAAACAAAAAAAAAAAAAAAAAAAAAAAAAAAAGAAGAAGAAGAAGAAAAGAAAAGAAAAGAAAAGAAAAAGAAAGAAAGAAAAGAAAAGAAGACAAGACAAGGTCCCATGTAGCCCAGACTGATCTCACACTCTCTAGGGAGTCAAGGATGGCCTTCACTTCGTGAATTCCCTATCCCTATGTCTCCATCTCCCAAGCGCTGGCATTGCTGGCAGTGCCACCTACCTTTCCCTTCTTTACTGAAGATGGCAGACTCCTTTCAATGTCCTTTGGAAACAAGGACCTTAATCTTCAGATACTCAAAGGACAAAATTCTATTTTTTAAAGCCTTTTGTTGGCATGAATACAGATAAAGGAAAGAAGAGATCTGATTGGACAGGGAGGCAGATCCTCTACACTATTTAACAGAGAACAACCTGGAACCCTGGAGGCTGGAGACTTCAAGGTGCCATGGACATGGGCACAAGCCAGCAGCCTGAGCCAGGACTGGTTTTAATCCCCTGGCTGGCTTTGCTGAAGACAGGCTGTTCCCCAGAAACAAGCGGCAGCCATGAAGGGTCCTGCCTGGCCCTAGTCTGACTTAATTCCCGTTTGGGCATCAGTTTACTTTAGTGCAAAAAACCCCACAAAAATGCAGGACTGGCATTCATTGTCAGGCAGCTTTTGTTCCTGAGGCCCTGCTGGGAGAGGCCTCAGGCTGGAAGCCAAGTTCTGGGAGGACATGGTGCCTCTGGGATCTAGGCCTAGGGGTGACGGCCCCTCTCTGAAAGGACCGCTTTGAGATGAGGCCGATCCCTGTGTAGGCTCCGTGATCTCTCTGGGCCACGCTTGTTTTGTCTAACTTACCTCCTGGTTTCTACAGACACCCCAGCTGCTCCTCAAATAAAAGCCTGTCTCCAAAACTGGGATGGGATGGCTTAGGAGAGAATCAGGTGCCTTTTTCCTTCCCCCGGTGACTTTATTTTATTTTTAAACAAGACCTTGTTGTGTAGCCCTGACTGGCCTAGAATTTCCCCCAAGCTTTAATTAGAATTTTCTGAGTAACATCCTGGGGGAAACATCTGGAATAAGATGTAGGGTGATGAAGAGTCTGCATGGCAATCTCTTTAAAGGACCTAGTATGTGTACAGTTTGAAGCTAGGTATTTGGTTCACGTCATAATCCTGGCACTTGTACGTGGTAGGCTGAAGCAGGAGAATTATCTAGAATTTCAGGCCAGCCTGTAAGATTTTTGACTTAAAAACAAAATATTTAAAATCAAAACTCGCCGGGTAGTGGTGGCACACACCTTTAATACCAGCACTCGGGAGGCAGAGCCAGGCAGATATCTGTGAGTTCGAGGCCAGCCTGGTCTACAGAGTAAGTTCCAAGACAGGCACCAAAACTACACAGAGAAACCCTGTCTTGAAAAGCCCAAAAATTAATTAATTAATTAAAAATTAAATTAAATCTAAACTCACTACTCAGGCCTTCAGAGATCGAGCCCATTTCCAGGATCTGAGCTTCAAGGTTCACGCACGGTTACATGGTAAGTCCCCTTCTCAGGCCCCTCGAGCCAGCGGTTTAGTTCTCTCTCTTTCCAAGAGCACCTCTGGTCCTGCCCCCAAGAATGCCAGGTGTCCCAGGTGAGGTCTAACCAGATAGGGTTATTGGCAGGAGATAGTAAACAATTCTGCGTGGAATGGAGCCTCACCACACTGGCCTCTGCATCATGAACAGACCTATGGTTAATTCTCCAGACCCTTCTGATTTCTGCACACATCAGTGCTAAGCAGATCTGAGAGGGAGGGAGGGAGGGAGGGAGGGAGGGAGGGAGGGAGGGAGGGAGGGAGGGAGGGAGGGAGGGAAGGAGGGACTGGTGGGTCACTCAGCTTATGCTTTGAGAGTTGCTTGGAAGTTCTCCAGAGGCAGGAGGATGCCCTGCTTGGTCTGTACCTGAAAGAGTTGGGAGAGGTTTTCTTTGTGGTCAGAGAGAACCCATACAGGTTGTAGACCAGCTACTCCCTGTGTCCAGTTTGATGATTGCCACTCCTGGGGCCCAGAAGCCGCTGTGACATCCTGGGCCAGCTGCTTAATGATACTGGTGCCAGTGAGGACATGTACCCAAAAGAGTCCCCTGGACTCACTTGAACCCTCCAAATCTGGAAGCTTCATATTCTCTTTCTTATGCTAGCAGCTTTGATGTCTCCATGGATCTTCTACCAAAATGCAGATAGTGTTCAGAATACAGCACAGAGCGTCGCAACCTGGCGTCTCAGGCTCTGGAGTCAGCAAGTCTCAAAGCAGGCAAACTCCCCACAACGATCTGCACCGAGGTGGAGTGTGGCTGTCAGAACGCAGCATGCTGGGCCTTCTCAGTCACCAGCTCCTGGGAGCAATTACTACCTTCCTGGTGTCTTTCCCAGTACGACCAGCTCACCTTTCACACCCTCAGAAAGTACAGAGGCTCCTCCTCTGACACCAGGGGTCCAGTACTGCTGAGGTGTGCAGATATTGGGATTAACCGGAGTGGGGAAGTGTGACAGACAGAATGTCCTTGCATTAGACACTTGTCTGGTACCACACACCGTGGATTTTGTAACCTGTCCCCGTGTGCCCTGGATGAAAGAACAACCTCCCAGTACCGCCCACACCAGAATGTATCCTCTGTAGAAGGGATGATCCTGGCTTTCAGTCCACCGCTAGCTGCCTTCTACCCAGCATGTGATTTGAAGACAAGGCAAGTCCCTCGGTCTCCTTATCTGAACGCGATGGATAGAGAGAAGGGAGGACTGAACTTGGCTGCCAGATCCAGTAACTCTAAACGTGGATTGTTAACAAATCTGCCCTGAGCAGGACAGATGTTTTGTCTTTGCAGAGGTGTGAACAGGGCTGTGAAGGTGGGGCCAGGGCTGTCCTCTGGTGGGGGTGTATGGCACTTGCTCAGAGCTGGCGCCTGATGGTTCCAGGACCTCAAGTAGCATTAGAAACGCCAGGGAAGTGTGGTGACTCTGCGTACTTGGTGCTGACCCTGGACATCTCGACGAGAAAAAGGCACTAAATTGGGGCAGACCCCAACGTTCCCACCGAAGAAAGGCTTCTCTGTCAAACCCAACAGGAAGGGCCACAGTCTGGTTTTTGTTGTTGTTGGGTTTGGGTTTTGTCTTGTTTTTAGAAGGGATCCCCTCAGACGGCCCAGGAGCAGAGTTTCTGAGAGTGAAAAAAAACAAAAACAAAAACAAACTGTGGCCTCCATAAGGGGGTCTTGGGTCCCAGGACAGCCAGCCACTGGGCAGCTTGCTTGCTCTCTCTCTTGGAGATCTAAGCCTGTGACACCCTCAGAACTTTCCTGCCCGGCCTGGCCACAGCCTGTTCAGCTAAGCACCCGTCCAGGGAGTGAGTCCAGGGAGTGATCAACGCCTCCGGGAGTCCGGAGGAGTAGGCCGTCTCTCTTCTGGGGCAGACCTGAGAGCCAGAGCCGGCCCTGCTGAGCCAACAGGCGGCCGGAGCCATACGAAGCGCATTAAGTATTAATAATTTCCAGTTGTTTGCTCGTCTTCCCCCCCCCCCCCCCAGGTCTCTGCAGGCTAGGACTCGGCTCTGGCTCTGGGCTGCCAGATCTAGAGATACTAGCGCCTCCCGGGGTCCGGGGGACAGGGCAAGGGGCAAGGATCCCCGCGCACCCCAGGGACAGGGTGGGGGGCCGGACGGAGCCCGGCAGCCTTGCCAGCGAGCGACGCGGCTTGCCGCGGGGGAGGGGTGCGGAGGGGGCGTCGCGGGAAGATCGGGGCGCCGGCAGGCTGGGCGGCGCGCGGCGGGAGCGCAGCGGCCCCTGGTGCACGGCCTCTCGGCGGTCACCACGGCTGGGCCGGCCCTCGAGGCGGGGCGGAGGGCGGGGCCTCGAGCGAGCGCGGTCGTCGGCGACACCCGGACAACGCGCCGGCGGCGGGGCAAGGAGGGCGGCCCGGAGGGCAGCGGCCCTGGCCCGCGTGTGCGGCCCTCTCTCGCGCTCCAGCACCGCTCTGGCTGTGCCCCGGCCCCGCCACACGCGCAGCCATGGTGGGCCGGCTGAGCCTGCAGGATGTCCCCGAGCTCGTGGACACGAAGAAGAAGGGCGACGGCGTCCTGGACAGCCCGGACTCGGGGCTGCCCCCAAGCCCTAGCCCCAGCCACTGGGGGCTCGCGGCGGCGGCGGGGGGCGGCGGTGGGGAGCGCGCTCCGGTCCCTGGGGCGCTAGAGCCCGACGCGGCGGCGACCCCAGCGATCCCGGTGAGTTGCCTCGTGCGCGGACTTCTCCCCGTCCTGGCCCACCCGGAGCCCGCCCGGGGACTCCGCAGCGCTCGCTGTCGGTGCGGCCACCCGCCCGTCGAGACGGCGTGGCCATCGCCGGGAGCCGGGGCGGGAGCGCAGCGAGAGAGCCTGGCCAGCTGGAGCCAGTGGCTGGAAAATTGTCATCGCCTGGGAGGCGCGGGAGCCCCGGGAGAGGCGAGCCGCGGTCTCCTCCCTTCGAGGTGGTGGCCCCCGGGGCTGCCAAGCTGCGGCTCGACCACATTCCTGCCGGGGCGGGCTGGGTGGGGCTCCCGGGACACGGACAGGGAACCCGGCCCTCCCCACCCGGGGGCCCACGCCCGGAGGCTTTGCTCCCAAGGCGGCCTCCCTCTGCCGGGACCTGGGAGAGGGGTGTGTTCTGGGCTCCCGGCACAAGGCGGGCTAACCTTTGGGAGCCCCTAGGAGTTATGCCGTGAGCTTTCAGTGTGCTGGTGGGCCCCGATCCTGAATACCTAACTCAGCCAGAGTTCTGATCTTAATGAGATCGGAGTCCTCCAGGTGGCCAAGGCTTTGAAAGTATTCATCCTTTTACTTAACTTTTTGCAAGAAAAACTCCAAGTCTGTTTTGCCCTGGGCTCTGTTCAGGCGGTGGTTTGCAGGCAGAGCTCAGGAGAGGCCACATCCTGCCTACAGTTGAAGCTCAAAGTAGGACTTAGGGGTGGCTGCTGACTGGGCCTCCCGTGGGGTGGTCGGTGGCAGTGTTATTCTTAAGGACCATGGTGGAGCTTTGGTGGGGTGGGCCTTCTTGACCTACTGACCCTGTGCCAGCAAGCATCCGCATCTCAGACTTCATTCCAAGGTGAAGCTTGCTTCAGCTTGGCCGTCTGGCCTTCTAGCCTCATCTTACCTGCTCTGACCACAGACCAGACACTCACGGGTGCTTCTGATGTCACTTCTTCCGCCTGACATGAATAACCTTGACCCTCACCTGTCCCATCCAAGTCCTGATGGCCCTTCCGTGCTCAGCGATGTCACCTCCTCTGGGAGCTTTCGCACACAGAACCTGTGGCTTGGTGTCAACCCTTCAGTGTGTCCTTGTGCATTTGTCTCTCATTACTACTGTTAACCCATCTCCCTCACCCTCACACACACCTAGATGCCCAGGGAGTGTCTGCCTGGGGGGCAGGAATGAGAGACAGGGGGAACGGAGCCTTGGATGAAAGTTGTCCTGGGGGTGTGGAGCACAAACCGTGGTGGCCATAGAACCGTGTAGCTTCCAGAGCTGCCTGGGATGTGCCCTCCTGATGGGGAGACTCGGGCAGCCAGAGACAGAGCAGGACCCACTGTTTCTAGGTCTGTGGCCACACCTCATTACTGACGTTGGTTTGAACCCAGAGCCACTAAGGTCCATCCTAGCCCTGGAGCAGCAGTACTCCGAGGGCTCTCAGCCGGTCCTTTCCGCTTTTGCGTCTTGTCCTGGTAACACAGTGAAGATCTCAGAGCCAGCCTTCTAGAGACATTTGCCTTCTTTGTCCTGGGGGTGGGTGGGACCCGCCACTTCCACAGCCTGGCACAGATGCAGTTCTTGCTCTTAAATTAAGCAAAGAAAATGACAGACCTCGGAAAAGCAGGGCGCACAAAGGGCCGCCGAGGTCCCTCTGCTCTGTGTTTATCTCTGCACAGAGGGCCGATTCCAGCCTGCTGGGTGACCAGAGACCGGCACCTGAGCTTCCCTGATGAGTCAAAGGCTGCGCTCTGCACACTGAGCTTCCTGGCTGGTGGGAGGTGACATGGAGCAACACCACTGTCACAGAGTTGCGGGAACCCTCTGTCAACCCCAGAAGGAAGGAGGTGGGGAAGGAGGGGTGGATCTTTACCTTTCCCTCAGCGGTAGTTGTGGCCTTCTCTAACTGTTGCTGAGACAAGGACAGCCGGGGAGGGGGGTGCTCTGCATAATTGAAGGTTCTGAAGAGTTAAGCTTGAGTTGTGGGGCTTTCTCACCACAGGGTCCCGGGGCATGGCAGCCTCTGGCTCTGGCCTCAGTCCTGATGTGGAGTTCACCATGATGCCAGCTTCCTCTTCTGCCTTTCACAACCTTCCCCCAGTGTGCAGATAAAGACCTCGGGCCGGTGCACAACTCCCCCGAGGGCACAGAGCACATTTAGGATGGACCTTGCCGAATGTGCTCCTGGGTGCAAGGCCCATCACTGAAAAGGGGAGAGGGGAGGAGTGATCTGGGATTTGAACCCTGACCTTCTGACCCTGTGCACTCCCCATGCCATGGGCCAGGCCTGTCCTTTGTAGGGACAGACTGTAGTCACCCCGGGGCCCCTTACTGGAGGCTCAGCCTTCTGTGGAGTGTGTGCTTTGGCCGGTCAGTCATAGGTCTAACCACTTTCTCCTCTCTCTCCGAAGAACCCAGCATCTCTGACCCACTCGCTGGCTGCCGGCTGCTCACCACGGCTCTGTCCCCTGTCCTTCGGCGAAGGAGTTGAGTTTGACCCCTTACCACCCAAGGAAATAAAGTGAGTGTGCTGATCCTGATACTATTTCTTAAAATGTTTTTAAAATTCCAGGTACGATCGCTTATTGTTTTAAAAAGTTAGTTATGAAGATGTACCAAAGACTATTAATAGTTTGACTTATTGTCTTGCACGATAACTCATTAAATATAGAGATACTCCATTTATTTATGAAGCTAGTTAGTTAAAGTCTTCAGATGGGGCCTTGCAAGGTCGAGTTAGCTGGCTTGGCATTCACTGTGTAGCCCCGGTTATCAAGTTTAGGATGATATTTCCGTCTCCGCCTCCTGAGTGTTAGGATTACAGGTGTGCCACGCTACACCTACCAGACACTCTTTTTAAAATAAAAGTGAGATATTGTGATGAAGTTCTTTTTTGTTTGTTTGTTTTTGTTTTTGTTTTTGTTTTTGTTTTGTTTTTCGAGACAGGGTTTCTCTGTGTAGCTTTGCGCCTTTCCTGGCACTCACTTGGTAGCCCAGGCTGGCCTCGAACTCACAGAGATCCACCTGGCTCTGCCTCCCGAGTGCTGGGATTAAAGGCGTGCGCCACCACCGCCCGGCGTGATGAAGTTCTTTATGTGTTTCATACACGCCTTTGGGTGCTAAAGACTTTGTTGAATATTACTTCCAGAAGCCAATCATCCCCTGTCCCACCTTGAAGGTGTTATGACCCTGTCTCGTGTTACGTCCCTGGACAAGTCCCCTGGGAATGATCTCACCCAGGATTATGGGGGCAAAGAGTCGTGGAGAGGTTCCAGCAAAGAGCTGTCTTTTTTAGCGAAAGGAATTTTACTTCTGGAGACTGGAGGTTTTGTAGCTGGAGTTTCAGTTGCCTGCACACAAAGGGGCCTTTGATATGGAACAGAGGGAGGTTCATCCATTTAGAGGTGAGCAGGTTAGCCTTTTATTCCCCTGGAGCTTGTGTTCCTGACAAAACTGGGACGTGACTTCGTGACATTAGCTCCCATCAGGGTCTTGTGACTCCGGGGAGAACAGACAAAATGCTGGTTCTCAGCCACGTGATGCTTGTGGAGATACTAACTAACATCTGTGGAGCTGCAATATTAATGTAGCCGAGTTGTTAGTGTGATGCTTCCAGAACACATTAACCCCGAGCCATGAAGGGTGTGTACACCTACACTAGTCAGTCCCAGCCAGCGCTCAGGAGGCTGAGGCGGGTGTGTGGAGGGGGGAGAGGGAGCTGCGGTTTCTAGTCTAGGCTGGCCTACTTAGCAAGACCTTGTCCCAAAATAATAATAATAACAACAACAACAATAATAATAATGATGCAACTGAGGGATGTAAGTGGCAAGTTAGTTTGTGGCCATCAGGGATGCACTTGGCTTTCATTGACAGAATCAGGGCCCTGGGTCCCCCAGAGTTGGTTTCCAAACCATAGTCCAGGTAGGCCAATCACTGAGGACATGGCTGTAGGCAAGCTTCTAGGACTCCTAGCACTAGGCAGTTCTGGGATCCTTCCTCTTCTCATTCAAGAGCTGGCTGGTCGTGGAGGGGATGGAGAAGTCTTTACCCCCTACAGCAGCTGACTCCACCTCATTCCATGACACAGCCCTGCTCAATGATAGATGCATCCAGAGAACAGGTCCTTAGGTCATGTCCCGGCATGATGTCTCAGTTAGGTTTCCGCTCACATCCTGAAAGGAAATCATGGCAGGAACCTGAGGCAGGAGGCACGGAGAAGAGCTGCTTACCTGCTCGCTCCTCCAAGCTTACTCAGTTTGCCTCCTTACACACCCCGGGACCACCTGCACAGGGATGGCACCGCCCACAGTGGGCTGCACCCTTCCACATCAAGAAAATGCCCCACAGGCCTGCCTACAGGGTAAACTTATGGGGTCATTTTCTCAATTGAGGTTCCTTCTTCTCAGATGACTCTAACTTGTATCAGGTCATTAAAAAACAAAACAAAAACCAAAGGAAAAAACAAAAATCCCCAGTAACCAAGGCACATGAACATGTTAACATGCACTTATACATATTAAGAAGGTGCCGCGTCACTGGACGATCTTATGGGACCACTGTCATATATGTGGCCAGTCATTGACCAAATTGTCTTTGTTCTGCATGCAGACACTGTGCCCCTCCATTGTCAGAGAGGATTCTGAGGTGTAGGCAAGTTAAGCCACTAGACTGAGGGCTTCAAGCTTATGCAGATGGGAATGGAATTCAGGGCTGTGGCCAGCTAGGGGAAATGGTGAGCTCAAGGTAAACTTTGGAAGCCTGTGCGCTGCATTTAGGGCTCAGCTCAGGCCTGGGGGCTTAGCTCGGGGTAGAGTTCTTGCTTAGCACTCAAGGCCATGATTTCTATCCCCAGCCCTGCAGATGTATCAGTCAGTCCATCCATTCATCCATCTATCCATCCATCCGCTCACACAAGTCCATCATCACTCAGGGACACTGTGACCTTCATCTCTGAATCTTGCTTTTCTCCTCCCAGGGCGTTTGGGAAGATCCCTTTAAGTCCCGTGACAAAAGTGGTTGGAGTGATATGCCTCTCATAAATACTCCCGTAGATTCTTGCTGCTTCTCTCCGGTGCAGCCAAGTTCAGTGTTTGCACCCCAGGAGAGATGAGAGGTCACACTTGGGACCCCATGCTCCTAACTCAGAGGACAGCTTCATGCTGGCTCGTATCTCCCTACAGGTACACCTCCTCAGTCAAGTACGACTCTGAGCGGCACTTCATCGATGACGTGCAGATGCCCCTGGGGCTGGCGGTGGCTTCCTGCAGCCAGACAGTCACCTGTATCCCCAATTGCACTTGGCGAAACTATAAGGCTGAGGTGCGCTTCGAGCCCCGCCACAAGGCCGCACGCTTCCTCAGCACCACCATCATCTACCCCAAGTACCCCAAGACCGTCTACACCACCACTCTGGATTACAACTGCCACAAGAAGCTGAGGAGGTTTCTGTCCAGTGTGGAGCTCGAGGCCACGGAGTTCCTGGGTAGCGACGGTCTCCCAGATGAATGCTGACTCAGTCTAGCTGCCTGAGGCTGGGCCAGCTGGTCATCCACTGCCCTGGTCCCCAGACCACTCTGGACAAGTTGGGTAACATTGCTGTTGCATATCATCCCAGCCCAGAGGAGTCTGACCTAGAGATACCTCTAAGCCTAGCCAGGGAAAGAAGAAAGAAAAAAAAAATCACTGCATCTTATAATAATAGAGAAACTTGGCTTTGTTTAAAATTTTTTCAGATAGTTTTTTTTTTAAGGAGCAGATATATGTATGTCCTGGCTGGTTGATGCAGTTTCCCCAAAGTCTCAATTTGATGAGAAAATAAAGATAGGCAGAACAATGGCATCAGGACCAGCTGAGGTGAGCTTGTCCTCCACTTTCTGACCAAGGAAGTGGGAAAGTCTCTGGAACAGAAAAAGTGGGTTTTAAGAAATTTCAGCCATGCATATCTTCATTGCCGGAAAAAAAAAAAAAAAAAAAGAGTAAAGGAGCTACCTCCGGTGGATTGTGATGCCCAGATGTGCTCAATCTGTGGAGACTCGTGTTCGGGACCATTTTTCATTTCTGCTTTATTTGTTTTTCCTGCTAATCCAAACTCTTAGTATTATCAAAATCTTTTTTTCATGATATTAGGGGAGAAAAACAGAAACCCCAGAAGGAGATGCCTTTAAAACATGAGCGCTCTGCCTGTTCCGCTGCCGTCGCTGGGTTGGGTAAACAGCTAGCCCTGTCTGGGGCACCGCAGCCGTCTGGTTCTCCAAGGTTGGTTCCAGGCGCAGGCTGTGGTGCAGCCCTGGCGTGCTTGGCATCTGGTTAACATCTCCTCAGGCTTGTGTAATTCCGCTCATAGGTATTTTGGGGTTTTGAAATACTTTCCCTTTTTTTTTTTTTTTTTTTTTTTTTCACAAGGCAAAATGCAGCAGAGGCTCTTTTTGAGAGGAATGGCATTTTAAAAGAATGCTTTGGAAAAACGCATGCTGGAACTGCGTGGAAAGGGATTCCACTGCGGGCCGCCATGCCTAAGAACAGCTGCCATAGGAGGAGGCAGATTCGAATGTGACTCAGATCATCAAGATTAACTGTCTCGATGGACTGACTCTTAGGACTTTGATAATGTCAAAACTGGGAGGAACTGGGTTTAACTCAGAGAAGCCAGGAGTATTCCTCACCATCCAGATTAAGCTAAGATGAATTCAGGAGTAAGGAGTGACAATTCAAACACCACAGCCTTGCCTCTGTGGTGATGGGGGAACATTTCTTTTGTACCACTGTATACACAGAAGTAACTATCGTGGAGTCGGGTATGAGTCAACGGTGTTTCCCAGCCAACTTCGAGAGTCCAGCTGAGCCGGCCCCAGCAGCAGGGACGATGCTGGCCCAGTGGGTGCTGTACACCAGGCTGCCGCTGCTCCCGTGCCCCTACCCCAGGCCTGGCCCTTGCTTCCTAGAACCCCCTACCAGGCCCCACAGTGCTGGAGTGAGGAAAGTGGCAAACGGATTTTTATTCCAGCACTGGAAAGAACAAGTTGTGCATATTTCCTCCGAATACTTCCAAATCATGTCAAGTGGGCTACAGAGGCTTTGCCTTCTGTGATGTCTCTGGATCTCTGAGGATGGCTTCCATCTGTCCGGAAAGCAGACTTGAGAACGTGCTGGCTCTCCCGGGGCCACGGCAGGGACGACGGTGGCGATGACTAGAGCCACACCGCCTAGCCCGTGTCTGCCCTGTAGACGGCCATGTCTGGTCTGTTGTGTTTTTAACTCATCCCCCTGGGCAGACAGGTTGCTGGCCTCGGGGTCCCAGCTGACTAGGGTGCTAGTCACTGGGGCACATGAGCTCCTCAGTCAAACTGAGAGTAACAAGTGCTACTTGGCTTTGGAAAAGCCTTTATTGACAGAAGTGGATTTTCTATCTGACTCTGTAATGTCACTGAGGTGGGAATATAATTTCTTTTTGCAAATACAATTCTTTTTTTTTTTTTGAGACAGGGTTCTTCTGTGTAGCCCTGGCTGTCCTGGAACTCACTCTGTAGACCAGGCTGCCCTTGATCTCACGGAGATCTGCCTGCCTGTCTCCCAAGTGTTGGGATTAAAGGCGTGTGCCACCCTGGCGCAAATTCAATTTTTTGTTGATGTTGTTTTGTTTTTTTGAGACAGGGTTTCTCTGTGTAGTTTTAGTACCTGTCCTGGATCTTGCTCTATAGACCAGGCTGGCCTTGAACTCACAGAGATCCGCCTGGCTCTACCTCCTGGGTGCTGGAATTAAATCATGCGCCACCACCGCCCAGCAAATACATTTTTTTTTTTTTTTTTTTGGTATTTTTCGAGACAGGGTTTCTCTGTGTAGCTTTGCGCCTTTCCTGGAGCTCTCTTGGTAGTCCAGGCTGGCCTTGAACTCACAGAGATCCACCTGGCTCTGCCTCCCGAGTGCTGGGATTAAAGGCGTGCGCCACCAACGCCCGGCGCAAATACAATTTTTTAATTAGGAAAATCACGAAGGCTTTACTCTGCCCCTTTGGAGACACTTGTTTTGAGTTCAGAATGATGATACCTTAAGACATTCTTCTCTCCCTCCCTCCCTCCCTCCCTCCCTCCCTCCTCCTCCTCCTCCTCCTCCTCCTCCTCCTCCTCCTACTCCTCCTTCTTCTCTCTCTCTCTCTCTCTCTCTCTCTCTCTCTCTCTCTCTCTCTCTCTCTCTCTCTCTCGGTCTTAGTAAGTTGGATCATGTGAAATTCAGGAGTTCAGGCAGAACCTTCTAGGTGTGGATGGAACCAGAACCATCTCAGTAAGTAGAAGTAAGCAAGTGTGGATGTCTAATGTGGATGGAAAGGCGGGTTTTATGCTGTTAGGTTATTCGCTAGGAGCCAGCTGTATGTAGCTGTTTGGAATCTTCTCGAAAGCTGCAGGCCCGGAAGCTGAGTGGCATCCTGGGACATCCTGATGGAGGTGTCACCAGCCCAGAGCAGATCCCTGATGGTTGGCAAAGTGGAAGAGGAGATTTTTTAAAACTCACACACTTGACATTCCTGAGTGTGCGTGAGAGACTGCGTGTGTTCGTTATGAAGCTTTTGCTCTGTTGTGTAAGTTATGGCTGTGGCAGAGGCTGTGTGTTTCTAGAGAAAGGTAGTTTTCCTTTCAAACGTCTGACCAAGACTTCATTTGAACCAGTATCTTTTCATTTGACACTTTTCCCGTTTTTTAAACTTAGAAAGTATTTGACACATACCAAAAGACAAAAAGTTTTAAAATTATCTTCGGCCTCTGTCCCAATCCATTTTTGCTTTGTGACTTCTTCATTTAACAATAAATTATCTAAAACCCGGGGATGCTTGCTTTAGTATTTATTCATTCTGTTTTTTAGTTGTTGTTGTTTTTTCTGGTTTTGGTTTTTTTAGTTTGTTTTGATAAGCAGACACACTACACTGTGCAGCCCTGGCTGGCCTGGAACTCACTTTGTAGCCTGGGCTGGCCTCAGACTCACAAAGACCAGTCTGTCTGTCTCCCAGGTGCTGGAATTAAAGGCATGTGCCTGGCCTGTTTTTATATTTTTTAAGTAAAATTATGATGATGGGATCAGAAATCTGAGGAAACACCTCATCCTGAGACACCCCACTCCCCTCAGAAGCCCTGTTGGTGGCCAGGCAGGCAATCTACCCCACAGCTATCCTGCCGCTGCTTGCCTCTTGAAAAAATTTGACACATTTTTGTTTGTTTGAGACAGATTCCCATGTAGCCCAGGCTAGCTTCAAATGTGCAACCAAGAATGACCTTGAATTCCTGCCTCTACTCCCTGAATGTTGGGATTACAGGCACGCGCTAGCACACCCAGCTAGACATGATTTTATTTGGCTGTTAATATGTAGCTGTGAGGAGCCTTTCTGGGGGGCAGGGGTGGATATTGATTGCTGGGCACACTTTTAATAAGGGAATTGGATTCCAGAGTGGATGTGTACTCTTCCCTGACCTTGATACTCCTGGAAATGTGGCCTTGACCTGGGATGTCAGGTCACCTCTCTCCACAGTACCTTTCAAACTGACACTTTACAGGAGAAATGCATGCCTGGGTGGGATCCACCCTGCTTTTCTTGAGATTCGAGGGAGGCTGTGGGCTGAAAACCCCTGCAGGTTCTGGACAACAAGCCAGAACTTACCTAGAACCCTCTGGAGACTTCGTGTCTACGACCGTGGGATGGAGTGAGTGTCAGGGGCACAGCAAGGCTGCCTTGAGTTGAGATGTCCCCTCACTTCCAGGGTTTCAAAATGAGGTAGTGGAGGGAATTCACATTCGATTCTAAAAAGATTCACACAGTCAGATGAAGGAAAGCCTTCCAGAGGAGCAATGGCTTCCTCTCACCTGTCCCAAGGGTCATAGCTGGCCCTTACAGCAAAAGATGATCGATTAGCAAGAGGAAAGCATACAGACTGATGTAGTGCATGCTCTCTGAGATGTGGGGCTAGCAGAAATAAAGACCTGAACGGTGGCTGCCACATCTTTTGGCATGCATGCACCTGTAATCCCAGCTCATGGGTGGTGGACGCAGGAAGATTCAGACTTTGAGGTTAGCCTGAGTTACATAATGAAGACCCAGCCATCAACCCCAAATGACACACATACACACACACCAAGTGTGTACTAGGGGTGGGGAGGTGCTTGGCATCCTACGTGGCATTCCTTCCTAGGAGTTTAAGGCAGGATGCACACCCCAAGAAGGGCTTAAGGCAGTGTTTCTCAACATGTGGTTCATGACCTCTGGGGGGGGGGGGGGGCCGCGTTGAAAGACCCTTTCACAGGGGTCACCTAAGACCAGTAGAAAGCACAATTTTTTTTTTGTTTTGTTTTTTTGTGACAGGGTTTCTCTGGGTAGATTCTTTTGCACCTGTCCCGGAACTCACTTGGTAGCCCAGCCTGGCCTCGAACTCACAGAGATCCACCTGGCTCTGCCTCCCAAGTGCTGGGATTAAAGGCATTCGCCGCTGCTGCCACCGCCACCACCACCCGGCTTGAAAACAACATATATTTACATTATGATTCATAACAATGGCAAAATTACAGTTATGAAGTAGCAACAAAAATAATTTTATGGTTGGGGATCACCACAACATGAGGAACCGTATTAAAGGGTCACAGCATTAGGAGGTTGAGAACCACTGGATTAAGGAGAGAGGGGTCAGAGAGGGACCTATCTGGGATTTTGCTTGTTTGGTCTTCTGAGACAGGGTTTCCAGATGTGGCCCAGGCTAGCCCTGAAGTTATAATGATCCTTCTAACTGCTTCCCACTGCTGGGATTCCAGCCCTGCCTTGGTTTTATGGCTTTGTCCCTGGCCAGAAGGTGAAGGAATCAGGAGTTTCATAGCCTGCTCAGAGGAGGGCGAGGAGGGTCAGAGAGAGGCCTTCCTGCCTCTCCTACATTTCCTACCGCCACACCTAGCTACCAAAGTTCCACATTTTTAAGCCAGGTTCACTTGTGAGGCTGAGGCAGGGATATCTTGAGTTTAGAGTTGGCCTGGACTGTGTGAGATGACTCGGTGTTTGCTGTACGAGTGTGAGGAACTCCCCAGGACCTAGGTGAAAAGCGGGGTGTGTGTGTGCCCACATCTGTAATCCTAGCTCCAAGAGCCAAGCAGGACATCCCCCAAGCTCACTGGCCAGCAAATTGGTGAGCTCGGTGAGAGACTTAGCCGCAAAAAACAAGATGGAGAACTGAGAAAGACGCTCAGTGTCAACCTCTGGCCTCTCTCTACACACACACACACACACACACACACACACACACACACACACACACAGGAATAACTAATAAAGGACACACAGCATGGTGGCCTCACGCTGTACTCCTACTCGGATAAAAGAAGGCTCTGAGCCTTATCTGTTTGCCTTTGAGCTATGACTCAGAAATAAATACCCAGGAATGCATAGTATCATTCCTATGATTCTTTTTCTAGTCTCTCCTATTATTTCAAGTGCAGGAGATTGAACTCAGGGCCTTACATGTGCTCAGCTATTAACCATTTACCATAAGCTGTGCCCCTAAAAATAAAATAAGTATTAAAATTGGAAGCAAAAATGCCACTTTCATCATTGTCTAAAGGTCTCCACCTTTGAGATAAGGCAAGAAAAATAAAATAGCCTTGTTGTGGGATAGCTGCACACTGTGTGAAGATGGACTCCTGTGATTGGTGCAATAAAAAGCTGAAGGGCCAATAGTTAGGCAGGAGGTATAGGTGGGACTTCCAGGCGGGGAGAGAGAGAGAAACTGGAAGGAGGAATCTAGGTGCTTGATTTCACCAGCAGACTCTGAGCAAGTTGGATGTGCCATACTAAGAAGAGATAGCCAAGCCACATGGCTGAATGTAGATTTTTTAAAAAAAAAAAAGGGTTAATTAAGTTATAAGAACTAGCTGGGGAAAAGCCTATGCCAAGGCCAAGCTTCCATAATTAATAATAAGTATCAGGGTCCAAAGATAGTCCTACAAGAAAGCTCGCTACATGTGGTAATCCCAACACTGGCCAGGCAGAGGCAAGCGGATCTCTGTGAGTTACAGGCTAGCCTGGGCTACAAAGAGAGATCTTGTCTCATAAAAAAAAGAGAGAGGAAGGGAGGAAGGAAGGAAGGAAGGAAGGAAGGAAGGAAGGAAGGAAGGAAGGAAGGAAGGAAGGAAGGAAGGAAGGGAGAGAGAGAGAGAGAAAAAGAAAGAAAGAAAGAGAGAGAAAGAGAGAAAGAGAAAGATTGAAATGAAAGGATTGGAATAAAAATGTCCTATGAAAAAGTGATATTTACATAGCTTTACTAGCAAAGATTGTTGAATGAGGATTGAACAGATCAAGGTCTCAGAGTAGATAAGAATCACTTGTGAGCCAAGCATGGTGGCCCACATCTTTAGTCACAGCACCTGGGAGGCAGATCGCTGTGAGTTCTAGGCTAGCCTGGTCTACATAACAAGTTTCAGGCCAACTAGAGCTATATAGTGAGACGAATCAGTTGTGAATAAATAGTGGTGCACACCTGTGCCTCCAGCACTTGGGAGGCTAAAGCAGGATTTTGAGTTAAGGCCAGCCTAGGTTCCATAACGATGTCCCTCACAGCACATGGCATTTCTGATTCTTAGCTGGTGAGAGGCTTCAAACTTGGGAGCAGGGGGCTTCCATTTCTTCTCTATATCCCCAGAATTATCCTTGTCTTTCTATCCTGCTTGAAGTATTAGTGAAAATAGAAATTCCCAGGAGATAAGGCACCAGTAGAGACCACTCTTTAGGGGCTGAGATTTTGATCTTGCGTGTGGGAGTAAGAGTGACAGGGGCCGAAGAGAGAGCCTAGTGGTTAAGGGAGCTTGCTGCTCCCTCTGAGGCTGGATCCCAGTACCCACATCAAACAATTCATAAGTTTGCGCACACACGCGCACAAACACACACACTTAAAAAAAAAAGTAGGCCTGGTGGTGGTGGTGCATGACTTTAATCCCAGCACTAGGGAGGCAGAGGCAGGAGGATCTCTGTGAGTTTGAGGCCAGCCTGGTCTACAGAGTGAGTTCCAGGTCAGCCGGAGCTCCACAGAGAAACCCTGTTATCAAAAAGCAAAGCAAAAAAAAAAAATTTTAAGATTTACTCATTTTATTTTACATATGAGTATTTTGTCTGCATGTATTGTATGCACCATGTTCATGCTTGGTGTCGTTGGAGATCTGAAGAGGCCATTGGCTCCCCTGGAACTGAATTAATGGAGGGTTGTGACTCACCATGTGGGTGCTAGGAATCGATTCTAGGTCCTCTGCAAGAGCAGCAAGTGCTCTTAACTCCAACTCTCCAGTCTGTAAAGATTTGTGTTTCAGAGGTTGGAGAGATGGCTCAGCAGTTAAGAGCACTTACTATTCTTGCAGAGGCCTTGAATTTGGTTCCTAGTACCTTTATCAATGACTCACACCTGCCTGAAACTCCAGTTCCAATGAATCTAACACCCTTTAGCCTTCTTGGGTACATGCACACACATCATGACCATAAACTCATACACACACACACACACACACACACACACACACACACACACACACACACACACACACCAATAAAAGGATCTTAAAAACAACAACAAAAGAACGCTCTTGGCACAGAGCATGGACAGTCACACTGTCCAGGCCAGTCTGGACTATACACAAGAGTTCAGGCTAGCTTTCAGCATAAGAGTTTCATTCCTATTAGCTCTGGTGGTTTGAATGTGAATGACCCCTATGGGCTCATACGTTTGAATGCTTGTCTCCAGTTGGTGGAACTGTTTGATATGGATTAGTGGGTGTGACCTTGTTGGAGGAGGTGTGTCAGTGGAGGTGGGCTTTGAGGTTTCAAAAGCCCATGATATTCCCAGTCAGCTCACTCTCTGCCACCAACTTGCTGATAAGATGTGAGCTCTCAGCTACCGCTCCAGCACCATGCTTACCTGCTACGATGGTCATGGACTCACCCTCTGAAACTGTAAGTGAACCCCCAGTTAAATGTTTTCTTTTGTAAGTTGCCTCATGGTGTCTCCCCACAGCAATAGAACAATAACTAAGACGCTAGGTATATGTGTTGTGTGGGTCTCTTTTCTTTTTTTTTTTGCAGTGTTGGGGCTTGAACTCAAGGCCTGGTGCATGCTAGGCAAGGGAACACAGTGCTTGTGAATGGTGGGGGTGTGAATACAGTTTTTAGCCTCCGCAGAACAGGCGCTGGATCCACATGGAGTGTGAGCAGAAAGTTTCTATTCCCTTCTGCAGGCTGCTTGTTCAGACTTGAGCATTCGGGGGCCGGTCTTGGCTGTGTCAAACCAATTGCTGCTGATGACAGGTGGCTGTCCTCCTGTGCTGCTTAAGTGCTTTGTTTGGGTCATTAAGCCAGGCAGAGAAAACTAATAGGACGTTCCCAGTGGCCAGCACCATGCCTACCACCACCACCACTACCACCAAAGAGGTCTGAGGAAGCGAGGAAGGCCCTGAGAAGTTAGCTTTCATGAACTTTCTTGCTCATCTTTCTTTAGTATGTATTTGAATCCAGCTTCTTTGAAGAAAGGGTAGGCATGACTGCATTAAAAGACGCCAGAGTGAAAGAGTAAAGGCCAGTGAGGAGAGGGATGCATTGTGGGTGAGGACATCACCGAGAGCCACACGACGAAGAGCTGATGAGAGAGCAAGACTCGACCCTGAGCTTCACCACAAGGAAGCCAGAGCAAGGAGCAGCCTGTGCGACCGGACTTTGTAAAAGGACACCAGCCCGAAGGGACAGGACAGGGCTTCCAGCTGGCGTTAAGCCCCCAAAGGACTCCGCTGGCACCTGCAGGTGTAGAGGAGCGGAAATCAAAGGCACGCACGTCCTCCCTGACCACTTCCGGTTTGGCTGTCTGCAAAGCAAGAGGCTGTTAGAGGGGCAGGTGAGTCCACGCAGACTCTGAGCCAGAAGGCCTGGGTTCAAATCACAGCTCCATCACCCTTAGCCTGTCACTTCATGTCCCCCAAACTCTGGAAAATGGAGAGAACGAGAGCTCTCCTCCCTCAGAGAGGGTGCCAGGATGAAAGGAACTGATGTGTGGGAAGTGCTTCAAACAGTCCCGGCATGAGTTCAAAGCTATGTAAAGTGTTTGTTTTAATTATCTTCTGGCTTGTAATTTCACTCCCAAGAATGTATCCAAAGCACTGGAAATTTTCTCTAAAATGTGCATATAAGGATATTCGCCGCAGAGTTGTTTAGAACAGCCAGAAAAACAGGAAACCAACTAAATGTTCAGAAAACCGGGTTGGGGGGGGAGGGGCGGGGCATGAATGAACAGTCCCTGCAATGAAATCCAATCTCTATCAAGTGTATTGGAGATGTGAGTTTAGTGGCTTGGGGAGGTGATCATGTCGTGAGTTTTTGTTGTCGCTGCCTGGCTGTTTGCTGTCTGGTTGGTTGAGGCAAGGTATCCTGTAGTCCAGGCTGGCCTTGAACTTAATATGTAGCTGAGGATGACTCCTGGCTGGCCTGAAACTCCCTATGTAGACCAGGCTGCTTTGGCTGGGGACAGGACCGGGATACCAAGTGTTGCTTATAAGAGCTGTTGACAGGGGCTGGAGAGGTGGCGCAGCAGTTAAGAGCACTCACTGGCTGCTCTTCCAGAGGACCCAAGTTCTATTCCCAGCACCCGAGTGGTGGTTCACAACTATCTATAACTCCAGTTCCAGGGGATCTGATGCCCTGTCCTGACCCCCACAAGCACCAGACATGACTGTGGTGCACAGACATGCATGCATTCAGAGCCTGAAGTATCAGTTTGAATTGCTATGACTGGGTGGGGATGGTTGATGAGGTAGGATTCCTTCCTGGTGGCATTCTGAGGGGAATAAGGCAATGTGTTTCAAGGCTGAATGTGCCCATGGACAAGTGCATAATGTGACCAGGAGACCCCTGAGATTTTTCCATCATCCTAGGGGGCCTCTGTTGCTGGTTAATGGATCTTCCCAGACCACCCCCCCACACACACACACACACCTCCACGTAGTCACAATACTCAGGAAAGACCCCTTCCTTCCAATACCATCAGTCACCAGCGACCAGACTGACAAGCGCTAGTGGGTGCCAGGCCACCTTGGTCTCTCTCCTGCTGTCCTTTGGAAGTGTGTGCATCGTGGGCCCCACCTGCTTAAAGCACCAGGATCTCTGGGAGCAGCCACACCTGGGTTGGACATCCCAGCACCTCCTCTTCCAGCCTGGGTAAGTCCTTCCCCATCCATGCCAGCTTCCTTGTGTGTACATGGAAATCACAACACCCTGCTACCCCAGAGATAACTCTGCAGAGGAAGTGAGATGGTGTTTGTTGAATGACTAACACTATGCTGGGTACTGGAGGTACCTGATACACCTTTAGTTAATATCAGTATTCTGGCAACAACCTGCCGGGAACCAACCAAATCTGGAACACTGGTTAGCCTAATGTGTCCCCCAAAGACTTGAGTCCTTTTATCAAATCCCTCAGGATCAGGGTGATTTGAGCAAGTCACCTCTTGTCTCCAAACTGCAGTTGTAAAACAGAGATAAGTCCCATTGCTCAGGGAGCAAACGTGCAAGAATTTATAAAGCTGCCGTAAAGTGTCGCAATTATACCTAAGAAGGAATACACACACACACCAGGGAAGCATAATCCAGGCAGCTACGAGCAGCTCTGGAATGCACACAGCAAGTGAAAAGACCCGGTCTCTTCCCTCCTCCCCAGTTTTATTGCCCTGTAATTAACAAAAATAAGGAAGCTGAGGTGGCCCCTTCAGTCTTATCTCGCTCTTAATCCACCCAGCAGCCACTGGCACTTGGTAGCACATGGCACCTGCACCATGGTGGAACGGTAAAAGCCCTCTCAGGGCTGACGTGTCTCAGCAGGTAAAGGGCCTTACCGCCAAAGCCTGCAGACCTGAGTTTGGTTCCCCCACCCTACCCCCAACCCCTCATGGTGAAAAGAGAGAACCTACTCCTACAAGGTGGCCTCTCCCAAGAATTCAGGAGAGCTCCTGTGCATCCCCCAATACAAGTAAATATTAACAAATAAAATGAAATAAAAGTTTCTGAGCTCAGACAGAGTGTCTGTGATGCCTGGATAAAATGTCACTTTCTTTCTTTCTTTCTTTTCTTTTTTTTTTAAAGATCTTTTTTTGTTTGTTTTGTGGCAGGGTCTGTGTCGCCTCTGACTGGCCTGGAACTCACTCTGTAGACCAGGCTGGTCTTGAACTCACAGAGATCCGCCTGCCTCTGCCTCCCTAGTGCTGGGATCAAAGGTGTGCGCCACCACCTCTGGCTACTTTATTTATGTATGTGTGTGTGTGTGTGTGTGTGTGTGTGTGCGCGCGCGCGCATCTGCAGATGCTTGGGGAGGTCCGATGAGAGCCCCGGTTCCCTGGAGCTGGGGTTGCAGGCACTCATGAGCCACCTGATGTGGGTGCTGGGAATTGAAGCCAGGGCCTCTGGGAGAGCAGCCAGTGCTCTAACCGCTGTGCTCTCTAGCTGGCCTCTGGGGTCACTGCACACACACATACAAGCAGACTGAACACCCATACACATAAAATAAAAAAATAATTTAAAAACACCCCTCCCAGTCAGGCGCTGGTGGCACACTCCTTTAATCCCAGCACTCAGGAGGCAGAGCCAGGCGGATCTCTGTGAGTTCGAGGCCAGCCTGGGCTACAGAGCGAGATCCAGGACAGGCACCAAAACTACAGAGAAACCCTGTCTTGAAAAGCAAACAAACAAACAAAACAACAAACAAAAAAAAAAAACCCCACCCCTCCCACTTCTTGGATAAGCTTGGATTTGGGGGTTTCCAGCCTTGAATAAGGGTAAGGTATGTGAGAAACAAGTAAGGCAGATGGTGGCGGGAGGCTGGCTGTCTCAGCCAGCTCTTACCACACAACAAAAGTATCGCTAAATGTAGTGATTTAAAACAACCTTATTAAGAGCTGGAGGAAGGGCTCAGCAGTTAAGAGCACTGCCTGTCCTTCCAGAGAACCAGGGTTTAGTTCCTAGTATTCACCTGGCAAATCGCAACTGTCCTTAATTCCGGTTGCAGGGGATCCAAGGCACAAACATCCATGTGAGCAAAACATATATGCTAAAAATAACATTAAAAATAACGGTCTTAGCAGGCCGGGGGTGGCACAAGCCTTTAATCCCAGCACTTGGGAGGCAGAGGCAGGCGAATCTCTGAGTTCAAGCCAGCTTGGTCTAACAGAACAGCCAGGGATACAAAGAGAAACCCTGTCTTGAAAAACCACAAGTAAGCAACAACAAAAACATTCTTATCAAGCCGAGCTTGGTGACCCATGTCTGTAGTTCCAGTTACTTGGGAGACTGGGGTGGGAAGATCACTTGAGTCCAGGAATTTGAGGCAACATATCAAGATCTTATCTCAAACTGAGGAGGAGCTGGAGAGATGACTCAGTGGACAAACACTTGCCTCACAAGCCTGGAGACCAGAGTTCAGATCCCCGGCACCCACATAAAAGCCAGCAGGAGTGCTTGGGCTCGGTGAGAGGCCCTGACTCAGGCAATCAAGTGGAAAGATGACTGAAGAAGACACCTGACATCGACCTCTGGCCTACATGAACACATGCACTCACATGTTTGCCTATATAGATGCATATCACATACACACGCAGTAAAAACAAAACAAAAGAAATCGCACGCAGCAGAAACCATCACCTTTACTGGGATGCAGTTTCTGTGGGTTGGGAACTGGGTCCAGCCAGATGGCTGCCCATGGCTCAGCTTCTGGCCTTGGCTCAGCTTCCAGCCTCTAGGCTTTAACTGCCACACTCCTTAGGTGGCCAGTCACATGCCAGTTAGTGTTCCCCAGAGCAGGAATCTTGAGACAGAGCATGTGTCCCGCGGTGTCACGGCCTACATACATCTGACTCTCAGGACTTTATTTTGTTTTTAAAAGTTTGTAATTACATTTCTTTGTTTATATGTGTGTGTGTACACACACACAAAGTAGGAGAGATCAGAAGACAACTTGTAAGATTTGGTTCTCTCCTTCTGCCATGTGGGGCCTGGGAATCGAACTTGGGTCTTCATGTTTGGCTGCAGGAGTCTTTTCTCACTGAGCCAAATCATCCACCCCACTTTCTATTCTTTAGACAGAGCCGAAAGGTTTAGTCTGGGTTGAAGGATGTGATAGCTTGAGGCAGAGATCACGGGGGTAGGGGTGGGTGTGGGGGTGCTGGGGACACAGGACAGTTACCACACAAGGCTGGAAATGAGTCCAGCGTCACCCTTAAGATGCGCACAGGGCTCAAAGGAGCACTCCTTTCCTGGGTCTTGGTCCTGATACTGGTGTCTGGGTGAAGCATCAATCTTCTGCCCTGTGAGTCAGTGTGAGCTGGTCACGTGGCTGTGACCTGCCTCAAGGTTGGGGCACTCCCTCCGCCCAACTGTCAGGCAGTCGTTAAATGGACCCAGGCAGCAGAAGGTTGTTGCTCTTCCGGAGATAGACTCCTGGCATTGGCCAAGGGTCAGACACTCCCAAAACCCTTGACCAGGCCTTAAAAAAAAAAAATCCTTCTGAGCCTAGAGTACACTGTGATCCCAGGACTTGGGAGGCAGAGGCAGGAGGATAGTGAGTGTGAGGACAGGTTGGGCTGCATAAGGAAACCCTGTCTCAAACTAGTAAAATAAAACAATAGCCATCGTTCTTTATTGGGAGGTCAGTAGATGAATCTTCTTGGCATGTCTCTAGGGTACCACTCTATATCGATGCTTTAAGCATCTGTTCAGATCATGCTGCGGAGCCCACCCTTCTCTGTCCTCCACCAACTCCTCACCATACTCTGTGTGCCCATCAAATAAATACTTCTTTGACTGCTAGGGTTCTCCCGATGATGGACATATGACCCGTGCCAGACCAGGAACCGTTGAGACTGATATGACAGTGGACAGGGACACAGGAGTCAGTCTTTCTCGTTCATAGAACTATAGAGGTTGCCTTTGCTACCCTGTGATAGCCCACCTAAACAGAGGCAATAGATGGGTGGTATGGACAGAGAGAAACCACCTCCTGGATCCAACCATGCCTGAAGCCACGTCAACTCTAGACTGCTGATGACTGTAAATAGTCATTCCTCCTGTAAGCTAGTTCTTGGTCAGCTTTCTCTTTGCTGCCACGGGAAGAGTCTTCACTGATACGGCCTAGGTGCCTTGCTGGAGTCAATTCTGGCTGCTGGCAGCCTTCATCCTTACCCACTTCCTCTGCATCATAAGTAGACGCCTGTGAGGCGCCAGTATATAAGCTGGCTATTTCCCGTCTGGTCAGAAAAAACCCTCCCCCTAACAGAACATCACTGAGGGAAGGCAGGACCTGAAGCAGAGGCCAGGGGGCAGGCTGCTTACTGGCTTGCTCCCCATGGTTTGCTCAGCATGTTTTATATACATAAATGTACACACACACACACACACACACACACACACACACACACACACAATACACATTGGCCGGGTGTGGCGGTGTACACTTTCAATCCCAGCACTTGGGAGGCAGAAGTACAAAGATCTCTGTGAGTTCGGGACCAGTCTGGTCTACATAGCAAGCTCTAGGATAGCCAGGTGTGTGTGTGTGTGTGTGTGTGTGTGTGTGTGTGTGTGTGTGTGTGTGTGTATCTCTCTATATATATATATTTTTTTTCTTAATTTAAAACATTGTTATTGTATATGCATGGGTGTTTTGCCACCATGTAAATCTGTGCACCACAGGCTAATCCCTGAGGAGGCCAGGAGTTTTTGAATCCCCTGAAATTGGAGGTCCAGACAGTTGTGAGCCACCATGTGGGTGCTGGGAATCAAGCCTAGGTCCTCTGGAAGAACAAGTGTTCTTAACCACTGAGCCATCTCTCCAGCCCTCTCCTTTTCTTTTGAGATTTATCTGTTTATTATTTTATGTGTGTATGTTTTGCCTGCATGTATGTATGTGCACCATGTACATGTCTGATATCCGTGCAGACCAGAAAAGGGCATTAGATCCCTTGAAACTAGAGTTACAGATGGTTGTGAGGATCAGTGTGGGCGCTGGGGATTGAACCTGGGTCCTCTGGAAGACCCAGCCCCTAGGAGCCAGATTTTAAACAACACATAAGAGCAAGTAGTGTATTTAATTAGAAGAATAAGGTCTCCAGCTGGGAGTGGAGCCGCACACCTGTAATCCCAGCACTTGGGAGGTGGAGGCAGGAGAATCAGGAGTTTACCGCCAAACTGGGCTGCATTCCCCTCTGAATACCCACTCGATATGAGTTCTTTTCAGGAAGTCAGCTTAAGGTTCAGAATACAGGCAGCCTACACATACTCTGTTTTGTTTACAGGCAATTTACAAACATCAAACTGTGTTAAGAAATTGAATTACTGAGATGACAGCTTACTTAAGAAAAAGGAAATTCTGATAGGCACAGCACTGTGCTCACAAAAAGAATGCTGTCCTTTTAAATTAACATTTTTACCATTTTAACCGTGTGTGTGTGTGTGTGTGTGTGTGTGTGTGTGTGTGTGTGTGTGAAGCCTGATGCAGGTGCTGGGAATAGAACTCAGGTTCTCTGGAAAAGCAGTACACACACTCTTAACTGCTGAACCATCTCTCTCTCCAGTTCCAGGGGTACCATTCTTAAAAAGGAAGGCACCAACCCCACACCACAAGCATCGGTTTCCCTCGGTTCTGGTCTGATTTCTTTTTATTATGATTCTTTTTAAACATAAAAACGTGTGGCAAGGAGGAGCTTGGCAGCAGGGCGGACAGATGTCACTCTGTCGCAGTGGTGGCTAATTCGGGGTGCAGGAGCTTTGCGGCCTCAAAGTAGCTATGCGCGTGGTCGCCCTTGGAGCTGGGCTGCTTGCTGCTGGGGCCGCAGTCTTTATCGGAGAGGTAGGGCAGGTTCTCCAAGCTCTCCTCCGTGCAGGGATCCGAGTGGAAGCCCTTGAGGGCCACTAGCCGGTACCGCTTCCTCCGGTTCAGCTTGTAGATGCGGATCCTCTCCTTTTCTGCCTCAGGGTCGGTCAGAATCCCATCCCAACGCAGACTCTCGTTGATCTGGTTGGAAAGGCTCTCTTCTATTTCGGCAAAGTAGGGGTGGCTCATGCCGCAGGAATAGGGAAGGCTGTGCCTAGTTTCTTCTTTGTCTCTGGGCTCTGCCCTCGGGCCATGGTCTTTGTGGGGATTTAAGATGTCGTGGAAAGATGAAGAGAGCGGCTGATTCTTCCGGCCTCGACTGTGATGTTTGTCTGCTGAAGAGGTGAAGAGACAAATATTTGTGCCTTCTAGAATGAATGCCCAATAAACCAGCGATGTAAGGGACGGGGTCTGCCTTTAGCCGGGGTTCAGATGGCAGGAACCTGGGACCTCACCCACTGCCTGAATGCTTTCAGTCAAGGTATTTGGGGGCAAGAGGCACCTTTTTCTTTTTGTGGGTGCACCCATGCCTTGTGCATGCTAAACATAAGCTCTGCCACAAAGCTACACCCCAACCTGAATACCAAGAGATCCTAAAGCTTCATTAACCATCAGGGCCAAGCAACAAATGGAGAAGCCAGATCTGAAGGCCCCCTGACTCCCAGTGTCCTGTTCTTCCTACGGTATCTGCTCCACTTAACCTCACTACATGCTCCTGGGTCTATGACTCTACACCCATCTAGACAGAGAGGAAATTACAAATGATGTAATTAGTAGTATACTGAACCAGGAAATGCTCTTTCTTTTCTTTAAAATTTTAAAGATGTACTTATTTTATATATGTAAGTGTGTTGCTTAAACATTGTCTGTGTACCATGTACATTCCTGGTGCCCAAGTAGGTCAGAAGAGGGCATTCGATCCCCTAGAACTGGAGTTACAGATGGTTGTGAACCACCATGTGGGTGCTGGGAATTGAACCTGGGTCCTCTGCAAGAACAAGTATTCTTAATGGTCAAGCCGTCTCTCTCTCTCTCTCTCTTCTTTCCTTTTTTTTTTTCTGAGACAGGTTTCTCTGTGTTAACAGTTCTAGCTGTCCTTGGAACTTGCTTTGCAGACCAGGCTGGCCTCAAACTCACAGAGATCTGCCTGCCTCTGCCTCTTGAGTGTTGGGATTAAAGGAGTGCACCACCACCTGGATTCTTTTTTTCTTTTGAGATGGAGTCTTACATATCCCCAGGCTGGCTTCAAGCTCCCTATTTCCTCTTTTCTCTTCTCACTTTAAAAGCACTACAGAATTGCTTGTAAAATGCTATAAATGGTGAGTCTCTCTCATCAGCTCCTCTTTCCGTTCTATTGTATAAATATCTCCTCCTCCAGAAAGGCAAGCTGGGTAAGGATAAAGGCAATAATAATAATAATAATAATAATAATAATAATAATAATAATAATAATAATAAAGTGACATTCAGTCTTGACATTTCCTTACCTTCCTATTCTCTGAAAACTACCTGGTGTCCCCTGCTGACAGTCTGAGGTACGCAACACTGTAATTCCTACAGTCAAAAGTTGCACCAAAAAGAAAACCAACGCCGTGTTTGGCTGCCACACAGACCGCTCGTTGCCTTACCCTCCCTTTAGCTCCATTCTGCCTGAAAGAATCGTTACAAGCCTCCATTGCTTTTTCCCCAAACCACCACACTTGGGGAAGCCGCTCCTTCCACTTCCCACTCTGCACGGGCAGCCAGCCGAGGCCCAGCACCTGAGCCCAGGACTAGCCACGCCTGAGTCAGAGCCAGAGCCACATGGGTGACACCAGAGTCACACCACTCCCAAGCAGGGTCATTCTGTTTCACAGCTGCCGTCTTCCTCAGAGTGGGCGGGCACTGTCTCTGCGGGGATATCTGGGTGTTCTGTGATGGAACGGAGGGAGAGGCAGGGACTCTGGGTTCCTGGAAGGTGCTGGTGTATGTGTACGCAGGTGAAGGTCTTGGTGAGTGAGACTAGAGTACCTGCGGTGGGTGTGATGTTTGGTCACTTCTAAGAATGTAAGTGCCTAGAATTCCTGTGTGGGTATAATGTTTGGGGGGTATCTATGCATGTGAGTTTCTAGAGTGCCTGTGTAGGTATGAGATACTGGTATATCTGTGTATGTGAGTGTCTAGTATCTAGGTGTGAAGTTTGTGTTGGTATCTGTGCATCTATGTAAGTGCCTAATGGAATCCACATGTGTGTAGACTGTATGTGATGCATGATGGAGCCACCATACTTTAGGTTTGTTGGATAGTGTCATATTGCTTATGGGAAGGCAATGTAAACAGTCAGTGATCCACGTGGTGGTAACTCCAGCCTTTAATCCCAGCACTCAGGAGGCAGAGGCAGGTGGATCTCTGAGTTCAAGCCCAGCCTGGTCTACAGAGTGAGTTTCAGGACAGCCCAGGCTACAAAGGGAAACCCTGTCTCCAAAAAAAAAAAAAAAAAAAAAAAAAAAAGTGTGGGTGATAACAGGAGGGAACTTCTGTGAGTATATGCAGGACACAGCTGTCCCTAGGCAGAGTCCATTCAGGGAAGAATCTGTTCATTTATTTACATGGGGGCGATTCCTACTAGAGGGGAGCCTGGCGTCTGTCAGTTCCCTGTGGGAGTGACTATCGGCTAGTATCTTCCCATCTGGGCTAGTCTCTTTATGACTCCAAACCTTGAGAAGTCTGTTTGGAAGGGTGTGTTTGCCTAAGGGGCTATGAAGTGGAAAGGAGGTGGGTATAGGAAGATCAGGCTGGAGGCTCTTGGGGTGGGTATCTGTGGGGGGGTCTCTGTGTGGGGTGGAGGATCCTTAGATCTTGAGGGCTCTCAGAGGAGGGTGTGGGGTCTTTGGATATATTGGGACTAAAGCTGGTAGAGACTTCCTTGGTAATTAAGGGGTCTCTGTGGTGATGAGCACGTGATCTTTATGGGTAGGGCTGGGCATCTGTGGGCTGCCCAAAAGTGTCCTGTGTAGGGTCTAGGGGACTGTCAGGGTGTGGTGTCTGTTTTCGGCCTGAGGTGACTTCCAGGTAGAGGGGCATCTGGGAGAGGAATCTCAGGTCCAAGAGCCAAGGCGGCCTCGCTAGCTGCTCCTCTTACCGTCGCCCTTGCCCGAACCTTTGGTCTTTTTCTTCTTCTTTTTCTTCTTCACTTTCCGTTTGGCCAGCTCGGAGGCAGTGCCCACGATGGGGGGCAGCTTGGACCCCGGGGAGCCCTCAGCGCCTCCTTCCCGCGCCTCCTCCTCCTCCTCGTCCTCGCCCTCCTCGCCATAGTCCGCCGCCCCGGTCCCACCGCGGCCGGCCATCCGCCTGCGGGACCGCAACCTGCGCCAGGAACAGCCGAGGACCCGCGCCGGGCGGGCTCCAGGCGCTCACTGCCGGCCCGGCCACGCGTCTCCATGGCGACCGCTCGGCGCCGCAAGCGCAACCCCAAAGTGGCCGCCAGGGGCCGGTTGTGGCTCTAGCTGTACGCATGCGTGTTTCGATTTGTTTGAGACCTGTGGTGAGTCAAGGTGAACAGGGCAAAGCAGGATCGCGATTGTTAACGCTTGGGCTGACATGGACGTCTCTCCTTCACTTCTGTGCCGTTCATTTGAAATGATATTTATCTCTTCTTTTTTTTTTTCTTTTGAGACAGGGTCTCATGGAATTCGAGCTGGCTGACCTTGAATTCTTCTTCCTCTCCTACCCTTTCCCAAGGGCTGGGATTACAGGCATGAACTATTGATATCTGGCTCCCCTCACCCCCAACACACACACACACACACACACACACACACACACACACACACACACAGCTGCACACACACACACACACACACACACACACACACACACACACACACACACATACACACACACAGCTGCCCAGGATGGTCTGAAGCGCTCACTGTACCCAGTAGGCCTGGAACTCAGCGTTTTCGTGCTTTAACCTCCCCTGTTAATAGGATCACAGGTATGAGACACCAGGACTGGCACCTCATAAAAATTGTTTTCCTTTAACAAATTAAGGTTTATTAATTTTCATTTTGTGTATGTTTCACCTGAATGTATATGTGTGTACCTCTCGTTGAGCTAGCTGCGTGCATGTGTTTTTGATCTGCTCGAACCCTGGTGTGAGCCAAAGTACCCAGGGCAAGACCAAGTGGAGGTTGTTCCCTGGGCTGACACCGACCTCTCTCCTCCTCTCCAGTGCTGTCTCGGAGGTGAGAAGAGCGCACCAGACTCTCTGGAACTGGAGTTACAGCTGGCTGGCTGTGAGCTGTGGTGCTGGGAACCCCAACTGGGTCCTCTGCAAGAGCAGCAAGTGCTGTGAACCGCTGAGTCACCTCTTCAGCCCCCCACCTCCACCCCCATGACAAGTCTTATCAAGACTACACCCATGGGCTGGGGACTGTAGTTCAGTGGTAGGGCACTTATATAGCATGTAGGAGATCCAAGTGTCCTGCCCAGCCAGGACCACAGATTTAAGAAGACTAAGCTTGTTAATATAATTTGAAAGGCCTGGCGTGACCTGTTGCTTGCTTTTCTTTCAGGGTTAGCCACCACATTATCCCAATATGACTGCCAGAAGCCTGAGGTGTAGCTTAGGTGATACAGTGCTCACCTCCCATACATCAAGGCCTGTATTTGATCCCCAGCACCCCACAAGCTGGGCAGGGTGGCACATGCCTGTAATCCCAGCACTTGAGAGGCAAAGACAGATGGATGAGGAAGTTCCAGGTCATCCTTGGCTCCAAATCGACTCTGAGGCCAGCCAGATTGCAGGAGACAAGACAACTGTCTAAAAACCACAACCACCAAAACCAAGTATGACTGCTATAGTATTTCTTTTTTCTTTTTTCTTTTTTTTTGGTTTTCCGAGACAGGGTTTCTCTTGTGTAGCTTTGCGCCTTTCCTGGATCTCACTTGGTAGCCCAGGCTGGCCTCGAACTCACAGAGATCCGCCTGCCTCTGCCTCCTGAGTGCTGGGATTAAAGGCGTGCGCCACCACCGCCCGGCAGTATTTCTTATCGAGTGAGCCCTTTTGGAATCTCACACTCCCAGAGAAGTAGACAGTCACACTCTCTTCCCCTTCACTCTGGGCGAATTTGTTGACTTCCTGGGAAGGAATAGTATGTGTCATGTCTGGGATGTAGCTCATTTGTTAGAATGCTTGCTTTACACGCACAAACCCTGGGTTTCCTGCCTTCACATCCCCCCACCCCACTCCCCACCCACTCTTACCCCTCTCTCTCTTACTTGCCTTATTTAAAGCTGAATTTAAAATTTTACACTTGAGTTCCGCCAGCCTGCTCTACAGAGTGAGTTCCAGGACAGCCAGGGCCACACAGAAAAACCCTGTCTCCATAAACAAAACAAAACAAAATTTAATTTATTCTGTGTGTGCATGCGTGTGCATACATGTGTCACAGCACACATGTGGAACTCAGAGGACAATCCAAGGGAGCTAGTTGTCTCCTTCCACTGCGTTCATCCCGGGGATGGACCGCAGGTCTTCCAGTTTGATGCCAGGAGTGCCCACTGAGCCAGCTTTGCCCACCGACTTGTTTATTTTTGGATTGTTTTATATGAGAGAGTGAACCCAGGGCCTCGAGAATGCTAACACTGGGCAGATGTTCTACCTCTGAGCTATGCCTTTGGCTCTGTGGTTGTCATTGTTGACTTGTAAGAGTTTTGCCTTAGGGTATTGGTGTTGGTGCTGTTGGTGTGTGTGTGTGTGTGTGTGTGTGTGTGTGTGTGTGTGTTTGGAGAAAGGGTCCAATGTAGCCCAGGCTAGTCCCAAACTTTATGTAGCCAAGGATGATCCTGAACTTCTGATTCTCCTGCTGTCTTAGTTAGGGTTTTTGTTTTTTGTTTTTTGTTTTGTTTTTCGAGACAGGGTTTCTCTGTGTAGCTTTGCGCCTTTCCTGGGACTCACTTGGTAGCCCAGGCTGGCCTCGAACTCACAGAGATCCACCTGGCTCTGTCTCCCGAGTGCTGGGATTAAAGGCGTGCGCCGCCGCCGCCCGGCCTTAGTTAGGGTTTTATTGCTGTTAGGTTTTTATGTGCCATAACCAGAGCACCTCTTAGAAAGGAAAGCTTTTGATTGGGGCTGGCTTACAGTTCAGAGCTTTAGTCCATTGTCATCATGGTGGGAAGCATGGTGGTACACAGGCAGACGTGGTCCTGGAGAAGGAGCCAAGAGTTCTACATCCGGATTGGCAGGCAGCAGGAAGAGAAAGAGACACTGGCCTGGCTTGAGCACCTGAAACCTCAAAGCCCACCCCCAGTGACACACTTCCTCCAACAAGGCCACACCTCCTAATAGTGCCACTCTACATGAGCCTGCGGGGGCCATCTTCATTCAAACCACCCCACTTGCCTTTGCCTCTCTAATGCTGGGATTATAGTCCTATGTACAGGTTATGTAGTGCTGAGAACTGAAGCCAGGGCCTTGGGCAGGTTGTGCAACATTCCACCAACTAAGCTATTACTACAGCCGCAGCCGTATATGGGCTCTTCTCAGAGCTTAGGTCCAACTCCTCTGTGGCTATAATGAATCCAAACCTGTAGCTTACCTACTTGTCTTTAAAATCTTTTTGAAGGTTTTTATTTTATGTGTTTGTTTTTCCCAAATGTATGTATGTTTACTATGTGCATGCCTGGTGTCTGAAGAGGTCAGAAGAGGGTGTCAGATCCCCAGGAACTGGAGTTACAGATGGTTGTGAGCGGCCATGTGGGTGCTGGGAATCTAACCCAGGTCCTTTGTAAGAGCAGCCAGTACTCTTAACCACTAAAGCATTTCTGAGCCTTGCTTACTGTCCTTTTGATAAATAGAAACTGAAAATTCTAATGAAGTCATATTATTGATGTTTTCTTTTCGTGTCCAGTCTAAGGAACCATAGCCACCACACAAGACAAAAAAGTGAGCGCTAAGCCAGGTGTGGTGGAGCACACCTTTAATCCCAGCACTCGGGAGGCAGAGGCAGAAGGATCTCTGTGAGTTCGAGGCCAATTAATTTGTGAGCAAAGTTAGGTGGAGATCAACTTTCATTTTTTTTCCCCCAAATGGACTTCCAGTTGTTCCCCAAACTCCCATCAAGAAGACATTCTTTTCCTTCATAGACTTTATTCAACACTTTTTTTTTTGAGACAAGGTCTTGCTATGTAGCCCAGGCTAGCCTCCAACCTACAATCCTCTTCCTGCCTCAGCCTCACAAGGGCCAGGATTACCGGCACCATGCCTGGCTTAACTCAGAACTCTTTAGAAGCCCTATCAACTTTACATATCTGTGACTGTGTCTGGACCCTCCATCACATTGCTTGTGTTTCACTGGACTGCACCTGCACCAGTACCACACTGTCTAGATGATATAGCATTATAATTATTTTTATTTTATTACTTTTATGTGTATGGGTATCTTACCTCCATATATGTTTGCGCATGCCTGGTGCCCAGAAAAGGGTGTCAGGCCCCCTGGAACTGGAGTTACAGATAGTTGTGAGCCACCATGTGGGTGCTCGGAATCAAACCTGTGTCCTCTGGAAGGGCAGCCAGTGCTCTTAGATACTGAGCCATCTCTTCAGCCCCTAGAATTAAGTCTTGATCTCACATAGTCCAAATACCCCAGCGGGGTTCATTTTGAATATTATTTAGGCTCTTGGAACTCCCTTGTTCTTGTATATATACATTTCAGATCTTCTCGTCATTTTTCACTGTTTTCAGATAGCCCAGTGAGATTTTGATGGGATTGCGTCCAATCTATGAGCTTAGTGCTCAGTGGATGCCCGTTTTCCGTATTGATCCACGTACTTGCACTGGATTCAGGGATGCATTGTTCTGCACAGGGCCCTCCAGGTAGCCTGTCAAACTCCCTAGCATGTGCAGCAGTTCCTCACACAGTGAGCATTCAGCATCCGCCTCTCGCCTGTCTGGTTATGTCCTGAAGAAGTGAGGGATGGCGGGATGGCTCAGCAGGAAAGGCAATGACCACCAAGCCTGACAGCTGGAGTTCAACCCCCAGGACCCACATGGTGGAAGGAGGGAACAGACTAGAAAGCTGTCCTTGGATCGCTTCATGCATTCACACATGTACGCATGCACACACGCTAAATAAATGCAGTAGAGACAGAGATATAAATGACAGCTGTCCTTTGTTCAGCTGACCCACTGCAAGGTGCGTCTGGGGTTTCCTTGCAGATGTCCTTCCATACTCAAGGTAGTGCTTGAATATGAGTGCCAGCAGGGCTGGCCGTTCGCTGCCTGTCTTAACTCCCAGCTGGTGCTCCTTGCCTGAAGGCTTAGCTGGCTGGAGACAGCTCAGCCATTTCTCTTCTGATTTTCATGAAGGTTACATTGAGGTTGTATGGGACCAGCCCGAGTCTATGAAGAAGGAGAAGAGTTACCCCCAGCGAGGGGATACAGCTTATAAACAATCATGCAAATTCCTTGCAAGGAAAGCTTTTGTAGGTATGTTTAAATGTTTTTATGAATTCTTTTGAGTATTCCACTGTAGGTGGAATTTTCCTCTCCTGACTGCCTGCTCCCAAATAAGCAACACGGAGACTTAATATTAATTATAAATGCTTGGCCAACAACTCAGCCTTGTTACTGACTAGCTCTTACATTTTTTGTTGTTGTTTTTGTTTTTTCCAGACAGGGTTTCTCTGTGTAGCTTTGCGCCTTTTCCTGGAACTCACTTGGTAGCCCAGGCTGGCTTCGAACTCAGAGATCTGCCTGCCTCTGCCTCCTGATTGCTGGGATTAAAGGCCTGCGCCACCACTGCCCGGCTTAGGTCTTACGTTTTTAAGTTAACCCACATTGCTTCTTTACACTCTGCAATGTGGCAGTACCTTTATTAGCATGGCACGTCATCTCCTGTTTCTCCTGCATCTGGCTGGTGACTCCTCTCCACTCTTCTTCCTCCCGGCATTCTCCTAGTCTAGCTCTCCTGCCTAACCTTATCCTGTTCAGCTATTGGCCAGTCAGCTTCTCTATTAAACCAACCACAGCGACAAGTCTTCACAGTGTACCGAAGGGTTATTCCACAGCGTTCCACACATGCTCACAATGCGTTTTGACCATATTCCCCCCGTCCAGCTCCTCTGCCTAGCCTCCCCCAGTTCTACTGTCCACTCTCTCACTTCCTCCCAACTTTGTGGCTGTCCTGGAACTCACTCTGTAGACCAGGCTGGTCTCAAACTCAGAGATCCACCTGCCTCTGCCTCCCAAGCATCTGTGCCACCCCCCCCCTTCATCCTCATCATTCTCTTCTTTATCCACTGAATCCAGTTTTTTCTGCCCATATACTCAGGGTTTGATGCCATCCACTGGAGCATGGTTGATCTACCAGGGGTCATATCCTAAAGAAAATTGGAGTCCCCCTGCCAAGGCCATCAACTGTTAATAGCTCTTCAGCTAGGGTGGGAGCCCATGTGCCACCCTCCCCACGCTGGGATGTTGATTGAATTCATCTTGTGCAGACCACCACAGCTGTTCTGAGTTCACGAGTGCAGTGGTCCTATCATGGTGAGAGCGTTAGAGGTATTTTAACTCAGTGTTGTTCAGCATGGCCTCCAGTTGTGGTCCCTGTCTCCTTACTTAGCCTGTGTCCTGGGAGTTCTAACCTATCTCTGTGCCATAATAGCTTCATAAGACCACTGTGGTTTTTTTGTTTTTTGGTTTTTTTTTGTTTTGTTTTGATCAATTCAACACAAGTTACAATCATCTGGGAAGAGGACACTCAATTAAAAAAATGTCTCCATCAGATTGGCCTATAGGCAAGTCTGTGGGGGCATTTTCTTGATTAATGACTGATGTGGGAAGGCTCACTGTGTGTAGTGCTACTGCTGGGCAGGTGGTCCTGGGTGGTGTAAGAAAACAGACTGAGAAATCTTGGAGGAATAAGCCAGTAGGCAGCACCCCTCCATGGTCTGCCGTGGGACGGTCTGTATGTCAAATTGCTCTGATTGGTCAATAAATAAAACACTGATTGGTCAGTGGCCAGGCAGGAAGTAGGTGGGACAAGGAGAGAGGAGAATTGGAGGAAGCAGAAGGCTGAGGCGGAGAGACACTGCAGCCGCCGCCATGACCAGCAGCATGTGAAGACGCCGGTAAGCCACCAGCCACGTGGCAAGGTATAGATTTATGGAAATGGATTAATTTAAGCTATAGGAACAGTTAGCAAGAAGCCTGCCACGGCCATACAGTTTGTAAGCAGTATAAGTCTCTGTGTTTACTTGGTTGGGTCTGAGCGGCTGTGGGACTGGCGGGTGACAAAGATTTGTCCTGACTGTGGGCAAGGCAGGAAAACTCTAGCTACAATGGTCCCTGCATCAGCTCCTGCCTCCAGGTTTCTACCTTGAGTTCCTGTCCTGGCTTCCCGATGATGCACTGTGACCTGTAAGTTAAACAAACCCTCTCTTCCCCAAGCTGCTTTTAGTCGTGGTGTTTTATCACAGCAACAGAAAACAAACTAAGACGATCATCAGCTCTGTTATTGGTTTTGAGCTGGGATCTCACTTTGTAACTCTGGCTGTCCTGAAACTCACTCTGTAGACCAGGGCAGCCTCAATCAAACCCAGAGAGATCCACCTGCCTATGCCTCCTAAGTGCTGGCATTAAAGGCGTGTGCCACTAAGCCTAGATTTCTTTCTCTATAAAATATTTTACTTTAAAGTGTGTGTGTGTGTGTGCGCACACGTGTGCATGTGCGTGTGTATGTGTTGTGTGTGTGTGTGTGTGTGTGTGTGTGTGTGTGTCTATGTCTGTGTGTCTATGTGTGGGTGTATACATGAATGCACATGAATGCAGGTACCCACAGGGACCTGAGGCATCGGATCACCTTGGGGCTGGAGTCACAGGGATTTGCAAGCTGCCTGATGTGGGTGCTGGGAACCGGAAGAGCAGTTCTCGACCTCTGAGCCATCTCTGCAGCCTGTCCCCCTACCCCCCAAGTGTTATGCTGGGACTCTTCTGTCGGCGTTCCTCTTTCCTCCTCACGCCTGACTGCACAGCAACATTTGACACTGCTGATGCCCCCTGCTTCCTTTTTATCTGTCATTTACATTTTTAAAAAAAGCTTGTTTCAAATCAGGGCCTTGCCATAAACTCAGGTTGGCCTTGAACTTGCAATCCTGCTGTCTTGGCCTCACAGATGCTGGGGTTTAAAGGCTTGGGCCACCAAATCCAGCTTCTCTCTCTTGAAATATTGCATTTGCTTGGCTTTTTGGACGTCTTGTGTTTCGGTCAGCTTTCCCTTCCTATAACAAATAGCTGAGCTTAAGCCAACCTACAAAGAGAAAAGATTCGCCGGACATGGTGGCTTACCTCTGTAATCCTAGTATTGGGAAACTGAGGTAGGAGGATTTCCACAAGCTTGAGGCACAGCCTGGACTACATAATAAGTTCCAGGCCATCCCAGACTACCTCTGTCTGGAAACAGCAAAACCATTTTAGAGGTTTGGACCCAGAATCAACAGGTACATTGCTCTGGGCCTGTGGGGAGACTGCCCATGGAGGGGTAAGACCAAGGCTGGTAAAATCTCCCCTATGGCTGGGAAGAGAAAGGGGAAGAGGCTGGGTCCACAAGCCCCCTGGGGGAGCCTAAGACCTCCCACTGGGCTCCACCTCAGAGGTTTTGGCACCACCAATCAGCGCTACTCTGGAGAGCAAACCTTTATCACTGGGGCTGTGGGAACAATCAGCACTGAACAGCAGCACTACATGTTGATTCTCAGGCCACTCACTACAGGCTAGTCCTCCCTTCCCAGACCCCAAACGCTGGGCTTCCTCAGTTCTCAGGGCTCTCCCTGTGTATTTTCTGGTCTCCCTCCCCCGCCCTTCATTTTTAAAAGACAAGATCTCCTTATTACCCCATGTGGAGCTATCTATGTAACCCAGGAAAGCCTCAAGCTCACAGAAATCCTCCTGCACCAGCCTCCCAACGGCTGGGACTACAGGTGTGGACTACCATGCCCAGCACAGGTTTCCTGAGCCATCCGGGTCTACACTTACAAACCTACGCCGTTCTCTCTGTGCTGTTGACTTCCAGTGTTCTGTCTTCAGCCCGAAGCCCACATAACCCGCTTATCCGCCATCCAGCATCCAGCTCAACTCCCCACTGCACAGATTCCCCAGAGCAGGCTGCCTCGGTTTCTGTGTTGCCTACTGTGTTGGTTTGAGATCCCCCCCAAAGATGACCTACATCTTGCCATGTGATGAGCATTAGTCCAAGGACAAGTCAATGCTCCAAATGTGAGAGACTCTTTGGAAACCCAATCTTTGAGATACATCCAAGAAAAACTTTTTTTTTTAGATTTAATTTTTGATTTATAGGGCAGGGAGGGAGGCATTGTGCATGTGAGCGCAGGTGTCCTCAAGAACCAGGAAGCAAAACAGAAGCAAGCTAGTGAAGGGTGGCTCTAGGGACTGTCCTCGCAAACTCCTTGGCCCCTCTAACCTGTTTGCTGACTCGTTTCTTGATCCTGGCTTCCTGACAGCAATCAGGTGCTAAGTGCAGAGACATCTCTCCCTCACCCTCGGGATTGGCACCAGGACTCCTGTGGGGTCCCCAGAACAGACTGTGTGAGCCTGCGAGGAGGCTGCAGCCTAGACAGAGTTGAAACTACTGAGCATGCGCAGGCTTCTGGGCTCCCAGTCCCGGGGCTGCCGTCAGGATGCCTGTGGCCCTCTTGCCTGTCTAGCCTAAGAGAAATAAAACTCTCCCTGCCCCGCTGCCTCCTCTCTTCACTGACTGGATCCCAGAGGCTGCAAGCGAACAGACCTAACCCGGTCCCTCAGTACAGGGGTGGGTCTCAGAAATATCATCTTAAATCAAAAGGACAGTTTTGGAGAAGGAGATGTGGAGCCAAATGGGGGATGGAAAGATGGCTTGCGGGTGAAGAGTGAACACTGATCTTCCAGAGGACGTGAGTTCAGTTCCCAGCACCCAAGTCAGGTGTCACAATGGCCTCTAAGTCCAGTCCCCAGGGGAATCTGATGCCTCGGGCCTTTGTATGCTCTATTAGTGATGGAATTATTGATGTGCAGCACCACATCCAGTTTCTGGGTAGCCCTGGCACCCCTGAACACCATGCTGGCCTTGAACTCACAGAGTTCTGCCTGCCTCTGCCTCCCAGATGCTGGGGTTACACCTGGCATGATCTGACTTTTTGAAAACTATAATTAACTTATTTTTTATTAATTTTAATATTTCATTTATTAATTTATTAATTATTTATTAATTTATTTGGTTCAATTTGGTTTTGTATCCATGGATGAACTACTGATCCTCCTGCCTCCACTCCCACGTGCCTGGATAATAAGCATGTGCCATCACACTTGATTTATACAGTTCTGAGATCTAACCCAGGACCCCCTACATACTAGGCAAGGATGCTCCCAACTGAGGTATATATATCCCCTGTCCTAAGTTTTGTTTTTCTGAGACAAGACCTTGCTGGATCCTGGACAAAGTCCAAGCCAGCCTGGAACTCTGACTCAGCAGGTCCTGCCACCAAGCCTTACCACCAAGTTCAGTCCTGGGAACCCACGTGGTGATAGGAGAGAAATGACTCCCGAAAAGCATCTTCTGAGTCTCCCTCCCCCACAACATTAGTTAATTAAAAATTCTAAAAGGAGCCGGGTGGTGGTGGCACATGCCTTTAATCCCAGCACTCAGGAGGCAGAGGCAGGCTGGTCTCTGTGAGTTCAAGGCCAGCCTGGTCTACAGAGTGAGATCTAGGACAGGCACCAAAACTACACAGAGAAACCCTGTCTTGAAAACTCAAAAACAAAAACAACAACAACAACAACAAAAAAAAAAAACCAACAAGAAACAACCAAAAAGGTTTGGGCAGAGTTGGTGGCCAATGCTTGAAATCACAGCTACTCAGGAGGCTGAGGCAGGAGGATCAGTTGAGACAACAAATGCAACATGGTCAGACTCCAGCTCAAACTGTTTTGACTTCGATTCCACTTGCTTATCTTATAAATAATTCCTACCCTGAAGAAGAGCAGTGGGCAATGGACAACTCTCAGAGAACCTTGCTGTCTGTCTCCTCTGTCTGGCCAGGTTCCTTGAGGCCAGAGCATGGGCCGTGTTTAACTGTGTTCTCCCCACAGAGCCCAGTTCCTGGCACAGAGCTGAAATGCCATCAGTGAATGAATGATGTAGGATAATGGGACCGAGGGGCTGTACTGGTATGTCCCTGCCTGATAGACAAAGAAAGAAGCACAGATTCAAAGTGGCTTGCTCCAACTTTTAACATTAATCAAGTGCTCCTGGAACCCACTGTTCCAGATCTACCATATCTGTGTGTGTGTGTGCGTGTGTGTGTGTGTGTGTGTGTGTGTGTGTCTGTGTGTCTGTGTGCATGTGAATGTGGGTGGTGGTGGTAAGGAGCTGGGATCCAAGACTCACACGTGCTCCGCATGCTCCCTGCCACTGAGCCCCCAGCCCTGTTCTGTGGCATCTCTCAGAACACAATAGTAGGCTTCACAAGATGTCCATTGACCTGCAGGGGAGCCCGTTTTCATGATCGTTTTCATGATCACTCTTGGCTTCCTTGTTTACACTTTCCCCGTCTCGGTCTCTGTGACTGTCATTGTCAAGAGTGGGTGAGGGCTGAGGTGTCTTGCTCTGTGAGAATCAGGTTTTCCCCTGCTTTGGCTAGGTTACTATAGGTAGGGTTTGTGGGTTTTTGGCTTCCTGTTGCCTGCACAGCCTGGGTCCCTTAGCAGGGCTGCTGTGCTAGGGGGCTGTCCTGCCCAGGCCATCTGTGTTTTCCCCAAGGAGGGCAGGCTGTGTCTGTGTTTTATTAGTATCAACCTTAGATTTGAGCCAGAGGAGTCCCCGATGTGGGTTTTGTGCTTCATGGGATCCAGCTCAGCCTCTGGGCCAGTGACCTCCCTTAAGGGACAGAGATGCTGTAATCAAGGCTCTTGTCCACCAGTGGTTGTCCTGTCCTCCTCCAAGCCCACAGTCTGAGTACCTGGACCTTTCAATTTCTTATCCACATGGTCCTGGCCTGCTTGGAGAAACCATGTGGGCCTCCCTCCTTGATCTACCTTCTTGGGCACCTCCAGGCCCGAGGCAACATGGGTAGAACCTGGAAAAGCAGGTCAAAGTTCCCAAAGCTGTGTGCTCAAGGGACCATTTCAGAATAAGTTGGGGACAGGAGGGGAGGGGGCAGGCTGTGGGATGGCACAGAACCCCCACGAGCTTGGAATTTGAAACTGAAATCTGGCCTGCCAGATTGGAGTGAAGGTACATTTGTCAAGGTAGGCGAATAGTACATAGTTTACTTAACACTTTGTCAATTTAATTTCTAACATTTAATACTTACGCATACGGTGCGTGGGTCCCTATGTCTGTTCTTGCCCTGGGCTTTGCAACTGTTAAAGGCAAGCCCGGGGCGAAGGATGTGTCTCAGTGGTAGTATGCTTGCATAACACATAGGGTACCCTACGTTCAACCTCTAGTCCAGAAGGGGGAAAGAGAAGAGGGGGTACCAGCATTCATTCTGGGGGCCGGGGCTGTAGCTCAGTTGGTAGATGCTTGCCTACCCAGTTCGTGAAGCCTGATGCCCCGAAGCCCTGAGTTTCATCCCCGGCACCCTATAAACTGGCTATGGTGGTACACACCTGTAATAATAGCGTAGAGGCAGGAGTTCAAAGTCACCCTTGGCCAGCAGGGGCTGTAAAAAGGCCCTTTCTGAAAAATAAAATAAAATGGGGAGGGACTGGAGAGATGGTCCAAAGGATAAGAGTGCTAGTTCTGCCGGGTGGCGGCAAGCCTTTAATCCCAGCACTCCAGAGGCAGAGCCAGGTGAATCTCTGTGAGTTCGAGGCCAGCCTGGTCTACAGATCGAGATCTAGGACAGGCTCCAAAACTACACAGAGAAACCCTGTCTTGAAAAAAAAAAAAAAAAAAAAAAGAGTGCCAGTTCTGGTCCAGCACCTAGGCTGGATGGCCCACAGCAGCCTATGGCACTAGCTCCAGGGGATCCAACGCCCTCTGCTGGCCTCCACAGCATCTGCACTGTCATGCGCTGCCCCCCTGTACAGACACATAGAGAAAAATAAAAATAAAAATTTTTTTTTTCAAGACAGGGTTTCTCTGTGTAGCTTTGTGCCTTTCCTGGAACTCACTTGGTAGCCCAAGCTGGCCTTGAACTCATAGAGATCCGCCTGCCTCTGCCTCCCGAGTGCTGGGATTAAAGGCATGCGCCACCACCGCCCAGCAAAAATAAAATTTTTAAGAGAAAAATTTAAAAATGAGCAACAGAAGTGCCTTCTCCTGTTAAAATAGAAAGAAAAAAAGCCTGCTCATTCCCATTGGTCCTTCTGCGGTCACACCCACCTCTTCTAGGGCTTCCTTCCTACCTCACATACTCTTTAAAAGGGGAAAAGATAAAGCCAGACCCTAGGACCAGGTAGACATGTTACCTCAGGTCCAGAGGGTGGCAAGTCTGGCGACTTCTCTTCTTTCCCTTCTTCCTCCTCCTCCTCTTCTTTTTGAGTCAGGTCTCACTCTGTAGACCAGGCTGGCCTCTAACTTACAAGATCTGCCTGCCTCTGCCTCCCGGATCCTGGTGTTAAAAGTATGCACTACGACACCTGGTTTGTAACTTGGAAAAAAGCAGTCAGCCTGATTTCAGGTGCTGTGGGACAAAAACTAACAGAGTAAGGTAGGGGAGAGGTGAGGGGCCAGGCAGCCTGAGGCTCACGGTCCCTGCTATGGCTTCCATACTCTTCCTAGTCCCTCCCGTGTCTGGACTGTTCCCCCGACATGCTGAGACCTTGTGTCTGTGTGTAGGGAACCCAGGGCTTCCTGAGTGCTAGGCAAGCACTCTGCCGGTCACCTGTATGTATCCTCAGCCTGGCTAGAGCATCTTGATGTAGCTTTTCTCCCTCATCCAGAGGCCTCATTTTCAAATCGGCCTTTACCTGCACCTGCCTGTACCCTTTCCTGACTGTATTCCCCCCCAGCCCTTACTGCCACTGAACGGATACACCCACCCAGTTGTCTTTCCTCAGTGGTCTGTCTGTCATTACTGGAGCATAGACTGCAAACCCTTGGTTCTGCAGGATCCCCAACCCCCAAAGCTGTGCCCAAGCATGCAACAAAGAGTGTGTGGTGAGTCATATTTGAGATCTTAGTACTGGGAGGCTGAGGCAGGAGGGCTGCTAAAAATTAGAGGCTGCTTGAATTTTACCTCAATTAAAAAAAAAAATGGCGCCGGCGGTGGTGGCGCACGCCTTTAGTCCCAGCACTTGGGAGGCAGAAGCAGGCGGATCTCTGTGATTTTGAGGCCAGCCTGATCTACAGAGCGAGATCCAGGACAGCTAAGGATACACAGAGAAACCCTATCTCGAAAACCAGGAAAAAGAAGAAGAGGTGCGCTACACAAAGGCTTAGAGCCTGTAACACCAGTTTCACATCTGGTTTGAGGAGGCAAAGTTACAGTAAAAGTATAAATGACTGAAAGAAACTAGAAACCCTCAATTCATTGTTTCGGTTGAGACAGATCTTGCTATGTAGCCCAGTCTGAACTCGAACTTTTGATCTTTCCACATTACACTCCTGAGGGCTATGTGCAGTGTATAGGCTTGTGCCACTACGCCCAGGGAAACTCTCAATTATTATTATTTTTTCCTGAGATATGGTCTCTTGTAATTCAGGCTGACCTGTAATTGTAGCTGAGAATGACCATGAACTTATTTTTAAAAATTATTTTGCCAGGAGGTGGTGGCACACACCTTTAATCCCAACACTTGGAGGCAGAGGCAGGTGGAGCTCTGTGAGTTCAAGGTCAGCCTGGCCTACAAAGTGAGTTCCAGGACAGCCAAAGCTGTTACAAAGAAACCCTGTCTCAAAAAACCAAACTATGTTTTCTATGTATAGGTATTTGCCTTCACACATGTCTGGTTACCACATGCATGCCTAGTGCTGGTAAGGAGCCAGGAGAAGGGGGACGATCCCTTGGAACTAGAGTTACAGACTGTTGTGAGCCACTGTGTGGGTGCTGGGAATTGAACCTGGGTCCTCTGGGTCCTCAGTGTTCAACTACTGAGCCATCTCTCTAGCATGACCATGAACTTTTAATTCTCCTTCCTCTACCTCCCAAATGCTGGAATTACAGATGTGTGCCACCATGCTTGGATTTAAAACAATATTTATTTATTCATTTATTTTTCTGTGAGTGTGAGTGTTTTACCTGCATGTATGTCTTTGTACCACATGTGTGCCTGGTGCTGGCAGAGGCCAGAAGAGGATGTCAGATTCCCAGGAACTGGAGTTGTACACAGTTGTAAGTTGCCATGTGGGTGCTGGGAATCAAACCCTGGTCCTCTGGAAGAGCAGCCAGTGCTCTTAACCACTGAGCCACCTCTCCAGGCCCCCGGATTTTTATGTTTTCCACCCTATACTCCTCATTAATGTCTTCTTATGAGTCAATTTTTTCCTCTGCTTTAATTCGTATGTCCTAACCCCCAGTACTTTACTAAGCAGCCATGTTTGGATATAGGACCCGTGAGGATTTATAAAAGCTAAATGCTGTAAGATGCACCATTGATCCTGGCTACTTGGAAGGCTGGGCAGGAAGATTGCCAGAGCCCAGGAGTTTGAGACCCGTCTGGGCAATTAGGCAAGAGCCTGTTCAAGGGGGATGGGGCCTGATAATAAGGTTACTTCGTGGGCCTGAATCGTGCTAGGTGCCCTATAAGGAAAACAGACTAGACACAGCCCCACAGAGGAGACGAGGGCAGACAGCCATCAGCAAGCTAAGGTAAGACCTCAGAAGAAGTCTGCCTGTGGCCTCTCCGTCTCAGGCTTCCGGCTAGAGAGCTCAGAGCCAACATAACTCTCCTCAATGAGTGCTGTGGCTCTTGTCCATGCCCTGTCTGAGGGGGGCTTCCTTGTGGCTGCCCCAGAAAACAGGGCAGCTCCTTTTGTCCTCCTCCTCCACCCCCCTCGGGGGCACGAGGGGCGGAGGGGGATGGGAACCACAGCTTTACTTACTGTTTGCTGTTCTCACCTGGGACCTGGTGCACCCCGTGACTTCCTGGTGTATTTTAGCCATCAGAGCAGAGAAGCTCAGCCTAGTTAATGGTGGGTATGGAAGGACTCCCTGTCACCTCTGTCCATCTCTAGATTTTGACATTTTCAAACCCCATCTTTGAGGGTTTGGGCCTTGGCTAGGCAGGAGCTGGGGCTCCAGAAAGCGATGCGGACAGTGTTAAGAAGGGGTGGGAGTGGGCTGGGGGAGGGGAGTCACCCGACTGCCCACTTGTCCCCTCCGGAGGCTGCATCCTGTTCAGCTACGTGCAGGTTACTCAGGTTTGAGCCTAGTGTTGCTGTTTATTTGCTATGCTGTTAGGAATTTAAGGTTACTGGGGATTTTTACCCAGCTCAAGGCCCCAACAATCGAGTATAAACCACCCATCACACTCTGCCAATTAAAGGGATAACTAGTTGGGGTTGAGGAAATGGCTTAGTTAGTACCTGCCAACCAAGCTCCAGGACGGTCAGGACTCAGTAAAAGCCTGGCTTGGAGTGGGTCTGTAGCCCCAGAGCTGTGGGTGGGAGACAGGCAAATTCTTGGAGTTCATGGGCCAGCAAACCCAGGGAATTGATGAGCTCCAGGTGGAGATCAAGGAAGACACCTGGTATTGGCCTCTGGCCTCTGCACACAGATATCCATGTACACACACAACCGCATGTGTACACACACTGTCTTAGGGTTTCTATTTCTGGGAAGAGACACCATGACCGTGGCAACTCTTACGAAGGAAAATATTTAACTGTGGTGGTGGCTTACAGTTAGAGAGGTTTAATCCATGATCATCATGGCAGGGAGCATGGCGGCTGGGAGTGTGTTGGTGTGCAGACAGACATGGTGCTGGAGAATTCTACATCTTGATCCAAAGTCAACAGGAGGTGAACTGAGACACTGGGGGTGGCTTGAGCATCTATGAGACCTGGAAGTTCACCCCCACAGTGGTACATTTCCTCTGACAAGGCCATATCTACTCCAACAAAGCCACACCTAATAGTGCCATTCCCTTTGGGGGCCATTTTCTTTCAAACCACCACACATACTTACATGAAGGCTCCACATGAACACCTGTATACAACACACACACACACACACACACACACACACACACACACACACACACACACACACACACACAAGCATTAATGGTAAAAAGGAGTAGAAGCAGATTTAACCAATGTGGCCTGTTGGGTAGAGGCACAGATAAATGGGTGCAGTTAACCCACGTTCGTATTCTGAGCCCCGACATGAACTTTAGATTTAAATTGAGGAAAATCTGGGGCAGAGGAAGAAGGCTGCCAAATCAGGCCGTCTTAGTTACAGTTACAGAGGTTGTAAGAGGCTTGGTTACAGAGGTCTCTGCCACACTGTCTCACTTCTGGTTCTGCAAGGTGTTGGGGAAGTTGTAATCACTGTGGTCACCCAAGCGGCCAATTAGTTCCCAGGAGAGCACACCTGGGTGCAGACTTGACAACATCATCATAGACAGGCTCCCTTCTTTTGAGGGGTGGGTATTGTCCTGCCAAGAGTCTTCCTGTTGCTTACAGGTAATTTCTATTTTGTTTGTTTGCTTTTTATTTATTATGTATACAGTGTATCCCTGCAGGCCAGAAGAGGGCACCAGATCTCATTACAGATGGTTGTGAGCCACCATGTGGTTGCTGGGAATTGAACTCGGGACCTCTGGAAGAGCAGCATGTGCTCTTCACCTCTGAACCATCTCTCCAGCCTCAGTAATCTGGAGAGATTTAATGATAAAGCTGTGCTTACCCATCAGCCCTGATGTTCCTTAAATCTAAGGTGACTGCAGGTTTAGGGCAATGACTGAATGCCAGGCCTATGCCAACTTGTAGTTGCCTTGTGGGCCAAGTGAAAAGCAATGCTTTTTTTTTTTTTTTTTTTTTTTTTTTTTTTATCAAAAGCAGTTTCTAAGTGCCCATTTTAAAGTGAACTTGGGCAAATTATAGAGTCTTTCTGTAACTCAGTTTTCTCCTGTGTCTGTGTGTGCGTCAGAGGTTTATCAATCTCTACCTTGTTTTTTGATTTATTTTAAAAATGTATTTTTATGTAAGATGTATTTATTTTAAAAGATGTATTTATATTCTTGTGTATGAGTGTTTGCTTGCATGTATGTACGTGCACCACACACACGGAGTGTCCTTGGAGGCCAGAAGGGGGCGTCAGATCCTCTGGAACTGGAGGTACAGACTATGGTGGCCCTGTGGGTTCTGGGATTTGAACCCAGATCTCTGCGAGAGCAGCACCGAGTGCTCTTACCCGCCGAGTCCTCTCCCAGCCCCATTTGTGTTTGTTTTCTTGAGACAGGGTCTCACTGTGTAGCCCTGGCCGTCCTGGGGCCCAGCTCTATCCTCCAAGCCAAAGTCCTTATAGTTCCACCTGTCTGTTTGCAAAACATCATCACAGCTGGGCTGCCTGACTGCTGACATCCAGCCGTTCCTTCACACAGCTGTGTGCAATTTTACCCTAATTCTACATATGTGTGTGTGTATGTGTGCACGTCACGGGGAGGGGGAGGCTGGAAGAGTCACGGTCTATGTGACTACAGGGAAGCCATCATCCATGCTGGCTGAAGACTTTCCTGTGCACTGCTTGGAGTTACTTCAGCTCTGGTGAAGCCTAAGGTGAGCTGTGGTGGAACTGTCGTTTAGTTTGTCCTTAAGAGATGGTGATAGATATTGTTTTCTCTTTCTTTCTTCTTTTTCTTTCTTTCTTTCTTTCTTTCTTTCTTTCTTTCTTTCTTTCTTTCTTTCTTTCTTTCTTTCTTTCTTTCTTTCTTTCTTCTTTCCTTCTTTTTCGAGACAGGGTTTCTCTGTACACTTTGTGCCTTTCCTGGAACTCACTCTGTAGACCAGGCTGGCCTCAAACTCACAGAGATCCGCCTGGCTCTGTCCCCCGAGTGCTGGGATTAAAGGCATGCCCACCTCCGCCCGGCGCGGTGGATATTGTTCATAGCCCTCCAGTGGAAGAATCTGAGCCATCACTCTACCAACTTAGCCACCTCCCCACGCCCAATTTTTTCACTTTTTATTCCTTTAATTTTATTCTTTATTTCTTTTTTTAACTTTTTAAAACTTTTTGTGAGACGAGGACTCACTGGGTAGCCCTGGCTAGCCCAGAACTGTGTAGCCCAGGCTGGCTTCAGACGCATAGAGACCTGCCTGCTTCTGCCTCCTGAGGGCTAGGATTGAAGGTTTGCTCCACCAAGCTTGGCAAAAACCAACATTGTTTTTTTTTTTTTTTTTTTTTTTTTTTTTTGAAGCAAACATTTTGTGCCATCTGCCAAAGTCAGTGATAGTGACCCTGGCATCCAGGCCAGGCCTCCAGGCCCCGGCACCATGGCGTTTTGTGTGGGGACCTTGTCTCACACATGCCACAACATAGTGACTATTTCAACGGGGCCCAGAGGCGGTTGATTCTCTTTGTGTAAACTATGGACAAACGTGGCTCTGGATGAGGTCATCCAGAGTGATGGACGCAGGTTCTGCGGGTCCTCACTGTTTCTCATGTTGCCATCTGAACCATTTCTGGAGGCTTTCCCCCACTGCCAGTCCTGGGAGGCTGGGCCTCACTCACCTGGGGTTCCGCAGCCTGCTTCACCACGTGTGGTTAAGAGGAAGCAGGGAGGGTGGGGGGCTCTTTGAACTTTGGCTTCCTTCAGCAGCACGTCAATCATCGCTGTGCCTGCTCCATCACCCAGCCCCCACCGAGGCTGCTTCCGGAACACTAGACTCCAGCAGATTTATCTCCAAGAGTTGTCATTGATTCATGCTCCTGTTCCCATAGGATGTCTCCACAGGAGGAAATAGAATCAGGCCTTGCTGGTGACAGCTGCTGTGTGAGTCCGGCAGGTCGCTGGTTCCCAGGCAGCGAGGGAGCCCCAGGAAAATTCTTGGAAAGTGTTAAGAAAAACAAAGTGGAAGGCTGGAGGTTCCGGGTGCTATGCCCTTCATAATCTCTGGAGGGGGAAGAGGGAGGATTGGAAGTTCAAGGTCAGCCTGGGCTACCTATGGAGAGGTGAATGCCAACTCAGGATACAAGAGATCCTGTTTGATTCAAACACAGAGAGAGAGAGAGGAGAGAGAGAGAGAGAGAGAGAGAGAGAGAGAGAGAGAGAGAGAGAGAGAAGAAGAAGAAGAAAGAAGAAGAAGAAGAAGAAGAGAAGAGAAGAGAAGAGAAGAGAAGAGAAGAGAAGAGAAGAGAAGAGAAGAGAAGAGAAGAGAAGAGAAGAGAAGAGAAGAGAAGAGAAGAGAGAGAAGAGAAGAGCCAAGCCAGGCTAGACCTGGTGGCATAAGCCTGTAGTCTCAGCTACTTTAGAGGCTGAGACAGGAGGATTAAAATTCAAGGAGCTTGCTTGGGTACTGAACAAAATCCTAGCTTAAGGGGCTGGAGAGATGATTCAGCAGTTAAGAGCACTGGCTGCCCTAATCTTCTAAAGGTCCTGAGTTCAATTCCTAATACCCACATAGCAGCCCACAACCATCTACACTGGGGTCCAATGCCCTCTTCTGTGTGCAGGTATACATGCAGACAAAGCTCTTATATACATAAAACACATACATGAATAAACCTTGGGAGGCAGAGGCAGGTGGATCTCTATGAGTTTGAGGCCAGCCTGGTCTACACAGAGAGTTCAGGGACAGCCAGGGCTACATAGAAAGACAAGCAAATGCAAACAAAACAAAAAGACTCTGTCTTTAAAATTTTTGTTTTGTTTTGTTTGTTTTTTGGGTTCGGGTTTTTCAAGACATAGTTTCTCTGAGTAGCCCTGGCTGTCCTGGAACTCACTCTGTAGACTAGGGTGGCCTCGAACTCAGAGATCTGATTGCCTCTGCCTCCCAAATGCTGGGATTAAAGATGTATGCCACCACTTCCTGGCTTGTCTTTAAAAATTTTAAATAGAACATAGGGTAGGGATGGGGGCTGAGGTTATGGCTCAGTGGCACAGCACTTGTTTAGTGTACACAAGGCCACAGGTTCAACTCCATCACTGACAAAAGAAAACTAAGGAAGAGAGGACTCACAGTCTAAACAGTCTCTCAAACAGATACACACACAATCAATGGGTATCCTTAGCCAAGCACATTGGCCATGATATCACACCCTAGAAACTGGCACCATTATGCCTGTGGGCCCTGCTGTTCTTCCTCCTGGGATTACTTATCTTCAGGCCGTCCCCTTCTGCCTTCCCTGACTGGATGCTCATGGCCATCTCAGAAACACCATCCCTTCATCTTGGCCGCTGACCACTCTGACTGCTTCCTCAGCATGCTGGGAGATTGAGTCCATCTTCCCATTCCATGCTCCCCTCCTGTGGGAAGGCCTGAGTCTGTGGCTCTTTGGAGCCTGATTCCAAGCCCCATCCTCAAGAGACAAGACTGTGTTCTGGGCAGGTTAAACCTTGTCTTGGCCTGCTGGAACTGATATTGAAAAGCAGACAGGGTTGGGGTGTAGCTCATGAGTAGAGGGTGTGCTGTGTATGTGTGTGAGGCCCTGGGTTATTTTCCAGCATTGAAGAGTAAAAGGAGGTCCACTAGCAAAGAGCAAGCCCACACTGGTGTCATTCTCCCATAAAGAAATCCCAGGGCTGGAGACATAGCTCAGAGGTTAAGAGCACTGGCTGCTCTTCCAGAGGTCCCGAGTTCAATTCCTAGCACTCACATGACAGCTCACAACTGTTTGTAACTACATTTCCAGGTGATCTGGCACCCACGCACAGACATACATGTGCATTTTATAATGGGGCTGGAGAGATGGCTCAGAGGTTAAGAGCACCGACTGCTCTTCCAGAGGTCCTGAGTTCAATTCCCAGCAACCACATGGTGGTTCACAACCATCTGTAATGAGATCTGGCGCCCTCTTCTGTATACATAATAAATAAATAAATCTTTAAAAAAGAAAAAAGAAATCCCAACTCCTTGAAAATATGGCAGATTCCAGAGTTAGGGAAGGAAAACATACAAAATGAGCCTCAAGCATCTGGTAATGTCAGAAAGTAAAGTTTCCAAGATCCCATCTTCAAAACCCAAGCCCCCACATTGATAAAGATGAGTCAAAGGTCCATGGGAGCCATGTAAGAGACTGCCTAATAGTCAAAACTGGAAGAAGAGAAGCAAAAACCAAGAGGAATTGAAGTATAATCCAAGCTACAAAATAAATGTCCATGAATGCGTGCAGACACACACCAGCAACTGAGTGAACAAGCAGAGAGGAGACAGAGGTGCCCACAGTTTGTGTGGGTCCTCAAGGAGGGGAACACCAAGCCGGGTGTGGTGGCGCACACCTTTAATCCCAGCACTCAGGAAGCAGAGGCAGGTGGATCTCTGAATCTGAGGCCAGCCTGGTCTACAGAGCAATTTCCAGGACAGGGCTACACAGAGAAACCCTGTTTCAAAAAACAAAAACAAAAAAGAGAAACAAACAAATAAGGGAACACCTCTGTACTCTTAGTAGCGGCCGAGTGGGGCTTCTTTCTAAAGAACACCACATGGAAGGGGGGAACAGAGTGACCTTGCAGTGGCAAAGTCTGACAGACATCCCTCAGCCAGCTGATCAAGACCATCTATAGAAAAAAAAAATGTTGAGAGCATGTACCCGTGTGTGCGTGTGCGTGTGCGTGTGCATGTGCGCTCGAAGTACCCATGGAGACCGGAGAGGGCATCAGACTTCCTGGAATTACAGCTTATGAGCTACCCAATGTGGAAACAAATTCAGGTTTTCTACAAGAGCAATACCTGCTGTTAACCATTGAGCCATCTCTCCAGCCTGAGAATGTGCACTTCTGTAATATTTTTTAAAGGCTTTTACTTCTAAATCTGTGTGTCCACTCTAATAACCAGAAAGCTGTCAGGTAGATTCTAATAGACAGCTTTGATACATCTTAACTGGGGAAGGTCATCAGAGGCAGGGAGTCTGAGAAACCGTCACAGCCAGGAGGCCACCAAGGAGATGTGATGACTAAATTAACTGGTATCTTAGAAGGGATCCTGGGACCGAAAATGGAATTAGGCTCCATCAAAGGAAATCTGAATGAACTGTGAAGTCTAGTTAGTAAACATGTATCCGAGTTTGAATTATTCAGTATCACAAATATGAACAGGGCACCATGGCCCAAGTCTGCGGCCTCAGTACTCAGGAGGTGAAGGCAGGCAGATCAGGAGTTCAAAGCCATCTTCAACTCTATGTGAGTTCAAAACAATCTGTATTATATGTCTAAAACAAAACAAAAATTATAACAAATATACCATCCTAATGATCTAATAATTGTGAATTCTCAATAAGGATCTCTCTCTCTCCTCTTTCCCCTCTCCCTCTGTAGGCTGTAGATACCGAAATTCTATGCTGTCTGCTCATTTTTTTTTCTATATATCTAAAGCTGTTCTAAAAATAGAGGCAAGCCTGCAAGAAAAACCTGGGATTCCAGCAGGTACCAGGGCTCCCAGGCTTGCAAAGAAGGCAGGCAATGGGCGCTCTCCTCACTCACACCAGCTCCGCAGGGAGCTGGGCTGCTTGCCCTGTACCCTGGGCTGCTGGCATCCCTGCCACTCCAAGGCAACCTGCAGGGGTTTCCGAGGCCAGTAATGAGGCTGGGGCTGCCAGTCAGTGCGGCCCTGCATCATTACAGATCTAGAGACTCCTGCGCTCCTGGGATGTCCTGTTTCTGCCAAGTTGCCTACCCTGCTGCTCCCACCTCCAGTCTTGTGGACAGGGAAGTCTGAGCCCCGGTCCATTATGGGATTAAAGAATTTCAATTCTCTGGCATCACTCCTCCAACCTGGCTTGTTTCCACGGCGTAGAAACTGAAGTTCTTACTGTAGGAAGATGCCAGGGTGACTCCCGTCTTTTGTCTGCGGCATCATGGTACCATATGAACGGGAGTTGCAGGGATCTAGTGGGAGTGCAGACTCTTCTGTGACAAGTTTTAAAGGTTGATTTATGTTGTTATGTGTATGTTTATGTTGTGCATATGTGTGAGCGCTGGCATATATATAAGTGTGCCATGTGCATGCCTGGTGCCTACAGAGGGCAGAAGAGGACTTCTGATGCCCCAGAATTAGAGTCGCATGGGAAGTTGTGAGCCTCCATATGGGTGCAGGGAACTGAACCCTGGTCTTTGAAATAGCAGTAAATGCTCTTAACTGCTGAGCCATCTCTCCAGGCCCTCTATAACAACTTTCATTTTTTTTATTTTTATTTTTTTTTTTGGTTTTTTGAGACAGGGTTTCTCTGTGTAGCTTTGCGCCTTTCCCGAAACTCGCTTTGTAGCCCAGGCTGGCCTCGAACTCACAGAGATCCACCTGGCTCTGCCCCCCCCTCCCCCAGTGCTGGGATTAAAGGCGTGTGCCATCACTGCCCGGCTCATTTTTTTTTTAAATGAAGGCTTGTTGTCCTTGTTGCTGTTGTGATTTCTCTCATTCATTCATTCATTCATTCATTCATTTTTATAAATAGGGCTTCATTTAGCTCAAGCAGAATCTGAACTCATTGTTTAGCTGAGGATGGCCTTGAACTCCTAACCCTTGTGCTGGGACTCCAGATGCACACCACCATGCCTGGATCTGGCTCTTGCTCTTCCTTTCATCTATCTATCTACTAAGCCGAGTCCTCGAAACTGCAGAGGAAGGAGGCCCCTGAGTCTGGCAGGGCAACTGCTCCATAGAAGATGCTCCAGGAACGCTGTAGAAGAACAAATTGGCAGTCACAGGCAGCAGCCTTTTCTGTCAGCCCCAAACAAAGATGCTCAGAGCTCACGCCAGCGGGACTAGAGACCCTGATACATGGGCAGTTTCACCTGACTTTTTGAAATGTGAAAAAGGGATTTCTGGTTTCCTTCTACTGTTCCAGTGGTGTGTGTGTGTGTGTGTGTGTGTGTGTGTGTGTGTGTGTGTGTGTGAAGTCACAGGCAGCACATAGAAGTAGGCTTATTGTCTATTGGATCACAAGGGTGTGAAGTGCCTTGAGGCAAGGTGGAGAGAGTTCAAGGCCCAATAACTAAATTCTTCTTCTTCTTCTTCTTCTTCTTCTTCTTCTTCTTCTTCTTCTTCTTCTTCTTCTTCTTCTTCTTCTTCTTCTTCTTCTTCTTCTTCTTCTCCTTCTTCTTCTTCTTCTTCTTTTCTTCTTCTTCTTCTTCTTTTTTGGTTTTCGAGACAGGGTTTCTCTGTGTAACTTTGCGCCTTTCCTGGAACTCACTCTGTAGCCCAGGCTGGCCTCAAACTCACAGAGATCTGCCTGCCTCTGCCTCTCGAGTGCTGGGATTAAAGGCATGTGCCACCACCGCCCGGCCCAATCACTAAATTCTCACTGTGTCTCTGCTCATAGGAGCATGTCTATAACCTGACACCTAGGTATCTGTGCACAGACTGTATGTTACATAAATCAAGGGCACTTGGAAATACATGAAGCTCTGTAATGAGGATGTGTTACACTCGCATATTCATAGTCTTCAGTTAGCAAGAGATCCCACCTGTGGGATCTGATATTCATTTATCTATGTAATCTGATACGTATTTATCCTTGTCTTGTGGATTCAATAGGAAGGAGGCAACACACACACACACACACACACACACACACACACACACACACACACACACACTCTGCTGGTTCTCTTCTTTGAAATTAGAGTTCAAGTAGCCCAGGCTGGCCTCTAACTCTGTGTAGCTGAGGATGACCATGGACTCCGACCCTCCCGTGTCTACTTCCTGAGTTGTGAGGTTTCAGGCATGTGCCACCCACCGTGCCTGGTTTGATTCCGGGCTAGGAATGAACTCAGGGTCCTGTGCACAGTAGGCAAGCGTTTGATCAGCTGACTGAGCTACATTCTCAGCCCTGATATTTTCTGCTGGCACCTCAAGATTTAAGTGTCTAGGCTGCAGGCCATTGATTATTAGGCCCTTCCCATTAGCCCCCGACAGCTCGATTTTCTGCTCTGTCTGCCCATTTTCTACAACCTTCCATCATTCTGCTGTCTTCCTCTGTGTTATTCCCAGTGTCTCATGTCCTTCTCCACATGGGCCTATTTGCAGACTCCTATTCATCCTTCACGTCTCTACCCCAGGGTTTCCTAGGGGAAGCTCCTCATGTCCTTCCACACTGAGGCTTATATTTGTGTCTTTCTGTCTCTATTCCCTCAGCTCTGGGGTTACAGGAATGCCCTGCCTCTCCCAGCTCTTATGTGTGCTGTGGGACTGAATTTCTCATGATCATGTGGCAAACACTTTATTGACTGATACTCCTCCCTCAGCACCACTGCCACTTAAAAAAATCAAATTATGTGTAGGTGTGTGTGTGTGTGTGTGTGTGTGTGTGTGTGTGTGTGTTTCTATGCATGTGAATGCTGGTGCCTTCAGGGACCAGAGCCATTGGGTCCCCTTGGAGCAGGCATGGCAGGAGGTTATGAGCTACCTGATATTAATGTTGGGAACCAAACTCGGGTCCTCTGCAAGAGCCGTGTGTGCTCATAATCACGGAGCTGTCTCTCCAATCCCCTCCGCCCCTTGGTTTTTGGGAAAGGTTTTACTCTAGCTCAGAATGGCCTTGATCTTACACCCATGCTGAGGTGACAGGCATGAGCTACTCTCCTGGCTCCTCCCAGCTCTTGGTGGCACTGACTAGCCTTTTGTATGTCTTCATTCCTTGAGTGTCTGTCTTCTCCTTTACATGCATGACCCTCACATGTGGTCCTTCTCATGGGGTGTCGGGCCTATTAGATATTGAGGATATCTCGCTGTGAAATCCTTAATTTAAGGTCTGCTTAATTCTTTTTTTTTTTTTTTTTTTTTGAGACAAGGTTTCTCTATGTAGTGGCTGTTCTGGAACTCTCTATGTAGACCAGGCTGGCCTCGAACTCACAGAGATCCACCTGCCTTTGCCTCCCAAGTGCTGGGATTACAGGCGTGCAACCACCACACCTGGCTCCTTTTTGCTTTTTCTCTTTCTTTCTCTTTGTTTGTTTTTACAAAACAGTTCAGTCACAGTTCTGGGTTTGCCATAGTCGTATTTTCCAGACCTCATTCAATCCCACAGATCTAAGTTCTACTGTCTTCCAATTCTACTTCTTTCCCCCAGCAGAGAGGAAGACGGCTTTCCCTTCTTTATCCTTTTGTCTCCTCCAGACTCCAGTTTGTGGGGGCTTTTCAGGAGACCCCAGGAGTGTGATGGTCTCTGAGACAGCTGCGTGACTCCTTCTGGACACTTACTTGCCTATAGAGGTCACCCCTCAACCTCTACAGGCTGGAGTTCCCCAGGCCCCTGGTGCCTTCTTGACCTGGGATCATCCAGGACTATTGGACCCCCAGCTGCTGTCTGCAGGTCATTCTTGGCTTTTGGGCGTCTCTCCTGGAGATGCAGGCCTGCCCTTCCCTGCCCTCCCCCTCCCTTCACCGCCCTCCTCTGCCCTCCCCTGCCCTGCTCTGCCCTGCGCTTCGAGCTGCCCGGCTCCTCACCTTCCCTTTCATAATCTGCTAGTCTGGAAACCAGCCCTGGGTACTTGGTTCTCACTGGGAAGAGGGGTGTTGATGTGGGAGGAAGGGAGGAAGGTGACCCTGCCAGAGGACATTCAGCAGTGTCTGGAGACACTACTATTAAAAGTAAAGGCTAGGGAGCTGCTAACCAACCCGTTATGAACAGGATAACTAACCCCTACAATAAAGAAGTCCCTTGATGAAATGACAGTGTGGTGGCTGAGTGACTTCTCTACCTCCATGCCTATCCTAAACTTCGGGATGAAGACCCAGTTCTCAAGAAATGTCTTCTCCCGGTAGGCTCTGCTTCTCCAGGGGCAGCGGTTCTGGGTTCTTGTGATGTTCTGCCAGGGAGCTGCCCTCTCACAGGCATCCTGGATGGCCTGGAAGGGTCTTCAGCGTGGCATGATGGTGAAGGAGGAGGTACAGGGGGCGTGAAAGAGGAGCCTGCTTTCCCATGACTCCCTCCCAGGAACTCAGCAGCTCTCAGTGGCCGTGGGGGTTAATGACGGTGGGGGTTCAGGGCCAAGGACCACATTGGTCTCTTAGGGAGTCTTGGCAAGGGTCCTTATCTGTCCATCTCACTGGGAAGTTCCAGTCGGAGTTACGAGATGAGGGGAAGCACACTAGTCAGCCGACACCAGAGATCGCTTCCTTGTCTGAGTGCATTCTCCTCTCCGCTGGGAAAGCTCTGGTGAGGCAGAAGCTCCTCCAGTTTAGTTACCCGTGTCCCCGCACCTCAACATAATTACTCTGTTGCAAAACAATGGCATTCTGTTGACAGTGAATGAAGAGTCTGCCTTATTTAGAGAACAGGTGGATTTGCAGCTGGCAAGGATGCCGGCTGGGGCTGTGACTCGGTTGGTAAGGTGCTTGCTTGGCACACACAAGACTCTGCATTTGATCCCAAGCACTACATGAACCAGGTGTGGGGGCTCAAACCTGAAACCCCAGCACTCAGAAGGCAGAGGGAAGAGGATCAAGAATTCAAGAGCACCTCCTGCTACATATGGAGTTTGAGGCCAGCCTGGGATACAGGGTCTTAAAAAAATGGGCCTGTGATTTTTTTTTTTTAACAAGGTCTTTACTATATTTCTCATTTTTTCCAGGATGACATTGGTGGCCTTGAACTTGTGATCCTTTTGCCTTGATCTGCCGAGTAGCTGGGAATTCAGATGGACACCACACCCTGATTTTTGTTTCTTCCCTCAGGCTTAGGATCAAAGGCAGGTGCACTCTGCCACCGAGCTACACCCTGGTCCCATTCTAAGAAAGAAAAGAGTTTGCTGGGCTCAAAGAGCAAAAATGAATTTTGCCAAGCAAATGAGGAGGAGGCTCTCTCCTCCAGGATGGGGAGAAGAGTTGGCAAGAAGAAAAGGACCGTGGAGCAAGAGCCCGTGCAGTGGGGGACTGGCCTATGGCAGTGCATGCATTCACATGTGTGGGCTTTCTCTCACACACACACAGACAGACAGACAGATAGACATGTGGAAGTGTGCCTCCCCCAGTCTGTGGGCATGTGGGAGCCACCAGTGAGAATGAGGCCATCTCACACTGAGGCAGGACAGGAGGGCTAGGCTGTGTCTCTTTTCATATACTAGATGCCTTCTCACCCCAGAACAGCCACACAAGGGCAATTGGTTGTGCCACTGCCGGGAGCCCTGTGTGGGACACTTAGGAATAAAAATTAATGAAACTGTTGCGCAAAAGTCCTCAGTCCAACGCAAGCCCGCGGCTGAAGTGCCTGCCACGATCGCCCACCAGAAGCTTTGCTAGCTGCCGGTTGAAGCTCTAGCTAAAGCTAGGCGCTACACAAGGCAGTCAGGATATCGACCACTTTCTCATGGTCCATCTTCCAAAGAGAGGCTGGGTCGCCTCAGAGACTGAGTGTGCTGGAACATGCAGTACCCTAAGCAGCTGCTGGAGTGAGCTTGTGCGTGAACCGGTAGCCCTGCATCCTTGAGATCCGGGGGTTAGGGAAATGACCAGTGTGAAGATGATGACATTACCAACTCCCACTATTGACCCTTACAGTGAGCCAGCCTTGGGTTCGGGGCTTCGCCTGCATTTAGTTCTCATTCCTCTCTCCCATCTGCACAGAAAGACCGAAGCTTGGACTTCACTGCCCAATAATAAATACACAGTGGCAATTTAGATTACGTCAAATTAAATGAAGTAATTGCATTCAATAGCGCGTTTGCTACTGGCGAGGGCAGCTATGCCAATTTCTGTACTAAGGAAAGTTTTCTGGCAGGTCTCACAGATTCACACAAGATCACATTTCCCATGGGAAAGATTCAGAACCCAGATGAAAGTCGATATGACGTCTGGGGTTGCTGAGTTAATATGGCAACCAGGAGTCCCAGGCTTTTCAGTGGGCTATTGATTTCCAAGATCATCTGAGGGTCCCCCCCTCCCCCCCTAAACATTTAGTCTTGGGGCTGGAGAAATGGCTCCACTCCACTCGGATGCACAGGCACCATTCAGGCTCAAAGTGGCTTGATTCCTTTTGAACTGGTGGAGCCAAGACAAAGCGGACAGGGGCTTAGGCTCCGTGTGGCTGCTTCCTTTGCAGGCTGTAGCACACTGCCTCGGTTCGTGCCTCCCCCGACCATTCATTCAACAAACACACATGGAGCTCCAGCTGGTGTCAGGTACCGCTGCAGTTTCCAGAAACCCTACCTATCTTTTGCCTCCTGGGGTTGCTAGGAGGGGAAAAGACGGAGCTGTTCGTTATCTGCAACAACCAAAAAAGGAGCCCTCGAGATCCATTCTGTGTCAAGAAGAGTCATCTAAAGGGGATGGTACCTATCAGATGGCCTCAGGCCCGGGCTCTGCAGCTGGCAGGAACAGGTCCCAGGTCAGAGGGGGCGGACCGGGGCGGGGCGCGCTCCCCGGTACCTGCGGTGGCCGCCAGAGGGCAGCCAGGGAGCGCGCCCGGCCGGGGCGAACCCCCCAGGTAAGTGTGGCTGAAGTGGGGCCGCCCCCCTTTCAGGGCCCAGTCTCTCTGGGCCCGTGTGTGTGTTTGTGTGTGTGTTTGGCTCCAAGATGGGGGGGCCAGAGCGCGTGCACCGGATGGCCCCGTAGCTAGCGCTCAGATCCTGGAGATGTTGGAACCCGGGGTGGGGACGGTCCCTGGTCACCGTTGGGGCGCGGACAGGGCCTGGGCGCCGAGCTTGCTCCCGGGCTTGCTCGCCTTCACTCTCTCCCTTGCCCGAGACTCCGGGCTGCACGCGGAGCTGTCCCGGGACAGCGCCGCGACCCGCTCCGCCACCGCGCTCTCACTCCGGGGATTTGGCCCACGGCCCGGGAGGTGGGTGGTGCCTCGTGCGGCCCCGAGTGTGTCCCCGGCGCGGGGCGGGGGCGGCCGGTGGGGGAGGGGAGCGCGGAGGAGCGGGCGGCGCGGACGGCAGGCGGCGCTGGGGCGAGCGCGCCCGCGAGCGAGTCAACAAGTGCGGAGCCCGGCGAGCGCGCACGTGCGGCGGGAGGAGCCTGCGGGGGGTGGCGGGCGCCGCTGTCCCTCCAGGTCCCTCCGGGTCAGCGGCAGGGGTCCAGTGCTTTCGGTTATTAGCGTGTGGGCGTGGGTGTCCTTGGCCCTGGACACTCGGCTCGAACCCGCTGGCCCGCGTTCGGGAGTGGGAAGCCGAAAGCACGTGGAGCCCTTGGGTGTGTAGGTGCGGGGTGGAGGTTCTTTTCCTTGGGGAACCCGTTCTGCCCCTGGAAGCCCCCTCGCCGCTGTCAGACAGGTTTGGGGGAGTGTTTCGATCCAGGCGGGGCGCCGTCGCGCGCTCAGAATGGTGACCCCCCTCCCCCGCGCGCCCGCCGGCCCCCAGGGGTCTCAGTCCGTCTGCGCACTCCGGGGTGGTTACCGCCGGCCTGGGCTGCTCTAGGGCAGAGCGACCCGATTTTCCACCCGTGTGCCCGGATGCGCCTTAGCGGTCCTCCTGGGGGAAGGTGGGATGCTGAAGGTGGAAACCCGATCTCTGAGATCTGAGCCAGGGGGATCTAGGTGAAAGGTCGCTGTCCGGCGCTTTGTGCAGCCGGGAAGCTTTGATCCTCGAGGCAGCAGAGGGCAGGGGAGGAGGGAACGGGGCGTCCCTGAGGCCCCAGAGTGAGGCGAGAGCCTCTTGCAGAAGCCAGTCCCGTAGCTCAGGGTCGGGCCCGCCCCCACCCGGAGAGATTGCGCCCTCCACCGCTGCCTCGCTCAGCCACTTGGCTCCCACCTGAAAAAAGCAGAACCGTGAGGTGAGCTGTAAGCTTTGCTCTCCCGGTTACATTTTCTCCACAAGTGCTCTCTGCACCTGCCGCCCTTCCCATAATTCCTCAGCCTGACTGCTGTCCTGCTGCTTAGCTGAAGCTGCTAACTGGCTTTCCTGCCAGCCTCCCGCCCCCCCCCCCCCCCGTCCCCGTCTCCCCACCCATCCCCGGGTGTACACAGTGCCGCCTTTCCCACGGGCGGTCTTTGTTTCTGGGCAGGCCTCCCTCCGTTCTGTTTTTCTCCAATGGTTACTTTTCTGAGCCCCTTTTTTCCCGTGCTTCTGGTTTCCAGGCCCAGTTCACGGCTTCTGGCGCAGTGGTCTTGGGGAGGCGTCTGGGTCACACTGTCTGGTGTCGAGTCCTGTCCAGGCTTTCCTTGGGATGCCCCACAGTCACTCAGAGTCTGTGGCTGGACAGGTGTCCTGGAACAGTGTAGGGCCGAATACAGTCTTCGGCTGCCGGCCTCACGCAGCAAGCTGTCTGGCTTGTCACCTCTACAATCCGTGGCCCTTGACCTTTCACTGGCGCCTAAGAAATTCTCCGAGTCTCTGGATTTTCTCGGGCCTTTCAGGCTCCGCTCCTTTGCTGGGATTCACTGGCTCCCAGTCCTGGTACTGGCTTCCAGTCCTGAACCATCTCGCTTCCCTGCACAGTTCCCCTTGTCCTTCCCTGCACTACCTGGCTCAGGTGTTAATGCCCGAGAAAGCTCGATCCCCTGCCTTCTCCAAATCGCACTGGTCCAGGACGGCTTTCCTGGCTCTGTGTCCTTATCCACCGCTGTCATGCAGTTCCCTGATGGCGGGACCTTCCTTTGTCCTCGGGATTCTTAGCACTGTACATCCTGTAGGTGTTTGGCAAACTACCCCCAGATTTCTGAGAACTCTCCATCTCATCATCTGGAACCCTGTTCGAACTAAATCTCCCTCCAGAAGCTCCCGATTCTTCCAGATTCCAGGCCTTCTGCTACTCCGGGCTCATGGATGGCTTGGTTGCAGGGTACTGTGCATTTTAATCCTGAGTGTTCTCTGCTGTTAGCTTCTTAACCACAGGCTGCGCTTACCCAGCAGGCATTCTGTGTCCTGTGTTGGGCAGCGGACCAGGGGTCCAGCCCTTCACTGGTTTTGTGTTCTTGAGGCACCCAGAGAGGTAGATATCAAGATTACTGTCTTCATTCTGCCCATTACATCCAAACTCAGAGAGGCCCTGGGACCTGTCTGAATCCCACAGCTTGTGGTTGGGCAGAGCTGAGGTGGAACTCGGTCCAGTAGGCTCAAAGCTATCTTAAGATACAGGGTTCATGCACGCCTTTAATCCCAGCACTCGGGAGGCAGAGGCAGGCGGATCTCTGTGAGTTTGAGGCCAGCCTGGGCTACAGAGTGAGTTCCAGGAAAGGTTCCAAAGCTACACAGAGAAACCCTGTCTCGAAAAGAAAAAAAATAAAAAAGATATAGGGTTTGTTCTTTGTCCCTAAAGTGTATGTGGTCCACGGCTCCGGTGTCCTCCTAGTGTGCAGGGCATATGGGTGGCTTGGGACTCCCCTGGACTCTAGGAAAGGACTTAATAACAGACAGATGGGTAATGGGATCCCTGACTCCAGAGGCTATGACATCAGTCAGGGGCCCCTGGAAGCATGCTGTTTTCTGATCTGGCTTTATAGTTATGAAGTAGAGAGCTGTGCAGTGAGGAGGGGACTTGAGGGGGGGTCCCCTCAGGTCTACCCTTCTGGAGCTCCTTAAGGACACTTTCAGCCGCCCTCTTTGAACCTTCAACTAAGTTTCTTTAGAAGGCGCCCTTCCTGTCTCTTGCAGACCACTGTCATAGGAAAATGAGCTCCTGCTGTGAAATCCTGTTACCATAGTAACCAGTACTTGGAGGCCCAAGTCTCCTGCTCCTAGGTCTCTGCATTGTGTGCTTGGAGGGGCTTTTTCTGTGTTTGTTGCCTGGAGAAATTAAATATTCCCCTTCACTTTCCTTTTGTGTAGATATTAAATTCTTTTTGTTTCTTCAAACCAGTGACTTCTGGGCACTGTGGGTGTCCCAGCAGGTTGTCGCCAGGCAGCTGGCACACCATTAGTGATGACCCCAGGGTGATGACCCTGGGTTAGCTCACATTTTGAGTGATACCCACTGCTCTATGGTAAAAGCTCTGCGTCTCTCATCTTGGATGCTTGTCAGGAAAGAGGTAAAGCAGGTGCTCGGGGTGGGCAAGCCAGTGTTCTTCAGCCGATGTCAGAGGCGGTGTCCACAGACACGACCCAGACCAGAACAGGACAGTTCAGAAGGTGAAGGGAGACAGGGGTGCTTTGGCAGTGATCACAAGCTATTAATACGGACCAAGTGTGGGCTGGAGAGATGACTTAGCGGTTAATAAGTCCAGAGTTCAATTCCCAGCACCCACATGGCAGCTCATAGCTGCCTGTAACTCCAGTTCCAGGGGATCTGACACCCTCACACAGACATACATGCAGGCAAAACGCCAATGCACATAAAATAAATAAATCTTAAAAAATACTTTAAAAAAACAAAAACAAGCAAACGAAAAAGAAAGGAAAACAGAAAAAAGATATGGGCCAAGCACTTCCACATGTGGTTTCCTTATTTAATTCGATACCAAGGGGAGTTAAAAGTATTAATATTATCCCCTTTTTACAGGTAAGAAACTGAGGCCCTAGAGGAGTTCAGTGTTTGCCAGATGACACACAGCAAGTATATGATGGAGGTGGACTTTAGTCCTGGAAAGTCTGTCTTTGGTGGCTAAGGCTCTGTGAGCTGCTGCTGATGGACAATGGAAATTTTGATTATGATTTAAGGATGACAGGGTGAATTGGAGAGGAACAGACTGGCTTTTCTAAGATTCGAGGTGGAGAGCGCTAGTTTTCAACATTGTATAAGTGTCTCCTTGAAAAGGAATGTTAAATTCACACTGGCGCTGCTAAATAACCAATCAAACTGGAAAGGACTCAGAGTCCACAGCAGAGAATGGACATAGGAATCAGGGCTAGCGTAGACACTAGAACTCCACTGTGGGTGAGAATGGGCGGTCTGCAGCCACATGCTGCACCGTGGATGAGTCACACAGGCAGAAATCTGAGGCAGCTACAAGTATTATGCTACTCCAGGAGGCTAGCTGAAGGCCTGCTATGTGCCCTGGCTAGCCCTAAACTCGGTTCAAGTGATCCTCCTGCCTCGGCTCCACCTGGCTTTTTTTTTTTTTAATCTGATTGGTCACATGTTGTATCCATGCTGTCAGGATTCATCAATCCCCCCCACCACACCCCACCCCCACCCCCCGTACCGAGAACGGAGCTCAGAGCCTCCTGCATGTAAGCAAAGACTGTAACTGAACTATACCCTAAACCCAGAATTCACTCATCGGTGTTTGGTGTGTCCTTCTCTGTATGCATTTCAATAAAATGTACTGAAACAGAAAAAGGGCCACAGGGAGCCTAACCCTGGGGTGTGGACTCCATTCCCTTATAGAAGGGCCACACCTCTCACCTCACTGACTTTACCTGGAATCCTAGTTTTTTGTGAAGGTGGCATGAGAACGGACTTCCATGTTCTAGACGGAGTTGGCGTGGCTATGTGCCCCTTGCACAGCACCGACTCTGTAGGAAAGCTCACGTAACTAACAGGTAGCTACTTGGCTTGGGCGCTGTCCCCATTCTGCTCTCCGGATGGGCCGGGGGTGATCGAGTGAGGGGACACGTGTCTCCACTGGCCAGTGGCCAGGTGCTGGGTCTTCCTGGGTGTTGCAGCAGCCCTGGCCCAGACCTCAGACCTCAGCAGCGAGCTGCCAACAAAAGAGCATTGCAAGGCCCGTGCAGAGCCCCAGCATGTGCTTAGAGAGCGCCGCTCTGTTCGCACTGCATTTCCATGCGGCTAAAAATACCAGAGTGCCTTATGTAAGACTGCAGGTACCGTGTAGAAGACACCTTATGTAAAAGCACTCCTCAGACCCTGGACGGTCAGTCACATGTCCCGCGACCATTGTGGCACAGTTGTGAAGCCGGTGGGTTTTCTTGTCAAGGAAGAGAGCAGTCATTGGTGCCCTGCCCCGTGAGCAGGGTCTCTGCATCCGTCACATGGTGGTGTGTTTTTGTCGTTGGGTGTGGCCCGTCTGAGCAGTCGAGTTGATGCTAGGCTCTGTGAGATTTGCCCTTCTGCTGGTCCCAGGTCACTGACCATGGATCCTCTGCTTCAGCAAGATGCAGCATCATAGAGTTAAAGAGTCCCCTGCATCCTCCAGGACTCCCTTCCATCATACTAGGTGACCGTTTGATTTGCCTTGAATGCTCGTGGTGATGGGGACAGCCCATCTCGTTGGTTGGCTGTGATTTAATAGGAAGAAGAAAGGCTGAAAACTAAGGCATGCGATGCTGGGCTGAAACCAGGAGAAATTTCACAGGGCCTGACCGGTACGTCCATGGGTCCTGAGGCCTGGAAAGGGGGATCACTGTGGATGTAGTGTGTGTGTGTGTGTGTGTGTGTGTGTGTGTGTGTGTGTGTGTGTGTGCAGCATGTGTGTGGAGGATGTGTCAGAGGAAAGCTTATGGGAGTCGCTTCTCTCCTGTCATTTGCGTCCTGGGATCGCACTCAGACTGTCAGGCTTGGAGGTAAGTGCCTTCACCCACTACGCCATCCTGACAACCCTAGGTGGATTTCTGAAGTAGTGTTTTGCTTATGTAGCTCAGATTGGCCCGGAACTCACAATCCTGCAGCCTTGGTCTCCTGAGTGTTTTAATTACAGCCATATGCTTCCATGGCATGCCTAGGTATACGTGGCAGGCTCTGTCTGGGACAGCCTTTCTGCATGTTGTAAGTGATGGAAAAACACTTGGTTTACTGGGAGTGTGGCGGTAGAATACCCACATGAGCTTAAATTTTCGTACCTTGGAGTACTCTGCAGCCTGAGAGGAAGCAGATCTTGTCAGCACAACATGCGCATGTCTTAGGCTTGTCCAAGGAAGAGAGAGGACAAGTGACAAAGGAGATCTAGAGCTTTTATAGAAATGTTCATATAGGGGCTGGGCTGATGGCTCAGCAGTTAAGAATGCTTGCTGCTCTTGCAAAGGACCCAGGTTTGGTTCCAAGTACCCACATGGCAGCTCACTGTCTGTAACCATAGGTTACTCTGGTTTCAGAGGATCTGATGCCCTCTTCTGGCTTCATGGACAACAGGCACACACACAGTAAACATATATACATGCAGACAAAACACTCATACATGTAAAACAAAATGGTGTATAGCTCAATTATAGAGCCCTTCCCTGGCATATTCAAATTCCTGGGTTCCATCTCTAGCACATATATGCTACCTCTACTAATATATATGCATATATATATATATATACATATAAATAAGGGAATATAAATACATGTCATACATGTAAAAGAAAATATCTAGTATAATAACTATTATCTACAGGCACTACACACATTTGATACAGACATACATGTAGGCAAAACACGTGTGTGTGTGTGTGTGTGTGTGTGTGTGTGTGTGTGTATAATAAAAAGAATGAAAAAATATTTTTATATGTATATGTATGAGCCTGCAGGAGTTTATGTGCACCACATATAATCAGGAACCCTAGGAGGCTAGAAAACATCCTCCTCCTTGGAACTGGAGTTACAGGTGATTGTGAGCCACTGTGTGGGTGCTGAGAACTGAATGTGGGTTCTCTATAGAAGTAGCAAGTGCTCTTAACTACTGAGCCATCTCTTCAGCCCATAACTTTACTTTTCTTTTCCTTTCTTCCTTCCTTCCTTCCTTTCTTTTTTTGAGACTAGGTCTCATGTAACTTAGACTGGCCTCAAATTTGCTATGTGGCAAAGGATGACCTTGAACTTCTGATCTGCCTTCCTCCATCCCGAGTGCTAGAATTATAGATTATAGGAGTGCACCACTCTGCTAGGTTTATTTGATGCTAGAGAGAGAAGGCAAGGTGTCATGGATGTGGACAACCACTCTAACAATGGGTCTTCATCCAGCCCTGTGCTACCAAGCCCTATACTTTTAATTTAAAGACATCATTTTATTGAGGTAAAGTGTGTGTGTGTGTGTGTGTGTGTGTGTGTGTGTGTGTGTGTGTGTGTGTGTGTTGTTAGAATTCAAACTCAGTACTTTGGGCATGCCAGGCAGGTACTCTCCACTAAGTCAGTCTTTGAGGTATATGTAGTACAAAGTCATCCATTTAAAAGCATGTCTTAATTAGGGTTTCTATTGCTGTGAAGAGACACCGTGACCACAGCAACTCTTATAAAGGAAAACATTTAATTGCGGCTTACTTACAGTTGAAAGGTTTAGTCCATTATTGGCATGGCAGGAAACATGGCGGCATGAAGGTAGACATGGTGCTGGAAAGGTAGCCAAGAGTTCTACATCGGATTGGCAGGCAGCAGGAAGAGAGTGAACCACAAAGCCTGGCTTGAGCTTCTGAAACCTCAAAGCCCATCCCCAGTGACACACTTCCTCCAACAAGGTCACACCTCCTAATAGTGCCACTCTCTATGGGCCTATGTGGGCCATTTTTATTCAAACCACCACATTCTACTCCCTGGCTCCCATAGGCTTGTAGCTGTACCATAATGCCAAATACATTCAGTCCAACTTCCAAAGTCCCCATAGTCTATTACATAGTCTCAAACTTGTTTAAAAGACCAAAGTGTCTTCCAAACTCATGGCAATCTCTTAACTGTAACCCCTGTAAAACCAAAGTGAAAAAGCAGATCACACACTTCCAACATACAATGGCACAGGATATATATTACCATTCCAAAATGGAGGAAAGGGAACATAATGAGGAAATACTGGACTAAAGCAAGACCCAAAACCAGCTGGGCAAACTCCAAACTCTGCATCTCCCTGTATGATGTCAGAGCACTCTTCAGATCTCCAGCTCCTTTCAGCTTTGTTGACTCCAACACACTTTTCTGTCTTGGGCTGGTTCCACTCCCTGTTAGCAGCTCTCCTTGACAGGTATCCCATGACTCTCCAACATTCTGGGGTCTCTAAGGCAACCCAGGCTTCACAGCTTCACACAGTGGCCGCTCTAGGCCTCCATGCAGGGACACAGGTGGAGTATCCATAACCCCAGCGCTAGGGAGGCTGGAGGCAAGTGGTGAGTTCAGTCTCCAGCTGCGCTTCATAGTGATCAGGCCAGCCTGCGATACAGCCTGAACCTGTATCAAAGACAAGAGGGCCCACAACAAAAGGTGAAAAAAAATTAATATGTTTGCTTATTCATGAAAGTGTTGACTGACATGTAACAAACATTTTTCTTTTAATTTGATGTTTTTCTTTATTATTATCATTATTATAACAGAGACTTTTAAATGTTTATGGACTAAATGTGTTCCCAGAGTTCATTGTCAAGACCCTATCTTAGGGCTGGAGAGATGGTTCAGAGGTTAAGAGCACAGACTGCTCTTCCAGTGGTCCTGAGTTCAATTCCCAGCAACCACATGGTGGCTCACAACCACCTGTAATGAGATCTGGTGCCCTCTTCTGGCCTGCAGTCATATATGCTGTATACATAATAAATAAATAAATAAAAATCTTTAAAAAAAAACAAAAAACCCTATCTTAGTTTGGATTTCAATTGCTGTGATAAAGCTCCATAACCAAGAGCAGCATGGGGAGGGAAGAGATCATTTCAGCTTATACCTCCAGGTGACAGTCCATCCTTCCAAGTGCTGGGATTAAAGGTATGTGCGCTGCTGCTTAGCTCAGCCTGCTTTCTTATAGTACCCAGGACCATCAGCCCAGGGGTGGCACCACTCACAGTGAACTGGGCCCTCTCACATCAATCGTCAATCAAGAAAATGCGCCTCAAGCCAATCTGGTGGTGGTCATTTCCTCAAATGAGGTTCTTTCTTCTCAAACAACTCAGGCTGAGAACTATCCAGGGCATCTGACCACATGCATGGAGTAAGGAGTTCATAAAAGCCCTGAGAAGTTGGAGATGTGGCTTAGAACACTTACCCAGCATTCCTGAAGCTCTGGTTCCTGTGTTCCATCCTCTTTATCAGAAAGAAAAAGGAAGAAGGAGGGATGGATGAAATGAGGGTAGAGCTCCTGTCTGATGAGATTGGTGTCCAGAGAGCTCTGTGCCTCCGGCCCCCACACACCCTCACAGACACGCCAGGAGGGGTCTGTGAAGACACAAAGAGCCATCCACTGCCCAGGAAGTGAACCCCCAGCAGGAACCTAGTCACCAGACTTCTTGACCCCAGACTTCTAGCCCTAGAGAAACCAATGCCTGGTTTAAGCCACCCATCCCATCGACAGTGCTTTTCTGAGGCCCAGGCTGACAGACACACGTGGTTAGATCAGCTAGCCCGTCCCCAGTTTTAACATCTCTTCCTTTGCTTTTGGGTTTGAAAGGTCTACCCTGTTCCAAGGGTCAGTTACGTATTCTCCTATATCTTCTCTTGGTTCCTTCTGTTCCATGTTCCTCTCCAGTCCTGTCCAAATTTATTTTGGTTTAGGATGGGAGGGAAGACTCTTTCTTGATTTTATATTTGAAACCTCATTAGCTGGGCCTCTACTCTCTGTTTCTCACACATTCTTATCTTCCAAACTCCCACCAGACTGGCCCAATCACTGTTGCTTACAGACTTGAGGATTTTTGTAGCCCTAAATTTTAAACTTTACATCACTCCTACAAACCAGTTTCAAGGGCTTTCGAACCTCGCATACCACGGCAGTGGTCTAACTTCTGGTATCAGTTTTCTGAACTGATAGCATTTCAGGTTGCTTCAACAAAATATCCAACAAAAGCAACTCAGTTGGCTCACAGTTTGAGTTTACAGTCCATGTTGGCGGGGAGGGAATGGCTGAAGGAGCCTGAAGCAGCTGGTCACATGACCTCTGCAGGCAGGAAACAGGAAGTGATGAGTGCTGGTGCTAGCTTTCTCTTTTTTTATGCAATCTAGGACCTGAGCCTAGGGATTGGTACTGCCCACATTTAAGAAGGATCTTTCCACCTCAGTTAACCCAATCAAGATAATCTCCCACAGATGTGCTCAGAGGCTCTTGTCTCCATCATCATTCTAGAGCTTGTCAAGTTAACAGAACTGTGTAGCCAGTATAGCCATACTGTTAAAAATTCAAGGTATAAAAGACAGGTGTTGAGAGCTTCCTTCTTCCCACATCCCTCAGCCCCCGGATGCAGTAACCAGGGTTACTAGATCTGACAGGTCCTCTCCTCTTTCTTCTGACATGGAATGTCCGCTTTACTATAGCATACAAACACACAACTTTCCGGGTTTTCTGTTTTCTCCTTAATCTCTCCCTTTTCCTCCTCTGTCACTTTTATTATTTGATGTTGTTTTTGTTTTGAGACAGGGTCTCACTGTGTAGCCCAGGATGGCCTGGAACTCACTTTGTATCGGAGGATGAGTCTTAACTCTTTGTCCCCGTGTGTCTACCTCCCGAGTGCTAGGATCACAGACACGTACCACCATGCCTCGCTCTACTGTCACATTTTTTTTTTTTTTTATAATTTTATTTATTTTTATTTTATGTGCATTGGTATTTTTGCCTGCATGTACGTCTGTGTGAAGGTGTCAGATTTTGGAGTTATAGACAGTTGTAAGCTGCCATGTGGGTGCTGGGAATTGAACCTGAGTCCTCTGGAAGAGCAGTCGGTGCTCTTAACCACTGAGCCATCTCCCCAAGCCCTACTGTCACATTTTTTATTCCGACTTTATATATGCTAATGTCTAGACATGCAAACCCTTGTTCTTAATTTCCTTGGTTATGCTTGTCTGTGTATTCATTATTCTTTATGAAGTCTATAATAATTTCATTGCATTTTCAGCAAGTATCATTAAAATCCCATTTGGAATTGCATTTCTGAAATAATAAATAGATAGAGTTTTTCAGTCCAGGAACATAGTCTTTCTCTTAGTTGTGTCTTCATTTCTATTTCCTGTTAGAGCGCCCAGTAGGTTTCATGATTTTTGTTTGATTTTTTTTTTAATGGAGGTGGTGCATGTTTCTTCTTAGGTGTTCAGTGTTTTTAAGACAATTTGTAAAATTGTGTATTTATTATTAGCATATTATTAGCATGTAAATGTGGAGGTGGCTCCCTCCTTCTATCATGTGGGTCCCAGAGATCACACTCAGGCTTGGTGGCAAGCCTCTTGACGCATTGAGCCGTCTCGCCAGCCTCATGTTGGTAGGTTTTGTTGCTGCTGGTACGTAGAGTGCCTTTCTCAGCTATCCAGTCAGCCCTCCCTCCCTCCCTCCCTCCTCCCCTCCCTCTCTCACTTCCTTTTGGTGGTGCTGGGGATGGAACCTAGGGACTCACTTTACTACTGAACTATCCTTCCATCCTCTCATTTTCATGGTGATTAAATATTATTGAAATAAAAGCAAGTTACCGACTTCTTCTTTTTTCTTTTTTTAAGTCTTACTATGTTGCCGGGCGGTGGTGGCGCACGCCTTTAATCCCAGCACTTGGGAGGCAGAGCCAGGCGGATCTCTGTGAGTTCGAGGCCAGCCTGGGCTACCAAGTGAGTTCCAGGAAAAGGCGCAAAGCTACACAGAGAAACCCTGTCTCGAAAAACCAAAAAAAAAAAAAAAAGTCTTACTATGTCACTTAGGCTGGTCTTGAAGTCACCGACTCAAGATATCCTCCTGCCTCGGCCTCTGAAGTTGCTGGGACCACAGGTATACATCACAGTGCCTAGCTAGAAGTTACTAATTTTTAAATAATTATTAAATATATACCGAAAGCATACAAACACATGAGCAGTGTGAGAAGAATGATAAGGTAGACATGGCTGACTTAACACACTGATACCTCTCCTCAAACAGATTTGTCCACCCTGTCCCCAAGGGACAGGCTGGCTGGAATGCTATTTAATCATTAACTGCTCTTTATACGTAACCTCAGGTTTATAGCTTTAATGCACTGTTTGATTTTGCATGCATTTAAGCTTTTGTAAATGGAGCCATACGTGTTCCACTTTCTTGATAGCCACATTGGTGTGCGTGCGTATTCTGGGGCTTGCCCTCTACTTGCCTGTTGCCATGGTTTCTTTTCTATGACTCTCAGTAAAACGTCCACCTTCTTCATCCCTTCCACTTGCAGATGGAAGGACTGGCTGTTCCCCCTTCCTAGGTTATGGCCAGCATCCTTTCCAGGTGCAAGTTTCTCTGGGCTCTTGTCCCCAAGAGTGGAAGGACAGGGGTCACATAGTGTTGCTCCTCGACGTCTGAAGCAGCGTGTGTTCCTTCCAGAGTGCATGCTGCACCCTCTCACATCCTCCCTGTACTCCCATCATCCACACTTTGATTTATGCCGCCCGGCCTGGGTGCACTGATCTCTCATTGGGTATTGTGGGGGTGCCTGGTTGCACTGATCTCTCATTGGGTATTGTGGGGGTGGCGTGTGTTCCTGGGTTATTTCTTTCTTTCTTTTTTTGGGGGGGCAGGGGCTTTCAAGACAGGGTTTCTCTGTGTAGTTTTGGTGCCTGTCCTGGATCTCGCTCTCTAGACCAGCCTGGCCTCGAGCTCACAGAGATCCGCCTGGCTCTGCCTCCCGAGTGCTAGGATTAAAGGCGTGCGCTACCACTGCCAGGCTTCCTGGGTTATTTGTGTTCCCTCATTTACTCTCCTGTATTCCCCTCCATTCAGATTCTTACTGATTCACGGGAGATCTTCCTGCATCCCCATGGTGGCACTAATCCGACACCTGCTTCTGTGCTGCAGATTCTTCTCTGGGATGTGGCTTTTCACTGTCTTAATAGCATCCTTTGAAGAATAAAACAGTTGGGTTCTTCAGTGAGCCTGCATCAACCCAAATCCGGTGTTTGTTTCTGATCCTGTTCTATGGTTTTTGAGGCTCAGACCACATCATTCCTGAGATGCCGCACATATAATAAAGTCCCCAAGCCTGATGTGTCCCATCTGGTGAGCTCAGACAGAGGGGCCCTTTTATTTGTTTATTTTTGAGATGAAGTTTCACTTGGTAGCTCAGGCTGGCTTTGAACTCATGAGTCTCTTTAATGCTGGGATTATAAGTGTGGGCCATCATGCCTGGCTTCTTTCACATGATTTGCCTCTGTGAGGAGCAGGATGGCTGGTTCCTAGGCGAGGTGCAGCTGTGTGTGTGTGTGTGTGTGTGTGTGTGTGTGTGTTGTGTGTTCACACGTGTGCTTCCACGTGCACAGATAGTGGAAGCTGATGCCAGGCGCCTTCCTCTTTCCACCTCCACCTTGGGTCTCACTGAACTTGGGTCTCACTGAGCTACACTGGCTGGCCAGCAAGCCTCTGGATTTGCCTGACTCTGGCCCCGACCCTGCTCTAGGATTATAGGTGGTTGCTGGGAATTGAACTCGGGTCCTCATTCTGGCCCAGCAAGCCCCTTTGCTCACTCAGCCATCTTCCCATAACATCCACTCAGAAAGCTGCAAAGTCAGGGGTATACAGTGGATCTCATTTTACAGAGTGAGTGTACCTCTGAGGCCATCTCCCAGGTCCTAGAGGGACCTTGGCCCACTCTATGGTGTGTCCCTGGCCTGTCCCTGAGCTGCACCCTGGCTTGGTAATGCTGGCATGGGAAAGATATTAGAGCTAATGTTCCCATCATGGTAGCTGATAAGCTCAGGACCCAGCCTGTCGTTTTAACATCAGAATCTTCCGTCTTCCCATAGACAGCTGAACTACAACATGCTTCTCTAGAAAGTTTGTTTCTACGTCACTCAACCCAATTTGGTTCCCGTTGTTCACAACTAAAGATCCCTGTTGAGTACAGTGTGCCCAATTGGCAGCTAGACCCAAAGACGATGGAATGTTGTCTCTCACATTGCTGAACGCTGATTACAAATCAGTTGCCTAACAGTTGGTTAAAGCCAAACCCAAGGTTCTTGTTTATATGACACTGTTTGAGTCTGTGTGTGTGTATGGTTTTTGTTTGTTTGTTTGTTTGTTTTGTGTTTTGATGCTAGGGAGTGGACCTAGGGCCTTCTCCATGCTAGGCAAGTGCTCTGCCATTGATCTGTATGTATCTAGAGGCCTGTGACTCTATTTGGGCTGTTGTATTCTTGGGCTGACTAGCTAAACCCTCAAGAGGCAGTCACTTAGTGGAGAGAGGGCTCAGTGGTTAGGGCATTTGTCACTTTTTTTTGGGGGGGGGGACAGAGTTTCCCCATGTAGTTTTGGTGCCTTTCCTGGATCTCGTTCTGTAGACCAGGCTGGCCTTGAACTCACAGAGATCTGCTCTGTGCTTTTGAGTGCTGGGATTAAAGGTTGTGTCACCACCACCCAGCCTGGCACTTGTCACTCTTACAGAGGATCTGGGTTCAGTTCCTAGCACCTAGATGGTAATTCCAGTGCCAGGCCATCAGACACCCTCTTCCGACCTGTATAAATACTAAGTGTACATGTGGTTCACATACATACACAGAAGCAAAACATTGATGCACATAAAATAAAATAAATAACTCTAAAGAAGAAAAGAGTTAACTGGAGGCTGGCTTTGAATGGTGGTACACACATTTAATCCCAGCACTAGGGAGGCAGAAGCAGGTGGATTTCTGTGAGTCAAAGGCCAGCCTAGGCCACATAATGAGTTTTCAGCCAGTCAGGGCTTCTGTGGTGAGACCCTGTTCTAGCATCCAGGCCAAGTTACCTATAACCACGTGTAATTCCAATTCCAGGGGATCTGACATCTCTTCTTTGCTCTGTGGGCACCTGCACACACGTACACATGACAGACACTCATACACACACACAAATAAAACAACATCTTTTAAAAAGGAAGTTAACTGAAAATGTTTGCAACCAGCCAGAAATGGATTGGTAGATACTCTTGTCTGGTATGTACAAGCCCTGGATTTGATTTTAGTGCTCCTTCAGTGTCCCCAAAAGTTAGTGGCAAACCGTGTTAAACATCTGGTCTTGGTGTTTTTTGACCCGCCCCCCCCCCCATCCTTACTTTAAATTCAATTCCGAATTTTAAAGCAATTTTCTCTCAGTCCCTTGCGGCAAGCTAATGAAGAGCACTGGCTTAATTTAGAAGGAGAAATGTAGGAGTCTGTCTTATTCTCCAGACTCCGTTTTTTGGAACTTAGGTTCAGCCCCTCTCCATCCCTGATGAGCAACATATTATGTGAGGAGGTGTTGGGGTCAGGGGTCAGAAAGCCAGGGTTCTGGACAAAGCAGTTCTCCCCCACCGTCACAAGGGACCGTGCCTTCTAGAAGGTTCCTGTCTAAATTGCTGTGCTCTGAGCACAGTCTCATCTGAAAGTAAAAAAAGAAAATGAATTCTCTTCTGGTTTCTTTCTTTCTATTTTTTTTTTTAATGTCATCAAATCACACAGATTGGTGACAGGGAACGACCCAGTTTCAACTGGTCTCTGAATTGTCACAGCACTTGTCCTTGTTAATGTCAAGGTCTGGGAGATATTTGATCAGGGGAAGGGACCCTGGGTGAGGCTGGCAGAGGAAAGGTCAGAGATGAATGTGAAATTTTCTCAAGCCCCCCTGGTAAGCAGCCCAGGCAGTCTGGCAGCTCACACAGCTGGCCCTCTTGTTCCAGAGTTCGTTCCCCGGTCCCTCGTGGCCCCTTTCGGAGCTGGTTGCTGTGGTGGCCTTTCTAACTCTGCTGCAGGGCTTCCTCATCTCCACAAGCACTTCTCAGAGTCCTTTGCCCTCAGCTCAGGCACAGAGACTTCTCTCCCCGTGTTCTGACCACACACATTTGACTTGAGCTAAGCAGAAGCCAGACATCATAATTCTCAGGATTCTCTGCCTTCGTCCATGTGGGCGACTGTATCCACACGTTACAAACCCTGTGTGTTGCTTATAAACGGCAGGAATGGGCTCCTCATCATCCGGGAGGCTGAGGAATTTAAGATGAAAGGCCTGGGCAGATTCAGTGAGTGGTGAGGGTCCCTGCCTGTTTTGTAGATGGTGCCTTCACACTGTGTTCACGTGATGGGGAGGGCGCTGAACTCCAGAGGGCAGCTTGGGCTTTTGCTGTTGCTTGTGCCCAGTGTGTGTGTGTGTGTGTGTGTGTGTGTGTGTGTGTGTGTGTGTGTGTGTGTCATTAGGTGTCTTCCTCGATTGTTTTCCCTTACTTTTTGTGTTTTTAACTTTTCCTTTTATTTTTGAGATTATAATATGATTACATTATTTTCCCTTCCCTCCTTCCAACCTCTCTCATAAACTCCTCCTCACTCTCTTTCAAAGTCATGGCCTCTTTTTTTCACTAATAGTGTTGTGACGTGCATATATGTGTAGGTATATACATATATATTTCCAAATACAGCGTGCTCAGGCTCATATTACTCCTGTGTATGTTCAGGGCTGACTGGTGTTGGATAACCAGGCGGTGTGCTGGTCCCTGGGGAAGACTGTTCCTCCCACTCTCGACAATCCTCAGCTGCCTGTGGCTCTTGGGTAGGGTTGAGGCCTCATGAGCTTTCCCCATCCACTTCCAGTTGTCCTTGTTCAGCTCATGTTTAGGCAGTCACATTGGTGAGACTTTATGGATAAAGCTTCTGACATCACTAGAAGACACAATCTCACAGCAAGTTCCCTGATCCTCTTCCCCCTCTTCCAGAATGTTCCCTGAGCCTTTGGCGGGGGAGTGTTTTGTAGATGTATCTACTGGGACTAGGCTCCACAGTTCTGCATTTGATTGGTTGTGGTTTTATTTAATGGTCTCTGCCTGTTGCAAAGAGGCAGTTTCCTTGGTGAGGGCTGAGGACTACACTTACCTGTGGACGTAAGGACCAGTGCTTAGAATGTAGTTAGGGATTGTGCTGCTTTAGTAAACTGGTGATTGTAGATTCTTCTCCAAGATCCGTGACTTGACTGGCCCTTCACAGCTGGCCGGGTTTCCAGTAGCAGGCCTGATCTCCCTCTTGCTGAGCAGGTCTTCAGTCCAGTTAGAGAGCTGTGGGTGACCAGCAAGGTATGTGTACCACTCCTGCAGCCTTCGAGTTCTCCTGCCATGCTGGATGCTGTGAGTCAGAGGCGTTAGTCCTGGGTAGGACTGTTGGTTGCTCCCCTCCCCTGGAAGCTTGCACAGCACCTACTTGTACCATGAAGCTAGTCTTCTGGTCAGTTCCAGCTCAGGAACCTCTGGTCTCTGTGTCTGAAGTGCATGACGTCTTCAGCAGTAGGGACTTACCTTCCACTTCTGAGGGAGAACCAAGAGCAAACACAATAGGCAGTATAAGCAATCATACCCTCAACAGTTTATCTTAAAAACAGCCCTATAATATATGTAATTCTGTGTATAAATACAGATATATAACTTAAGTGGAATTTTCTTATCTGGGCTGACCTTGTTCCCTCTAAGGCCTGAAGACCACTTAACAAAACTCCCAATACCAGGGATGAGAGGCTGCCTTTTGAGTTGTGGGTTAGGTTGTCCAAGAGACTCCCAAAACACCTTATTTTTTGAGATGGGGAGGGGATCTCTCACTGAACCTGGAGCTTGTTGATTTTGCGAGACTTATTGGCCAGAACCCCCTGAGGAATCCTCCTGTCTCCGCATTTCCCAGCAGTGGGGTTGCAGATGGACCCACAGCTCTTGGCTTTTTTTTTTTTTTTTCTTGGATGCTTGGGTTCCAAAGCCAGGCTATCATGTTTGAGTGGCAAGCACTTTACCGGCCCCTAGGGCATCTTCCATAGGATCATTAATCTCATCATGAGGGCCCCACCCTCATGGTCTGATCACCTCCCAAAGACCTGACATCCTAGCTCTGTTACCTTAGGATTTCAGTGTGATCCGATCCCGGCAGGCCCTCGGGCACCACCAGAGAGGTTTCTGCTGTGAACATCTTGCTGGGCTAGAGACGCCGCCGCTGGTTGTGGACATGGTGGGTGTGCCAAGGTCACTTCTGTAAGTTATATGCCATATGGGGACCCTGTGTGGAAGGCAGCTTTGGTCTGAGTGTTTTATTATGGCAGTTTGCTAACAAAGGATGTGAAGTACCTTGTTTTAATCTTTTTAGTGTGTTTTGTTTGATTGGTTTTTGGTATTTATTTATTTATTTATTTATTTATTTATTTATTTTTGAGATGGGGTTTCTCTGTGTAACAGTTCTGGCTGTCCTGGAACTCACTTTATAGGCCAGATTGGCCTTGAACTCACAGAGATCCACCTGCCTCTGCCTTCCTGGGATTAAAGGTGCACACCACCATCGTCAGGTGTCTTTTCAGTGGTTTACCCTGATAGCTGGTTTGCCCTTTGTTTTGGGGAGACAGGATCTTGCTGTGAGCCAGGCTGGCCTGGAGCCTATAGTCTTGTTCAGCATCCATATGGGATTATAGGGATGTGCCGCCATGCTTGGCTACTGCTATGGTTTCTGAGTGCCTGGGGCAGAGATGTCCCTGGAGAAACATCTCTGATGATTGTGTGCAGAAATGCCCTGTGGACTGGGCTGGCCTTAGATTCCCCCTCCTGCCTCCCCTACCACCCAACTCCATCTTCAGGTTCTGGTATCAAGGGGAAATGAGTCACCCTTGGTAGAATGATCAGGAAATATTAATAATTTAGCAACATGGAATAGCTGAGGATGCAGAGGCTCCACATGGAATTGAAACTGCCATTGTGGACCTGAAAGCCCCATCCAGCTCACACAGTGAGAGCAGGGTGGAAAGAATAGGTCAGGGGGCAGCCAGGATGAACTGTGTGCTGACCCTGCACTGTTGCGGGACCTGGGTCCAGAGCCTGGGCCTGTGTGGTAGCTGAGCACAATCAGAGGTATGCACTATGGCGTCTACTGCCTTTAAGAAGGGTCACTGTGTGACATTCTCAGATGTGAGCTCTACTAACAGATGCAGAACAGGGACCCTGAGGGTGGCTTTGGCCTAGGGGACAGACACATGGGAACAAGTCAGAAGAGAGCACACAGCAGAAGGCTCAGCTGGAAATGGAACATGTTCGGGGTCTATGAGTGGAGAAGAGA